>NC_081417.1:74868032-76136782 GCF_949786415.1 Peromyscus eremicus | reverse complement strand
GGAAGCTGTGTTTTAGGATGTCTCAAGTGAACCTCTTCTCATTAAATTGATTATGCAGAAATCTATTTGTTCAGGACCACTGACAGTTGCTTACTTCAGAGGAGAGAGTCCTGGCTTATTTTGCTTTTTACCTGGAAATTATCCCACCTACCTTTTTATTTTCCTGCTTTACTGTCCAAGGTTATTAGGCGTCCCCACACTGATTTCATTTGGGGTTTCCTGAGATATCTCTGCTGTAGTCAGTTTGTGAAACTTCTATTTGCAGGTCTTACTAAAACACCACTCTCCAAAATCCTCACCCTGGCCTCTTACAGTTCCCTGTTGGATAATCTGGAGAGGTGGGCACCTTGGTTGTGATAGTCCATTTGTCACTGGGTGAATTCCTCTGAATCCAGCCACTTCTACCCACTACAGACCACATCTAGGTTTCCTTTCGTCCATCCTCCAGAAAAGCCAGAGTGATCTTAGTACATCTCGGAACTAGTCACTTACATAAGGGCAGGAGGCAGCTGCATGGATTCTGAAAGGGCAGGGGAAGGATGCTTGTACTGAGGACACTGTTGTATGGCTCATGTCCCTGCTGCTGTCTGGACTGGACTATTACACTACAGTTTTGAAGATGTTGCTGTCATGAGAAACTGAGTAAAAAGCCCACAGGGGTCACTTCTTAGAGCTACATCTATATTGTACTGTATTTACCAGGGGAGGTGGAGATTACTGCCCTGTTTACAGTGCTTTTCTGGTCTTCTTTGGATAAAGAGTAAAGCTCTCTATATAATCTCTGTGCCTCGTGTCATTTGGTGGACTGTTGTAGCTGTTTGTTCGGTCGTGGTGTCCCACTAGCCGTCTGTGTTCTCAGTCCTCTGACGTTCTTTTGTGTTGTATTTTGTATTCAGCTGCTTTTTATAACCTCACTGCTAGGTTCCTTCTACTCTGGCTTATTCTTGGCATTTGTTTGGTTAATTCCCTTTCCTCTCTTACAATATCAATTAATTATACTTTCATTTTTAAAGAGACCCCTTCCCTTGAAGGGTTGGAGAGGTGGCTTAGAGGCTAAGAGCGTTTGCTGCTCTTACAGAGGACTTAAGTTCAATTCCCAGCACCCACATGGTGGCTCACAAGCATCTGTAACTCCAGTTCCAGGTGATCCGGCACTCTGTTTTGGCCTCTGTGGGCGTTGCACACATGTGGTATACAGACATGCATTGTAGGGAAAGCACCCATACACAATTAAAAAAATTTTTTTAAGAGAGAACCCTTCCCGGATTTGCCAGATTATTTCAGGTTTCTTGTCTTAAGAGCTAATAAAATACCTGCACCATGTATAGCAGTCATAATTTGTCACTTACAGTTTTTGCATGGTTCTTTAATGCAGGTAGGAATGTCTCTTCACTAGACTCTGGGAATTGGGTGTTGTCTTTATCCCTAACACATGTACTAGTAAACAGAGTACAGAAGTCAGACCCGCCTTCCTCCCTCAGTTGATGTTTGCCTTTGTATACAGACACGTGTGTTGTATAGACTACTGTTGAAGGCCAGGAGACCAAAGTCCCAGCACAGACATGCAACTTACCTCTTCTTCCCAGACTGTGAGCGAGAATTTCTCTCTGAGTGCCTTAAAATTAACTTCTTTCAGGTCACAGGGGCATTTGTTGGGGGATGGAATAGGACATGATTAAGCTGGGTGGCTCTGCTCTTCAATGGCTTATTGACCGAAGAGCCACTTGAGGCTCTGGCTTCTTATCTCAGGCAGGTGGCCAGTCTTCAATTTGTTGGGTGTAGGGTTAATTGGAGCTAAAAATTCTTTGACTTACTGAAGAATTGTGTTTTATTTTCCTTGATTGACAGACTTCTCCATTGTCAGGCTTTCCAAAAGTAAGGTCCTATCTGTGTGAGTGGTGTGATTTGGTGATCTGAATGGCCAGTGTCCTTAAGTTGTAGAATCCACTTCAGCTGGTGTGAGTAGGGGGTACTCATTAGCATCGGGAAATTGTGCTTATACCATGGCTGCTGCTGCTTGCCATTAACTTAGAAATCAGACTTAAGAAACTCTGGAACTTTCACTAAGTTGCTGCAGAAAAATCACAGGCCTGCTTGTTGTGGGAACTGTGTGGCTTCCAAATTACAGTGTATCATTATGTTACTCAGATCGTGCATAGGTGTATTTACTTGATGGAACTGCTTTGCACATGACATTTTGGCTGCTGAGGGAATCTTAAGAAATAGCCTCAAGTGTGTAAGAAAGTATACTAGAACCTGGTGCTGTATGAGCTAGTCTGTCTGCATAGCCTGTCAAGAGACCGACCATCAAAGACATACCTACCTTGCCAGTAGATGATTGATTTGAATCCAGTGTAAATGATACACTTTGGTATTATCCAGAAGGAATTTTGCATGGGACCAAACACTGATGTTGTTTTAGATTTTCCAAGGTGGATTTTACCTTTGTTGAAGTTTATACTCTGTAGATCTGTGTTTTTGCACAATATCCATCCATATATTTACATATTCATTTATGTTACATCATTACTGTGAACAGTAAGTGTGGACTGTCTCATACTGTATTAGAACGTAATAATACAAAATAGTATAAGACAGTTTAACCAGAACGCTCTCAGACTCGGTGTGCAATGTTTTTCTGCAGAAGTGTGCATTAAAATCATCTGGTAAAGTTAAAAAAATAAAAGCCCAGCATTTTGAATTTATTTGTTTAGGCGAAGTATCTGGCATACTTACCATCATTGGGTTCTCAAATGAAGAAGACAGAATGTCTAGGGACTTGCAACTGGCAATTTTGAAGTGTTCCTTTTTGGTAAAGACCCACAGTGACTGAGAAATCACTATTTTGGTTTGTTGCTATTGAAAATAGTTTTGGTTTAAATTGGCAGGAGTTAGTTCCTGCTTTTTTTATTTGTTCGAAGGATTTAAAAAACGTGTGTTTCTTCCTCTCCACCCCCACTCTTTATAGGGGCAGAGTTACCTGGACAAGTGATCTCCATGGCAGCTTCTACTCTCGCAAACTTGGCCATCTCCATCACAGGGTATGAATCAAGTGGTGAAGACCAGCCCTCCACTCACCCTGCAGGTGACTGACGTCATGAAGGCGCTCAGAACATTCTAGAAAATGAGACAGAAGTAGGAAATAGAGTGAAGAAGGAGGCTGGCAGCATAAAATGGACCTCAGACTTGCTAGTCCTCCACTATTTTATTCTGATTCCTGTTTTTATACCATAATCCTCATGTGTTTATTTTCTTATGCTTCTGCTTGTTTACCTTTTTGGGTTTCCTATCCTGGCTCCTTCCTTTGCCTTTAAAACGTGCTGTTCTTATGTCTTGCAGTTGTACTGTTTTTCTTCCCTTAGTGTCCCATTTACCATATATAGTTCCACCCCGACTCTATACTGTCCTTATCTTGTTTTTTTATTTTGTGTTCCTTTTTTATCAGTCAGTTCTACACTGTTTTATTTTTTACTATTTTTATGCATTTTCTTTCCTTCCCAACTCCCTGTCTACAGTGGGATGTTTTTCTTTCCTTCCCAACTCCCTGTCTACAGTGGGATGTTTTTCTTTTCTTCCCAACTCCCTGTCTACAGTGGGATGTTTTTCTTTCCTTCCCAACTCCCTGTCTACAGTGGGATGTTTTTCTTTTCCACAGTTTATGCATTCATTTTTATTATTACCCGGCCTTCTTTCTCTTGTCTCAAAGTAAAAGTACAATTTAAATGCCTTATGCTGTATATATTTACTGTGTTCCCAAAGCAGACCCTCTGGCTGCTCTGTAGGGCCTGGCTTCTGTGAGATCCAGCTGGTAGATTCATACCAGGTTTGGAGCCATCACATACCATACTTTCACAGAGTTCAGAAGTGTGTAGTCTGTCCCAGTTTGTACTGAGATCCTATTAGTGCCTAGTAGAGGTGGAGAATATTACAGTAAACGCCCCCTTTTTTTTTTAGTGTGTATGCATAGTTAGTGTGTGTATATTATGTGCATATAGTGTATACATGAGTATGTAGAGGCCAGAGTTTGGTGCCAGTATTTTCTTTAGTCCCTCTCTGTTTAATTTTTGAAATAGAGTCTTTCATGGCACCTGGAGCTTACCAATTTGACTTGGTTTGCTTGCCAGCAAGCTCCAGAGATCTCCCTATCCCTACTTTTCCAGCACTGGGATTTCAGACATACACTGTAGCCCCTTTTACATGGGTGTTGGGGATCCAAACCCCAGGTACTTGTGATTAGGTGCCAAGCACTTTGCCAGTTCAACCATTCTTCAATCCTCCCATATAGGAAGCTCTTCTTGAAGTACTGACTTAGTACATTGTAAATGGAGTTTCTCTGTCCTGTCCCATTGCACAGCCGCTTTTAAATAATCACTCTGAGGCTTATATTAATTATAAATGTTTGGCTGATGACTCAGGGTTATTACTAGCTAGCTCTTACATTTAAATTAACCCATATTTTAATCTATGCTTTGCCACGTGGTTCATTGCTTGTTACCTCATTTTCTACAGATGTTGCTTTCTGGGCAGCTGGCTGGCGGTTCCTTGACTCCACCCTTCTTCATCTCCATCTTTACCTTATTCTGACTCACCATTGGCCAGACAGCTTTATTATCAACCAATGGGAACAACACATGTTTACAGTGTACAGGATTCCACAGCATTTCCCCCTTTCTGTCTAATCAAAAAAGAAGGTTTTAACTTTAATGTAGTAAAAGTACACAACAAAAACAGTTATCAAGTAAGAATCAGTTACAATATCCAGTTATTTGCATTTGGCAAAATTAAAGAAAATACTCTATCATCTATCCTATCTTTGTGAGTCTAAAGTTTCATATCTAATTTACCTTTTATCATAACTAAGGAAAGCTATAATTATAACTATCTAGTTTTCAACTCCATCAAAGACCCCAGAAGGAGATAATATTACCTGAGTAAACAAGAAGTGCATTGCAAGCAACTTCTAAAACTCTAGAAATGGCAGAGACATCTGGCTGCCTGGATAGTCACCCAATGTTCTTCTGTAATTTTGGAGCATCCATCTTCAGCCTATAGGCCTAGAGTATCTGGCAGACTTTTTAGTGAAACAGGAAATTTGAAGGACTCTCCCTCCTATATTGGCAAAATTCATCAGTTGCTTTCTTCTGTGCCCTGCGGAATGTCTGGCAGTTTGTTCTGTGAAGCAGGAACCTGAAGGACCATCCTGCCTTGTTTTGGCAAAGTTTAGCAGTCACTTTGATGGCTAAACATAGATAAGAATTATGGGTTAATTTAAGTGTAAGATCTGGTTAGTAATAAGCATGAGCTACCAGGGGATCATTTATAATTAATATATGTATAAGCCTTGGAGTGATTATTTAAAAGTGGCTGGGATAAGGGCAGGACAGAGAAACTCCATTTACAGTACTTGTGTTAAGGAAGGCATAATTTAGGAGAAAGCATTCAGAGTAGTAGAAACACATACTGTTCTTGAACAAGAAACCATGTTTCTGAAGCAGAGAAGGATGATACTTAGGTTGTAGAGTTACTGTTCTTCCAGCATTTATCATTCCCACTGACCTGAGTTTCCAGATCAAACAGGCAGAGCAAAGTCAAACGAAAGCATGTTATCATCAGCTTCACTTTTAGCCTTGACCCATGAGCACAGACACAGCAGGCAAAACATCCATACAAATACAGTAAAAATGAATCTCAAAAAATACTTAACTCATATAGAGTAAAAGGTAAACCTGATTTCCCTAGATCAAAACTCTGCTGATGGTAGTTTCCACAAGTTTGTTTCAGTGCAAATCTGCTGTCTCTTGAACTCATGCGATCCTGCTACACATGCCAGTGCAGTGCATTTTATATTGTTCTTTTCTCATGTGGACTAAGACAATGTGTGACTTTATGTCTTCGTGTTTTTAGAGCCCACGGACAGGGGAGAGCCTCCCCCAGCAGTGTCTGCTTCCTCTTCATCCTCCTCCCGTTCCTCGCCCTCTTCTCCTTCACCTACTTTGGGCAGACAGAGGCCTGAGATGGGGACATTTCTCAGGAAGAAGAAAACCAGCGACATTTACTTCGTGTCTCTCGTGTGGGCCATTATTGCTGTCCAGCTCTGGCTGAATCTGTGGATCGTGCAGCTGCTGCCCGTGCCTGTTGCAGGTTGTTGTTTGGTTAAGTACGGTTTTGTCTTGTTGCCACAGACTTCCTTCTCCTTTCTTGCAGTGGGATTTTAATATTTGATATAATCTTATTGCCATCTTACTTAAAATAGTTGTATGTTTGTATTTAGGTCATGAGAAAAATATTTATTTTTATTTTATGTGTATGAGTGTTTGCCTGCATATATGTGCCTTTAGAGGCCTGCTCCACATAAAAAGGGTATTTGGATCCTCTGGAACTTTGGAACTTGAATTTCAGACATTTGTGAGCCACATGTACCCATGTCCTCTGCAAGAGCCATAGAGAATTCTGGGGCAGCTAGGGATACATAGAGAGACCCTGTTTCAAAACTAAAACAACCTAATGAAGGAATTTTTGAACTGTTACGTCATACCGACTGTTTTACTTTTCTGTTGCTGTGACAAAACACCATGACCAAGGCAACTTATAAAGAAAACATTAATTAGAGGCTCATCATTGTTCCAGAGGGTTAGAGTCCATGACCTTCATGGTGGGGAGCAGGGCAACAGGCAGGCAGACATGGAGGTGGAGCAGTAGCTAGAGCTTACATGTTGAGAGAGCAGCCACGAGGCAGAGAGAGATAGAGGCAGAGACAGGCAGGCAAGCAGGCATGTACACATGAACACACAGTACTCCCTCTGGGAATGGCTTGGGCTTCTGAAACCTTAAAGTCTACTGCTAGTGTCTACTTCTTTTAATGAGGCTACACCTCTTAATCCTTCCCAAACAGTTCCACTGACTGGGGACCAAGCATTCAAATATATGTGCCTATGGGATCCATTCTCATTCAAACCACCACACTGACCCTGCAAATTACAAGGATAGGTTTAAGAATATTGGTCCCAGGAGTTAGAGACATTGTAGTGGAAAGTAGCAATTACCTAGATCCACCCTTACTGGCCTCTTCCTAGTTGGCTTTAACAGTTGGTTTCTCTGTAGAACAGAGAGGCCTCTCTTCAGATGCACAGAGCAGCATCATGTGAGGAAACAGGAGCACAGTTGAAAATATTACCTGCAATGGTACAAAGCCCCTGGGGAAGAGCAGCTGTAATAGCCAAGGAAATCAGTAAATGTTGGGGTTCAGTTTTCCTTAGTCAGATAGAGGGAAGCTATGAAGGCCATTGTAGTTCATGATGTTTGTAGGGTAGACAGTGAGTCCTGACTCATCCTGGGATTTAGCTCCAAAAAGAGGATGATATTTAGCTAGTGGGGCTTACTTGAAAGTATGCTTGGTGTGGTGGTTTGAATAGGAATGGCCCCCATAGATTCCTGTGTTTGAATGCTTGGCCCATAGGGAGTGGCACTATTTGGAGGTGTGGCATTGTTGGAGGAAGTGTGTCACTGGGGGTGGGCTTTGAGGTCTCAGAAGCTCATGCCAGGTCTCATGAGTCTCAGCCTCTTCCTGTGGCCTGTGGATCCAGATGTGGAACTCTAAGCTTCATCTCCAGCACCATACCTGCCTGCATGCCACCATGCTTCCCACCATGGCTGTAATGCACTAAACCTCTGAAACTGTAAGCCAGCCCAATTAATATTTCCTTTATATAGAGTTGCCATGGTCATCGTGTCTCTTCACAGCAATAGAAACCCTAACTAAGACACCTGGCCAGTTCCTTCTGTTTAAAATACCTGTGGTCCTCCTCATTCCTTTACTACACGATCTTGTTTTAGTACTGGCTTTACTGCTTAGAATGGAAACTAAGGAACCTTTTCATGTTCCGCCTAGAAATCTGTGTCCTTTGTGTTTGTATCTTCTCTATAGTCTGGATAATCAAAAAGCTCGTGATTCACTTTGGAGTGGTGGGCTTCCTGGAGAAACGCTGCCGTGTGTGGTGGCAGGTTATCGAGTGCTTCCTGAAGGAGCGGCAGGAGGCTTTAGCACCATGGCCAATTATCGGGCTTGGAAAGTTCTTACTAAAAGTTGATAGTAAGGTATTGTATGATTGGCTGCTTCCGGGGATTTTATGTGTTCCATAGCTTGAAATGACCCATTTCATAACATGTGTTAGTTAATGATGTACTTCATATCTAATTCTCCATGAAAGTTTAAGGCTTAGAGTTATGTTCATATGAGGATAGGGTGGACTTAATGAAATACAGTTGTAAGGAGAAAGCACCTAGGTTGACTTCTTCTCTTGTTAAGAACCAGAATGAAATCCAGAGAGCTGAAGTGACTTGTTTAAGATTAGGTGATATGGTGGCTCAGAATGGGGATATTTTTGGAGTGATTCTTGTTTGTCAGATACTGTGTTGAGTTACAGGGGAACTTAACCAGTCCTGGACCCCTGAGACAGCTGCTCGACTTACTGTCGAGAGGTAGTCATTTCTGAGACCTTGTTAAGCTGGTTAAAGGACATGGAATCTAAATCCACACTCTGCCTTTGGCTCCCAATTTGGTTATTTACTAGCCCTGTGACCTTGGACAGATGGCTTAACTTCTGCGCCTTGGTTTCATTATCAATGAAATGGGTATAATAGCACTTACCTCATAATGTGCTTGTGTGTGCTGAGTTAATATAGGCAAGCTCCTATGGGTCTGATGTATTCAGTGCTAGCCAGGACTACAGTTTGTATAGTGAAGTATCTCTGTGACACAAGGGGAACACTCAGTGGAAATGCCCTCTGTGGCCCAGGTGGTAGAAAGGGAAGCTTTGGAGAAGTCAGCAGAGCAAACTGAGCACAGCAGGCGTTTATTAGGTAGAGGGACTGGCTGTGCAGAGGCTCTGTCCTGAGAGAATATGGCTGTCAGGTGTTACAGTAAGGCTTGTGGTTGTCATTCCAGCCATCCTGGTTGTAAAGCAGCACCGTGTTAAAGCTCTGTAATGCACTGTTTCTTCCTCTCCTTTCCTGACACCTTCCTCCCTGCTCTCAGAGACTTTCTCTCCACACTGTTGTTGCATTCTCTAATGATATCCCACTGTTCTTATCTTCTCTCTCACCTCCCTGTCCTCCAGCTCTGGCACTGGCTAAATAAGAAGGTAATAAACATGTGGGTGTGGTTTTCACTACTGAATTGTATACCCTGCCCAGCCCCTCAACATCTCCTTTCTCATTCTGTGTTTCTGTCCATGTGTCAAACTAAGATTTGTTTGTAAAATTCTAACTATAAGCTATGGAAGGTCGTGAAATATGAATTCTGCCATAGAGTCATTTACTAAAGCCTCCACAAAGCTCTTAGGATATGAATGGCCCCTTTGTTCAAGTATTGAGAAGTTATGTCTCATAGCCTTTCTGTCCATATTATTGATTTCCTTGTCTTTTCTCTTTAATGTGGTGACTCTGGTCTTTTTCTCTTTTCTTCTTTGAGTCAAGGTCTTGCTTTTAAAGTCTAGGCTGGCTTCTAAACTCCTGGCTCAGTTTCCTGAGTGCTAGCATTGCGGGCATCTACCAGCAAGCCCAGCTAGCTGTAGGTTCTTTTGGTTTGTGAAACACATTAAGCTAGAGTTATAGTAGAGGAAGAAACTCTTTATTGCTACTTTTTCTGTAAATAACACAGTAATTTTTAAAAACTGACAGATCTGTAAAACACCTGTTAAATTTGTCTTTTTTTTTTTTTTTTAATAAAAACTAAATTGTCTTAGTGTGGGCTTCTGTTGTTGCAGTAAAACACAACTTGGGGAGGAAAGAGTTTATTTCAGCTTACATGTCTCAGTGGCAGTCCATCATGAAGGAATACTGCTTATTGGCTTGCTCCTCCTAGCTTGCTCAGCCTGCTTTTTTATGCAACTCAGGACCACCTGCCCAGGGGTGGCACCACCCACAGTTGGCTAGGCCCTCCTACATCAATCACTAATCAAGAAAATGCTCCATAGGCCTGCTCACAAACCAGTCTGGTGGGGACATTTTCTCAATTGAGGTTCCTTCTCCTCAAATGACTCTAGCTTGTGTCAAGGTGCCAAAAATTAACTGTGACTCCAGTATCCCAGAAACAGACTATCTTTCTTTCTTTTTTTCTTTCTTTCTTTTATTTAATCAACCTGTAGTCATGATCTATAACATCTAATTCTGTGTTTCATGAGTCATAAGGTCTGTCTATGGGAACTGCTTTCCATAATTGATAGGGCATTGTGATAGACACATTTCATATCAGTTCCTAAGGCCAAGCTACATATATGAGGAATGCTGTGCCTTCGACATTTAGTCAAGTATGGCAGTGTTTGCAAGAGGTGGCGTCATGTATGTGCATCCTGTTTAAACACAAACAAGACTAGGTTCAGTAAAAATATTGTAAGAAACCTTAAAGATGTGGAAGTAGATCAAAGTCACATTTTGATTTTCAGTTTTTATTTACTTATTCATGTTTGTTAATTATTCAGTGTTTGTTTTTGTGGTGCTGAGGGGTCAAATTCAGGCCTGGAGCATGGCAAACTATCATGTACTACTAGACTCAGATATCTGGACTGTTAAATGTGGAGATTAGAATTTGCTCCCCCCACCCCATTGAAATGAAGAAATGACAACATCTAAGGTTTTAAAACTGGATTGCAAGTAAGCAGTGTGTAAAATACATTGTCTACTTCATCCTACATCTACATGGTTGTTATTCCCTCATTCCTATAAACCTAGTGTCAGGATGTGAGTGTAATTCCTGTCTGTCTGCCTGCCTGCCTGCCTGTTCCTGTCTGTCTGTCTGTCTATATTTATCTAGATAGCTAGACAGAATATATACAAAGAGATTATAACACACATTTTGTTAACTGTAATCAAAGTAAAGTGGTTATGTATGTTTCCCCAGTTGGTGTCTATTGAAATGAATTGTCCTTAAGATAAGATAGAAAGAAGAATTAAATTTCATTAAGTTTAATTTGATCTACCCTCAGTGGACTAAATGAGATTGGAAACCCTCAGTGGACTAAATGAGTTTGGAAACCCAATTTATGAGCCTAATGTATAGCTGAAAAGCAGAGTTAGTTTTAAAAGATTCCTGAGAGAGCAAGTAACTGCTGTCTTTCATTTTGTGTAGTGTGTTCAAAGCATTGGTGTGTAGTTGGGATGCAGTCACCTGCATTTCTGTGTGTGCTGTAGAGAAATGCATTAGGATATATGATACTTTTTTGTTGATTCTGAGACAAGATTTCCCTGGGTAATAGTCCTGGCAGTCTTGGAACTTGATCTGTAGACCAGGCTGACCTCGAACTCACAGAGATCCACTTGCCTCTGCCTCCTAAGTGCTGGGATTAAAGGTGTGTGCCACCCCCGCCTCAGCTTATGATATCTTCTTCATAGCTTGATAAACAAAGCCAGTTGTCTTAGAAGTTTTAGAGTAGAGCTTCGTGTAATTAAGTCTTAAAAATGCATCCCCTTCTCATATTTGAACTACTTAGCATGCCATTTTAAAACAGTTCCTCTTCTTTTAAGAACAAAACCTTAAAGGTTATTAATTGGTCATTGCCTAGGAAGATTGGAGCAATTCTTAGATACTGTGTTGCACAGCCCAGCAGTGATGGTGACAGTTTCGTTGGCTTTGCTCACTGTGAGCATGTGGAAGATCAGCCTCCTTGGAAAGAAAGCACCTGGCATTCCTATAGAGACCCCAGCGTCCTCTGTCCGTGTTTCTCTTTGCTCTGGTTTACTCATGCACTCAGCAGTTGCTGCTTTTCCTTCATCCAGATTTACTGTCCTGATTGTTTGTTTGAAATGTGTATGAGTGTTTTGTCTGCATTACGTATGTGTATATGTCTATATGTGCACTGTGTACATGTATGCCTGGTGCCCCTGGAAGCCAAAAGAGATTATCAGGTCCACTGGAACTGGAGTTAAAGACAGTTGAGCCGCCATGTGGGTGCTGGGGACTGAACAGGGTCTTCTGCAAAGCACCCTTCAATATGTGGCAGGTTGGAAAGAACAAGAGTCTCTCATATCCTAAGCAAGTACTTTGTACTGAATTTTTGACAGAATTGGAGTTGGGAAGATTCTACTCTAGCTTAAAACTGAAGTCTGATTGTGTGATTCTGGTGGGCGTATCTGTGGGAACCCATGTTTGTATGTTAATAGTACCTGATAGGAGGTTAGGGCTCGGTGCTTGTTTCTATTTAAAAATATGCTTTTAAGGATGCTTTCAGAAACCCTTATTCATGGAAACAAATCTGGTTGTAACTGAACTACTTTGTGTGTGTGTTGTACAGCCTGTACTCCTGGTTTCCTGGGTTTTGGAGCTGTAGAGGGAGGAATGAGGCAACCCTTCCTTCATTTGGGGAGCTGCCTCAGGAACTAGAGTCCTGATGGCAAAGCTTCTCAGTTCCTTGATTTTAGAACTTACCTTCAGAGTAAGACACCTGACCTTCCATATCTTAGAAACCTGTCCACCCCCGCCTTTTTTTTTTAATTTCTGCTTTGTCTCTGATGCTTTGGTAGCATGCATTGAAGCTTAACTCTTCTGTTTGAAGCTCTGAGTGTCAACATTAGATTAACTTTTGTGTCTGAGTTCACTATGGCACTAAATGAAGGGCAGTGTCCTTCATGGAAAACATGAGTTCAACTTTTGCAGAAATAAGTGTTGTAAAAGTTGAGGTGTTTTTTAAAAAGAAAAACGGTGCTTTTAGTTATTTAACTCACTGTGTAGAAATGTGGATGTAGCATAGTGAAAATTCAGGGGTACATGTGGATAATGTTCTGATTGACTGTCTTCTCATAGCTATGACAATAATGAACTCTCCACATAACAGCAGCAATTAATACTATTAGTTAATTTTCTAAAGTTAATTTGCTTATAGCTTTTACTGCTTTAATCAAGATGCTGTAGTTTGCTTTGCAATGCTGAATATCCTGTATTTGTGATATTTGAATACATACAAGTGTTGATTAACTGATACTTTGAAGATGAGTAATCATCCTTTCTCATTTCTGTGCAGATGATCATCTGGCTGGAGAAGATGTTAGATAAAATTATTAGCATATTCATCATATTCTTGCTAGTAATAGGAACCCTTCTTTTAGCCCTTCTCCTGACTGCAAAGGTAAAGTACAATCACTGGTTATCTTGTTATAACAAAGGCCTTGTTCTGCTGAAGCTAGCAGAAGCAAATGGAAAATATTATTTGGCTTATCAGAAGTACCTCTACCCATTTTATACATTAATAATTTTGCTGTGAGTCTGCCTAGTATGTTTTCTCTTTAAATTGCTTTTGCACACATTTTATTTTGTCATCAAGTCTTCAGGAGAAAATGCAGTTAAAAAAAAATCCTCCCCCATCCCCCAAGCTGGCCTCATGACTCCTAAACTAGTAGTGCAGTGCTCCCCGCTTCCTCATCTCCTGGGGTTCAGAGGCCTTCCGCTGGCACTGCACTTCCCCTTCCTCATCTTCTGGGGTTCAGAGGCCTTCTGCTGGCACTGCACTCCCCCCTTCTCCATCTCCTGGGGTTCGGAGGCCTTCTGCTGGTACTGCAGGTGCTGGCCTCCAACTCCTGCCGCGGTCTTCTCCATGTGCAGGTGTGCTGGTGTGCCTACCTTCAGGATCTCTCTCTGCATTAGCTCCTCCCTCCTGCCCCTGGTCTTCCCATGGAGTACTTAAGTCTGGTGCAGTTCTGTGTGCCTGTTGTCCTTGTTGCCTGGACTTTTGCTGTCTGTTGTGAAATGCTGTCCTCTGGCCATGGCATATGTGGCTATTGTTGTCCTTAAGTCAGACCCATAAGAGACCCTCAGAAGACTATGACCACTAAACTTCCCTTCAGAAGGGGAGAGAGGTCTCACTAGAACACATGGCAGCTCACAGAGGCTCTTTATTTTTTTGCTTTTCAGATTCTTCCACCTTAAGTCTTGTTTCTAGTTCAATGTCATGGAGAAGGGCACTCCCCAAAGCACGGCCACATTCTCTCTTCACAGTGGTGTGCTTGCTGAGGGTAGTTTCGTACACTCTTTCAGTGCATTTTTATCTTTATTTCTCTACTTGACTCCACTTCCAGGTTTTGGTGGTCTATTTTCAAAAGATTGTGACGCATACCTGAAATCATGGGTATCTAACAGTCCCGCAGAGATTCATTAGTAACTGTCACCCCTAGATGATCCAGGGTACTGCATTGTGCTTACCAATAGTAGTCCCAGCCACCTCCCGGGAGCAAGTACTTCAAGGTCATAGGGAACCAAACAGTTGGTAAAAGTTTTCTTACTGAGAAGTCCTACCAAGACAAAGCGATGGAGTTCAAACCATAGAACAAGAAGCCTGACAACCAAGAAATTTTTCTTTAATGAAACTGTTCTTTCAAAATAAAGGTTAGGGAGCTGCAAGTATGGCTGTGTTGCCTAGCATGTGGCCAGTATGCCCAAGACACCGGCTTCAGTTCCCACTTGATTCTCTTTCCTTCAAAAAAGTAAAGGAAGAAGAAAACCGTTTCCAGATAAATTAAAACTGAGAGGATTCATTGGTGGCAGAGGTGTACTGTAAGGAAAGTTAAGATAATGTGATAGGGCACACCTATCATCCAGTCAGAGCTACATAGTGAGACCTTATCTTTAAAACAGACACAGACCAAAAAATGACTTTCAGCTGAAGAGAAAGGACTGTGGAGATTCCCCCTTGGTTCCATAGGAGGGAATGGGAAAACACATAGGCACATGGAAAAGTTATATATTTTTCTCTGTGTTCTAACCTAATATAAACTATATACAATAGGAACGCTTATCAAGTATTGTCCAGGAGAGGGAAAAGGTAAAATAACCTAAATAAAAATAGAGTTACAACCAGCAAGAACATCATCAAACAAGAGACACATACTGAAATCCAGAGATGTCCAGAACATAGGTAAATGGCATGTTACAGAGATTACTCCCAACGTTCTTAACTAAGATATGACAGGATCGTAACTGTAACTATCTAGTCTTCAACCCCATCAAAGACCTGAGAAGGAACATAATAATACCTGAGAAAACAGAAAATGCAGGAACTTTCTTATTTAGACAAAAGGGGGAGATGTAGTGGATAGCTGTTCGGTCTATGACCTTGAAGCACTGCCCCTAGAGATGTAGCAGGTAACTGCTCTACCTACCTGTGACCTTGAAGTACTTGCCCCTGGGGCGTGGCTCAGGGCTACCCTTAAGACCAGAGACACAGTAGACTCTCACTTCTCTCCCTTGTGGGCTTGGATGCGAGACTGACTTTGGCAGCCATTCCAGAACCTGTGACAATTGTGTTCTGTACAGTGACTTGTTCTCCCCTAATAAATTCCTTTGCCCTTTAAGTGGACTCTGTGAATTTCTCACTTTATCGCAGCTATCCACTGCATGTCTTAGTCATTGTTCTCTTGCTGAGAAGATACAACATGGTAAAGGCAACTCTTACAAAGGAAAGCATTTAATTGGGAGCTTGATTACAGTTTTAGATTTAGTCCACTATCATTATGGTAGGGAGCATGGCAGCATGCAGGCAGACGTAGTGCTGGAGCAGTATCTTAGAGCTACAGCCTGATCCACAGGTAGCAGGAAGAGAGCCTAAGTCTGGTTTGGGTTTTTGAAACTTTAAAGCCCACTCCCAGTGACACACTTCCTCTAACAAGGCCACACCCCCTAACCCTTCTAATCCTTTCCAACTAGTGCCACTCCCTGATGACTGAGCATTCAAACATATGAGCCTTTGGGGCCGTTCTTACTCAAACCACCACAAAAAGAAAATTCAGTTTCAGTTCCCAATGGCTTTTCTACATGCAGAACTACACAGAAGCATACTGGTGGTTTATTTGCCTGTGTATCTCACCCTGCACAGTCACTGTATTAGCTCACAGTTTTGTTATTGCATATGAAGGTGCATAAGCATACATGTAATCTGTACTTATGTATATACGTGTGAACTAGATGTTTATGTCTATGAGTTAAGTATTTGGATTTTGTTTTGTTTTGTTTTGTTTTTCGAGACAGGGTTTCTCTGTGTAGTTTTGCGCCTTTCCTGGAACTTGCTTTGGAGACCAGGCTGGACTCGAACTCACAGAGATCCGCCTGCCTCTGCCTCCCAAGTGCTGGGACTAAAGGCATGCACCACCACCGCCCGGCGTATTTGGATTTTTTTAAGGCAGATTGTTGAGCTTCTTGAAGGCATGGAAGGTATTTCTTTTAGTGCATATCATAGACATTACTATAACAACTTGTAAGTACCCACTTCTAAATTAATAAAAACCAAGATATATAATTATTTGATCTCACAAGAGTAGAAAAAGACATTTTATATTAGGTTTATTACTTACTGTTTTTTTTTTTTTTCTCTTTTTACCTATATTACAGGTACATCAAGAAAGTGTACACATGATTGAAGTCACAAGTAATCTGATTAATGAAACTCTAGCAAATCACCCAGAGTGGGCAAAGTAAGAATACTATTTTGAAAAAAGATACACTTGGGTGACCTAGTTTCAGCATCTGTGTGCCTGGAACAGTGTTCACTGATGCAGCTACAATGGAAGAGAAGAGACACGGTTTGCCAAAGCTTTGATAAACTAGAATAATGTAAGGAGTAAGTGCTTGAGATTAGGGGCAGTTTCTGATAAGACTCTGAAGGTCAGACTGACCTAACACTCAGACACTCTTGCCTCAGACTCCCAAATAACGAGAATGCAGGTACACGTCCCTATGCCTGGGTCTACCTTTTAATTTATTGACATTTTCTGTTATTTTTTTTTCTCTTTATAAAAGAACATTTTTCTAGACATCTTGACTTTTGTGGCTATTGACAGCAATCAGCTTCTTGGTATGATCACCTTATATGTACACATCCATGAAGCTGCTAAGAGTGAGGCTGTTGGCTGTAATAGTGTTCTGACTCTTTTCCATGTGCCAGCTTGGATCTCAGGAAAGTAAACACATAGGTATTATTGCTTTGGCCTTTCAGTGTGAATCATGGATAATTGAAGCCAGAACTATTAAATTTGTGAATATCACTCTCTAGATTATAACATGGATGGACAGTCTAGAGAATATACAAAATACCCACGGTAGTATTTTGTATATTTTATGGAAGTACTTTCGGAAGGCATTAGGTGTATGAAAAGGTGTCTTGGCTAAGGTGTATTGTGCAGCCTGCTTAGCTATGAAGGCGTGGAGAGGCCTCTTACTGGAAAACAAGTGAAACCTAGAGATGCAGTTCTTAGCATGGCTGGAGAGACTCCATATCAAAAGATCAGTGGATAAAGATGGAAAATAATTCGTTCACCCTCTTATTTCTGGATTCTTCCTAGTTCTGCACTTCCTTAGACCTGTGGGTCTCAGATAGACTCCTGCAGGGCTTCTTAGGGTACACATTTCTCTTTCAGAAGGTCTGGGATTGGGCTTAAGCATTTCCATCCCTAACAGGCTCCCAAGCAGGTTGAATGCTGCTTGTCCATGACCCACACTTTCAGAATCTTGTCAGATGTTGAATCTCTCAGTCTGTGCTGACGAGGCAGGAATCTTAGTGAGGATTTTCTATTGCTGTGAAGAGACACCATGACCACGGCAACTCTTATAAAGAAAACATTTAATTGTGGTGCCTTCCTTACAGTTTCAGAGGTTTAGTCCATTATTATCATGTTAGGGAGCATGGTGGCATGTAGGCAGATGTGGTGCTGGAGCTGAGAGTGCTACATCCTACAGGTAACGCGAAGTTGACTGAGCGTTACACTGAGGGTAGCTTGAACAAAAGAGATGCCCCAAAGTCCACCCCCACAGTGACACACTTCCTCCAACAATGCCACATCTAGAAGTGGCACTTCCTTTGTTAGACATTTTCTTTTCTCTTCTTTTTTTTTTTTGTAAGATTTATTTATTATGTATACAGTGTTCTGTAGGCCAGAAGAGGGCACCAGATCTCACCACGGATGATTGTGAGCCACCATATGGTTGCTGGGAATTGAACTCAGGACCTCTGGAAGAGCAGCCAGTGTTCTTAACTGCTGAGCCATCTCTCCATCCCAGACATTTTCTATCTACCACATTCCACTCCCTGGCCCCCAAAGGCTTATAGCCACATCATAATGCAAAAAAGCCATTCAGTCCAACTTCAAAAGTCCCCATAGTCTATAACAGCCTCAAACTTGTTTCAAAGTCCAGAGTCTCTTCTGAGACACACGTCAATGTCTTAACTGTAATCTTTTTGTAAAAATCAAAATTAAAAGCAGATTATATGCTTCCAACATATAATGACACCAGATATACATTACCATTCCAAAATGCAAGGAAGGGAGCATAGTGAGGAAATACTGGACAAAAGCAAGACCAAAAACCAGCTGGGTAAACTCTAAACACTGCAACTCCATGCCTGTTGTCAAAATTCTCTTCAGATTTCCAACTCCATTCAGCTCTTTTGACTGCAACATCTTTCTCTTGGGCTGGTTCTACTCCCTGTTAGCAGCTTTCCTCAGCAGTATCCCACAACTCTGGCATCTCTAACATCTTGGGTTCTTATCCAAGGCTTCAACTTCACAGCTTCACTTAATGGCCTCTCTGCTAGACCTCCATTCAGGGACACTCCTGACACATGCCTGGCCTCAGTGGCTTTATTCCCATAACTCCTTTCTTTTATTCTTAACTCTAAATCCAGAACCACATGGCCAAAGCTGCCAAGTTCTGTTGCTTGCTGGGGCTGGAACATGGCCTCCTTGTTTAATTACATCACCAGCTTTCTGTTTGCCTTCACTGCCTAAGCTTGGCTGTCCTTGAACTTGCTATTTAGACCAGGCTGGCCACAAGCTCAGAGATTAAAGGTGTTCCCCACCACACCCAGCTCTAAACTTTCCCTTAGTTCCTTTTATATGTTGGAAATTTAGATAGGGTGGGATCTTGCCCTGAGGTCACCACTCCCTTTATTCTATTTCTTAATCCATTTATCTCCTTGAACTAGAATTTAGTTCTATTCCAATTCCTGGTGTTCTTCTCATAATTTTCATTTTGTAATTTACCCTGCTCATCTTCCTCCTTTTCATTATAAACCTTCATTAGCGTTACCACTAATATCTGCACGACAGAGTCTATACTAGGCTGTTTTGAGATTTCTTCTGCCAATGGATCCAATTAATCTGAAACACTTCACTTTAGCCTCAGCAGACTCTTCGGACAAGGGCGAGAGGCAGCCACCTTCACAAAATTATCAGAACGATCTCTAGGAAACATCCTAAAATTCTTTTCCTCTGAAACTTCTTGAGTGAGCCCCCGACAGTTCAAATAACTCTTACTACCTCTGTCTTCTATGTTCCTACTAGCATGGCCCATTAAGCAGTGCTTAAAGCATTCCACGGCTTTCATAACCCAAAGTACCAAAGTCCAAATTCCTCCAAATACACACATGGTCAGGCCTTATCACAGCATTACCCCAGTCCCTTGGACCAACCTCTGTCTTAGTTAGGGTTTTCTATTACTGTGAAAAGACACTATGACCATGGCAACTCTTATAAAGAAAACATTTAATTGAGGTGCTTTGCTTATAGTTTCAGAGATTCAGTCCATTATCATCACGACAGGGAGCATGACGGCGTGTAGGCAGATGTGGTGCTGGAGCTGAGTCTGCTGCATCTTGTCTTGCAGGCAACAGGAAGTCAACTGACTGTCACACTGAGGGAAGCTTGAGCAAAAGAGACCTCAAAGCCCTCTCCCACAGTGACACACTTCCTCCAACAAGGCTGTGCCTCCTATAATAGTGCCACTCCCTTTGTTGGCCATTTTCTTTCAAACCACCACAGTAGGTGACCTAGGACATATGTAGACAGAACAGAATGAAAAGGAGGCTGGTGGGGGTTGGGGGGTGGGTGGGAAAGTAGATCTAGATCCTATGGAGAGATGGAAGGGAGATCCTGAGAGTTAGGATCAGGATCATCAGGCCTGGGCATCAGATGTTCTCTGTGTTAATGATTGATCAATAATTTGTTATTGATAGCTTTAGTTCAAAGCACTGTTAGAAGAATATACTCTTTCTGTCTTTTCTATCAGTTGGCTTCCTGAGGCTCAGGTGGTCCAAAGAGCCCTCAATTCTGCAGCTAACAATGTGTATCAGTATGGACGGGAATGGATAACCCACAAGGTAAGGAGTGAACCTTTCTCGTGCCTTTCTGTGTGCAGGATTTTTACAGGAACAACTTCTTCCTTTGATAGAGGATATGTAAAGATGCTGTTTGGAGCAATTTCCATTTGGGAAATACATTTACATCTACAGGTGGACAAGTACCATAAAGTGGAATCAGATTCTCAGGATATCACACTGAAGAGTGCTCGTGGCCTGAGCAGTCTTGAGAAGTTGACTGTTTACTTTCTTTCAAGATTATAGATCTGCTTTATTCGTGCTTTGGGATAGAGTGGCCAAAGGTGGCTTTTTGGAGGAAAAAGTAGTCGTGCGAACATGTTGAATCCTGTGTCTGCTGCTCACTGTGCTTGGCAGTTTGCAGTTTCATTTAAAATTCTAAGCTTCCTGTAGTACTTTGAACTAGTTTACTTGCCTTCCAGATGAGAAAACAGGCTGGGCAGGCCCAACAGATCCCGATGGCCACCTGGTGTATTTGCTTCACAATGGTGACTGACTCTAAATCCCTGTTTCTTTCTGATGTAGCTTTCTGTCAGTGTGTGTCTGGCCAGAACTAGAGTAAGTGCTTTCAGGTGGTACTTGAGATAAACCCAGAAGGAATGGCTGGTCAAGGAAGAGTGTTTAAGAAAGCTATTTGTGGAGTGGAGAGACAGAGGCATGAGTGTGCTTGTGCTTGAGATGAACTTGAGTAAAGGGGACAGAGCCTGGTGAAGGGAAAGAGTGGTAGAGGAAAAGACACAGTTGTTGGACTTAAGGAATAGCTTTCTCAGTATGGATTTAGGGTGTGCCTCTCTCCTACTATTGCCCAGAGAATACAATTAATTTTCAGCTTAATATACCAAAGTAGTTAGGATCATACAAGGATCGACAAGATTGAAGGCACTGGAATTTATGCTCCTCAGATTGCATGAGCAATTAATTTCTTGTTTAAAATTCAAAAATAGCGTGTTGCAGAGATGGCTTGAAAGTGGTTAAGAGCACTTGCTGCTCACGCAGAGGACCTGAGTTAGGTTCCCAGCACTTGGATGCTGGCTTACAACCTTCCATAAGTCCAGTTCTAGAAGATTTGGCATCCTCTTCTGACCTCTGCAGGCACCAGGCATGTACTTGGTGCACATATATACATGTAAGCAAACACACTCATAAAATAAAAATAAATCTTAAAAAATAATAAAATTCAAAACAGTACACCCCAATTGTGAAAAATATGCTCTATATACATGCATTCCTATCTGCTAATCAAAGATGGAATTATTGAAAGTTGAAAGTTTGTCAGTTGGTTCTATCATATCTGCCCAAGACAGTATGATTAGTTAGCACATGATAATATTGAAAAAAATTGATGAATAAGCAAAAGATAAATATGTATATATAGATCTCAGAACTGTCATAGGAGAAAGAGTCAGCTCTTGGAAAGAGCTTGCAGCTTTTTATACATGTGTTACTTTGCTAAAAATATAGCATTTTATTCTGATTTATATATTTGGAAGAAGTTTTTATTCTGACATTCTTGTCTTTTAGGTAAGAAGATAAAGGAAATTTTGGGTAAATAATACATCTTAGATTAAAAACTAAATTTCAGACTACCAACAGAAAAGAAATTGCTATGTAACCTCTTGTTCAAGAGTCTAAAAGTGAAGGCACTTGAAGACATTGATATCAGAAGTTATGAAATATTTGTGGTCCTGACTTAGAAGACAGAGGAATAGTATATAATAGCCATCAAATGTCCAGCAACTGGTAGATAATCAACTTAATATGATAAATTTATTCCATGTATGCATGAGTGATATGTGATTGTATGAGTATCTGTGCATGCTTGTGTGAGGGGTGTGTGTATGAGAGGGGGGGGGGAGAGAGAGAGAGAGACAGAGACAGAGAGACAGACAGACAGACAGATAGACACAGACAGACAGACACAGAGAGAGTCAGAGTGACAGAGACGGAACAGCTTTTGAGTTGCAGCCCTTGCCTTTAAGGTGGTAAATTTGATGAAGAAATGAAATACTGATAAATGTTACAACATGTATTAACATGAAAATATAATGCTAAGGAAAAGATAGCAGTCACTGACTGGTGAGGTGCTCAGTGGGTAATACACTTGCTGTGCAAGCCTGCTGACCAGGGTTTGAATCCCAGAACCCACACGGTGGAAGAAGAAAACCAGTTCCGTAAGGTTGTCCTCCAGTGTCCACATGTGTGCATGGCATCCCTCTCAACATACCTAATAGTAATAATAATAACTAAAGGATCAGCCATAAAATACATGCATATGATTCCACCAACATGAAATGTCTTCAGTGGCAAATCTGTAAACAGAAAATAGAGTAGTGGGTCCCAGAAACAGGTGAATCTGAAGGGAAATGGGAGTGATTACTTAATGTTGTAAGGTGTGAATCATGCCTCAATGCAGTTGTTAAAAATACCATTGAACTACAGGTGTAACTTTAATAAGCCTTACCCTTGAACAGCTAAGAATCATAAGAAGTGGGGTGCAAGAGATAGTCTAGAAAAGTTGAAGCTAGGAAAGCTGCCATGCCCAGAAAGAGAGAAGGGTTAATTTTTATTTAGGTAAAAGCAGAGGCAACTGAAGGTTCCAGCTTCCCCAGCCTGTCTTGTCAGGCTGTCCTGTGTCCTGGTCTGTGTTCCCTGAGGGCCTTCCGTTGGCTGCCGTCACCATCCTTGCATGAGCTGGTCCTTCCTGTTTGGTGTGTCCCTTTCCAAATTTCCAGCTGGACAGCAGAAGAGTCAGTACTGTTTCCTCTGTCCTTCTGCCTTGACCTTAAGAGAAGGAAGCACCAGTCTGTACCCAGTTCAGGACAGTGGGTGGGGGGCAGGAGCCAGAGTTAACAGCCTCCTAGAGTCCTACACTGGTGAGAGGAGATGAGTAGTAAGCATATAAACAAGTACACATTGTAGGTGCTTAGCCTAGCGTGGTGGTGCACACCTTTAATCCCAGCAGAGGCAGGCACATCTCTTAGCTTGAAGCCAGCCTGGTTGGAGAGGAAGTTCAAGACTGCCAGGGCTACACAGAGAAACCCTGTCTCAAAAAACAGAACAAAAAATTTTTTTTTAAAGTACTCAAACGAGTGTGTGGTAAAGGGTGATGCTTTAGTTGAATGTCCAGAGAGTTCTGTGAGGCAGCAGCATTTCTATTAAGACACTAATGAGCAAGCAGTTGGTGAAGGTCTGGAGAAAGACACATCGACTGTGAGTAGATTCCATTCATAGGCTCTTGAGTGGTAGCAAGTGGTTGAAGGGTGAGGAGGGCCAGTGTGAAGACAGGATTGCTGCAACAGAGAGTGACCCAGTGAGCCAAAGAGGACTCTAAATGATACTCGGGCTTTAGTGAGTCTGCCGACAGTGCTAAGGACATTAGACTCTAGTCTTCCTGTGTCTCCCAGAGTGTATTGTAACATAGTAGGCAGTGTTCTAGGTCTCTTGGTGATGTTCTGCTGGGTTGACAGCACCATGGGTTTCTAGAGGGTTGTACAATATGGTATACAATTATGCAATATTATTTTTTACTCACAGTGTTTTAGAATCCTTCATTGTTAGAATCATTCATTGTTAGGGTTCCAAGCAAGGTGGCAGTATAAAGTAGTGCTTCATTGCACTGAGGCCACTCTGTGGACAGTGTCTCCCAGAGGCCGACTAACCACTTTAGGCCTTTTCTGGTCAGGGGGGTCTCAGAAGTTGTCATGGAGAATTAGGAGGAGGCCTGTGAGTATCTGACAGTCATGTCCTAAGAGACAGAAGTAACTAAAGGGAACATGTATGTTTGTGCTCAGCATCGGCTGTGAGGTGTTCTTTGTGTGTATTGGTCACACAGGCTACACTTGAAAGAGCTTTTCATTTTGTGAGACAGTCTCATTGTATAGAGCAGTCTGGCTTGAAACTTGCAGTCCTCCTGCCCAGCCTTCCTAAGACTGGGCCTGTTGGATTACATTTCCATGTCCTGTATTAGGCAATTTCAGTACTGGCTCTGCACACCTAGCTATGACCTTGAACTTCTTAGATACTTTATAAAACTGTCTTCTCTTCCTAGACTGACAGAAGTACCTTTCTTTTGAGTTGCTGGTCTGAGCCTAGGAAATCATGAAAGTACTCTGTCATTGAGCTATACCCCAGACCTACAAAGTCATTTTCTCTTTACTCTTGGGTGCTTGCAAAGATCACACAATGTAGGTAAAAACCACTTAAAATTTTAAAATGCTTTTCAGAGATAGGTGGCTTTTATATTTATTATGAGCAATTTGTGTCTGATTTTACTCATTAAAATGAGTAAGTCATTTTAATAAAACGTTAGATATCTGCACCAGATATGGATGATAACTGCTTCAGGTATTTATAAGGCTAACATTAGGTGGGCAAAGGAGTGCCTAAGTGCATATAATAAGCCAGTTTGGAGAATCAGCTCTCTCATTAAAGGAACAAAGAACAGATAATTGGTTCCCATTTAATGCTTGCTAAATTATCTTTAAGGTTTTCAGTTAATTCATAATGCCTTGGGAAAATTGATTTCCATATAGTGCTCAAAAGTATTACTTATACAACCCATTAGAAAGTTGTTGGGCAGTGCACAGTCAGCACCATTTTTTCCCTTGACTCCTGTTCATTTATTTTGCAATTGGTGATGTGAAGAATAAACTATATGAAAAGACGGTGACTGCCTTAAAAATTGGGACTATTTGTATATCCACCTGTGAGTAGTGATTAAGTAGCAGTGCATTTAATAAATGAATAAGAGCCATTGAATTTAGGAAGTTTACAAACACTAAAGATTAGACGCTTATGATTCAAAACACACAGAGATTTTAAATTTCATCTCTGTAAATGGAGAGGAAGTTGCTGAGGAAATGGAAAAAATGAAGTTGTTTTAAGAAAATAAAACTACAAACTAATGCTTATCTTTTAAAATTGTATTTTGGGCTGGGGAGATGGTTCAGTTTGTCAGGGGTTTGCAGTGCAGTGTGAGGACCTGAGTTTGCTCTCTAGCACCCACGTAAAGAAATCCCGATCCTCCGCATCTTTAATCCCGGTACTCTGGAGGCACAAGCAGGTGGATCTCTGGACTACAAATAAGAGAGACCTTGTCTCAAAGAAAAAACAAAAAACAAAAAAAAACCCAAAAAACAAAAAAAAAAAACAAAAGAAAAAGCCAGTGTGCACATGTGTGGCAGTGAGCTCTTGTAATCCCAATGCTGGGAGGTAGAGGCAGGAGGCTCTCAGGGCCTTACTGACAAGCCAGTCTAGTTTAATCTGGTGAGCTCCAGGTTTAGTGAAACTCCCTAAAAAAGAAAAGTGGAGAGTGACTGACGGGGACTCCTGGTGTTCACCTTTGGTTTCTACACTCATGTGCGCATATGTCCTTGTGCCTGCCCACACACATAATGCAAAAATAAAATTGTCTTAAAATTTGTTTTTGCCTGTGCTAGAGATTGAACCAAGTGTCCTACACGTGCTAGGCAAGTGATCTCCCACTGATCTGTTTCCTCAGATCTTTAAAACTGGCTCTAATAAGGAAATAGGATGAGATACTACAACGAGTGAAAGTTGTACTGCCCCGTGTCGGGTTCCCAGAAGCCTGTCCTGCCAGTCCTGGCCTGTCTCAGCCGACTCAGAAAGAGTCGTGCTTGTGTGTCAGGTCCTGAGTTCTACTTAAGAGTCTTATGGTAACCCTTATAATAGAGAGGAGTAATGCAAGACTTGAACTAGTAGATGAGCACTAGGCTTGCCAGGACAAGGCTTTCCTCTGGGTGGGAGAGGTCATATAGGTCATTAACTATGTTTTCATTTACGTTGTTCTCGTGTGCCCTGAGACCTAAGAAGAGAAGTGAGAGGATGAGGAAGAAGATGGGGAATTTACTGGAACATGAAAGCATCTTTTAAGAAAATAACATACTGTGACTAGAGATTTTAAGTACTTGAATATTTTAATTTGATTTGGGACAAATAAAGACTCAGCATGTATTAATCATACCAAATTTTCACGTAAAATATTAATCAGATTATACTTGTATTTTCTTCTTAGCTTCACAAAATTCTAGGAGATAAAGTGAACAATACAGCTGTGATTGAGAAGCAAGTTCTGGAGCTGTGGGACAGACTCTATCACTCTTGGTTTGTAAAGGTGAGTTCTTTTAGCTAAGAGTTTCCATAGTAACTGAGAACACTGTTTTGCTTCATAGACTACTTGATTACTTAACTTTCCAGGAGCAAGAACTCAAGCCTTTGTCAGCTTCCATTGGTGGTTAGTTAGTCTCTGTGGCATAACCTGTTAGTCTCTCTGGGGATCAGTGTTCCATCCTTTGTGCATATCATAGCACCTCTTCCTCTGCAGCAGCTTGGTACAGTACAGATGTAATGCAAGCCACATCTATTTATTTATTTATGGTGATGGGGATTGAACCCAGGTCTCACATAAGCACAAGATCTGCCAGTGAGCTATACTCCACGATTCTGCAAGCCACATATGTGATACTCATTTTTCTAGTAGCTGCATTAAATAACTGAACACAGACAAGAATATTAAATGACTAAAGATAGATTAATTTTAATATATTTTATTTAACTCAGTGTTCCCACTCCCATTTCAGTATATACCTAATAAAAACAAATTTGATATTTTATATGCCTAAAACAACTAAGTCTTTGAACTCTATAATGTGCATTTTGCATCAGCAGCACAGCTCATTTAGTGCAAGCCACATTTTGAGTGTTTGGTAGCCACATGTGGCTAGTGGCTCCTGTTAGGGGCAGGTAAATTCTAGACATTGAAAAACCTTTCTCTTTGAGGAGACAGAAATGTTCAGAGACTTTTTTGTTTCCAGTCAGCTTTGTGTATTGCTTATACTTACATAGTTTATTGGTAGAACAAGTGCAGCTACCACTGAGCATAACAATGATTTGGAAAGCAGTGGGTCAGCTGAGCTAGTGCTGTGTATACTAGGTTTAGTGGGCTGTGAGGGCCATGTTCTAGGAACAGTGGGGCAGGAAGAGCATGCAAGAGGAGGGTGGCTGAGTTCAGTTTCTTGCTTAGTGACGTGTTTCCCAATGTGTAGTCTTGCCCTGAGATGAGATGAGGGAATGATACTGCCTTTGGTGGTAAAGATTTGAGAGCTAATAGTGGTGTATGAAATAAAGTATTTTCTCTGATTCTCTCTGAGGAGCTAAGCAATTAGGACGATTTTGCTAGTTTCCTGTGTTTACTCTGGAGCTTCCTACCAGGTAGCTTTTCTTGCCCCTCACCCTGTTTGAGCCCCATTCTTGTTGGAGTGCAGGATTCTTGAGCGCAGATCTGTACATGGGAAAGTTCTCTTCCCTACTTTCACAGTGTTACAGACTGAGAAAGCATGCTGCACTCCAAGGTGAAAAAATGGAAGGACACACAAATATTAAGAGCTTGCTTCTGAATTTAACCTCATTTTGTTTCTTCATTTCCCTTTCAAATTCAGTGTTTTGTGCCCATGTAGATTTCTTTCAGACAGACAGACAAATTTGACACCCTGCGCCATGTGTTTGGTTCTTTGAAATGGTCTCTTCTCTTTCCGCTCTTACCTTGTGTAGATGATTGAGAAAGGAGAAAGAGGCAAAGGTAGGAAACCAAGGAAAGGTGGAGGTGCTGAGGGAAATGAAGATGTATGTGAACTCTTTGGGTGCGGTGCACATGGTCCAGTATTGTGAGTTCAAAACTAGGAGGGAAGCATGTGTATCATGCTAGACATAGTACCTAGAATGTAAATACAGAAATAATGGACTCCCAGTCTTTATGTGGAGCCTTTACTTGTTATCTAAATTTGCAAGGATTTTCATAGGTGAGTACTTACTGAAGTATGTATAGGCAGGTGTAAAACAAAAAAGACATTTATCTTTTGGATGCGGTAAGATGGCTATTTCACATGTCACTGACTTTCTTCCATAGAACGTGACACACTCTGGAAGGCACAAAGGGCACAAGATGCATGTGAGTCGTCAGAACAGCTGGCTGGGAGATATTCTGGACTGGCAAGATATTGCCTCCTTCGTTCATGAGAACATTGAAACGTTTCTTTCGGTAAGACATAGTAGTAATTGTTGAACTGAACGTGGGAATAAAAACAGAAGTTGTAATTCTAGCTTTTCTTACATCAATCTCTTCAGCTACTCTGTTTTGGATACTGTGAAATGTGCAGGCTCTGAGAACTTTAAACTAGAAAGCTATCTGGAAGCTGCAGTCCTCAGGCGTGGTGAGAACACCTGAGAGAAGCTGAATCCTGATGCACATGAGCAAGATGTGGGCTGGGGGTCTTAGATGGGTGTCCTCATCCCTCAAGGTCACCAGAATGTCCTCAGCTGGACCATTTAGGAATAGACCTGTTTTTTGTTTTTTGTTTTTTGTTTTTTTTTTTTTCTGGTTGATAAAACCATTGACAACTGGAAATAGGGTCCAGTTCCATTAGAGGGACTTACTATGTCTTAGGGTTTCTATTGCTGTGAAGAGGCATCATGACCACAGTAATTCTTATAAATGAGAACATTTATTGGGGCTAGCTTACAGTTTAGAAGGGAGGTCATTAACGCCCAACAGTGGCGTGAGGGTACGAGGTGAATGGACCACGGCAGGAGCTGGGGAAGCCAACCGTCTAAGCCTTTACAGTCTGTGGTGGTCTGAAAAGGAACCAGAGGCTCGTGTGCTTGAACACTTGGCTCATAGGGAGTACCACTGTTAGGAGGTGTGGCTTTGATGGACTACAGTTTAGTCTATTATCATCATGGCGGGAAGCATGGCAGTGTGCAGGCAGACATGGTGCTGGAGAAGGAGCTGACAGTTCTGCATCTTGATTCACAAGCAGAGAATGAAGACTGTGTCACACTGGGCATAACTTGAGCATATAAGACCCCAGAGCCCGCTTCCACAGTGATACACTGCTTTCAACAAGGCCATACCTCCTCCATCAAAGCCACACCTCCTAACAGTGGTACTCCCTATGAGCCAAGCGTTCAAGCACACGAGCCTCTGGTTCCTTTTCAGACCACCACAGACTGTAAAGGCTTAGACGGTTGGCTTCCCCAGCTCCTGCCGTGGTCCATTCACCTCGTACCCTTACGCCACTGTTGGGCGTTAATGACCTCCCTTCATTTTCCAGAGCCGATTTTGTCAAGTGTCTTAGCACAGGACTTCTCACAGAGAAGACTGTTTTGTGAATATATGTGTGACTTTCATTGAATTAAAACGTGGTACTAGGTTTTAAGGAGTTTAAGGTGAGTGAAGCAATCCATGAGCACAGCTGAAGGCAGGGCCGCCGGTGTCTCCACACATTGGGCTCAGGAAGAGCTGTCTGCTGCAGGGCAGTCCTCTCTGGTATTTCCCTCTGGATTGCTAAAGTGATGTTCATGTTGCTCTTTCTTGTTTTGCCATTTTAGATATTATCTTTTGGCTTCCAAATATGGAAGATGAAGGTAAAGATGTGACTTTCTCCCAAGCCCTGCAGTGCTTTCCAATACTTCTCTCGGGTTTCTCACAGCTCCCTCAGCCACCTCCCTGCACTCACACGCTTCCTTTCCTCTCACTCAACTGAGGTGCTTCACAATCTGGACTGAAATCTCAAAAATGATGTCTTTCTTGTTTGTAGTTTAATTAATAACTTAATTAAGGAGTGGGGACTTATGTTCCCAGGCTGACACTGAACTCATGGCTTCAACCAAACCTCCTGCCTTAGTCTCCAAGTTCTTCAAATTACAGGCACTTGACAGTGTACCCAACTGTTCTGTTTTTGATAAGCCCTTCCCTCTGCTTTTACTAGCCTAGTGGTTCTCAAAGGTTTTAGTACTGGACTTCAAAGTGCATATTTTTGTATTCATTAAATAATTTTTCATTATAACATGAAAAACATACTTTAGTGTGTTAAAATGCTATTTTCTGGGGCTGAGGAAACAGCTTAGTTGGAAACGTGCTGCACCAGCATAAGGACCTGAAATCCAATCTTCAATACCCATGTAAAGTCGGAGGTGGAGGCACACTCCTTTAACCTCAGTGCTGGGGGCGTGGAGTGGAATGCCAAGACAGATCCTGGGACTTACAGCAGGTCTGTGGAATCAGTGCACTGCTCTGGTGCAATAAGGGACCCCGTCTCCAAACGGTGGAGTAGAGAGTAAGGAGGACACCTGATGTCAGCCTCTGGCCTCCGTTCTCTTGCATACACAAGCACATGCATTACACACATGTATGTGCACAAACACACAATACTGTTTTCTAAGATGGAAAAAATACTGGGGAGTTCTCTCTGTAGAAAACTGTCTGGAGGAGAGTTAATTAAGCCCTCTTAGTTTGCACAGACCAATTTGATGTCTGGATTTCATCTTCGCTCTATATTCAGTCTATTGGGATTTGTTAATTTTGACCAGTGCATGGGAAGAACATCCTTTCTCACACAGTAGGGCAGAAGGAAGCTCACCAGTGAGACCGGGAGCTGAGCACCCCACTCAAGAGCTTATCCAGATAGGTGAGAAAAGGAAGCTTTTCCAGCTTGTAGTTGTGGGTGGTCTTTGTTACTATCCAGAACTCAGCAGGTGCTGTTTTCACAAGACCTGTGGAGTGTGAGGTGTGAAGCTGTTAGTAAGCTTTTTATATTCTGGTTTCTTTTTTTTTTTTTTTTTTTTGGTTTTTCGAGACAGAGTTTCTCTGTGTAGCTTTGCGCCTTTCCTGGAACTCGCTTTGGAGACCAGGCTGGCCTTGAACTCACAGAGATCCACCTGCCTCTGCCTCCCGAGTGCTGGGATTAAAGGCGTGCGCCACCACCGCCCGGCATATTCTGGTTTCTAAGAAGCCATTGGCCAATGTTGATTAAAGATGTTTCTTTTACCCTTGTGTGCTTTGGTAATATACATTGTTTATTCAGGTTATTTATTTGTTCATATCTGTATACCTTCAAAATACTGAGAGTTTATTGAACAGTATTATAAATCACATTCTTGAGAGATCACCACCTCTCTCTTCAGAACAAAAGAACTTTTTAACACCACCTATTCAGATTTCTAAAACAGTGATTTTTTTTAAAGGGGGAGTTCAGATTGTATTCAGTGAAAGCTCTCAGTGTCCTTCCTTAAAGTGTCACTGCGCTTTTGAGGAAGTGTCTGCCTGGAGCGAGGCTGTTGTGTGTCTTTCCTAGACTTGATGTCCCCACTCACTCACAGCCTTGCCTTTCCTCTGAGCTGAGCGTTTCCGCAGAGTCCATCTCTTCTGTCACCTTTTACTCGGCTTCCGGGGACCCAGACTGGGTTATGCACTTTATCCACCGAGCCATCTCCTCATCCCTGGTTTATGACAAGTACCATGCTAGATGTTTTATCAGTATTTTCTAATTTACTCTCCTCAAGTTCCTGGGGAACTGATGAAATGGCTCTTGTTTTAGTAACAGACTCAGCGATAGTAAAGCAGTTCACATTTATATTCAGTTTTTCTTTTCTTGTATAGCATGGTGTGATCTTCCAGAATGTATTTTGTCCTCAGGAAAGCTCTGGATCTCATTTCACACTTTTCTGGCTTTGTTTTATCCTTTGCTTTACTTTTTTTTTTTTTTTTTTGAGGCATGGTCTCCTTCGTAGCCCTGGCTGGCTTCATGCTCAAAGAGATCGGCCCACCTATGGTTCCCAAGTGCTAGGATCAAAGATTTGCTCTACACACCCAGTTTTTGTTTTCTTTTTGGATCTTTTGGCAAGTTCCTCAGCTCAGAACACATGTAGGTTCCCTACATTCAGATTCCTCCTAGGTCATTGTTTTCACCCTTATTTGGTATTTGGGTATATTTTACCCTTTTCAGTTTTGATGCTCAGTCTTTCTGAACGAATGAAGTTTTAAAGGTTTATTTTATTGTATGTGTATGAGTGTTTTTCCTGCATGTATGTTTGCATTACCTGTGGAAATCAGGAGAGGGCATCAGATCCTTTAGAACTGGAGTTACAGAAGGCTGTGAGCTACCATGTGGGTGCTGGGAACCAAACTTGGATCCTCTTTAAGAGCAAACAGTGCTCTTTTTTGTTGTTGTTTTTCTAGACAGGATTTCTCTGTCTAGAAAAATCAGCTTTGGCTGTCCTGGAACTTGCTTGTAGACCAGGCTGATCTAGAACTCAGAGAGATCTGCCTGCTTCTGCCTCCTGAGTGCTGGGATTGAAGGTGTGTGCCACCACCGCCCTGCTTGCAGCCAGTGTGGTCTTAATCGCTGAGCCATTTCTCCATGTCCCCAGACTAGCTTTGAAGTTCTTTTGTTTGTTTGTTTGTTTCTTTTTTTTACCCAGAGCTGAGGACCGAACCCAGGGCCTTGCGCTTGCTAGGCAAGTGCTCTACCACTGAGCTAAATCCTCGACCCCTTTCTTAATTTGTTTTTTGTTTTTGTTTTTGTTTCTTTTTTTGATTTGAAGTTCTTTATCACTACTTTAGAATATAGCCTGGTGTTAGCTTGTCAACTAAACTAGTGAAAAGAGCTATATTACAGCTTGCCTTTATTATTTTTGTGCCTAAAAGAACAGTGGCAGAGCTGAAATGGTATATTGAGATCTCCAGGTGCATTTCTCTTCCTATAAGGCTGGAGCAGGCAGATGAACCAGAGAAGGTCAGTGAAGCTCATGTAGCCTGTGTGTCTCTGGGCTCCTAGACTGACAGGGAGATAATGCCATCTTTGCAAGAGAGAGATGGTATTAGTTAGGGTTTCTATTGCTGTGAAGAGACACTTGGCCACAACAACTCTCATAAAGGAAACATTTAATTGGGTCTGGCGTACAGTGTCAGAGGTTGGCATCATCATGGCAGGACATGTTTTCATGCAGGCAGATATGGTGCTGGAGAGATAGCCAGGAGTTCTACATCTTGATCCATAGTCAACAGGAAGTGAACTGTGTATCACACTGAGCATAGCTTGAGCAAAGGAGAACCCACACTGGCACACTTCTTCCAACAAGGTCACACCTACTTTAAAAGCCATGCCTCCTAATAGTGCTACTCCCTATGGGGGCCATTTTCTTTCAAACCACCACAGATACTCTCTTATTTTGACCGCTGCATCACTGCAGTATTCTATTTTCCTGCTTCTTGAAGCTGCCTCTTTATGCTTCTTGGGTTCCATAGCAGGTGAGCTAGAAGTACCCGAGAAGCCAAATGAGAGGCCAAGGGTGATTGGATGGTAGTAGACTTGAGGAGGGAGGCAGCAAAGCAGGAGGGTGCTGAGGCTCCTTCTTAATTCTAACTGCCTTCCCTGACCAGGTTGCTTAACTGCTTGTCAGTCTCTTCTGGGCTTATACTCCATGGCCAGGGACTTGGTTCTAGGCATCTTTTTGGTTATGTTGCCACTGTTGATTAGATTAATGCCAGTCCTGGCTCATGTTTGCCATTTTTGAGTTGGGATGCATTTTTGCCTCTATGAATCTGTTGCACTCTTCTGAGTTTTGTGGGCTTTCTTACTGATCCTGCCTTTAATGATACCCTCCTTTGCAAGCCTGGTGATTAAACTAAAATTCTACTTTGATGATTGAGTTAACATTCCAGAACTGTCCTCTCTGATGTCTGTAGTTGATCTCCTTTCAAGTCAAAAAGGTTACTGGATTGTTGTTGGAGACTTCCAGTCTACAATTGCTGTATTCAATTAATTTCTTAAGAATTGCAGGAGGGTGTTTTCTATTCCTGTGACTCAGAAACTATGTAAATTTTTTCTGATTAAAAATTCCAGAGTGACTGAGGCCCCTGAAAGGATGCTTGCCAAATTACAAATACAGGCATTGTCTCTTAGAATCAGTGGCTTTGTTCATTCATTCTTTATCCCACAAGGTCAAACAGTTAATCATGCATATTTTTGTAGGCATAATGAAGTATTTTCAAGATTTTTTTGTAAGGAGTTTTTGTAAATGAAGCCTGCCTGTTGAATTCTCTTATGAAGACTGAACTGAGGCTTGCAAGACACTCTGAGAGCAACAGAATGTCCTTTATAAATGATATATTTGAGGTGGGAAAGGAATGGACAGGCCTTGCATAGACTGCATGCCATAACTCGAGCATGTGACAGGACCAGAGCTGCCGTCTTAGAAAGGCACTAGAGTGAAATGCAGATGTCAGGGTTACTGCCCCAGCTGCAGCAGACCTCTGTGATTAAGTTCATATGTCTGTAAAGCTGAGATAAAGCCTTCCTCATTGCTTCCCTCACAGCACTGTTCACAGGAGCATCTAACAATTGGAACAGAACATGTCCTCTTTATCATTTTGCTTCCATGTTTTTATCAGGAGGAAGAATAGAACAGACTTTATATAAGGGGTTTTAGTTGATGAAGGGACAAGAAATGAAAACACGGAAGCATGATGAGACATTGACATCTTCCTTTAGTCATATTTTACATCTAATGTATGCAAAACCATTTTGATAACTGGCTCTCATGAGTTGGTAGGTAATAGATGAATTGAGTAGTCTCAGTCTGTCCCAGGAAAGGCTCTGTCATGCATTGATCCTGTCTGTTCATCTTTTCCATTGTGACTTCAAGTCATTGGAATAATACATTATATTTGTAGACGAATCTGAGTTGGAGATGAGATGGTAAAGCTAGAGGATAGACAGCTAATCTGATGAGTGTCCTGCACTTACAATCCTCTAAAATAAATGGAGTCATAGAATGTGTGCTCGCATATTCTTCTGTAGACACACACATGTATTCTGTCTTGTACAGTTAAACATTGTAGAATATGTAAAAATTCTGTGTTTTAAAAACAGCATAAGAGAAGTTGGGCATGGTGGTACACACCTTTAATCCCAGCACTCAGGAGGCAGAGGCAGGTGGATTTCTGTGAGTTTGAGGCCAGCCTGGTCTACAAAGCAAATTCCAGGACAGCCTGGGCTGTTACACAGAGAAACCCTGTCTTGGAAAACCAAACCAAAACAAACAAAAGACAGCATAATAGAATATAAAACATAATAAAATGTCTCTGATAGTTGCCTTACTATTTTAAGTGTTATTTGGAGTGAATTCACTGTAACTGCTTAGCCATTTTCTTTACTATTGAGCAGAGATGTTTCTGGTTGTTTTTCTACCTTCAAGGTAAGCATCAGTTTTTTACCTTTTCCATTATGGCTAATAAGACAGTGCACTAAAAGCACACTAGATGGCTGTAGCTACTTCCTTCATGAGGATTAGTTCTGAACCCAGCTGTCCCTCTCCGTCAGATCTTGGAGTCCCTGTGGATTGTTATGAGCCGGAACGTGAGCCTGCTGTTTACCACGGTTACCACGCTGCTGACCATCCTCTTCTACAGTGGCACTGCCCTTCTCAACTTCGTGCTTTCCCTGGTATGTACACCTAGATAGCACACACTGTATTTCCTTAGGCATTGCAGCCTTTTTACAGCCTGGGCTCTGTATTTGTGCATGTGTTTCTTCTGTAGGTTCCCAAATGTGATCTTTTAGGAGATACTGTCCTTTGTTTTGCAGATAATTTTCCTGACCACACTGTTTTATCTGTTAAGTTCCAGTGATGAGTACTACAAGCCAGTGAAGTGGGTGATAAGCCTGACACCACTGTCTCAGCCAGGTCCTTCTTCTAATATTATTGGCCAGTCTGTGGAAGAAGCTATCAGGTAGGGACAAGGCTTATGCTGTTCTCATTCCTTTCGTAAGCTTTCCATGACATCCCAGTTACCTTCCTTGTATTTCATGCACATGTTCAGTGTTAAACCAGTGAAGGATGTTGGTGTTTTTAAGACCCTTATCCCACTTGAAGAGGGTCCTAAAAGCAGTGCGCATGTTTTGAGGAAAAGTTCAGGAGATTGCCACTCTACTCTGCTGCCTGGGATTTACAAAGATACGATGTCTGTCTGCAGATGGGCTTTTTATCAACAGGCCCTGAGGCTGCTTTCCATCATCATGTCCCTTGCTCAGACCCCCGTCTTTCATCACACAGTCTTCACCCCCTTCGGACCCTTTTCTATTCTCAGGAGTTCTAGCTTGGATCTAGGCTGGGGATGGATGACCCTCCTGTGTCTTCGCTCTTTTTGTTCCAAGCGGTGCCCTCTGCAGGGATAAGATGATTATTAGAAATGCAGTGTTTAGTTATCTCCAAGTCTGTGCATTGCATCTGGCCAAAAACTTCTGTGAAGCATGCCTCTAGAGTCCTTGTATTACAGGCTGTTTCTAACTGAGATTCTTTCTCTTTTACATCCCTTAGGCTCCTTGGTCCTTCTCTTTTCCTGTATTTCTAGTAGGGTTTTGCCATTTGCAGCCTAGGCCTCTTTAGCTCCTTCCTTGCCCTGTGTCTCATTGCCTAGTAAGAGGACACTATTACTTACTTTTGTGACTACCTAACTACTTAAACAGTTGTGCCACCCATCAGACCCTTCTTTCTACTAACGTGTATGCAAACAATTATGAAAAATGCAGTTTATTTCATAAATGCTCAGTGACACCATGTCGTTAGCTAAGTGCTCTTAAACTCCGTTACATAGTGGAATCTTTGGTATTTCTGTTTCTACATACTTCCAAAAGGTGCCATTGTTTGGAACTAGTCATTCACAGATACTTTGATCTGACCTGCCAATCCTTTCTGAGTTCTCCTTGGCTACCTTTCCACTGTATTCATGTTACAGCTAGGGAGACACCCACTTTGGTCTTTGGAGACCCTCAGTTATTGTCCAGAAAAGTATGTGTACTTCTAAAGTGTGTCATGTCTGGAAATGCTGCCCGCTTTTCTTCTTATTCCTACTTGTGAAGCTTGGGGAAGGTCTTTATCAGTAATTTCCCTCTTTGATCGAATTGGATGTCATTTGGCATTTTTTTTTTTTTTCCATCACTAGAAGTCCAGTGCACTATTGTGCCACACAGCCACATGTCATTTGGCATTTTGAAAAATTGTTCTTATCACCTGTCTGGTGCCTTTGAATGTCCGTGCAGAGCCATCATATGAGGATTCCACGTTAGGAGTGCATCATCTAATAGTGCAGCTTCCAAAGTGACTGTCCTTAGACAGCTTTAGCATCTTCCAAGTCTGTGTGACCTGGCATCCTTACTGGATGAGTAAAATGGTGAAAATTGCAACAGTAGGCTAGTTTTGTTTACCCACTTTTGAAAGGCCTTTTGCAAATACTCTTCTCTCCAAAGGAAAAAAAAAAAAAAAAAGAAAACGAAACAGACCCTGCTCTCTTCCCCGTAGCATAAAGCCACTGGAATAGCCTTTTCAGACTTGGACTGGCACCAGTCCTTCTGTCTGTATGACTGAGGCTGAGGTGTGTGGGAAGACAGGTGCATTGCCCAGGAAGACCTTTTAAAGACCAGCAGCGCTCCAGCTTCCCACAGGAGCCTCCATTGACACTCTTGTTCTCACAGAAACTTTGCCTTCCTCAGATTACAGTTCGGGAATGTTCTTAGGCTGCTTTCTCAAACGAGCAACTTTCTGACTAATACTGAGTTGCTTAATTTTATGCAGGATACTTCTTCACCCTCCTTACCCCAATCTCTCTTTTTTTTTGACTGGCTTTGAACTTGATATCCTCCTCTCTCTCTGTTTCCTGAGTACCATGCCAGTTTTCATCATTGAATACGGGGGGAGTAAGGGCGTTTTAGTGTCAGCACTGTAGTCCTGTTGGGTCTGAACGCTAGTAAGTAGGCGGGCTTAAATCTCAGACAGCATTTTTCAGCTGTGACTAAGATGGGCTTTCGCAGGCTCCAGCCCTGTGTGCTGTTTCTTCACAAGCTTATAACTGGCTCAACATGTTCAGGCTCTGCATGGGATCCTCTCAGCCGTCTTCAGGAGGGAAGATGGCAGGCAGGGAGCCATGTCTAAGAGCCTGAGTAAGAATTTTCATTCTGAAGGATTGTTCAAGCAGGAATATGATTCTTTGTAGATGAAGATTGCAGTTTATTCTGTAAATGTTTAGTGACACCGATTTTATAAATAGTGATTGCTCATCAGTGTACGGTCAAGTGAAAAATCATTAAGTTAATTATGTGATCCTTTAATGAGTTACAAGTGGAGTGAGATTGAGGCTTCATTGCATGATCAGGCAGAAGTGTGTCCCTGGAGCCTTGCCCTCAGCTGTGTGGTTCATTTGTGCTCATTGTGGTCTTGACATTTGGAACTTATCATTTTAATTCTAAATCCACGTTCTTTTGAGTACATTCGTCATTGAGTTTCCATTGCCTCTCAGGATCTGTGAGTTAGTGGCATGCATCCTGGATCCCCAGCCATTCTCCTCCCTTTGGCAGCATGCTGTTCCCCGAATGTCCACATCACACCCTTCTCCCCGATGCTCCCATTCTGCTTGCTCTGGTGGAGATATTGCACATTACTAAGTTGCATGTTGTCACGGCCTCAATGCAATTTAGTGTGTGTGATATTTTCACGTGAGTGCATGCACACGGGTATAGCTCTTGCTTGCTGGGATTACAGCTTTTTCGTGCTGGAGGGTGGAACTCCTGGTGATGAATTAAATGTGAGAATATACATTGTGTAAGATTTGATTCAGAGAATGGACATCTTCTACCTCTTCCCCCCAGTTCTGAAAATTTGAAAGTGTTATTTTTAAGAAGTCAGTGTTGTTGTTTAAGTAAATTGATGTTCAAATTTGAATGAATTGTTGATTGAATGAAATTCTTACAGATTTAAAAGTGTAAATAATACTCATTTAGAATAAAATGTGCAACGAGTATAAAATTTATGTATATGTGTGTGTAAATGTTTGTGTATATATATATTTATTATATATATTATATATATAATATTTATTATATATTAAATATATATAATATATTATTAAATAAAATATATATTATTTATTTATTTATTTAAAGACAGGGTTTCTTGTTGCAGCCCTGGCTGTTCTGGAACTCACTCTGTAGACCAGGCTGGTCTACAAACCACAAACCAAACTCACAGAGATACACCTACCTCCAAGTGCTGGGATTAAAGGCACATGCCACTACCCTCCGGCTAAAGTTTTTTTTTTTTTAAATGTTTTTCAGCTGGATGTGGTGACACATGCCTGTAATCCTATCATTTGGGAGGCTGAGGCAGGAGGATTGAGCTACATAGTGAGTTTAAGATTAGTTTGAGCTACATAGCAAGACCAAAGAAAATCTCAAAAAAAAAAAAAAAAAAAAAAAAGAAAAGAGGGTGGGATATTTATTTGTTTGAGATGTTGTAGCATTGAAATAAAGAGACAGAATTTATTATGCATATTTGAGGAAATTAAATTATCTGGAACAAATAATGTCTCTTAACTGAGTGATTAAAGTTAGTGTAATATACTTGAATGTTTATTAATTTCAAAGGAAAATATCCTTAAAGTCTTTGTCTTGTATGTGGTTTTTCATTGTGATACTTGCTATATTTGTTTTATTGAGTTTAAAATAAAATTTTTTGGCACAGATATCTGCTATTATTTATGTAGTTAAAAACCTTTAAATTTCTAAACATTAATCATTCCTAATCAGTAAGGCTACAAAATGTATATTAGTAAGTATTAGTGATATAAAAGTTCTGAAGGAGTGTATGTCAGAGTTGAACACTTCTGTCTGTGACTCTCAGCTGTTCTTGTGCAAGCTCTGCTTCCCTGGACTGCTCGGCAGCATCTGGGTCCAAGTGCACAGCCGTGACCTTGACTCTCACACTAGAGATCTGTTGCTGGATTTCTGTGCGTTGATGTGGAGCTGGTCTCTGAGGCAGATGAAGCAGGAGAGGGGGGAAAGGGGCTGTGATGTCAGAGGTTAGGTGTACAGGTGTACTAGGAGATACTGGGCATCTGCTTCCTGACTGTTGTCCTAAAGTAGATACTGCAATAAAGCAAGAAAGGGAGTTTTGGGTTTCCCTCTTACCTCTACAGTATATGTTTATTCTATAGCTTATTAATTGTGCAATAGCATTGCCTCTTAAATATAATTGTTTCTATTCTAATTAAAATATTTTGTTAGAAATACATTGTTGCTCATCCGAGTTGAGAAAAATGGGTCTGATAGACTGGCTACATTCAGGGTTGACTCAAACCTTAAATTTGTTAAATCTAAAATTTCTGCTTTGCAGTATTTGAATTGGAAGAAACGGTGGTCCACCCATGATCAAGGGAGCTGGCGCCATACCCAGTCAGAGTGTTACATGCTGTTTCTTGCTGCTCTTGGTCCCTCTACTAGCTAACTCTCTGTTTGAGGCACATTGTATTGTACTGGGGATAGAGTACCCATGGTGGATGGTAGCCTAGGTGGAGTACCCATAGGTAGGTGTTTCCTGGGGAAAGGATAGTTTGGTGCTCTTTCTGTTTGATCTTGAGAGGAAGGTGGAAGTAATGTACAGAAATGCGGAGTAGGTGGGCGTGATTTTGGACTGCATTTTCTGTTTGTTTTCTTAGATGTGAGCTTCCTTGTCTGTATACTCCAAGTACATAGCGATTCTGAGCTGTGGTTTGCCCTTCGTATTCTACAACTTGCTTCAGATTTCATTTCATTGAAAGCAGGTTGACTGATCAAAGTTGTCTTGTCTGTTTCTTCTTAGTTTAGAAAAATGACGAGTTCCTATTGGTCAGGAATGGGAGAGGGCTCGCAGCTGAGACATAGTGTGTGAATGAGGCATGAAAAGACACCTGTAGTGTCACTCAGTACAAATATTCTTAGGATCATTAGGGAGAAGCAAAGGTGCAGAGAGGAAAGGAAGGCTGGCTGTGCACAACTCTTCTTCTACAGCGATGTTTGTGTACATGGAGCATAGCTGCGTTGGAGTACTATGTCCTGTCTTTGAGAAGCAAGGTAGATAGAGGAGCCTGAGCTGTCATGTCTGCGTGGGTGGGACCGGGGATCGTCTGTCAGATAAGTGTAATGATTGAAAGTCTGAGGGAGGGAAGTGGTCTTGTTAGAAAAGACACCTCAATGGCTTATGTCAGTTTCTTCTTCCATTGGTAGCTGAACTGTCAGAGGAGGGGAGAACCTCCAACATATTCTGAATTTGATTCTTGTCAATTGTTGAGTGCTAGGAAAGCCTAGAGACACAGTTAAAGAACTAATTTCCATTAATTCCATAATTTCCATCAGAGATAAAATGGTTCCAGAAGGCTGAGCACAAGCAACAACTCTTTCCGTAAAAGAAGGCTGAAGTCTGAAGGGACACTGGGTAGCACGTGATTATTGGGGTGGTGACCATGATGCAGACTTTGTTTCAACCTTTACAGGAGGTGTTTGGTCATGGTGAGTAGTTTAGAAGGGAATGCCTGTTGGTACCTTGACATCATAGAGCACAGGTGTTACACAGTTTGTGGTTAAGAAGTGCCACAAGTCTGAGTCTGGTGATCTTTAAAAGATTTAAAAGATTGTATGACGTGTATCATACCGTTTTTTTTTTTCCTTGATAACAAGGTAGGAATGTGTACATTGCATTTGGCTATCCAAAAAAGATGTGGATTAATTGGCACCAGTGATAGAATGAAGTGACTTTTCATTATAAACTTTGTTCTTACAATGATGAAACTGTATTCTGCTAGTTCATTTAACTGTATTGTGCACGATTGTGTGCAGTTCATTAGTGCCAGATAAACTTTTCTTTGACTAGGAGAGCAAATTATTATCAGTCTTTGAGTGTACGCACGCATACGCACCTTACACATGTTCTTCACAGGTTCTACTATTCAGCTACATTCCCTTGTGTTTATGAAATGTGCTTCATCATATAATAGATGTCCATGTGCAGCTCTAGACTGTACTTCACATTTTGTTTTTTGGACTGTGGTATCTGGTCATTGGTGGGTACTGTAGTGGTTTAATTATAAATGCATTATGATTATTTTTAAATGTTGGTGATTGAACCCAGGGCCTCATGTGCTAGGTGAGTGTTCTATCTCTGAGCTATACCTCCACTTTTCAGCTTCTGAATCTGGGAGATGAGCATTACAGGTTCTCTTGTTCATATAACCTTTACTTTACAGTGTAAATAATAAAGTTGTAGTCGCTTCCTGTTGATAGTATACCAAATTATCATGAACTCAGTATTTAAAGAAAAAATACATTTCCTAGCTTGGGAAGGCAGAAGTCCTAAAATGAAGACAGGAGCAGGACTATGGTTTTTCTGAATGATGTAAGGGTGTAGATGTAATTCTAAACAGTCTTATTAAATAAGAAACACAGTGCCAAATAAAAGAGTTAAAAGCCCAAGAGGTCAGAGCACTAGCGAATAGACTTTAGCTTACCAGCCACTTCTGTCCTTCCCCTGAGAAAGAGATCTACTTCCTGTGTGTCTGTATTTTTTATTGACTTTCTGTTCAGCCTTCTCATTAAACCCAACCACATGACTTCTTCATCACTGCCTGTCTATACAGACCTCCAGGTCCTCTATGGTTGGTACTTGGATTAAAGGCATGTGTCACCAAGCTGGTTATGTCCTTGAACACACAGACTCTGCCTGCCATGTGATCGGATTAAGGGCGTGTGTTACCACTGCCAGACTTCTGTTAAATGGCTTGCTATTAGCTCTGACCTCCAGGCAACTTTATTTATTAATATACAAATAAAATCACATTTCAGCACAAATAAAATCTCACCATATAAGGGAGACTTGAGGGCATTAAAACTTTCTCTCTCCTGGTAAGTTTGTAGAGTGTGCTGCTCTGCTGTTTGTTAATGCATATGTGCCAGGTCATGAGCAGTGCAGCCAGGCAGGAGGTCTGGCTGTTATCTTGTCCCCAGTGCGTTGCAGAATATGCATGGTAAGTGAACAATGTGTAGTGCGGGTACTTAGGGTCTACAGATCAGCTGAAAGTTGCTGTAATGACTGTTCCATACGACCCTGGTTCAAGGTGGAACCACAAGTGGTCTGTTTCGGGGTGAGCTGGTGTTAGGGCCTCAGGTGAGATACTTTACTGCATCCTTGGTGCTAACCTAATTTTACTGTGAAAACTTGTGAAGTAAGGCCACACCCACACCCTTTCCCACTGGCTGCTCTCTAATTCTAGACAAGTTCTGTGGCCTACCTTCCCCGTAGTGGTGGATGTGGTTATTTCCCCTCCCCAACTTCCTTGTCCCATGGCCTCTGACAGTGCTGCACTCTGGTGACTTTCTCCTACCGCACAAATGGTTCCATCCCTTCTTTGGCCGATGTGTCCTTGTCCGTAGGTCTGCTGAGAAGATAGCCTGCTTCCTCTTCCTCTCCATGCTTGCCCCTTGAGGCTGACCTTTCCCCTCCTGTGATTAGACTGCTGCACCTCATGCCTCCTAAGCCTGTCTCTGATTTCAGCCTCCTCCCAGTTGTTTCCATCATTCTTTTGATTTACATTTCCAGGCCGGACGTTCTCCCTATCTTTATTCTCTCCTTACCCATGCTTCAGTGACATCACTGTCCTTTCCCTATCCTTTCTTTTTCTCTTGGGACTCTTCAGTTCCTATGGGGTGTCTCCCCACTTTTGCCTTTTTTATATATTTAAATCTGGGTCTTTGTTGTGAGAGTCACATGACACATTCTTGAGTGAGGCCATTGGCAAAGGTGGCAGTGATTTCTCAGATGGGGAACTATTCTTTAACACCATGTCTCAGAGTCCCAGCAGATGACAGCCACCAGACTACAGACCTAGCCTTTGGTCTGGGAGCCGAGCCTGCCTCCTGGGAGTGTTTGCTTTGCTTTCTTCTGTGTGCACTGCCACCTTTGCTCTCCTCCTCTTTTTCAGGGACAGCTTCACCTTCTTGGGAATGTCCGCCCCTACAGAGCCCTGGCCTCCATGGTTCTGTGGTACCTAAGGTTGCTTGAGGTTGCTGCCTTTTCCACCCAGGGCTGCCTTATTCTCTTCCCATGGAGAAGCAGAAATGAAGCACCCTCATGTACGATCCGATGATTTAACTGCACGATACATGCCTACTTTTACTCTGCAGTTAATAATCATGCGTCTCCCCAGATGACTTGCATTATTTGATACCAGAAGTTACTTTGTAGTCGTGGTTGCATAAACAAATGTATGAAATGTTGTTAAAAGAAAACTTGTTAGAGTATAAGTAGATTATTCGTCACTCCTCTCTGGCCTTCCCTTTCCCCTTCTGTTACCTCCCTGCTCACTCTCCTCATTGCGTTCCTCCTCTTCATCTTATTCCTCCTTCCCTTCTGTGCTGGGCCTTGCACCCAGGACCTGGAGTGTGGTAGAATAGTGTTCTACCACTGAGCTGTATTCCCAGCTTCACTTGTTCTTTCTAAATGTGGACTGGATGCAGCTTGGGTTTCTTAGAACTTAATTCTGTCTTTAGACACATGCTATTTATACTTATGAAATATAATTGTTACCCAGGAAATACTTGCTTTAGAAGTAGAAAGTTGACAGGGTGGCCTTTAATCCACTCAGGAAACAGGCAAGCGGATCTCTTGAGTTTGAGGCCAGCCCGGTCTACAGAGTGAGTTCCAGGACAACCAGGGCTACACAGAGAAACCCTGTCTCAAAAAAAAAAAAAAAAAAAAAAAAAAAGTGGAAAGTTGGGGCCTGGGTTTGTAGCTCAGTTGAGTGCTGTGTAGCATGCACAGGGCCCTGAATTTGACCCCCTACCCCGCCAGGAGTATAAAGTTGGTGAGTTATCTCAGTGAATAAACTATTTTAGGATTGTTGTTTGCATATCTTCACATCAGAGAGATATGTAAAGAGCAGCTTAGTATACAGGTTCCAGTGTAATAAAGTAAAGAGCATTTTCAGAGCTGAGCTGTTGCCAGATTTGGAATAAAGTGACCAGAAAGCCAGAGGTGATGATTTTTCTGGACCATAACATGATGCTGGGGTTATTTACCTTTTCTTTTCTTTTTGGGTCTTCTAGAGGAGTATTCGATGCTTCCCTGAAAATGGCTGGCTTCTATGGATTGTATACCTGGCTGACTCACACTATATTTGGCATCAATATTGTCTTCATACCATCAGGTAACAACCATATACAGAACTTCCTGGCTGTCTAGTTAAGGAAAGTTAGACCTTATATTAGAGTTGCCTTCTTCCTCAGAGTTAAGATACACAGTCTGGTGGCTGGAGGTCTTGTCTAGATCAGCCTGTCTGCAATGTGCTTGTATTTTGCTATAGCCCTGTATCCGGAACCATACACCTTGCACAGAAAGTCCTGTGCAAGTGTCGAAAGAGTAAATGTCCTCACACTTTGCACAGCATTGGGCACATAGATGGCAATCAACAAATTAATTGAACTAATTGGCAGGCAGTGAGCAGGTTGTTATCTCATAACTTTGTCCCATGAGGGATACCATCCCAGGGGCAGGATGCATGTTTCTGTGCCTGTTGCGGTCTGTTCTGAGAGCAGCACTTTCATTCTACAGGCACTACACAGACAAATAAATGACAAGCTTGTTCTTTCTCCTTTGTTGATGAATTCAGAACCCCCTTCCGCTTTTTCCTTCTGTTTTTGTCATGTTTCTTTAACTATCCTTCCTGTCTTCCACATTCACCTCTGCTGTCACTCTTCTACTTTCGTCTCCCACTTAGCTGTCTAGGAACTTACCCTCTGAGTGTCATGCACCGAGACCACACGAAGCTATTTCCTGAGGCAGGCAGGAAAGGTGACAAATAGATGAAAACCAATTATTCAAGATCACCCAAATGGTTACTGGTTGAACCAGAACAAGAATCCACATCTGTGTAGCTCTTAGTCTGAAGGGAGCCAAAGAGAGGAGAGTTCTTGGACTGCTTTGGAACAGGGGAGCTTGAAGTACAGTTCTTTACCTATGGGACTTTGTTATATCTAGTTACTTTTTTTTTAGTATCAAAGTAAAGAACAAGAATTCAACCTGAGATTTAGATTAAATTGAAGGTCAGGACTTTTTGCTAAGTGTACTACAGCTATATTTATAGAACTGGATTTTAGCCATAGGACAATAAGATTTAACACTTAAGAATAACATAAACTATGGGCTGGAGAGATGACTCTGGGTTTAAGAGCATTGACTGCTCTTCCAGAGGACCTGGGTTCAATTCCCAGCACCCACATAACAGTTCACAGCTGTCTGTAAGTCCAGTTTCAGGGGATCTGACACCCTCATACAGACACAATAACAATGCACAGAAAAAAATTAAATCATTTAGAAAAGAAAAGAACATAAGCTAGACACATTAGAATAATTTAGAACAACTTTTTAGATAATGAACTGTTAGCTGGGTGGTGGTGGTGCACACCTTTAATCCCAGTACTCAGGAGGCAGAGGCAGGTGGATCTCGGAGTTTGAGGCCAGCCTGGTCTACAGAGTGAGCTCCAGGACAGCCAGGACTACTCAGAGAAACCATCTTAACCTTGCCCCCCCCCAACAACAAAAAAATTGTGAACTGTTATTTAAACTAGGAAGTTCAGTTAAACAGGCTCTACCAGTCCTCTAGAACTGAAGCTTGTATTCATTTACTTGTTTGGGTGGATTTTTGTGTGTTTGTGTGTGTTTTTTTCAAGACAGGGTTTCTCTGTGTACCCTGGCTGTCCTAAAACTCACTTTGTAGATCAGGCTGGCCTCAGACTCACTGAGATCCACCTGCCTCTCCCTCCCCAATGCTGGCATCAAAGGCATGAGCCACCACTGCCTGGCTGTTTGGGTGGTTTTTTTAAGATGATTTTTTTTTTTAATTTTATGTGTGTGGCTGTGTATGTATGTATTTGTACCACACGTATGCAGTGCCTGCAGAGACCAAAAGAGCATGTCAGATCCCCTGCCCTGGAGTTACAGTGACTGTGAATGCCATGTGGGTACTGGAAACCAAACTTGGGCCTCCAGCTGCAATGGGCTGTTTTGGGGAGGGAGAGGCAGAGCTTGGGTTCTGCTGCTTTGTTACTGTTTTGCCAGGGACTTTGATGTGCTTTTCTTTTACTCCTGTGTTAGCTTTGGCAGCAATCCTTGGAGCAGTGCCATTTCTGGGGACATACTGGGCAGCAGTACCTGCAGTTCTAGACCTGTGGCTGACACAAGGCTTAGGATGTAAGGCCATCTTGCTCCTGGTCTTTCATCTCTTGCCGACATACTTCGTAGATACTGCAATCTACTCTGACATTTCAGGGTAAGCGGTTCAAGTTCTTGCTAAGTCATAGGGGATTCGGTTTTGGGAAGAGATGGGGAAGGACTGGTGGCACAATTTTTCTGTTGGGTAGCCTTCTGTGATCCCTCTGACAGTGAAATTTGGATGTAGAATGACATTGCTATAATAGGGGTATGATTGTTACTATGTAATTAATATGTAAGTGTTTATTAAGCCCCAAGTTAAGATAAAATTATGCATAATTCTGTTTTGATTTTTGTGGCATTTGGCCTAGGAAAGAAATATTACCAGGCATACCTAAAATACTTTAAATACAGTAGAGTTAGTTATTTCAGTGCTGTTTTGCCTTTGGAGAAAATGACTATGCAATTGTGTGTCTACAAATATGTGTGTCCAGCATAAGGTGAATCTCAGAATGCTCTAATGACTGTGCTCTTCATTCATAGAGTATCTACTATGTATGGTTCATGATGAACACAACTTCAAGTTAAAGCTAGTCAAAATTGGGGGCACTGGAGAGATGGCTCAGAGGTTAAGAGCACTGACTGCTCTTCCAGAGGTTCTGAGTTCAATTCCCAGCACCCACATGGTGGCTCACAACCATCTGTAATGAGATCTGGCACCCTCTCCTGTCTACATAATAAATAAATAAATCTTTAAAAAAAAAAAAGCTAGTCAAAATTTGATGATATGATTAAGATCTATATTTCTAGGTTTTGATACCTGTATAGAGATTTCATCCAGTCCTCAAGCAGGTTGTCCCTTAGACATGTGTCCAGATTCACATTGTTCATTAGAATCTCAGTCCCAACCAAATGGATTTCCATCTGTGACTTAAAATTCAGAATATGGCCTATGAAACCCACCCAAGACAGTTAATGCATTTATTATCTTCATTATTATGATGTTTATTGTTTTGAAGAAGGATCTCACTGTATAGCTTAGCTAGACCTCCCAATTCACAGTCCTCCTGTCTCAGCTTCCTAAGTTCTGTATTTCCATTTGGGGCTCACATCTGTCCTCATTCGGTGGACTGTCAATAAATAAAAGATACAGTGGGGTTGAGTGCCTGTGGAGTGGGAGATGAGGAGGAGGATTTAAAACCATACCAGGCATGGTGATACACACCTTTAGTCCTTGCTCTTAGCCTGCAGAGGCTGGTGGATGATCTCTGAGTTCAAAGTGAGCCTGGGTTACATAGCTGGTTCGAGGCCATCCAGGGCTAAATAGTGACACTCCATCTCAAAACAGGAAAAACAAAATCTAAAGGCTTCTAGAAACAGCTGTCTTCAGCTATTTTAAGTTTCCTGAATTTAAGTTGTATGGTGACTTATTTCCTCATAAATAAGTTAAAGTTAGAAAATAATTTGGAACCATGCAGAAACCCCATTGAACCAGAGTGAAATGAAACAGGCAACTTCCTATCCATCCTAGAGGGGAATTTATATGCCTACAGCTTGAGAAGGAAAAGTGAAATTGCCGAAAGTATCACCGGGGTCTGTGATCCCAGCAGTCAGGAATCAGCGTCCAGTTGGAGGCCCACTGGAGCTACACAGCAAGATCCTGTCTTAGCATCAAAAGCAGAGCCTGAAGCTGGAGAATTGTCTCCAAGGTTAAGATGTGTATTCTTCTTCCAAAGGACCTGAGCTTGGTTCCAAACACATACACTGGGCAGCTCACGACTGTCTGTATCTACAGTTCTAGGAAATCCAAGATCTTCCTCTGGTATACAGCCATACAACACATACACACATAAACAGAAGTCAAAATTTTGAAACAAACAAAAAAACAAACAAAAAGCCTGCCTTAGTGGTGCACAATTGTAATGTCAGCACTTGAGAGGCGTAGGCAGAAAAGTCACCAAAAGTTCAAAGCCATTTGTTTTATATTGTAAGCTGCAGGCCAGGTAGGGCAGCAGGGTGAGACCCTGCCTCAAATAGCCAACCACAGAACCAATACTGTGTGGTTTTAATGGGTTTAAACAGGATATGATTTACACTTGTGCTTTATATATTTAAGCTTTGCCGTACGTTTTTTATATTAAGAGTTATAATTTAAGATTTATGTGTGATTTTTTTTTTTGATAAATACTTCATTTGGTCAGTGTTATTAGGAAATGAAAAGTTTGGTGTAAATTTCTTATATATTTATTTTATGTTCATTGATTTATTTTATGTTCATTGATGTTTTGCCTGCATGCATATCTGTGTGAGGGTATCAGATCTTGGAGTTACAGGCAGTTGTGAGCTGCCATGTGGGTGCTGGGAATTGAACCTGGGTCTTCTGGGAGAACAGTCAGTGCTCTTAACTGCTGAGCCATCTCTCCAGCCCTAAATTATATTTTTAATTAATTTTTTGTTTAATTTTCTTCAAACATATTGTTTAGGGAAAGTCTATGTGACATATGTGGGCCATTGCTATAAATCTATTTTTTTTTAAATTATTTATTTAACTTTATTTTGTGTGCATTGGTGTGAAGGTGTCAGATGCCCTGGAATTGGAGTGACAGACAATTGTGAGCTGCCATGTAGGAGCTGGGAATTGAACCCAGGTCCTCTGGAAGAGCAGCCAGTGCTCTTAACCACCAAGCCATTTCTCCAGCCCCTGTAAATCTATTTTTGGAAGAAGGAAGAGAGCTAAATTACGAACATCATGTTTTTGTTTCCTGAAGGCTGAATTAACACGGTGTCTGTTTGTAAACTGTGATGTATTATCAAACATCCTTCCTGCGTATTTAATTATTTACCCTCATTAAAATGTTCCACTCATTTGTGTTATTTAAAAACTGGAAACAAACAGACCATGACCATTTCTTCATCCTTCTTACGTCAGTGGTCAGGGCTTATCTATGCTGTGCTGCTGTATCTGTCTCAGTCCATCCCGTCATGCCAGCGATGCCGTGATAAGCTGCGGGACAGTTCTGACTCCTGGGAAATAAAAGTCTTGGCCTTTGATGACAGACGCCTTCCTTATGTGGCCTTTTATTACACCTGTGCTAACCGTATTTTAGAAGGTTGCCAAAGGTCTAAACTAAGAATAGGAATATTGACGTTACTATTTTTTACAACTATAATTATTGTTTTATTAAAGAAGCCATAGTTAACTGAATGCATGCTAAATTGTACTCACTGTTACCTTTAAAGGAAGTAAACCTAGCAGGCATCTTAGGTGACCGGTCGTTAGCCAGCAGTAATCTTCAGGAAGCCGTGTGGAATGTTACAAACTACTGATAACAGCTAGTCCTGTAAAAAGAAGCGTGTGTCACTCATTGGTACATACGCAAGAAAACCCTTGTTTCTCAGTATTATTATACTGTTCTGATTCTGCATTGACGTAATCTAAAGAAGCTAGTGGTGGAGTAAAGCCTGAAATCTGAGAGAACCGACATTGTGTAGAAAGTAGTACTTGGGTTTACTCCACAGCTGCTGCTCATTAGAAGTCGCATGAACTGGTGTCCGCTTTGTTTCAGAGGAGGCCATCCTTACCTGACGGGCTTAGCCGTGGCAGGCGGAGCGTACTACCTGGGCCTGGAAGGAGCAATCATCGGGCCCATACTTCTCTGCATCCTTGTGGTTGCTTCCAATATCTACAGTGCCATGCTAGTGAGTCCTACGAATTCAGTGCCCACACCAAACCAGACACCTTGGCCTGCTCAGACTCAGCGGTGAGTTCAGCAGCATTGTGGGAACCATGTGTAGTCATAGGCATGGTTACCTGTCTCTTGTTTTCAGTGATTAGCTGTATCTAGACTTGTCAGGGTAAAAGTCTCTGAGCACTCATTATCCTTGCAACTTTTCCGTTAGTCCTTAAGGTTTCCAGAACATTCTCAGCATCAGATATTCTGCTTATTGATATTCAGACTACTGTAGTCACTTCAGAATAGCTTTTTTCTCTCTCTCTCTCTTTTTTTTTTTTTTTTTTTTTTTTTTTTTTTTTTTTGGTTTTTCGAGACAGAGTTTCTCTGTGTAGTTTTGGAGCCTCTCCTGGATCTCACTCTGTAGACCAGGCTGGCCTCGAACTCACAGAGATCCACCTGGCTGTGCCTCCCAAGCGCTAGGATTAAAGGCGTGCACCACTATCGCCTGGCCAGAATAGCTTTGAATATGGTCTGAAGTGTACTGTGTACTCCTGAGGCAGGCCTTGTTTGGTCAGTGTTTTTTTTACCTGTGATACTCACTGTATCATTGTATTTCTTTCACTTATTCTTTTTCATTGTTGTCTGACATACAGTCAGTATGGTTTTTTTTTTCCATTTTTCTCATTTTTTAGTGTATTATTGAAAGGCATCAAATAGTTGTCATTTTATGGTTGTTAAAAGACAAGATTCTGGGGTGGAGAGATGGCTCAGAGGTTAAGAGCACTGGCTGCTCTTCCAGAGGTCCTGAGTTCAATTTCCAACACCTACATGGCAGCTCACAACTGTCTGTAACTCCAGTTCTAGGGGACCTGACACCTTCATACCAATGCACATAAGTAAAGTTAAATAAATTATTTTTTTAAAAAAGACAAGATTCTGTTAGTTATCTGGTGTGTACATCCTGGTGGTTGTGAATTGTGTTTCACTACCTTATATACCTAGAAGTGGAATGTCTACTGTGTATCAGGTTTAATGTTAGAAACTTGCAAAGTAAGCCAAGGGTGTTGGCTCATACCTATAACCCCAACATTTAGGAGACAGAGGCAGGTGAATTATCAGTTTGAGTACTCTGACAGCAGCTTGGGCAACATAGTGACCACTGTCCCAGAATCAAACAGTGAAAACCTTACAAAATGGACTTTCTGATAGTTAAAATGGCGCTGGTTGGTGATGCTGGTTACCGGCAGAAAAGTCATGGGGCGGGGGCGCCCAGCTGCTGCTGACGGCTGTTGATGATGTAAGACACCAGACCCAGAGGAGTGAGGGCAGGATCCTAGCACTTTTCTATGTAAAGTATGCGGCTATACAGCCTAGCAACAGTTTCAGGGTGACATTTTTAAAACTTCTAGATTCCTCATTACGTTGTCCAGCTTGTCTTCAGTGGGAAAGCACCGATTTCCATGTCATTGTATATTCTAATGTATTTGAGTACTCCAACTGACAAGTTGGTTCTGACAGACCACTTACACTTTCGTATTTCTGTGTAAAATCCTTTTAAAGCATGGTGCTACTCATTTCGTTTTAAATAGCATATCTTTAAATTGAACATAGTGGCTTCTGAGTTGGAGGCAGCTGCTCAGGAGCCCATTGGAGATAATAATTTTGAGACAGGATCTCCTTATGTCACTGTGTATCCCTGGCTGGCCTGGAATTCAGAGATCTACCTGCCCCTGCCTCTAAATGCTCATTTCATGCACCCTTTAATGATGGCTAAGAAAAGTCAATTTCCTTAGGTGACTGACGAAGGCCTTATCAACTGGGTCTGGCAACACTTGGACTAGATCTTTTCTCCCCTGTTACCCCCTCCCTTCCCCTCCCTCCTTCTTTTTCTTGAGGCAGTCTCACTGTGGAGCCCAGGCCAGCTGAATTCACATTCCACCCTTTAGTTCCTGAGTTATGGTGTGTACTATACTGCCACATCACTTTGCTTTTTGCTTCAGTAGCAGGTGCTCGGGAACCTGCAGAGTGGAGGATAGATAGCTTCTCCAGAGCACTGGGGAGGGAACCACAGATCTTGTTATCTGTTTTGCTGTTATTTTTTGGGGGTGTGTGTGTCTTCTAATGATTTTTAATACATAAAACAAGAGTTACTTTAAGATGAAACAAACGAGTGTATAGAGACAAGAGACCTCTTTCTCTTCTCCTGAGAGTAGGAAGTTGTATCGTCAAGCAGGGGTTGCTGGGAAAGATGATGTGAGGACTAATAGATAGCCACCATTATTTATTTCCTTCAGTCATTCATGTTTGTGGACAGTTTTGTTGTGCTTATTGTGAAAAACAAAGGCTTTGACTTTTCTCTGCACAAAAGGTATCAGATCGTGAAGGTTTCTGAGTTTTGGCTCATGTTAAAAGTGAGCCACTGAAGCTGTAGGTTAGTTATTATGTGCGTGACTTATCTGACAAGTCCACTGACTTGTGCAGCCCTTGATGGCTATGAGTTTTGGTCCCTTTTGTGGGGTGATTGACTCCTCATAGATCTTCAGATCTGCTGGTTGGAGGCAGCAAGCCCAGCTGCAGCCAGGAGCAGGGAAGGGCGATGGGTTGAGATGCAGAGATGCTGTAGCTCAGCACCCTGTGCTAGTGCACAGCCCCACGTGCAGCTCTGCCTACCGTTCCTAGTCCAGAACTCTCCCTTCTCCAGAGAAAAGAAATGAATTTCTGCCAAGGAGAGGGCAAGAAGGGACTGCTGCTTGGTGTGGCGGAAGTGGGTGGGGACGCGGGAGGGGAGGTGGTGTCTTAGGCTTTCTTAGCAGATGAGTGGCAAGTCATTGCTTAGCTCCACGCTCCATTCTCATGGCTAGCTCATGGTACCTACTTCTGAACCTTAGGGGATTTTGCTGAGTGAATTTAGGTTGTTTTAGGCTCCTTCTACTACTGGCTTGGAATTTCTGCTTTTCAGGGTGACCAAGTGCCAGTGGTTACCTGTTGGATTCACCCCACCTACCCCTAGCTATTAATGGGTGCTTGTACTGGCATTCTGTGTTTGATGCACTACTCTTTTAGTGGGCAGTTTTAAAGGGCTGTTTAAGTAGTAATACACATGACACTTCTAACATTTATTGAGACTTACTGTGTGCTGAATCCCATGATCAAAACTGTGTGTCTTTTGAGACAGGGTCTCTCTATGTAGCCCCAGCTGGCCTGGAACTCACTGAGATTCACCTGTCTCCATCTCCTGAGTTGTGGGATTAAAGGCGTGCACCAGGCCTGGCTCTGCAGGTGTTCTGTTCTGAACCTATTAGTGTTCCCATGATGCTTAGATGAAGAAGTGTAGAGATGTTAAGTTGCTCTGTGGTCACATCGTTCCAAGCTTGCAAGCTGACCTGTTTGTACTAACGTTGTCTTTGTCTTTGTTTTTCCTAAATTCTCTGTCACCCAGAGCAGATCAACCACTGAGTTTTCCCTGTGTGTCCTCACTCAGTAACTGTCCCCTTTGACCATCTATATCTGTCTTTGCCCTTTACCCCTGAGCCACCAGCATCTGAGCTGGCTTGTCTCTTGGGACTGCTGTAGCTACCTGAGCCTCCTGTCTGTCTGTCTGTCCCTTTCCTCCTGTTGTCTAGTCACTGTTTGGGAACTGTTTTCTAAGTTTGTTTCACTTTTGTTTTCTTTCCTGGGAAAGCTCCTCCTTTTCTTTGCCAGGAGGCAGCACTGAGTAGTAAGTCACCAGGGTAACCACAGTCAACCACAGTGTTCAACTTTTTTTATACATCTTTGTACTTCAGGCAGACTTTTCATTCATAAATGAGAGAAATGAACAGTTATGTTTCATTTAAACTTGCAGATTTCTCTAAAACTTTTAAAGATGCCAAAGGATAAATTAATCGGTAGGATTTTGAGAAATGTTATAGATTATTGTGAAAACCTTTTCAGGGCTTTTCAAAAGCTCTACCTGAGTTTGTTTGTTGGAGAAAGTTTTTAGCTGACTTTGCCTTTCTTCAAATTCAGAGACACAAACTTGAACAACACCCAAAGAAATATTTACATAAAGAGTTGTTTGCAGCCATGGTGGGGAGTGCCCCCCACCCCTACCCCATGTACACATGCTCACATGCATTGTTAGAACTCTGGATAGAGGCTGGGGATCTGCCAAATACAGTGCTCAGAAAGGGGGACAGTGTCACCGCTGAGAGATGATCAATACATAGATGGGTGCAAATCTTTGTTTTACTTTTTTTCAAAAGATGATAACAGAAGTATTTAAGGAAACTTCTGTTTCAGTGTTCAGATCTGTCACCAGGTGTTTTTGTATTCATGGTGGATTTGGTCATATAACACGAAAACTCTTTCCAAGCCCTGGGCTCCACAGCCAGGAGTTGTGTTTCTCCCTCATATCTGTGCCTTTGAAAGAGGAGACGTACTAGTCCTCATGTTCTGAGGTCCAGGAGGCTTAGTTCACTGTCTTCGAAGCCTCCAGACAACTGAGCATCGTGAGTGCAGTATCTCTTATGTAACATTTGCCTCTGTTCCCCTTGACCTTGAAGGACTTTGCATTGTACTTCAGCCTTTTCCTCCTTTATCTATCCTGTGTATTTGTGTGGACTGAAAATGGTTAACACTAAAGGCGTCTGGGAGGAGGTTGCAGGATTGTGGGATTGCTTTTGAAGTTAGATTTGCTTTTTAACCTGTTAAGGAAAAGCCTTGTGCTGTGCATGCTTTGTTCACACTGCTGCCTGGACTTAGTGCACTTAACCCTGTGAGGTCTTTTGGTTCTGACCAAACATGGAGCACTTTGTGATAACTGATGGCTGATTTGCTATAAAAACAAAATTCACTCTGTTTGGACTTTGAGGAAAATGATCTAAAAAGGAACAGTGATATAACATGCTGTGTTTATATGGTCACAGACTAAATGTAAATTGGAAATTGCTCTTGAGGGCCTGGAGAGATGGCTTAGTAGTTAAGACTAATTGTTGCTCTTGCAGAGAACCCAGCTTTAGGTCCATATGGTTATCCACAACCATCTGGAACCCTGGTGCTAGGGAATTGGATGCTCTCTTCTGGGTACCAGACATGCACATGAGGCATCTACATACATCAGTCAAATTTTTTTGATTTTGAAAAATGCTAGTGTTTTAGGGTCAGATGTCTTTTGTATTCCTACCTAGTGATTCTGTTAAGGAGAAGTAGTATGGTTTCTCTCTAGATGGGTGCTAATAAACCATCCATTTATATTTCACTTCAGGTAAATTTGCCTCAGTAATAGTAACAATGCTAATAATAAATCCTATCACCCATCACCAGCTGAACTCAAAACAACATAAAGAAGATAAATTATTTTTTACTTGTTTAAAAGAAGTCCAGAGGGGCATTCCAGGTCTAGTGTGTTAAACAAATGCCCAAATCCAGTCTCTCCCTATCAGAATGCTTTGCGAGCCTTGACTTGTGGCTTTCTAAGGTGGATACTGGAGCTCATGTTTATTAATAAGCTCTACCTGCCCATTTGACTGTCTGTAAGCACCTCAGCTTTGCCGGGTGACATTATGACTCAGGCCAGTCAGTCATATCAAGGGCTGTGTAGCCACCACTGTCCTGAGGTAGAAGCCTTTGTGCAGCAGACCTTTCTCTCCAGTCAGGACACCAGCTGGCACGTGGCAGTGTTCGCTTGGCCTGTCTGATGTAGGACAGCCATAGTACAAGGCAGGTGATAAAAATGCTTGCCCACGTCTGGCTGGAACTCCGCCCTGCAGCAGGGCTTGGCTTCTGTGCTGCTCCAGGGTTCCTACTTCCTAACAGGAGTCTAGCTACTCAGCATTTATTCCGATCTGCAAGACTTAATCTCTTTAATATCATCATCGCTATTTTCCAGCTAGTTAGAAGTTCTGAGAGCCAAGACACTGCCCAAAGTTTCACAACACTTCTGAACATCTTGTTAGCCAAAATTCAGTCACATAGCCATGTGTGGTTTCAAGTAAGTCTGGGGAAGTCTTTTGGATAAAAAATAATGGATGCAGCCCAAAACTGGGCTTTTGTTTGTAACGAATAAGGGCTAACTAGTAGATTTTGAAACAATCTTGTAAAAGTACTAAAAATAGTGACTGTAATCTCATCTACCCTCTTAAAGGTTATGAAATAAGGTAATGCTGTATGGTAGCTGGTTCGGGGCTTGCCCCTCCCTCCTTCCTTCTAACATTCTCCTTGTGGTTTTACTATCCCCGCCCCTTCCCAAAGCAAATGCAATCATTCTGTCTTTTTTTTTTTTTTAGGACTTTCCGTGACATCTCTGAAGATCTGAAATCTTCAGGAGATTGACATGGCTTCACTGCAGTGACTTCTCTGGGGAGTTCCACCTCGACAGCGAATTCTCCAGTTGTGGCCTCTGTCCTGTCAACTGTGTCTGGCAGGCAAGGGGCACCCAGAAAAGAAGCAGAAGCCTCCCAGCCTTACATGCAGAACACCAAGTGAGGAGCACTTGCTCTAGGCTGCTTTGCGTTTTAAAACACAGCTTGAGTTGAACACTGTGTTAGCTCACAGCTCATGCTAAGATGGCTTGAAAAGGTGCAGTTCATGCACTGGTACCAAGGCTTGAAATTGCCCTCACTGATTGCCTACTGCAGTGTGTATTTATTAAGTTACCGTAAGGGTTCCAAGATACCTGCTATTGAAAGTGTATTAAGTGTAATTTTCTTCCTGCCTTAGGAGTTCTCAGCCCCTTTTCAGTGATGAGGCTTTTACTTGGAGTAGGCTTAGTAAGCAGGAAAATGAGTCTGATTCCCTTTTAGAATAACATCATCCCCTTCTTGGAGAAGAAAAGAGTCTTAGGGGTGAAGGGGGTGTTAGTGTGCTGTGACCAGAGGAGAAGCCAGAAATCTGAGGAGAGCTTTCCTCCCTTCCTCCCCTTCACCCCTCCTTTCATTGTTGCCAAATTTCTACAACTTTCCTGACCACATTGGATGACGATCCTGTTGAGCTGCTATGAATAGTAACAATGTGATAGAATCCGTGTGTCAGCTTCTTCTTTTAACTGTTTTACAAGAAAAGACTCTCAGGTGTAGTGGTCCTGTGTTTGTTGTGTGTCCCCCAGTTCCATACTCTACCAGTAAGTTACTTAGCAGCAGAATTTGTTTTTGTTTCTGCCACTAGCACAGTGCCTTGCACATGTGACTCTAGACGAGTGCTTGCTGAGCTGGGCTGTGACTTTCTGCGGATCTCAGATACCAGCACAGTGCTGTACGTTTCCAGCCTTGTGCATAGTCCTCCCCGTGCATTTCCCGTCAGCTCGTGCGGCGGCTTTGTATTCTCAACAGTGTCACACTGGTGAGGTGCTAAGCTTCAGGACAGGCCAGTGCAGGCCAGTACCAAGTGTTGTAAGACTTGGTCTCCTGTCTTCTGACTTCACATCTGTAAACTCTGTCGCAACACATTTCTTAGGGCTTCAGCAGTTTCCCGGTCCTGTGACCCAGGTGTTGTCATTCATTCCTTACAAGTGACAGAAAGTTTGTCCTGTTTCATGACATGGCCAGAACAGCCAGCTCCTAGTGCTGTGCCCTTCCTGGCTGATCAGTCACCAACCCCGCCTGTGCCCCAAGGGAATGTAGAGCAGAAGGGATTTGTGTTGATTTTTTTTTTTTTTTTTTGAAAGCATTCAAGACTAAATTTAATTTTCCCTAAAACATCTCACTAAGTTTGTAAATTTATGTCAGGAGTAATAAACCCCACATACTGCTTGGCTTGGCTGTGTGTAGTACAGCACATGCAGGTCTCCTCATTGTATCATGAATCCCTTAACATTTATGGCCTGTTACTCCATTGCCTGTTAGATTTGACCACTAAATCACTTCCTTTGTTCTTTAATCAGTTGCTCATTTGCTCATTAACACATTTCTTGAGTGTTAGTAAACTCTAGGCACCGTGCCAGGGACTGAACAGGGAGCTCTGGGAGATACCTCCTGAGGCAGCCTCTCTCTCACCTTAAGCACCAGCCAGATCATGTATCATACGAAATCTAAAATTCTTGTATTAAAATGGCTGAAGAGAGAAACCAAGTTTGTGTTTGTTTACTATAATCTGATAAGTTTATAGCTATAATTAGCACATACTCCTAAGAGGCAAATATATACAGCAGTTTGTGTGCATATACAAATTATGTTGCTCCAATGTGCTTTTAGCCATGTAAAAGCAAAATTGCAAAAACCTAAGTTTGAGCTAATTCATAGCTGTTGGTAGGATAGTTCTTAATTTGAATGTGAAGTTGTTTGAGGGAAACTGAACTCCCTAAAATAGTGGCAGTGGCTTAAGCCTGTCCTGAAATTTTAGGAACAGAGGTCCCCACAGAGGCACACAGTCCTGATCAGGAAACTGGAACCACTCCATTGCTACAGTGTATACAGGAACGCCACCTGTTGGGTTGGTTGGAACTAGAAAAGTACCCTGGCCTGTGTCCGGCACAGGGAGGAGGTTTTACAGTATTTTCCTAGGATAGATAGGGAGCAGGTAGCATGACAAGGAGTCTTTAGCTTAAGTCTCTAACTTACCCTGAAGAATTTGCATGAGAATTTGACCCGGGAAGAAGTTCCCCTGGAGGTCGGGGCAGACAGAGACAGAGTCAGAGACAGATGAGTATGTGTATAGAATGCATCGGTGAAGCAAAAGTAGCTTCTATGAAACTGAGGATAGAGATCTGCCTTAGCATTGTGGAATGTAAAAAAACATAAAGGATTAGTTTCAAGTTTCCTTCCCTGACAGTTTTAAACTGAATGGGTACAAGGGGAGCTGAAAAGCTGTGTGCACCCATCTGCTCCTGCTTTTGATAAGAGAGAACAGGTGCAGGGCTGGAAGCATAAATTCCATGTTATGTATGTCCTGCCTGAATCCCACACTCTTATATTTAGACATGATCTATGGCCTCTTTGGCTGCCAGTGTTAGATATTATTAAAACTGCAAGTCTCCTAATCCTTCTTCTTCAGGAACTGGCTGCTTTCCTTTGGACTCTGGGATGAAGTCTGTGTTGACTCTTGACTGTGGAAAGGTGCCCAAGATGTGTTATGTTGAGACCCTGTGTCCAAACTCTGACTTTAGGGATGGCAGCTGCTTGTACCAGTGTACAGGCAGTAAAGCAGCACAGGGCCAGTCTTCTAGCTAACCTTGGCCTTCAGAAGAACTCACCATGCTTTCTCAGGACTTCTGCATTCCTCCGTTTCCCACTGGGGTTAGGTACCTGTTTCAGAAGTGTGGCAAGCAATGCTGAGAATTCAAGGCCGACTGGGCTTAGACTAGAATACATTCATTTAGCTGACTATCAAGAGATTTTAACTTAGTTGATGGGAAAATGCCCTCGGGACTTCCCGTACTCAGTCCTGACCTTCCAGTTAGTATCTTCTGAGGGTCTCCCACAGCCTTTCCAAGAGTATCACAGTGGGACCTTGAGTGCCCGTTTCACAGTGAAAATTGCATATTGCAACATACCTTCCAAATTCTTGTTCCTGCAAAGAACAACTATTATTTATTTATTTACTATCAGCTTTTTGTATTTGCTAATCTTGCCATCAAATGTGTTCATTTTGTTAACTCTCTAAGGTCTGGGAAAAACACCCATCTGAAGCCACTAAGCAACTTTCTTGATAACTTAAAAATACACGAGAGAATTGCAGATGAAGATTCTTCTTACCTGTCACAGAAGTTTGGTGCTTGAATGGGCTGTTGTAATGAGATGATGTGGTTGGTTTAGAGAAGGAAACAAATTTATGGGTAAAGTAGCCTATGTAACAGAGCCAGTTAACAACAGAAGTCAGAGTGGAGTACAGATCGTCTCCCTCTCAGCCCGCCTTCTGCTTCTCTTCCCTTTTCCTCATAGCTCAACCACGTTTGTCAAAAAAGAAGAAGAGAAAGTTCTATAATAGCAGTTGTTTGCAGAATTAATGGAGTTGTAAGAGAAAAACTGCTGGGGTGGGGAGATTCTATGGTCAATTAAAATTGAGGAATGCTAAGGTATTTCCTTTCCCTGAGATGTCAGAGTGTTTATTATGCCATGACACATTGTGAACTTAGGAGGGACAGAGTTTCACTGTATGTTGTCCCCTATCCGTCTACCCCAACCCCCTCTCTGAGCATCTCAAAAGACCTGGGGTTCTTTTGATCAAGTGTACAGGTCTTGTAGAAGACAATTGCTAGTGAAAATACTGGCAGTGCATGTGTTATTGTGGTACCGAGGGATGGCAACAAGTCCCAGCAGTCTGGTGAGACACCAGAAAGAAGGCACATTGCTGCCCAGAGCTGTGCTTCCCGAGAGGACGTCCTTTCCCACCTGTGGCACACAGGCTCAGTATCCAAGTTATCCAAGAATCACTTAATGTGCAAATACACTGGTGGCGTTGATACTGCATCTTAGCAGGCTTTTGTATGGCACTTTATATTTTCAGGCACCTTTGGGTTCAACCCTGTGAGCTATAGTGTTACAGTCATTGTACAGACGAGGCACTGGAGAAGTTTGTTGTTGTTGACTCCTTCTCTTCTCCCTTCTCCTGCTCTCCTCTCTCCTATGTTTAGATCACGAAAGGATGGAGCCAGAATTTGATTGCAGAATCTCTGACTCCAAGTCCAAAGTTCTTGATACTGGTCTTTCCTTCTAGCTTTATGTAGATGATGAAGGTATGGAAACAGATCTAACCATGGTTTTGCTTATTGTGAAGTACACATTCTCTTGTATTGGAGTGACCCAGAAGTGTAACTCTTACCATAGTTGTCCTAGAGAAAACCCTTCTTTGACCTTGCAGTCCTTGCTCCTTGTTCAGGTACTTGGTTTGTACTTCAAATACTGTTTGATTGTGAAACCAAGATGGAACATATCATGGTAATTATTTAACTCTGAAAATGTATCACCTCTGCATTCTCAGGTGAAGGAGAGAAATGGTTTGACAGGAAAAATAGCATTCAAATGCAACAATAAATATCCTTTATTACACAGATGCTGTTTCTTAGCTTTAATTTGCTTTCACAACTTACTGATGTAACAACATCTTTGTAAAATGTAAAATATTTATATTTTGAAATAAAGTCACAAATGTTGGATGAAACGGGTGATAAACTTAGTCTCTTATTTTTTGAGAAATCTGATCTTTATCCAGACTCTCCCTGCATATCCTACCTTTGGCGCCAGTATAGATACTGGTGCCAGTATTTTTATGAAATTTGGTCATCTTAAATGAGGGAAACTGTCTGGGAGTAGATGTTTGCACCTTAAAGAGGCCACAGGGTCCATAGCTGAGGCAGAAGTCCTCAGTGCATTGGAGAGAGGCAGCTTTGTAGATTAAGTGCAGGATTGTGGTTGAAGGTAAAAATGGGAAGACAGGGACCTGGAGAGGGGGCTGAGGAGTTAAGGGTAGATATTGCTCTTCCAGAGGACCCCAGTTGGATTCCTCATACTCTTATTGGGCAGCTGGTAACCACCTGTAGCTCTAGCTCCAGGGGATCTGATGCCTCTGCCCCTACAAGTACTTCACTCACATGCACATTCTGACATATAAACACAATTTAAAAGAAAAGAATTGGAAGACGAGTTGAATTCAGGAGCTCTTTTGTGAAGAACAGCCTAAGTTTTGCTGTCTCCATTACTGGATGCCTGTGCTGCTTTGGCAGATGAAGCCCTGCAACTTTGCCTTCAAACACTGCAAGTTGAGCTCCTTCAGTCTAACTTGATGGAGAAAGCCAGTCTCAGATTCCTTTTTGCCCCACAGATGCGCATTAGTAGCTATGGTCCTTCAAAAATACTTTCTTATGCTTCTCAGTCAGTTGCTTAAGTTTAGAATCCTTCCTAAGGTGCAGGCTTCTAAAAGCCTTCCTTGGCTTTATTCCTGGAAACCGGAGGAAAAGGAGTGTTGGCACTCCCTCATCACAGGGATTCTGTGTGAGCTCATGGTTGGGCTGAGAGAATGGATTCTTAGCCTTAAGTGACTTCAGTCAGAAATAGACACAATCTTTTCATTCAAGGAGCAGTTAACATGCTGCTATTTCTTGGCTAATATTAAAAATAATTCTAAGAAGACATTTTTAAAAGATACAGTATTTATCAGTGCACACTTTTGTTTTTAATTCTCTTGAAGGTGAATTCTAAAGATACTGCCTGCAAGATCCACTACCACCTTGCTGAGTATCAAGATAACTTATGTGAATGTATTATATCAAATGTTTCAACTCCTTGTAAGAGATATGTAATCAGAAAATAGGAATGAAGGGGAAATGGGGTGGACCTTCCTGAGAAGCCACGGAAAGATTAATTATAATTGCCATCTCAGGGCAGAGGTTTCCTACCATTTTCAACCCCATCAAAGCATGTAGAAATATGAGAATACAGGCATATGGATTTGGTGAGAAGCTTTGCTGGGGACAATTGTCTTCTGGTAAGAGGCTACGTGAACATAGGGAGTCCCTCCGGTGTCTTGTTTCTCCTGCTTAAGGTAAAATATGCTTTGGAACACAACACGGAGGAAAGAGACACTGGTGCGGCCCAGGGGGCGGGCCTGCAGAGATGGAGCTCGAGGGGTGGGGCAATAGCGGGTGGGTGGGGCTTCCATGGATTGGGGTGGGGTTAGTGGGGGCGTGCCGCCCTAGAGGCGGAGCTGATGAACCCCAACCGCTGCGCTCCAGACTATGGGGGCAGGTGGGAAGGGCCGAGAGGGGGCGTGACTGGGGCGGAACTAGCTAGGCTGGGGTGGGCCTCGGGGGGCGGGGCCGAGCCAGTGGTGCCCGCCTGGGGGCGGGGCTACCGGGCCCGGGGTCGCGTGGAGGCGGGGCCGAGGCGGCGGCACAGGGCTAGGGGTGGGGCCTCGGTGCCGCGAGGCGGCAGGCGACCGGCGGGCTGGTTGGCGGGCCCGCACTGGTGCGGAGAGCGGGCTGTAGGACCGGTGGAGGGCTATGGCCGCTTCTCCGGTCTCTGGTGGCGGCGGCGGTGCGGGAGCTGTCCACTCCTGCAACACGTCTGGCTTCGCCTTCGACTCGGGACTGGAGATCAGAACGCGCTCGGTGGAGCAGACGCTGCTGCCCCTGGTTTCTCAGGTACTGCGGCCCCGAGTCCCCGTGTGCGCGGCCCGCGATGGCGGCTGCCGCTTTTCCCTGGCCCGGCATGGCGGGGCGGGAGGCGGCGCTGTCCCGCATTCCGTGAGCGCGGCGACGGCGCGGCGGGACTGGCGTGGGGGCCCGGGGCGGGGCGGCCGCTCCTGGGCGCGCGGTGAGGCACCCGAACCCAGCAGGTGCGTTGTCCGGCCTAGGTGGCCCGACTCGCCTGGTGCTGCGGCTTCTGCCCAGGGAGGCCCAGCGGCGGGACGGTGGGATCCCTGCGGGGTCCCCTGGCTTCTAGAGCCGCGGCGGCTGCAGCTGCGCAGTCCGCCGCCGCCGCTGTCCGCATCCCAAGCCAGACCCCGGCGTTGGACGCAGGCTGGGGCACTCCAGTTTGCCTCCCACTCCAGCATGTTCTCCAAGGCCTTTGTCCCGTTCCCTGGGCCGTGTGTGGGCTCGCCCAACTCCCACCCACTCTGGCCACCTGTCTTGTCCCTCCTGCCTGCCCACCTCTGTCTACCTGGACTCTGCAGACTGACGGGAAGTAATGCTTGAGGCTTAGTCCCGATGCACACGCTTTGGCCAGGTCTCAGTTGGGATTAGTGCATTATTATATTTGTGGGTTATAAAAGAAGTCTAGAATCAGCTAAGTGATGTGCTTAATTAAAAAAAAAAAAAGTTTTGTTTCTCTGAGCTGAGGTATACATAACCCGAGGGCTAGAATTCCTCACCTACAGCTGTGGTACTATGCCAAACACCAAGGGAAGAATTTTGTCTTTGGCGGCGCGTTGGCGATGTGTGACTCATACTAAGCTGTAACATCTTGGTGACTCATGCAGGATTACCAAGATTTTAGAGGTAGAAAGAATCTTAAATTATCTGACTCTAAATTAAAAAAATCATTTCTTACAACAACCTCAACACCTGGCCACCAATGCCTTACATAAACGCTTTTAGTGAAGGGGAGTTGTCACTATCCCATAGACGTTGAAATGTTGCCTCTGTTCCAGTCTTGTCCTGAAAATATTTGAAAATTGTAGTTATATGTGTCCCCTAGGTTCTTGTAATGCTAATTAAGTAAATGCCCCTCTTTTCCTCCCTGCATCCTGTGATTAGTGGAGCAGTGGTGACTAGCCCTGGCACTCCCCGTGGCTTTTCCTCTTCCTGAGTAGTGGATGTATGGATCAATGGAAAGAGTGCTGTCATTTCTTTCCAGTGTCCACACCTCCTTCCACCCCGGAGCACCCCCACACCCCCATCTGCAGAACAACCACAATCCGTAAGTGGTGAGAAGTGCCGAAGCATTTTTACAGGGGAGAGAGAGGAGAGTGATGGACTTGAAATTGATAGTGTTTTATCCATCCACTGTATACTAGCTGTAGGCTGTGTTCTAAGCACTTTGCCAGCGCTAACTCGTTTACTTCTTGCCCACCCATGAGGTGAGATACATGCATATTCTCATGAGGCAGATGAAGAAATGGAGGGTTAGACCAATTAACCTGCTATTAGGGATTTCAATTCTTAAATGACAAACTGGGGTTTGAATCCAGGCAGCTTGGCTCCAGTAGTCAGCTTTTAGCTGCTCCTGTGTCCCTTCTAGAGATTAGAGGAGGTGGTGAGGTCAGCGCAGAGTAGTTACAAAGAAAAAGTTCCACAGTAGAAAAACTAGCCAGAGAGCTGCAATCTGGGAAAACAGTAACTTTGTATAGTATCGTTGCTAAAAACTTGCCAGTACTACAGAGCTTTTTTTATTTTTTTATTTTTTATTCTGGAGTATGGAGAGAAGAGGAAACGTGCTAAAAAGTAACTAGAAGGGAAAACACCCCTCCCCACTTGGTTTGAAGCCTTATTCAGGCTCATAGCTGAGGTTCTGCACACTACAGTTATATCTCTGTCACACTTCCACAACTGATAGGCTTAGTGGTAGGCTGTCCTCAACCAGACATAGTTAAGTTCCCCTTAGTATCAAGAGATGCATAAAGCATGGTTACAATGTTTGATTAACAAGTCAGGGAAGTACATAAAGATAATTTAGACTGATTTTAAAGTTTCAGTGAGTTTAAGATATTAAAACTGGCTGGAGACTTAGCCTCTCTTCAAGGATATTTTGAGTACTTTAAGCAAGGATTTATTGCATACTTAATAGTTTGCTGCTCTTTAAAGGGCATATATTTTAGTTGGGAGGTAGGGAATGTATAGAACAGCAAGCACATGCCAAGTATCAAATACACATTATCAATAATAAATGCTCTGAGAGCGCAGATGCTTGAATCAGGGATGGCACTGTGAAGGAGACAGGGTTTGAGGTAAACAAGATTAGCACCGTGCAACAGAAAGTTGTATTACTTCACTGCTGACTCTCCCAGTGAAAGTCTTGACTTTTGGGTTTTATTCTAGGAAAACAAGGTTTTTGTCAGCATCAGAAAAACATGTATCTGTCTTCACAGACTAGAAATGAAGTATTTTTATAGCAATAGATATAGAAAGAACCTTTGCTTCCCATCCAGCTTCTAATTATGACAAAATGATTTTGTAAACTGATAGAAGGAAATGCTTTCCTTGCTGGGGATGTAGATCAATGGAAAGACTGCTTGTCTAACAGGCAAGAGGTCCCAGGTTCAGTCCTCAGCACTGGGGGGAAATGTTGCTGAAGGGTTGGCGAAATGGCCTATGGGAAAGCACCTGCTGTGCAACCATGAGGACCTGAATTTGGATCCCCAGCATCCAGGTCTAAGCTGGCAGGGGTGTGGAGTTGGATGCTGAGAAGCTCGTCCATGAACTTTAGGTTCATTGAGAGATTCTCTTAAAGAACAATGTGGAGAGCAGTTGAGGAAGACATCTGATGTTGATCTTTGGCTTCCCCACACGCATGCACAGGCATCAGTACTTGCATAGATACACACACACACACACAGGCATGCAGGCGCATGAGCACACAGTAAACACGTTGGGGGAAAAGCCTTTGTTAGCTGATAAGGGTATCTACAGGAAACATTATAGCAACAGTGAAATTTAAAGATACATTTCTTTTAAAGGTAGAGACAAGAACTGGTGCCTGCTATCATAGATCCTATTCAAACTATGCCAGAAATTCCATACCTTCTATAAGACAAGGAGAAGGAACAAAAGGTGCAGAGACAGTAAAAGAAAAATGAGAAGTCCCGTTGTGTTATAATTATCACTATAGAATCTCAAATTAGAGATAGTTAGCAAGTTCATAGAATATGAAGTACTAAAGTCAGTTGCATTTCTCTACATTAATAAACAGACAAAAATACTAATTATAGTAAGACTGTAATATGCGAAGTTAGTAGAAAGATATGCATGTATATGTAGCAAAGAGGATATCAGACTATGGAGAAAATTTTATTGAAAGCCAGAGTGGATCTGAGTGACTTGAGAGAAAAGTACTGCATTCATGCCTAGATCAATAGAATTCTAAAGACACAGCTCTTGGCTTTTCCCATTGATTTGTAAATTTAATCCAATTCCAATGAGAATTCCAACAGATTTTGGAATAAGATCTGACTAAAGTAATTCTAAAAATTTATATGAAAGACCAAAGAACCAAGAATAGCCAGATTAAAGCAAGATGTGTAGACTTATTCTACAGGGTCCAGATGTGGTGGCATATGCTTTTAGTGCCAGTATTTGGGAATTGGAGGCAGGCGGATCACTGAGACTTGGAGGCCAGCCTGGTCGACGCTGCAAGTTTCATGCCGCCATGGCTACATAGGGAGACCCTGTCTCAGAAAAAGAAAAACTGAAGTTAGAGGATGGGCATAATGGTCCATGGCTGTAATCCCCATACACATGAGACTGAGGCAGGAGAATTATTAAATTACAGGCCATCCTGGGTGACATAATGGTACCCTGTCTAAGAAAAAGGTTGATACTACCAATGGCCTAGCTATTCAGCTCCTTGCAGAGAAACCCTGTGTAGTAGAGAGGTAGAATACAAGTATGGATAACATTTTCCTTTGGAAGGTCCCAAACTGAAAACTACCAGATCTCTTTAAATAGGATGTTTAAATAAACTGGGCAGGGCTCAGCTAGTGAGAGTCTATGAGTAAAATGACCGAGCCACAGCTGTGATTCCATTCCTGTTCTCTTTTTGTCTGTTGTGGGTCAAACCCAAGGTCTTATGAGAGCTAGGTAAGCACTATACTACTGAGCTACACCCCCAACTCTTAGTATTTTCAAACAGGATATCTGTATAACCCAGGCTGGACTCAAACTCACCACCCTCCTGTCTCCACCTCCCAAATGTTAGGAGTATAGGTGGGTACCACCACAGTGGATTTTGATATCGCACATTTTATAATCTAAACTTTTTTAAAGCTCCAGGCTGAGAACCAGGCATGTTTTCTGTAGAGTTACTCCCACCCCTTTTATATCATTTCATTCTTCCTGTCACCACTGCCTCTGGAGTTTTATCCATGGGAGGGAAGAAGGATGCCTCCACCCTGCTGCGGAATGTCACTCTTCTGCCCTCAGCCTTCCCTCCAGACAGCCTGTCAGAGGACCCTTTTTGTGTCTAAGGTAGCTTCACTTGGTTCTTCCCATCTTTCTTCGCCTTGGGAGTGTTTCAGAGTCTTTGTCTCAGTACAGTTTGTGGAAGAAGAGAGTAGATAAGTGGCTTTCTCTTCCTTGCTGATTGAGGCAGTGGATATGAGTGTGTTTTTGAGAGCAAGGATAAAGGAAAACTCAACTGATAAAATGAGGCTGGAAGCCAGTGAAAGTGCCCGCCTCTGCCTTCTTGGAAGAATCTGACCTTGAATGGTGTGTTCACTTCCATGCTTTGTGCAGCTAATTAGCCAGTTCACATTTTTAATTCTGAGGACTTAGTGAGGAGCTAAATCCAAATAGGATTTAAATTATTCTTCAGGTCCTAGAGAAATGGACTTTATATTTGCTTTCCTCCCAGCTTCCCATTTTACTTGCTTTCTTGTCTCCCCACTAAGCAGGTAAAGAAAGCCACTGTCAATCAAGTATAAATGTCAGTTCTAAAAATTTAGAACATCCCAAACCATGAGGACAGAACAGAACTGACACTATTCTTTCTTTTTTTTTTTTTTTTATGTAAATGACACTATTCTAAGTACTCTGGCTTACATTTACTCCTTTACTTCATAGGGTAGCCTGAGCATGTTATTGTCCCAGTTCTTACAGATGAGGGTTGTCACAGAAAGGCTGATAACTAGCTGCATCCTGGCCGGGACTCCAACCCAGGCAGCATGGTTGGAGTCCATGTTCTTAAGTGCATGGATGCGCTTGTTTATCCTTCATGAAGCTTAGGCAGATGGTCTCAAGTAATCCCTGGTTCATGTTTCCTTCCCTACCTGAGTTTTCACTGGATCACATTAGCATCCTTCCCCCACAGAATGCCTTCTTTGCCTTCTGGCTCATTCAGGCATTTTCTGGAACATCTTGTAGATATGTCTGTCAGGGCAACTCTAAGTGGTCACTCTTACTGTTCTTCCTAGTTTTCAAGAATAATAGCTAGCTTTTGTATCTGGCATATTACAACTTTGGAAGCTCTCTCACTGTTTCCCCCTCGATCTGAGGAGGTAAGAGAGGCATGGTGATTAAGAGTATAGGCAACTTTTGGCTCTGTGACTGTGGGCATATTCTTAACCTCTTCCAACTTTAGGCTTTTTATCTGTATAATGAAGGTAATAATAGGTAGATACCTAATAGAAGCTAGAAATGTAAGCACTAAATGAATGTATGCAAAACATAAACACTAGTACTCACTCTTGTGCTTAATAAATCTAAGATAGATAAGACTATCTTAGATTTTGCATAAGGGTATTACAATGCAATCTCAATTTTTAAAAAGTATATTAAGTACATATAAAACAGGATTGGAATAATTCAACAAAAAACCTTCACAGGATTATAGGATTACAAGTTAGTATTTGAAGTTTTTCTGCATTTATGCCCTTTCTTGTTTTGGGTGGGAATAATCAACACATGTGCTTTCTCTTATTTTTAAAGTGCATTTTTATTATTTTTAACTCTGTGTAGGTGTGTGTGTCTGCTTATGGGTATGCACATGTGAGGAAGTGGAAGTGTCCAAGGAGGCTAGAGGTTAGGATTCTTTAGAGCTGGAATTATGGATGGTTGTGAACTGCTTGACATAGGTGCTGGGAACTGAACTCATCTGCCCCGGAAGAGCAGCAAGTACTCTTAACCACTTAGCCATCCATCTCTCTGGCCCTGAATCTGTCTCCTTAAAAGTTTGAAAATGTTAGGATTAAGTAGATGTTTGGGTAAAGATTTTATGATTTACTTAGCTCCTCTAAATATCAATTTTCAATGACTGTATTTGGAATAAGCATTTTCCAGAATGCTTCCAGTAAGAGGAAGACAGCCACACCTAATAATGCACTAGGGAGGATGTTTGGAGTGAAAGCAAAACGCTCGTTTGGGAACTGAACAATAGTTGGCGCTTTAGCCCAATTGTAGGATCTGTTCTTTATAATTGGAAAATTTAAGCATTATGCAAATACAGAATTTAATGAGCAGAATGTCTTCCTCTGGGCTGCTGTAATAGCAATACTAAGCTAAAGCCCAGCATGTGGGATGCACTGTTCAAACCTCAGTCCCACAAACGAACAATAGAACCACACACATCTCTAATAACAGGCATTTATTTTGGCACAGTGTGGCAACTGGGTGGTCTAACAAAAAGGTGGTCAATATTCAGTGTTTGGTGAGACTACCTGCTTCCTAGACTAGACTGATGTCTTCTCCCTGTCCTGATGGGAGATACAAAGGGGCAGGGGCCCTTTGCTTTCTCCTTTATAAGGTAATCCTGTTCATGGGCGCTCCGAATTCATGGCCAACTCACTTTCTAATAATTGATGTTAGGATTTCACTTTATGAATGGGGCCGGCACAACACTCTAAGTAGCCACTTCCATAGTTTTCATGCTTGTAATCTCTTATGTGAGAGCTTGAAATAGTGGTCAGGGTCTCTGTTCTATGTGTGGTTCTGAGAGTATCCTAGTGTCGGCCAGGTATGGAGGACTAAAGTGGTACGGATGGAGTTCGTACCCATGCCCCCTCCTTTTAGACAGTCCTGAACTCCTCACAGACCTACATTAGTCCAAGCTCGGGCCACACTGGTGTTTTTCCTATTTACCATCCTGCTTTGCAGCACCATAGCCCAATCATCCTCACAATTTACTCTAGTGATTCTTCTCGGATACAACTACCTAATGGGCTCCTAGGTAACATTTATGCTGAAGAAAAGATCTGCCCCTCTGAAATCAAGAAATGAGCAAGAATAACTGGACATCTCTCTGGACTGGTGGGGCTTATTTGTTTTTTAGATGTATTAAAAAGGCGCGGTGACACACACCTTTAATCCTAGTATTTGGGAGAGAGATGCTGGCAGATTTCTGAGGCCAGCCAGGATTACAAAGTGAGACAAAAAAAAAAAAAAAAAAAAAAAACCAAAACAAAAAAACTTGCAAAAAAAAAAGCAAAATTAACCATACCTAAACTCTATATATCTTGGTGAACTTCTCTATACAGTTAGAATAGCCATTCTGAACGTGTGGAGTGTTATAGTGGATTTTATACATTCACTATAAAATATATTTTATTCACTTATATACCACCAAAAATACATAAGTGAATAAAAAATCCAAATCAGTTAGCTTTTTATCCTCTTCTGTGACTGTGAGAATTTACTTCAAAACACACATTTGAAATTATGTTTACTTTCCCCTAACAAAATACCCCCAAACTTAATGGATTACAGTAAGTCAGTTCTGAGAGTAGCTTACTTGGGAGGCTCTGTGGCTCTTGCTAGCTGTTGGCAAGAAGCCTTAGTTCTTCATCACGGGAGCCTTCCCATGGAGCTGGTCAAGTGCCTTCCCGTCTCACCTGGCTTCCCCTAGAGTAAATATGGTAGAGAGCAGGAGATAGAAACTGCAGTGACTTCGTGCTTTACCTTCTAGAGTAGCACACTGTCTCTATTGGCTGAGGTAGAAGATATCCCCCTGCCTCCAAGTCTGGAGTGCTGGGATTACAGGCCTGTTCATCACAGTGCTGTTGTGTGGTGCTGGGAATTGAACCCAGGGCTTAGGGCATGCTAGGCCAGCACTCTACCTTTCAAGCTCCATCCCTACTTTATTCTGCTAGAAGTAACTAAATTAGCTTGCCCTCAAGGAAAGGGGTGGAGACTTTGCCTCTTGTAGGCAGCAATAGCAAAGAACTCAGTTCTCTAACCTCTGTGGTAAATTGTTTACCTTCTCCCCTCTTCACACAACCTCTCCAGAAAGCATGACCTGGGAATCTGGTCCAGATGAGCTTTTTAAAGATAGCCATATTCTAAGTGCAACTCTCCCTAGCTATAGGAAAAACAGGAAGCACAGGGTATTTGTAGGCTTATGCTAAAAAACCAAGGAAAGAAAGAACCACTGGTTTACAGCTTCCTGAAGTGCACCTGACCCAGGTTGGCAGTTCCTTAACTAAACTCAAGTCCCGGGGATTGGCCTAATGTCTCGGCATCGCCTTCTCAGTCACCCTTTTCACAAAGGACAGTGTTTGTAGCGAGTTTTCTCAGCCTGTGGAAGCTTGGGAGAAGGAAATCCTTCATTTCCTATTCATCCTCTTTGTTTTTAAGTCCAAGCGGGTGGCGTTTCTGCCGGTGTATGTAATTAATTTTGTCTGTTGTCCTTTGAGTCATGCTGTGCTCAGTGCGTTAGACCACAGCCATCCCCACGAGTTGTGCGAGGTCAGCTCTTCTCTGACTTTGACTCCTTCAGGACAGCTGAGGACAAGTGCCTAAGCTCCCCAGGCTGAGTTTACAGTCACTCCCTTAGTGCCATCTTTAGACTTGACTTTCTTTCTTTCTTTTTTTTTTTTGGTTTTTTTGAGACAGGGTTTCTCTGTGTAGCTTTGCGCCTTTCCTGGACTTGACTTTCTTGACTGGGCTTTAGGTGTCGCTTTGCCTGTAAGCCATTTGTAGTTTTATCATGGTGTGCCATCTGGTGAAGAATTTTCAGAAGCAGCAAGTTTTGGCTTGATCTTGTTTAACAGTGTTTTACTTAACTTCTCTCTGTTCTCTTATATTTTACTGTAACCATCAGCCCCTTCAAACTCCTTCAAATCACCTTCGCTAGACCACCTAATTCTTGAGGGATATTTTCTATTTTCCCTGTTATTAAGGATGATTTTCTGCCATTACCTAATAAAGATCATTTTGTTCTAGTTTCTAGTGAGGTTTTTTGTTTTGTTTTTAACCTTCTTTAAAAAAAACAAAACAAAAAAACAAAAACAAAATCCCAAAAACTATGTGTGTCGGGGGGAGGTGTGCATGTGATACAATGTGTGTGTATGTGTGTGAGTGTGTACATGCATGTACCACAGTGTGTATGTGTGTGGAGGTCAAAGGATAATCTTGGATGTCTGTTTTCACCTTTCATCTTGTTTGAGATAGGGTCTCTTATTGTTTGCCTTTGTGTGGGCAGGCTACCTGACCCGTGATCTTCAAGGAATTCTGTGTCTCTGTTTCCCATCTCCCATAGCAGTTTGGGGAGTGCAGGTGTCCTTATTACTACACCTGGCTTTGCATGGCTTCTGAGGATCCAAACTCAGGTCCTCACACACTTTACCTAGTGAGACATCACCTTAGTCCCTTTCCTGCTCCCCCTCCCTCTTTTCTTTTTTTTTAATAAGCTTTTTTTGTTTGTTTCTTTTTGTGTTTCGAGACAGGGTTTGTCTCTGTGTAGTTTTTGGTGCCTGTCCTGGCTCTCATTCTGTAAGCCAGGCTGGCCTCGAACTCACAGAGATCTGCCTGGCTCTGCCTCCCGAGTGCTGAGATTAAAGGCGTGCGCCACCACCGCCCGGCTTAATAAGCTTTTGCTTACACTTTTGTTGTGGTCTGAATGTTGGTTTCCTCTTAAAATCCTTATATTGGAACTTAATCCTTTGGGAGGCATTAAGTTGTGAATGAAACTAATGCTTTAGGGTGGAGCCTGAGGAACTTGTTTGCATGGTCTATCAAGTGAAGAGCCAGGAGCACTATCCATGAGGACCTGCCCTTCACCAGACACTGAGTCTTCTGGAGACCTGAACCTGGGCTTTGTAGGACTGTAAGTAGTGAGTTTGTATAGGACCAGCTTAAAGTATTTGTTTTGGTAGTCCAAACTGACTAAGAGTGCTTCCCCAAAGTCACCTGCTTCCATACATTAGGAATGCTTCCTAAGCATTCCTGGGGCTTTTTACTCATCCTCCAAAGTCATTCACACAGCCTAATTTCAAAGTTCCTCTCAAAGTTTGGGTTTTGTTACAGCATCTCTTCAGATCTGGGTACCAAAATCTGTATTACCTATCTATTGATGAAGAAAAATGCCTTCAAACTGGGTAGTGGTGGCCCACGCCTTTAACCCCAGCACTCAGGAGGCAGAGGCAGGCAGATCTCTGAGTTTGAGGCCAGCCTACTCTATAGAGTGAGTTCCAGGACAGCCAGGGCTACCCAGAGAAACCCTGTCTCAAAAAACCAACCAACAAACCAACAAACAATGCCTTCACTAGTTTTCTATTGCTGTACATAAACACCCTGATTAAAGCAACTCAGGGGAGAAACAGTTTATTTTAGCTTACAGTTCCAGGAAGCCCACATGTCAAGGAAGGAGTGGCAGCGGTGGAATGATGTCACATTGTAGTGGCAGTCCCTGATGGTTATGATAAACAGCACCGGTGGCGGCGCTGGTTGCGGGCCACAGTCACGACTACCATAGTTACAAAGAGCTTTATTAGAAAGAAGGAGGGGATAGGAGGGAGGAGAGCCAGGCCTGGAGAGAAAGAAAGATGGCGGGAGCAGAGCGGAGAGCAGAGAGAGAGAGTGGGGTCTTCGTCTGGCTTTTAAGGCGTTTACGTAGTTGCCAGCGCACACTGATGATGTAAGACTCAAGACCCTGAACTGCGCATGTGCAGGAGTGAGGGCAGGATCCTAACAGTCCCCAAGTAAAGAGAACAAGAAGTGGGACCAGAGCATAACATCGCAATGCCAGCCTGGTGTGGTGGTGCACGCCTTTGATCCTAGGCAGAGCTCTGCAAGTTCCAGGCCAGCCAAGGGTACATAGTGAGAACCTGCTTCAAATAGACAGACAAACTTCGGTGCCTACTCCCAGTGGCATACTTTCCTGAGCAAAGCTCCTTCTCCTAAAGTGCTACCAGATAGGGATGAAGTGTTCAAGTACATGGGCCTGTGTGGGACATCTTACATACCTAGCAAATCACCCCAAACTTAGTGCCTCAAAACAACAAACATTTGTCTTAGTTTCTGTGAGTTAAGAATTATGTAGTAATTTACCTGATGGTTCTGGACCAAGTGCCATCACAAAACTGAAATAAAGATATTTAGCTGGGCCTGTGGCAGTTCAGAGGCTTAAACTGGCCTGGGAGTCTGCCACTGTGTTCACTCATCTGACTGGCAAAAAGCCTCTGTTCTGCTACAGCTGTTGGCTGTGGTAGCGATTCTGTACCTCAAGGGCTCCTCAGTGGCTCCATGTGGGGCAGCTGTGATGGGGCAGTGAACTTCCTGTCCCTGTGATTGATCAAAGAGAGAAGTGGAAGAAGAAGGAAAAGAAAAAGAGGAAAGAGAGAGGGAGGGAAAGACAGATTCACACACACGCACGCACGCGCGCGCGCACACACACACACACACACACACACACACACACAGATAGACAGAGACAAGGAAAGAGAGACAGAGACAAAGAAGACATCACAATATCCTGAAACCTGCCCAGAAATGCACCATGACGTTCATTGTTATCTGTTTATCAGAAGTGAGTTTATACTTGGGAGGGAAACAGAGTTCCTTCTTCCTTGAAGGAAAAGTCTGAAGGAGTTTATGAATGTTTCAAAATCACCACAGAGATTATACTACATTCCCATGTAAAAACCTTTCTGTGGCTCCCAGTAATGCACAGAACAAAACTTTTTTGAAGCAGGATCTCATTCTGTAGCTCAAAATGGCCTACAGCTCACAATCCTTCTGCCTTAACTTCTCTGGAATTGCAGACATGCGCCACCACGCCCAGCTGAAAACATGAATTCTTTGCTCCAGTTCCCAGCCTTACATGGCCAGGTCCTGGCCATCCATCCCGGGGCACTGGTTTATGCTTGCCCCTTTGCTCACTGTTTTAACCATTTGTGGCCTTACTTCATTTCTTGACAGGACAGGCTCGTCCCCAAAGCCTCTCACCCCTTAGTTTCTGTTCTTTGAAATACATCATCCCCTGGTGCTGCCAGCCTGCCACTATCAGTTTGATCTCAGGCTAAAGTACCACTTCCTCAGAGAAGAAAGAGCAGTCAATCTCAGGTGGCTTCGTGGGTACAATATCATATCATATATTTTGTATAGCACATACATTATAGTTATTTTTCTATTTATAGGGTTACTGTGTTTCAACATTTGAATGTAGCACAGACCTTTTCTTTGAAAAACATTCATTGATGTTTTTTCATTGCTTAGAATTTTACTTCACCTAGGAAATATATTTTGTGTGACTGAACTGTTATTCTATTATACTGCAAACATTGGAGGTAGGATTGTATGTCTCAATCACTTATGCGTCCTGTCTTAGTGACTGTTTATTGCTGTGAAGAGACCATGACCAAGGTAACTCTTATAATGGAAAATGTTTAATTAGGGCTTGCTTACAGTGCAGAACATTAGTCCATTATCATCATGGCAGGAAGCAGACTGGCCTGGCTCTGAAGCAGTAGCTGAGAGCTTTACATCCTGATCCACAGGCAGCAAGCAGAAAGAGAGAGACACTGGGCCTCTAACGGACTTTTGAAATCTCAAAGCCCACCCCCCAAAGACCTACCTCCCCCAATAAGGCCACAGCTTCTAATCATCCCAAACAGTTCATCAACTGGGACTAAGCATGCAAATATATGAGCCTGTGGGGGCGTTCTCATTCAGACCACCACACATCCTAAGAACTTGGCATCTAATAGATGTTAAACATGTGTTGGAGAACAAGGTTTTAGATGAAAATATTTAGTGGCAGGGCTCCGGAGAGATACCTCGGTGGCTGTAGAGCCTGCACCACCAGTATAAGGGCCTGGGTTTGGATCCCAGCACCCAGTTAAAAACTGGATGTAGTGGCACACTTCCAGAACCTCAGTGCTGTGGAAGAGGATGAGACAGTAGGATCCTTAGAGCTCACTGGCCAGCCGGGCCAGAGGAAGAATACTCTGAGTTCACTGAAAGACCCTGTCTTAAAAAACAAGGTGGAGAGCCATTGAGGAAGATACCCCAAATCGACCCTGGCCTCAACACACATGCTCATACATGTGTGCACATGTGAACACATGAACACATACACAAAAATAAGAAAGATTTAGTGGCGTTCAGTACATTTCTCTGCATCACTTAGCTCATCTCTAAGTGTGGTACCCACTTCAAATTTAGACATTTTTGTTCATTCTAAGCTCTTAATACCTTAACTTAGAAAATGCTTGGCGCTTATATTCTGTTTCGAGTCTTTTTGAAATTTAAGTTTTGTTTTATGTGTGTGGATATTTTCTTACATGCATGTTTGAGCACTATTTGTGTATCTGGTACCCATAGAATCTAGAAGGCGTTGGGTCCTCTGGGAACTGGAGTTACAGACAGTTGTGAGCTGCCGTTTAGGTGCTGGGAATTGAATCAAGGTCCTCTGGAAAAGCAGACAGTGCTCTTAACCACTGAGCCATCCATCTCTCCAGTATTTTGTTTGGGTCTTTGTTATCATTCCACATAACTTATTTCAAAACGAAATTCAACATACATTCACTAGTTGGTATCTGTTTTTCATCTAACATTTTTAAATAAGTATTTTGAATGTGAGTGTTGTATATGTGTTGTTTTTCTAAGATACTTTAAAGATTTTCATTTGTCTTAATGATCTGTACATGCCACCTTTTATACTGTATTTCAGTGCTTAAAACCAAATGATAAACTCTTGGTATTCGTGTAGTGTAGGGCTGCTGATATAACAAAACTGGGTTAAAAGAGTAGATTACCCTGGTCATTCTAGAGCTGCTAGTGAGTTCAGTAAACGTGTGTGGCTCAAGGATCATTTTATAGTGATGGGGATTGAACCTCCCATGTGCTGGGCAAGTGCACTGCCACTGAGCTATATCTCCAGTGAGAAAGGCATCTTGTGTACCCCACTTAACTTTGTGAGCAGTAGGGTGGAATGCAATGGGAGGTGATGCCCTTACTCAGAGCAGCTGGGTGGAGCTGAGGAAACGTCTGTGAGTGCTGAACCTGTGATTTGCCCCCTCCTGTTCTTATGTCTCTAAGATTTGTTGGACTGTCTGGAGAGCATCTGGAACTGTATGTTCCAGATAACCGCCCTCAGGTGAACTCACAATCACAATTAATAGAAGCATTGTCCTGAGAAATGATGCAAGATGCTTTGCTGGCTGGCCCCTGGGTTGCAATATCTAAAGCACTGATTTAGTCTCTTGAGTTAGGCTGATTAAAATTAAGCTGGGTTTAATTTTCTTGACCTTTGTGATATATTTTTTTTTAAGTATTGGGATAAAAGTTTTAAAAGTTGCTTCATTTTTTTAAAATTTTTAGATTACCACACTTATTAACCATAAAGATAATACCAAAAAGTCTGATAAAACTCTGCAAGCAATTCAGCGTGTGGGACAAGCTGTCAACTTGGCAGTTGGAAGATTTGTTAAAGTAGGGGAAGCTATAGCCAATGAAAACTGGGATTTGAAAGAAGAAATTAGCATTGCCTGCATTGAAGCTAAGCAAGCAGGTATGTGAATGTTTATCTACCTTTTATTTCTTTATTTGTTGTTGTTGTTGTTGTTTTGTTTTGTTTTAGGAGACAAGGTTTTACCATGTAACCCTTGCTGACCTGGAACTTTCTGTGTAGGCCAGGCTGGCTTTGAACTCATAGAGATCCACCTGTCTCTTCCTCTGCCTCCCAAGCACTGGGATTAAAGCTATGTGCTACCATGGCTACTCTTATAAAGGAAATATTTAATTGTGGTGGTTTGCTTACAGTTTCAGAAGTTCAGTCCATTATCATCATGGTGGGGAGCATGGCAGCATGCAGGCAGATGTGGTGCTGGAGCTGAGAGTCCTACATCTTGCAGGCAACAGGAAGTCACCTGCACACTGGGCGGTATCCTGAGCATAGGAAACCTTAAAGCCCGCCTCCACAGTGATGCACTTCCTCCAACAAGGCCATACCCACTCCAACAAAGCCACACCTCCTGATAGTGGCACTCCCTGTGAAATTATGAGGGTCAGTTATATTCAAACTACCATACACACCCAGCTCTTGTTTCCTTCTTGAGGCAGGTCTTACTACATAGCCCAGGCTATCCTCAAACATAGTGGGAGTCCTTCTGCCCCAGTCTCCCTGGTGCTGGAGTGCATCACCATGCCCAGCTGTGAATACTTATTTAAAGGTTATTTATACCAATTTCATTGTTCTGGATATTATAGGAGATATTTTATTTATTTATTTGGAGGCAGTCTCACTATGTAGCTGGTTGTTCTGGAACTCACTGTATAAACCAGGTTGGCTTTTACCTTGAAGTGATCCTCTTGCCTGTGGATCTCAAGTGCTAGGATTATAGGTGTGTGCCGCTACACCCAGAAAAACTTAAGAATTTGTTTGTTTTCTGCAATGCTGAGGATTGAACCCTGGGCTGTTCCTAGCTCATCAAGCTATCACCAAGCTACATCCTTAACAAAATACTTTAGTTTTGCTTTAAGTTAAGATAGCCTAGAACATTAGTGACCTGAGTTGGCTTTTAGGAATGTTGGGTCTCTCTTGACTCCAGTCCTAAGCCTGAAACACAGGATTCCTTCACTGGTTAGAATAGTGGCATGCCACGCTGACCATTAGCAACTGAGGTGGGCGATACGCAGAAGAGAGGTTGAGAGAGAGGGTTAAGAAGGCAGGTAGGGAGATTTCATAGGCTGTGTTTACAGCAGAAACAGCCTAACACAATGTGATCGAGTTACAGAGAGCAGGAAGAATGCAAAGCACACTTGGTGATGTTGCTGAATAGATAGAATGAGGGTGTTCACTAGAGGAATGGGGGGACTCGGGCTTGACTCTCGGGCTTCTAGACATTTGTTGGCTTAGGAAACCGTTTTATGTGAGAAGCAGAGGAGAAGGCCTTACCCTATTTGTAGTTTATATTTTTCCCATTACAAAAAAGGATTTGAATTGGTTTATAATAAAAGAGATGGTAGATGAATCTATTAAAATAAGAGGAAAAAACATATTTAATTAAGCATGCAATTTATCTTTGTGCTTCCTGGAAAGCAAGACAAAAATGTGAGAAACAGAGGGTTATATAATCCTCATTGTTTGCTGAGAGGAAACAAACTAGTTTGTAAGAGGAGAGTCCTATTTTCCTGGCACCACATTATTCCGTGGGCACTTAAACAGCATGTTACCGAGTACAGTGGACAGTGCGGAGAAACCAGAAGGGCGTTCGTTCTCCAATTGTTCCTGAGAAGCAAGAGGGGAGGGATACAGGGAAGGAGCAGCGTGAGGTCCTGTGCTTCCTCAGCCTTGTCACCTGGCCTCAGTGTGAGCTGGCAGCCCCAGCCCAGGCCCAGGCAAGTCCCTCTGGTGGTCTGGGCCTCACACACCATCTCCTCTAAGCCGACAGACATGCCTCTTGATCCTGTGAGAAACCCCTTCCCCCAACCGTGAGCCTCCTGAGGTTACATAATAAGGAATCTCCATCCTCCAGACGACTGCAGATGAAGATGGCACTCCTGAAGGCTTGCTGGCTCAGTCAGCCCTCAGTGGCCGTTTTCTCCTGGGTGGTGTGTGCACACTTGAGGGCAAGAATATGAAGCAGTGATCAAAACCTAGAGCTTCTGGGTTAATGGCTTACATTCCAGTCCTACCTCCTCCAACAGGCAGAGAGACACTGAGCAAGCCTCAGTGTTCTCAGGGGACAATGGGCCTATTCATATTTGTAGAGGCATGATATGATGTGTGTGTGTGCATTTGGTACAAATAAGTGTTCAACGGATTTTCATGTCATAATTATTGCATTTTATTCTTTCTCTCGGGTGAGTTCCTGTGTTGTTTTTACTTTTTACTTGACTACCTGTCAAGATTTATGTTTTATATGGCAGCTCAGTAAATATTTTTGTTAGAGTGTCTTAGAGTTTTCACTCTAAGGGACTATATTAGTTCATTGCTTATAATAAATTAGAAGTGACAACCAGGAAACTGTAAACTTTGTGCCTTTTCTGGGAATTCTTTGCAGTCTACACTTGGAAGAGCTATGCTGGGAAGGAGACACTTGACCCTGTTCTGCAAGGGACCAGGGGTTACCACCCACTTACTGATTTGTTGAATGCCCATGGTTTAGTCAGAAAAAGGAATAATTAAACAATGCCATCTGCGCAGGCTCTTCTGCGGTGCCTTTGGTGGCCAAGAGTGATAGGAAAAATGGACATTTTCCAGGGGACAAAGAAAACATCTTTTCTTCCAGCTGTTGCTGCTAGACCAGGACCTCAGCCGTTTCCTCTGCTCCTTCCGGCACAATAAGGGTTAGTTCCGAGCACATTTGTCCTCTGCAGATGTTGCCATAAAAACTTAGTGACACAGCAGTGTCCATTGCTGTGTGCAAGTTACCCTCCATGCAGCAGAGTCTCAGACCGGAGTCGGGATGGGGCTTTCCTGGCCCATCCTGAGTCAGCACATCTTAGGATGCTGGGTGGAGGTGTCTGTCCGGCCTTAGTTATCTGCAGGCCTCACTGCGCTGGAGATGTGTTTTGCACACTCCCAATGGCACTGGCAGGCTTCACTTCCTGGTTGGTCACCATGTGGGTCTCTTTGTAGTAAGGCTGCCTGTAACCTGGTACTTGGTTTCCTTCAGAGAGAGAGAAAACAAGATGATGGTCTCGGTTTTTAAAAATTCGTGTATGTATGTGTATCTGTGGCCACGCACATGCCACAGTGCATGTGTAGGTTAGAGACAACTCTTAGGGGTCAGTTTTCTTTATCGTGGTTCTAAAGGTTAAAGTCAGGGCATCAGACTTGCATGGCAAGTGGTCTTGCCCACAGCCATCTCACTGGCTTGGCCTGAGAGGATTTGATCACTCATTTTCAGAAGTGGCGTCGTACCTCCTCTTCTGCCCACCATCTGAGGACACTTGGTGGATATGGGTACCAGCAGGTAGAGCTCTTTGGAGGCTGGCTACCATAAACTTTGATTTATTGGTAAAGCATCAGTTAGCTGTCCATATTTAGTGACCTGTGTTTTGTGTGTACCTGTATCGTTTTGAATTTCTGCTGCCTAAAGCTAAATTTGTCATTTCCTTCCTGAGTCTTTGACCGCCTTTAAACAATTTGGTTTATAATTTTGAAATAGTTTTTTCTTCCTTTCCTTCTTATCACTGGTCAGCTCCTAGGTTTCTATTGTCTTTCCTCCCTGTCTCCTAAATCACTTTCCTTTTCATGTCCTGTGCCTGCCTCTGTGAAGTCCTCTCCCTGCACTGACAGCTGCCCTGCTCTAAGTCTGTTTTTTCCAGTCTGTTCTACGTTTTGTTCTAAGTATTAACTGGTTTATATCCTGGGGTTTGGCCATAGAGATTTTAGTATTTTTTACTTAAGATTTTTTTATGTTACCGGCCAAGACATTATTGTATGTATATAGTAAAATTAACAACCTTTTGTGAGAAACTCAGTCATTAGACATACATATTTTTAGGACCTCAAAATTTATCTTAAACAAAATTATTTTTAAAATCTTGCTAACTGTAACAGTAAGGAGTTTTAGAGAATCACATTGTATTAATTACTTTTCTACTGCTGTGATAAAACACCATGACCAAGGTGTGGTAGTTGAATGTAACCGGCCCTCATAATCTCAGAGGGAGTGGCACTATTAGAAGGTGTGGCTTTGTTGAAGTGGGTAAGGCCTTGTTGGAGGAAGTGTGTCACTGTGGGGTGGGCTTTGAAATTTCCTACGCTCAGGGGACTGCCCAGTTACTCAGTTGACTTCCTGTTGCCTGTAAGATGAAGCACTCCCAGCTCCAGCAGGTCTGCCTGTACGCTGCCATGCTCCCCGTCATGATGATAATGGATTGAAGCTCTGAAACCGTAAGCCACCACCTCAATGAAATGTTTTCTTTATAAGAGTTGCCCTGGTCATGGGGTTCCTTCACAGCCATAGAGACCTAACTGAGAGAAGAAAGAGTGGAGGACTAGATCTAGTCCGTGGTGGTGGAGTGAAGGCGTGACGGCAGGAGCAGGGAACGGGGGCTTGCGTCTTGACCTGAGGCAGGAACCAGAGCGGGTGAAGTAATAAGTCGGAGGTCTTTTAACTCTCAAAGACCACCTAGAGTGACAGACACACTTCCTCCAGCACTTCCTCTGATGTGGCATACACATACATATACAAGCAAAATATCCTTGCACATCAAAAATCAATACAAGAATCTTTAAAAGAATTAAGCTGGGCATGGTGGTGTACACCTTTAGTCCTAGCACAGGGAGGCTGTGAGTTTGAGGCCAGTCTGGTCTACACAGCAAGTTTCAGGCTAGCCATGAAACTTGGCTACGTAGTGGTGAGGAACCTGTCGTAAAACAAAACTGAACTAAAGGAAAACAGTATCAGTTGCCAATGACGAACCCGAAGGTCAGCCAGGGTGTGAACTCTCAAGGGTAAGGGTCTTACTTGGTTTACTTTCCCTACCCTGTCTCCAGGCAGATCAACAGGCAGATTCCTTAGGTATCATTCTTCCAGCCCCACCTCCCCTTTTTCAAGATGTTAGCCCCAAAGCCTTGTCTCTCTACTGTCCTTCGATGTCCCTCCAAATCCAGACAATGGTGGTGATCCACAGTGCCCCTCCTTCCTCACCCCCCTCTGGGGGCCTCATCTAGGCCTGGGCACCTGTGTCCTGCTCACTGCTCTGGATTTAGGTTTCTGGTTCTTAACTCCTGGGAATTTTCTTTTGTCTTGCACAGAGGCAACTTTTAGATTGTGTGGTTGGCCAAACTACTAGAAAGACAAATTGTGTTTTTCTGACCAGGTTAAAGTTTGTCATGGTTCTGAAGAGTGTACTTTTTTTTTTTTTTTTTTTTTTTTTTTTTTTGTGTGTGTGTGTGTGTGTGTGTGTGTGTGTGTGTGTGTGTGGTTTTTCTGCTGGAAAGCATCCCAGGAGCATCTAAGGCAGGGTTGTTTCTTGTGCCTGAAGTTCCCATGCATGCTGTAGCCACGGTGAGAGAAAAGTCTAGCTTTTTGTTCGAGTGTTTTATTCCCAACAGAACATTCCTCTTTCTTGTTAGGAGAAACAATTGCAGCACTCACGGATGTGGCCAGATGGAATCATCTGGACTCGGATGGCCAGAGCACAATTCTGACAGACAAATCAGGAGTTGTGCAGGCGGCCAGGCTGCTGCTGTCCTCGGTGACAAAGGTGTTGCTGCTGGCAGACCGCGTCGTCATCAAGCAGATAGTGACGTCCAGAAACAAGGTATTCACTTGTGTCTGTGCTTGTGTCTCAGGATGGCTCAGAATCCTGTGGAGGTGACATCCAGATCGTTGGCTATGCGTGTTAGTTCATTATTTATAGCACCCATCGTCCAGAGTTTAAAATAGTGCGTTCCTACACCTACCATCTCCAATTTACCGAGCTTACTTATTTCTGTTTTTAAAAAAATATTAGTTTTTTATGTATATGATTGTTTGCCTGCATGTAAGTCTGTGTATCATAGGTATGCCTAGTGCTCACAGAGTCCAGAAGAGGGATTCAGATCTCCTGAAACTGGAGTGACAGATGGCTGTGAGCTGCCATGTGGGTGCTGGGAATCGAACCTGAATCCTCTGGAAAAACAGTCAGTGCTCCTAACCACTGAGCCATCTCTCCAGCCCCAGGCCTAAACTTTGAAATGCAAATAATGTTTCTGATTTAACAGCAACAACACAGCAAAAGTCTTGTTGAGGCTTACTGCCAATGTATGCAATTTGGGAAGAAAAGCTAAGCTGATGTTGGATGCGGTAGAGACCTAGTTAACAAATATTCTGAGTCCTTCAGTACTTTTATCCAGTCAGAGAGTAACCATTTATAAGCTAGAGACAAATGTAAATCACTGGGCTCTGGCTATAGCCCAGTAGGTAGAATGCTTGCCTAGCATGCACTAAGCCCTGGTTTCAATCCCCAGCACATATAAAATGGAATGTCGTGTACACACCTGTAATCACAGCACTTGGGAAATGGACGCAGGATGATCAGGAGGTCAAGGTCAGCCTCAGCTACACTGAAGTTTGGAGACCAGCCTGGGCTACGTGAGACCCTGTCTAAAAAAAAAAATTATCTGAAACTATAATTATCCACAACTACAAAGCTCCCATAGTTAGAGCCCTTAAATATTTCTAAAGAATTGCAAACGTAAAGAATGGATAAACCCTTGCCCTCCCTCAGACAGTGACCCTGATCACTGAGAACTAAGCAACATTGCTTTCTGTTGATGCTCCCCTAGGTGAGGTGGACAGCAACCAAATCAGCCAGGGAGGAGGTGCATCCTCTTAGTAGGATCTGAGGGTGGCCCTGTTGACCCCCCTACCCCCCCCCCCCCCAGGAATGTTCTAGAGAGGAGATTCATCCTCTCAGTAGGATCTGAGGGTGGTCCCATTGATCCCCCTACCCCACCCCAGGAATGTTCTAGGGAGGAGGTGCATCCTCTCAGTAGGATCTGAGGGTGGCCCCGTCGACCCCCCTACCCCACCCCAGGAATGTTCTAGGGAGGAAGTGCATCCTCTCAGTAGGATCTGAGGGTGGCCCTGTTGATCCCCTCACCCCCCCTGGAATGTTCTAGGGAGGAGGTGCATCCTCTCAGTAGGATCTGAGGGTGGCCCTGTTGACCCCTCTACCCCACCCCAGGAATGTTCTAGGGAGGAGGTGCATCCTCTCAGTAGGATCTGAGGGTGGTCCATTGACCCCCCCCAACCCCCCAGGAATGTTCTAGAGAGGAGATTCATCCTCTCAGTAGGATCTGAGGGTGGCCCTGTTGACCCCCCTACCCCCCCAGGAATGTTCTAGTGAGGAGATGCATCCTCTCAGTAGGATCTGAGGGTGGTCCCATTGACCCCCTCATCCCCTAGGAATGTTCTAGGGAGGAGGTGCATCATCCTCTCAGTAGGATCTGAGGGTGGCCCTGTTGACCTCCTCACCCACCCACCCCAGGAATGTTCTAGTGAGGAGGTGCATCCTCTCAGTAGGATCTGAGGGTGGCCCTGTTGACCCCCTCCACCCCTCAGGAACGTTGAGCAAACCAAAAAAGTGTAAGTTTAAAGAGAAAAAGAAATTGGAGAGAGTGACAGACAAAGGAAGAGTTTCCTGTCTTTCGAGGTGGAGGCTGTGCTCAGTGTGCCGGCTTCCTTATCTGTGGAACTGCTTGTGTTTCCTGAGCTGCCTGGGCAGGTTAGCAGGCCAAATGCTCTCCATAGCCTCAGTGAAAATGAGCAAGCACAGGATATCTGTGTTTTTCTAACCTATCTTGCTCTGGCCAAAATTCAGTAGTTATTTTAGAAAAAAAAAAACTATCAGAAAATATGTTTCACATTTGTCTACTGTTTTTCTTATGTCAAGGAAGCAGCATTTTAGGCTGGTTGTACTGTTCATGTTCTGTTCCCTCTTCGCTGCCCGAAGTTTCTTGGCAGTTGATCTAGTCTGCACAGCAGCGCCCGACTGATCAAACTGTTTTTCAACTGAGAATTCCTAAACCCCCATCCTACTCCTGGCTCTGTGGATTACTTCCCCTCCATTTTCTTTCAAAACTGGGGTTCCTCTAGTCCTAGTTCAATGACCTGTATAGTTTCTGTATGTTTTTTTTTTTTCCTCCTCACTGCCTTCTTAGTTCTTATGCTACCATTGTCAACTGTCTGCTGCTGTAACAAAATGCCTACAGCTAGGTTCTTTATAAAGACGAGAGGTTTATTTAGCTTGCCTCATCTCTTCAGCCCCTGACTAGCCAAATAGGTGAGCTCCAGGTTTAGGACCCTGCCTCAGTAAATAAAGAGAGGGATTAGTGAACACACCCAACGTCCAGCTCTGTCCTTCACATCTGTGTACACATGTGTATCTGCACACACATTTATTCACACACATGAATGTATACATACATATACCAATAAATACTTCAAATGAAAAAAGTTCAAGATCATCCTCAGTTCCATGGGGAGTTTGAGGTCAGCCTAGGCTAGGGACTGTGTGTCAAAAAACAAAACAAACACACAAAACCCCCAAATACACAAAGGAAGATCTCATTCGTGAAGCCAAGTGTGAAGAAGCAAAGAATGGGCAGAACTGCTGTTATTGCTATGCTCAGACATGCTTTGAAGGAGCCTCCATGGCCCTGTGCTGGGGGCCCTGGGCCCCCGTGTGTTCATGTGAGAGTTGGTGGAGTCTTCCGAAGGTGACATCTATTCAAAGGCCCATAAGTCACTGCAGGTGTTGCCATCAGAGGTGATTAACACAGCCTGCACGGAGCTCCTTAAGAGTTACTATTATTAAAAGATAAGATTGAGCTGGGGGTGGCTCTCATGCCTGTAATCTCAGCTCTTGAGAGGCTGAGGCAGGAGGATCACCATGAATTCAGGACCAGACTATGGGACTACATAGTGAGTCTAAGGCCAGCCTAAGTCACATTGAGAGACCCTGCAAAGTACAGAATCTACCTCTAGGTAGAGACACGCCCTTGTCTCCTCTTTAAGGGTTAATCCAGCAGGGAAGGTCAGGGACCTGCCTAGGAAGACCCCTAGAAATGCAGGCTCACCCAGGACAGTGTGCTTTTCCTTTTCAGAATCCCTTGCCCCGCCGTGCAGCCCCTAAGCCCAGAGGTTCAGCTGGTTCTGTGCTGAGGCTGCCCTTTGCTTTTCACCTGTCTTTTTCCTGCAGATGCTTTTAACTCCCTACGCACTATTTAGTCAAGAATTTTTTTCTTCCTTTGAATATAAGCAAACTCACATCTCCTTATCCTAAAACCAAGTCAAATTCCCTAAGTGGTTCTAACTGTTGAACTTTTATGTCTTAGAGGTCTCTCTCTCTCTCTGTGTCTCTCTGTGTCTCTGTCTCTCTTTGTGTCTCTGTGTGTGTGTCTCTCTCTGTCTCTCTCTCTGTCTCTCTGTCTCTCTCTCTCTCTCTGTCTCTCTCTCTCTCTCTCTCTCTCTCTCTCTCTCTCTCTCTGTTTCCTTAAGATTTCTCAGCTTTCCCATAGAATTTAGAGCTTTTCTTCTTTCGCTCCACTCTGCTCAGCTCTGGAAGTCTCAGTCTGCGTCTTGTTGATTGCCCAACAGTAATGTATTTTCTGTTTTGCAGGTTCTTGCAACCATGGAGAGACTGGAGAAAGTGAACAGCTTCCAGGAGTTTGTGCAGATATTCAGTCAGTTTGGAAATGAAATGGTGGAGTTTGCGCATCTGACGGGAGACAGACAAAATGTATGTCCTTACCACACTGAAAATTCTTCAGATAAATGTGTACCTTTTACTTTGGGTAGAAATATGATCTTTTTAATCACTTGAATTGACTTCTTTACTCACTAAATCTATGATATTGGTCTTAAAAACCTTTATAATTAATCTGGGGTATGTAGTAGATTAATGTGTCTTTTTGTACATATATGGCAATTAATAATGCCTGCACTAGGAACAGTCTGGCTGTGTGGAAGGCCAACTTTCCCTTTCATGAGGTGTTCCATTTGGCTCTTCTACCAGGGCTCAGGCAGACAAGTTGAACTAGTACGTGTAATTTTAGAATATTTTCTATATATTTGTTTACTTACTATACTAGATTAATATTAAGAACACATACTATTGTTCTATTTGCACTGGCTATATTACATTAGGTATTTAATATACATGATTGCATTTAATATTCAAAGCAATCCTACAAATTGAGTATTGTTATTAGTGTTTTATACATAAGGGAACCAAACCTGAGATGGATTTCTCTAAGATCACTCTGCTAGTGGATGGAATTTGGTTACATCTATTCCTAAAGCCTGTCATTGTTCAACTGCAGCTCAGTGTCTGTTCTTTGAGACCTGCTCCCCAATTCAGACCAATGTTTCTAAGTTTGAGGAGGTAGAAGACCACAGCATGTCAGAACAGACTCTCTCTGGTTGAGATGTTTGCTTATGAACCATCTTGTCAGCAGGCCTGACCTGTGGTCCTGAGATCTGGACATCCTTGCTCAGGCCACTCCTTCAGTTTTGGACATGAGCTTTCCTGGTTGCAGCTACAGTTGGGAGATGGCCATTGGCCTGGAAAATGGCAGGCTGGGGAGCAGTATTTGTCTCTGAAAAAACTGAATGTTTAGGTGGCTGGCAAGCTGGCTGGGTGGGTAAAGGCACTGGCCTGAGTTCAGTCCTCAGGATCCACATGGTGGAAGGAGATTTCAACTCCCGTAAGTTGTCCTCTGACCTCCACAGGAATGCTATGACATGCGCATGCCCATGCATGCATGTGAGCACACACAGATACACAGACACACAGACATACCCACATATGTGCACTTGCACACAAAATCAACAAATAAATGAAATACAAATTTTGGAAAGTCACCTGAGTAACACCTTGTCTCATTTTCTGTTCTGCCACCATTGTTCTTTCATACTTTGGTTTCTTTTCTTTCTCTTCTTCTCTCATCAACCTTTCCCTCTGCCCTCCCCATACTCTTCCCCTATAAAGATTCTTAGCCTAAGTATTTTTATGACAGTTCATCATCTAACAGTTTTCGATCACTTGGGCCAGTGTAGTGTGACTCCGATTCCAAAGCCTGTGTAGCTCTTTTGGCTGTGTTTCCTGTTGGCCACACAAAGGGGAAAACCTCCACTGTTATTCTGATTTGTAGTTAGGAATTCGGTATGGAGCCAGGATGGTGGCCTGCTCCTGTAATCCCAGCACTTGGGATTCTAAGGCAACAGGATCACCATTACTTTGAGGCCAACCTAGGCCTGCCTGGTAACTTCCAGGATAGCCTGTGCTACACGGCAAGACCCTGCCTCAGAAATCAAAAAAGAAAATAAAATTGGTCTGTAGAATATTGGTGTAGAGAATATTTCTCCAGGGTCCAATAAGACTGTGAACAACTCTTTTAAACTTGGGCATTTGGCTGAAGGATAGCCCTAGCTGGCTTGGAACTCACTGTATAGACCAGGCTATCTTCAAATTCATAGAGATCCTCCTGTCTCTGCTTTCCCAGTTCTGGGATTTAAGGCGTGCACCACCTCACCTGGCAGGAATACCTATTAAATTTAACTCATCAGGTAGAGAGTAGTAGGTATTTTCCCCACTGGGGTTTGGTAAGTGCTGTGCCTAGCTTACTTTCTTAGTGTTTGTTTCCAGAGTTTGAGCCCTTTCTTTCTTAATTTGGTCAGAATGTGCTGAAAATAGCCATCAGCTAGTCTCTTCAGACTCAGCAGATTCTCCTAACTTACTGGGAATTGGAGTACTCTAGGTACTGGGGACCTAACAGTAAGGAAGCCAAAGTCCCTGCCCTATGGAACTTCTGTTTCAGAGGGTGTGGGAGGAGGCAGACGGTAACACAGACATGTGGACTGCAGTACGTGACCTCAGAGAGGGAAACCAGCCGTTCTGCCTCCTCTCTTTTCTGTACTGAGCAGTGTGACTGGCCTTTTGGATATTGTTGTTGAGTGAATGGTTTTTCAAAAGATCAGGTTGCTGATATGATCTTAGACTACCCAGTGATTTGATTTCATCTTTAGGATTTGAAAGATGAAAAGAAAAAGGCCAGAATGGCAGTGGCAAGGGCCGTGCTTGAAAAGGGCACAATGATGCTCCTCACAGCTTCAAAGGTAAGCGCCTGTGTTACTCATCTGAGTCAATGATGAGAACAACCTGAGCAAATGCATCAACCGTGCGAGCCTCACATTTTATTTCATTTATTCTTTTCTTATGCAGAGGACTGCACTCAGTGCCTTGTGCCTGCTAAGCATGTACTCCACCACTCAGCCTCCCCCCAGCCCTCCCTACTTGGCATTTTTGAAGTGATGAAAACAGTACCTTAGAACCAAGTCAGATCTGTTTCTAGTATAGTGAATGCTAACCTTCCTTCCCCAGCTCCTGAATCTGAGCTTGCTTTGACTCAGCAGTTAAGCAGAAGAGAGGGGATCAAGTATTGTGAACAGAGGCTGCCAGGCACCGTAATACACTACAGAATTTGCCAGGCCACACGATCTAGTAAAAGCTGAGCAAGTCAGGATTGGTTAAGCACAACTAGGGGAGTATGTGGAATGAAGCCTCCGTTGGTTTCTTCCATGAATTCACAGCCTCTCCTTTCTATTTCCACTTTTATAAAATGATGGCACAGCAGTGTGTGTTCCCAAACCCCAGTTGGTACAGTTCAGGGATGAGCTGGTAAATGTCTCCATAGGAGTTTATAGAGAACTGCCTTTTCCTCTGGAGTATTTACTGATACCCTGGGATCAGCAAAAGCACAAAAGCAGAGGCAGATGTTCTGTTCAATCTAGAACCTGGAGTAGATGCTTGCATCACGTTTTAAAAGGGAACGATGCAGCCACAGTCATCTGTCATTTTGCTCAGTTTCCCCACTCCTTTCTTGTTCTTGCATGTGTGAGGCAGCTCTTAACAGACACTTTTAATCATGATAACGATGTCGGGTTTTTCCATCATTGAAATCAAGACGAATGCACTGTTGACGTTTGAAGATGCAGCTTTTCTCTCTGGTCGTTCACTTAACCTTGCTGTCGCTTTTTACTCATCCTGCTTCCACACTAGTGAGGAGAGGCAGCTGGGGGAGCCGGGGAGCCAGGAGATTTGGGTAAAGAACCATTTTTATTAGCATGGCATGTTCTCTGTAAGATTTTAATGTGTTATGATACGAGTTATTATTAAAATAAACCCCTCAACTGTTGGGAAGACATGTCTCAGGCATCCCAGCTGTGACTCAGCCCATAAAAACAAAGAAGGAGTGTTTGACCGGATGAGAGTGGCCCTGGATAAGGTCATCGAGATCGTGACTGAGTGCAGACAGAACGGAGGGACTGACAGCTCATCTATCAGCATTTTCGCTGGGATTAAAGAGTTGAAGGTAAGGAGGAAGAGTAGCTGTTGCCCTGTTCCCTTTGTCATTCCTGAGAGCATTATTGTGTATAGTGATCGGGTTTCGTGTAATGATTTGGAGTGCTTCTTCTGGGGTCGCGAGATGGCTCAGTGGTCGAGAGTGCTTGCTGTTTTTGAAGAGCACCAAAGTTAGGGTCCCAGAACCCATACTGGGTGCCTCATAACTGCATGAGACTAGCTCCAGGGACTCTGACACACTCTTTTAACCTCCCTGGGTGCCCATACTCATGTGCATCCCTCCCCACACACGAACACCATACACATAATTAAAAAAAAAAACCAGAGTGGTTCTTCACAGAAAGCAATATCTCTCAGGGGCTGCAGAGCTGGCTCAATGGTTGAGAGCATGGACTGCTCTTGCAGAGGACCAATTCATTTGTTAGCACGTACATGGCAGCTCACAGCTGCCTGTAACTCCATTCCAGGGGATCTGATGCCCTAATCTGGCCTCCCTGTCATCAGGCATGCACTTGGTGTACATATGTACATACAGGCAAATCACATATGTACATACAGGCAAATCACTCATACACATTTAAAAAAAATCGAATATATTTCTTTAATGTAATACCATTTTCTGTGGAAATCTGACAGTGAGCAATATGGGCTCAGGGTTAGGTTGACAGACAATACAGGTCCTTGTTTATAGCAGCAGCCCTGTTGAACTGCTGGTTTAGACAGACTCCTTCGTGTAGAGCCTTCTGCAGCTGATCACAAGCAGCATACAATCTCTGCTGGGATCCTTGCTCTTCCTTGTATGATAGGATCCACATGTGGAGACTGTAACAGTAGCAACAGCAACAGTTACAGCTCTAAAAGAAATCCTACTAACATTCAGGGTCCTCACTCTGTGCCAGCTCAGTCCGAGTGCTTTAAATGTGTGGACGCCTGGGATCCTCACAAGTACTGTTGCCATTCTCTTCCTGGTGCTGTTAGGGAGTCTGAGAGACAGAGATGAGAAGGACTTCCTGCCTCAGTACCAGAGCTGAGATTTGACTCCAGGTGGTCCGACTTCTCCTCAAGAGGGCCCTATAGCATTGTCTAATGCAGCATCATTTACCAGATAAGAAAATGGAAGGAGGCCCTGAAAAGTTACCTGATATACTAAGGGTGGCACACCTAGAGTAAGCAGAGCTGAGTCAGGCATGGTGTTCTTTCTGTCTCACTGCACCGTGACCTTGAGTGAAGATCCAGGTCAGAACAGGGAGTGAAAAAGCAGCAGGGGAGAACTGTTCTCTCTGCTGACCGTGGCGTAAGAAGGTGCTCCCAGAATGGGACCCAGCTGTGTAGCTCAGGCTGATCTCAGAATGCCATCCTCCTGCCTCAGCCTCATGAGTGCTGGGATTACAGGCATGGAACACTATGCCTGACTTGACACTGGTCTCTTTTTGATGGCAAAAATAATCTGTAGAGAGAAATTTAATACTTTTTATTTGGTATTGTAAGTGGCCATATCTTATGTAAACAGAACTTAATATCTTTCAAAGGACCAATATAACTCTATTAAGTTGCTTTTTAAACACATACACAGACACACACAGACACAGACACGCACGCATGCACGCACGCACGCACGCACGCACGCACACAGAGCCTAAAATGAAAATAAAGATCAATAACATAAATAATGTGAGTTGCACATGATTAACTTTTAGGTTTCAGTTATTGAAATTCTCAGGTCATCATTGTCTGTTCCTTACTTATTATCCATGTTATTTTAAATTTTTTTTATTACATTTATTTAGTGTGTGTGTGTGTGTGTGTGTGTGTGTGTGTGTGTGTGTGTGTGTGAGGTCTGATGACAACTTGTAGGCATCCATTCTCTCCTTCCAACTTGCAAGTCCTGAAGACTGGACTCAGGTCATCAATCTTGGTAGCATGAATCTTACTTGCTAAGTCATTCAACAACCTCTATTCATGTTACTTCTTAACTAAAAAGAAAATTCCCCAGGATGGAGTGATGATTGGACACAACTCAGGCCAAGACAAAGGGCAGCACTCGCTTCCCGTCTGGCCTCGTGACTTTCCCCAGCTGGTATTTCACAGGTCGTGCTAAAATGGGGCCTGTGTAAGGATTATTTTGAAATAACTGTGGCGGGAATTTAAAGTGCAAGGTCTACATCGGTGTGCCTGTCAGTGCATTCACTAATTGTGACCACAGTCGTGATCATTACTGCCTTTTGTCTCTGAGTCCAGGTTGTGTCTTAAAAGAGTTCATGGGCTAGAAGCTAAGGTTGCGGTGGCGTAAGTCAAGAGAGAAGGGTTTCCCATGAGTCCATTACACACTGGAAGAACTCTACGCACAGAGTAGGTGGAGCGAGAGAACCCTGAGAGTCTCCAGAAGAAGGATAGGCTGCCAGGGTAGTGCATGCAGAGAAGACTATGGAGACCTTTATGCCAGACATTAGCCCTTGATTTTGCAGCCGGGGAGGAGCTACCGAGAGGTCATGTGGCATTATCAGTTCAGAAAGGTGATACGGTCCTCCTGGTAGAGGATGTTTGTGCCAGTGTGTGCTATTAGGGACATAAAACAAAATGCAAAATCTGTTAGGAGATTGGGAGAGGTTCTGGGTGAGCAAAGGCACGCCTGATGCCCTTTCTAGCCCCGTCACCCTCAGCACTGTGCTCTACCTCCTGCGATTCAGCACACCACACTTGAGTGCAAACTTCCTTGGGACTTTGCCTAAGTATTTTTCCAGCTGCAGACGCTTCACCTGGAGGCTGGTTTGTTATTTCTACCAATTCGACACACCAGTGCCTTTCTGCCTTGGTATTCTCTGATGGTGTGGCAATGTCATTGTATTAACAGCTGTTGAACAAAGGCCTTGCGTGGCCATTGATGACTCTTGAACAAAGTGGCCTTCCAGGTAACTGGAGAATATAGTGACAATTGGATGGAGGCTACAATACTCCTAAGCCTGGAAAAGGACTTGCTAGTGCATCTCCAGGACACTGTTAGAACTTGTTGCCCATTTTGGAGATACTTAGATGGATTTTCCATGCCTTTTGCCCTCAGTTGAACATTGAAGCTCTTCGGGAGAATCTTTACTTTGAGTCCAAGGAGAACCTTTCTGCTGCATTGGAGGTCATCTTGGAGCGTGTGGAGGACTTCACCGATTCTGCCTACACCAGCCATGAGCACAGGGAACGCATCTTGGAGCTGTCTACTCAGGCGAGAACAGAACTGCAACAGTTCGTTTCCGTGTGGATGCAAGCTGTAAGCACTGTTCATTAGAGTAAATCTTGGGCAATAGCTTTTCACTTAATGTTTAGAGAGGTGTGGGAGGTAACACAACCAACAGGGCTATGAGTTTGGTTGGTACAGGACAAGCATGCCTTATCCCTTTTCTCCATCCGTGTGGCTCACAGCACCTGCCATGTTCAGGCTGCCGATTCTCCTCGTGGCCAGGCTGGATTCTGTGCCGTTCTTACCATCTACAGTTTCCCTGTTTTCCCCATTCTTCTGCCATATTCACTTCTGGAAAATTCCTCCTCCTAATGCTTCTTTAGTGTGGAGAGCAGAGGAATAAACGTATTAGAGGTCCTTGAAACGTGAGTCTGCTGCCGGTGCCGTTCAGATGTGCAGCGTGCTGAGGACAGCTGATGTACAGACAATATTTCAGAATGCTTATTGGGGTCTGGATGCAATGAAGGTCAGAGCAGATCTAGTGTAGGTAAAAGAGTCTGTCACTCTCGTACAGACTCCTGGACTAAGGCAGCCAGCAGCCACTTAAGAGGCCTGAGTGCATGCTTCCAACACGGGAGGCTGTTTGAGCAGGATGGGTAAAACTACAGAAGTGTGACAACACAGGAAGTTTGTCCCAAGTCTCATAGCAGTGAAGCAGTGCCGGGGTGGAGGGGAAATAAAAGACATTAGTTTGAGACACAAATTTATTAAGAAACTTTGGTTCTGAAAATTCACCTGTTTATAGTTGGTGTGGAAAAGGCAATGGAATAACTCAAATTCTATTTTCTGCTGTAACCTTAAACAGGTAAATTAAAGAAATGCTTCAACCAGGTCTGGGAGTATACCTCAGTGGTAGAGCACTTGGTCTCCAGAGTTTGATCCATAGCACCACAAAAACAAACAAGAATACTTTTATTATAGATAGTCGAGTGGTATTAAAATGTACTATAATTTATAGTGAAAACTGAATTGGAGTAAGAGATTAAGAAGGTAAAGTGACATACGTGCCTACTTCTCAACATTTCAGCAAAGCAGGAAGACCAAGAGTGCTGCCGAGGAGCTGGAACTCACTGTCCTGAAGGTCAGCCATGGGCTCAACGAGCTGAGGAAAGAGGTGAGGAGTCTGACACCTAGCCTCATGCTGTAGGACACATGTGAAGCCCGTGTGCACTAGTGCATTCCTGTGGCCACACAGTGCTTGACTTTCCCCTCCGGTCATTAGTGTGAAGTCACACTTATTAACACTGTCATTCATTCTCAAAGCTCACACATGAGTAGGCATAGCAGCCCTTTTCACAATAGCTGGGAACCACCTGGATGGCCAGCAACAAGGGTTACTGATAGGCGAATTGATGAGTGCTCTACCAAATACTTTGCAGCAGTAAGATGACGCCCAAAGCGCACTGCACACGGAGTGCAAGAGGCGGGCACAGAAGACCACCGTGCAAGCGTGTGCTTCCATTTAGAAAAGTCCGCGGTGAGGAAGAGTCAGGCCAGTGGCTTCTTTAGAGATTTTGAGATATTTGTTGCAAAAGGGCAAAGGTGATCATTTTGGAGCCATGGAGATACTTGAAATATTGAGTGTGGTGGGAGTTGTTCTATAGCTGAAGTATCTGCAAAACTCATCAAACTGTGCCTTTAAACTGGGAGCATTCTGTGTGTAATTATGCCTCATTGAAGTTAAAGTTGGTTTTCTTCCAACGTCCTTGAGTTGAGGAGATTTCCTTGTTCCAGAAGGAAAATGTGTTCATCCATGACTGACTTGGGCACTTGGAATTTCAAGTCCTATGGTCACTTTTTAGCCGGGTTTAATCATGCTGCCACTCAGCCATCTGGTTTTGTGCCCACTGTCCGTGAATGCACTTTGCACGTTTGTGTGTATTGTATCTACTGTTCTCTCTCTGTGACACACAGCTGTTCTCTCTCTGTGTCACAGCTGCCTCTGTGTCTGCAAAGCCTAAATATTTGCTGTCTGGCCCTTTGTGAGAGGGTCAAGCTCTGGTTTGTTTTCAGAGAAAGAATCAGAACATTTCTTCTAGTGTCAGCATTTTTCATGTGGCTGTAGGACTTCCCCACAATTCCACAGCACCCCAACCCCTGCTGGAACCTTCATGGACCACACGATCACTTCCTTTTGCATTCCTGTGCTGTCGCTGTGGGTCCTGGTTTTTGCCAGGCTGTGGCACAATAGAGAAGATAGGAAGCGGAGGGTGGAAGGTTTTCTGTGACCTGTGCTCTTACGTGTAGTAACTTAAAACCAGGTTTTGTTGTTTGTTTATGCAGATCTGGGAATTGAGCATTATTCATGTTAGGGAAGCGCTCTACCACTGAGCTATGGCCCAGTGACAGATGCCATCACACTATGGCTTCATACTGTAGCTATAGTACACTGACATTCTCTCTTATGAATGCTTTTTGAGGTTTTTCAGAAGTTCTATGTTCCTATAGCGCAATATTGCAACTCCATGTCAAATTGTTCCCTCAGACCCTCCTCACAGAAACCTCTCCACCCTTATCTCTTCTTTGTTTATTCTTTTGTGCTTTTGAAGCTGGTCCAAGTCTGTGGAGAATGAAATGGGTTCTGGGCATTTGTTTCTGCACTGTATACAGGTGACCTTTTTCACATCTTAATCAGAGACAGCTCTATTGAGACTTCCTTTAAGCTTCCTGTTAAATGTGGAAGGATATGATTTCCCCAAGTGTTTGATTTCATCGTATTAAGATTAAATTAAACGCTGAAACACTGAACTATGAGTGCAGCCTGAGAGCCTTCTGAATAGGATGCCTTCCACCAGTCTGCTTCCTTGCCACATCACCCCTGAGTTCTCGTAAGGTCAGATTAAGAGACCCGACCCCTGGGAAGCTGCTCTTGGACATTGCAGGCAGGGACAGAGTATTTGTCCTGATTTCTTCCTTTTCCGTTGTGAGTGAGTTGTCCTCAGGATGTTTCTAAGAGCTAGAAGACCTTGGCAAGTCACTCAGCCACTGTGGACGGTTGCACAAGGGCATGTGGTTAGATAGTCACTAAGGCCCTGCGGCTTAAGCAAGGTCCTTTGAAAGTCTTCTGTGGCATTTCATTTCTACAGGAAAGGACATTTGACTGTCTCTCTGGCTGTGATTATTCTGATAGTTGATAAATGCAGACAGCTCCACTTTATTCTATACAAAGTCCCGTCATTTGAATTGACATCCAGTTACTTCCATGAAAAAAGGAAGTGCTTCTTTCTAACAGGCTTAACTCAAAGTCAGATTTTTCTTAAAATAATGTTTCTATTAAAACTTACTTTTCTGGACAAATCCCAACCCACCTGCCATACAGTTTACACACACACACACACACACACACACACACACACACACACACACACGGGATTTTAGAGTTAAGCTGTCCGAAGATACCTAGTGCGAGTGAGAGCTGAAAATGAGGCCCACCTGTGTGTGTCCACCACCACTTGAGGACTATGTTGCCCTTTATGTGTTGTTTCTGCCGGAACCCAGAGTTCTTGGAGAACAACTGCACACAGAATGTTCCTCCTGAGGGCAGCCACTGGGTCCTGCTTGTCAGGTGTCCAGTCTCTACAAGCTCCTGTCATGGAGGTATCTCGTAAGGTTTTATCCAGTACCTAATTGGCTAGCTCTCACAGTGATGCTTTTTCAGAAATGTCCTTACATGGTATTCTTAACTGCTAGAAATTGGACTGAGGGCCTTGTACACATCAGGGAGGTGCTTTGCCACTGGGCTGCTAACCCCAGTGTTTCTCCTTCTTTTCTTTACTCAATACTGGAAATTAAATCCAGGCCTTGATTGACTTGTACTACTAGCCCCCCTAAAAACCTGCTTCCTAATCATAGGTCACTAGCAGATCTTCCTTTAGTAGTCTGAACACTAAGCTTTCTTTTAACATTGAAAAAACATTCATTTTGTGTCTCTGGGTGTTTTGCCTTCATGTATGTGTGGGAAGCAGTGTGTGCATGGTGTTTGAAAAGACCAGAAGAGGGTGTCAGATCCCCGGGACTGGATTGACAGATGGTTGTGTGCTTCCCCGTAACTGCTGGAATCGAACCCAGATCCTCTGGAAGATCAAAAGTGCTTTTAACCACTGAGCTATCTCTCCAGCCCTTGAACAGTAAACTCTTAATACTGTTCCATTTCTCACCATCTTTGTTGATAGCCAAAGCATTTCAACGGGAGAGAAGCTATGTGAGAGAGATCTCGCTGCTTAGAATGAAGAAGGGCCCTAGGCCTCTTCACTGAGTGGCCAGGGCATCTTCTTCACACAGCAGTGCTGCTGGCACCAATGACTTGTGTGACCTGACATCCCCCTGCTGTGTGAGGACTAAGATGTTTCCCAGTGCTCCGGGGCTCCTGTGCCCACAGGGCATGCTTCACTTTGGACAGATGAGGTGGAACGCTTTGGGTTTCTCTTCTGTAGTTATTAAAGCTCTCCTCAGGGGCTTGGTCATAAACGTTTTTGTTCGTTTTCCTGCCCTGATTGCCTTTCACCCTCCTCTTCAGCTTCATCATACAGCGATGCAGCTGGCAGGCGACCTGTTAAAATTCCACGCTGATCATGTGGTTTTAAAAGCATTAAAACTTACTGGAGTAGAAGGAAATTTGGAAGCGTTGGCTGAATATGCCTGTAAACTCTCTGAGCAGAAAGAACAGCTCGTTGAGGTGAGTAGCAAATTTGCTTATTAAACAAGTTGTAGTTCACAATACAATAGCAAAATTAGGAGAGAATATTAACAGATACGGGTTTTGGCTAACTTATCTGAGCACTCTCTCTTCTCTTTGGAATCTGAAAAATATCACATATCTGTCCTGTTTTTACAATAGTTTGACCTCTAAAATAAAACAATAAAATATGTTAGAACCCCAAAATGCATTGTAAATCTTTTCTCTGTTCTCTCAGATAAGTCTCTGGGGTAATGCAGTGGAGTAACACAGTTTCTGTTGGGATATGGTGAATTCTCAGCCAGAAAGAGATGAAGTTAGGATGCTGTGACAAGTGTTTACTAAGAGAGCTGGGCTCAGGATCTCGAGACAGTTGTGGGCAGCTTTAAACAAGAGTGCAGAAAGTGTAGCCAGCGATGCGGAGCCAGCCCAAGTTAATGGAGGCAGAACCTGAAGTCCATCTGAGAACTCCCTCACAGGGAATAGATTTTGGGCTAGGCACATAGTTGGCCCAAGATGACCCAATAAACATGGAAGGGAAGTCCATTTCTTTCCTTCCCATTGGCCAATCACTATGGACAACCCAAGTTAGCCTCCTGAGGCAGGAAGCAGGTTTGAGAAGGGAGGAAGTCGGTAAGGGATGACAGAGGAAAGACACACTGCCCCTTCCCTGAACCTCTCTTACCCTGCCCTAACTCTTGTTGAGTGTCACCTGCCACTGCTGTATAATTCCAGTTCATCTTAATTATGTTCTAATTCTTCTACCATTGAAAATGTCACCATGTATCTGCTAGTTTACAAAAAAAGAAAGAAGGAAAAGAAAAGAAGAAAACCACTTAATCATGAATGTATGTGTGAGATCTGTCTGCCAATGTATACAAATAGTCAACAATCCTCAAAGGGGATGGATGCTGTCACTGAGCCTGGCTCTCTCTCTCCTTTACTTGTCTATATAGCAACCTGGAAACCTAAGGAACATTCTCAAAGTGGCTATATATAATTCCTTTATTTAATAAGTTTGATTCTGCTCTATGTATTGACCAAATGTTATGGCTGTAGAGAAACTAACTTTAGGAAACCTATAACAAACCTTTTAAAGAGTAAAACAAAATTTAAAAGTTTCCTTTTTAAGCCTCATGATGCTCATTAATTTTCTCTAAAGGAGGCTTTCTGCTTCTTTATAACCAGTCTGCCCAATCCATTGCCCTCTCAAAGAAGAAAGGTGTGTGCATCTAGTTGATCCTGATGAGATCAGCCCTGAGAGAATGGTAGCTTGTGATAATTGACAATTTAGCAGCAGGACTCTGGAGCCAGATGCAGCAAATGCATGCCCTCTGCTAGACCTTTTAAAGGATCCCTGTGGTTCTAAGGTCTGGTGACCACCTTGCCTCAGTTGACTAGGAAGCAGAAACAGTATGCTCTGCCCATGTCTGTTCCTGCTTTGGCCTTCAGTCATGTACGAATTCATTCTTAGGTTCGTACACTTCATTTCCTTATCAGAAGGGTGAGGAGGGTGTGGAAGGTGAACTGTGGACATGCTCTCTTGCAGATGTGTCGGGTGTTGCGGCATGTGTCTGGCACGGAACCCCTTGAAATAACCTGCATTCATGCAGAAGAGACATTTCAGGTGACTGGGCAACAGGTACGGACATGGCAGCCTATTCTTTCTGTTGGTGTGTTATTTGACTATGTAACAGACCGTAAGGAGGCAAGCAGAAGGGTCTACTTCAGTGAGCCACGTCTCTGAGAGGAAGAGGATACCGGGTTTTTGTCGGTAATGCACTGGAAAATACTGCTCTTCCACTGGCCCATCTGTTTTCTGCCAAACTGGAAATTGCCTCATTTAACTGAAATGCTAGATTATATCTATTTTAAATGAAGCTGTTTGCAATGCAGGTCACTATAATACACCTGCCGACAAAGAAAGATATCTATTGTGGGTTTTTTGTTTGTTTGTTTGTTTTTTGTTTTTATTCTTTGGGGGCTTGCCACCCCACTCTCAAATAAATACATGGAGACTTATTCTTACTTATGAATGCCTGGTCTTAGCTTGGCTTATTTCTAGCCAGCTTTTCTAAGTTAAATTATCCCGTTTCTCTTTAACTACGTTTTATCTCTGTTTTTTTTTTTTTTTTAACCTCTCTTTATTCTATATATTATTCTTTCCTTCTCACTCTGTTGCTGGCTGGGTGGCTGGCAGCTGGCATCCTCTTCTCCTTTTCTCGTTCCTGCCCCCTCTTGAGCCTAGATTTCTTCTCCTGCCTGGCAGCTCCACCTATCCCTCTCTCCTGCTTAGCTATTGGCCATTCAGACCAATCAGGTGTTTTAGGGAGGCAAAGAAACACAGCTTTACAGAGTTAAATGCAACATAAAAAAACGCAACACATCTTTGCATCATTAAACATTTATGCTATTCCACAGCATAAATGAATATAACACATCTTAAAATAATATTCCACAACAGAAATCAGTATGTAACAAGCCACGCAAATACATTTCAGCTTAATAATTCTTAAGGACATTGATTGTAAAAGGACTAATCAGGGCCAACTAGGTGGCTCAGTAGGTAAAGGCACCTGCTGACAAGGCTCATGACATCCCCTGGACCCACACAGTGGAAAGACAGAACCAACCCTGTAGGTAATAATCTCCACATTATACACCACCATGTGCACGCACACATAAAGTTAATAAATAGCCGGGCAGTGGTGATGCATGCCTTTAATCCCAGCTCTCGGGAGGCAGAGCCAAGTGGATCTCTGTGAGTTTGAGGCCAGCCTGGTCTACAGAGTGAGATCCAGGACAGGCACCAAAACTATACAGAGAAACCCTGTCTCGGAAAAAAAAATACACACACACACACACACACACACACACACACACACACACACACACACATATATTCGAAACCAAACCAGTGTTTGCCTCAGTGTTAGTTTTAGAACGCGATTCTGTTGGATGCAGAATAACTATCTCAAGTTAGGCAGATGACACATTAATGATATTAATGACTGATAACCATGACCGCCATGTCAAAAGTCAGCAGTAAAGGCTTAATCAAGTCCAGTCTGATTCTGAGGGCTGAGATTTTAGAGCTCGCACCCATGTTTCTGGTGTCCCTTTAGATCATTTCTGCTGCGGAGACATTGACGCTGCATCCATCTAGCAAAATCGCTAAGGAAAACCTGGACGTGTTTTGTGAGGCTTGGGAGTCTCAGATTAGTGACATGGCAGCGCTGCTCAGAGAGATCAGTGACGTGTTTGAAGGAAGACGAGGTGAGAAACTGTCCACTTGTTGAAATGGTTCAGCTCTTACTTGTGTACTATTTAATATAACTCTATTCGTGTTTTGTTTGTAATGTTAAGCCCTGGATTCAAAATTATCTTCTTATATTGCCCAGCTGGGTTATTTTTATAATTAGATGTCTCCCATAGAAATGACGAAAGTATTGTTTTGTTCTTATTTAGTATCTAATCAATACAATTTATTAAGACTACAGTGTAGTAGATATCTAAATTGGCATTCTAGTTTTCCTACTGAAATCAAGCCAGATTTTTGTTTCTTTTACATTTTTTCTTTGGTTTTAGTACAAAAGTTCTGTACAATACAGAAACTCTAATTTAATTCTACTGAATTCATAATGAAATGAATGTATTATTTAACTTTCGAAATGCCTCCCTTCTGCTTGGGTGGAATCTCTCTCCTTGATGACTACATAAACTTGGGACATTGCCCCTGGTGGGTAAGTTCAGTGGTATTTGTACACCATGTAAAGCGGCACTGCAGTGTATGGGAAGGCATCATTATACTCCTTATGTTAATATCAGCTGGGAGTTTTGGTTACTGCCCATCATCCCATGTCTAATGATTTATGTTTATGTGTCTGTCTATCCGTATGTATAGATTTTCCCTATGATGGCTTCTGTTAGCATTAAAGCATGACTTCTTAAAAATAAAAAGTTATTTAAAGTCATAACATCAAATTAAATATTTTTTTGGAGATGAGCACTTAAATGTTTTATGTTAAAAATGAGCACATAGGATAAATGTTGACTGACTTAAAAGTTAGAGAATTCTATATCATTTATTCTCTTTCCATGTCCTTGGGAGCAAGCAAACCATCCCCGGAATGTAGAGTGAATCTAGGTTTCTCTCTTTTGCTGATCCCTCAACTGAGGGCCTGTGCTGCCTTTCTCTGTGTCTGGGATCCCAGTTTCTAGGCCATGGTGTTTGACCAACACAGTGGTCTGTCTTTTCTCTTTTATTTGCCTAAAATTTAGAATAACCTTTTCCCCTCTTATGCCGGGCCAAATTTCCAATGGAAATTAGAATGGTAAAAGGAGCCTAAAGCAGAGTGACCCCAGGAACACAGAAACCTTTGTGTCCATAAAATGATAGACATGGTCCTCAAGAGGTCTGCAACTGTATTAATACAGCCATGCAAACAGCAGCATCTGCTGTCTAGTGAGATTCTCTGTGCATTCATCACATTTAATCTTCTTAGTGACCCATGAGACACATACTATTTCTGGAGTTTACTAATGGTGAAGTGGAAGTTTAGAGAAGTTAGTGTGCCAGTGTCCCACAGTGGGTGAGAATCTGAGAGCTAGGTTTTTACTGAGTACCACCCCCCCCAAAAAAAAAAAAAAAAAAAAACCTGGCCCTTTGAGTTGCCCTTTCTTTGAGCATTATCTTACAACATGTTTTAGGTTTTTTTCTTTTTTTTTTAAACCATTTTTGTGACCTTGAATAAGTCCTTCCATCTCAGGTTTCCACCTTAAAGCAAGAATTTAGAGTAGGTAGAGCAGGCAAATGTATGGTATAAGTGTTACCATTCTTACCCATAAAAAATAATTGCTGAGCTGGGCTTTAGTGGTACATGCCTTTAATCCCAGCACTTAGGAGGCAGAGGCAGACAGATCTCTGTGAATTGAGGCCAACCTGGTCTACAGAGTGAGTTCCAGGACAGCCAGGGCTACACAGAGATACCTTGCCTTGAAAAACAAAACAAAACAAACAAACAAAAAATTGCTGGTATATGGGGCTGGAAAGATGGCTCAGCAGTCATGAGCACTGGCTGCTCTTCTCCCTAGCACTGAACTCTGCTTCAGTTCCCAGCACCCACATGGTGGCTCACAACCGTCTCTATCTCCAATCCCAGTTGGTCCCACACTCTTCTGGCATAGGTGTGGTACAAAGACTACATGAAGCCCAAACACTCCCACACAAAAAGTAAATACATATTCCTTTAAATTGCTGACGGGGGCTGAAGTGTTCACACACGTGGCCTTCTTGTCCTCTCCCACTATCCACCGTGGACAGGCTGCGATTAAAGCAGGAGGATTCTGTACTTGGTTTTGGATGGTATAGTCGCGGTGGTTTCTTTTCTTTTTACACTGGATTAGCAAAGAAATAAGAACTAAGAGATCGCAGGGGCTGACCGGGTGGCGAATACTCTAAGGTGGATGGTGATGGTGGCGAACTAACTTGTGCCAAAGCTCCTTCCAGTGTGCTTAGTTCTCCCGACACTGTAGTCTGCTTCAACTCTGTTGTGTGAGAGACACAAGAGCCGTGGCGACGGGGCCTCCGTCAACTCTTTGGGAAAGCAAATGCCAGCGTTTCAGGGCTGTGGCAACAGTGGAGGATCACAAGGTTAGACCACACAAGGTTACTTGGTAAGCCAGCCTGCTGTGCCTAAGTAACCACTGCACCCTCTCTATGGTGTCTCAAGACTGAGAAGAGCCAGACTCGAATTCCAGTGCTGTCAATGTTGAGATTCCACGAGCCGTAAGGACCGTCTGCGGTCAGTCTTCTTGCAGTTCACCAGTTCATGTCAGAGGCTGGAGGCAAGGCAGGAAGCAGCGCCTTCCTCCCAATTCCAAGGCCAGAAAACCATTTACAAATTCCCCTGCAATTCTGAAGTTCTAAAGAACTTATCCAAGTGATCATGGTTTTTTTTTTCAAGTTCCACTAACTGGCCCTTAATAGCAATTCATCCTGTAGACCAGCCTCAGCCAAAGGAAACAGGAATCAAGCTGCCTGGTAATAAATTGGCCCTGGTGAGCACAAGAAAAAATTTTAAAGGTGAAATTTGTTTTAATACTAGAGTTTTAGTTAACACATTCTACCCAAAATGTTATCATTTCATGGATTGGAGATGTAGCTTACTTGTAGACAGTTTGCCTAAGATGCGCAAAGCCGTGGCTTCAATCCCTAAGCTTTGCATATACTGGATGTGATGGTGTCTGCTTGTAAATCCCAGTGCTCGGGAGATGGAGGCAGGACAGTCAGAAGTTAAAGGTCATCATTGGCTACATAGTGAGTTGGAGGTCAGCTGAGCTACATGAGACTTTGTCTTAAAAAAAAAAAATAAAGTTAGCCTGTCTGTGGTGTCACAGGCCTTTAATCCCAGCACTGGGGAGTCAGAGGCAGGCAGATCTCTTTAATTCGAGGCCAGCCTGGTCTACAGATTGAGTTCCAGAACAGCCAGGGCTACAAAGAGAAACCTTGTCTCAAAACAAAACAAAAAAACAAAACAACAACAACAACAACAACAGAACTAGGAAGTGTAGAAATTTTGGCTGGGCAGTGGGGGTACACACCTTTAATCCCAGCACTTGGGAGGCAGATACAGGTTGATCTCTGTGAGTTCAAGGCCAGCCTGGGCTACAGAGCAAGTTTAGGACAGTCAGGGCTACAGAGAAACCCTGTCTTGAAAAATCACACACACACACACACACACACACACACACACACACACACACACAAATTATCATTTCAATCTAAAGTCAGCATTATATATAGCTGGAATATACCTTGTTTTTCCTTGAAAAGAAGAGGTCTGTGAGCCAGACTGGGCTGCCGACACAACTTAGCACTTGCCACCAAACCTGATGACCAAGCAGAAGGAGGGAACTGATTCCCACAGGTTGTCCTCTGACCTCTGCATGTACACTCACACAAGTAGATAAATGTTTAAAACAAGAGGAAAAAGAAGCCGTTACCGGCCCAGCTTCGGGTTAGTTATATAGTTGGTTTGTTTCTAAAGGCTGTGGGTTTAATCCCCAGCACCACAAGGAAGAACAATAAAGCAAAACCAACAACCAAAAACCTCAGTGATTGCTTTTCAAATCTTTTTAAAAAATTTATACTCATTTATTTTATTTTCTTACCACTAAAATATTCTATTAAATAAAGATGGTTTCTAAATGTCTTAGGGATTCTATTGATGTAATAAATACTGTGACCAAAAGTAATTTGTGTCAAATTACCAAAAACACCCAACCAGGACACTCAAAGAACTGGCTCCCCCCACCCCCCACTAAAATGTTAATGCTAAGCTGGGCATGGTGATACCTGCCTTTAATTCAGCAGGAGGCAGAGGCTAGTGGATCTCTGTGTGTTTGAGGACAACCTTGTCTACAAAGCAAGTTCCAGGATAGCCAAAACTGTTACCCAGAAAAACCCTGTCTCAAAAAACCTAAAATAAATAAATAAATTATAGAAATGAATAAGATAAAATGTTAATGCTAAGTGTATTTAAAAAGTAGCAACATAGGTGAATGTGGGTTTCTAATCTTGATTCTTTATGGTATTTGGTTTGTTTTTTAAATTTATTCTTTCACAAATCTTATCTTAAATTCTTACCTAAGCTATCACAGACTAGCTTTAAAAAAGAAATCAAAGCTGAGTATTGTGGCCCATACCTTCAATCCCAGCACTTGGGAGGCAGAGGTAGGCAGATCTCTGTGAGTTCGAGGCCAGCCTGGTCTACAGAGTGAGATCCAAGACAGCCAGGACTACACAGAGAAACTCTGTCACAAACAAACAAACAAACAAACAAACAAACGAACGAACAAAACCAAGAACAAATCATGCATTGTAAACTGATCTGCAAGCCAGAAAAATGGCTGACAGGGCAGGGGTGGAATGGACATTGTAGATTGCCCTCCTTTCCTGTTATCCGCTTCATGCTGTGTGTCATTTCACAGCCCCCAGACCTGTGTGCTTTATTTCATTCTCCTGTTTTGTTCACGGGGTTGTCCCGTCCCTGAGTGAGCACAGTTGGAGATGATGTGATTTGGTCTGTGGAGGAAGGGAAAAAGCACAGATACTGGTCCTGATGAGAGGATTCTGGTTTTGGGAGCACCAGACTGGGGGAAGGATCACTCTGAGTGAGGCTACCAGGAAATGGAAGTCAATCCCAATGACACATTTTCCTTTTCCTTTGCTTGGGATGAGCTCTGGCGTTGGAGGTGCCTTAGAGATGCAGGAGTTGACAGTCTTCATGTTTGCAAGCCAAGTCATGCTGTCATGTCTGAATAACATATAATCGACAGTGTAGATTATCACAACCAATGTGTCATATTTGTTTGCTATTTTAAAAGCCAAATGTGAATAATAAAACTGTATCAGTAGAAAAAGTTCTTAAATGATGTATGTTATTTGTAGGAGAGAAGTACGACCATCTTTCGCTTCCAAAGCCCATGGTAAGTACAGGACCCCTGCACGCTTCAAAGGCCGTTTTCAGAATTTAAATTGTGCTCTTTGCTTATTGCTACTCCCCTCCTTCAGCAGTGGGGAAAGTTAGGAGAGTCAGTGTCCACTATTCCATTACTGCTCTGGCCAGCAGCCTACATGTGGCCTGTACTCTTACTATTTGTGTTTGGCTTTGTAGTTGAGAGAATAGTGGAATGTGGAAAGTGGAAAGTGGCTTTATTTTCATATCTTTGGTTTAGTTTGCAAAGTAATGTTGAATCATTTTCTGTATATAAAGACATTCATTGCTAGACTTGGTAGCGTATGCCTTTATTCCCAGGATTTGGGAGGCAGAGGCAGGCAGGTGTCTGTGAGTTAGAGGACAGCCTGGTCAACATACTGAATTCCTGGGCTACATAGTTGAGACTTTGTCTCAAAAAAAAAATGTTTTTATGCTTTCTACATAGGCAAAAACATGCCATGAGAAAGAAAATGAAGAATAATAAATTAGCTGTACAGTGGTCCTAAGATCCCTTTTAGCAATTAACATTTCTATCTTTAGGCTGATAGCCTTTTAACATCATGTTATCTATGTAACATTTTGGTGAACTCAGTGATTCATTTGTAAATAACATTATGGCATTTATAATTGTGAATATGATGCAAGATATTTAGAAAATAGAGACTTTGGAAAAATATCAGTTATCATGAGGACTAGTCTTTTAAAGCAGTCAAATACCCTGATAGCCAAACTTCAGAATTGGGGGAGCCACAAACAAGTAAAACCAGACTGCAGAAGTAGCTCCTGAGAGAGAAGAAACCGTGGTGGCAGACGAGAAAGTGAAAGACTTAAGACTCCACCCAGCATGAAGTTAAAACCATGTCCCCAGTCACAAAGAAAGGGGGACTCCGGTGTCTCATATGTAGAGCAGGCCACCACAGCCAAATGAATTGGTCATCAAATGCTCCTTGATCAGTTCCTGTTGCCCAGGTGTCCCATGGGGCACTGGGTGGAAAAAGTGCTAATGATGAGCCACATGGGCGAGGAGTTGAAACGTCCTGTTTGCTGTGTAGTTCTGTTGCCTAGAACTGTCTGGCCCAAATTTGATAATCACAAAATAAATTAGGTGAATCATTACATCAGTGAAAAAGACAGGATGGTCTTTCAGACACATACCTAATTAAAAATTTAGGTAGCTATGTAAAGAAAAAGAAATTTGTGAAGTGGATTTCATATCATATTTTATTCTCAGTATGTCCCAAACATTATCATTTTACTACTCACATGGAACTGTGGAAAACTTTTTAGCCTCTTTGTCATCTTAAATCTTCAAAATCTGGGGTGTATTTTACATATATAACACATCGTAATTCAGACTGGCCTTACTGTGGCTACCAGCTGCTATATTAGATAGTACATATTTAATCTTATATAATAAGAAAATGAAGAGAGGAGAGAGAATTTATTAATTATTATTAATAGTAACAGTGGTGATGAGCACATGGTTTCAGAAGACAGTATGGACAGTAACAAGATAGGTGATGTCTGGGGATGGTGATAGCAGTGGGAATGACTGAGATGGATACATGACAAACCAAATCCTCACATTTCAGGACAAGGGCTGCTGAGACGGCCTAGTGGTTAAGAGCTCATACTGTTCTTTCAGAGGGCTTAGGTTTCGTTCCCATTACCCATGCAGGGTGGCTCACAACCCCCTGTAACTGAAGCCTAACAGTATCAGACACCCTTTTCTGGACACTGTGGGCACTTGCACACACACATACATGTGTACACAGATACACACACACTCGCACACTATGGGTGTGCTGAAATACTTTTGTAAACTGAATAGAGGTAGAAGAAAAACATAAAACTGCAAAATCATTTTGTGAATTTTTGGGAAACAGTTTTCTGTGTCTTAGTTTATCATCAACACAGTTTGGAAGTAAAAGTTTTATCTAATTTTCCTATTTTAATCGCCTTGACGCCAATAGATGACAGTAGTTAATATCCTGCTGTATTTAATCAAAGGAAGATATGTTGATTGTCTTTTAAGTGCTGTAATAAGCTGGGGCTTCTGTAAAACAGTTCAGGATAAGGAAAGACATCATACAGCTGGACAGGAAATGCTCACCTGAAGCTCTAGCTCTTGGAAGCCTGAGGATCATGAATCTGATGCCAGCCTGGGCTGTAAGACAGATTCCCAAAACAAGTCAAAACAAACCAACAAAGGACAAAAGCTGCAACCACAAAACAAGAAAAGAGAGAGCTCATGCTGTAGCTCACTGAGAAAGCACTTGCCTCCCATGCAGAGGCCCGAGCTTCATCCCCAGTGCTGTGGGAAAGGCAGAAAAGACATCTCAGACCCTAATGAGCTGAATGGAAGGACCATTTTATTGAACTTAGTGGGGTCCCCCCAATCTTCAGTAACATCATTTTAAAATATGAACTATTTCCTTAGTTGAATATAGCACAGCTAACTATATTTTTAGAAAATTTTAGCTCCTTTTTAAGAGAGCAAATATAGTCTTGTGCTATTTATACTTGGAAATCTTCAGCTTTATATAACAAACTGCATTTCCCAATAGTGTCCACTAGGTGGCAGGCTTGATCACATTTTTATTTGTTCATTCTTTATACCAATATTTATTTTTCTGGGCAGGGGTGGGAGTAGTGTGAGCATGTGCTGTGGTAGGTATGTGCAGGCCAGAGACAGTGTGAAGGAGTTGGTTCTCTCCTCCTGATATGTGGGTCCTGGGGACAGACTTAGGTTGTCAGGCCAGGCAGCAAGCAAGGGCTTCTGCCCACTGAGCTATGACGCTAGTCCCATGGCCACATTTTAAAGATGGCTTGTTTACCTTTTCTGCAATTCCCCTTAATGTTCATTAAACACTTTTGCAATTAAATTTGTAAAAATAAAAATCATGTAACAGCTAGTTTATATGTAAAAGATAAGGAGTAAAGTCTAAATAAAACCTAAAAGCATTGAGAGGGTGCTGAGTTTTCTTCACATATTGCTTTGTGGTCTATTAGGCCAAAGAAGAAACTAAAGACCAAGTGACACCCAGGAGGAGTCAGTTTAGTTCTCATGCGCACAGGCTTGTGCATGTGTGTGTAGAGCAGCACAGTTTCTCTATGCCAGTATGTATCCCATTATTAAATTGAGGGGTACCTGTACATGTACTTGAAAAGTTTGGTGATGAGCGCTGGGGAGATGGCTTAGTGGTTAAGCACAGTGGCTGGTGTTATATACTACAGCTATAACTCCAGCTCCATGGGATCTGTGCCTTCTCCTGGCCTCCAATGCCACCTGGCGTGCACATGGTGCACAGACATGCATGCAAGCAGAACAGCTATACACATAAAGTTTTAAAAAATTAAAAGTTTTGATCTTTTTTTAAAGCTAGATGGGCACATGAATGTTTATTTGACTGTAATTCACATCTTGCATATATATGTAAATACAAGTGTGTGTGTGTGTGTGTGTGTGTATGTAAGTAAGTAATTTGGATATGTGTTTTCACTGGACCAATAGCTTTCTCCAGCTATTGGCCACTTTGTCTCTCCTGTCCTATCCTGTCCTGGAACTCTTGCTCTAAGTATGGGAGCTCCTAACATGTCTCAGAGTAGGAGAAATTCTCACTGTGGGCTGTCATCTCCAAGGAACTTTTGAATATATAGTCCAAAGAAAAATTGTTATAGTTAGTGGTAGGGCATATTGTGGTTCTCTGTTCTTCTTGATGTTAACTGGTATGCATCTCTGAACTAGCCTGGTGACCTAACTATGATAGGTTTCTCCACTTCTAGAGGAAATGCACTGAGTTCTCAATAGTGATGTGAAAACAAATGTGCTCTTTCTGAAATAGGAGCCCACTGAGCGCTGGTTCACCTTACATCCTAAATCAAAGTGTAATGTCCACATCCTGGGCTTTAGGCTTAGCAGCTGTGGTGGCTTTGAAATTAGGCTGTTGGAATTCAGAGAGTGGAAGGCATTAGGTTATAGAGTCCGAACCAGTAGGAAAGTGCTTACCAAACCTTTAGTGATTAATTTTAATAGACAGTTCACCAGAATCATTCAAATGTTACAGTATTCTTATTATAGCAGAGAAGCCAGGGAGCTTTGGGGGACATTATCAGTGGATTCTGAGAATATGTTAGGTGTTGTCTCGAGGTCCCTAAAGACCTCATGCAAAGAGGAGGGCACCTTGAAACAGAAAACAGACTACTGGACCTGACCCTTACCTTTGTGCTCCTGGCCTTGAATTCCAAACTGATGACTTGCTCTGAGCAGAAACCACCTAGCAGAATATTTACAAGTATAGCTAACTGCAATTTAACTACCTGCTGGGTCTGGTAAAGTAAGGATCCGTCACAAGTTCATATGTTTTCTATTACTGCCATCTTTCCTCACAATTAAATGCTAAGATTTTCTTCTTTTTGTTGTCACAGAAGAATAACACAAATGTGAAATCCTTAAAGCCTGACAAACCTGATTCAGAGGTAAGCTCCTTGGTTGTGTAACAGTCTTACATCAATAACGACAGAGTTGTGAAATTTCCCTTCCAAGGACAGACCTGTGATCGAATGTGTTCGTAGGAGCAGGCCAAGATAGCGAAGCTGGGGCTGAAGCTTGCTTTGCTCACCTCCGATGCTGACTGTGAACTTGAGAAGTGGGAGGATCAGGAGAATGAGATTGTTCAACACGGCCGGAACATGTCCAGGATGGCCTACTCTCTGTATTTGTTTACTAGGTAATGCAGTGACATTTTGATTTGTTTCCATAGTTGCTTATTCAGGTAGTTCTGAGACAGGGTCTCACACTACAGCCCAGGCTGGCCTGGAACTTGCAGTAATCTTCTGTCTCAGGCTCCTGAGTACTGGGATTATAGGCATGAACCATGAATAAATAAATCTTTGAAAAGGTGAGAAAAGACAACTCCATGGAGGGAGAGAGGCTAGCTGAAGCTCTGTGAACTGGGATATATGGTTTGGGAACAGAAATACTAAGGTTCAGGAAAACAGAATTCCTATAGTACATGAATGTATAATGCCTTGTTCACTTAGGAATGTCTCTGTAATAGAAAAGTGCAGTTGTAGCTACTGGAGTGTACATCCTCTGATTTGTGTCTAGACCACCCCCCTCTTATGCATTCTGTTGGAATTTACCTCTCATTTTTTTCAGAGTTCTTAACTCTTGGTAGCTTTTAAACTCCTGAATAAAACTGTCCACACAAATTGTATTATGATTACTTTCTACATTTAGAACTGGAATTTTCTATATGCTTCATTGAAGCTGCTGCTGAGTTCCTGCCAGGGCTGAAATTAGAATTGAGGACTTCCTGACCTTGGGTCTGCTTTTTTGATTGCATAAGAAATGCGTTTTGGTTGAGATGTATTATCAGATCTTATATATTTACTCATGAAGCAAAATGAAAAGGACAAAGAGCTCTATTAAGTGGCCAGTTTCAGTTTTCTTTGCATTGTGAAATTAACATATAATTTTAACTTAGGAAGTAATAAAGTTGTTTTAAGAATAAAGCCACAATATTATCAGTGTGTTCATGTTATTCTTTAAAAATCTGAGTTCTGATAATATACAGAATGCTCTAAGACATAAATGTTACATAAACCAATGTCCAGGTAATATTTATCTTCTTAATAACTCCTTCTGTTTTAGAGGAGAGGGACCACTGAAAACATCACAGGACTTAATTCACTTCCTAGAGGTACGTTTTATTTTCACAAGTACTCAGAGTGATAAGATCATGCAGGATAAAAAGAGGAAGGTGAGGGGTGGTTGGAAAGACTTTTCTGAGGAGCCTTTGAGTAGGCGCGTTACTGAAGGGAGAGAGTTGGAGGGGAATGGGGGGCAAGAGTATTTCTGAGGCAGGACTCGTACAATGGCCAGGATGCGAGATGGACCTGAAAGAGTCAGGAGGCCATGCAGACGAAGTGCGGAGGGAGCCACAGTGATGTGGCTGGCATGGCATCTCTGCAGAACCTTAATGTCCCTTTGTTTGCAAGTGTGGTGCTGGTGAGCCACTCAGGGCTGGGAAGCAGTGGTATGATATAACGTCTAGAAGGGTTGTGACCCACCCAGCGCAGTAAATGGTAGTGACACTGAGGTGGGGAACACCAAGGAGAAGAGCAGGTTTTAAGGTGGAAATCAAGCATCTTGTTGGATGCAAAGGCTAGTGTCAGGTTGGACAGTTTGGGCAGTTCTTGGCTTTAATGTGCTTTTACAAGAGTGACATTCAATCAGACAGACACAGCAGAGAAGCTGTGAGAACTGTGAGAATGTGGAATGAGGAGGGATGGGGGGAAGTGAATCATTCAGTGCCACCCGACCTAAGAGAAAGCCTGCTGCTTCCCCTTTCAGGGCTGGGGACAAATGCAGAGGGCTACTGCACCTTGAAATCTGTTAGCCAGCAATGGCACGGTAGTAAGCTGGGGACTAGCAGGTCAAAATCCACCCTTTCTTCTTCCATACTCTTTATCTAGCTTACTACCAGGACCATTTTTCTTCCTAAATCATTCTGATATTTGCCTTATTACTGTTCCCAGGTACACCTGTCTTCATCCCTTACTGCTGTGGTAGCATTTTAAAAAGATTTATTATGGTTGTTATTATTTGTGTGTGTGCGTGTGTGCATGAATGTGTGTGAATGCCACTGTGCAGGTGTCCCCAGAAGCCAGAAGAGGGTGACAGATTCCCTGGAGCTGAAATTACAGGTGGTTGTGGTTGTTTGGTGCTGGAACTGAGTTTGGGTCCTCAGAGAGCAGCACGCGCTTTTACCAGCTGAGCCATGGCTGCAGCCCAAGGTGGAGTTTTAAAGGGAAATACGTCTTCTGTATTTTAATGTGTCCTGACTGTTCCTCGAACTCGTCTGGCCCGGATCTTCACTCCTCTCCATAGTTCTGTTCTCTTCAATGTAAAATGCAAGGTGAACAGACAAAATCTGAAAATTACAACAAAATGTAACAGTCTGGATTGGTCCTCTCAGCCGGTGTGGAATGTGTCTGGAAGTAAATTTGGTCATGGTTGGGTAGAAGTAGCAGAATTCTAACTTGTCCTCATTCTCCGGGATGACTCGTGACTCTTATACTTGAGGATTCAAAAAAATAGTGTCTTACTTATTTTTTGACCATTTTATACATGTATATAATGATCTTGACCTTATTCTTCCCCTGCATTCCTTTCTCTTATCCCCCTCCCCCTCCCCCTGGAACTCGATTTTTCTTCTTCTCAGGTCATGCCCTTCCTACTTTCATGTCTTTTTTTTTTTTTTTTTAAGCTCCACTGTTTAATTGGGGTTACTTGCATGTGTCCAGGTGTGAGGTTATTTACTGAATCATGGGCAAGTGGCTACACCCTCAAGAAAAATGATTCCCCTCTGTAATTGGAGATCTTAGGAACTGAGCCGGGGATCCCTTCAGAAAGGAACAGAAAATTTGTGTGGCTGTGGGTCCCAGGTCTGTGTAGCTCTGCAGAATAATGGATGTCTCTAGGTACAGAGGTGCCTCTCTTTGGATTTTGTCTTAGGTCTGGCACAATTTCTGATTCCAGCTCTTCCTGTGGTACAACGAAAAATGTTAGGAGCTCTGGGGCTGATTCTTAATGTCTGGGTTATTTTTCAACTATGTGAAATAATTGAGAATTTGTTTACCAACCATCCAGAAGACATTGATCTTGAATAGCACTGTTTTCCTTCTCTACCAGGTTTTTGCTGCAGAGGGATTAAAGCTTACCTCAAATGTACAGTCATTTTCGAAACAGGTAATCATGTCTGTCTGTCTTCACATACCCACACTGGAAGCATATTACTAACACATGAGATAGGCGAGGTGCAAATTTAGAGAACATTCATTTGTTACCCTGTTTTTGTTACATTGTGTACATTTTTGTGAGTTATATGTAGCATGAATCTTAAAAGGCCTTATTAATAAAAACAAACCCAGCGCCAGGTATTGGGGTGAATGCTGGAAGATCAGAGAGACAGAACAGTCCACAGCTAACCTCACCTGGCCAACTTCTCAGCTGATCCTGTTTCCTCAAACTGGAAGCCTATGTGTCCTCATTCGAATGAATCTCAGTTGAACTGCTGCTCAAAAGCCTAAAAGCTTAACCAGCTTTAGTTCCTGGTTTTCACGCCTTTTATACCTTTCTGCTTTCTGCCATTACTTCCTGGGATTAAAGGCATGAGTCACCATGCCTGGCTGTTTCCAGTGTGGCTTTGAACTCAGATCCAGATGGATCTCTGCCTCCCAAGTGATAGGATTAAAGGTGTGTGTGCCACCATTTTCTGGCCTCTATGTCTGTCTAGTGGCTGTTCTGTTCAGATAAGTTTATTAGGATGCACAATATATTGGGGGACACTATATCACCACAGTTACAAATATTCCTATGGGGATGGATCTAACCCAGTGGAAGACCTTCTCTAGTATGCACAAAGTCCTGGGTTCTGTCTGCAGTACCACAAAAGACAAAGAATAACAAATATTCACAAAGAATAACAAATATTCATGATTTGTGGAAATTGTACATTATTAACAAACACACACTGTTTCATGATTTTGTTAGTGACATCCTATGAGATTTGAGTTATTTCTTATTTTTATATTAAAATCAAGCACTAGCCAGGCGGTGGTGGCGCACGCCTTTAATCCCAGCACTCGGGAGGCAGAGGCAGGCGGATCTCTGTGAGTTCGAGACCAGCCTGGGATACCAAGTGAGTTCCAGGAAAGGCACAAAGCTACACAGAGAAACCCTGTCTCGAAAAACCAAAATAAATAAATAAATAAATAAATAAAAATAAATAAATAAGTAAATAAATAAATAAATAAAATCAAGCACTAAGGAAAGAAAAGAGATACAGGCTAGGTGTGGTGTAACACTCAGGAGACCAAGACGGGGTGGTCTTTATGTGTTTAGGGCCAGCCTGGTCTACATCATGAGTACCAGGTCAGCCAGGGCTCCATGTGAGATGCTGTCTAAAACGGAAAAAAAAAAAAGTATACAAGATGGAGTTTTGTTGGGGTTGCAATAACTTCCTAAATTACATTTCAGCTGAAAGATGATGACAAACTTATGCTTCTCCTGGAAATAAACAAGCTAATTCCTCTATGCCACCAGCTTCAGACAATAACTAAGACATCTTTGCAGAACAAAGTGTTCCTAAAGGTAAAGCAGAGGGTGGGTTATTTGGGGAAGACTTGAGAATATTTTACGTCTCTTTATCAGCCCTTCGTGCTAACGTGCACAGCAAGTGTTTCATGCTTGTCTGAAAGCAGCTGCTCTCTAACTGATCCCAGAGAGCAGCAGGTCACCAAAATTAGACTGGAGGCTGCAGCCTAGTCCCTAGCATGCAGCAGCAACCTCCGCATGCTTCTCTTGTCCTTACCTCTCTATGGCATAAGTGCCTTGGAGTTGAGGCTCCTGAAATATATCTGAGGAGCTTGGGTGGAGTGTAAGGAATTGCCAAGTAGGGGATGCACTGTAGTGTGGAGTGTTTTAGAAGCTCATGCATAGCCTGAAGGAGAACAGTTGCCGTTCCACCCTCCTTCCTGGGGTTCCATGAAACAGGCATGAGACCAGGCAGTCAGTGCTCCCCATGTTCTGGAGCCTCAAGTCACCTCGGGTATCCTGATCTATACCTTTGATGATTTCTTAGATTTCCATGATGGAGAAACTTCACCACTGTAAAACCAAGTAGATGATGTTTTTGAAGTACTGCTTTTAGGATGACACACATGCTTTGTCACCATAGGTTGACAAGTGTATTACAAAGATAAGGTCCATGATGGCTCTCGTGGTCCAGCTCCTGTCACTGTGCTATAAGCTACTGAAGAAGGTGAGCTGGTTTTTCTGTATTCAACTTTTTTCTTAATGGAAAATGACAGTGTGTGCACCAGTCACTTTGAAGTTTGTTTTCAGAGCACAGCACTACCTAATTGTCTCACCTCTTTCCTCCAGGTGGAAAATAACAAGTGGGTGTCAGTGGCGAATAAAGATACCATGGATGGTAAGACTTGAGCAGCCTGCAGTTCATCTCTGGAGTTATCATGTGGCACAGCTGACCTTTCTAAAAAGCAAATGATCCTTTGTATTTTCAGAAATTCATCGGGTTTTTTTTAAAGAGAATGCTGAAATCTTTCTTTCTTCTGATCTTCAGGTTAGAAAGCTTAACGAGAGTCACTGCCGTGGCAGTTGCTAAGATTCTAATGGCAATGCGATTTTAAAGTAGGCATTGTGTTCAGGATGTTCTTCAGCACATACCAAATGTCCCAGCTGTCTTAATGACAGCTGAATCCCAAAGACGCAATCGTGAATGCATACTCCCCTTTGGCATCCTTAACTGTTTTATTTAAGCTGATTATCTACAACACTAATTTCAGCAGAAAATATATAGTGACCTGGTTGAATGCAGAGTTTTTCTTAGACCTGTGGACTCTTCTTCAGTTCTTGTTAAAGCAGGCTAAGGGTCCCTCAGATGCCTGGTCACATCCCCGCTAGCAATGTTGCTTCTAACAAGCATCTCACTGAGTGAGGTCATTAGGCCACATCTGCCCCTCCCCTGCTTCAGAAAGGAAGACAACAGAAGTCACTCCAAAGAACCGTGGAGCAACATCAGAAGAGGAAATGGCTTTTTATTCTAGCTGTAGTATGTATAGCTGACCATGTAGTCCTAGATAGTAGATGGAATCCTAAGTATTTTTTTACTGGTTTAAAAACAGTTTTGAACTATCCTTCTCAGTATTGATGGAATGGCTGGGGCAGAAGACCGAACATTAGAATCAAGAGGCTGTTTAAATTCCAGACACCTGTGCACTGTGTTTTATGTATATGGCATTGGAATGCTCATTTTTAGACGTTTTAACTCTAGGGTTTAAACTTTTTCTTGGGCTGGGTAATTGACTCTGCTGGTAACCTGTTTACCTTATAAGATGTGTTGTAAAGCAAGGACAAGATCGCCTAGGAGATCATTCAGCTGATCTGCTGTATTTCCGAGTATCAGAACAAGGGCTGAGGAGGGAGATGCACAGTACCAGCATGTGCTGCACGGATCTCTCATCTCTTTAGCTCCCATCAGAGATGTTAACACAACCAGTTTTTCAAAAGCAGTGGAATAATGTTGCAGACTGCTGTTAAGGGGAATGATTGAATGCAATCATCTCCTGTGAAATAGTCAGGATTGTTACCAACTCATACGAGTGAAAATTCTGTGATTTCTTTTTAAACTGAGAAGAAGGATGCTACCTTCACTGGATTCTCAGTGTAAATATTTTAGTAATAAAGCAGATCCCTCAATAAAACTGTTAAGGACCATCGGGTATGTGGTAACAATGACATTATCTTTGTTAACAAAATAGGGATTATTAACTAGTATTAAACATGTGATAATGTACACTTAAATAAAAATTATGTTCAGTAACTGAATTTGTACCAACTAGTTTAACTTTGATCCATTAAGCAAATTGGGGTGGGGCATACTGATCAGTAATAACATTAAAAGTGCCCTTGCAACCTGTACTGTTTTATGTGTCTGTATTTTCAAGTACTTGTAGCATGGTTTTCCGTCTGTGAAACAAAACATCCTTTTAACTTGCAATAAAACTAGTGAAGAAACATAAAACCTGTGAAACACATACAGACTCTCACAGCACCAGTCTCTTAGAATCCTTCTGCCACTCAAAGTCAGGATCTATTGCTGTGTGCTTAACTTACATCCCTTCGTGGTCCCTGTAGACAGTAACTCACAGCCTTTGTCAAGTCTGATGGTGTAACTAAGGGATAGTCATGCTGACACTCAGGTTATAAGAGGTTTGTCTTATGAATTAAATTTATTTTTAAAAAAATTTTCCCGGGGCTCAGTGGTTAAGAGCACCGACTGCTCTTCCAGAGGTCCTGAGTTCAATTCCCAGCAACCACATAGTGGCTCACAACCACCTGTAATGAGATCTGGTGCCCTCTTCCGGCCTGCAGGGACACATGCAGGCAGAATGCTGTATACATAATAAATAAATAAATCTTTACAAAAAATTTTTTTCCTTATATTTGTAAGGAAATTACAAATACCTTTATACACTTGACAATAGAATTAGCGGTGCCCAGGGGGTTGAAGCAACAGGGTAACATGACGTCAACAGCACGAGAGGACAGAACTTCCAAGTCAGGTTTTCATCTGTATAAAACCATTTTATTGAAAGGAAATTCAGTTTTAACCCCTCCTAGTTACAGGGAGCTACTTCTTTCTTCTCAATAAACTTGGTTTGGTTACGTTAAAATCATTTCATTAAAAACAGGAAAATGACAGTCATTTCATGACTTAAGGTCTTTTTGTTTTAAATTCAGTGTAAACATCTAATCTAAACCCAGAAGTTCACAGCTGTTTTTTTCTAAGCTAGATAATATAGAAACCTTGCTCTGCTCTATGCTGTGGATATCGCTCTGTATAAATAAACACCGATTGGCTAGTGGCCAGGCAGGAAGTATAGGCGGGACTAACAGAGAGGAGAAAAGACGAAACAGGAAAGGAGAGGAGGGACTGCTTGGAGCCACCGCCAGGACAAGGAAGATGTAAGGTACCAATAAGCCACAAGCCACGTGGCCAAGTATAGATTAATAGAAATGGGATAAATATAAGAGTAAGAGCTAGACAATGATAGGCCTGAGCTAATGGCCAAGCAGTTTAAATAATGTAAGAGTCTGTGTGTTTATTTTATAAGTGGGCTCTGGGACTGGTGGGACTTGGTGGGAGCTGTTGAGAAATTCTCCAGCAACAGCTCTAAGACATCTGTGCCTCTGGGTGAGACTCGAACACCTTCATTACTACAAAGCGGTTGTCAGTAAAATGTGTAGATGGAGTCACTGCCATGCGTTTGCAGGAGCCCGCTCAGCATTGCAGCGTGATTCTTCCATTTGCTAGAAGAGGCCTTGCACATTTTCCAAGCTTTTCCATGTAGAGTAGAAGGCAGACTCCACATTCCTGCCCCTCCAGCAGCCTAGAGGGAAAAAGCCACAGCAGAGGGGGCGAGGCTGGGCTTTCCCATTGCACTGTGAAGCAGATTTGGGAAGGATGGACAATTAATTTTGTTTTTTCGAAGTATTAAATTGTTTAAAAAAATAATTAAGGCAAGGGGCTGGAGAGATGGCTTAGAGGTTAATAGTACTGGCTGCTCTTCTAGAGGTCCTGGGTTTACTTCCCAGCACCTACATGGTGGCTCTCAACCACCTGGAATTCCAATTCCACGGAGTCTGATGTCTTCTTTTGGCATCTACAGGCATTGCATGAATACAATGCACATGCACACATGCAAGAAAACACATTAAAAAAATCTTAAAAAAAAAAAAAGTTGAGGCAGAAGCAGTAAGTGTGCCCTACACAGCATTCAAGCAGGCACTATTTATTCCCAGGTAATAGGAATGCAAAACTCTTCAAAATGTTTCTCCAAGAGCTTGTATTTTTCAATCAGAAAAATACTCCTTCTTTGCTATTTGTTAGAGAAATGCGAGGAAGAGAGTGTGCTGGGAGAATGGTTCAGTCAGGAAAGTGCTTGCCTCCTGTTGTAGACTGAATGAGAAATGTCCGCCATGGTCTCATGCATTCGGAACAACTGGTCCCTAGCTGGTGGCACTGCTAGGGGGATGCATGTCCCTGGGGGCAGGCTCTGAGTTTACAGCCTCCATCCACTCCCACTTCACTGTGGGCCTCCAGGGTGTGAGGGTCTGACCTCAGCTTCTCCTGGACAGCTAGCACCCTGGAACTACAAGCCAAAAAAACCCTCTTAAGTTGCTTTGGTCTTGGTGTTTTATCATAGCAACAGATAGGTAACTAATATAGACCTTCGTACCAAGAAGTGAGGTTGTTGCTGTGAAAAAATGTGACCATGTTTTTTGGAAGAACTTAGACTGGAACTCTGGGCCAGAAAAGTGGTTGAACGCTGAGAGCACTGTGAAACAAGACTTCCTGATTTGAACCTAGAGGCCTATAGCGCTACAGGTAATGGAGACAGTACAAGCTGGGCTCCTAGGCTTTGGAGAGAAACAATGTCTCTAGAGGCCATTTATGTGACCCTTTGACAAAGAATCTGGCTACTTTCTACCCAAGTCCTGAGAACTGACATGAAGCTGAATTAAAAAGTAATGGACTACTTTCTCTAGCTTTAGGTATTTCAAGATAGTGTAACTTTTTGCTGGGAAAGGCTGTCATTACTAGAGATTAGTGCTATTGAGAAGTGTGCTCTAGGGCTGGAGAGATGGCTAGGCGGTTAAGAGCATGGTCTGCTCTTTCAAAGGTCCTGAGTTCAATTCTAGCAGCCACATGGTGGCTCACAACCATCTATAATGGGATCTGATGCCCTCTTCTGACATTCAGGCATACATGCAGACAGAGCACTCATACAAAAAAAAAAAAAAAAAAAAAAAAAAAAAAATCATAAATAAAATTTAAAAAAAAAGGCTGCTCTACACTGGAACAATGGGACAGCTGGCCAAGGCAAGATTCCACCCAGATAAACTTCCAATCTGTGAAAGACCACCTAAGATCCTGGCTGTTTGCTCCTAGAAAGCAACAAACTACAAGAGCCGCTGTGGATGTGATCAAAGGAGATGAAAGCTGGTAGTCTAATTTTGAAGTATTTTCCACATGGTACGAGCATGAAGGCATAAAAGAATTAAAGGAGCCAGGCAGCGGTGGCGCATGCCTGTAGTCCCAGCACTCGGGAGGCAGAGCCAGGCAGATCTCTGAGTTCTCGCCTGGTCTACACAGTGAGATCCAAGACAGGCTCCAAAGCTACACAGAGAATCCTTGTCTCAAAAACCAAAAAAAAAAAAAAGAAAGAAAGAAAGGATGCTGGATTCTTCCTTCTTGGCTTCAGAAAGCCCGAGGCCAGGCAACATGTGGTAGAGATGGAGTTTCTGCAAGAAGGCCATGAGAGGGAGGCCACTGAGTGTAGCTGTGATGGTGAAACCTGGGTTATAGTGCAGGCCCCAAGACACTGGAAATCCCAACGCTGTGAGACATGTGCCAGGGAGAGCTGCACAGAGCAGAACACTGCAGACAAATTCCTGTGTTGCAGGCAGCAATGCTGGAGGGCAGCCAACGAATCCCTCTGAAACCAAACCTAAGAGAGTGGGCATGCTGCTGCAGGGTTTGGTGTCTCACGCTGGCTTTTGTCTTCCTTTGTTCGGTATCTCCTCACTATGCCCATCATTCCTTCCTTTTGGAGTGGGAATGTGTATTCTGTGTATTCTGTGCCATTGTGTGTTGGAAGTGTGTAACTGGTCTCTTGATTTACAGTGGGACATGAGACTGCACCAAGTCTTAGAAGAGACTTTGGACTTCAGAACAGTAATAACTATGGGAACTTTTGATATTGGATTAACTGCATTTTGTATTACATGGCTATGGGTGCTGTGGATATCATTCAGTATAAATAAAACACTGATTGGCCAGTGGCCAGGCAGGAAGTATAGGCGGGACAAGGAGAGAGGAGAATTCTGGAAAGTGGAAGACTGAGTGGGAGAGACACTGCCAGCCGCCGCCATGACAAGCAGCATGTGAAGATGCCGGTAAGCCACAGATTTATGGAAATGGATTAATTTAAGATATAAGAACAGTTAGCAAGAAGCATGCCACAGCCATACAGTTTGTAAATAATATAAGCATCTGTGTGTTTATTTTATAAGTGGGCTGTTGGACTGCCGGGGTTTGGTAGGACCTGGAGAGAAGCTCTCCAGCTACATATGGGTGTAAAGGCATCATGGGAAGAATGTGGAAGAGTGATAAAAAATAACCCCCATAGACTTATATATTTGAACAGTTGGTCCCCAGTCGGTGGAACTTTTAGGAAAAGAAGCCTTGCTGGGAGAATTACATCACCAGGGGCAGTTAATAACCTCACCCTACTTCGGGCTTACTCTCTGCTTTTTGTGTATGGTGGAGATGTGATCTCAACTTCCTGCTCTTGCTACCATGCCTTCTCGCTAGGATGGGCATCCAATCCTGTGGAACTACAAACCCATATAAACTCTTGGGGAAGTTGCTTTTGGTTATGGTATTTTACCACAGCAACTGAAGAGTAATATACCTTGAACACGTAAGCACCTGAGTTTGGGTTTTCTGGCTCATATAAAAGTTGGGTATCCAGGAGTAAAAACCCAGAGTTCAGCCGGGCGGTGGTAGTGCACGCCTTTAATCCCAGCACTCGGGAGGCAGAGCCAGGCGGATCTCTGTGAGTTCGAGGCCAGCCTGGGCTACCAAGTGAGTTCCAGGAAAAGGCGCAAAGCTACACAGAGAAACCCTGTCTCGAAAAACCAAAAAAAAAAAAAAAAAAAGTTGGCTATGGTGTGTGCACTTGTAATACTGGCCTTGCAAGATGGGAGGCAGAGGTGATGGGTGTCTCCCTGGAAGTTCATGAGCTGTCTGGCAAAGTTCCAAGCCAATGAGAGACTGTCTAACACAAGGTAAAAAAGCATTCAAAGTTGTTTTCTGACGTACATATGCAGGCGAACACCCACAACTGCACATCCCAACCCAACGGTACCTAGGTAGGGCAGAAAACGGGGAGTCAAGGCTTGTGACGTTCAAAGGAGGGGACTTAGGTGGGGTGAAGAACGATGCTTCTCCTGTGGCCGTGTGAGGGCTTCTCCTGTGGCCGTGTGAGGAATGCTTCCCATACGCTGGCTTTCTTCAGTGCAGTGAGGGTTGAGGCCAGGCAGGGTGAGACTCCAATGCTGTCCCTCCATCTCAAGGCTCATGATGTGGCTGTGGCATTATTCCGCTTCACCACGACCTCCTCATACTGTTGCTGTGTCAGCAGCCCTTCTGTTACGCTTTTACTTTCCTCGAATTTGGGTAACACAACTGCAATGTAGCCTTCGGTTGATGGCTGGGGAAACAGCACGTAGGACTGTGAAATGATCTCAGAGGCATGTGGACAGGGCTTGCTTTCCCCACCTCTCCTTTACCTTCTCTTGAAGAAGAGATGGCTGGTGAAGAATATTTTCATTCACTTCCATCAGTCGACCTCTAACACAGCTATTTTTGAAAAAGAATTTTAGGACAAAAAATGTTGTCAGTAATTTTTACTATAGTGAACACAGGCATTTGAGTTTCGGTGGTTAAAACACTGCTTACCTAGATATGGTATATTCTTCTCCATCGGAACAGTATATCTTACACAGCGGGGCGAGCTCTGTTAGAAACTGTGCCCCCTGGGTAACGAGAGGAAAGCAGCAAATTAATTGTGTATTTCCATTTCCACTGATATACCCCTCACTATTAAAACAGGATTCTAGTCTTGGAACTCTGGTGTCTTACAGGAAAATGATATAAGTACATAAAACTACTCATGTACTTCAACATAACAACCTACTATGTCCTAGGTACCATCTTTTAATGAGTAGTTTAGTTATAGTCTAATAATGTATTTTTTCAATTACAAATGAGAAGTCTATATATGGCCAGGCATAAAGATTTCAACCTATAGGATAATCCACTGCAAGCAATATACAATTCAATATGATATGGCAGCGATATCTTACATAGTTAGTTTCATTAAGATCCCTGTCTTCTGTGGGATGTGGTGGTATATACTTTTGGTCTTTGTGCTCAGAAGACAGAGTTAAGTGAATCTCTGGTTTGAGGCCAGCCTAGTTTATATATCGAATTCCAGGTTAGTCAGGGTTACAGAGTGAGACCCAGTCTCAAAACAAAAACAAAAAACTAAAGATATCCAAAAGATCCCTATCTTTTATATTAGAAATTAATAGGTAAAGGAACTTCTTTACAGGGTCAACGTCTAAGACTTTTTGAAGAAGGAGTACATTTCTAACTAAAAGATAAAACTAGTGGGCTGGGGAGATAACTCAAAAGTTAGGCTATTTACTGCCCTTGAAGAGGACCCAGGTTCAATTCCCAGCACCACATGGTGGCTCACAAGTACCTGTACCTTCAAGTCTAGGGTATCTGCCAAGCTCTCCTCAACTCTACAGGCTCCTGCACATGTCATACATACGTCCACATAAAAATAAAAATAATTATGTTTAAATAAACCCCACAAAACTAACTGAAATACATGCCTTTTAAATATTAGTGTCATATTTAATGAACTACCTGACAGCATGTGTGGTCATTGTTTCAGAAACTCTGGAAGGTGGGTGAATCAGGGGCTGTTTGACAAATCTCTATAAGCAGGCAAATGAGTGTTTCATGCACTGCCCTCTTTTTTACAAACTTCTACAGTGAACACAGGCAGTTGGAGCCACGATTCTTTTTGACTTTCCAGAGTTTGGGTATGTAGCCTTGTCTAGCCTGGTACTTACTATACAGCACTATATAGCCTCATACTTCCTTCCAATTGTGCTACCTCAGCTACCCAAGAGCTGGGATACCAGTAAAGGCCCATCTTCCATCTCATGTCTTTGGGGATAAGAATGTGAGCACAGAATCTCCTATGGTAGACAGTATACCCCTCCTGATGTTCCTTTGTTTTTGAGTGGGGGTAGGTATTGTTTTTACTGAAAATAATCACACTGAACTGCCAGAAAGTCTGCTCACGGCTAACTGGATCCTTTATAACATGAGTATAGAACATTTCAGCAGGAAGAAAGAAAAATCACAGAATTCCAGGAACATACCCGCTTAAATTTCCCAGAGACTTTGTTCTGAAGCCTGCTGCAGTTGGTACTGATCTGATAGGAAATACTTTGAATAGTTTTGCCACTCTGAAGAACGGGATGGGATCCTGCCAGTGTGATGACACATATTCTACGAGGAGAAAACAGTCAATCCTATGTTACTGCGTGGCTAGACACCTCCTCCTGCATCAGTATGCCTATAGAGAAGTGACTAGCCAGACTCCCTTCTGTCCAGTCTTCATCTCTCTTGGCTGCGATTGGAGCCTAAGTGTAGCATGGGGAGTGTAATAACGGAAGAGGAGAAAATAAGACTGAATTTCCTTCCCAGGAAAGGGAACAGTACCACAAGTCTTTAGGTAATCCTGGGGTACCAGAGAAACAAGGCATGACTGTGTACACAGGACATGGCATATGCCTCCACAGTGACCCATTCCATAGGTTCTGGCACTTCAGGGGTTGGCACAGGTTGGCTAAGCAGTAAATGACTGAACAAGACTTGTACCTGCCACCTCACTCCTATAATGCCATCTCAACACAGTAGAAGACAATTTTATGAATGCTCATATCCACCTCAAGACTACATCAGGCCAACTACCAGAGAAAGGTGTTGATAATTTACAATTCCTGATTTGCTTACCGGTTGGAGTGTTGTAGTATACAGTGGTCCTCACAGGGTTTTCCTTTAACATCTGGAGGAATAAATGAGTTCTTGAATTGGTATTTACTATTACCACGGGATTACCTTCTTTGGTTTGTGGATAGTTCATGCTGACAACAGAGGTGAAAATAAAAGGCCATGAAGTGTTTAAGTGGCCTAATCCAGATAGAATCATTTATTCAATGTTAAGGCAGGTAAGGTTATTAACGCCTCCATCTTGTCACTTTAAAATGAGTGAGTATACCCATTATTTCTATTAGAGAAACACTATTACATGCACCACATTGCTTACATTATGGTGTTGTTTTATGGGGCCGCCTTTTCTTAAAAATGATTTATTTTTATTTTATGTGCATTGGTGTTTTACCTGCATGTATGTCTGTGTGAGGGTGTAGGAAATCCCCTGGAACTGGAGTTACAAGCAGTTGGAAGCTGTCATGTGGGTGCTGGGAATTGAACCCAGGTCTTCCGGAAGAACAGTCAATGCTCTTAACCGCTGAGTCATCTCTCCAGCCCCAAGGGCTGTCTTAGAGTTACGCAAAAATGACCTTTTGGGAAAATTCAGTCCTGAGGAGGGTTGCTTGTCCTAAATTTGGCCCATATCTGTTCGTGTGTGCGTCCACCAGTTTCCCTGAATTAAAATGGCTAGTAGTGGTAAGAGAATTCCCAAAGGTGGCAACGATATCTCCTGGGCACACAAAACAGAACACCTGGGAAGCCTACTTCGAAACTTCGAGGTGGACAATACGAGCGGTTTCTTAACAAAACACTAGATACTGCTTCCTTAACTTCTCTTAATGCTCTCTCCACAGCACGGTTTCTTCCCGCCTCAGGCTAGGATTGATCCCCACAGGCACACAATCACTAGGCAGTGTAAGCCCAGACAGACCAACGCGGGGTTCCTTAGTTTAGTTTACGTCCTCTCCTGCAAGCAACCCACACGTTGCACTGCGCTTCCCACGTCAGATGCGCCTACTTCAGTTCTCCAACAGTGCAAACCTGTATTCCTGGTGCTAGGAAGCCCAGGGAAGGGCCCGGGTGGCTTCCACCGTCGCGAAGCAGGAGTCCCCGCGGCATCCCGCCTGTGCGGTAGGGCAGAGCTCACCATCATTCGGCACTTACCCGCTTTATACCAGCGAGTGAAGTATCGATCCACCAGGGAGGGCACCGCGGGTTCAGTAGCCACGGCTACCTCTGGCCCCGCCAGCCCTGCCTCTGGGCATCCGATCTCTTCCATGCTGAGGGTCCAGGCCAGAGGGATGGACTTCCCGCGTGGTAGCTTGTGCGCACGCGCGCAGCTCGCCGATCTTACCCCACCCCCACCCCCGCCCCCGCCCCACCAGTCCCGGGCGCTCTGGGACCCACGCCCAACAGTGGGACAAATACCACCGGGAGCCAGAGGGCTGAGGAACTACAGACTGCACGGCCGGACTGCGTCTGCACTGCCGCGAGCTCCAGAAGAGGCGCGCTCGGCCACGCCTACGCGGTGACGTCAAGCCAGCGCGCCCGGCTGGTGACGCCGCGTCCGCGCCGCCTCGCTCGTAGTGCTAGCTCGCGGGTTTCGCCCCTTTGTGGTGCGTGTCTTTTTCTCCCGTGTGCGGCGGCGGTTCCCTCCCAGACCTAGTGCGTCGTGAGGGCTCGGAGCCGCGGGCTGAGGCGAGGGCGCAGTCTCGGGAGGGCGTCTCGGGTGAGCGTTCGCCGGAGCCAGTCCGAGCCGCTGCGCGCGGCCTGGTCCTGCTCGTCCAGGGGCTGTCCTAGTGCAAGGGGAGATCCACGCGCTCGTGCGTGTGCGCGCCGACTGGGCGGCGGATGCTTTGTGCACACTTATTCCCCGAGGCTGCCGGGGATGAGGGTCGGGTCCTCCAGCTGCGGGATTCCTTGCAGCGTGTAGCTAAAACCTCTATCAGGAATTGGTTAGCTCGCCGTGGAAGGTGATAGGTAATGGAGGCTTCAGTGCTGTGCTACGTGTCCCTTTTGTCACCTGACACTATTCTGTGGAGTAGTGTATCCCGTGCTTCCTTAGCTGGCGTGATTTCTATGGTGGCAGTAATTGTGTGGTCTTTTGTCTTCAGGGCCTAACATTTGGCAAATTTTGATGTAAGTCACATAACGGATCGTAGATATTGTGTAAAGGATTCGTTTGTATATTGAGAGCCGCGAAGACAATCAGTGAATACCTCAGTGTGAAAGTGAATGAGAAAGAGGCAGACAGTTTTAGCTTGTGGAAATAGAGAGGTGACAAACCAGGGTGAGGCGGTTATTTGGTTAAAGAGTAGCGGATTCTCTGTTTTTCAGGTTGCATTGCATGTGCTTGTAAGGGCCAGCTTATGATAACATTAGGAGATATTGAATTTAATGCTCAGTTTGGACTTGTTCAGTTGCAACTAGGTATATTTAATCTTCCTCTTATCCTTCTAGTGTGTGTCCTGTTGAGATGATTAGCCTGAAGGTGGATAGAAGAAGAGCAAGGGGAGAAAATGGAACAATGGTCAGAATATTAGGACATGGTCAGAGTTGTATGATAGGACCTTTAGCACATATGTGGATGGGGAAAAGGTGAATTCATGGAGCCAGGGGAGTTGGAGTTGGAGGTGCCAAAGAGAGGATATTAACAGGTTATGATCTTAGAAGTGTTTGGAAGATACTCTTTTCCTAACTTTGAAATCACTGAGGAAAGTACACAGCTGTGTTCCTTTGAGAAGTCAAAGGAGTGGGGTGTATGGGTATGTCAATTCAGAGAAGTCAGTTTTGATGTTAAAAGGATTGGGGCATTAGGGAGATTAAGGGGCTTGCCTTGTACATGTGCATGAAGTGCCCCTGGAGGCCAGAAGAGGGTATAGGATCCCCTGGAACTGGAGTTACAGATGTTAGTTACTGTGTAGGTGCTGGGAATTGAACTCAGGTCCTCTGGAAAAGCAGCCAGTACTCATTAACCTCTGAGCCATCCTTCCAGACCTGAATATAGCGCGATCCTAATTAGTCTTAACAATAAAAACCTGGAGTCAGATATCCGGATGAAAGTTCGAAGATCAGAGAAGCAGAGCAGCAGCCACTAGAGACTTCTTACCTCTACGAAATCTCAGACCGAATTGGAGGTGGAGGTGGGCTGTCTCTACAAATCCTCAGACTGAATGGGCTGTTGAGATCCTGTCTCCACCTCCTGATTGTGCTGGGATTAAAGGTGTGAGCCAAGCCTCCCAAGTGCTAGGATCAAAGTTGTGAGCTACCATGGTCCAGCTCTGTTTCTCTTTCAGACTGGTTCAATTTTGTATGGCCCAGGGTGGCCTGGAACTCTGGTCTTCCTTCTCCCAAGTGCTGGGATTAAACGTGTGTACCACCATGGCTTGGCCTCTATGGTTAACTAGTGGCTAGCTCTGCCCTCTGATCTCCAGGCAAGCTTTGTCAGAACACAAACAAAATATCATACAACACCTGAACTCAGTGCTTTTTAAAAACTCAAATTGTTTTACTGTGTTTATCAGTTGGGGTCCAGTCAGAAAAGTAGAGGCCACACAGTATTTCAGCAGGATTTATTGTGAAGAATTAAACAGCTATTGGAGAAAAAAAAGTGAAGGAAACGCTGAAGTAATTTACAAGGCATGCTGAAGGAAGCAACCCCTGTGGGTAGGGATCGACACTTGCCAGATGTTGGCATCATCAGGACCTAACATTTGTAGAAAGTCCCTGTAACACTAGTAACCAGACTTTAGATCGATACTCAGAAACTCAGGATGAGGCCTGGGGCTGGATTTCTGTGTCTGGAGATGTGGCATGCTTGATTAATTAATGCTCCTGCCTCGGGTGGCATGATGATGCTGGCTTTGGCAGTACCAGAGATTGGTACCCAGGGTCCCTGTAAAGTAAAAGCCCATTGCTGGGATGGTAGTCATAGTTACAGATGGATAATGGGAAGAAGTGAGTTCTCTTAATTTGCTATTACTCTCTCTCATTTATATCCTGGATTCTATGGATGCAGAGCAGCACAGATTTTGATGACTAGAATCCAAGTTCATGGAGAGGGATGTGGAATATGGTGACTGGATCATGGCAGCGGTAATAGCCTGTGCTGTGTTATCATTTGATTATGTTTCCTTAACGTGTACTTTCATCTCCATTCTAGCACTGTGTAAAGCTGGAAGCTTTAGGAAGTAAGAGAGTGATTGTGTATATGCTGGTGTGCTCAGACAAATAGGACTCCTGTTATTCTAATGACCACGCCTCTACTCCCTGAATCATGCTTGCTATGTGTGTGGCTATTTATCATTGTTAAGGTAGTCCTTTCTCTTTTAGGCATTCATGTTTCATCAAGGGGGGTTTGTTTTTCCTCAGAAGTTGCTTCATCATGAGAAATCTGAAGTTGCTCCGGACACTGGAATTTAGGGACATTCAAGCACCAGGGAAACCTTATTGTTTCTCTCTCCGAACTGAACGGGGGACAGTGCTAATTGGCTCAGAACGTGGACTGATTGAAGTAGATCCTGGGAAAAGAGAAGTAAGTCCCTGATGATGATGCCAGCTCCCGGCCTGGCCCTGGGCTTGTTTTCTTCCAAACCTCCTTCTCCCTGCTAGTACCCTCTGCAACCAGAGTAATTTACGGGTTCCTACGTGGTCGTCCTCTTTGCTGTTCGTAGATGGTTTACTAGGTAGAACTTAGTAGTAGCCAACTCTTAACTCTGCTAATTTTGTAAGGTAAGTTGGCAAAGCTTTGACCTGATATTTTATGTGGATGCCTACTCACATTTTACCCTGCCTGCTGTGAATTTGCAGTATAATAGTGATCAGTTAGGAATGTACATGAATATTGTCCGTGGAGCTTTTATGTCATTTGAAACTTCCCACCCCAGACTTGTAGAGTTTTTTAAGCATGTTTAAGCTTTTAACCCAAACTGACTAAAATCCCAGTCCTTAGTGCTAGAACTAACCATGAATATTTCTGGAAATTGTAAGTTGATTCCGATATGTTGCTTTGATTATTTGTTGCTACTCATGTGTTTTATTTAGGTGATTTATTGTCTTTGCCCACATTGTAGAACTCTTAGGAAACCGCATTTAGGAGGCTGGGCTTGTAGCCCAATGGTTGAGGCCCTGGATTTGATCTCCCCATTGAAAAACAAATGTGAATAAAGAACATAGTCATTAGCTTTATTTTTTATTGGATATTTTTAAACAGACTGTATTTGTTTTGCAAAAAAGGTTACATTAGCTATTCTTTTTTTTTTTTTTGGTTTTTCGAGACAGGGTTTCTCTGTGTAGCTTTGCGCCTCTCCTGGAACTCACTTGGTAGCCCAGGCTGGCCTCGAACTCACAGAGATCCGCCTGGCTCTGCCTCCCGAGTGCTGGGATTAAAGGCGTGCACCACCACCGCCCGGCTCTTTTTTTTTTTTTTTTTTTTTTTAAGATTGATTTATTTATTATGTATACAGTGTTCTGCCTGCATGTATGCCTGTAGGAAGAGGGCACCAGATCTCATTACAAATGGTTGTGAGCCACCATGTGGTTGCTGGGAATTGAATTCACGACCTCTGGAAGACCAGCCAGTGCTCTTAATCTCTGAGCCATCTCTCCAGCCCAGCTATTCTTGTTAAAGATAATAGAATTGTATTTTTTCTGAAATGAAAGTGAGTTTTAATCTACGGAAAATACTTGGAAAGCTTTTATGTTATAAAAGAATCATTAGGGACTGGAAAGATGGTTCAGCGGTCAAGAGTACTGGCTACTCTTTTTTTTGTTTTGTTTTGTTTGGTTTTTTGTTTTTTTGAGACAGGGTTTCTCTGTGTAGCTTTGGAGCCTTTCGTGGAACTCACATTGTAGACCAGGCTGGCCTCGAACTTACAGAGATCCGCCTGGCTCTGCCTCTGTGCTGGGATTAAAGGTGTGTGCCACCACTGCTCAGCTCTGGCTACTCTTAAAGAGGACCCCAGTTTGGTTCCCAGCACCCATCTGGCAGCTTACAACCATCTGTAACTCCAATTCCAGGGAATCTCACTCTCTATTGGCCTCCGAGGGCGCCAGCTGTACACATGGTGCACTTACATACATTCAGCAAAACACTCATACACATAAGCTAAAACTAAATACATTTCATATGTAAAAAGAGTTCTTAGAAACATTATTTCTGGAAATCCACTGGCTCTTGACTGTAAGCACTAATTTGCTTCCATGTCTGTTTTGGGAAAGGTGAAGACTGAAGTTCTTCTGGTGGCAGAGGGTTTTCTCCCAGAGGATGGAAGCGGCTGCATTGTGGGTATGCAGGGCTTGCTGGATCAGGAGTCCGTGTGTGTGGCCACTGCCTCTGGGGATGTCGTGCTCTGCAATCTCAGCACACACCAGGTGGGTTCGGGACCAGTGAGGAGAAGTGTCAGGTAGCCTGAGCTCAGCTACTTGCTTTGTGTTGAGGTCTTCTAATCTATAGCCACGGTATTGAACACTGGAAAATTAAATGGCCTTACCTATATTTCAGGAGTTAAAAAACAAATTTAGTTTAGTCTACTGCATCCATTAATCAGACAGGACAATTGGGATATCAAATTAGAACTTAAAAATTGAATAAAAACTTACAATTCTTGTGGTGTGCTAACTCTTACCTGAATTTCTCCATTAAGGAAGTCTGACTTCTTTAATTGACTTATGTTTTCTGTTATGAATTCTGACTGGATAGTTTAGAGTCCCTTCATTCAAGCACTATAATTTACTGTAATCTATATATGTAATATATTACTATACTAATATAATATGTATTTATATTAATTACATTATATAGTAATATACTGGAAACATAGTCTAAGACTTGAGGGGAGATAGGCTGCAACCTATTGCTTTTTATCTAGAATAAGGCTGATTTTCTGAATTTTATTCCTTCTTTTTTCACTTCATTCCTCTCACCCCCTTTTTTCTTTCTTTCTTTGTGACAGGGTCTTCCTATGTATTCCTGACTGGCCTCAAACTCACAAAGATCTGCCTTCCTCTGCCTCTCAAGTGCTGGCCTGCCTTTCTTATCTTTTTTTCGAATTCTCCACAGGTGCCTGCCCTGAGGAGATTTCTCCAGGGTCCAGAACAGAAACTACAGGTGGCTAGGATTCTAATCTGAGGGATGTTCAATGAATCTAAGCACACCAAGCTCTCTAGTCCATTCACTTTATTCTTCTTAGTCAAATTTATCTACACAGCTTCTTTTCTGTTCTCATACTTAGCTCCTCTCAGCCCCTTCTGCTGTTCTCTCATCTCTCCCTAGTTCTTTCCATCTTCGTTCTCATCCTTGTTCTTCTAAATCAGTTCTTCCAGTGCTGTGGGGGAGCCGGTATATATACACAAGCAGTAATGTGAGGCTTGAAGTTTTCAGGGTCGCAGAGAGAGGTGATGAAGATCCACACATAAGGCAATAATTGTCAACTTCCAATTACAACCCAAAAGGGGAGTGACTAAAGGGGAGTTCTCTGCTAGGGTCAACTAAAGGCTAAAATAATTAGGTAACTCTATAGTTTGAGCACACAAGTTCCTTTTTAATTTAGAAGTGGTTAGGTAAAATGTTAGCAGTCTATAAATGTCAATAAGTCACTAGTAAAATAAAACTGTCTTTTTTTTTTTCTTAGCATGCTCCCCGCCCCCTTTCTGGTAGGGCAGGGGATGTATGCTCAGTTGCTAAGCAACCTATGCTCAGTTGCTAAGCAACCTACCTACCGTCATAGCATGTAGCATTTGGTTAGTAAAAGCACTTTTGCTCTGAGTAATTACTAAGGAGGAAATCTAGGAATAGCATCTGGTTGAGATAAAAGCGGGAGGATTACATCTTAATTTGCACAAAACATGAAGGTTGCTGCCTATTGCCCCCTGGCCTTGTGGGCAATCTCTTTTGGTCAGTGGGAAGTAACTGCCTAACTCAGTAACTAGCAGGTGACTAAAACATCATCCCAGAAATGTGAGCATTAAATCTCTTAAATTAGGGTCTTGTGTAAATAACCCGGGATGAAGGTAAAGAGTTGAGGATTTAATTGTTAGTGGTTATTTTCTCCTATCTGTAAGTGAGATGAGCTAATGTTTATCTATGTGCAGTTTCGTCCTTGGAAAAAAGTATCTTTGCTGAAATACTTTTGTCCGGAGAATGGCCTTGGCCAGATGAATAAACACAGCTGGGGAAAGTTATCCAGTTACCTCAAAAGTATAGGGGAAGTTGTGCCCATAAGATTGAGATGCAGTCGTGAGATTGCATGTACACATAACATGGAAATGCATGGTAAATGGGGAGAATCATAGCTGTTATTGCACAAGAAGTTTACAACAAGAAACAGACAATTCATTCAAAAGGCAGTAATTCCGTAGCACCTTGCGTGATAGTTTCCTCTAACAGAAGCCTTAGTTCTGATAGGTTGACCTTCTGAACACTAGATGGCACCTGCTCTATACTTCCATGGTCTTTTGCTACCAAGCAGCTCTCAGTATCTTTTTTTTTAATTTATATGTATGTTTTCCCTGCATATGTCTGCACCACATGCATGTCTGGTGTCTGTGGAACAGATCCCTTGGAACTGGAGTTACAGATGATTATGAACTGCTATGTGGATGCTGGGAATTGAATCCGGGTCCTCTGGAAAAGCAGCCAGTACTCTCTTAACCTCTGAGCTGTCTTTCCAGCCCCTTCTCTTAAAAAAAAAAATTAATTTATTAATGTGTGTAGTGTGAGTAGCAGAGGGTCGAAGACAAGCGTGTGGAGTCAGTTCTTTCCTGTACCATGCAGGTTCCTGTGTGTAGAGGACAAGCATGTGAAGTCAGTTCTTTCCTGTACCATGAAGGTTCCTGTGTGTAGAGGACAAGTGTGTGGAGTCAGTTCTTTCCTGTACCATGCAGGTTCCTGTGTGTAGAGGACAAGCATGTGGAGTCAGTTCTTTCTGTCCCAGGCAGGTTCTGGGGCGTGAATTCAGGTTGGCAGGCTTTTGCAGTAAGCACTTAATACCCACTGAGCTTCTATTCTTACCTTCTTAATAATATAATTTCCTCATCTCCTTTAAATACTTCTTGGAAGCTGGGGATGGTGTTTCATGCCTACAGTCCCAGCACTTAGAAAACTGAGGCAGGTGGATTGCCATTATTTCAAGAACAGGAACAATAACAAAGATTACCCCGTTAATTTGATCTCTCTCTTTCCTTTTTGTTTTTTATTTGTTTGGTTGGTTTGGTTTGGTTAGGCTTTTTTCAAGGCAGGGTTTCACTGTGTAGCTCTGCCTGTGCTAGAACTCACTCTGTAGACCAGCCCGGCCTTGAACTCAAAGCAGCCTGCCTCCTGAGTGCTGGAATTGAAGGCATGTGTCACCACAGCTCGGCAGTTGTGACCTCTTAAGCACTGCTTGTGTCGTAGGAGTTACAGTGTTACTAACAGTGAGATAATAGTTACAGCTTGCAATTACTAGTTGCTTTTATTATGCCAAGCCCTTTGTGAGGTTCTTTAGTGCAATTTATTAATTTATTAATTTTGTTTTTGTGAGACAGGGTTTCTCTGTGTAATGGCTCTGGTTGTCCTGGGCCTTGCTTTGTAGCCCAGGCCGGACTTGAACTCACAGAGATCCAACTACCTCTGTCTCCTGAGTGCTGGGATTAAAGGCATGCGCCACCATACCCAGCTAATGCCAATTTTTATTAACTCTTCACTATGGTCTTCTTAGCTAGCTTGTTGTTTCTCATACTCAGAAGTGCTTGAAGCTTAGAGAGCTTAAGTAGCTACGTCAGCATCATAAAGTTATCAGGTAGAGTTGGAACCCTCCCTTGTAGTCTGCACACCTTCACTCCTAACCATTTCCTGGAATTTGTTAGGAAACTCGACTCTTCATTCATGGTGAGAAATGTCAAAATCGATAATGGATACGGCAACTGGTATTTCTCTCATTTAAAAGTTAGAGCTTTCCTTCCAGGTGTTTGAGAGGCTTCTGGTTCCTGAGCCAGCCCCAGTCTGTTCATCTCCATTGAGATCCCTCTTCTTTGTGGTTTCTCACTGTCACAAGTCAGAGTCTATGTTCCCTACTTACTGATGAGATCGGTTGCTTTTCCCAAATCCCTTTCCCCTTTGACCTTCATGCCTGTGTTTGTGTCTTTAGGCTGTAGTTGTAGTTGAGTTTTAACCTCTCTTTGAGCCTTGTGGCTGGTCTCCACAAGGTTCTCCACATGGTTCTCTCTCCTGGTCGTACTGCTGTGCTTTGAGACCTTCACAGAGCTCTCTTAGACTCCCCAAGCCTTTGCTTGCTCTTAGATTCACTTTATTTCCCAAGGACCTTGATAGTAGCAGCCTTTTGTAGAGTCATTGTTTGACCTCATTCATGAGATCGTGTCCCTTCTACTTACTATGTTTAATTTTGTGTCTAGTTTCTCAACAACTGTTCCTGAATGCACATCTGGTGGATCTTTCCACCTTTGGGTTCTTACATTTTGGTTGTTGTGGTTGAGTCCATAGTAAATCTTTATTGAGACAATGGTGTTCTAAATATCCCTTTACGATATTCTCTGATGCAGCTGGAATGTGTTGGGAGTGTGGCCAATGGTATCTCTGTTATGAGCTGGAGTCCCGATCAAGAACTGGTGCTTTTTGCCACAGGTAAGCTTTTCACTGGTGCCTGACTGACACTGTAAAACTTGCTTCTACTGTCATACAGACGCTTTAGTTCAGAAACTTCGTGGAACCAGGGATAGCAGATTCTAATGTCCAGTTACTGTATTCTTAAGTCTCATCCCTCTGCTGGCACACCGGTTGTTTGGGCAGCGTTGTAGTCTTGGGGGTGAGGGACAGGTGTGAGAGCTGCAGAATCGGCTGAGTTCACAGTTGGAGCAATCAGTGTAGGCAGTGTTTAACCCACTCTAAAAGCAAGGGTTGCTATGAGCAGGTTTGCTTTTCCTTCCCATTGATTTTGTATGCATGTTGCAGCTGAGTTTTAACCTCTTTTAAGCCCTTAACTCCCACAGATTTTCCCCCTTTTTCATGGGCCTGTTTCGATCCTTTGGGATACATTCACAGAACTTCACTAGAATGTGCATGAGCCTCTTAGATTCATTTTACTAATCAGGGACCTCTACAGTAAGCCCAAGGCAGTGGGTGTGTGTGCCCATGCCACGGTGTGGAGGTGGAGGTCACAAGACAACTTGCAGGAGTCAGTTTACCATGGGGGCTCAGGGATCGAGCTCGGGTTGTCAGGCCTGTGGCAAGTTGAGCCGTCTGGCCTGTCTAGTAAACAGCTTCTTCACAGCTCTTTTGTGTGCCTGGTTTTCCTTTCCCTTGAGATTCTTTCTTCCAGATGAGTTCAGTTTATGTCTGCAGAAGTGTCTTGGAAAACTAGGGAGTTTGAAAGCTGTAGAAGAGGGCTCTGAGGACTTTTATGTGGGTTTTATACAGTCAATAGCTAAGAATAAGCACGTGGTGACTGACCTACTAGAGCTTGTGTTTCAAAGCATTTTGTATATATGCATTCTCTCTACTCTATTCTAACGGTACCTCCTCTTATTGAGACAGTGGTGTTCGAAATATCACTTTGTCTTCTGCATCTTCTGTGTATCTTCCAATGCTCTAGACACTTGGAATGATTGATTTGTTCCATGAACAAAAAAGTTCTTGATTTGTTCCCCTAAGGTCAGCAGACCCTGATTATGATGACAAAAGACTTTGAAGTAATCACAGAGCAGCAGATCCACCAGGATGATTTTGGTGAAGGTAAGCATTGCTCTGAAACATTCTGTGACCTGAAGTTCCAGAGTTTTACTCATTCTCTTATACATAATACTTGTCAAAGATCTTCAGTCTGTCCCAGTTCCTAACAGACATACCTGTAATGTGTCTTCAGATCTGAGAGGTGACTTTCTTAGTATTCTGTGCTCATGGTTTCCTGGATTCTACTTGGACTAGAATTACAGGAAAAGAATTATTGAAGCTAGAATAAGGAGAGCATATTTGGAGTACAGTTTAGTAGACCGCAAGAAAGTGTGGGGTAGTGTGGTAGAAGGTGGTGTTTTCTTCCTGCCAGCTAGATCAGAATCTTCATTTTTCCTGCAGCTGTCAGATTTTCCTCTTCCTAAGATTTGGCCAAGGTCATTTGGCCACTGAGGCTGTGAGTGTGTTGCTGGGGTAGAGGGAGGAGGTACTTAGGACTGTAAGGAGCTCTGGCACTTGAAGTCCCTGGGCAGCTGACCTGATTGAAGAGGGACTGTGAGGGATGGTATCTGAACTGTTACTAAGGTCTAATTTCATACCTCTCACTTCACCACCTCCAGGATAGCATTTGAACACTGCTATTTTCATCCCTTCAAAGAAAACCTTCAGAGTTGGGTGGTGGTAATGCACACCTTTAATCTCAGCAGTCAGAGACACAGGCAGGTGGATCTCTGAGTTCCTGGCCAGCCTGATCTACAGAGCATGTTCCAGGACAGCCAGGACTACACAGAGAAACCCTGTCTTGAAAAACCAAAAACCAAAACAAAACAAAGTATTAGAGGTGCCTTCTGACTAAATCTTCAGAAACAAACTGAGGAATGCTGTGGAGGCTAGAAACACTATTAAGTCCTTCACTTTTTCCATAGGGCATATGGCACAGATTCAGTAATGATTTGATGTGTAAGCATTAGAGTAACCACAAGAGAAGAGAAGGCGTCACTGGAGATTGAAGGTTTCTAGATGCTGACTTGAGCTGAGTCCCAGTTATCTTGTGATTGATAATTGATAGACAAGGGTTAAGAGTAGGGGACTAGGCCAAGGCAGTTGTTCCGTCTAAGCATCATGGCTTATTCAGGGACCTGGGCATAAGGCAGTATGATAAGGTTCTAGGACAGGAGTGCAGGATTAAATAGTTTGGGCAGGGTTCATATGCCATGGTCATTTTGTTCGTTTGTTTGTTTCTTGTAAGGCTGCTCTTAGTGACGTGTGTGTGTGTGTGTGTGTGTGTGTGTGTGTGTGTGTGTGTGTGTGTTAAGATTGCAGACAGGGTGATAAGGTTGTAGGTTCCTGTAGGTGAGTTTGGGCCTAGAAGAGGGAATGGATTCAGGAAGAATCTGGTGCTCATTAAGCATATCAGTATATTTTTTTTTTACAATTAGCTCAGAAACTTCTGTAATATACATTTGTGGTTTTCCTTTTATCCGTATCTAACATGAGAAATACCAGCATAGGCTTTGGATATGTGATAGCAGAAGAAAAGCGTTTACTATGACTCCACCCTGAAGTTTGTGGGATGAGAATATGGATGCCATGCCAGTAACCGAGAAGGAAAATGGCGACCTGCTGGTATGTAGGTGGTAGATGGTGAAGTCTTCCGTGGATGTGTTTCATGGCTGAGAAGGCTTGCTATGTGGAGTACATACATGCAGTGCTCTGAATGCACTGTGGTGTATAGATAATCCCTCCAATCTGTGACCTGGTTTAGGGATCAGATACAGATAGTGCTAGAAGAGTCTAGGGTCTTGGTGGAACTCTGCAATTTCCAGTCTCAGGTAAGTCTACTGGAGGAATGACATTTGATGACCTATAGCCCCTTCCACCTTCAACACAAAGCTTAGTTTGTTGGTTTAAAGCTAAAAATCAGAATTTCATTCCTAGCTATTGTCTTGAGATATTTGTGTTGTGATTCATGGATGTATGTTATAAATTTTCCCTGTTCATTCTGACTGATCATTTGGGAGACTTCTGACTTGTGTCACACTTTCCAAGATAAGGGCTTTTTCGCTTCTTCCAATCATTGCTGTATATCCCTGGGAAGGTCGGTTTTTAACCTAATGACTGATGCTCAGCTGACTGAGTTGTCAGTGACCACCTTCATGAAGAATGAGTGAAACTGTTTGATTTCATTTCATCTATTTTTGCTGTCTTCTTGTTCTTGAACTCTCCTTTAGGCAAGTTTGTCACCATTGGATGGGGCACTAAGGAGACGCAGTTCCACGGCTCAGAAGGCAGGCAAGCAGCCTTCCCGGTGCAAATGGTAAGGTGGGCTGGAGAGTTGTTCAGTGCTACCATCCACTGGAGCACTGCATAGCCAGTTAAGAGGCTGGTAACGCCAGTATCTCTTCTGTTTAATAAAGTGCTAGCTGATAGTACCTTCAGGAAGTGAGGTAGCCTAAAGAGATACTGTTCTCTTTGTTTCTAGTTACTGTACCCAATCTTACCTACTGCCCAGTAGATACTATAACTTCTGCTCATTAACTTTTTTTCTTAAAGGCCTTGTCTTGACTTAAAATTTACAGCTTTCAGAAAACAAATTTAATTTTGGGGCTGGAGAGATGGCTCAGTGGTTAAGAGCACTGACTGCTCTTCCAGGGGTCCTGAGTTCAATTCCCAGCAACCACATGGTGGCTCATAGCCACTAATAATGAGATCTGGTGCCCTCTTCTGGCCTGCAAGGACACATGCAGACAGAACACTGTATGTATAATAAATAAATAAATCTTTAAAAAAAAAGAAAAGAAAACAAATTAAAAAGCCCATTGCTTACTCAGAAGCTATACTTATGGAGATGGTTTGGTATTAGGTTGTGCTGCCTTGACCCTCAGTGTATTCCCTGCTGGCACTTTGCTGAACTCAGTGAAGTCACTTCATGTTTTCTAGCTTTCTTTAATGAGTTCCATCTCTAAGTAAAACATGTTTACTAAGGATTTACATATGCTGCACTTAGTGGGAGGCAGTGAATGCATGATAGGAAATGAAACTGCTACCTGCATTGGCATGTGCACTCTGGGAGAACATAGATACTAAGCTGATGGTAATTGTCCTGGATATTTTTATGTCAACTTGACACAAGCTAAAGTCATCTGAGAGGAGGGAGCCTCAACTGAGAAAATGCCTTAATAAGATTGGGCTGTAGGCAAGCCTGTAGAGCATTTTCTTGACTAGTGATTGATGGGGGAGGCTCTAGCCTATTGTAGGTGGTGCCATCCCTGGGCTGGTGGTCCTTAGTTATGTAAGAAAGGCTGAGCAAGCCAGTAAGCAGCACCCCTCCATAGCCTCTGCATCAGCTTCTGCCTCCAGGTTCCTGCCCTGTTTGAGTTCCTGTCCTGACTTCCTTTGATGCTGAAAGCCAAATAAACTCTTTTTCCCCAAGCTACTTTGTTTTGGTCATGGCGTTTCATCACAGCAATAGTAACCCTAACGAAGACAATAATATATGACATTCAGGGAGTAAAGACTACTGTGAGGGAAAATGGAGCAGAATAAGGAGTACTGGATAGCAGCAAGTGGGAAGTTGGGTTATCCATGAAGAGAAGGTGTGTTTGGTTATGGACCTGGAGATGTGAGAGCATGAGCTTGTCAATATGCAGGAGGAGTGTTCTAGGCAGAGGGAACCACCTCTACTAAGGACGCTAAGAAGACTTTGAGGAAGGACGGAAGAGGAGAGTCAGAGAAGGGGGAGGGTGGGCATACTTGGAGTCCAGTGGTACCACTTTTGTCTTTACTGCATGTGACATAGGGAACTGTTGGGGATTTCCACAGCAGCAGATTCTGGTTCCTGTTCCTTGTTGCACTCTGTCTCTTGTGGTCTGTAGACAGGGCATCAGGAGTGGTGTGGGAAGCTCTTTTCAGAGTAGGTGATGCGAAGTGTCGGCTCTGGAAACCTTTAGAAGGAGCAGCTGTAGGATAGAGATCAGATAGGAGTGTGAGGAAGAACTACAGACTGTCAAGGTTTGGGCTGAACAGTAGGCAGCGTAATCTCTTGTAGTTCTTAGGAGCTATTCCTCTAGGATAGCTGAACATCCTGCTTGCTCTTTGCATTTCTCTGTCCTGATTTTTGTTTTTATTGTCTATATGTGTATGTGAGTACAGGAGCCTGTAGAAGCCAGAGATAATGGGTGTTTAGGAGCCAAAGTTACAGGTGGTTGTGAGCCATGCAACAAGGGTGTTGGAAACCAAACCCAGGTCCCCTGGAAGTCTAGTACATACTGTTAACCCTCATATTGTGGAGATTAACAAGGCAACTCCATGTAGTTAAAAAAGAGGTTTATTTTGGGGGTAACTTACAGCCAGTAAAGGGGTTGGTTACAAGATCCAGGAGAGGTGAGGTGCAGTCCAGCTGGGTTCTCTGGAGAACTCTGCTCAGTCTGCCATCCAGCATCCAGGATAACCAGGAACCAAGAGAGCTGTCACATCCGGATCTTGGGTCTTAAGGGCTCCCATCTCGGTCCCCGCTCAGGGGCTCATCATAGGTAGGCATGGTAGTTACCAGAAGCCTCACTAGGGGTAGCACTTCCAGGTTAAAGCTGGAACAGCTACCCACTAATCTCCCAAGCCATTTCTTCAGCCCCTTCTTTGATTATATACAGGTGCAGTCTTTGTTATACATTCCAGTCCTCAACCTGTTGTATGACAACACTTCTTAGGGAGGCACAACACATGTCTACTCACCCTAGATAAAGATCCCACAACAGACTGAAGTATGGATACCACCAAAGTCCAACTGGGGGAACCAGTGAATTTTAAAATTGTTTTTTAATGTTTATTTTATGTGCATTGGTGATTTTGCCTGCATGTATGTTTATGTGAGGGTGTCAGATCACTTAGAGCTACATTTACAAACAGTTGTGAGCTGTCATGTGGGTGTTGGTAATTGAACCTGGGTCCTCTGGAAGAGCAGCCAGTGCTCTTAACCACTGAGCCATGTCTCCAGCCCTGAACCAATGAATTGTATTGGTTTACATACAGGACTAGGGGTAAGGGGTTATTTACAGGAGCAGAAATGACTCAAAGACAGATGCATTACCAAGGTCCACCCTAACCATTCACAAAAGCTGGGAAACCTGGAGCATGCTGGGTAGCCTGCAGGTGGCTCAACAGCTGGGGGAGTGTCCACTCCAAGTGACTAGTCTGGACCTTCTCCAGGCAGTTTAGCTGCTTCTCCTTTTCCCAGCAAGCTGGTCTGGTCTCAGAGTCGTCTTTGTAGCTTGGCTTGTCTGAGAGAGACTTTCAGCTTTTATTGCTGGGAGGGAGGGGCCTAGTGAATCTAGTCAGTTTCAGGGACTACCTGAAGCTATTTTGAGTTTTAACATTTTCTGCTGAAGGAGCTTCCTGCAATAAGGAATGCTTTGTCTTGGAGGAAACTGTTACACAACAGCCTTACACTAGAGGAAGTTTGTGTTGCCTTACCAAAGGACAGCATTGTAGTAAGATTTGGAATAGTCTAGCCAGATCTAGTCTGTGGCCGGGCAGAGCTAGCAGCATTTTGAAATGGAGCAACCACTGGGATGTGAGGTATGCCCTGGTGTTCACCGTTCTCTCACCCAGAGCATTGGCTGCTTCATGGCTTTGGATAGGGATGCAAATGGCAGTGGGGGCCTCTCTCCAGCCCGTACCGCAGAGGGCAGGGTTGCTTTATCCGTGTCCTGCGGCGGGTTCTTCTCTACCCCGTGTCCTTACTCTGTCCTGTCAGGAAGTTTACACATGAAATAAAACCATGTCAACAGAACACTAATTCCTTGCCATAGTTTCCTAACCGCTTCCTTTGCTGACTGTAGTTAATGCCTGTCTTTGTAGCACGTCTCATGCCCAAAGAAGGAAGGCTGTGTTTATTTTGTCTTTAAGTTATTCTTGATTTCTAGGACTAAGAGCCCTTCTAGAAGGGTTCCTAGAGAGTCTCTGAAGCCATTTTCTAGATAGCTTCAGCATCATGTAAAAGATGACTGTTTGGTGACCAAGGGTTGTTTGACTTGGGAGCATTGGTTCCCCAGTAATACTGGTGTTTCTCTCTTCAGCATGAGTCTGCCCTGCCCTGGGATGACCACAGACCACGAATTAGCTGGCGTGGGGATGGGCAGTTTTTTGCTGTGAGTGTTGTTTGCCCACAAACAGGTATGGAACTAAATTACACTTAAAATTTTACCTAATTAAAATTTAGAAAAGTTGTCTTTTTTTGCTTTGAGTAGAGTATTAATTACACAGAGCAGGGAAAGAGATGCTGCCTTCACTGGTAACGGCTCAGGGATTAGAAGAGTGTTCTGAGGCTGTCTGGTCTGGCTGCACCACTGCGTACAGATTGGAACGTGTAGGAAGGTGTACATGGGCATTATGTTTGAGCGTGTGTTTGTTTACTCACCTCCCTTGCAGGGTCGCGGAAGATCAGAGTGTGGAACCGAGAGTTTGCTTTGCAGTCAACCAGTGAGCCTGTGCCGGGACTGGGGCCTTCCCTGGCTTGGAAGTGAGTGTGAGAAGGAGCCCAAGGCTCTTCCTCCTTTCTCATCCCTTCCTCCTGAATTCAGCTAGATGTGTCTAGTCCTGGTGTGTGAGGCTCCCTGGGACTGGGGGGCTTTTGTGAGACCCGGGTAAAATGCTGCTTTCCTCTGGACCCATTCCCACAGCAGGTGGTCTACTGGCTGAGAAAGCTGCAGGCTAAGCTTGAGTGTCCACCTTCCCTAGCTTCCTTGGTGCAGATCACAACTCGCCTGCTGCCATTTTGGCTGCATGCAGTAGAGTGGAACGAGTGCCCCTGTTGCAGCAGCACCTCATGCAAATCCAGTCGGCCTCCTAGGCTGCAGACATCTTGTTCCCACCAGGAGCAGAGTGGGACTGGGTGTTACTTAAGCATTTGAGTTAAAACACTGAAGAGAAGTGGGAATGAGGCAAGTGGACTAAGATGATTTCAAGAGAGAAATGCTACTGTCTCTACCTGAGCAGGAAGTCATTTGACTGAAAAAGAAAAGGCTTACTTAGGAGATTATGCCTGAAATGGTGTAGAAAATTTACTTTTTTAAAAAAAAAAATCACTCAATTGCAGTTTGAATCAGAAAGACTGTGTGCACATGGTGCCTTGGGACCAGTTAGCTTTTTCCTCTTACATGCTGGCGTGAACTGCTTGCCAGTACACAAATGGTGAGCTTAAAACTTCCTTGGAATCACACACACACACACACCCCAGACCACACCTACCCACCTGCGCACCCACCTGCCTACCACCTACCTACCTTACTGGAAAAGGGGGGTTTTAGTTGTTTTTTTTTGTCCTGCTGAGAAAAACTAAGAACCTTTTGTGTCAATCTCCCCTGTGCTTAGTCTGCTGGATGAACTTTTGACAGCTTTACCTTTGACTTTGCTTTAGACCCTCAGGCAGTTTGATTGCATCTTCTCAAGACAAGCCCAACCAGCAAGATGTTGTGTTTTTTGAGAAAAATGGACTTCTTCATGGACAGTTTACACTTCCTTTCCTCAAAGATGAAGTAAAAGTAGGTGTCTGAACTCTACGTCATCCAGTTGAGAGCACTCTTCTCAGCTGCAGACGTTTGTATTTGGTAAAGATTATGAATTGAGGCTACGGCGTAGAAAACAATGGCTTTTGACTTTAGAACAGAAATGCATTTCTTCTCTAAGAAAAACCACAGAAAGGAAGTAGAAACACTAGTGCTTACTATTTATTTTGATGACTAAGTTTCCCAGTGATTGATATTTAAACATTAAGCAGCTATGTACCATTAAAGTCTTGGGTGGAGATACATGAAATCTTTAATTATGTAAACTTTTAAAAAATTATGTAGGATAATATTTCTTGTGTAAATTTTTAAGAGAGATTTTCTTTTTGGAACTACATTTTTTTTTCTATATTATACCATAATTAGTATTAAGTATTAATAGAATATGTATAACTAATATAATAATGGATTTAATATAGTATAAGATATTACTATGTCTAATTGTCAAATTTCTTGATGTTACATTGCTTTTTGTTACATTTGTATTTGAATCTTTAAGCATAATGCATATTTTAAGTCTTTTTTATAAAAGCAGTTTCACAAATTGGTTTAACAACTCTAGGTTAGTAACAGAGCTGGAGGTCCAGCTCTAGTATTGTAGAGTGATGGGCTTATGTGTGCAAGGAATTCAGCTATTGTAAAGAGTTTGATGTAGACAAATAACTGAAAGTCAGGGGTGTCTTTTGTCCTTACCAGGTAAATGACTTGCTATGGAATGCAGATTCCTCTGTGCTTGCTGTGTGGCTGGAAGACCTTCCAAGGGAGGACAGTTCTACTCTGAAAAGCTATGGTATGACAGCTGTTGAGCTTTGGTTCATGTTCATGTGTTCTATCAAAGTAGAAGATTGTGGAGTTTTCTTCCTCCTTCCTCCTTCAGCCTTTGGTGAACTCAGTGTAGCCTGAAGTGGGTAGATGCTGATGGAGAGGGGTTCAGTCATGAATTATTCAGAGTTCTCTAGAGAAGCAGAACCAGTAGGTTATAGACAGAAGAGGGGTGTGGCTGGCTCTGTTCTAAGGAACTGGCTCGTGTGTGTAGGGGAGGAGAGGTTTGAATTTCTGTGGCAGGCTGTAAGTTCAGGCAAGATTTTGTGTTGCAGTATTGGGACAGAATTCCTTCTCTCCTGGGAATCCTGGTTTGTTTTTAAGGCTTCATACATCATGGGGGTAGTCCCTTTATTTAAAGTCTCTCAGAGCAACATCTAGATTATTGCTTGACCAGGGCACTACATGTTAGCAGAGCAAAGACAGACTATAACCATAGTCATCAGGGCAGAAAATGAAATGCTATAGGAGTGAATGGATTAGGTTGCACATGAGACAGACTTTTTTGTAGCTTTTAAGATATTTGGGTCTATATATTTAAGTATAGACTTAGGATTAAGTCTGTTGTCTTTTTACTCCCCCCCCCCCCCCCCCCCCCAGTGCTGGGTAACTTAATCCCAGGGCTTAGACTGCCTAGGCAAGCCCTCTGTCACTGAGCCAAGCCCCAACCCTGTTTAAAGTAAATGGTGCCTTCCTTCCTTCCTTCCTTCCTTCCTTTTTTTTTTTTTTTTGTCTTTAAGCACATCTTATTATGTGGACCTGGCTGGTCTCTAATGTAGTTAGAGTTTTCCTGCCTGGCCCACAGTCAGGACAAATCTTTGTCACCCGCCAGTCCCAGAGCTGCTCAGACCCAACCAAGTAAACACAGAGACTTATATTGCTTACAAACTGTATGGCCATACCAGGCTTCTTGCTAACTGTTCTTATATCTTAAATTAATCCATTTCTATAAATCTATACCTTGCCACATGGCTCGTGGCTTACCGGCATCTTCACATGCTGTTTGTCATGGCGGCGGCTGGCAGTGTCTCCTTCCGCCTTCCTGTTCTCTCAATTCTCCTCTCTGTTAGTCCTACCTATACTTCCTGCCTGGCCACTGGCCAATCAGTGTTTTATTTATTGACCAATCAGAGCATTTGACATACAGACCATCCCACAGCACTCTAATTCACAGAAATCTGCCTGTCTGCTTCTGCTGGGATTAAAGGTGTATGCCACCATGCCTGGCTGATACATGCTGACTTTTTCTGTTTGTTTTATTTTGAAATTGTATTTTAATTACACTGTTTCTCCCTTCTTTTTCTTCCCTCCGTACCCCTCCCTACCGATACATGCTGTTTTATGACTTGCTTTGACACTGTATCACAAGCAAGGTTCCATTCCATGTGCACATCTATATCATTTTAGATTACTGTGTCATTTTCTTCTGTGTCAGTTAATTAACTCTTTGCTATTAGACATTTATATCTCATGATCAACAACAGTGAAGTGAACGTGTTCATAAATCTTTTAGCTTGTTTATTTTCTGAGTTTCTTTCAAACTCCTTAATCAGCAGGACTTTTAATCTGAAATGTAATTGAGTAGTTTGTTCATTTATTCATTCATTTTAGGAGTTCTTAACCCTGGCTAAGCCTTCGGCTCAGAATTGGACTCATTGTTTTGGGAGAGAGAATATATATTGACATTAACTATTTATTTTTGGTGATGTTCAGGATTTAATCAGGGACTTATAACAATTTCAAAACCAAACAGACCCAGACTTCCAAGTTGTTTGACTATGCAGCCACTCAAAGACCAGTGATTCCCAGATGTAAAGCGAGGACACTGACAGACACAGGCTAACAAGAGTACAGGAGTCCTCCCAGTATCTGCCCTCCGTTACATAAACCTGTGGTTCAGCCTGCTAGCCCATGGCTTCGTAGACACACTGTAATGGTGTGATTAGAGAGCTAAACATCATTTTCTGTGATCACTAAGTTAAGAATTAGTGGCAAAGTTCAAATAAATTCTTTCATGTAATTAAAATCTTAATTTATATGTGTTTTCTATTGACAAAGGCCAGCTTGGGACTTAATTGGTTATTTTAATACATACTGGGATGATTGAGTGCATATTAATCTTCAGGCAGCTGAATATTGGTTGATACTAGATAGCCTGGGACATAACTGCATACAAAGCACTGTGAGAAAACAGGCATTTTAAACCCACAGTGATGCTGGTCCAGAACCTGCCTAGAGTACCTTGGCACAACCGTGTGCAGCATAAGGACTTTGTCTACAGCAGACCAAAGGTTAGGCCCTAGTCTCACTGGACTGCATCCCCAGGGCATTGTAGCTGTCTTATTCTGTGTGAGGATACTTTGCAATGCTTGTACTTGATGATAACTAGGGACTTCACATTTCGCAGACAATATCCCTACAGTGTGATGCATACTGTATGTTTAGTCTGGTTATCTTGCTCAACTTTGCATGGGGAAAATGTCCTGAAATATTGTCTTAGCTATCTTTTGACATTGATTATTATATAATTATTTTGGAGAGACCAAACAGGAAGAATTCTTGGAAAAATACAAAGCTACCCCTGTCCCCTCTTGGTTCCCTGGTCTCTGATGGCCTTCCTTTCCTTTTCTCCACACAGTCCAGCTTTGGACCATGGGGAACTATCACTGGTATCTCAAGCAAAGCCTGCCCTTCAGCACCAGTGGGAAGAACCAGATTGTGTCTCTGCTGTGGGACCCGGTGATGCCGTGCCGGCTGCATATTCTCTGTCAGGGCTGGCGTTATCTATGCTGTGACTGGCACTGGACCACTGAACGGAGCTCCGGAAATAGCACCAGTGACTTGGCAAATGTGGCTGTTATTGATGGAAGTAAGCTTCTGTGAAATGTGCCTATGAACATGTGGGTCCCAACCCAGGGCCTGCAGATGTGCTGGTTTAACCAGAACAGTGGGGAAATCGTCCTTTTGGTTGTTTGGTTTGTTTGATGTCTGATGACCAGGAGTGTCATTAAATAGAATATGTACTCTCCTGAAAACCCAAGTTCCACCAACCCCACTTCCCTGTTGAACCATATTTATTTATAGCCTTATACATTGACTTGTCTGGCTTTTGAAGTTGAAGACTGACGATTTTCTCCTTTTGCAGAGAAGAGTGAAGCCATGTGGGTGGGACAGTGGGGTCTGTTAGCCTTGTATTGGCTGTGCATTCCACTATGTTTGGCTTTGTTTTTTATTTTAAGCACTGTAAACTACCTCTTTCTCTAGGATTCTCAGTCAAATCCTAGACATTTATCTCCTGTGAGGAAAATTGGTGTTTTTAATTACATGTAGGCATCAGTGGTGGAGAGCTGGATTGTAGAATGAAATAGCCACAGACAGTTTGTTGATAGCAGATAGACACACTTGCCACTAAATGTTCTGGGTAGTACTTTTAATACTGGTTTCTATAATCATGTTCTGTACAGAGAACTTAGTCATGCCTTATTACCAATTTATACATAGAAAAGTACTTTTTTATTGGAGGGGTCTTTTTTAGATGGAGTCTTGGTATATATCCCTGGTATTCCCTGTGTCGAGCAGGCTCCTTGAACCCATGGCATCCCTCCCTGCTGCCTCAGCCTCCCAATTGTGGCCCTTAAGCTTTTGGAGGTGTAGATTACTCTAGTTTAGTCTCTCTTCCTTACAGACCCAGGTTTAAAGCTGGAACGTTGAGCTCTTGGTTGTTTTGCCCTGATCCCTGGCACCTTAATTTTTCAAGGGCAGTGTAGGTCTGCAGGCCACACTAGCCAGGTGCAGACAGAGCTCTATGTACCCATACTGTTTCTAAGTTTAGTTTCTAAGTTTAATGAGAAAACACCAGAAGTTATTGTGAAGAGCTACTGCATGCTGCCTAACACAGTTATTTAGGTTTTCAGTGAGGCTTCCTGTCTGCTTTTACACACTGAACATCCACATGGCTAATCCTCCTTTTCATTGTGCAGACAGGGTGTTGGTAACAGTCTTCCAGCAGACTGTGATCCCACCTCCCATGTGTACCTACCGGCTGCAGATCCCACATCCAGTGAACCAAGTTGTGTTCTGTGCTCACCTCGGAAAGAGCAATGACCTTGCTGTCCTCGATGCCAGTAACCAGATTTCTGTCTACAAGTGTGGTAAGTGGAAACACCCTGACCAAGGAGCTCAGTGCAGTCCCTGCTCCAGAACAGAAGTGTAGCTGGAGTTTTCTCCAGTCCTGCCTGGCCCACGGTCAGGACAAATCTCTCTTACCCTCCAGTCCTGCCGCTTAGACCCAACCAAGTAAACACACAGAGACTTATATTGCTTACAAACTGTATGGCTGTGGCAGGCTTCTTGTTATCTAGTTCTTATATCTTAAATTAACCTATATCTATTAGTCTGTAAGTTGCCATGTGGCTCGTGGCTTACTGGTACCTTACATCTCACTTTTCATGGCGGCGGCTGGCAGCATCTCTCAGCCTCAGCCTTCCACTTTCCAGAATTCTCCTCTCTCCTTGTCCTGCCTATACTTCCTGCCTGGCTACTGGCCAATCAGCATTTTATTTATACAGAGCAATATCCACAGCACTTCCCCTTTTCTTTTTTTTTAAAAAGGAAGATTTTAACTTTCACATAGTAAAATTACAGATAACAAAACAATTATCAAGCAAGAATTACAGTTACACTATCTAGTCTATTTATAATATCTAGTCTATTTGTATTTGGCAAAATTAAAGGTAGCCCCTCCCCTGGCCCTGCTAAAGAGTTGTCTTTACTGGTGAGAACTGTGGCTGAAATGGTATTGATGGAAAGCAGGTTTTGATTGAGCCTGAAAGGTATGTGGCGATTCGAGAAGGAGGTTGAAATGTCATTATTTCTTAGATTGCTTCATTTGTCTTCTAGAACCCACTAGTCATAAGACCCTACATTCTTGGTCTTCAGAGAAATAGCATGCAATGATGTTTGCATTTTTGTTTTCTAGGTGATCAGCCAAACATGGATCCCACTGTGAAACTGGGAGCCGTGGGTGGAAATGGATTTAAAGTTCCCCTTAGAACACCTCATCTGGAAAAGAGATACACGTAGGTTCCTAAATATTTTGCATCTCTGGGAGTGGAATTAGGTAGCATTCTGTCCTGAATTCATCCAGCCTGTATCCTGGGGAAGGTGAAGTAGGTACACCAGCTGAGCTTGGTGAGGGAAGCCAGTCACTTAGTTTTACTGTGTGCCATATATTACGGTGGCAAAGAAACTCTTCTTCCCACAACTGCTTTGTTCTCTAGGGAGACTCCCACAGGAAGACGGAGGAACAGACACCAAGGCACAGTTACATTCCCTCACAAAAATGGCCATATACAAGGCGCTAGTATGTGGATGACCCAGTTCAGCTTCTATCCTGGTCTTAGTCCAGATTACAGGATTTCTTTCTGGGTGTTATCATTTTAGACTCTCAGGTTGAAATCAGAGCACACTTTCCCTTTGAAACAGCAGTACAAATGAGTGGGTGTAATTTACTACCTCGGGCCCACTGGAGGCATTTGCAGAAGGGCATGGAAGCCACATCTGGCTACAGAGCACCAACAAATAAGAGAACAGAGTTTACCCAGGATCGTGGACCTGCTGACTGCAGAAGCCAGGGCTTGATTCTGTTCAGTTCAGAGTGTTCCTGTTCTTAATTATCAGGGACACCCAGTACAGAATTAACAGAAGCAAGTACAAGTGAGAGAAACTAGGAAGGGATTTTAGGTATGAGTCGTATATTTAATACATACCCAGTTTTCAAGGAAGTGTATGCTTTGCTGCCTGTGTATGGAATGCTGATAAGCTTTTAAAGGGCTCGTGTTCCGTCATTGTTCACTCTGTTAGGCAGCTCTCCAGTTCCCACAGTAAATGCTAGACATCTAGCCGCTTAAGAAGGAAAGCTTTAGTCTGACTCCCAGGGTTTGGGGTTTTAACAGCCTGTCGGCCTCATGGCTTTGGCACAGGCTTCATGATTGTAGCATGTGATGGAAGAGACCCACTCACCTCAAGGCAGCTGTGGGTAGAGAACTAGAGTCACACCTCTCTGAGGTGAGGGCATTCTTTTAGTGATCTAAAACTTCTAGCCTCATCTCCTTATCATTCTGTTCTTTCAGTGTTACAGAGGTTAGAGTCCAAGCCTAACACAGGGGCCTTCTGGGGAGTAGTCCAGATCCATTTTCGTTTGTTTTTATTTTTGGAGACAGGGTTTCTCTGTGTAACATCTCTGGCTGTTCTGGATCTCACTCTGTAGACCAGGCTGTCTTGAATTCACAGACATCTTCCTGCCTCTGCCTCCCAAGTGCTGGGATCAAAGGCATGTGCCACCACTGCCCAGCTCCAGATCCAAATTTTAACATATTATTTGAAATCACTAGACAGAGATATAATTCAGATTAAGAGTGAGGCAGTTTAGAACAGGGCTCCTTAACTTCTTCAGTTCATGACCCTTTTTTTACTAAGTAGGTTTTATGTGACCATGGATATATAGGTAGATAAAGTAGTGTACAAATCAAACATTTACTGATAATCATAAACTTATTTTCAAACAATTCCTTGGGACTGGGGAGATAGCTCAGCCAGCAAAGTGTTTGTCTGGCAAGCTTGAGGACCTGAGTTTGATCCCCAGAAACTACATAAAAATGCCAGGCTTGGTGGTGTGTACGTGTAATCCTAGTTCTGGGGAGGTGGGAAGATGGGAATCCTTGGGCTCGCTGGCCAAGTGGTCTGTCCTAATTGGTGAGCTCACAGCTAGTGAGAAACCCTGTTTTAAAGGAGGCAAATGGTATTCTTGAGGATGACACCTGAAGTTGTCCTCTAACCTGTACGTGAACACACAGGACAGATAGACACATAGAAGAGTACAGCTTCAGTTCCTTGTCATACATATAATTTTACCATTTATTTATTTATTTGTTTGTTTGTCTTTGCAGTCCTCATGTGCAGTAATGTGACCCCATGTGATGCTATGACCCATCATTTACACAGCCTGGGTTAGAATATATTAAAAATCAAGAGGAAGGGCTGGGTGGTGGTGGTGCACGCCTTTAATCCCAGCACTCAGGGAGGCAGAGCCAGGCGGATCTCTGTGAGTTCAAGGCCACTCTGGAGTACAGAGTGAGTTCCAGGACAGGCACCAAAACTACATAGAGAAACCCTGTCTCAAAACCCACTCCCCCACATAAAAACAAAAATCAAGAGGAAAGTCAGTCAGTCATTCAGAGAAAATAGGAGACGTGAGTCTTCATTTTGATCCTTAGGGAAGAACTGATTTGGATTGGGAAAGAATTGGGAGGAAGCTAGTGAGAACCAGAGCCAGGAAGGCCTGTGTGGCAAGGACTCTGGGCTAGCTGTGTACAGTGGAGACAGTGTTGAGGGGGGCTGACTGAACAGGCAGATCGTACTACAGGCCAGCTTCTTAAGTAGCTACTGCTGACTTCTACTGGACCCAGGGACGGGAATTCTCCTTTGAGAAGTGACAAAACAATGCCCAGATCAGGAAAGTGTTAGAAGCAAGGAAGCTGTGCCAGTTTATTAGTTGTTTGGATGTGAGGTGCTTCGGGAAGGGCCCTGTCTTCTGAGGCAGATACCTGCCAGTATACGGTTTATATGCTGGTCATTGTTGACTTGGGATGGCCCTCTGATTCAGTAGCTTAGGCAGAAGGGTGGGGAATTTTCTTACATAGCCAATTTCAAAATGATACTCCTCAAATATAGAGATCTAAGGATATGAGGAAGTGTACTTAAAATAAATCCTACATTCTTAAGTCAGACAAACATTATTTTGGAGGGCTCTGGTATTTGGTTTTAGCATAGGGCTTTTTTCTTTATTCTTGAGGCTTTCGTGCATGTATCCAATGAAATATGGTCTTATCTAGCAAATGGAGGTTTCCCTCCAACTCATGCCTTGCCATTCCCTCCCCAAATGTAATCCTCCTACCTTTATGTCTTCTTTTGTATAACAACTAAGTCCAGCTAGTGATGCCCATGTGTGCATGAGTACAGAGGCATTCCCTGGACCATGGGCTTCCTACCTGGTGCTACATCCTCAAAGAAGAGCAACTCTACTGCTCCAGCTACTGTCGTTGCCACTGTCTCCATAGGAGGGTGGGGCCTAGGGATCGCCCATCTCCTCTGTGCTGCAGGTATGACAGGCAGCCCTACTGCTGCTTGAATCCATGATTGCAACAACCACGTCGTGTCCAGAAGACAGCACTCCAGCTCCTTTCTTCAGGCTCCTCTTCCATGGTTCCTCGAGTCTTAGGGAATTAAGAGTGGCAGTTAGTACAGATGGTTTATTCAGAGCTGTAGCTCAGGGTCTGTTTCTTTAAGGAATAAGGAGTTGGCTGTATTTTTCCTTTATAAGGAAAGGTTTTAAAGTTCAGTGAGTTAAAGCTTTATTCTTATCGTGGATATTCTTGAATATTTGAAACAGAATTCAGTTTGAGAACACTGGAGATGAGGAGGTGAACCCACTGCAACTGAGCCTTCTCACCTGGATTGAAGAAGACGTTTTCCTGGCCGTAAGCCACAGCCACTGCAGCCTGCAGTCTGTCCTTCACCGATTGACTGTGGCCCCTTCGGAGGTGGAGGAGGAGCAAGGACAGCTGAATGTCAGGTATGATGGTTCATCCCTGTATTCAGTCTGTAAAATTGACAGTGATGTTACACATTGTGTGTATGGACGTGGACAAGGCTGAGGAGGAGGAGGAGGAGGAGGAGGAGGAAGAGGAGGAGGAGGAGGAGGAGACACACAGCAAGAGGCCTGGATGTAGTTTGTGTCGTGTCAAAACAATAGATCAAAGCTGTGTCAGGAAGTAGTAAAAAGGAGCATATCAGAAGCGCAAAACATTTGTCAAGTATTTTAATCAGTTATCCACGTATTCGTCCAGTTATTCAGAAAGTAATCATTAGAGTTTACAATTGATTTTAACAGGTAATTACAGTGGTCAGTTCTCATGGGCCAATGTAGTAAAGAAACATGCATAACTACATTTATTTTTAAGTAGTAATAGCAAACTTGGCCCCCCTCTTCTGTGTGTGGCTTTGTTCACACTAGAAGCCTCTTTCTTTGTCAGTTCCTATTCCCTGGGCCTGAGTTTGTTTGATTCATGACTTCACCTGTGTCATAGAACAGTGTTGACAACTGCAGAATCTTCTGTCATTCAGCCTCTGGGGGATAGTTGAGAAAGTGTCTGGCCAGCTCCCAGAATACTTCAGGTTTCCAGTGGAAGACTGGCTGCTTAGTCTTGTGCTCATGTTAACCTTCACATTGATTTGTAACTAAAGGCCTACCTGTTAGATCACATTCTGATGGTAACTCACAAAGCTTCATGCTATCTTGAAGAAGCCTCCTGTGAAGATCTCCATGTTGACTATGTTCTGCAGTAGATACGTGCTGCCCTGAATTCGGCAGAACCCTGCTTTCTGATAAACACAACAGTTTGGATTAGAAATGTCTACATTTCTGTAGTTTCTAACTTCTTCAACATTAGGGATCTAAGTAAAAAAGTCATTTATGATTCTGTTGTTTTAATTTTTGTTTCTCAAAAGACTGCTTTTTGTTCATATAAATACTAATAAATACTAATGTCTTTAGAGATGGAATGGCACTCAGTCAGTTAAGAACTGTCGGTAGCCTGTGTTTACTGTGCTGCACACTGTAAGCATGCCCTTCTGTGTGCTGTACCCGTATGAGTTCACTTTTTCTCTTTGTATACACACTCTTTGACATGTGCTATCAGCACTTTCCACTTGAGGACTGGCCTCTGAGGTGTAAAGAATCAACCGAGTTGTCTGCTCAAGCGGGACCCAGTCCCATTGTCTGGCTCCGTCGTCTCATAATCTCTGGAAGGTAGTTTGTCCCTCACAAAATTCGAGGTCGTGGTGGAGAAATGAACCTGTTTTTAGAGTTTACTTCTCTTCCCTCTTTTTTTTTAAGATTAGTTAAAAATAAAGTAGCTCCTTGAATAGAATCCTAGCATTGGCTTTGTATTTATAGGCTCCTTCTCCTTTAAGAAATTGTATTTTTCTCCATCATTTATTTATTTATGTATTTAGTGGTATTGAAGGTTGAACGTGAGGCCCTGAATATGCTAGGGAAGCATATGTCCTCAGCCTTCTTTTTTTCTTTATGTTTGTGCTTATGTTTATGGGTGTTTGGAATGTATGTGCACCATGTACGTGCAGTGCCCATGGATGCCAGAGAGGGCATCAGATCTCCTGGAACTGAGCTACAGGTCATTGTGAGGAACCGAACTTGGGTCTTGTGGAAGAGCAACCAGTGCTCTAAATCTCTTTGCCATCTTTACAGCCCCCCTCAGTGTTCTTTTATTTTTTTAAATTTGAGACAGGATTTCAATAAATGGCCCAGGCTGACATTGAATTTACGCTGTAGCCCAGGCATCTCTGGAACTTGCAGTTCTCCTTCCTAAGCTCCCTAAGTAGCTGGGAGATTACAGGCTGTTCTCACCAGGCCCAGCTGATATAGTTTAAATGTTAGAATACATAAGGAGGCTGAGTGTAGTGGTGCACGCCTTTAATTCCAGCGCTCCGGAGGCAGAGGCAGGAGAATCTCTTTAAGTTCGAGGCCAGCCTGGTCTACATAGTGAGTTCCAGGACAGCCAGAGCTACATAGTGAGACCCTGTCTCAAAAACAAACAAACCAACAAACATACCAAAAAAGAATACATAAGGAAATCAATAAACTGCAGTACATTATAATGAGCTACTACCTGAGTGGGAATGCTGTTCCTCTAGGGTAGACAGCCAGCTTACTGGCTCTGGAGAAGTGTGTCAGTCTGTTTGTCTATATCTGTGACTCTTACACTCTGTGTGTAAAGAGTTTATGTATTACATTGACTCAGGCAGTGTATCCCCAAAGGATCATTGTTAGTTTTCACTATGGCAAAAATCAGTGAAATGTCTCCATTTTAAAGAAAGATTACCTCTTTTATACTTACCTCCAATTTTTTTGTTTGTTTGTTTGCTTGCTTGCTTTTTGCTTTAGTTCATCTGTGACAGTGGATGGGGTCATCATTGGTTTATGTTGCAGTTCTAAGACCAAGTCATCAGTGGTACAGCTAGCTGATGGCCAGGTGCTCAGATGCCTTTGGGGTGAGTATCAGAATTTTAGGAAAGCAGACTTATAAATAAATAATTCTTGAGACTATGTACTTGCGAGTATCTTGTCAGTGCTACTTGGTTATTGGAGATTGTTTATTCCCAATCTTTTTTAGTTATTATTTTTAGCATACAAAGTAATAGTTTTCATTATGGCATTTCCATGCATTGTTTTTGTTGATCATCCTTCCCCACTCCTCCTGCTGGTCTCCTAACTCCCTCCTGCTTTTATGTCACTTGTACTCTATTACCCTCTTTTTTCTTCCACCCTTCCAGGACTCTTCTTCCCATCTTTTGATCTCCTTCGTGGTATCATGACCTATACCCACACTCCATACATTATAGAGATTAAAGTCTAGTGTCTGTGTATAAGACAGAACGTGTGGTGCTTGTCTTTATGAATCTGACTTACTTTACTTGGTTGTTAGTTGACTTTTGCTTATTTGCCATGCTGAGATTCCAGCCTAGGGCTTCATGCACACTAGGCAAGCACTGTATTGCTGAGTTACACCTCAACCCAATGGCTAAGCCTGCTACCCCAGGATGCCATGCTGGAGAGCAGTGTTGGCGGGCCTAGTCTGCTCCTGTTTGGAGTATCCTAATGAATGGAGAGAAATCCAAATTGCATGCTGTGTTTTGTTTGGTGTTGGTTTCCTTTTTGGGAGGTGAGATGGGGATGTTATTTATTTTGTTCTTTCAACGCCTCACAAGAAAGAGCTGATGAGCTATTTGTAAACTAAATTTGCTAATCTTAAAACAGAATCACCGTCTCTGGCTGTGGAACCATGGAAGAGCTCTGAAGGACTTCGTGTTCGATTTGCTCATCCATGCACACAAATGGAAATGGCTATGATTGGAGGGCAGGTAAATAAAGCGCAGGAAAATTGACTATGAAGAATAAATAGTTAGTGCCAAGGACATTGGGTGTAAAAGCATGGGTCTTGTAGCTGGACCTATGTTGCCACTGAATCCCAGGGCAGTGACAGGAAATTCTCTTTCTCTCTTGACCTCCACCTTCTTCATATAGTAAAGGGGAAAGTCAGTCTTTCAGCGTTCAGGAGAGAATTTAGGGAGATAATATGTGTAATTAGCCAGTTTCATATCTCACAGAGTACTCAAAGCTTTATTAAATACCTTATGATGAAAGAATACATTCTGAAGAATAATATTCACCAGATTGTGATTCATAAATATTAGAATATTTGTATTTGATGAGTTGTAGGATATAGTAGTTATAAAACAAAACAACTTCTGTCTTAGTTACTTTTCAATTGCCGTGGTAAGACACCATAACCATGGGAACTTATAAAAGAAAGCATTTAATTTGGAAGCTTGATATTCCATAGGGTAGCAGAATCCATGATCATCATGGTGGGGGTATATCAGTAGGTAGGTAGGCATGCATGGTACTGAACAGTAGCTAAGAGTTTACATGTTGAGACAACCACAAGGCAGAGAGAGAGAGAGAGAGAGAGAGAGAGAGAGAGAGAGAGAGAGAGAGAGAGAATATATGAGAATACAAGTGAGAGAGCGTGAGTGAGCGCTCTAACTGGGCTTTGGAAACATCAAAGCCTGCCCCCAGTGGCATAACTCCTCCAGTAAGGCCACACCTCCTAATCCTTTCCAAACAGTTCCACCAACTGGGAACCAAATATTCAGCTATATGAGCCTATGCATGCCATAGTCATTTAAATTACCACATATGGTGATATTTTATTTGTACTGAAATGTGATTTTATTTGTTAATAAATAAAGTTGCCTGGGGGTCAGAGCTAATAGCAAGCCATTGTAGAAGCTGGGTGGTGGTGATGCATGCCTTTAATCCCCGCACTTGGGGAGGCAGAGCTAGGCGGATCTCTGTGTGTCCAAGGATACAGCCAGCATGGAGACACACGCCTTTAATCTCAATACCAACTATAGAAGACCTGGAGGTCTATACAGACAGGCAGTGATGAGGTGGTCATGTGGTTGGGTTTACAACCAATGAGAAGGCAGAACAGAAAGTCTATATAAAGACAAACACACAGGAAGTAGGTCTCTTGGCTGAAGAGGCTAGCTGCAGCAGTGAAGGGTAAGGCTCTTAGCTCCGACCTCTTGGGCTTTTATCTTTGCATTGGCTCTGTGTTTCTTATTTAATAAGACGGTTACTTCTACAACCACACCTTCTATTGATATACATAGAATCATTCCTTTTGACAGGAGAGTGAAGGCAAGGAACAGTGTATGATGGTAGCAAACAGGGAGGTGTTTGGGGATAACTAGAGGATGATAGTTCTGATGATGATAGTTCAAGAAAGCCTCTGAGACTGCTGTGGTGAGTGTGCTGAGACACAGAGGAGAAAGCTGGTCCTAGAGAGGGAGAGTGGTCCCAGGAGAAGGGTCTTGAAACCCCTTGAGTTTAGAAAGATGGGCACAGTACTTGGCAGGTCAAGGCAGATGCTGCAGGCCACAGCCTCCTCGTATTGTGCATCCTGGCTCAGGTCTTCTGCTTGAGGTATGATGCTCTCCTTCCCACTTGAGGTGGCACAGGGCAGAGTCCAGGACTTTGTCTGTAGATGTAATTCAGTGTAAATGTAGCCAATGGTTTTATCAGACAGAAAACACAGAGCCGATTCAGAGAAGAAAGCCAAGAGGTCAGAGCCAAGAGCCTCACCCTTCCTGATTCAGGGATCCTCCTCAGCCAAGAGAGCTCTCCGAAAGAGGGGCCCTCCTTCCTGTGTGTCTGTCTCTATAGTCTCTCTGTTCTGGCTTCTGGTTGGTTGTAAACCCAATCATGTGACTGCCTCGTCACTGCCTGTATGTACCGCCCTCCAGGTCCTTAAAGGCGTACACCACCACTGCCATGCACTTGCTATGACTCTAATAGCTCTGACCCCAGGCAACTTTATTTATTAACATAAAATACCACCACATTTGTCCCTGCCAGGAGTATAAGTCACTGTTCAGCAAGACTCTTCACTTGGCCTAGATGTATAGAAATGTTGGGAGTGAGGAGAAAAAAGCACTACTTTTTCTTCTTAATATGATAAATAATTAAAAGTGAACCCCCTTACCCTCTCTGAAAAGGATAAAACTACTTGTATTTTTTAATCATCAGAGAGATGTGTTCTTCATGTTCGATATGTGGTTCTAGCTGCTCAGAGTAGGATGGAGAGGAATGGAAATAGGATGAGAGATCAACATAGACTTTTGGAGGTGGAGTCAAAGAAGGGGATGAGACAAATTCAAAATGAGCGCAGTAGATAGCGTGGCCTGCTTGATTGGGTGCTGGTGTATCCACTGTGCATGGCACTAGCCCTGGCTTAGCTGTCTACATCCGTCCTGATTACAGAGGCTTAGGGAATCACAGAGCGCTAGAACTGTATGGTGAAGACCATAGGTTTAAGTGCTTGTGAGTAGAGTTGCTTGTAATATGAGTTTCATTTCTTTGCAGGAATGTGTCCTTGGTCTGACTGACAGATGTCGCTTTTTTGTCAATGGCACTGAGGTATCTAGGCTTGGTTTGGTAGCTCCTTATCACAGTGTTGTTTCCAAGTACAATATCTAACTTCCCTTGGGCCTGTTTTGTCTGTTGCAGGTTGCATCAAATATCACGTCATTTGCAGTGTGTGATGAGTTTTTACTGTTGACAACCCACTCCCATACCTGCCAGTGTTTTTTCCTGAAGGATGCTTCACTTAAAAGTAAGCTTTTCTTTTACAAAATGGAGATATTCCCTTTTTCTAGTGTCTTGAAGTCTTGATGACTTTTAAATTCTTTGTCTACTTTGGCTGTTTACCACAGAGTCATAGGCTCACTTATTAGCTTCTTTGATACAGTATTTTTTTTTTTTATACATTGTGTCGGTGTATGTGCGAACATGAATACCCGCACCTATGTATGGGTATGTGTGTGTGGGTACAGGCCTCTGAAAGCTGGAATTACAATCAATTGTGAGTTACCCAGTGTGGGCATTAGGATCTGAACTTGGGTCCTCTGAAATAGCAGTGCACACTCTTTACCCTGGGCCACCTCTCTAACCTCCTCAACATAGTATCTTTGCTAAATCATTCTGTTTCAGTTACTAGAGACTCCACAAATAAATTCTAACTTAAGTAACACATTCTAAAAAATTCTTCATGAAATTTTATTATCCAGCTCATCTAATACTTAGTTCCCACACAGATCCCCTACTGGCTATATGCTCTAACTCTTCGTAATGGTTCTTTCTTATTGCTCAACTACCATTGTACTTCTGGACATCACCTTGAGATTTGTAGGGGATTAGTACTGAGTTTTATTACATTACCTTCCCCTCTCCCCAGTGTGTCCTTATTCCAAAAGGCCAGTTTGTTTTCTTGGTTGCTGACTTGGAAACAGGAACTCTTTCTGCCACTAGTCTACCATAATGTGAAGGTAATGCTAAGAAATAGAAAAGCTGCTCCAATCCCTATATTTTCGAATTGCTTAAGAAGCTGTGTATGTGAATGTGTGTGAGGGCTCTATAAAGAGAGGGCCCTTCCCAGAAGTGAGATTACAGGAATGGCCAGGAATCTTGAGGCTAAGTGGGAGAGCAAAGAACTGGACATTAACTGAGTTTCAGATGCTGGGCAGCTTCAGTGGCAGTTAATGGAATGTGGCTTTCTATGTCATTCTCAAGTCTCAGGCAGTGGTATTTTTAGTGTTACAGGCTGGTCTGTGTGGTAATAATGAGGCCAATAGAGAAATTCTACGGAAAGTGGAGAGGGGTTCACGGATTGTCACAGTTGTTCCCCAGGACACAAAGCTTATACTACAGGTAAGCTCGATTCTTCAGACTTCCTGTTATGGTCCAGTCACCACCGCAGAGTACTGACAAGCTGCATTTTAGACTATGGCATTCTTCAGCAGGTTAAAACCCTTTTTTCTTGGCTATATGTTGGTTTTATGTGAAGGAGTGTCAATTGATAAAAGCTCCGACCAATAAAGTTTAAAGGGAAACTTGCTTGAAAATCAAGATAAACATTGAGCACAACTGGATTCTATTAATTTTATATTATATTTATATTTATTATGGCATTGTGGTGGTTCAGGGCAAATTAAATAGAACTGCATTCTGCTGCTTCAATGGTTTCCAATTGACTAGAGATGTTTTGGTTTCTTTTGAGATGCCGAGGGGAAACTTGGAAGTTGTTCATCATCGGGCCTTGGTCTTGGCTCAGATTCGGAAGTGGCTGGACAAGTAAGCTGTGTGTGACTGTACCTGTGTGCATGTAAGGACATACAGTCCAGGCTCCTGTGGTAACTAAACTATACATTTGGAAAGGAAAAAAAATGTACCACCTTTTATTTTTTCCTTCTGTAATTTCAGACTAAAAACGAGGAGAACTTGTTTATTATAATGGCTGTAATCATGTTGTAACTGGTCTGTGTTGTAATGAAAATACACTAGGCCAGGGAACTAGTTTCTCATGAAATATGCTTTTTATCTATTTTCTCTGTCTTTGCAGACTTAAGTTTAAGGAAGCATTTGAATGCATGAGAAAACTGAGAATTAACCTCAATCTGATTTATGATCATAACCCTAAGGTAGTGTGTGCATCTGACTTGTCCTCTAACTTTATTCTTGAGTGAAGACGATCTGAACTAAAGTGCTTGTACGTTTTGTTGTTTGATAGGTATTTCTTGAAAATGTGGAAACTTTCGTAAAGCAGATCGATTCTGTAAATCATATTAACTTGTTTTTCACAGAACTAAAGTAAGTATTTTGATAACACATGAGTGTCATATTCTAAGTATTGTCTCTTGATAAAGAAATCAAACCCATGTAGCTGAAGAACAAAAGTCTCTTTCATATAATAATAATAAGTCATTGTAACAGTGAAGGCCCAGTAGGGTTTTTGCTCTAGACCCTTAGCAACAGCAGTTTTAAAACTGATTTTACAGCTCTCTTCCTGAATTGTTATTTGGCTTGTTTCTTAGGTTTGCTGTAAAACTATTCTTCTCATGAGATTGGCTTCAGATAGGATCCTTTCTCTGTGATGATTTTTCCCACCAACTTCTTAATGAAACTTTCTGAGCTAGGAAGATGTTGACTGTTGGAAACGTCTAGAGATCCCACCCAGTTTCTGTAGTTCCTGCTGTCCTGCTCTTATGTGCCTTTATTGCTATCCATGACCCACCCACACTTCTTGGTGTAGATAGATGGCAAAGGAAGTTGAAGACAGTGCTCCATTTACTTCACCTTGGGTCGCATTTTATACTCTTAGTGTGGGGTAGTTAACTGCTGCAGAATGTCTAGTATTCCATCCAGTGAGTTTCAGCACATGCTTACATATCATTTAATCCAACACATCTATTCTCTGTTAGTCCTTGTGCCCCAGCTCTTGGGCAGTTACTGTTCAGTGTTTCAGCACAGGTCAGCCTTGTCTGTTTAACTACATAATGTAGCCAGAAAGTATTTACCATGGTGTGAACACAGCTGTTTTCACTTTCAGAGTTGGGCTCAGCCATGTTTTTGCATGCATCACTAGTTCATTCGTTTTTAATTGCTTAATAGTATACTGATGTGTTAAATTATACTACCCTTTCTTCATTCTCTGGTTACCTGGATACCTTGGTTGTACCCTGCTTTAGGTTAATGTGAGCAAAATTATGAACATTATTGTTTTCGTTTTTGTTTTTCGAGACGGTTTCTCTGTGTAGCTTTGTGCCTTTCCTGGAACTCACTTGGTAGCCCAGGCTGGCCTCGAACTCACAGAGAACCGCCTGGCTCTGCCTCCTGAGTGCTGAGATTAAAGGTGTGCGCCACCACCGCCCGGCACATTATTGAGTAAAAGCCTTTTGTGGATATGTTTGATTACTCACTACTTGAATAACTTTCTAGGTCCTTTTTCTTTATTGTCTCACAAGCCTGCCTGATATATGTTAGTAGTTGGATCACCAGACTGTTTGGTAAGTGACCTATTCATACCTTTGGTTCTTAGGGAAGAAGATGTCACAAAGACTATGTACCCTCCACCGGTTTCCAAGGGTGTCCAGATGTCCATTGATCCTGATAGGAAGAAAGTTGACCTTATTTGTGATGCTATGAGAGTAGCCATGGAGAGCATCAATCCTCACAAGTGGGTACTATTTTATTGTTGGCATCTTTGGAATAACAGGATGTGGAGATGGCTTTGTCTAATTTATTCTTCCTGTCATTCTGGTGTTTCACTTACTACCTCAGATACTGCCTGTCGATACTCACATCTCATGTGAAGAAAACGCCCCCGGAACTGGAAATTGTGCTGCAGAAGGTACACGAACTTCAAGGTAGAGACCTGCACACAGACACTTGTTTGACTTGGCCTTGGTAGTCATTGTTCTGCCGGTGACCATTGCTGTGTCATTGCACTCCATAGAATTAACATATGGCTTTTTGGTCACCATTTTCAAATGTAAAAATGTTGGGTGTAAAGCATTTATGAATGAGTCGAAAGCATATGTTCATCTTGTCTCCCAATCTGTCATATATATGCAAGGTCTCATGTAGCCCATTCTGGCCTCAAACTCACCATGTAGCTACAGATGACCTTGAGTTTCTGATCCTCCTTCCTGCACCTTCTGAGTACTGAGATAATAGGAGCACACCTGGTTTTATATGGCATGGGGATCAAACCTAGGGCTTCATGTGTGCTAGATGTCACTTGACTGTGCTCCACCTCCAGCCTGTGTTTTCTTAACCACCAACAGGAAATGATCCCTCTGTTGCTGAGTCTGTGAGTACAGAGGAGGCCTTGAAGTACCTACTACTCCTGGTAGATGTCAATGAATTATATGATCATTCTCTTGGGACCTATGACTTTGATTTAGTCCTCATGGTAGCTGAGAAGTCACAAAAGGTATGTGGAGTTCATACTTTTTACACCGTTTTGAAACTTACTTATATAATCATACTAGTGTAGGGCCCTGCTCTTTAGAGAGCAATACTTTTTCTAATGCTATGAGTGGATACAGATTTGGGTCTCCACAGTGTAGTTGGGTTTTTTATTCTTTGAGGGCCTGCCACCGAGCTCCCAAATAAATACATAGAGACTTACTCTTACTTATGAATGTCTGGCCTTAGCTTGACTTGTTTCTAGCCAGCTTTTCTACGTTAAATTACCCAGTTTCTCTTTCATTACATTTTGCCTCTGGGCTTTTTGCCTTTCTTTATTCTCTGTGTCTTTCTTTCCTTCTTACTCTGTGGCTGGCTGTGTGGCTGGCACCTGGTGTCCTCTTCTTTTCTCACTCCTTGCTCTCTTTCCTAGATTTCTCCTTTTATTCATTCTCTCTGTAAGTCAGTCCTGCCTGTTTCTCTCTCCTGCCTACTATTGGCCATTCAGCTCTTTATTTGACCAATCAATTGGCCATTCAGCTCTTTATTTGACCAATCACTTGGCCATTCAGCTCTTTATTTGACCAATCAGGTGTTTTAGACAGGCAAAGAAACACAGCTTTACAGAGTTAAACAAATGCAACATAAAAGAATGCAGCACATCTTTGCATCATTAAACATATTCCACAGCATAAACGAATGTAACACATCTTAAACTAATATTCCACAACACTACAGCTAGTGTTCCTAAGCCCCATTCTCTGTATATTTCTATGTGTAGACACTTTTCTTTTTGAGACAGGATCTCTCTTGACCTGGAACTCACTAAGTAGAGTAGGTTGGCTGACTGGCCTTAGGCCTCAGGGATCTATGTCCCCTTCCCTAGTGCCAGAATAACAGGCTCATGCTACCAGGCCTGGCTTTTTATGTGGGTGGGTTCTGGGGATCTGACTCAGCGTCCTTCTGCGTGCACTAGCCTGTGTCCCTAGCCAGGAAGCTGCTCTTTAGGAAGAAAAACCCGCTTCCTAGGCATGGTGCAGAGCAGGACATTGCAGGCCCTCATAGGTTTGCATCTATCTCAGTACACTGTGCCTTTGCTGTGATGTGGGCTCTTCATAATCTGCATGTTTGCCGTGTCACAGGAGGCCTCGAGAGCCAGGCCTGGCTCGTTAGGAGGGACTTAGGGTCATTGTTGACTATCTTCCAGATTACAGGCTTGTTTCCATATCAGCCCATGAAGGAGTTGAGGTTCATGATTACTATTCCAAATTTTAACTAATAACTCTCAAATATGAAAGCATTTTTCCCAAAATTTGATTTGACTTGATGTATTATATATAATTGATACATGAGTGTAATACACATTTAGAACTATGTTCTCCTATGTTTATTGTCTTACATAACTATCACAAGTAACTCTTTTTTCTAGGATCCTAAGGAATATCTTCCATTTCTTAATGCACTTAAGAAAATGGAAACTCATTACCAGCGGTTCACCATAGATAAGTACTTGAAACGATACGAAAAGGCCATTGGGCACCTCAGCAATTGTGGTAAGTATGGGGGATAGTGTTTATTACTGCTTCAAGGCTTCTTTGGAACTAGGCAAGCTATAAGATACAAGGTTATCCTAGACAGATGGGTTTCAGTTTCCACTCCAGAAAACTTGGTTGTTGCCTGTTCACCTTATTTTGTCTTGTGCCCTGAAAGGTTGAGGGTAAAGCAGGTCTCTCTTCATGAGCTGGGGGTACCCTTGCTGAGAACAGGTTCTTTCTGGGGTAGGATTGAGCACTTCCTAAATTTACTTCAGTGCCTCAGTCAGAACTACTGCATAATCCCATTTCATAATGTTTGTCAGTATGGAATGGAAACAGACCCCTGCTTGCCTATAGTGAGCGGTTTGCAGAACCACAGCAGCACCTTGTGGGCTCCTCCTCACCGCCCCTGTCCTGTGCTGGAACAGTTGTGACTTGTCACTGAGGACACCTGTGGTGCTTGTTAAGCGTACATTCATCTCCTACTCCCATGGAGATTCTGATTCAGCTAGATGGGAGTGAGGCCTGAGGGGAGCATTTAATCAGCTCCCAGGTATTCCTGTGGAGGAGCGTGAGGAAATATTGAGCAACAGAGTGTAGCAAGAGTTCCTAGAGTAACCCTATCCAAGTGGATCTTCTTTTCCCTCAGAATGCAGAGTGATGCTCACCAGAAGTTCAATTCGAAGCTGTTCTTTAGATGAAGTTGTAGAGACTGTAAAGGCTCATGGTTGGGAGGAGGCTAGAGCGATGCCTCAGGTAGTACAGTGCTTGCTTTGTAAGCAGGAGGACCCGAGTTCATTCCATAAAACCCTCATGGAAAAGCCTGGTTTAATGGCGTATGCTTGTAATCTCAGCTCTAGGAAGGTGGACAGGAGGATCCCAGGCTCTCATTGGCCAACCAGCCTAGCTTACCTGACAAGCTCTGGACAGCGAGAGCCCCTGTCTCAAAAAACAAGATAGACAGTGCCCTCTGAGGACTGTCAGCTGAGGACATGAGGAACAAGACCTCAGGTTGTCCTCTGGCCTCTACATGCATGCTCATACATGAGCACATGAGCACACATACAAAATATTGCTTAGGAAACAGGCGTAAGTGAAAGCTGTTATACTTCCAAAGTGTTATACCTGCGTTTGTGTAAATCTTACCTTTACAGGACCTGAGCATTTCACAGAATGCTTAAATTTGATAAAAGATAAAAACTTATATAAGGAAGCTCTGAAGTTATATCACCCAGAATCACTGCAGTACCAGGTATGTGGTGGGTAAAATGTGAAATGCGGTCATCTGATTTTACTTTGGGAATTAGTTGGAAAGTGAGGACATGTTGAGTCTAAATACTGTCCTTGGCTTCAAGGTTTGTCCTACATCCAGTCAGTCTCCTCTTGAACTTGTTAGGAAAAGTTAGCAAGGACAACAGTATTTCAGGAGTTTGGGATCTTTGTTTGTTTATATAAACATCTCTTTAGGTTTTCTAATGTACCAGGTACTTTGCTTCTAAGTGAATTGTGTTACGTGGTTATCCTTATCCCCTGATAGGGGGTTGTGCCCAGTTTACAGATGGGGCCACAACTTGCAGAAGTGTCAGAGCTGCAGAGTGGCATGCCTGGGGTGCTGAGGGCAGGCTTTGTGACCACCAGGGGCCATCCATTCCTCACTCTTGTACTCGGCCATGCCGCTGCATCACCATGTCCATCTGTCTGCAGAGTGCATGCATGCTCTTCTCGTTTACTTTCTATGCTGTGGTCAAACCCTGGCCAGAAGCAGCCCGAGGAAGAAAGGGAGGACCTTGGCAGAAACCGAGGAGGAATGCTGCTTGCTGGTGTGCTCGGTGGCCCTTGTTCAGCCTCCGACTTACACAGCCCATGCTGACATGCCCAGCGATGACCCTGCTCATAGTGAGCGGGTTTCTTCTACATTGGTTAGAAATGAAGAAAACGCCCCACAGACCGGCACTCTGATGGAGGCAGTTCCTCAACTGAGGTTCCCTCTTCCCAGGTGTTTTGACAACCAAGATTGGCCGTCATACGTGTCTCTGTGATAGAGCTCCTGCTAGCTGTTTATTACTATTACTGCTGTCATTATCATTATTCTTATGTATGTGTGTGCTTCTCTGTATGTGCCCCAGGTTCATACAGGTGCCCATAGAGGCTGGAAGAGAATGTTGGCTCCCCTGAAAGTGGAGTTACAGGCAGTTGCCAGCTGCCTGATAATGTGTGTTGGGAACTGAACCTGGGTTCTCTGTAAGAGCAGCAAGTGCTCTTGACCTCCGAGATAGCTCTCTAGCCTCACATGCCAACCTCTTTAACACCACTTTCTGGCATTCGTATGTTCAGTTACCTGTAGCTTGTGCCCAAGATGTGGTATCTCATGACCTGCCAGCCTTCTACTGTGTTCTTTCCTGAGTCCACCTGTCCATAGAATTTCCGAGTCTCCCTTGAAAACCATCCTTAGACTAGGGGTCAGATAAACTGACAATGTAGTGCTCTGTCTCTGCCGGGCTGTGGCCTGCAGAAGGGATGGGACTGTGTGTCGTATTCCTGTGTCTCTGCTTCACCCCAGCCTTGGCAGTGCAGGGTTTAGCATGTGGCTGCCTGGCGGTTCTTGTTGCTCCAGCAACACTAACCTCATTATTCTCCAAATCTTCCTTGCTCATTCTTGCCACACAGCCCTTGTGCCTTACCTGTCTTGTCTGACTCTTCACATAGCTTCATTTCCTTGTAGCCTTCAAAGGTGGCGGCATACCCCTCATTCTCGGGGATTTTATCTTCCTCTACCACTTATTATAGGCCATGCTGTGTTAGTTAAGTCCATTCTATGTAGCACAAAGGCTTAAATGTGCTGCTGTTGTTTTTGTTTTGATATTTAGTTAGTTGTTTGTTTATTTTATGTGTCTGTATGTGTCACTGTTATTCCCAACATCTAAAATCATGCATATGTAGGTACTCAGTATATGTTGAGTGAATAAATCTTACATCTTTAGTAAGGTTTTGAGTAGAAAAAGGAAGACGCTCCAGTGTGCCAACTGAAGTAGCCTCCATTGGAACTGTAAAGAAAGGACTATCACATTTCCTCACCACATCTCCCTGTCTTGTTGCAGGCGGTCAGTGTTACATATGGAGAGCACCTGATGCAAGAGCAGCTGTATGAGTCAGCGGGCCTTGTGTTCGCCCGATGTGGGGCCCACCAGAAGGCGCTCTCCGCGTTTTTGGCTTGCGGCAACTGGCAGCAAGCTCTCTGTATGGCTTCCCAGCTTCACCTAACCGAAAACGAGATAACTGGCTTTGCTAGAACTCTGGCAGGTAAGCAGAGCCATTTTATGTTCACTCTTCAAAAGGTTTGCATTTATTGCTTTGTTTGGTAATTCTGTAAATAAGTTTAGGGCAACCTTAAACAGGCTCATTCTGGTCAGACTTACTTAGAACATTCTTTTAAATAGAACAACAGTCCCACAAACACCTCCAAATGTGTTGGCATATTAAAAAAAGCAATTTATTTCTCTGACCTGGGTATTGGTAGATCTATTATGTTGCTTTGCAGTCTCTTAAGACAGGAAATTGTGCCTGCAAATGGCCTCAGTTACACTGTGTTAACTAGTCCATATTATTCACTGACTTAGACATTATGGTCACACCTAACAGTGTGGCTTATTTGGCCTTTCAAGAAGATAAAGATGAAGTTTTGGATGGAGCTTTTGTAGTGTAACCAATATATGGTTATAAACCATAATAGTTGCCTGGACTGGTGTGGACAAGACCAGATGCAGAAACAAAAAGTAGAGGCAGCTGAGTGGCTGGAATTGAGGAAGTTCCTGATGTGGGGGCAAGGCTAGTACTTCTGACTTCTGAGAGTAGAACAGAGGTTAAGAACCCTGTGAAAAGCAAGTAGGTTTCTGGTTTCCGTAGTGCTTAAGATTAAGAAATGCTGGTATTTCTTTTTCTCCTTTCTGTTCTCCAACATGAGTTTTAGGGACGAGAGATAATTCAAACCAGAGCATTCTTTAACAAAGTCTTGTATACACTGTCAATGATCTCAAGAGCAGTTCTGAAACAAGCCTCCAAACTTATAGGTAGGGTGTGTGTGTGTGTGTGTGTGTGTGTGTGTGTGTGTGTGTGTGTGTCTGTCCCCTTCTTATAGTTTAGCTTCCCATTCATTATGTCTTATTGGTAGAATATGCATAGTTATTGCAGATGTTCATTGGCAGAAGGTGCAGAGGTCATGAGCTAGAAAAGTCATTGTTGTACAGTGTTTTAGTCACTGTTCTATTACTGTGAAGAGACACCATGACCACAGCAGCTCTTGTAAAGAAAAGGTTTAACTAGGGCTTACATACAGTTTCAGAGATTTAGTCCATTATCCTCATGGCAGGGAGCATGGCAGCATGAGGTAGAGATGGTAGCTGACAGTTCTACATCTGTATCTGCAGGCATAACTGGCTTGGGCTTTTGAAACCCCAAAGCCTACTCCCGGTGGCACACTTCCTCCAACAAGGCCACACCTCCTAATAGTGCCAGTCCCTAAACATTCAAATATACTAGCCTATGGGGGGCATTCTTATTCAAACCACCGTATACAGTACAGTTACTTTGTATACACATTTAATTTAGGCAATTTACACAAGCCAACAAAGGTGGAAAAAATGTAACCACTTCACTAGTAGAGGTAGTTATGTGGCCTTTTTTCATTAGTAATTGTCCTGGAGTGGGGATAGGATAGAACAGATGAACCTCCCAGCCTCTTACTAACACTGAGGTTTTGTGTGCCTATTGTATGTAATCTATTTTTTCCAGCTAGAGTGATTGTAGGAGCTAAGGACTGCATGACTGCCAATAGTACCAGCTACCTCCATCTAGGACCCACCCAGAGAATCACAGTTCTTTCTTGCCAGAGGAAGAAATGTGTTAGTGAGAGATACCAAGTTAGTTGCCAGATGCATGCCTCTGGAAGCATTTTTTTTTTAAGCTAATTTTGGCTAAATGTGATTTTTCAAATTCTGTGATTAATTTAGAGTCCTTTACTAGGCAGGGTAGCATACCTCTGTCATCCCAGGAGGTCACAGCGGGTGATTGCGGCTTCAGGATGGCCACCTAGGATACACAGTGAAACTGTGGATGGGGTGGGTTGGGGTGTGTGTGTGCTTCATGTTAGTGTAATACTACTGCTGTCCTCAGAGAAACTCAGAAGCTTATAGTTGGGTGCATCTTAGGGACAGAAGTGGAAGCCAGTCTCCGTTTGCTGTCAAGTGCTTGTTGCTGTCTTTGCAGGAAGGCTGGGTGAGCAGAGGAAACACAGTGAGGCAGCCATAGTCCTGGAGCAGTATGCCCAGGTGAGCTCTTCCTTGTCACCCCACATTAACAAGAAAGGACTTGCCTGTACCTACTAATGGTGAAACTGATGGAACCATGGTAATGGTTAGATCTTGAGGTGCTGTTGGTTCTAAAGGTCTGATTTGACTTGAAAATCTTAGTCCAGTGTGTCTCATAAGTACAGACTGCTCATCCTATATCCAAATCTGAAAAGCCTCAAAATCTGCAGTTTTGAAAACTGATAGGAATGACACAGAGCTAAAATCCTATTCCTGTCCACATGTGACAGGGTGTATTCAAATTACAAGATTGTTTTGGATATGAGTCGTGTGTAAGGAACACACATGAATGTCTTACTTAGACTTTCTTTCTGTCCCCCAAGATAATGCACTGTGTGTGTGCAAATATTCTAAAATCTCAAAAGAAAAGCCTCAAGTACTTGGGATCCTATGCACTTCTGATACACATTCTTAGCCTGTAATTATAGACTGTGGATAGAGTACTAGAGAGCTCTGCTACAGTGTGTGCTAGTGACCTGACTCTGGAAAGCACATTCAGCTTCCTGTGTTAACTTTGCCAAAGCAGAAGCAGTGAGCAAGGGCCATTAGAAGATAGGCCACTGTTGTTGGTTGTTTTTTACTCTTTGACTCTTTTGGGGGGCCCGCCACCCAGCTCCCAAATAAATCACACACAGAGGTTTATTCTTTTTTTTATGAATGCCCAGTCTTAGCTTGGCTTGTTTCTTGCCAGCTTTTCTTAACTTTAAATTATCCTGTCTATCTTTCTGTCTCTGGGCTTTTACCTTTCTCTATTTCTATGTATCTTTTCTTTTTTTCTTATTCCGTTTCTGGCTGTGTGGCTGGCCCCTGGAGTCTTTCTTTCCTCCTTTTCTCATTCCTTGATCTCTTTTCTCTCTTTTTCTCCTTCTATTTATTCTCTCTGCCTGCCAGCCCCACCTATTCACTCCTGCCTAGCTATTGACGGTTCAGCTCTTTATTAGACCAATCAGGTGTTTTAGGCAAGCAAAGTAACACAGCTTCACAGAATTAAACAAATGCAACATAAAAGAATGCAACACAACTTTGCATCGTTTATGCTGTGGAACATTTGCTTAGTTGCATACAGCATAAACGAATGTAACACATCTTAAAATAATATTCCACAACAGGCCACTAAGCAGTGGCCACTCTTTTGTACTTTATTTTTCTTTTAAAAACAGTAGCGCGGCCGGGTGGTGGTGGTGCACGCCTTTAATCCCAGCACTTGGGAGGCAGAGCCAGGCGGATCTCTGTGAGTTTGAGGCCAGTCTGGGCTACCAAGTGAGTTCCAGGAAAAGGCGCAAAGCTACACAGAGAAACCCTGTCTTGAAAAACCAAAAAACAAAAAAAAACAAAAAAAAACAGTAGCACGAATCCTAATTGGTCTTAATAGTAAGAACCCAGAGCTGGATACCGGGGTAAATGCTGAAAGATCAGAGAAGCAGACCAGCCAGCCACTAGAAAGATTTCTTACCTCTACCAAATCCTCAGCCTGAAAAGGGGGTGAGATCCTGTGTCTATGAAACCTCAGACTGAATGGGAGCTGAGCTTGTCTCCTCCCATTTTATATTCCTCTTTTCACCCAGCCATATCATTTCCCTTCTCCACCTCCCTAATGCTGGAATTAAAGGGTTGGGGTCAAGGGTGTATGCCACCACTGCATGGCTCTGTTTCTCTTTTAGACTGGATCAATCTTGTGTAGCCCAGGGTGGCCTTGAACTCAAAAGAGATTCAACTGCCTCTGCCTCCTGAGTGCTGGGATTAAAGATGTTGGCCACCATTGCGTAGCCTCTGTGGCTGACTAGTTGCTTAGTTCTGCACTTTGATTTTCAGGCAAGCTTTGTTTGTTAGATCACAAACCAAATAATCACCACACAGTTCTTTTTAACCAAGGCAGCTTGGCAGTTTCCTGTGTTACAGCAGATTGTATGTGGCTATGTGAGGTTGTGGTAGAATTCCAGAAGTTACTAGGTAAGTACTGAAGCTGTACTGACCCTGACCACAGGCTGTTAGGACAGAGGCACACAGTAGACACCAAGTATTGCTACTGTGCATAGTTTTGGCCTTTTGTAAGCGAAAGCTTTTTTTGTTTTGTTTGTTTTTATGTGTGTGCATGCAAACACACATACATGTGCACTTGTACTTATTTGGCCTAGAACAGCTTTCAGGGGGTGCTTCTCTCTTTTTACCATGGGTCCCAGGGAACAAAGGTTGCAGGCTTATGAGGAAAGTGGCACTATTATTATTTTTATGATTATTACTGTTTTATCTTTTTGAAACAGGGTCTTAGCATAGGCTACGCTGTTCTTGAACTCCTGATTCTTCTGCCTCTAACTCCAAAGTGCTGGAATTACAAGTGTAAGCCACCACATCTGGTTTGTGAGAGTTTTACAATTGCCACTGGTTGTATTAGGATTCCTTAGAGAGACAGAACAAATAGAATTAATATATATTAAAAGGAAGGGACACTAGGTGACCTTCCTCAGTACCATCTGGGTAGTTAACAATAGTGGTCTTCATACTGGAGAGGGTGAGAACCACTAGCTGCTCAGTCCACGAGGCAGGGAGCACTGAAGGTCTAGAGGCTTCCTGAAGTGGCACTGGTCTTCAGTTCACGCTGGAAGCCCAAGGGCTAGGTTCTGATAGCAGTGAAGGAATGGAATGTTGGGGTAGCAACAAGGTGGATTGTAGCCAGAAGTTTCTGTGGTCCTGCCCTGCCCTGAGGTCAGGATGAATCTCTCCCACCTGTGTCCCGCAGCCACTTGGTCCCAAGTAAACATACAGAAGCTTATATTATAAACTGTATGGCCTGTGGGTCAAGCTTCTTGCTGGCTAGCTCCTATAACTTAACACAACCCATTTCTATTAATCTATGTGCCACATGGCCATAGTATTACAGGTCTGTGGGCATCTTGTTGCTCCTTGGGCGGTGGTCTGGCATCTCCCTGACTTTGCCCTTCTTCTCTCTTTATCTCTGATTGGATTTCCCACCTGGCTGTAAGCTTTCTTGCCATAGGCCAAAACAGCTTTATCAACCAATCAGAGCAACACATATTCACAGCATACAGAAAGACATCCCACAGCGCTTTCCCTTTTCTGTCTAATCAAAAAGGGAGGTTTTAACTTTAACATAGTAAAATTACATATAATAGAACAGTTATCAAGCAGGAATTTGGCAAAATTAAAGAAAATATTCTATCATCCTGTATTTGTGAGTCTAAAGATCTAATTTATCTTCTATCATGACTAAGGAAAATGAATTATAACTATCTAGTCTTCAGCTCCATCAAAGACCCCAGAAGGATATAATATTACCTGAGCAAACAAGAAGTGCATTGCAAGAAACTCCCATAATTCTAGAAATGACAGAGACATCTGGCTGCCTTGACAGTCATCCAAAGTTCCTCTATAACATTGGGGCATCTATCTTCAGCCTACAGGCCTGGAGTCTCTGGCAGACTTTTTAGTGAAGCAGGAAATTTGAAAGATTGTCTTACTTATTGGCAAAGTTTATTAGTTGCTTCTCCCTGTGTCCTGCAGAATGTCTGGCAGTTTCTTCTGTGAAGCAGGAACCTGAAGGACCATCTTGCCCTGTCTAGGCAAAGTTTAGCGGTCACTTTACCATGGGTCCTGCATGTCCAGTCTGTATAACATCCTGTCAAGCAGTAGATGTAAGGACACGTTTTTGCCTAGTGACTAACTTTTGCCACAAAGAAAGCAAACTCCACAATGAGTTTCTTCAGTGCTCATCATCATCTTTGAAATAATTGGTGCTGCCAGGAGCAGACATGTCCCACTGTCCAGAAAAGTCTAAGTTCTTAAAACATTTTAAACGCCATATTCTGTAGGTCTTTGAAGTATTTGAAGATTACCTATCTAATTGAAACATATTTTGTATACCTAAAAAACTTAACTAACATGACTATAAGTTTGATTATCATAGATGACTAATTATTAATCTGTATTTCTTTTTTTTTTTAGATTTATTTATTTATTATGTATACAACATTCTGCCTGCATGTATCCTTGTACACCAGAAGGCACCAGATCTCATTATAGATGGCTGTGAGCCACCATGTGGGTGCCAGGAATTGAACTCAGGACCTCTGGAAGAGCAGTCAGTGCTCTTAACCTCTGAGCCATCTCTCCAGCCCCTGTATTTCTTAATTATACATTATAATTTTAAATGAGTTGCATAAATATAATACCTTAAACATAAATATATATACAGTATAATAAAATTAACTTTAAATTTGTATCAATAAACTAAAATCCACAGCAATGTAAAACATTTTAAACAAGTTGTTGCTCTTTAGAAGTAGATTCAATAATCTACCCTTTAATCCTCTTATATCTATATTATCCCCTTTTCTTCTTTAGAAAGATATTACATTTATAATCAACCCCCGTTAAATAAAAATAAACATTTATAAACAATATTTTGGGAATTTGGGTAAGCCTTGCTTGCCGGTTCCTCCATCAGAGTTATTTATCTGGCAGGTCAACATCTGAATTGTTAATTGCCATCTGCTGTAATATGCCATGGACTGTGGCACTTGCTTCACCATCCGTGGACAAAAAATCTGATGGTGCTTAATTTGGGGCTTAAAAATCACTGGTGGTTTCAGACTTACTTTCCTTTTCTAGTTTTTTGTTTATTTGTTTTGGGTTTTTTTTTTTTTTTGCATGTATGTTTTTGTGTGAGTTTATGCACATGTGTGTATGCTTGGGTACTTGTCAAGGCCAGAAAAGAACATTGGGTGTCCTCAGTCACTCTGGCTATTCCTTTGAGGCAGGACCTATACCTGAACCTGGAGTTCACATCTTAGCTAGGTTGGAAGCCAGCATGGGGGCTCCTCCCATCTCTATTCACTCTGACCTCTAGGCTGTTGTGTTTGTGGGAATGCACCGCCTGCCGGTCCTTATGATTGGAGAAGCACCCTTAACGACCGAGCCATCTCTCCCGCCCCCTTCCTTTCTAGCCTAAGCAAATATTAAGTGTCATTGTTTTAGTTACTTTGTGCAACTTGTTGTGTGTTGAGCCTCTGTTTTCTAATTTTCCTTGTGATTTCTTCATTGACCTGTGAGTGTTCCAAAATGTGTTATTTAACTCACAGATATTTTTTGAGCCATCTCTTACTGTTTTGATTAGATACTTTAAAAAATAAGCATTTGATAGTCCAAAATATGGTCTCTTTTAAAAGTTGTGTATGTTCATGGTATGAAGTTCTCTTAGTTACATTGTGATGGTCAGTTGACTGTGCTGTTCTGGCTTTTTATGTCCTTATCGATTCTCTTAATACTCTGAGTTGCTGGGAGGAAAATGTCTGTTTAAATTTCCAGTGTTTTTGCCTGTTCTTTCATTCTGCAAGTGTTTGCTTCCTGCATTGTCAAGGCCTGATGGAGGTAGATGCCTGCTTATGGTCATGACAGATACTATTCCTTTTTATTTCTGTTAAAATTCCTTAAGTACTTGATTCTGAAGTTGACTTTGTGTGTTGGGAATACAGCCCTTCCAGCTTTTTTACAATTGGGGCGTGTTTTTCTATTGCTTTGATTCATCTCTGTGCAGTTTCATTCTTAGGTTGAGTTTTTTGTTCATTGAGCTATGGCTCCTGTCCACGCTCAGCACTTCTCATGAATCTCTCTTGTCTCCACTGTTGGTTATTAAGTGTTCTGACGCTTGCTCTGGGATTTACAGTAAATACCAGTCACAAACTAGAGCAAGGATCCCGACGAGGGCATTTCCCATTGCTTCTCCTTCTCCTTAAGAACATTCTAACTTTACAGATATTGTAACTAGGAAATTTTTAAATGACACAAAAATATGTTTCCTGCTTCTTCTCTTTCAAGAGAAGCTAAAAATGTGAATTTTTATTTGGTATTTTTTGAGCTGTAAGAATCTTGAAGCTGCTAGGCAGTGGTGGCACAGGCCTTTAATCCCAGCACCTGGGAAACAGAGGCAGGTGGAGCTCTTGAGTTCAAGGACAGCCTGGTCTACAGAGTGAGTTCCAGGACAGCCAGGGCTACACAGAGACACTCTGTCTTGAAAATAAAAATTAAAAATTAAAAAAAAATCTCGAAGGCACTCAAAATATATTGACAACCTAATCTCAAGAGTTGAAACCATAAAATGCTTCGAGAAGAGAGGAGTAGCCATGTCAGTACCTTGGCAGTGTATTCTTAGATCTGACACCAGAAGACCAGCAACTAAAACCGAAACCAGTAAATGGGATTCCATATAAATGAAGAATTATCAAGAATGTACAAAGACAGCTTAGAGAGTGGAAGAAAATATTTTCAAAGTATTTATTTGATAAAGGTTTAATGTCTTAGACTATGTGAAGAACTGTAATTCAACAAGAAACAAGCCAACTAGGAAATTACTGTTTAGTTCACCATATTTTTCAGGGTATAGTCTTGTTTTCAGTTAAGCCTGGCAGTGAATCTGGAGAAAGAGCCATTTTTGACAGGCTTGTCTTATGACTTTGATGTTCAAGGATATAAAGAAAACTTGCTTGCCTTGTGTTTTGTGATCATTCAGAAGATTCACCCCCCCTTTGTCTTTTATGCCTATATTTTTGGAGGTTAGTATCCAGTAGATACTTGGACAGGAAAGAGGCTGAGAACTGGAGCTGTGCGGACTGAGGCTGCCTGGGAAGGTGGAGGGGCTCTGCGTGGCGGCTTCTGAGGCTGCTGCGTTCACCTGTGTTCTTCCTCACTCTTCCCTTGTCAGGATTATGAAGAGGCTGTGCTCCAGCTGCTGGAGGGAGCTGCCTGGGAAGAAGCTCTGAGACTGGTAAGAGAAGTTCTGAAACGCTTCTGCTATGCTGGGTGCTGAGGGAGAGGGCAGCTGGGGGTCAGTTGGAACTCCTTGTCTTCTGAGTAAGTGACATTAAGTAGAAAGGGCTCAGCTTCCCAGTCCTGAGGATAATCGGCATCTAAAAAGCCATTTAAAAACGTGGCCTTAGCTGGGCGTCAGTGGCGCATACCTTTAATCCCAGCACTTGCAAGACAGGAAGGTGGATCTCTGAGTTCGATGCCAGCCTGGTCTAAAGAGTGAGTTCCAGGACAACCAGGGCTACACAGAGAAACCCTGTCTCAAAAGAAAAACAAATAATGATGATAATAATAACCTATCCTTGTTAATGTTTGGAATTGGGCCTTCATATGCAGCATACTGCTGTTTCTTGTTAAAATGAGTTGAATTTCCCTGGCAACTCTTAGGAAGCCTGCTTCTCAGGAAAATGTCCTGTCCCCTCTAGCAATGGTTTCTGTCTTAACTCTCTATTGGGTAGAAATATTCTTGCCTTAAAATACTGCATTTATTTCCCTCTTAGGTATACAAGTATGGCAGATTGGATATTATAGAAACCAGCGTAAAGCCTTCCATTTTAGAAGGTGAGGATTACATCTGGGTGGTGTTCTCTTTTAGAATTAAGGAGAAAGGGAGAAGAGATGGATAGGACAGGGCTCTTTATATTACTGCATTTTAATATGTTCTGCTCACTCCATCATAGTTTTTAAGAATATGTTAAGCTGTTAAATGATGACATTGAAGAGATTTGAGTATTGAAAGCTGTGATATCTTAGTGTCCCTTGCTAGAGAAAACTTTGGCCTCAGTAGCCTGCCTCTACCTGAAGGCTGCTGGCACTGAGGTGGGTCACATGTTGGTAGTGGTAGTTGTGGGGAGTCTTTGTGCTTGTGGTAGTTAATAAACTTGGATATGCACTGTATTATGTAGTAGTAGTTTATCAGTGGTGACATCCCTGTATTTTATTCCTGTGTTATTATTTATTAAGATAAGTGCCCACCTGCAATTTAATTTCACGTTCTACAGAAGTTGCAGGGTGTATGTGTGGACACAATCATACGCATTTATAGAGAAACAGGAAAGACAAAATAGAGTACAATGTTATATATGGGTAAACATAGATGGAGAATGGTGTGTTCTTTTGCCTAGGACAAGCTCTCATGTAGGCTTGCAAGTTTTTAAGATAAGATAACACTTTTTGCAAATAAAGTGCATGGCTCTAGAACACAGAAGAATGTTCCGTTCTCTGGGCCCCTTAAGTAGGGAATAGCATCAATTCCACCTCCAAGTCTTAGGGAGTTGCTGTTGGCTTTGCTGCAGTTTTAAGCAGGGCTGCCTGGTGAGTGACGTTTGTGTGCACCACATTCTCACCTTGTCTGTTTCCCCGTCACTGTTCTGATTAGAGCTGTAGGTCCTTTTGCACTGTTTGCTGTAGTCATTCAGACTGAGTATAGAAAGCAGCCTCCCCGACCCTGCGCCATCATCCGGGCAGTTCTCACCATTGACAGCAGCGAGGGATGCTGATAATTCTTCTGCAGGAGCCTGGTTTCTATGCCCTTAGAGAGTTAATTTATTTGTATTTCCTTTTCTGCTAGTGCTTTTTCCACTGGGCAGTAATTCCAGAGTCATTAGAAGCCCTTCTTCCACACCACAGCCATTTCCATGGGCTAGGTTCCCTCCATCCTGCCGTGGTTAGCACCCCCCTGTATACTCCCTTTGTTTGCTCTTGTCTTTTTGGGTTAGGTATCAAGTCTTCACTGATAGGATTTTGTAAATTTCGTGGTTGAGTATTCTGGGATGGTATTGTGAGGGGGTCTCTGCAGGTGTCAGGGCAGACAGCGATCCACGAAGAGGTGAGACTGAAAACTCGGTTCAGATTGATTTCAGGGAGTCTGATGCCAGGTGCTCTATTGCCAGTGTTTAAACACAATATAATTTAGGGGGAAATTTCCTGGTATACAATCTCTAGTGCCCATAGGAGCATAATTACATCAAAGTTCTCCTCGGGGTACATGTCATTTCTTCCAAGAAGATGGGTTCTGGAGATGGGCTACTTGTATTAGCTTCAGGGCCTAAGGAAGGCTCTGGCCTGGTCTTGGTCATACAGCTAGTGTAGGAGTCATTTGGGCTATTAGCCACCTCTAGTCCTGGTTGTGGGAGCTTGGGGAGCCCCTGGCTATACAAGTAATGTAAGGGTCATTTAGATTAATTACTAGCCACCTCTGGTCCTGGTTGTGAAAGCTTCATACAGCCTAACCTAACAGATAACACAGATCTCTGGGCTATTCATCACCTCCAGTTCCCAACTTTCTGGATGGAAGAACAGGTTTTATATCTTTTCCATTGTAAAGACAATCCTGAGTGCTTAACATTTCTGGTTTCCCTGGAGGGTCTGTGGGTGCAAGGACCTTCGTGTTCCCAACAGTATTGATGAACTCTGAGATTTGGTATCTCCAACTCATTAATGGAATGAAAAAATCTTGGTTGGTAGACCTGGATACATTTTTTGTTGCTGTTGAATTTTAAGCCGCCTTCATCACACCCCCTTCACTTAAGTTTTATCTCTTTGCTTAAAAATCATGCTCAAGGTATTTTTCATTCTGCATCCTCAGCCCATAAAAATTACATGGCCTTTCTGGACTCACAGACAGACACATTCATTCGCCATAAAAAACGTTTGCTGGTGGTTCGAGAACTCAAGAAACAAGCACCATGGGTGCATGCGGGTGAGTGCCTCTGAGAAGCCCGTTGAGACTGTGGTGGTGTGTGGGAGATGACGCCGTGCACCTTGTCTGTGCTGCTGGCCTGTGTCAGTTTATAACGAGAAAGGGATTGTTTGGGCTCATGGTTTGGGAGGTAGAAGAGTATTGGTGCCAACATATGTCTGACATTTAGGGAAGGCATTGTTTCAGAAAAGCAGGCTGACAAGAGGTACAAGTGTAAGACAGTGAGGAGGACACCAGTCTCGCTGCACAGACCCACAAGAAGCAGGACGCAGGACTGAATGTCACGGAGCTCTTGCTTTCATGTCCCATTGAGGGTTAAACCTCCACACGAGTTGCTGAGTGGGGACAGACCACTCTAGTTGTTTTCTTGCTGTGGTGTAGCTGCCTGAAACTCCACATTGCAGAAAGTCTATGTTGGAGAAGTGCTTAGGGCCAGAGCCAGGCAGAAAACCAAGTAGTCCAACCTTTACCCATCCAACCAGAGCAGTGATGTCTTCAGTGTTCACAAAATGAGTTCCCTAATTCCTCTCCTCCTACCGCCTAGAAAGGAAAATGTGGAAAAGTACAGGTTTGTAGTGAGAATAATTGGTGTATTTAGTGTTGCCTTATTGGGTTTGAGATCCACTTGTACTGTCCACCCACTCTTCAGGGTGTGCTGATTGAGTGTGTAGTCATTTGTGTCTGCACTGGTTTGTCTTTTCTAGATCCCCAGGTGGCCCGTGCTCCAGAGTCGGAGCTCTTCTCGGAGAGCGGCAGTGAGATGAGTAGCAGGCCGTCCCACAGCACCTCCAGGGTGTCTGCGTATGTATGAGAGCTAGTCGGCGTGCAGACTGCGCAGACAAACAGACCGGCTTTCGACAAGCCTGGACAGTGCAGGGGGAGTGGGAGAGTGTCCCTCAGGGCCAGTGTACACTGTGCAAGGACTTCCAGCCCCTCCTTGAAATGAGGCTGCCTCTAAAGTTCGCTTTTTACAGTAGAATTCACATTGTTTTCTTCTTCTCCTTCTCCTCCTCCTCTTTTTTTTTTTTTTTTTTTTTTTTTTTTTTGTAAGAGAGTTTCTCTGTGTAGTTTTGGTGCCTGTCCTGGATCTCGCTCTGTAGCCCAGGCTGGCCTCAAACTCACAGAGATCTGCCTGCCTCTGTCTCCCGAGTGCTGGAATTAAAGGCGTGCGCCACCACCGCCCGGCTTGTTTTTTCCTTTTCTTCATTGTTCCAATGTGCTATCAGGTGAACCTTATTTTACCTTGCCCTTTATTTTTTAAGACAGAGTCTCACTATGTAGCCCTGGCTGGCCTGGTACTTGCTATGTAGACCAGGCTGGCCTCTCATGCATAGAGATCCACCTGCCTTTACCTCCTGAGTGCCGGAACTAAAGGCGTATGCCATCACCCCTGATCTTACCCTGCATTTTAATCCAAACTGAAGGGAGAAACAGAGCTGTTTAGCTTTCCTCATTTGCCTCTCCCTAGACTCCACTGGTTACATGTGGCTGTAACACCTCTTTACTAACGTCTCCCAGATAGGAATGCTGTTTGTAGATGCCCTGGTTTCTTAGAAAGTGGTGGCCAGCAGGTACAGGAGGAACCTCCTTTTCAACATCTCTCATTTCTGACAGGAGGTCATCTAAAAACCGGCGCAAGGCAGAGCGGAAGAAGCACAGCCTCAAAGAAGGGGGTCCTCTAGAGGACCTGGCGCTTTTGGAGGCTCTGAAGGAAGTGGTACAGAGCATTGAGAAGTTGAAAGGTATGGTCTCAGTGCTCATCATGATTCTTGACCACAGAAAGTAGCAAGCGGTACCACAGACAGGCATGCTGTGTACATGGTGAAGATGCAACATGGGCTGCTGAGATGACTCAGAGGATAAAAATTCCTGTCACCTAGCCTGAAAATGATGTCCATCCCTGGGACCCACATCATAGAAGGAAAGGCCACCTCCCTGAAAGTTGCCTTCTGATCTCACAAATAAAATGTTTACAAACCAACAAGCAACAGTGATGCTGTGTTCGAGGTAGAGCAGTGATTCTGTGACCTGTGGGCCAGGACCCCTTCACGGGGTTGCATGTCAGACATCCTGCATAGCTGAGGCTTACATTATATAACAGTAGCAAAATTACAGTTCGGAAGTAGTGATGAAAATAATTTTATGGTCGAGGGTTACCACAACATGAAGAATTATATTAAAGGGTTGCAGCGTTAGGAAGGTTGAGAACCACTGAGTTAGAGGGAAGAAATAACCAGTCAGTGGGAAGCTCATGTCCATACACATTCCTGAGTCAGCCCTTCCCAGCCCCTAAAAGAGAAGCCTTCCTGGGAGCTAGTTAGTAGTGCTTAGGCCAGGACCCGGGACTGCACAGCACAGCTTTCTGCTCATTCAGTGAGTGTCTCTTTCCTTCTCATGTGCTGAATTACTTCACTTTTGGGAAGAAGAGGGTGGAAGAATGCATCTGTAGGGTGGCACTAGACACTGTCACCTGGGAAAGAAGTTACTGTATGATTCTAGCTGGAGCTGGGGCTACAACTCACCGCTTCCATATTTCTTCTCTCCAGATGAAGTGCACACTGTTTTAAAGGTGCTCTTTCTCTTTGGGTTTGAAGAGCAAGGAAAGGATTTGCAGAAGGCCTTTGAGAGCACTCTGAAGCTGCTGGAGAAGGCAGCTCCAGAGATCTGGACTCCGGCCGGCCAGGAGAGTGCAGTCACATCTGTAAGTTTCCTCGGGCACCTCACACGGTCTCACCCTTCTCCCCGGCATCCCCAGAGTCAAGAGACAAAGAAGACTTGCTCTGCAAGTGTCAGAGTCAGATTGCCTTAGCTTTGTGCTCACCTCAGCAGTCTGTTTGCCTGTTTCGTGCTAAGGTGAAGTAGGTTGTTATTTTCCTTTTCAGATAGAGCAGCTCTCTAGGGATGATTGGAAAATCTTCAGTGACAGTGGAGTAGGGAGGGGAAGCTAGCATTAGAGTTGATGGCTCCCTTCCTAGGGAGGCAGTCACGGAGGGGGGTCTGTGAACTCTGTGTCCCATGAAGCATTCCCATGTATTGTCATCCATCTGGTTTTTAGGCCTCTGCCGGCTACTTGAGCCCTCAAGTCTACTGTGGAGTTTTGATTAGGATTTAGAAAGGCTGGTTGTCACTCAGAGTTCAATAAAGAAAACAAAATCCACACCTGTTAATTTCCCACGGAGAGTTTAATACCTGGTTGATTAAATAAGCATTGAAGGGCTGAAAAGGCAAAAGAGGTGTACAGGAGATTGAGAGAGAAACACAAAATGACTAGAGAAGTAGCTTCTACCCCTGCAGAGGGAAGAAAGGAAAGAGCTTGGGGATGGTGACAGGTCGGAAGCCCAGGGTCTGCATCCTCTGGAGAGGCTGCTGGTTAGTGAGAGTTGAGGTGAGGGTGGTGGTCCTGATGAGGCTAGTTTAAGTGTTCCGAGATTAATGGAAACTGGAATGAATAGCCCTTAAAAAAAAAAAAGTTACTCTCCCTTCCAGCTTTGCACTCTCTCTCTAGTCCCCCCCTTGTTGGTGGAGCATTGTAGATGTAACCAACCGCCTTATTAAATAAGAAACACAGAGCCGATTCAGAGAAGAAAGCCAAGAGGTCAGAACTAAGAGCCTTACACTTCCTGCTTCAGCCAAGAGAGCTCTCTGAAAGGGAGCTACTTCCTGTGTGTTTGTCTTTATAGTCTTTCTGTTCTGCCTTCTCAATGGTTGTAAATATAAACACATGACTGCCTCGTCACTGCCTGTATGTACAGCCCTCCAGGTCCTCTATGGTATTGAGATTAAAGGTGTGTGTCTCCAATGTTGGCTGTATCCTTGAACACACAGAGATCTACCTAGCTCTGTCTACCAAGTGCTGGGATTAAAGGCGTGCGCCACCACCGCCACGCTCTTGCTATGGCTCTAATAGCTCTGACCCCCAGGCAACTTTATTTATTAACATACAATTAAAATCACATTTCAGTACAAATAAAATACCACCATAGAGCATAACAGGGAAGGAGCCGGTGAAGAGACGTGTGCATCATGCCCCAGCCCTGGCCTCCCTTGCTGGGAACAAGGGTGGGTTTGGTGCTTCGCGACAGGAGGTTGCAGTCATTCCACTGGCTAGAAATGTGTTGGATTCTAGGTTTTAATTTCCTAGGTTACTGGGGATACTTCCCTGGGTGTTTTACCTGAATGTTTGGAAGGTTTGATAAGAGGGTGGATATTTGTAAAGAACACTTTACAAACCACAGCAAGAGCTGGGCGGTGGTGGCGCACGCCTTTAATCCCAGCACTTGGGAGGCAGAGGCACAGGGATCTCTGTGAGTTCAAGGCCAGCCTGGGCTACAGAGTGAGTTCCAGGAAAGGCACAAAGCTACACAGAGGAATCCTGTCTCAAAAAAAAAAAAAAAAAAAAAACCACACACACACACACACAGAACAGCAGCTAAAAATCTGGATGCTGCAAATGTTTGAATTTACTATAATGGGTGTTGCCTAGAAATAAAATTATCTTCAAAACTGCAGTGTTTTGAAGTCAGTGATTTAGAATGCCTCTTCGCTTTTGTTCAGATCACATTACTTTCTAAGGTACCAACTGTGTGACTCTTGTAGGGAAAATATGCATATTTGCTTTGTTTGTTGGTATGGAAATGGGCATGTTCAGGGTGCCGTGAGTCACTTTAAGTGCTCTTGAGCTCATGGTGTTACTGCTGACAGTGTTCGGCAGGGACACAGGTAAAGGTAAATGAGAGCAAAGCAGAGGGCTGGTATCTGCCAGAGGCTTGCTGCAGCATGGACCCCAGTGAAATCCACCTGTGGATCCATCTATGTATCTCTTTTAATATAAAAATGACTATTTCTTACAGTTCTTTGAGTAGAATGGATCCTTTGCGTGTCCCATAGACTTTGATTTTCCCCTCCCCATAGGTTATGGTCTCCTCCTTTAGAAAAGGCCAGGCAGGTCTTGTTGAGAGCCCTCCTCCTCTGTTACCTGTTTCTGGAGTCGGGAGACTTAGAGGTCTGAGATGAGAGTGAAGAAGCTGGCGTGTTGCAGCCACACAGGAACGGAAAGCTGTCCTGTCGGTACCGTGGCCGGGAAGACAGCAGGGCTCAGCTGCTCCTGGTGGAGGCAGTAGGTCTGCCCCATCTAAGGCACAACCTCTGCTCACATAACCTGTGTTCCTCTTAGGTCCTAGGCCCGAGTTCCACGGTGAATAGCATCACTGCCTCTTACCAGCAGCTGCAGCTGCAGCAGCAGCCACAACAACAACAACAGCCTTCTGTCCCTGTTCTCGGTAAGTGACTTCTCTCTCCACATGGTCTCAGTGCTGCACAGGGCTGGGTGACTGGGGCGGTCAGCTGTGTAAGGGATCCCTTTCAATTCTGAGGCCACATTTAAGTGGCTCTAATACTTCTAGTGGGTGGTGGCTTGGAGGGGAGGATACAACATGACTTCTATTTGTTTGTTTGTATTTTTGGAGACAGGGTCTCACTGTGTAATTCTGGCTAGCCTGAAACTCACTCTACAGATCAAGCTGGCCTTGAACTCACAGATCCCTGTCTCCTGAGTGCTGGGATTAAAGGTGTGCACCACCACTCCTGGCACAGCATGAAATTTTATTTATTTATGTATTTTTAAGTTAACTCTTGAGAAATCTGTGCCCATTCTGTCTCTAACATCTCTCCCCCTTCTCATAATGCCTGTATTTCAATCTGAATTAAAACCTTTTCTCAACCAACTACAACTTTGCTTTAAAAAAAAAAATGCAGTGACAGTTGCATGCCCGTGTATCCATGCACATATGCACGTCACAATTGCAGCATGAGCCTAAAAGTGCACACCTGTACACATGGGAGACTTCTGAGTTGGAGTTTTGGCTATTGTAGTCACCCTTCCCATCTTCAGAACATTTTAGGAGATGGATATTGTATCACCTTGCAACTGATGTTAGAACTTGAAGGCACATCTAAATATTATCATTTCTGTACATTTCCTGCTTAGTTCAACCTAAAACTTTGTTTGCTGTGAGAGATGGTTCTCAGTTACATGACATATTCCTAAAAGTTTGAAACATCAAAGCTTCATCTTGAAATTCACTGGCATGTATTTGGCACCTAAGTATGTGCGCTTCCGGTGGATGCTCCACCATCCCAGCCTCCCTGGGCTCTGGGAAGCCGCTGCTAAGTTCGAAGCTAACTAACTGCCTTTGAAAACTGTCGTTCCCGCTGGGTGGTGGTGGCGTACGCCTTTAATCCCAGCACTCGGGAGGCAGAGCCAGGCGGATCTTTGTGAGTTCAAGGCCAGCCTGGTCTACCAAGTGAGTTCCAGGAAAGGCGCAAAGCTACACAGAGAAACCCTGTCTCGAAAAACCAAAAAAACAAACAAACAAACAAACAAACAAACAAACAAAAAAAACAACCCAAAAACTGCCGTTCCTTGCTCAGGTGTGACAGGCAGTGGTCTGGAATGGTTTTCCTGGAAAAGCTGTGCTGTGATAGCATTTGGATGACATTTGGAGTAGGCCTGCTTGTTCCCAGCACCTTGGGTGTCATCTTGTCTCATCTACTGGGAACTGTGGTCCTTGTTCCTTTCTGCCTGGGATTTGACAGGCCGCCTTTGCCAACACTTTCACACGAAGACTTGTCCTGTGAACAGAGGCTTCGTCTTAGACCTAAGGCCGTTTTACTGTTCTAGTCCCTACGCCCATTCTTGCTGCTGGCCTGGTGATGACCTGCGGGACAGCTCCTGTCACCCCTTGCCCTGGGTTTTTCTAATGGCTGACCAGCATCAGAGGACACTTCTACTTTTCTCCGTAAAGTCTGTAACATGTGAGGGCTCCTCATCTGAGTTTATAACATCAGTGTCCTATGGTCCAAGGTTGGGAGGTATTTAATTACATTTCTTGTCACTGTGACAAAATTACCCCATCATGTCAGGGACAGCGTGTTGGTAGGAGCAGCTTGCTGCTATGGTGGCAGGGTTGTGTGGCAGCTGATTGTAGCATGACACCAACCAGGAACCAGAAAGGACAGGTTCAATCCAGGCAGAAGCATAGCAACTCATAAACCCCACTTCAACTCAGCTCCTGTGTCTGCCAGCTGTGCCCCATGTCCAAAAGGTCCTACAACCTCCCAAAGCACTGCCACTAGCTTGGGATCAATTGTTGAAATACATAGGTTATGTGTAGGTGTGGTGGCTTTACATTCAAATCCTGACAGGTAGAAAGGGGGAAAGTTGTAATTCAAAAGCAGCCAGCAAAAAACTACTCACAAAATTGGTTCCATTCAAATAACCCTGTTGCCCTTCCCCAGCTAACAGTGGTACGGATATACTCACATTACTGCAGGTGTTGGCAACACCTGCAGGTCATTCTCTGTGGGATACAGACTCATACAGGTCATACAGCAGCACTGATTGATTGATTGATTGCAGGTCTTGCAGAAGTGGAGGATTTCATGACATAGCTTGTAGTGGTGTTGGGAAAGCTCCAGACTTGAGGCTGGGTATTAGGGTTTTAAGTGCTTCCCAAGGGGATCTGACTGGTAAAGCCTCGCTGAAGAGTCATCAAAGTATTTATTAAAATGATTCTTCTTGCCTCATGAAAGTCAAACATGAAAATGTAAAACATGTCCTCTTTTGCTATCAGTTGGCCAGGTTGTCACTCTCCTGCCCAAAGTTTGACATTTTATACTTATTCTTGGTTAACTCCAGAATCAAATATAGTTGTAATTATGTCCTGTTTTTAAAAGACAGTAGATTCTTTTATAACTTTTTTTTTTTTTAAGATTAAAATCTCATTCAAGCTTTAACCACTGTGAAATTATGGACCTTGTTTAACCCTGTTTTGGTACTGATGTTCTTTTATAACCACAACTCATGGTGGGCTTTGTGTATATAGTTTGGCTTGGTGGTGGGGGTGTATTTCTGGGAAATGATGGGCCTAGTAAACATGGGTAATTAGAAACTGTATGGTCAATAGGAAAATCTGGATTGCAAAGTATATTGAAGAAAATTAAAATTTGATCCTCACATGATGACACAAGCCTGTGATCAGGCAATTTGTAGTTACTTTATGTGTGTATAAGCATGTGTTTGTATAAAGTACAAAATCATGGTTTAAAAATTCTCTTGAAGGTTTTTGTTATGTTGCTAAATATTTTAAAATCATTTTAATAGTTCATATGTAGATATACTGCTAGAAATTTATTAGCAAATAATGAGAGAAACAGCTTTTTATATATATATTTTGTTGTTGTTGTTGTTTGTTTTTTGTTTTTTGGGTTTTTTTTTTTTGTCTTTTAAGACAGGGTTTCTTTGTGTAGCCTTGGCTGTCCTAGAACTAGCTCTGCAGAACAGGCTGACCTCGAATTCACAGAGATCCACCTGCTTCTGCCTCCCAAATGCTGGGATTAAAGGTATACACCACTACCATCTGGCTCCTTATATATACTTTTTTCATGTCTGTGCTTCCTATATATGATTCCTTGTCAGATGAGAGACTCCTAAAATCTAAATGAAGAAATACCAAAGTTTTAGGTTATAATGACAGAATCCCACCTGAAACTACATCCTACTTTACTTTTAAAAAGTTAGAGTTTTGCTGACTATCCTGTTCATAGAATTCTATTATACTTTGTCATTCGCTTGACTTGCTGTTACATACTGGCATGTTTTATTTTATTCTGAAAATTCAGAAAATCTTCACACATAGTAAAATGTAGATCTTAGGTGTACAATTTGACAATTTTTTTAAACATGTACACTGCATGGTTGGAGAGATGGCTTGGTGGTTAAGAGCATTCATTCTTGCAAAGGACCAGGGTTGGTTCACCTATGGTGCCTTACAAACCATCCAAAACAGTTCCCTAGGATTCAGTACCCACTTTGACCTCCACAGGCACTGTGTGCATATGGTGTAGGTACATACATGCACATAAAACATTCACATATATAAAGCACATCTAAAAATTAACAAACAAAAAAGACTACTACCCGTCCCTGTTCAAATACTGAATCTCCTAATGGGCATGCCTGAAGCCTGATGCCCGCCCTCTTCTCTGGGCAGGGCTTCCAGGCTGTGCTTGCTTTGACCCTGTAGAGTTAGGAAGGTAGCAGGCCCATTATCACTTCTCTTCCATTCTTGCTTTCAGATGTTGGGGTTTGCCTGCCACCGAAGATTGACCAGAAAGGCCTGTGGAAGCTGAGCCTGCTGGAATGACTGGCCTGTTAGGAAGGACCACTGGGAAGACCATTTGCCCACTCCCTCCTCATTGTGCTTCTGGCTGTCGCTCCTTCTCAGAGGCCTGGCTGTGAGAACTGGATAGAGGGTGGACTGTCTTCGCGCCGCCTGCAGCTGCTGTGCGCACCAGCCCTTAGCTAGCACTCGGCAGTCTGGGTCTTACTTGAGTGTGCATCTGAAGTACTATCAGACCTTTGTTTTAGCCGACATATTACAGTCTTTTTTTTTTTTTTTTTTTTTTTTAATTGCTATTTTTAGTTGGGCATGGTGGGGCATGCCTACAATCCCAGCAACTCAGGAAGCTGAGGCAGAAAAGATTGGTGCAAGTTTGAGACCAGCGTGGGCTACAGCAGGACCTTATCTCAGAACAACCCAACTTGCTGTTCTTGTATTTAGTGCTGTTTGATAACGTGGTTACTAAAGCAAAAAATCGTGAACTTGATTCTCATTCAGATCCAGGCTTGGTTTCTCTTGCAACCTTGGACAACTCTCATTGATTTGATCCTCAGTTCCTGTTGTTTATAGGGAATGATATTTCATTCTACCTCAAAAAAAAAAAAAAAAAAAATGAAGACAAGTGGAATCACGTTTCTAAGTTGTTTTGCATTGCATTGCTAGCATAGTGTATTGTATGAAAACAGGTTGTTATGCTGCCAACATTTAGTCGATGTGATTGCATGCACTGCTGGCATCTTTTCACCCAACTCCAGAATAAAAAGTTCAATGTGTTTGGGTCTGGAGCGTTGACTCAGCAGTGAAGAGCAATTACTGCTCTTGCAGAGGACCTGGGTTTGATTCCCAGCACCCACATGGCAGCTCACAACCCTCTCTTACTCCACTTCCAGGGGACCTAATGCCCTCTTCTGACCTCAGTGGGCACCAGGCAAGCATGTAGTACACAAAGCTACATGCAGACAAAACACTCATACATACAAAATAAATAAATCTTAAAAAAAAAAAAATTTCTTAATTAAATGTGTCATTCAGCCAGGTTATGTGCTACCAGCTTTAATTGGGCTAAACCTCCTTGTGGTGGTTTGAATGAAAATGGACCCCATAGTTTTAGGGAGAGGCACCATTAGGAGGTATGGCCTTGTTGTAGGTGTGGTTTTGTTGGAGGGAGTGTGTCACTGGGGACAGCCTTTGAGGTTTCAGATGCATAAGCCAGGCCCAGTGTCTTACTGTCTGATGATCTGGATGTAGAATTCTCAGCTACCTCCTAGCACCATGTGTGCCTGCACGCCACCATGCTTCCTGCCATGATCATGTTTCCCACCATGATGACAATGAACTAAACCTCTGAACTGTAAGTCAGTCCCAGTGAAGTGCTTTCCTTTATAAGAGTAGCTGTGGTCCTAGAGTCTCTTCACAGCAATAGAACCCTAACTGAGACACTCCCCTAACTGCACTGTTGTAGAGACTGTTTTATTGCCCGTGTATATTCTGCTAGAGAGTCATCAACGGTAGGTTGGGATGGACTGGAAATTGCTGACAGTGTCCTGCACTCCAGTAAGGGGTAGACAGCGGGCGTAGTATGGTAGCAGGGTTGGGGTTACTTTGTTCTCCAGACACTGCCTCCTTGCCTGAGCCCTGTTTGTCTGTCCAGGCAGACTTGTTCACTTTCTGTGTGGTGGTTAACTGACCTGCTTCATTCTGTTTCCAAAGGCTTTTGGAAGAATGAGATTAGTTTCTCTTTTTTGTCGTCTAGAAATTGGTCAATTTATTTTAATAAGAGGTTTTTTAAAAATTCTCTGACAGTTTCCTACATGAACATAATGAATTTTAGTTGTTCTCATCCCCTATCTCTTCTGCTGAATTCTTTTTTTCTTCCCTAGAAGCCCCTCTCCTGCTTTCATTATCTTTTTAAAGTTCACTCCGGGTTTCTTGTATGAGCAGTTGTGGAAGGCTAGTTACTGGAACACAGGGAATTTTTTTGTGGGTATACCACCTAGGAAAATAATATCCCTCCCCAACAAGAATTTCATAGCCGATCCTGGAGTACAGTTAAAAATCTCTCTTATGCCGGGCGGTGGTGGTGCACGCCTTTAATCCCAGCACTCGGGAGGCAGAGCCAGGCGGATCTCTATGAGTTCGAGGCCAGCCTGGGCTACCAAGTGAGTTCTAGGAGAGGCGCAAAGCTACACAGAGAAACCCTGTCTCGAAAAAAAACCAAAAAAAAAAAAAAAAAAAATCTCTCTTATGCTTTTAATGTCAGAACCAGGCTTTCATTACTATGTGTAAACTAACAGAGAATGTTGCTTTTGGCCTTCAGTATATAGATTACCCAAAATTGTAGTTTTAGAAAGACTTACCTAAGTTTGCTATAGAATTCAGCTTTTCTATATATTTTTTAATGTTTCACTGAATAGAAAAAGAAGACAATGTACTATGCTTTGGAGAGATCTACTGTTTGATTCACCCCGTAATAGGTTTACTACAATTAGATGCCAGTTTCAAAAAGCTGTGAGTACTTTATAATGATTCTTTGTCAGGGATCAGTGAACACAGTAACTTACTTATGTGACATTTATTGTATTTGAATGCTCTTGCTTTGGATAACAGTGAAGAATCGATGCTAACAGACTAGAAATGGGGGTAAATGTGCCTGCTGACAATGGTATAAATTTTCACAGATGCTCAGTTTCTTTAATGTTACAGCATCTAAGTGTGGTAGTAATTGCCTTTAATCTCAGCACTCAGGTGGCTGGGGCACTGGGATCTTTGAGTTCAAGGCCAGCCTGGTCTACATAATGAGTTACAGGACAGACAGCCACAGTTACTTAGAGAGACCCTGTCTCAAACAAACAAAAAAAAACAATACTACAGCAACAGGAACTAATTTGTACCATTTATGGCCACTCTTATCTGTGCAGGAGTAAATTTTGCTGATTTAGTAGGCCTAGCAGGTCCTCTGTATTGAAGGCTGAGACACGGAGGGACCTGTAGGGTGTGGGACAAGAGAAATGAGAGCTAACTTTGGGGAAAGCTGTCAGTTAGAAAACACATGGTTCCCCTAGGCTCTAGCTCAATGCAGATTCTCAATACAGTAATTAAAAACTCTTGATTTCTCTGACTCGTGTTGAGTAAGGGTTGTTCTCTGGCCTGTGTTGTCCTGGAGCTTTGTTCAGTGCTGTGGCCATCAACAGGTAACTTGCAGAGAGCTGTCTTCCTCCGTCAGGAGACTTCACATTCACACTCTGAAATCTGGGACGGAAGCCAGTATTTGGAGGTGTTGAGGGATTTTCATTCTTAATATGTGGTGCCAGGTCTTGAACTCCTCAGTGCCCTGTACGTGCAAATCAAGTGAGCTACACTCCCAGTCCTAATGTTTTTGTCTTTATGAGTATAAATTGTATAACTTAGCACTTCTACACATTTTAAATAATTTGTGTCTCTTTATGTACACACACACACACACACACACACACACACACTTTTGAAAAACTTGTCACTATTACATTATACCTGAAGAGTGTGTGAAACTCACTCACTGTGCAGACAAGCTGGTCTTGAACTGGCTGCAGGCCTCCAACCTCTCTGCCCTTGAATTCTGGAACTAGCGTGCACTACTTACCCTAGTCGAAGGGCATTTAGAAACAGAAAGCAAAAACCTGGCAGTTCTTAGTAATTTAAGGTGATTGCAAGTTGGAAAGCAAAGTCAGATTTTTTTCCCTCCTTGTCTGAGTTACTGTTCTAGTGCAGTGAAAAGATTTCGTGACCAAGGTAGCTCTTATAGGAGAAGCATTTAATTGGGAGTTTGCTTACATTCAGAAGATTGTCCATCACTGTTATGGTGGGGAGCATGGGTGTAGGCAAGCAGGCATGGTGCTGGAAAAGTAGCTGAGAGCTTTACATCACTGGGCCTGGCATGTGCTTTTGGAACCTCAAAGCTTACTCCCAGTGACACATCCCCTCCCACAAGGCCATGCTCCTAATTCTTCTCAGACAGTTCCACTTACTGGTGACTAAGCATTCGAACATAAGAGCCTATGAGGACCATTCTCATTGAAACCACTACTCCTGTTTTGCTAGTCCATACTGCATAAGCCCACGGGAGTCTTCAGCTCTTGCACCTGCGGATGAGGATTGACATCTCCACATATAGCTTACTAAATGCTCAAGGTAGAGCAGTGGTTCTCCACCTTCCTAACGTTGCTCATGTTGTGGTGACCCAGCCATAAAATCATTTTGTTGCTACTTCGTAACTAGTTTTGCTACTGTTATGAAATGTAAATATCTGATACAAAGGGGTCATGACCCACAGGTTGAGAACCATTGCTCAAGAGGCCGTACACAGCTAAGGCTCCCTTAGTGCATTTGGCAACACTGAATGGTGCTCTTGACTCCTGAGCCCTGTGTTCTCTGTGCTTGTAAGCCCTTTCCTGGGCCCTAGGCCACCTTTACTCTTTTTACTCAAAAACTTCAACAGACATCTTGGTATAAAGACGAGGGTTTAGGTTCTGAATCCACAAAAATGAACACATTTAATTGAGGGGGTGGGGCTCGCTTACAGTGTCAGAGGTTCAGTCCATCATCTTCATGGCCGGGAGTTTGGCGGCATGCAGGCAGACATGGTGCTGGAGCTGACTCAGGCAACAGGAAGTCAACTGACACACTGGGCGGTATCTTGAGCATCGGAAACCTCAAAGCCCGCCCCTACAGTGACACACTTCCTCTAACAAGGCCACACCCACTCCAAGAAAGCCACACCTGATAGTACCACTCCCTTTGGGGGCCATTTTCTTTCAAACCACCTCAGTAGTAGTACGTATTTCATCCCTGTAGTAACAAACTTGTTGTGTTACCTCCAGTTAACTGTTAAATTTAGATGACATCAAAAATACTAAACTGTTACATGTTTCTGTGTGTGAAGCCTGTCTTTTCTACAGGGACAGGTGGATCCAGTGAGAGAATTGAAAGTGCTTTGAGAAGGAATGCTGTTGTATTAGCTTTCCATTGACATTTTGTGTTTAGGCCTGGAGCTTCCTGGAGACTCCCTTCAGAAGACATTTCCCATCCCTCCCTCATCAAGACCCTTCACCCTTTTGGGGCTCATTGACTCGGGCTCATCAACCCCTGTCCAGAGATAGAAATGATTTATGGTTGAAAAAAAAATTTTTAATGAATTTTAGAACACTTACTCTGAGGGTTTATAGGCTTTGAGAGATGGAGATCTAATCAACCTGACTTGTCCCGTAGTGAGTGCTCATGGGTTGTTGCCAGTAGAACAGTCTAAGAAGAAACTGAGGTAAGATGTATGGTGTACTCAACTCTTGTCTGATCTCTGACTCTCCAGGGCAAGGCTTAGTCACCTTGCCAAACCATGGGACCTCAGATGTCTTTCCACTGCTCTGTCTCTTCCTCCCTGCTTCAGCTTTCTGGTGTCAGATATGCTGACCCACCAGTCTGGGTCTAGGCTCTGACGTGTGAGGCTTTCTATTTGAAGACATCTAGGGAGACCTGGAGTTGGGTGAGTGGCTCTTGAGTCTCTGCATGGTAAAGGTGCCTGTTTTCTAGATGTTCAAGGGTACAAATGTGACTAAGAACCCCAGTAAGACTTAAAGCCTCCTGCTTAAGAGCTGAAAGTCACAGTTGTAGCTATTGGGAGCACTTCTGGGGACCAGATCCTGAAGCATGTATCTGCTTTCCACCAGCTGTGAGAGAAAGCCACTGGTCAATGTAGAGAAACTGATTGGGGTGGCTGGGCTCTCCAGCCACATTCCAGACCTGCACTTGACACCACAACCACTGGTGTTGCCACAACAGCAGCAGGTGCTGTGGCCACATCTTGGGGGCAGCAGTAGCCATGGTCCCCAGATGGCTCGTTCCCTCTCCCATTTTAAGCCTGTGTGTCCAACCAACAGAAACACACAGACACATAATAAAGACAACCACGGGTGGCTACCACACATTCATACACCTGAATGGACCAGGGGAGTCCAGTGATGTCTCACATGGATCCCAGACACTGGGTTTGCATCTGCAGCCTTCCTGTCCTTTATGTTCTAAACAGAAGGCACCTTAACCAGACTTCCTCTGGAGGTGACAGACCGGGTGACTGTATTTTGTTCCCTCCAAGGCATTAGGCAATGGTTAATCAGAGAGTGTCCTGGAACCCTGGAATGTTTCAGGTTGTATATCCCCTAGATCTCCTCCCTGCTCCAAGGGGCTCTGAGACCCCCAGTGTGTTGAGGTCTGGTCTCTGGGGATCTCGCTGGGGTCCCCAGAAATGTTGTGAGGTATCCACCAGAGAAGACCACTTGGACATGGATTCAAGCCAGAAAGTCTTTATTAGCTGACAACTATGCTGGGTGTTTGGGACCCGAGTGTAGCACTGAACCTCTCTCAGGGTGAGTTTTTGAGCACAAAAACCACATCTTGTGTTGACACAGCTCAGCAAGAACAGTACACCAGAAGGGAACTACAGAAGCCAGGAAAGCAAGGTTAGTACATTTAGGGACCCTGGCAGAACGATGGACTCTGATGGATTAGTTCTTTGTTTTGGTTTTGTCAGGAGTTGCTGCCTGTGTCCTGGGTTCAAGGACTGAATGGTACTTCCATCATGGTGTCCATCAATTGTGCCAAGGTCTGGGGGCTTGTTACAGCCAGTCACCCTGGTGGCTTACTATGAACCAGATTTGAGACATAACTGGGGAGTAAAAAGGAGGTTAAAACAGGGTAGATTATCTTCACCAGCATATTCTGCGCCTTCTGAGTTTGCTGTCAGATGTGAAATACAGTGCTGCTTTGTGGGAGACTAAATTTATTCAGTATTCTGTGGGAAATTGTGGATGGGGATCCCCTTGTATCTTTTTTTTTTTTTTTTTTTTTTTGAGACAGAGTTTCCCTGTGTAGTTTTGGTTCCTGTCCTGTAACTCTCTCTGTAGACCAGGCTGTCCTTGAACTCACAGAGATCCACCTGCCTCTGCCTCCCGAGTGCTGGGATTAAAGGCGTGCATCACCACTGCCTAGCTCCTCTTGTATCCTTTAACATCATTTACTCTTAACTTGTTTTATCACATTTTTCCTTAAACATGTTTTAACAACAGAGTAGTTCCTACAGTGGGAATCTCACAAGGGCCAGAATAATGTTAGAGCAAGTTTCTTCCAAGAGAAACTGAGCAGTCAGCATAGCGCATGTCTGATCCTCATATCCCCCTCCGCTCCCAGGTTTCTGCATCATTTAAGGTGATGTTCCATCTGTGTGGCTCTTACTATGTCAGGAAATAGACACGCTGTCAGGGAAGGGGACACCAGGGAGTTTTAATGCTACAGGAATGAACATGCCAGCTCAGCACCATATATAGAAGGTGTTCCCTCATGTAGTAAAGCTGACACACTGTTACCACAGTGGCCATGCTGCATCAGTTCAGAAGCACCTTCTGTAGAGGAAGAAAGGCCCGTGTTCCTCATACTCAAAGCGGTGAACCCACAGTGGTTGGAAACCCTGGAGCGAGGCCAGGATAGAGCCACCAGTCCACACTGCAGTGTCTCTCTCAGGCAGAACGTTTACCTGTGGCATGTCATTGGGACACATGCTGCTCAGTTCCTTCTGCAGACGGTTAGGGAAACCCTTGAGCATAGTGCTTCCCCCACAGAGCAGGATGTTCCCCATGAGGTCTCGTTTGAGTGCGATGTCACACTTGTTAAGGCAGGACACTGTCTGGGTGTGGAGGCCCAGCTGCATGGACTTGATCAGAGATGGCTTGAAGAACATCTCTGAGCAGAGGAACCTCTCCTGGCCCAGACGGATGTCTTTCCCATCAGGCAGAGTATAATGGATCTCATGTTCATTGGGAGGGATTTTCTTCTCCTCAATGGGGTCTAGGGCCACGAAGCAGCATTTTGTCTTGATGTTCTCCACAATACTGATATGGTCCTCAGTGAAGTGTTTTCCAGAGCTGTTCATCAAGCTCATCAGGTAGGCCGTCATGTCAGATCCTGCATAGTCTAGCCTCCCCGTGATGCTAGGCAAAGGATAACCCTCATAGATGGGAACCACATAGGACACGCCATGGCCAACCTCCACCACCAGGCCAGAGGTACGACCGTATGAGTACATGGACAGGCGGGATTGGTACGCGATGTGCATTGCAGGTGTGTTGAAGGTCTCAAACAGCATCTCAGCATACTTCTCTCTGTTAGTGTGAGGGCTCAGGGGTGGGTCTGAAACCAGGACTGCATGCTCCTCTGGGGCGATCTTCATCTCCTGTCGGAAGAGGTATTCCCAGATGTCCTGTACTGTGTCCCAGTCCACAATGATACCATGACGCAGGGGGTTGACCAGCTTGAGATGTATTTCTGGGTTAAGGAGCTCATGCCCCACGAAGGTCTCTTTGCGATTATCCCCAGTCTTGGCTGTCTCCATGTAGGGCTTGCCCACTGTTGTTGAGATCCTATGAGTGGGCTTTGGCAGGCCAGCAAAGCCACATTTACAGAAGCCAGTGCCAAGATCCACAACCACTGCTTTGGTCACCCCTAACTTGGGCCTGTCCTTCGACACAGTTGACTTCTCAGAGGCTCCTGTCTCAGTATTGTCCCGACGAACCCATACTGCCCGCTTTGCTGGGCCATCCTTTAGGGAGGCAGTCTGGAGGAGCTGTGTCTGCATGGAGGCCTGGCTGCCAGCTTTCTTGGCAGGCCCATCCCCTATGTCTGCTGCCTGTGGAGCCCACATGCTCTCCAGAGACATACTGCCCTCAGAAAGCTCCAGATCCTGCTGGCTACAAGGCCTGAAAGGCATAAATCAGAGAACAACTTGAGAATCTGCCCAACAGTGACATCACTGATTGTGACATAATCCAATGACCAAAGACTTTCTAGATACTGGAGACCTTGTTAGGGTACATTAGAGATATTTATTATCTTTGACCCCCCCCCCCCAGTTTTGTAGTTAAGCTTGATTTATTCATTCAGTTAATGTTTGTTGAATGCCTGTGACATGCAAGGAATCTAGGAATACCACAGTGAAGAAGCAGCAACAGAGTCCTGCCCTTTCTTGTCTACATTCTAGTTGGTGTGTGCTGGGGGAAAGACACAAAATGTTTGTTGAACAAAAAATAAAATTTAGAAAAATTTTTAGAGAAAAATCAGAGGAGAGGGTGGCCATGCCGATGTGGCTCAGGCATGTAGCTGGAAAGCTTCTCCGGGTCCACCAAGCCAAGTTCTGCAGCCTACTTACAAAATAATCACTCAGAAGCTCATATTAATTAAAACTGTTTGGCCTAATGGCTCAGGCTTCTTGCTATCTAGTTCTTATATCTTAAATTAACCCATTTCTATTCATCTATAAGTTGCCACGTGGCTTGTGGCTTACCGGTACTTTTACATCTTGATTCCTGTGTCTGGCTGGTGACTCCTGACTCAGCCTTCCTTTTCCCAGAATTCTCTTCTCTGCTTATCCCGCCTATACTATACTTCCTGCCTGGCTACTGGCCAATCAGCATTTTATTTATCAACCAAATTAGAGCAACACATTCACAGCATACAGAGCGATATCCACAGAACTTCCCCTTTTCTTTTTTTTTCAAAAAGGAAGGTTTTAACTTTAACATAGTAAAATTACATATAACAAAACAATTATCAAGCAACAATTATAGTTACAATATCTAGTCTATATAATATTTAGTCTATTTGTATTTGGCAAAATTAAAAAAGATATCCTATCCTATATTTGTGGGTCTAAGGTTTCATATCTAATTTGTCTTTTATCATAACTAAGGAAATCATAACTATCTAATCTTCAACTACATCAAAGACCTTAGAAGGATATAATATTACCTGAGAAATGGGAGAAGGATGCAAGCAACTTTTGGGAGTTTTGCAAGAGTAGACAGACAGCTGGCAGCCTGGACAGTCACCCAAAGTTCCTCTGTAAAGTTGGGCATCTGTCTTCAGCCCACAGGCCTAGAGTCTCTCAGTCACTTCTCTTTGTGCCCTGTAGAATGTCTGGCAGTTTCCTCTGCGAAGCAGGAACCTGAAGGACCATTTCACCAAGCAAAGTTCAGTAGTCACCTTCCTATGGGTCCTGCAAGTCCAGTTGATATCATTTTGTCAAGCAGTCCAGGCAAGAACAGATTCTTGCCCAAATGACTATTTTGGCCAAGAAGAAGATAAACTCCATATAGAGTGTTTTTGATGCCCATCCTCCTCTCTGAAGTAAATTGGTGCTGCCAGGAGCAGACATGTCTCACTGTCCAGAAAGTCCAAATTTTTAAAACATTTTAAATGCCATATTCTGTAGGTCTTTGGTGTTTGAAAATTGAATTATATCTATGTATACCTAGAAAATTTAACATGACTATAAGTTTGATTATCATAGAAGACTAATTATTAATCTGTATTTTTTAATTATCCATTACAATCTAAATGAGTTACATAAACATAATACCTCAAACGAGAGTAGAAATATATATACAGTATAACAAAATTAAGTTTAAACTTGTATCAATAAACTAAAATCCATAGCAATGTAAAACATTTCTAAACAAGTTGTTGCTCTTTAAAAGTAGGTTCATTAATCTACCCTTTCATCCTATCATATCTATACTATCCCCTTTTCTTCTTATAAAGAGATTGCATTTATAATCAATCTGCTTTAAATAAAAATAAACATTCATAAACAATATTTTGGGAATTTGAGCATAGCTTCTTATACTACTTCCTGCTGGATGAGGTCACTAACAATCTAATGGGAATCCTGAGAAAATTAAGAATTATGGGAGCTGGAGAGATGGCTCAGAGGTTTAGAGCACTGACTGCTCTTCCAGAGGTCCTGAGTTCAATTCCCAGCAACCACATGGTGGCTCACAACCATCCGTAATGAGATCTGGTGCCCTCTTCTGGCCTGCAGACATACATGCTGTATACATAATAAATAAATCTTTAAAAAAAAGAAAAAAGAATTATGGTCAAGTCCTGACTGTAACAGTCTATGAGGCTGCATTGTCTGAGCCAGTTACCTTGAAACCATTCTGGATATTGGATGATCTAGGCCATGGTGTCGTTGGAGACCTTTCAGGGGGTCTTGGCTGGTCAAACCTGATGTATCTTAACCTGGAACAAATCCATAGCCTCTTGTTTCCTGTGGAAACAAAAATAGAGCCTCCTTTCCAAAGCAACATATCCTTAGATCTAAATTTTGAAGTCAAAATACCTTTAAAATATACATATTGGTTTAACTGAGCAGCTTTTGCAATCAAATGTCTTTCTACAGTTAAAAATATCAAAGATAACACAATCCAGATTCTCTGTGTAATATCCATCTTTACGTGGCTTATTTTTTATATTACCTTTACTGTCTCTTTAAAGACTTTATCTTTTAAAACTATTCCTTTATATAACTGTCTATATTCATTTTCTTCTCTCTTCCAAGCCTACATACATTTTTATACATAATGTAAACCATTTAAAGTCTTGTTCCATCTGAATCTTCCTTATTGTGAATCTATTGCTTTAAACTGCAGCATTCTCCACCCACCTCAGCTTCCCAACATGGCAGAACTACATTTACCACCAGACTCTGGGAGGCAGTAGGTCTGTGCCTCTATCAAAGCAGCGTGTAGCCCAGAAACCTTTTCTTTTTTTTTTTTTTTTTTGTTTGTTTGTTTGTATTAGCGAAGGCTAAATCCACCACACAGTGTAATGTGCAACTTGCAGAAACCTTTGTGTAACTGGGCGGGAATCTGCAGCCATGCCGTAGGTCAAGCCCACATGCCATGAACCCGCCATACTGTAGCTCAAGCTGTCATGTTGCAGGGGCTCACCACATGCATGAGACATGAAGCAGGAACCTGTTTTTGGCTCCGTTTAGAACTGATTATTAAGTATTTTCAGGTTTCAGGTGGGAACTTGAGCTGTTGGGCGCCATTTGTAGCTGGAGGTTTTCCTGTGCTTGTCCAGCACCAAGGACCCCACAGCCGCTTATAAAATAATCACTCAGAAACTTATATTAATTAAAACTGCCCCAATGGCTCAGGCTCCTTGCTATCTATCTATCTGCTCCTTATCTAGTTTTTATATCTTAAATTAACCCATTTCTATTAATCTATAAGTTGCCATGTGGCTTGTAGATTACCGGTACTTTTACATCTTGCTTCCTCTACATCTGGCTGGCGACTCCTGACTCAGCCTTCCTCTTCACAGAATTCTCTTCTCTGCTTATCCCACCTATACTATACTTCCTGCCTGGCTACTGGCCAATCAGCACTTTATTTATCAACCAAATCAGAGCAACACATTCACAGCATACAGAGCGATATCCACAGCACAGTCAAGGCTCCCTGAGCTGATAGTAGTTGTGTAAAGAGCTGAAGGAGGTGACCAAGGGACGTGAGTGTTAGGGATGCAATAGGTACAGAGGACTAAGTCACATGACTGGGGAGTTAGATGCAGCCACGTCCAGCCTGTGGCCTGTGGTGGTATATACATTTACTAAAGCAACCATACCCATTCACTGATGAATTGCCCATGGCCATAAAAAACAGAGTGCAATCAGCATCCCAAAGACTGGCCCAAAAGCTCAATGGAAATAAATGTGACTGTCCCCTTATAGAAGTTTGCTGACCTCAACTGAGAGAAGCTGCACAAAGGCCTGTGTGACCAGGGGAAGAGCCTGGAAATGTCGATGGGGTGGGTGGGAGAAGCAAAGCTGGTAGTGGAGAACAGACAAGTGCTGTGGATATGGCTCTGTATAAATAAAATGCTGATTGGCCAGTAGCCAGGCAGGAAGTATAGGTGGGACAAGCAGAGAAGAGAATTGTGGGAACAGGAAGGCAGAGGAGTAGACACCAGCCTGCTGTCCAGGGAGCAGCATGTAAAGGCAACAGGTAAAGCCACAGAACTTGTGGGACATGTAGGTTAACAGAAACGGGCTGAGTTTAAGTGTAAGAGCTAGTCAGTGGTAGGCCTGAGCTAATGGCTGAGCAGTTTAATTAATATAAGCTTCTGAGTGATTATTTTATAAGCAGTTGCAGGGTCTATGGGGCTGGGCAGGACTGGAGAAAACTCCAGCTACAGACAAGTCTTATCAGGCCGTGGGCCATTGTAAGGACTTCCGTTCTAGGTGAGCAGGACTAGGAAGCACTAGAGAAATCTGAACAAATAGATGCCATCGATCCGAGTTAGTTTTTACTAGGATTTACTGCTGCTGTGATGGCTGGCAAGCACTTCTGCCTCATTTTGGGGACTAAGGTAATGAGTAGATAACCTTATGAAGAATTAGTTTTGAACATAGATTTTCACTCTTTCATTAGGGTCATAGAGTGTGCATTGAAATATGACCCAACTGAGTCCCACCAGTGTGAACATTGAGGCACAGGTACACAGCTTTCCCAAGGATATCCAGTAGGAGTAGACAGCCTTCCTCCCCAACATGTGCTGCATACACACCTTGACACCTAACATGCATGTATGAGGCTGCTTGGCCATTATCTCTTCAACTGGACATACTGATCCATACCCACCACACTTAGTGCAGAGGTCTTTAGGAGACCTTGTTAATTGGTGTTAGGTGAACTTTGGTTGAAGTATTACCACTCTTAAAAACTGTTTGCTCTTGAATTCTGAACCTCTATGCAGCTCTGCCCAGTCCCCAAGAGTCCACAAAACAACATGGGAAGCACCCGGTACTGTGCCCGGCTTTCTGTATGGGCACAAATTATCAATGCCAAGGAGCAGAGAAGGAAAGGAATGAAAAAATCGTCACTAAATGGCCAGACATGGACATGTGAGAGGGAGCAGAGAGCACCAAGGCCCAGTGTGGTGGGTTCTAGAGCTGCTGGTCATTAGCTCTGTCCTGGAGCAAACCAGTTAGGAAGGTGGGGTGAAAAGAGCAAACTCCCCCCATCTAAATGGACCATTCCTGGTGACATCACAACCCTAAGTGGTTGCCAAGGCACTGCTAGGTGGGCTCTCATTTTCTCCCCAGGAGCTCTAGGGTGTGGATGTAAGAAGGCGAGGAAGGGAGGCAGATGGCGACAAAGAACAGCCCTAGCCCTAAGCCCATGGGCACAGCCCAGGGCGACCCTGGAGAGGCAGGAACACTGCCAGTCCCTGAGGCTAGCATCCGGGACACAGGTTCCACTCAACTGAAGATGAAGCCCAAGAAAATACGCAAGATCAAGGCGCTGGTCATTGACTTGGGTTCCCAGTACTGCAAGTGTGGCTACGCAGGAGAGCCAAGGCCCACCTACTTCATCTCCTCTACCGTGGGCAAGCGCAGCGCGGAGCTGGCAGCAGACGCTGGAGACACCTTCAAGGAGACTTACGTGGGCCATGAGTTGCTCAACATGGAGGCATCTCTGAAGCTGGTTAACCCACTGAAGCACGGCGTTGTGGTGGACTGGGATTGCATCCAGAACATCTGGGAGTACATCTTCCACACCGCCATGAAGATCCTGCCGGAAGAGCACGCGGTGCTGGTGTCCGACCCTCCGCTCAGCCCCAGCAGCAACCGGGAAAAGTACGCGGAGCTCATGTTCGAGACCTTTGGCATCCCCGCCATGCACGTGACCTCCCAGGCGTTACTGTCCATCTACTCATATGGCAAGACCTCCGGGCTGGTGGTGGAGAGCGGGCACGGCGTGTCACACGTGGTGCCCATCTCTGAGGGGGACCTGCTGCCGGGCCTGCCCAGCCGTGTAGACTATGCCGGCTGCGACCTCACCAATTATCTCATGCAGCTGCTCAATGAGGCAGGTCACAAGTTCTCGGATGATCACCTGCACATCATAGAACACATCAAGAAGAAGTGCTGCTACGCCGCGCTGCAGCCAGAGGAGGAGATGAGCCTGGGCCTTGAGGAGCTGCATGTAGACTACGAGCTCCCAGATGGCAAGGTCATCACCATCGGCCAGGAGCGCTTCCGCTGCTCCGAGATGCTCTTCAAGCCCTCTCTGGTGGGCTACACCCAGCCCGGCCTCCCGGAGCTCACGGCTGACTGCCTGGGCCGCTGCCAGGACACTGGCTTCAAGGAGGAGATGGCCGCTAACGTGCTGCTGTGTGGTGGCTGCACCATGCTGGATGGTTTCCCTGAGCGCTTCCAGAGGGAGCTGAGTCTCCTCTGCCCGGGGGAGAGCCCCACGGTGGCCGCTGCTCCCGAGAGGAAGACGTCGGTGTGGACCGGCGGCTCCATCCTGGCCTCCTTGCAGGCCTTCCAGCAGCTTTGGGTCAGCAAGGAGGAGTTTGAGGAGCGGGGCTGTGCAGCCATCTACAGCAAGTGCTAAGGGGCGGGCCCCACAGGCAAGAGCTGGAAGCAGAGGCCCTCCAGGGGGCTACTCTATACCTTTACAGAATTTCACATAAAAGTTTAACCTATAACCATCATGTCTGGTCTGGAGTTCTTGGTTGAATCCGTTAGCAGGTGGTGACAAGTTGAGTTTAGAGATAACTGCCTTCTCCTTAGCCTGAGTGTATGTGCCTCAGAAGTGAGACATACCTTCTCCTGGGAGGCAAGATGGATGCCAAGCTGTCTTAACAGCTGCTGTGGCAACGTTTCTTTCCAGAGAGGAAGGTAGCTGGAAGGTGGCCCATCCCGGAGCAGAGAGAGTCTCGTTAAAATGGCTGGTGCCTGAGTCAAACCAGAGTGAACTAATCCCAGATCCTTTAGGTCTCTGAGCCCATGCATTCCACTTCCTGGTGCCAGTTCCAGTTATGTGTCCGTCCTCCAGCTGCCCTTTATAATAGTCTCCTCTGCAGCAGAGGTGCATGGAAGGGCCAAGTTTGGAGGGGCCTCTTAGTGAAATATTAAAAGCAGTACCCATTCCCCCCCCCCCACAAAAGCACGACTACGTGAGAATTTTGTTCAAAGTTTTAGAGAATGTCTGAAACATCCTAGCACAGGGGTGCAGAGACCTGTGAACCTCCATCTGATATCACCGTCTTGTATGTTCACTTCTGACCTGTCCCTGGGGTTAGGCTTGGAATGCCTTGAGAACAGCAATTGTGCCTCCCTCATTTGAGTTTTCTCAGAACCCAGAGAAACGACTCCCTGTTGTGAGACAGATGGTACAAGTATCTCCCTCATCTTACAAATGCCGACAGGGAGGCCCGAAGATGCCCAGGCTTGTCTAACATCCACCTGCCTACAAAGAAGGAGTCTCCTATTGTGTCCAAAGTGGCCCCTTGGCTTTCTACCTTCAGGCAAATTACCAATCCCTTTCTTTTTAAAGTATATAAATTGCTTTCATATAATGAGAGAAAAATGGGTTGAAATTTTTTAGTAATCGGCTTTAGGCTTTAAAATTAAGGTCAATGTTTTAGCAAAGGAGATGCTTGTCTTCCCTGAGGCTTCCAGAGACTTGAACAAGTATCAGAGTGACACAAGGTGGTGAAGTCCTGCCCCTTGGGCTTGGCAAGATACCTTTACTGCCTGTCCAGGCTGCCTGCTCGCTCCTCACCAAACCCAGGTGTGCACCAAGTGTTATTTGTGTAAGGATTTTGTTTGTTTGTTTGTTTGTTTTACTTGGTTAGTTGGTTGGGTTTTAGTTTTAGTTTATGTGAACAGTTTATGTGCCCTGTATGGCCTGGAACTCACTATGTAGACCAGGCTGGCCTTGAACTCACAGAGATCCACCTGCCTCTGCCTCCCAAGAACTGTGAAGATGTGACACCACACTCAGCTTGTACAAGATGTTTTAAGAAATCAACCTGACTTCAATACTAGTCATTAAGAGTTTTTTTTGTTTTTTTTTTTTTTGAAGTCTGGAGAGGTGGCTCAGTGATTAACATCATATGCCGTTCTTTCAGAGGCCCCAAGTTTGGTTCCTAATAACACTTATGTTGGGGCAGTTCATAACCACCTGTAACTAGAGCTCCAAGGCAATCCAGTACTTCTGGTGGGCACCTGCCTTTGTGCACACATACTCACATATACATAATTATTGAAATCTTTATTAAAAAAGAGTTTTATGGTTGACTATTACATTTTTCTGTCTGATCAATGGGAAGTGAAGGTAGAGATGTGGCCTGTGGTTTGTATGCTGGGACTGTTTTTAACAGCTCATCAGAGTTGATAGTAAGTATTGAGGAGTGACTTCACTGGCCATGGCGGGAAAATTTACACCAACAGAGCCCATCAACCTCCCCCAGCTTATTTAAAGGGTGAGATGGGTATGAGTAGATCAGCATCTGTGGAGGTAATTACAAAAACCACAACAGAACCCAAACCTGAATGGACCTGCTCTCTGGTCCAGGCCTGGGGAAGAAACAAGGAACCCATATTTGAAAAATCCTCTGAGCAATTCTAATGGACACTCTATTAAATTGTTCAGAAAAGTACATGGTACATCCTGTGCATATTTCATGCAAACCAGAAAATTAATTACTTGACATTAGTGGGACAAGCCAATAGTGCTGGTGACCACTCCCTGCAGTCAGGACAGCTTTCTTTATATCCAAGCTCTCCTTCTTCCTGGACACCACTCATCTGTTTGCTCTCCTGGACTGTGCTTCCGGATATGCCCAGGTGTGCTGGCTAGTTTTATGTCAACTTGACACAAGCTAAAGTCACCTAAGAGGACTTCAATTAAAATCCCCCATAAGATCAGGCTGTAGGCAGGCCTGCATTTTCTTTATCAATGTTTGAGGTAGGAGGTCCTAGCTCACTACAGGTGGTGCCACTCCTGGGCTGGTGGTCCTGAGTTCAATAAGAAAGCTGAACAAGCTAGGAGAAGCAAGCCAGTAAGCAGCACTCCTCCATGGCTTCTGCATCAGCTCCTGCCTTCAGGTTCCTTCCTTGTTTGAGTTCCTGTCCTGACTTCTTGTAGTGATGAACAATGATAAAGTGTAGGCCAAATAAACCCTTTTCACTTCAAGTTGTTTTGATCATGGTGTTTCACCACAGCAATAGTTGTCCTGGCCAGCGGGATCTTCAGCAGAGACCCTAGAAGGGGGAATGGTGAATGAAAGGGACAAGAGACACAAAGAATTGACAGCAAGACAGTATTCTGATCAAGCTGCAAAATTTTATTTTTCTCAGGTGGGTTTTATAGTAAGCAGACCAGGAAACTTTCTTTGGGAAAAGATCAGGGGACTGTTGAGTTGCCAAGCAACCCAACCAAGCAACCTAACCACAAAACATTGTTACTAATGGTCACTGTAGCAGAAAGATAAGGAAATGTTAAGTTATTTTCTAATAACTCAGGACTTGTCCAGGCATGTCAAAAATTTCTGGTTAGTGGCTCAATACTGGATAACAGAAACTTAACTCAGGCAAGCAATATGGCATGGCTCTTAAAATTGTCCTCAGCAAATAGTAAGCTTAACTAGGACAGAAATTGGTATTAGGATAGTGGGGTATTGATGTGACAGACAGGACCTGTTTGGGGAAGGTTTGTGGAAGGACTTTGGAACTTTGGGGGAGAAAAGCCATTGAGTGTTCAAAGATTGGTGAGCTGTTCTGTGGGCTCTTGGAAGAAAAGACGTTGAGAAAAATGCAGATGGGGAGGCCTGGCTTGTGAAGTTTCAGAGGGAAGTTTAAAGACTCTATCGGGGGCCATTTGTTATTTTAAATTAAGATTCTGTGGTTCTGATTAGCTGGGGCTGAAGAATCAACTGCAATTAACAAGGTGCGAGAACCACTAAAGTGAAACCTTTGATTTGCTGGGATACTTGATGGAGCTGTAGCTGAAGCTTGGCACCGGGAGAGGCCAAGAGAAGCCATTGATGAAGGTGCAGGATTAAAGGGGTCATGCAGAGTTGAGGTTGGTACTATGAAGAGAGCCTATGTGTTAAGTAAGTCCACAAGAGTCTGGTAAAGGGTATCAATGGATTTATTAAAATATAAAACGAGGAGAAATACACTCACAGATACAGAACAAAGTAAACAGCCATCATCATCCTGCATTCTGCCCAGGGGTGAATGGAACTAGCTGTCCAGTCTCCAATCACCTCAAAAGAATGAGAGCGTGCACCCCTTCCTCAGTTTTAAGCAGTCATGTACCCAGAAAAATCACGCCTCTATCGGGCTAGATACCTCAAGGTCATTGGCGGAGCAAATTCCCATAATACTTCCCCTTTTTGTCTAAGTAAGAAGGTTCTAAACCTAATACAAAATTATATATAATAAGAACAATTATCAAGTATTGTCTAGAAGAAAGAAAAGGTAATAACATAAACAAAAATGGGACTACAACCAACAACAACAACATCAAGCAAAAAACATAAACTAAATGCCCAGGGCAAAGGTAATTGGCAAGTTACAGAGATTATTCCAATAGCTATCCTATCCTGAAGAATCTAAATCTTGTACCTGATATGCTCTTAGCTAAGATAGGAGAGGACTGTAACTGTAACTATCTAGTCTTCAACCCCATCAAAAACCTGAGAAGGAAAATAATTACCTGAGTGAGTAGGAAGTGCAAACAAGAAACTTCCAAAATAAGCAAGAAATGACAGAGACAGCTGGCTGCCTGGACAGTCACCCAATGTTTCTCTGCAATATTGGGGCATCCACTTTTGGTTACAGGCCTAGAATCTGACAGACCATTTTCAGAAGCAGGAAAGTTTGAAAGATTGTCCTACCTTGTCTTGGCAAGGTTCAGCAGTTGCTTTTCATCTGTGTCCTGCATAATGACTGGCAGTTTCTTCTGCAAAGTAAGAACCTAAAGGACCATCTCACTTTGTTTTGGCAAAGTTCAGTGGTCACTTTGCTATGGGTTCTGCATTTCAAGTTTATATACCTATTGTCAAGCAGTCAAGGCAAGGGCACTTTTTATGCCCAGTGGCTAACCTTTGCCACAAAGAAAGTAAACCCTATTTGGAGTTTCTTCCATGCCCATCATCTTCTCTGAAGTAGATTGATGCTGCTAGGAGCAGACATGTCCCATAGTCATAAAAAGTCTAAGTTTTTTAGAACATTTTAAATGCCATATTCTGTAGGTCTTTGAAGTGTTTGAAGATTACTTATCTATCTGAATACCTCCTATACCTAGAGAACCTAACATGACTATAAGTTTGACTATTAAGATGACTATTAAGTGTTTTTAAATTATATATTACATTTTTAAATGAGGTACATAAACATAATACCCTAAAAAAGACTAGAAATATACATACAGTATAATAAAATTAACTTTAAATTTGTATCAATAAACCAAAATCCATACTAATGTAAAATATGTAAGATTAATAGTTGTTTTTTGGATTAAAGTAGATTCAATAATCTACCCTTTTTTCTATCATTTCTACATCATATCCCCCTTTCTTCTTTTAGAAAGAGATTATGACCAATAACACTTTGTAATCAAATACCCTAAACAAAGACAAACAACCATAATCTATTTTTTTTTAAATGTGGGTATAGTTTTCTAGGCTACTTTCTGCTGTGTGGTGGTGTTGGTAATCTTTGAGGGACCCTGAGAAAATTTGGGATTATGGTCAAGTCCTGACTGTAGTAGTCTGTGAGGCTGGATCATCTTAGCCAGCTGCCTTGAAGCTGTTCTAGATGTTGGATCATTTGGACCATTGCTCCCACTGGAGACCTCTCAAGGGGTCTTCCTTGATGGAACCATATTAACCTGGAAGGAATCCACAGCTTCTCATCTTCTGTGGAAAGAAAAGCAGAACCTCTTTTCCAAAGCAACTTATCCTTAGACCCAAATTTTGAAGTCAAGGTAACTTAAAGATATATATGTTGGTTTAGCTTAGCAGGCCCTATACTCAAATGTCTCTCTGCAGTTAAAAATCCCAAAGACAGTACAATAATATACAGTATCCAGACTCTCTGTATTGTCCATCTTTACATAACTTTTTATGTTTCTTTATTCCCCTTTTAAGGACTAATTTTATTATTTTAAAACTACATATCTCTTTTTTTATGAGCAGGACCCGCAGGTCAATGCACTGAATGTGTGAACTTCTGGGGCAAGTCTGAGCAAACCTGCTACAGGTGGGAGAGTCGTGCGAAAGGGTGACTGGTGGCTGATTGCTGGTGTGGGAAGTGTGCCAGCCGCTGCAGAGGCTGGGGGCAGAGGCTATGCCAGTATCGACTGGCTGGCAGAGGTTAATAGAGCTGCGTGTAGCTGTGTGGGGCACACTGCCTCACATTGGGTGCCACCTGTTAAGTGAGTCCAGAAGAGTCTTTTAAAGGATGTCAATAGATTTATTAAGATATAAAATGGGGAGAAATACACTCACAGAATCAGAACAAAGTTAACAGCTCTCATCGTCCTCTGTTCTGCTTAGGGGTTAATGGAACCAGCTCTCTGGTCTCTGACCACCTCAAGAGAGTGAGAGCACATGCCTCCTCCTCAGTTTTAAGTAATAATGTACCCAGAAGAACCACACCTCTGTCCGTCCAGATATTTCAAGGTCATTGGTGGAGCGAATTCCCACAACACCTATGAGAGGTTATTGGTAAAAGTGTAGCACAGTTGCAGCAAGGGACTCCAGCATTTGGAGATGCCAGTACCATGGATTGACCACCAAGGACAGCAGCAATGGTGGGGTGGAGTGGAGCTGGCCTGACCTTAGGAGATAGCCTGTGTGTGCTGCAGAAGGTGGAGTTGAAGAAGTGACCCAGACCCTTTGGAGGAGCCCAGAAAATCTTGAGTGAATGCCAGACATTGGACATTGAGTTATTTACAAAGTTGGAGATTGTTTTTGCTTTGTTCAGATTGTGGCTATGCCCTGGTTCTTCCCTCTTGAAGTAAGAAAGTATTTAATTTAGATTTTATAGTAGCTCATAGTTGAGAGACTTTGAACATTTAAAAGACATTTTGATTTTTAAAGAGACTGAACTTTTTTATTTGAATTTATTTTAAAAAAAATTTATGTGCATTAGTGTTTTTGCAATTGGATTTTGGGTTCCCTGGAACTGAAGTTACAGACAGTTGTGAGCTGCCATGTGGATGCTGGAAATTGAACCCAAGTTCTCTGGAAGAGCAGTCAGTGCTCTTAACTGCTGAGCCATCTCTCCAGCTTTTAATGTGAACTTTTAATGTGTTTGAATTTGTAAACAATGTGGGACTTTGATTTATGTTTTGTATTGTGGTTTTAATATTAACATGCCATCTTTGGGATAAATGAGAAAGGAAAGGTTCTAATAGAAAAGTGATGTGTTAAATGGGTGGGGGTAGCACACACCTTTAATCTCAGCACTCCAGATGCAGAAGCATGTACATCTCTGTGAGTTTGAGGCCATCCTTGTCTGCAAAGCGAGTTCCAGGACAGAAAAGTGATGTGCTTATGTGTCAAGGTGACAAGGGCTCAGTTGTGCTGGATAGTTTTAGGTCAACTTGACACAAACTGAATTCGTCTGAAAGGATGGAACCTCAATTAGAAAATGCCTCCATAAGATCAGGCTGCAGGCAAGCCTGTAGAACATTTTCTTAATTAATGATTGATGGAGGAGAGCCACCCCTGTACTGGTGGTCCTTGGTGCTATAAGAAAGTAGGCTGAGCAAGCCAAGATGAACAAGCCAATAAGCAGCATCCCTCCATGATCTCTATATTAGTGCCTGCCTCCAGGTTCCTGCCCTGTTGGAGTTCCTGTCCTGCTTCCTTCCATTATGAACAGTGATGAGGAAATGTAAGCCTTTTCTCCCTCAGTTGCTTTGGTCATGGTGTTTCATCACAGCAATAGTAGCCCTAACTAGGACACCGGGCAAGCAGCTTCCTCCACCTATCCCTTTCTTTACACTACATGTCTACCTTGGCTTCTGTCACCTGTACAAACTCTGTAGAAAGGACAGCGGCCTCACTTGTTCATCTCAACATCATGGGTACAGGCTTGATCTTGGCCTGAAGCAGGTGCTCAATACATTTCTGGTAGATCTTATAGGTATTTACTGAGAGCCCCAAACTTGGCTACATGTTACAGTCACCTGGGGAGTGCCCAAGTTTACTCTGAATTAAATCAGAATGTTTGGAGTGGAAACAGTCACCCTGGTGTGATATCAGAAGCCCCCAGTTAATTTTGTGTGTAGTCCAGTTGAGAACCAGTGCTCTGGGGAAGCCTTCTGGGCCATCTCTTCCATTTTCACAGGGAAATGAACTTCACCTAGCTGGTTTGTGACCAGAGTGTGTGAGTCAGCACCTCACCGTTGCTATGGAAGTGTCAGTGAGGCAGGGTGGGGAGCTGAACTTCCAGCACAAATGGTCATTAAGGTTTACCTCAATAGGGAGGAGGTGTTCAGTGTGTGTGGGGGGAAACGTAAATAAGACTTACTCTTACAATATCAAAACATCCAGAACTCAATCTTGTAAAAAAAAGGAATTTGGCCTTGCTCCAAGGCAAGTCTGATCTTTGCCTTATCATGTGGAAGGTAACCTATGTCTTACCTCAAAACAATGCCATTCCTTAGGGTTTGGCTGGCCACACCCAAAAGTCTTAGGGTGATGATTAACTATGCCAGAAAGATCAACATTCCTATTTATGGAAGGGACTTGGGGCTAATGTGTCAGTCAACCATATGGGCATTTGATGAGTTATGCCTACCTAATGGAGCTTCAGTAAAAACATTGAGTGCCAAGGCTTGGGAAATCTTTCTTGATGGGTAAGACTTGTATGTTTTACCAAACATTTATATTGGAAAGTGATGTGATATCAGGAGAGAGAATATTGGAAATTTTGAATTTGAACCACACCCCAAAGTATAATATCTTCTAATGAGTTGGGTCCTTCAAGTGACCTTCAGTTTGTGTAAGATGTGATAATGCCACCTACCATTGTAGATGAGGACAACTCTAACAGCCTTTGTAGTTGGCTGAAACTTCTCCTACTTGTCTATAACCAGGAAAACTGCAGTAAGCATGAGAAAAGGCAACAGGATAAATCAGGTATGGATGACCCGACAGGGGTTTTTAATCAGCCATCATGAGATTATTCAATAAGCTATTGAAAATTATCAGCAAATCCAGAAAATGCTGGCAAAAAATAAGCTATTGAGCTAATCATGCAGGGATGGGGAGAGGGCCCAGTTGGTAAAGTGCTTGCTGCGCATCTGAGGAGATGAGCTCAGATACCCAAGCACATGTAGAAAAGACGGTGTAGCAATGAAAGCCTGTGCCAATAGGGCTGGGAGGGACAGAAAGGAAGGTCCTCAGTGCTTGTTGGCCAGCCAGTTTAGAGAGACCCTGTCCCAAACAATAAGGCAGAGAACTACAGAATAAGATGGATCCACTTCTAGCCCCTACATGCACATGCACACATTAGCAACTCCACACAAATGTAAATACACATGAATACACAAACACAAATAATAAAATTAAAACAGCATATAAATTATAGGATAGAAAAATATAGCATCCAAACTTTAAAAGCTCACTGGATGGGCTCAGAACCTTGGTAGAAGACAGTCAGTGAAATTGAGGACAGATCAATGTAATTTCACTAATAGAAATGGAATACAGAGAAAATTTATTTTTTAAAAATGAATGGGGCAGGGTGGGGAGAAAGTTCATCAGGTAAAGGTGATAGAATTCCTAGCCATTCCCTCATGACCGAGCATGAGCTGGCAAGACGCTTAGTCATTCCGGGGCCTTACGTTCTATGTAATCCATGTGCCATGTGGTCACATAATTTGTGTGCAGCGTGATCATGTAATCTATGTGTGTACATGGCATAGCTGTGTAAGCCCATATGCGCATGTGCGGGGGGAATCCATTAAAGCAGATCCCATACACTCTTCCCACCTCTTCCTGCACAATTTTTCAACAGGCCTAAGCACGCCCTTCTCTCCCCCTTCCCTTAATAAACTCTTATAGTGGGTTTTGTTGTGCCTCGTGGCTTTTTTTCTCATGGAAGACAGCTCCTCATAATAAATAACAAAAGGTGCTTGATGTCAAGCCTGATGACCCAAGTTTAATCCCCATAACCTATAACGTGGAAGGAGAGAACCAACTCCTGCAAGTTGTCCTTGGACCTCACCTATTCCACCCACTTTGCCATGTGTAACACACACACACACACACACACACACACACACACACACACACACACACACCACAATATAGAAATAAATGTAAAACAGAAAGTAAAAAAATGAGTGCTAAGAATCTAACATTCCTACCATCAAAATTTCAATGAAAAAGAGACAGAAAGGGTGTGATCAATAGTGTGCTTAAAGAAATAGTGGTGGAAACCCCCCAAATTTGACAAAAGAAAAAAAGATTCAAGAGTGAGTCATGGCCAGGTCTAGTGGTACACACCTGTACCCCCGGCACGGAGGAAGCTGAACCAGGAGGATCAAGAATTGCTCCAATTTCAAGGCCAGCCTCGTCCATAGAGTAGGTACCAGACCAGTTTGGGCTATGGAGTAATACCCTATAAAACAGAAACACAAAACAATAGCAAATCAAAGAAGGGCGAACCAAACTACTATTAACTAAACAGGATCTATAGACTTGGGGGATACCTGTTCACTGTGGTCTGTTATATATGCTTATGTTGTATAATAGAAAATTACACAAACGTATAGAAAAACATTATAAGTAAGACCAAATTCTTAAAAAGTTTATGAAACCCACAGGCAAGGTAAGATAGAGAGGGATAGACAGTAGAGGAAACATATTATGTATCCTATAACGGTATTTCAGCCCATGATGGACTGCATGCTCAGTAGTGATCCTATGATACATCACCCAGCAGCATCACAGCCTTCTGAATCTGTGTAAATTTGCTTCATATGTTGTCTATGCAGATAACGAGATAAGGATAATGTCCTTGGTGATGGCAATGGGATGGAAGGAACCTGGGTGCCTCAATGACTATTGGAAGCAAAAATACCAATCTGAGCCTTGAGACCACTACTGACAGGCCTCCATCTGCTTGGTTAATATCAGTTATTTTTATGTGTATGGCTGTTTTGCCTGCATAGTGTACCACATGAGTATAGCACCTGCAGAGAGCAGAAGAGGGTGTCATATTCCCTGGTGTTGGAGTTATAGACAGTTGTGAGCTGCAATGTGAGCTCTGGTCCTCTGGAAGAGCAGCCAGTGCTCTTAATGGCTGAGCCATTTCTCCAGGCCCCTCCTATCTGCTTTAAACCACTTGATATTGGAGGGGGGGGCTTTGGGATATTGCTGTGGAACAGTCTTTGTATACTGTAAATATGTATTACTCTCATTGGTTAATAAAGAGCTGACTGGCCTATAGCTGGGCAGGAAGAGATTGGGCAGGAGAGACAGACTAGGAGGATGCTGGGAAAAAGAGGAGCAGAGCCTGAGTTGTCACCAGCCAGACGCAGAGGAACTGTACAAAATGAGCTAATGAGTCATGAGCCACAAGCCATGAGCCATGTGGCAGCAAGTAAATAAATAGAAATGGGTTAATTTAAGTTATAAGAGCTAGTTAAAAACAAGTCTAAGCTATCGGCCCAGCATGTATAGTTAATAATAAGTCTCTGTGTTGTTATTTGGGAGTGGGCCTTGGGACAGAGCTGACTGGCCATTCTGATGAAAAACTCCACTTAAAGGATATAGAAATGAATCCTTTAATTTATCACAGAGGAGTACAATAGGAATTGGGTCATATTTTAGGACAGCACCAAAGGCCAGTCCAAGTGGCAAATTTTGGCAAATTACTAGCCAGCCCTAAGTTTCTCTATGCTTTGTTTTTGTTTTTTGTTTTTTAAATGATAGTTTCCTAAGGGATGCTTGTAGCTACTTCAGTGGTTCTCAAGCTGTGGGTCATACCCCCCTTGGGAATCACATATCAGATATTTCCATTATGATTCACAACAGTAGCAAAATTACAGTTATGAAGTAACAACAAAATAATTTTATGGTTGGGGTCACAACATGAGGAAATGTATTAAAGGGTTGCAGCATTAGGAAAGTTGAGAAACACTGGACTAGTTGCAGGTGTGGGGTCGAGGGTGTCTGAATTGTTAGGTGGATTGTTTGGAGAGGGGTGTGTGTGTGTATAGTACATGCAGGTAAAGGAACAAAGCTGCCACATGTATTATTATAAGTGGAAGGTGTCTATTGGTATCCTTTTGGAGAGCCTGCTCCAAGACTGCCTCCAGGGTATGCAAAAAAAAAATCCACAAATATGGTGAGGACTAGACTTTTTTATCTGAGGGGTAAATAAGGAAACACACACTTTCTGATGGTAACTTTCTTTTTTACTTCATCTTGAAAAAAATCTCTTTCTGAAAATTCTCTGTCTCCTCTCAGATACATTCTTTACATACAGCTACATATCTCTCTTTACGTACATACATCTCTCTCCTGCATAGCTACACATCTCTACACACAGTTACATCTCTTTCACACAGTTACATCTCTCTCCCCAGCTATATCTACCTTCTACACAGTCACACATCTCTATACACAGTTACATCACCTTTTTACATAGTTCCACATCTCTTTTCTCCATATATCTCTCTTTGCCCACACTTCTCTCTACCCTGCTACATTTCTTCACTCATAACTTGCATTTCTTTTCTAACTCACTCACTCACTCACTCACTTACTCACTCACTCACCTCTTCACACACATCTCTGCCCTACATATACATCTCTCTCTCCACAGCAAAAACTCTGGACAAATATGAGTTACATTTTAAGGGTCACAAACATTTCTTGAGTAAACAATAAGAGACAGAAAGCCATTCTGATACACATAAGGCATCACAGTTTCTCTCAGGCTTAGAATGTCACACTGACTGGGCATGGTGAGTAAAGCAGGCATGTAGCTCTGAGTGGTTAGGGTTCCCAGACAGAGAGTGACATTAAAATTCAGGACTTAAACAATAAACAGTTAGTTGGATGAACCTTGGGGTTAAGAGTATGTGAAGAAAGTCAGTTGCCTCAGGGAATTTATGTCTTAATGTTGTCAGCCTGACTTTGGTTCAACAAACAGACACCTGGGAACTTGTCCTTGTGTAATTCATCTCCTGGGGCAACTAGTCTATTTTGGATTTGAAAAAGCTGACTTTGTAGCTGAGGATATTGTCATTTTCTTATGTCAGTCTGAGTAATAAAAAATATCTTAGTATTATTTCTATTCATCAAAATTACACAGCTTAAGCAGAAATCATCTTTCTGACCATCCACAGCTGTATGCATGCCCAAGTGATGGAATATATACATGAGATAAACACACAAGCAGTGGGAAAACACTCTAAGCTGTTTTTAAGGAAGAAATGTAGTGGCACATGAGAAAAACTATAGACAGAAACAACCAGTCATTTACAGTCAGTGACCCCACAGTCTTTGCTAAGTGGCGTTCCCCATCAGAGAGTTATTCAGCTGGTGGGTCAACCTGTTGAATACTAGTTGTCACCTGCTATATACTCCCAGGGTGTGGGGTCCCACAGAAGCTCCCTAGTAAGGCCTTACCAAAGGTCAGAGAATCTGAGCTTGCTTTACCCAGCAGGGCTGCACAATAGAATGATTTGACCAGGGGTGTGGTTAGCAGGTGTTTTGAAGGGTCTACACTTGGCTGTATGTTGTGCTTTGATCTTGAAAGGGGGAGGTATTTTGCCTCTCCCCTTGGCAGTGTATAAAAATCCCATTAGAATAAAACTCAGGGTGACTCGGTATTGACCAAGGGCCCTCCCTTGTTATCCTGTGTCTCTGTGTTTCTCTTTGTCTACATCTATATTTCTATTTAATACTTCCTCATTCCTCTTTCCTCCCCACAACAACCCTTTGACAGGTCAGAGTTGGACTCCCACACCATGGCCTCTAGCAGGTGTCTATAACCCAAAGAAGATGGGAGTCTCCAGATAGACTGTTGTCTTCCATGCTTCTCTGCTTCAGAACTAGCCTCCATCTACCAGCAAGGAACAAATACTTAATCTGATGAAGTCAGGTTATCTGGTCATTAAAGTAAGAACATCTACCCCAGCAGAGGGACAGTGGGTGTGTCAACAAGCAAGGGGAGGCTTATGACATGATTTGGGAAAAGGGAGCTGTTTTGGTGAAATTTAGGTGGAATGGTGGCATTTTGATAGGTTGAGGTGAAGCGGGGCTGTGTGTCCGGTAGTAATATTAGGAATTATGGCAAAGCAGAGATGGTGTCTCACCTCTTAGAAGCTGCACATGAAGACATGGATTGTTAGGTCCCTTAACAGCACCTGTGTCCGGGGTGCAAACCCAGGCCACTTCTCTTTGTCTTAGTGAGTTAGACCTTGTAGCCAAGAGCTAGTTCTTACTTGGATGCTTTAAAAACCTGCATTCTTGCCAGGCGGTGGTGGCACACGCCTTTAATCCCAGCACTCGGGAGGCAGAGGCAGGCAGATCTCTGTGAGTTCAAGGCCAGCCTGAGCTGCAGAGTGAGTTCCAGGAAAGGCGCTAAGCTACACAGAGAAACCCTGTCTTAAAAAACAACAACAACAACAACAAAAAAAAAAACAAAAAAACAAAAACAAAAACAAAAAACAAACAAACAAACAAAACCAAAACCAAAAAAAACCCCTGCATTCTTTGAAGAGGAGGTGGAAAGACTGTAAGAACCAGAGGGGACAGAGGACACCAGGAGGACAAAGCCCTCTGAATCAACTAAGCAAGGCACATATGAGCTCACAGAGACTGAAGCAGCAAGCACCCGGCCTACATGGGTCTATGCCAGATCCTCCATATACATATTTTATAGCCATTAGCTGAGTATTTTTATGGGTCTCCTGACTGTGAGAATGAGTGGGTCTCTGACTCATGTGCTTGCTCTTGGGACTCTTTTCCTCCTATTGGGTTGCTGTGCCCAACTTCAATATGGTAGTTTTTGCTTCATCTTATTATATTTTCTTTTGTTAAAGAAAGGAAGAAAGAAAGAAAGAAAGAAAGAAAGAAAGAAAGAAAGAAAGAAAGAAAGAAAGAAAGAAAGAAAACTTGTACTTCATTGTGACAATGAGAACAAAACAAAACACCCTGCCTTCCTAGCCAGGTGTGGTGGCACACACCTTTAATCACAGAGGTGAGAGAGTCTCTGAGTTTGAGGGCAGCCTGATCTACAAAGCAAGTTCCAGAACCTCCAGGGCTAAATGGAGAAACCCTGTCTCAAAAAACGAACAAACAAACAAAAACAAACAAAAAACCACCCTGCCCCACTCCATCCCTGAACCCGAGAAATGGCTCAGTTGGTGAGGTGCTTGCCTCACAAGCATGAAGATTACCTCAAAACTCACAAAAAAGTCAGGTGTGGTGGTATGCATATAAAGCCATCACCAAGGAGGCAGAGAGAGGTGGATCTGTGGGGCTTGCTGGTCAGCTGGCCTCCAGGCCAGTGAGGTACCCTGTCTTAAACAAACAAGGTAGCTAGCTCCTGAAGAACAACACCAAAGGCTGTCTTCTGGTCTCCAAAAGTATGTGCATATGTACATGCACACCTCTACACAAGGGACACCCCCCCCACACACACACACCACACACACACACACACAGGAAGTCTCTATATTTCTGTTCACCCGTAATTTCAGAACACTGATTTCTCAGGACTCAGGTAGCAATCTCCCACACTGAATTCAGCATGAGGCTGGGCAGCTGCAGAGCCTTTTTTGGAAAACTATCCTTTTTCTGTGGCCTTTGCAGCTGGCTCTGTGTTCTTCTCATTACCGAGCTTGACCAATTGCATTGCAGAGTTTCATTTCTCAAGTTCAAACCAACTCTTCTGCTCTCATAACCCAGTCTCCTGCCCAAGGCTCTAGCCAAAGAGAAGCTGCGGTGGTGTGGGACTTTGTCTGGAAGTAGTTTCTGTTTCTCTCTCCTTGCAATCTGGGGGCTGCCATGCAGCCTGGACTTATTGCCAAAGGAGAGACTCGTAAGGGACTGGATGGGGAAGAAGCCTCTGGGTGAGGGATGATAGGTATCATGAAGATGTGGGCAAATGGCAAGGGGCGTGCCTCAGGTTCCTGCTCTGTTCCTGGCTGAAGCCTGCAGCCAGATTAGCTGTGAGTGCAGCTTTGGTAACTGGGTCAGTGCAGGCAGAGATGCTAAAGAAAGCATGAGTGTAGTCTTTGAACTTCTGCTTGGCAAGCCTGGGAAAGATGAGGGCCCTTTGGCTCCTCAGCTCCCGTGCCTGCCTTCCACAACCCTGGCCAGCACCCTTTCCCAGCCCCAGTCTGAGTCTTCCTTGCTACTGTCACCAAAGGATGGCAGTGCTGTTGTGGTTTTTAAAGTCTAGTGTTCACTTTAGGACTGCAGTGAAGGAGCTGCTTTTGTTTGAATGTGAAGTGTCCCCATAGGCTCATGTGTTTGGACACTTGACACCCAGCATGCGGTGCTGTTTGGAAAGTTGTAGAACCCCAGCCAGGCTCGAGGCAAGGTCTCCAGCAGACAGGATGGAACTGCAGGTCCCAGAGTCTCAGCTACTTCCAAAGAAACTCAGGTGCTGGCATAGCCAAGCGCTTATTAAGGGCCTCAGGTGTGGCAGGTTCTGTGATAGGAACTCCAATTATGATGGTGTTCCCTGGAGGTGGAAGGGGATTATTTTTTAAATATCTTCTCCTCCTTTGATGAGTATTACATAGCAATTTTAGAAGGATTGTCTTGCAAATAACTATCATGAGAAAGATATCTTCTTAGTAGATAGAGTGGAACTATAGATTTCCAACTGCAAAAATACTTATTGCTAACATCTTCATGTATTTTCCCTTAGACTTTGCTGTTCATATTTAATAGTCAAGTCATTTATAATTGTATGTTAAGATATGCACACATATTTTTAATGGTTATAAAAACACAATACCTTATCACAAGCACTTTCTACATTATTTTACATGTTCTCTAAATATTTTCAATGTCTACTGTATTAAGTTCACTTTTCTTTGATATTTAAGTGATTCCTTGTTTGTTTGTTTGTTGTGAGACAGAATCTTACTATGTAACCCTGGATGACTTGGTCTATGTAGACCAGGCTAGCCTTGAATTCACAGAGGTCCATCTGTCTCTGCTTCTGAGTGCTGGGATTAAAGGTATGCATCACCATCCCTGGCCTAAATTCTTGATAGCGTAAGATGTGACTTAACATCTTTGTGAATAATCTTACCTACTAATGAACAGTCTCATTTCCAAATCATGAAGCTTGTCATGACCCTTCAGCTTAGGGCTCTACTTTTGGGTCTCTTCTCTCTTTGTGGTGATCCACCCTTATGCTCCAAGTGTCTTGTGACCCAACTTACACAGGATGCTTTTTCTACACTCTCTGTAAGAGCTGTGTCTTTTTCAAGTTAATAAAAATGTGATTCATAGAAGATTATTCTTTGCACAGAACTATTAAAACATCTCACATAAATTCCCCTCGACCACCCCCTTCCTTAGGTAAACAACAAGACTAGTTTGGCAAACATCCCTCCGAACCTTTGCTGTGTATTTATGTTCATTTGTGTGAGTAGATATTTAAAATATGTGTAGTTTATTTACTTACATAGAAGATAGCATGGTGCGTATCATCTTACAGTGTGTGTCTTTTGTTCCACAATGTGTCTTGTTGGTCTACCCCTAGTAATACATCCAGGTTGTCGTCAGCATTTTGAACATCTTTATGGTATTCCCATTAAGTCGACTTCCCAGTGTTTTGTTAAAGGGGCGTTTGTGTCTTACTCTCCATCACAGTCTACCGTGCTGGAAGAAAGGGGTCTCTCAACATGCCTTATTGTAGACATTTGCAGGTATCTGCCCAGAGTACACACCTGGAGGTGGAATTAACTTCTGTAACCAACCCTCCAGGGAAGAGCAGAGGCAGAGTGAGGCCTAGAGGGTCCTAAGTGAAAGTTAAATTGGAATTCATAGGTGGTGGCCAAACGCACAGGTGAAGCTGAAGGAATGTGAGAAGGTTGAAAGCCTTGGGAAGTTTCTGGAGAATCTTATAAGGTAATGGCCTCACATTTGGAATCAAGGACTTCCGGGGGAACATGAGTGGATTATTATTTTTATACCTTGGGAACAAAGAAGACACATTTACTTCATCAGAGATAAAGGGTCTGCTCAGAGTCATACAGATGGTAAAGGGCTTCTTGTTACCTCATTGTGGAGTGAATGGCAACCTAGTGGAATTGTGAAAGTCACTGTGTCTACAGGCCTGCTGGTGATGCACAGTCACCATTCACAAAGAAGCAAGACCTCGGGAGGTGAGACTCACTCTCTCATCTTGAGCCCTAAACACTAATATATTTTACCCTTGCTCTAGGAGGCCGAACAGCAGGACTCTGCTGTACCCAGAGTCCCCCAAAGACCACCAAGAGACCAAATCCGATGCAAAAGCAAAGGATCTTTGTATTGTTATGAGTTATCTTGGGACTCTCTGTCCTTCTGACGAGCAGCAGAGCAGGAGAGACCCTGAGTAGCAATGGGGCAGGGTATTTTTAGGGAGTAGAGCTGAGGAAGCTGTAGTGGGGGCTAAGAGGCAGGGGAGTGGACCACATGGCTGCCACCTCCACCCCCCTTTCAGCCCACTCTCTTCCTCTCTCCAGATTCCTGTGGACTTCTTTCTCCAGCAGCATCAAAGAAGTCCAAACGAGAAAAGCAAACAATCCAAATTATAGGATAGCCGAGGAGACCCATTTCTATGTAAACATTACCAGTCTGCCGTGAAACAAACACTGCGGAAACATAGAGGCTTTGGTTTGGATCTGAGATGTGCGAGATGGCCATGCTTATAAATAGCCTCTCAACCACCCAGTGGAGCCTCCTCTTCATGCCTGTAGAGGAGGAGAGCCGGGCACACTACCCGCATGAGGCTGTTCAGAAAGCCATCCAGGTCCGCTCCATAATCATTAACTTCAGGCAAGAAAACAAAACAAGCAAATGGAAACAAAAAATAGCCGAGAGTGGAGATGGGTCATCCACACAAAAAGTTGGCATCGGGAGGATTTCTTAGAGCCAGAAAGTGACAGAGGTGACATTGGAAGTGGTGTCTCTGCAGGCACTTGCAGGCTGTCACAATAGGAGTCCTCATAGTGGCCCGTTTACAGACAGACACTAGAGACTGCAGCCATGTGAGCTGTCTTCTGAGGACTTGGGAGCCAAAAATGCTTCAGCCTAGAGGGGTTCCACTGAGTTCACTATCTCCCTAAATTGAAATGTTTGAGATGCCTCTTAAAAAAGGCAGATCTTGAAGAACTCCACCCCAAGTCCAGCATGGAATCAGGGAGGTCCTGGGATTCAGAACATTCAACATCATTCAAATGACTTAAAAGTGCTCAGATGCCTACCTGCCTGAGGGTTTCACCCTTCCCCCGCCAATTGTCCAGTTACTTTGCTATGATGGTGGCATGTCTTACTGGACAACACTGCATACGTTTTGCTGAATCTTTTCAAGTTTTGCAAGTCATAAAAGTCAAATATTGGCAATTTCCCATGATTCAACTTAGTGTATTTAGTTTTTGTTTCTTAAATTACAATGGAGGTCTAGAAAATGAGTTACTGAGATCATTGACTGGATACGTTCAGGGTGAAGGGTCTCCCAGGAGTAAACATTAACTGACATGTGACCTAGGCCAGAGGTTTCCATGCCTGTAAGTTTAGAAAACATTTCAGGGGAAACTTTAGAATTGTTCTTTTAAAGAGGGATGTTATTGCTGATGGTGGCCAGAAGAGGGAGTCAGGATCCCTGGAGTGAGTAACACTTCGGGTGCTGGAACCAAACTCCAGTCCTCTCAGGCCAGAGCGGCAGGCGCTTTCATTGCTAATCCATCTCCCCAGCCCCTACTCAAGAATTCTCAGGCATGATTTATGAGGAAACAGGTCTTCAGGTCTTAGAGGTAGTGTCGTTGTTTTTATGTTTCCAGCCTGACGTTCCCCACCCAGGGTCTCCACAAACCTTGTGGGAGAGGTTTTCCCCTAGACTGGAAAAAGGATGCTGTTGTCTTGAAACAGAGTCTCTACATGTAGCCTTGGCTGGTTTGGAACTTGCTGTGTAGACCACTCTGGCCACAAACTCATAGACATCTACCTGCCTCCACCTCCTGAGTGCTGGGATTAGAGGCGTGTGCCACCACACACTGTTAAAGGGGCATTAAGGCGGCCATCCTAAATCTTTTCTAAAATGAGGCACTTCGTTTTCTGCTGTTTAACAGAGTCTCTGAGACTGGGAAATCAATAAAGTAACAAGAGCATGGCATGAACATCTCGCTTCTGGTGAGGGCCTAGTGCTGGGTTAAACATGGTGGAGAACCGAAGAGCCTGTGGGATCATGGTGGAGAGCCAGTGTGAGGGGCTAGGTTTGCTTAACACTTAACAAACGACTCCTTTGGTAGTTAACCTGGTCTTTAAAGAAGTACATTAAGCCTTTTTACCGACCTACTCACCTCTGGAAGACCTAACCTTCCAAGGCTACCTTACTGGAGACCAGTTTTCCAATATTAATTTTGGAGGACACACAGAGTACAGCAGCCATCAGTCAACCAATGAGAAGAAAACCGAGTGGCTCACAGATGTAGCACACAGGTGAATTAGGCTTTGAACTTGAAAACAACCTGGTACTTTAAGAAAGACTATACATCAAACTGCGTTTTGGTCCTTAATTAGGGTTGTAACTTAACCAGTCAAGTTGCATGATCCTGGTCAGATCAAGTGACCTCCAGCTATCTGCAGCTCTAAAATAAGGAGGATGTTGCAGAAGTGTGTGAGGGCCTGCTTCTGAGGAAGGCGTAAGAGACCCTCAGAGCTGCACATGTCCGTCCACAGGAAGGTCTCAGTAAGCGGTTACTGTGAGGGAATTCTAGGCTGGAGGTTATGCCAGAGTCACATAACAGCATCTCAGATAACAGAAGACTTGCAGATACAGAACCCCAACCCAGATCCGGATCCAACAGCCCGTCCGCACATTCGACTGTCCTTGGGCATTTGTTCCAAAGGGGAAAATTCTTGGATGATGTGAAGCTGGCATATCCACCTCGAGCGCCAGCAGGTGCCAGTACAGGCTAAACTTTCAGAAGGGCTGGCTGCTCTGATTGTCACATCCTTCTGTCCCTCTGTGTGAGTCATGAAAGCCCAGACTTCCTTTCCTTTCATCCTGAGAGTGATTTCTGTCTCCCACAGCTTTTTTTTTTTTTTTTTTTTCCTGTTGACTCTGTGCCTGGGAAGAAAGGCTCATGGTTTTACTGTCAAGGGTCAATGAAGAATGACCTTCTGTTTAGGTGACCTGGCCAAATCAGTGACTACATTTACAGAATGCTTTACAGTTTGCAGGTTATATCCTTATCCAGTAGCTCATTTGATAACTGCTAATCCCTGGCAAAGCGGTGTGATGTGAGGGGCTGGACACTGGAGTCCATAGGTCACTTTCAAATTCCCACCTCCATGTGGACAAATTGTCTTTGACAAGCGATGTACCATCTCTACATATCACAGATTTAAGTCGCAAGTACTCACAATATAGAAACAGAGTTAACTGATATTTTGTTAGCTAATACTGCTATTTCATTTTCTCTTTTGTGCTAAATCAAACCCAGAGATTTTTGCCCGTTAGCCAAGCTCTCTAGCACCGAGCCACATTCCAGCCTTCATGCAGTCATTTCTATTGTGTTTTTTTCACCAAGTGACTTCAGCTGTTCCCAGAATAACCAGCTTAACCTAACAGGTCAAATCTCACTCTGCTCCCGTATGCCCTCCCATCTTCCCTCGCATCTCCTGTCTTCACACCCTTCTCAGAGGCTCTCCCATACGTAGCCTAGACCAGGCTTTCATTCTCCTGGCCCTTGAACCTGTCTCAGGCCTTTGAACATACTCTGTTTTGAATACCCACCACTTCTGAAATCCTAGCAATTCTCCACCATCTTTTCGGTCAGCCTACTCTTGCTTGTCCCCCGACCCCTGGTTCACTTTCTTCACACTTTCCTTGCAGTGGTTTTGTGGACCGAGATGGTATCTTTCCCTCTAGGTTTTCTCATTAAACTGAATGCTCCCTGATGACAGAGACCATGCATATCTAGGAGGTGCCACATACATTTGTGATACTGTGTAAGTGCTGGTCTGAGTGAATGCATGTCGTAAGATCTGTAAGTGCAGCTAAAATCATCTTAGGCAAGCATTAATCATTGATCTCAGAGGCTGTGGAGAACCCAGGTTCCCATGCCCACTCCCCACATTCTCTGGGAACTCCCCAAGCTGCCTTTGAGTAAGGCTACCGAACATTGCTGGGTGATATTTTAGACAAAAGCTGGACATAAAAAGACAAAAGCTATTCATACGAATGCACCAGACTTCATATTTACAGCCCAGTAGAGACTGCCAGTGGCATCAAACAGCCAGTGTGCAAAGGCCTGCTTTGAATGTATCAGAAAAGATGAAATTACAGTATGTCTGCCTTTGATGTCCCGTCTGTTTCTCCTTCCCAAATAAAAGGGAAACTCTGGCTCCAGGCTGATTTTTCAATGGCAAAAATAGACTAAATTCCAACCCTTAAATTATCAAAAGTGCCACATACTTGACAGGCAGCTAAGCAGAGAGCAGAAACCACCAAGTTAGTAATTAAATGAGCTTAAGTCAAATTAACAGAGACAGACATTCTTGTCTGGCGGCCACAGTCACAACAGAAGTCCTGGGAGCCCTGGATCTCGCTCTGGTGCCTGTGTGCATCAGACTTGAATCCTGATATATGACTATGGTTGTGCTGTCATTCTACCCCCATCTGTCTTCTTGGAAAGGCTCCAAGGGTTGGCAGGATGACCCCGATCAAAGATGGGGAAGAAGGAAGGTCTGAAAGGAGTCAGGGATGAAGCTAGGGGGCTGGAGCCTCTCTCTTCAGAAGCTGTTTTCTAGATTCTGTGAGGGCCTTGGAAGACTTGCCTTTGTGTAGCCTGATTGGTGCTTAGGAGCCCTTGTAAGTACTTTAACATAAATTGTTATCCTTTCACCCCCAAATACTGAATGCTCACAACAGCGGTCAAAGCAAAGTCCTCAGAGAGCCACATGCTGGTGGTGGAAGGCAGACATAAAAAGTTAATAAATACATGGTCCTCCAGGTGAATGGTGTCGTGGGCATAACTTCTGTGGAAGCAGGAAGCTGGAGCAATTAGGGGGCCATGGAGAGGAGGAAATTGGAGCTATGTGTGTGTGTGTGTACAAACATGCACGCATGTATATGTGCGTATCCGTGCGTGTGGAAGATAGCATCAATGCTGGACACTTTCTTCAGTCACTCTCCAGTGAACCTGGAGCTCGCTGCTTTGACTAGACTGGCTGGCCAGTGAGCGCCAGGGATCCGTCTGTGATCTGTCTCCTCAGGGATGAGTTTATAGGGAGCCACAGCCACACCTGGCTTTTTATTTAAATGGGAGTCTGGGAGACTGAACTCAGCTCCTCACGATTGCATTGCGAGTCCTTTACTGACTGATCTATTTTCTGAGATCTGAAGTTGCTGTTTATTTTGGGCACGAAAGGGAGGCTTCTCTGACAAAGTGATAATTGAACAGAAACCTAAATGGGGAAGAGGATTTCAGCAAGTGCGAAGAGTTGGGAAAATGCTTAGCATCTCTAAGGGAAAGCAAGGGGTCCAGAGGGGCCAGATCAGGGCAAACAGGGAGTGGGACAGGGTAGGTAGTGAAGTTGAAAAGAGATGGGGCCTCAGTCATCAAACATTCTGAGGGTGTTGGTATTTTATCTCAGTTAAAAATGAAGCCCTGAATGTGGTGGCCTGGGGTCTGATCAGCCACCTGGGACCATGCAGTACCCAAGGGCTGTACTACAGCTGGAGCCATACAGATCTGAGTGGCCTGTGTTGCTACCTGATGCCATAGAGACCTTCAGATCAGAGCTGAAGCTGAGGGTCATGTCTGGGTCCAGTGATCTTACTGCAGTGAGGGTCTGTGTTGATGTCTGAGGCTACTGTTACCACTGAAAGCCATTTGGATGCTAGAGATCTGGGGCCATGTTAGTATCCAAGGGCCACGCTGGCCTTGCTGATCTGAGAGTCCTGCACTGACACCCTGAGCAGTGGTGATATCCAGACCCAGGTGCCTAGTACCATGTCTGGGTCTGTGGTCCTACTGCAGCCAGAGTCTGTGTTGAAGTCTGAGGCCCATGTTGCACCAAAGGTCACTGGGAAGTCCAAGGTTGGGGCCACAACCTGTGGCCTTGTTGGTGTCAGGCGACTGTGGAGGCCCAAATTACTCAGGGGTCCATGAATCTGAGCTTGCCTTACCCAGCAGGGCTGCATAAGGGGATGATTTGACCATGGGTGGGGTTATCAGGTGTTTGGAAGGGTTTACACTTGGCTGTGCAGTGTGCTTTGATCTAGCAAGGGGGAGGCCTTTTGCCCCGCCCCTTGGCATTGTTATAAAAAGCTCTTTCAGGCTGGAGAGATGGCTCAGAGGTTAAGAGCACTGACTGCTCTTCCAGAGGTCCTGAGTTCAATTCCCAGGAACCACATGGTGGCTCACAACCATCTGTAATGAGATCTGGTGCCCTCTTCTGGCCTGCAGGGATACATGCTGTATACATAATAAATAAATCTTAAAAAAAAAAAAAAAAGAAAAAAGAAAAAAAAAGCCCTTTCAAAGAGGCAGAAGGGGCCGTTGGGTATTGACCCAGGTACTCCCGAAGCTATCCTGTATTTCTGCCTTTCTCCTCTTCACTATCTTTCTAATATTTTCTTATCCCTGCTCCTCCTCATAGGAAACCTGGAAAATGTGGGAGCTGGCTTCCCACAGGGGACCTTGCTGCCACCAGAGCCATTCTGATCTGAGTGCCTGGTGCTTCCACCAGGAGCCAGGATGCCCAGACCTGAGCTGCTGCCGAGGACCATGTCTGGGTCTGTGGTCCTGATGTAGCTGGGGTCTGTGTTGATGTCTGTAGCCTGTGTTACCTCAGGGGGCCATAGGAATTGTGTGTGAAGAAATCAGAGGGTCATGTTGAGCTGGCCTGCCCTTGGCTGGCTCTGCCCCTCACTGGACACTGAAGCAAGAGAGCTGCTCCCCACCCCCTGCACTTGGGAGAGATGGTCCCACCCCTCGCTATGGGCAAGGTAGAACTGACCCTGATGGTGTGGGCATAGGGGAGCTGACTCCTCCCCCTCACCTGATGAGGGCGGCCCCAGAGGCCTGGACTGACCATCTCATCTAACACCCAGGCCCACAGCTGGGCCTTGGGTTGGCCTACCCTAATACCTATCCCATCTAGGACCTGCTGGAGCTTGTGAAGGGACTGGTCCTGTAGAATGAAATCCACAGGATCTCCATGACTCAGGGTGGCCGAGGGATATCCAAGAGGAGTTTTGGTGAGGATCCAGTGATGAAACTAGAGGCCTTGTACCAGACCAGTGACTCATTGCAATGAACATTTGCTAGTAAAGCTGAATGGACAAAAGGGTATACTATGTGACACACCATGGCTCCCAGTGTCACCAGGATGAATGAAAAGGTGTCAGAGAGATGGGAAAGATGGAAGAGCGAAAAGGCTTTGTTTGTCTTTGTTTTTTGTTTCCTTGCTTGTTTTGATTTTTTAAAAATTTTCTTTTGGGGCGATGCCACAGTGGGGGAGGGGATGGAATATGGGGGGACTGGGAGGTGCGTGGAATTAGGGTGTATGATGTAAAATTCCCAAAGAATCAATAAAAAACTTATATTAAATTAAAAAAAAAAAAGAAACCCGGAAAGATTTGGAGCAAATACACCACGACTTACAAGTGTCATTGGGGTGTGGTGTTGAAAGTAACGTTGAGGGGCCAGGATGGAGTAGGAAGCCCTATCCTGAGACTTAGTATCAAACCTGAAGAGACATTCCTGTGGTGAGACTGGAAAGGAGGGCTGATGGGACGGGCTGGTAGTTTGAATGGAGGACCCAGGAGGGAAGGCTGCAAGGATAACAGTACAGATTTTAGCCTGTCCAGCTGTGAGGAGCTAGGGTAGATCAGAAGCAGGTTTGGGAGATGGACATCAAGACGTTGTCTTTGGCTGTGCTAGTCTGAGGCACCCATGATACTAACCTGGGTAGGAGGGTCTCCTAGTTGTCATCTCAGCTGAAGATGGGGATGCAGGACAAGAACTGATGCTAAAAGCCCTTGGTGCCATTGGAGGTGGGGACAGCTTGCAACGACAATCAGGGATTCAATGGCTCCAAGAATGAATGAGCTGGGCATGCTTGCTGCAAGACAGCTCCATTTATCAGGCCCAGGCACAAATGTCAATGCAGCAACAGGAAACTGCTTCAAACTCCTGCTGAGCACTCTCAGATGCCTCCCCTCCCACTGCCTAGGCTGGAAGAAGAACCATCAGATTGAGAAGTTACTCACTCAGCTTTGGGCCGCCTTTTGCTTTCTCCACCGATGTTTGACAGCTTTCTCCTGATTGGTCCTCATTCTGCACCTCATTTGCATACGCACACCCAGAAGGAGTTTTTACCAGACCAGCTCCCAGCCAAAGTCCTCTCTGCATGGGCTAGGGGCCAGGCTCCCCAGCATTCTTGCAAAAAGAATGAAGACTTGAGAGTCTCTTGGCTAGGCACCCCAAAGCCTGCTGAGGACTTACAGCTGTAACAGCACTGGCTTCTCGGGATTGGTTGGCATCCTCCTTCTTCTTCCCCACTCAAGTTTCCTTTCTCCTGCTTAAATTGTTCCAGGCTGGATAAAAGTCCCTCCTGTTTATTTTCCCTTCTGTCTGCCCACTCAACTCTTGGAGGAAGGGCAAGACAAGCATCTTACTGGAGAACAATTTCAGTAGCACCCTCACAGGTGCTGTGAGCAGAAGAGCTCAGCCATCTTACTGCTTAGAAAGTACTAAGCCACTGCCATGCTATTGACCGCACAAACCCTTTTGTGGGTCAAAGAAAGCAAAGTTCATGGAACATCTGCTTGCTGTCAGGGGAAGCCAACGTAATGCTTTCGGGTGGATACACAAGAGCCTGAAACTAGCAATGGAGAGCTGTCTTAGGGCTGTTGCTCTGTAGTACGCAGTCACGAGACCTGCTCACTGGAAGCCCACTTGCTCCTTGCTAGATTCCTGAATCCCGTCCTGGGTGGCCCTGAGGGGAGGCCATATACACATACGTATTTTCCTTATGAAGACACTCCTATAGTTTAGGGGAAGAAAGTACAGCTACAAATAAACATTTATTTTTGTTCATTCCTCTAAAGAGCACTTTCTTGGCCAAGTTCACCCCATAAATCAAGATGATGAAGAGTATGGGATAATTGTCAAGCACAAAGAACTGAGGTGGAGGCTCCTGTGAGCCGCCTTGCCCTGCTTCCCAGTCCCTAGTCCTATACCTAACATCTCTTGGACGGTGATTGAGGGCATATCTCTGAGATCACAGATGAGCATGATTGATGGCCTACTTTTTTTTTTTGAGACAGGGTTTCTCTGTGTAGGTTTCTCTTTGCGCCTTTCCTGGAACTCACTCTGTAGTCCAGGCTGGCCTCGAACTCACAGAGATCCACCTGGCTCTGCCTCCCGAGTGCTGGGATTAAAGGCGTGCACCACCACCACTGCCTGGCGATGGCCTATTCTTATCACAACTTGTTAAGCCATGTTCGGTTGATGTTACTGGGAGACCTGCTCTTTTCTGAAGGAAATGGAGGAACAGTGGATCTGGGGGAGAAGAGAGGTGGGAAGGAACTGAGAGGAGTGGAGGGAGGGGAGGCTGTGGTAGGATGTATTGTATGAAAGAAGGAAAATAAAAATAAAAAATTTATTCTTTGAAAGTTCCATCTATTTATACAATATATATTAATCTTGTTCATCTGCTAGTCCCTACCTCCACCTTGTTGTACCCTCCAGCCCATCTTCCTCCTAATGTCATGTCCTTTGCTGTTTGTTATTAATATTTCCTTGAGTCCAATCACTGTTGCCCATAGGTACATGGGTGTGTGGCCATCCACTGGGTCATGAACAACCTTCTAGAAGCCAAGTCTCCAAAGGAGAGTAACTCTCCTTACTTCAGCAGCCATTGACTGCTGATAGCTCCTCTTAATAGAGGTGGAAACTCACGGTCTCCTCCCCCCTTCATGCTGGAATTTTAACTGGCTGGATTTTGTGGTAACCGCAGCTGCTGTGAGCTGATGTGTGTGACAGCCATGTTATGTCCAAAACTCAGCATTCTGCAGGTCTCCTCCCTCTCTGGCTCTTAAATTCCTTAATCCCCCTATTGTATGAAGTTCCTTGAACCAGGGATGGTGAAAGCTTGATATAGATGACTCGTTCACAAGTGAACACTCAGAGTCATGCTCATCACTTTGCCCAGTTAAGAATCTCTGTATTTACTATAGCCCACTGCAGAAAGAAGTATTTCTGAACCAAGTTGAGAGCAGCACAGATCTGTGGCTATAAACATAAATATTTAGACTACAGTTTGGCAGCCATGACCACTGGAGTGGTTTGAATGACTACGGTCCCCAGAGGCCCATAAGGAGTGGCACTATTAGGAACTGTGGCCTTGTTGGAGTAGTATTGGTTGTAGTGGTAAGGCCACTCCACGTAGTTAAAAGGGAGGTTTATTTTGTGGGGTAACTTACAAGTGAAGGGATAGGTTACAGGGTCTGGAAAAGGTGTAACAATCTGGCGGTGTTCTCTGGAAAACTCTGCTTGGTCTACCTCCAGTGTCCAGGATCCAGGAACCAAGAGAGCTAGCCCATCTGGACCTCAGGTCTTAAGGGCTCCTGTCTCGGCCCTACTTTGTAGGCATGACAGTTACCGAAGCCTCAGTGGGGGTAGTACTTCCAGGTCAAAGCTGGAACAGCTACCCACTACAGAGTAGGTGTGATCTTATCAAAGGAAATGTATTACTGAGGGTGGGCTTTGAGGTTTAAAAAGCTCAAGCCAGGTCCAGTGCCATTCCCTCTTCTTGCTGTCTGTCAATCCAGATGTAGAACTCTCAGCTCCTTCTCCAGCACCATTTCTGCCTGTATGCTTCCTGCCATGATGACAATGGAATAAACTTCTGAACTGTAAGGCAGCCCCAATTGGATGTTTTCCTTTATAAGAATTGCTGTGGTCATGGTGTCTCCCTAACTAAGTCAACCACTTGGCAAAACAATAATAGCAGGATTCCCCCTAGAGCATAAGATCTCTCCAGCTGTGGGCTTTGACCAGGTTTACAGTATCAGGCATGAAATCCATCCTGTGGAGCAGGTCTCATATCCAGGCAGAAAGCAGTTGGTTACTCCCAACGCCATCATACCACTATTGCACCAGTAGGCACAGATTTCAGGCAGAGTCAAGTGCTGGGTAAGACCATTGATGTCTTTTCACCTCTAGCAGCCTGTGAAGCACCTTTCAGCATTACATGAGCTAGGCAGCAGGGAGTGAGTTTCTTATTCAATTCAACAGTGATTTCTCTATGTCCCAGTGACTTTAGGAACACTGTCTTACCATCTAGTTATGGTAGCCAGGCAAGATCAATGCAATACCTTGTGTTGCTTTTTGTGTCTCTGGGACCTCTAATGACCAATAATTCATGAAGAGGTAACCCATGCCTGGTACTGGGATTTTCATTTACTAGCTCATGTCTTCTGGGATGGCGTTCTCCTTAGCACATCGGGCAGAGGGTGAAAGACTCAGTGACTGCCCTTAGCACTTCCTGCAGGGTATGAGTGACATGAGGGGCCATTAGGAGAAGTGCTGCATGGAATCTGGGAGTGAAGGAACTGAGAGTAAACTCTTTCCCACTTGAACACATTTCTTTACCGTTTGCTGTTATTATTATTTATTTTGTCAGCAGCCTTTTGTCTCCAGGGAACTGGAAGTTTGGGCACTTTCCAAACGCTCCTGTGGTTGTTTTCCACAGGAAAAGTAAAAGCACACATTTGATCTTAGCTCACTTGGAAACATTTCAGGAAAGCAGAGCTACTGTGGAAATAGGTGAGAATGAATAAACAAATAACACTCTAAAAAAATCAGGAAATGAGTAATTTCTTGTGATTTTACTGGGAACCAGTGAATACTAGTTGTGACTACGGTTATTTGAAGTTCAAATGTCTCTGGAGGGCAGCATTGCTTGTGAGTCCGGTTTGTGGGGTCAGGTGTTGGCTGAGAGATAACTTCAACCAGGACCCCAATATGGGGACATTGAATTGAGTGACACTAACAAAGGAAAAAAAAATTCCATTAATGGATAGAATGAATTCATCACTTTTAAAAACTGTGTGTGTATGTGTATGCATGTTTATATAGATGTGAATGTACATGTGCGCCACGAGCATGTATGTATATGAACAGGGAGATCAGAGGATAACCTCATGTGTCATTCTCAGGATCATCATCTGTTTCCTTCAAGGCAGGATCTTTCAGTGACCTGCTGCTTACCAGTTAGGCTGGCCTCTGAGCTCCAGGGGTCATGTTTGTCTCCGATTTCCCAGCTTTGGAATCACAAGCATGTGTGACCATACTGTACTTTTGTGTGAGCTCTAGGGATCAAACTCAGGCCCTCATGCCTTCAAGGCAATGCTTTACCAATGCAAGAGAACATTACAAACTGCTGGCCATTCTGTGTGTGTGGGAGACATGTGGCATGTTAGTTGATTAGCCTCACATATATGATCGTGTTTAATTCTAATTATGTATGAGCTTTAAAAAACATGGTTTTGTTCTGAATGAGAGTTAATACCCACAAATAAATGGAAATGTTAAACTTCTATGCACTCAGTTTGTGTCTCTATCATATAAATTACAGCTGGATCCAAGGTTAATTAATTACCTTGACACTTTGGATCAGGAACTTTTTGCCTAAGCAGGGATAAAGTGGTTTTACAATGGCAGTGTAAATGGAATTTTAAATGTTTGCTGACCCACCGAGTCACTTCCATCAGGTCAGCCCTATAGAGCCCATGGGGAAAGTTTCAACCGTCTAAATTGAAAATATCAACAGTTAAGGATGCCTCACAGAACCCCTTTCACAGATCCTTGATTGCTTCCTTCCCTTCCTTCCTTCCTTCCTTCCTTCCTTCCTTTCTTCCTTCCTTCCTTCCTCCTCTCCTCCCCTTCTTTCTCCTCCTTCCTCCTTTTTTTTTTTTTTAAAAGAGTCTTGCTACGTAGCTAAGGCTATGGTAGTTGTTATGTAAGTAGCTGAACTTGAACCCAACCTCTTGCCCCAGTCCTGCCCCACATCCTCTCTGATGCTGGGATTATAGGCATGTGCCATCATGCCTAACTAAAGATTTAAAATGCAGTTAAATGTACATTCAGAAAAGCATAACATATATTATGGCTGAAATTTTTGATTGTGAGCCTAGTCTTTAATGGCTGAGCTATCCCTCCAGCCCTATGGCTTGAATTTTTACACCCCCCCCCATGGCCTAAAGACTCAGTATAAGAAACACAAACATTGTTAGGACCCTAAGATGTTCCCTTGTTGTGGAATATTATTTTAACTAGGCAAGGATGTGTTACATTTATTTATGCTGCAGAATATTACTTTAACTGTGTAAAGATGTGTTACTTTTGTTTATGCTGAATTTGCTTAATGATGTAAGGATGTATGTTTAACTATGTAAAGATGTGTTACATCTGTTTCACCTTGCCTGCCTAAGGCACCTGATTGATCTAATAAAAAGATGAACAGCCAATAGCTAGGCAGAGAGGGATAGGTGGGGTTGCCAGGCAGAGAGATTAAATAGGAGGAGAAAGCCAGGCTTGAAGAGAGAAAGGAGGAATGAGAGGAGAGGGAGGAGAGAGCATGGCAGACGCATGGGGCCAGAAGCCAGGGAATCGCCAGCCGGCAGACACGAAGTAAGACACACAGAAAGAAAGTAAAAGTCAAAAGCCCCGAGGCAAAAGGTAGATAAAGAGAAACAGATTAATTTAAGGTAAAAGAGCTAGTCAGAAACATGCCTAAGCTAGGCTGAGCATTCAAAACTAATGTCTGAAAACTAAAGTATCCGGGCCATGATTTTGGAGCTGGTTGATGGCCCCAAAGAAAAAAGCCTGATACATTCCCTCATGCCTCCTTGAAGTTTGTTCACACAACTGTACTTTTCCTTAGGCACAGAAGGGAGGAAATCCTCGTTGTCGCCATCCAGAAATAAATGAGTCCTACTAAAGGTAAAGCTGTAGCTCAACTTATTCTGTAACAGCAGTGACCACAGCATGTGTAAAGATGTTCCACTACATTTATAGTACTCTGTCATCGGTTCTGCATGTGTCTTCCCATCAACTTTGCAGCCACCACTGCGGTATGGATCTTATTCACCACAGGACACATGATGGGTGGACATTCGGGGGTCCACACAGCAGACGGCCCAATCCGGCCAGTTTCCCACCTAAGACATAGAGCTCTTTGGTACAGTAAAGTTATGTGACTACCATCCCATCCCTCCAGAATGTGAGCAGGCCTCAAAGGCCTTGAGAATCCCTGGAAGGATAGACTAAAGAAGGAGTGTCCTCATCCATCCTTCCTTCCAAGACATGCTAGTCCTCAGGAATGTGCAACAGGACTGGAGAAAAACCATCACCCACCAGTCCACTCTTTGGTCACTTCTCTTGGCCAGGTACAGTATGGACAGGAGGGATAAGGCATGTGGGGTTTTACTGTAAGTTTCTCTTGGTCCTTAGAGCCTAGAGGAGACAAGAAATAGATATGTGAGCTGGCACATAGACACATCAGTGGAAGACAGAATGTCACAGAGACAGCTAAGGAGACTCAGTGGGAGTCAAGGAGTGGGGAGCATGGTCAGGGCTGTCATATACACTCAGCGCAAATGGCAAGCCTCACCAGAAGTCTCGTTTATTAAGTTCTCAATGAGTGTTGCTCATCGAAGGACGTATTAACAATTTTAAAGCATACCATTTCGGCTGAGCAGGTGGAAAACTTGAGGCTGCTCCCTCCTGCAGCCTTCCTCACTATCGCCTCTGAGATGTTTGCATGTGATTCTTTTCCTGGTGCCCCTGTTGTCCTCTGGTAGGTACATGCCTTCCAAAAGTTTATTTCTTTACTTGCTTCTTAGGGATTAAGCTGGCCTATATGCAAATGTTCAGAGAACTTGGGATTTCCAACACATGGTCATGATTAATGGTACAATATCAAGATCCAAGGCCAGGGATTTGGACAAACCAGCAGGAGACACTCTTATTTAGTGAGTTGTGATGGGAGAGCAATGGACTGAGAGGAATCTGGGTGTGTTGCAATGAGAGTGATTAGTAGCTTCTGTGGATGATGCGGTGTCTTCAATGGGCATGGGTATGCCCTGCCTTTGATGTGGTGACAATGCCCGATCAACAGACTCTCCTAAGGCTTTCCTGCTAGGCACATTCTACTCCGTGCTACTGTGGAATCCTAAGGGCCCACCTTACTGATGGGTGGGTCTGGATTAACAGTTACTATTATTATTTTTTAATGTATATGTGTGGTGTATGCATGTATGGGTGCACATGTGGGAAGCAGATTGGTTTTAGTTATTGCTTGCCACTTTATATTTTCCATCAGATTTATTTTTAATCTTTTAATTTTTAAAATTAAATAGGATTATATCATCCCACCACTTCTCTTTCCTCACTTCAGCCCCTCTCATGATGCTCCCTATCCCTCTCAAAGTCGTGGTCTCTTTTTCTTTAGATGTTATCGTTACATATAGATGTACACATATACATATATAAATGCATAAGTACGAACTGCTGAGTCTGTTTAATGTTGCTTATGTGTATATGATTTCAGGTCTCACCACTTGTGCCTTAATTATTATTCTACTGATTTAAAGAGACACCATGACCAAGATAGGCAACTCTTACTAAAGAAAGCATTTCGTTGGGGCTTGCTTACAGTTTCAGAGGATTAGTCCATTATTATCATGGTTTGGAGCATGGTGGCATGCAGGCAGACATGGAGCTGGAGAAGTATCTAAGAACTACATCCTAACCTACAGAGAGAGAGACAGAGAGAGACAGAGAGAGACAGAGAGAGAGAGACAGAGAGAGAGAGTCAGAGAGAGAGACAGATAGACAGACAGACAGACAGACAGAGGCTGGTCCTGGTATGGGCTTTTGAAACTCCAAAGTCTACCCTCAGTGACACATTTCTAATAAGACCTCACCTCCTAATTATTCCAAATAGTTCAACTAACTGAGGACAAGCATTCAAACATGTGAATCTGTGGGGTCATTTTCATTTAAATCACTACATACAACCTGCTGAATCTGTTTAAGATGCTTGTGTATATGATTTCAGGGATGGACACTTGGTACTGGATAACTATTAAGAGGCTCACCCCTGGGGGAGACTAATTCCCAAGATCTCAGCATTTCTTAGTTGCTTGTGGTTTTTAATCTAGGTATAGGGCTCCTAGATAGTCTCCCTTCCACATTTATCATGTCTTAGTAGAGTTGTCCTTGTTCAGGTCCTATTTAGATAGCCATCTTGTTGAGGTTATCATGGGGGAAGCTTCCCTGTCTTTTCATATATTTGAATACTTGGTCCCCAGACAGTGTAACAGTTTTGGGAAGGATGAGGAGATGTGACCTTGTTGGAGGAGGTATGTCACTGGTGGTGGGCTTTGAGGATTCAAAAGCCATACTAGGCTTAGTCTCTCTCTTTCTCTGGAGATTAGGATCTAAGCTCTTAGCTACTGCTCCAGCACCATGCCTGCCTGTCTACTACCATGCTCCCCACCATGATGGTCATGAACTGACCCTCTGGAACTGTAAGCAAGCTCCCCACGACATGTTTTCTTTTATAAGTTGCCTTGGTCACAGTGTCTCTTCACAGCAATAGACAATGATCTAAGACAGTGATTTTCTGTAATTGTCTGTCTGCTTCAGAGAGAAGCTTCGTGGGTCAGAGGTAAGAAATATACTTACCATGCAAAGCTGGTAAGCAAGCTGTGGGTCCAGAGCTTGCCACCTTAGTTTGTGAGACAAAGTCTGTTTCAGCTGGACTAGTGGCCAGGAATTCCCAGGGATTCACCTCTCTCTGCCTCCCAGCCCTCATTGCTGGGGTTATAGATGCATGCTGCCACCCACGCCCAGCTTTTATGTGGGTATGCAGGTCTCCTGCTTGCACAGCAGACACTTGACCCCCCTGAGCCATCTCCTTGGCCCCAGACTAGCAGTTAATAACCATGGTGATACTTTCTTTCCAGACCCAGGCTGGATGTTCTGGGTTGTGATTGCATCACAAACACAGAACTCAAGTTTTGTTATGTTCAGTCAGTAGACTGGTACAAGCTGGTCTTCCTTCCTCTCCTCTACATGCCAGGTCTTCCATTTGCCTCCTCAATTATTTTTGTTATGTTCAGTCAGTAGACTGGTACAAGCTGGTCTTCCTTCCTCTCCTCTACATGCCAGGTCTTCCATTTGCCTCCTCAATTATTTTTGTCTTCTGCTGAAACACTCCAAACGCAGGCTTTTAAGAAGCTTTTAGTTTCACAGTCAAGTCTCAACTCAAGTATCACCTCCTCAGGGCACGGAAGTGGCTCTAAGGCAGCTGGTCTCAACCTTCCTAATGCTGCCACCTTTCAATATAGTTCCTTATATTATGGTGACCCACAACCATAAAATTACATTTGTTGCTGCTTCATAACTGTAATTTTGCTACTGTTATGAATCGTAATGTAAATATCTGCTATACTGGATATCTGCTATGTGACCCCTGTGAAACGGTCGTCCAACCCCCAGGTTGAGAACCACTGTTCTAGGGTGTTAACAGTGTTTTATATCTTGGTTGAAGAATTTGTAAACATTTATCCAGTGGTACACATACTGTGTGCAGTTTTTGATATGTGTTCATATTTTACAGAAGTCGCCACCCCCAGTGGATAGTGTTTGGTAAAGCATCCTCAAGTAGACTGAAGTGATTGGCTTGGCTAGGTTGCTGATCTACTCTGTGCTTGTCTGAGCATGGCTGTGGGTCTTCTGCAGTCGTGGCTGCCATCATGAGCCCTTTGGGGCCAGAGGTACAGAGGAAATAGCAGTTCCCTCTGGTTTGCCGCAGTCTCTTCTGGAGGCCTTACAGGCAGCATCTTCCCTTAGGACCTGTTCTGTTCGTGCAGACATTTGTCATCGGTCAGATACTCCCTGTCACAATCATGTGTGCCCCAGAGGCCTGACTCTCAGCCTACATTCAGCTGGGTCTCTCTCTGGGCAGCTCCACAGCCTGCATGTGCTTCATCATGTGGGGCAGGGTCTTGAACTGGGAGCCCTTACCTCTTCTTCCAACATTGTGTTCACTGCTCTTTCAATTTTTAAAAATCCCCCAAAGCTGGACAAGTCAGTGTCCCAACAAGAGCAGGTGTTAATCCCACAGATTTGAGGAGAAAGAGCAGCAACCTAAATCATCACGGTCAAGTTAATTAAAGCAAACTTTTTTATTTGTGTACACAGGTGGGCTCTCCCTAAAGGTGGGATTTAAGAGATCAGCATTGGATGTGGGTAAGATAAGGTTTTTATAGTTTAGGAGTAGGGGTTCCCAAATGGGGGGTTTAGCAGGTAAATAGATTACAGAAGCAGAACGTAAGTGTAAGTTGGTCATAATAACCTCTTGAAATATAGACATGGTTTCAAGGTGGTCACAACAAGGTAGTCACAACAAGGTGGTCATAATAACCACTTGTTGTTCAGGTTACAGATGGGGCATAGCCCAGTTCTTCTTCTTCTTCTTCTTCTTCTTCTTCTTCTTCTTCTTCTTCTTCTTCTTCTTCTTCTTCTTCCTCCTCCTCCTCCTCCTCCTCCTCCTCCTCCTCCTTCTCCTCCTCCTCTCCTCCTCCTCCTTATTCTTTAAAGTTTTATTTATTTATTGTATGTCCATGAGCACTCTATCTGCATGTATGACTTTAAACCAGAAGAGGGCATCAGATCCCACTGTAGATGGTTGTGAGCCACCATGTGGTTGCTGGGAATTGAACTCAGGACCTCTGGAAGTGCCGCCAGTTCTCTTAGCTGCTGAGCCATCTCTCCAGCCCCATAGCCCAGTTCTCGAGAAACAGATTTAATCACACACAGGAATGAGTCTAGTTGGTCTTTACTCTAAGATGGCTTTCAAGTCTAGGATGGAGCCAGGCTGATTTATCACAGGCAGGGCTTGCAATGAAGCCTCCTCATAGGGACCATTCCTTAGCGCATTCTTGTGAGCCGGGATGGGAGAAGGCTGCAGGCCCCTCTTCAGCTCCTCTGAGCAACATCTGACTCCTGTAATTTATGTGTGTACACAGGGCCACTCCAGGGGCTCTTCCTAAAACACCAGTCCACACTCTTTTCAAAATGACCAATGCTTGCCGGTCGCTTGGTGGCCAGGTTTTTTGTCATGACTGACAAGGCCCTCCCTGACATCAGCACCCCCTTTTCCCGTCATGTGTGTTCCTGGCCACTCTGGGCTGCTCCAGTTCCTCACAGGAACCGTGCCTTTCCTCATGCCACAGTCTCCATCCCTCTCCCCATCCCCTCCTCTGCCTGGAGAGCCCCTTCTCCTGAGGCGGTTCCCTCCCCCAGAAGCCCCTTCATTTTACCACACAGGCTTACTACCCAGCCTTTGTCCCTGGTAGCCACACAGGGCCTGGCTTACAGTTCACCTCAGGGACTGGTCAGGCGGGGTACATTTGTCAGGTGAGGCACAGCTTGCCTCTCTACAGGCTTCTTCCTGGTGTGCAGTCGTAAAGCACCTTTACTCCTTGTTTGCACGGCAGCGGGGAGTTGCCTGTTCGTGAGAGATCATCAAGGCCCTTTAATCCTCCTTTGTTACTGAATGATGTCAGGAGTCACCGTGTGCTTAAGACTTCTAATTTTAAAATAATCCAGAGATGCTCTAGCCGCCTCCTCAAAAGTCCACAACAGCATATTTATTTCCTAACACTTTAATAGAATTACATACGGGGAAGAAACCGAAACAAAAGAAAACAAAACCCTAAACTGAAGAGACAGGGGATTCACTCAGGGGACCCAATGGCCCTTAGACCCTCAAGGAGGGTGAGTCCCCTTCCTTGTGGGACAGAGGACAGGGTGTCTGGCTGACTTTGGGGAGGCCATTAGCAATAGGGTCCTTAAGCCTAAGCTATTATCACTCTACCTGACTTAAAGCAGTAACAGCCAGTTGTGGAGGGTGGCGGTGGGTGGGGCAGGGGTGGAGGGTGGCAGTGGGTGGGGCAGGGGTGGGGGGTGATGGGTGAGGATGCTTCTTGCTAAGTCAGAGTTAAGCAGTTAGGAGCCCAAGTCTCTGGCTTGTATCACCCATGACTCTCCTGTGCTCAGAATGGTCGTTGCTTGCTTTTTATAGCCACAACCACCTCCCGCTCTCCCCCTTCCTAGCCCCTGGCAACCACTAATCTGTTTCCCATCTCCACAATTTTGTCATTTCAACTATGTTATAGAAATGGACACATGTAGCACCAACTTTTTGAACTTGTCCCTGTCACTCGACATGATGTCCTTGAGGTCCATCTAGGTTGTGCTGTGTCTTAGAGGTTTATTGTGTTTTATTGTCGGGCAGTGTTCTGTGTTTTAGATGTACCATCGTTTGTTGAGTGATTCTGTTAAATGCTAGTAGGAGGGATCTTTGTGATGCCATACTGTGGATCTGAAGTGTCTTCCAAAGGTCTCTGTGTTAAAGGCTTGGTCCCAGGCCTGTAGTGCTGTTCGGAAGTGCTAGAGTCATTGGGAGGCAGGGCTTCCTGGTGGCGGGGTGGGGGGTGGTTAGATCCCTTTTTAGAGTCATGACATTGAAGAAGATTGTGGGACCTTGGTTTTTCTCTCTCTATGAGGTGAATAGGCCTCCTATAACATGCTCTTGCCATGATGTATTATATACTGCCATGAGCCCAAAATAATGGGGCCAGTTGGTCATGGACAGAAACCTCCAAACCTGAGCCAAAGGTCTCTGAACCTTTTCTTTTTGAAGTTTATTTATATGATATATTTGTTGCAGTAATGGTAAAACGGCCTGACACAGACATCTTGCCCGTGGAAGACATAGAGCCTGCCTCTTTGCTAAAGGGCCCAGGACTGAATGCATGCACATACAAGTGAGCACACGTAAGGCTGCTGAACCAGGTGGGCAGCTGTCAGTGCCAGTTCTACAGAGTCACACAGAGATGTCAGCTTTGTATGTCACTGGATAAAGGGTTCTTCTGTGTTCTGGGGCTGTGTATTTCCCCCCTTGGTGCTGGAGAACGACCATAGGGCCATACTACACCTGTGGTCCCTTCTATAACAGTGTTTACAACTGCCTGCCGATCTGCCAATACCTTACAAAAAGTCCTTGGTGGGACGTTTTTGACTGGAATGAAAGCCCTGCTGCTTTGGGAGGTGAGGCCAATTCACATTGTGGGTCCATGAGTCTGGGGTGATTTGTTAATATTTTACGTCATAATGTGTGAATTTTAAAAAAAACTTTTCTTTAAGCCTCAAAGTGTGTACACACACACACACACACACACACACACACACACACACACACGTATATGTATGTCTTTCTTTCCTTCTTTCTTTCTTCTCCCTTCCTCTCTCCTCTCCTCCCTCCTCTCCTCCTTCCTTCCTTCCTTCCTTCCTTCCTTCCTTCCTTCCTTCCTTCCTTCATTCCTTCCTTCCTTCCTCCCTTTTTTCCTTCCTTCCTTCCATATTTTCCTTTTTCCTTTGTTGCTTTGAGACAGGGTTTCTCTGTGTAGCTCTGGCTGTCCTGGAACTTGCTCCATAGACCAGGCTGGCCTCAAACTCACAGAGATCTACTTCCCTCTGCCTCCCAAGTGCTGGGATTAAGGCATGTGCCACCACTATCCTGACACATATTTTTTCTTTCTTTTTGTGTATGCAGGAGTGCATGTCTGTTTACATGTGTGTGTTGGGCGTGGGTGGGTGGGTGGGTGCACATGCATGTGGGCAGGGAGACCAGAGGTTAATGTTAGGCATCTTCTTGCATCACTCTCTATCATCTATGTTGAGAGGCCGGTCTGTTGCTGAACCTAGAGCTTGCTGTTTGGGCTAGCCTTGCTCCACCTCCCAGGTCCTGCTGGGATTGCAGGCCAGCTGCCACCTCTACCTGGCTTTTACATGGATTCTAGGGATCCCAACTCTGGTCCTCATGATTGTTATGAAGCATTTTACCTTCAGCTAGGCTGGCCCACCCTTCGGCTCCAGGGGTCCCCGCCTCCTCCCCTCTTCCCTAGTGCTGGGGTTGCAGGTGAGCACTACTGCGCCTGTCTTTTTATCTGGGTGCTGGAGAACTGAGCTCAGGTCTTCATGCTCACACATGAAACGCTTCACTGACTGAGCAGCTCCCTGGCCCTGCTCATTGTGGTTTTTTTTTTTGCTTGAGTTTCTCCCATGAGCGGGCACAAACTCCTGTAAGTATCAGTTGTAACCATCATGCCTTGCAGTGCGCTGTAGAGACGCCTCATCTCTTCTCTCTGCCTATTTCCCCTGGAGTTCGTCCAGCCAACTGCCTCTAATCTCGGTTTCATCCTCAACCACCAGCATTTAGTGCTATTCGGAAACTATGGAATTGGGGGAAAGTGGAACTCCTCTCTGGCCTCCATGAGCTTTCCTGATGGGGTAAGTGGGCAGAAGTAGATTCGAACCTAAAAGGGAGTCTGCAGGCACAGGGTGATTCCCCTGGGTTGGGCACCAGACAGGACACAGAGTTGGCCTCTAGAGAGTGAAGGTGGACCTTCAGCGAGCTCCCCAGAAGACCAGGCAGCCAGTGTTTTCAGCCTGGGCTTTGGCAGGAACCCCCCCCCCCCCCCCTAATACCCCTAAGACCACTCCAGCTTCTGGCTGTGTCTTTGTTCCTTCACAGCCACTTTTCCTACCTAATTGAGTCCAAATTGCTGAAAACAATCTTTCTCAGGGTTGGTCACATCCTGCTGGGTATCAGCTTTCCATAAAACCAAAATTGCTGCCTAGTCTAGACCTGCATGCACATTGTTCTATTTTCAGAGGAGCCCCAAGTTCACACCAGCACAGTGGAGGCCACAGTTCCACAAAGGCCTGCCTCCCACACAGCACCCTCTCTCAGCCATGCTGGCTTTGTACAGCGTGGCTCCTGAGCAGACTTCTGTTGCTCTGGTCCTGCCTGGGGTAGCGGTGAAGACAGAAATAGCATGTTCCAAGTGAGAGAAGAGGAAAAAAAAATAGGATCTTTTTCAGGCACAGAAAAGCAAATGTGAGACCTGAGGGTGGTCACCAAAAAGCCCTGGTCACAGAGGGCTGGGGGCCCAGGCTGTCTTTCCCTCAGACTCCATGGGCTGCAGTTGGCTCACCCTTCCTGCCTGTATTTCCTGTGGCTGTTGGAAGCATTTCATTCTGCTTTTGCCCCCCTCAGGACAGTGTTGGTTAACAACTGACTATGCAGGGAAACCGTCCAGTTTGCTTGTTTGCTTGTTCCCATAGGGTCAGCTTCTGGGCTGTTATTATTCTAAGCATCTGCATGATCTAGCAACCAGAGGTGAGTGGACATGCATGGCAGCATGGCTTTGCAGGGTTCCTACCTTGTAGATGCAAGTCTGTTACTTGCTGGTTACAATATCGAGTCTGAAACTGACCCGCGTATGCATGGTGAGTCGGGATTGGCTTTTCTTGTTGTTTTGTTTTGTTTTTTTTCAAGACAGGGTTTCTCTGTGTAGTTTTGGAGCCTGTCCTGGATCTGGCTCTGTAGACCAGGCTGGCCTCAAACTCACAGACCTCTGCCTGGCTCTGCCTCTCGAGTGCTGGGATTAAAGGTGTGCGCCACCACCGCCCGGTGGGATTAGCTTTTTTACCTTAAAAAAAAAAAATCTTGAAATCTTTTGGGAGGTCTTTTTATATTCTGTGTAGATGGAACACAGGTTGTCAGGCTTGGTGACAAGTGCCTTTGCCTGCTGAACCATCTCCCAGGCCTTCCCGGAAACTCGACAATTGACTCCCAGAAGCTGGCCAAGAGCTGACTTCAGCTCTCACTGCCCGAGAGACTACTGCTATTCCAGGCACTCCGAGGGCTCCAAGCTCCCACATTATAACTGGGGAAACTGAGACTCGAAGAGCAGGACGATTCCGCAGCCGCGAATCCCTGTCAGAGCCGGCTCTCTGAATCTGCAGTCTTACCCTTATACATTCCGTGCTGTGCAATGGACACCCAGGGTTGACTCCCCGCTACTGCTGCCACTGTTTCCTCCAGGATTCCCGCGGATGTCCACGTCAGTCAGGTTGGCTTCAGTGCGAGGGAACCTGGTGATGCTCTGTGGCTGATGCTTTGAAGAGACTGTGTGGTCTCAGGGCAGCACACAGTGAAGAAAGGAGGCTCCTTGCTGACTGAACTCTGACCCCAGTCAGTTTGTGGACTTTCCCAACATTCTGTTTAGTTTGAGGCTATACGTTCATCTTTTCTCCCCGGAGCTTTGCCTCGGAACTTTGGTCAGCTGACTTTTTACTTGTTCCCACCTTGGCTGCTTTCGACAGGTCTGTCTGTGCTCTAGGTTGGCTTCCTTGAGCCACCCTTCTGCCCTCAACTCTCTCCAGGCTTCGCTTCCCTCAGACTCAGGCCTCAATCCCCATGATAGGAGGTTGATGTTTTCTGAGGGGATGAAGTGTGGTATTGTATTCCCTCAAATATTGTGCATGCTAATAAACTTATCTGGGGTCAGAGACAGAGAAGCCACAATATTAAACAAAAAGGATAGGCAGTGGTAGCACACGCTTTTAATCCTAGCATTCCAGAGACAGAAATCCATGTGTTCAAGGAAACAGTCAGGCATGGTGACTCATCACGCCTTTAATCCCAGGAAGCGAGCCTTTAATCCCAGGGAGTGGTGGTAGAAAGCAGAAAGGTATATAAGGTGTGAGGACCAGAAACTAGCAGCATTTTGGCTGGTTAAGCATTTGGCCTGGTTAAGCTTCAGGATTTCGAGCAGCAGTTCAGCTGAGAGCCGTTGGGATGAGGACACAGAAGCTTCCAGTCTGAGGAAACAAGACCAGCTGAGAAGTTGGCAAGGTGAGGTTAGCTGTGGCTTGTTCTGTCTCTCTGATCTTCCAGTGTTCACCCCAATACCTGGCTCAGGTTTGATTTTATCAATAAGAACTTTTAAGATTCCTGCTACAATGAAGTAGGATGAGGGAGGGAGCAGAGGAAGCCAGCCTGGGTTCCCGGGCACATGCTGCTCTAGGGTGTTGGGGAGGGGCTGGCTGGGCTCTGCCCCTGTGAGATATTGATATGGCATGTGGATCAAGGTGCAGAGGAAGGAAGAAAGAAAGAAAGAGAAGGAGGACAAATGGAGAGGGAAAGAGAACTGTTTTTACATCGATTGAGTGTGTGTGTGTGGGGGGGGACAAGAAAAGACACACACACACACACACACACACACACACACACACACACACACACACACGGGGTTGGGGTAGAGAAACTGTGAGCAGTGTTGGAAGCCTGGGTTCTATAGTTTCCTAGTCCTCCTGCATACTCAGATGAGCTAGTCTCAGCAGAAAGAGACCAGGCATATCATCTGCATCATCCTTACATATCATCCAAATTCCTTTTTGAGGACTAGCCTCGCCAGCTACCGAAGTGGATGCAAATTGACCAGCATCAAGCTTTATGGTGTTAGCATGGTAGGCATACTGGGTTACAACAGGATACTTAAGGGGAATCGGAAATGTACAAAATAAATGCTTACAAAGAAAAAAATATATTTTTTAAAAAACAAAAAGCAGCCCAAAGCACAGCATGGAGCAAAGGGGACTGAAATAAGAGAAACAATCAAAGCCCCCGGGTGGGAGAGGAATGAGGTCAAGGGCAGAGCTCGGCCTTTTCTACATCTTTAGCTTTTGCCTGGCTGGCTGAGGCAGGGCCCCATAGGGGCTCCAGGGTTCCTTTTTCCAGTTGCCAACTCCCAACTTTCTCCCTGGTCCCTTGCAGGGCTCCCTGACTCAGTTGTTCTCTGTCCCCCACCCTTAAGGGGACAGGTGTAGCTGCAGGGAGTGAACAATGCCCCCTTTGTAAGTCCGGCTGTCACAAGGAATGTCCTGCTTGCCTCTACCCAGGACCTGCCCTCCTCTGTTGCCAATGCCGCCATCCCCGTCTCTGCCCACCATGCTGAGGGCAAACAATGTCTGGCTGTTTCCCTCTCTGTGGGGGCTGCCCACCTTCCTTTGTAGAGTGCCCTTTGGAAAGCAAGGCTCCCTGGACACAGCTGCATCCTTGGCACTAGAGGAGCGACAGACACTTAAGTTCCTGGGAATCAAGTTGAAGTGATGTGGGCCTTCCCGCTTTCCGTGACGCTTCAGTGGCTAACTGAAGGGGATGTCCTGTAGCTCCAGAAGAGCTCTTCTGGAAACTTCCATAGTCTCTACAACAGTCCTTAAACACTGTGTACCAGGACAGCCAGTGTATCTGCAGCTTTGACTGAATTCAAATCAAGCACAAAACACTTTGTGCCAAGTGTAACTACGTCTGAGTGTTCCGCTGGGGACAGGTGATCCATATCTTCGTCCCACCGTCATAGGCTCAGGGAACTTCATGGAAGAAGGGGCAGAAAGGAGGCCAGAGTCAGCGGATGGGGAGCAGAGCTGGGAAGGGCTGACTTCTGGAGGTGAGCTGTTTCACACATCAACTCACAGCGGCCATGGTGACTGGTACAAGACCTGCTCAAGATCAAGCCAGTCAGAGTTCTAACATGGGTGGGAAAGGTGCTCCCGAGGCCATGCTCCCCATCAGAGGAGCTATGGGCAGTTGGTGGCTGCTGAGGGAGGGGGAGTCACTCCCCTCTGGGGATGTGGCTGCCAGTAAATGGCTCATGTCTTACTGGATGGCCACACACCCCACCCCACCACCCCTGCGCGTAAGGGCAGCACTCATTAGGCTCCGGGGATTATTAATAACAAAAATAAATAAGTAAAAGTGGAGGCACTAGGGAGGAGGGGTGGAGACATATGGTAAATGTTCATTGTATAATTGTTCAAAACTTCCAGAGATGAAAAATATTAAAATTTTGTGAGGATTTCCACATCAATGCTGTCTGGCTTCTGCAAAGCGCATTCCCACCATCTTTACGACAGGGGCAGGAAGTGGGGAACACTAGGGTCCGGGAATGAAGAGTAGTTACTACGTATGGGAGGTAGGGCTTTAGGATGCAGGCTGTGGATCTCTGGGAAGAACTATGTTCTTGCCGCCCCAGCACTCTGAGTTCAGTAAAGAGCAGGGTGTAGGAAGGGAGGCGGAGGAGAAGAGGGCACAGGTAAGTGTGGAGGGGCTGCGGAGACTTGCTGGATGGGGGCCATGAGGGTGGGGAGTTTTCTGAGTTTGGTTTGCACCAAAACTTCATTATGATGATCCTCCAGCATCCTAGGTCTCCCTCCATCTGTGTGTCCGTCCGTCTGTCCCTCCCTCCATCCCTCCATCCCTTTCATTCCCTTTCCTTTATTTTTTGTTTTGAGGTAGGATCTCATGCAGCAATGGCTGGCCTCATAGCTGAGGCCGACCTTGAACTCTTGACCCTCCTGTCTCTAGCTCCCAAGTGCTGGGATTACCAATACGTGCCACCATATTTGGCTTCATCTGGCTTAGGTTCTTCAGAGAGGGAGGGCATCCTCAGCTAGGCATGGTGTGTGTGCCTTTGGTAGAAGCTACTGAGCACTGGAGGAAGATGGCCCCTGGACCTCAGGTCTCTCTGTTGGGGATCCATGGTGAATATTTCTCACTTCTGTTGAGGTCTCCATCATCAAAGGAACCATTTACATAATGTCTTAGGGTTTCCATTGCTGTGACAAAACACCATGACCAAAAACAGCTTGGAGAGGAAAGGGTTTATTTCACTTTGGAGTCCCATATCACAGTTTATCATTGAAAGAAGTCAAGGCAGGAACCTGGAGGCAGGAGCTGAAGCAGAGGCCATGGAGGGATGCTGCTTACTGGCTTGTTCCCCATGGCTTGTTCAGCCTGCTTTCTTATAGAACCCAGGACCACCAGCCCAAGGGTAGACCTATCCAGTGTGCTGGGCTCTCTCACATGAAATCACTAGTCAAGAAAATGCCCTACAGACTTGCCTCCAGCCCAGCCTTATGCAGGCAAGTCCTCAATAGAGGCTCCCTCCTCTCAGATGTCTCTAACGTGTGTCAAGTGGACAAAAAACTAGCCAGGACACCAAAGGCTTGAGGACAAGTCCAGGCCCCGTGAAACGGTGCATGAAAAGTCCAGGTCTTTCCAGACCTCTGGGAGGGGGTGGGGTGGGGGCAGGGCTTATCAATCACCCCTTCCCCAACTTTCCTGGTTTCTTGTCCAGCCTCTGTGTTCGGTTAGGAGCATTTTCCCCCTCAGTGGGGCGTCCCCTGAACACGCTATGCAGCCACAGCTCCTGTTGGAGCGAGGCGCCTCTCCCCAGCTGTCTATCTTCTTCCTCTCCAGATACAGAAGCTCCAGAAGGAGAGGTGTCAGATCCAACCATTCTGGTCTTCTTGGTGAGGCAGGAGTCAGCAGAAAGGATGGCAAGGACCTGTGGTGGATCGTGAACTAGTCAGAAAACCCTAGAGCAAAAAAGGGCCATGGCTTGCTACCATGTTTCTAACTGGACAAGTAACATGTGATCACCTCTCTGGTTGGGACCAGGGAGCATGCATAGGGCATATGGACTCCTCACTGGTTCTGTCTGTGATGGGCCCCAAATCGTTTATCTCAGTCTCCATCCAGTTCCTGCCATAAGATCCAAAGAGGCCACTGGGCAGAGCAACACAGCAGCAGCCTTCCTGGAGCCCCTCCACCACTGGGGGTCTCCTTATAGCCCCCTAACAAACGTACGTTTACTCTGCTTGCTCCTTATCCATGCTTCCTTATCCTTTGGTGTGAGACACTGAATCTGGAAGCCACTAGTTCAGGGCAGCTTTGGTGACTGCTGATTGCTGGGAACTCTAGCTCCTGAGTTGAGCTCATTAAGCTGAGAAAGGTTCTGTCACACTCACAGGATCCACATCCTTGGCACTGAGTAAGGCCAGAGCGTTGTTGAGTGACAGCCAGCCAGGGACTTTTCTCTGGGCTCCAGCTCATCTCTATGCAACAGGTGGGCATCCTCTGAAAACTGCGGGTGGCTCCATGTTGCTCACGTGCCCCAAACCCCTCAGTGGCTTACAGCAGTGCACGGGGTGAAATCTTTGCCTTGGTGGCACAATTCCTCACAGCCCACTGCCCCTGTCACTGGGGCCACACTGGGTCTGTCCCTTGGACATTCTTTCCTGTATTGACACTCGTAGCATAGACTCTTCTACCTGCCGGCTCCTCCTCCCTTTGGGCATTAGGGGTAACCTGGGTATAGTTCAGTCCACGTGCCTGTGGGCCATCAGCCAGCTTCAGGACGTGCAATTGACTTTGGCTTAGGCTTGCACCTGTGTGTCCAGGCTCTGCACCCGTCACCGCCGTTGCGTCAAGTGACGAGCAGAGAACAAAGGATGGACTGGAAGAGGGAAGAGGTGAGAAGAGAGTCAGCTGTTGTCAGATAGACTGGCACTTACAGTCTGGCCCCACCTGACCTGGCATGGTGTGCGAGATGTTGACCCGCTCACCTGATCCCACACCTGTAAGACAGGGTTGTTAATGCTTTTTGCCACTTGCTGTGGTTGTGAGGTTTGAGTTGATGTCTAATGCAGCTCAGCACAGTGCCTGCCATGTAGTAGTTTATTAATTATTTAATTTTTCTTATTATCTTAATGTTTATTCATTAGAACACAGAGAGTGTGTATATGAGCATTTATTCAAAATTCACATCACTCAGATGATCTCAGGACCAACATGGACTGCATAGTGAATTGAGGCCAGCCTGGGCTATATAGCAAGACCCTGTCACCATCTATCCCTCCAACAAAACTAACTCACAAAATTACTTCAGCATCTTTCTTTTTTCTCTTCTTTCCTGTCTTCTCTCCCTCCCTCTATCTTATCTCCCTCTTCTCTTCCCCCCCCTTTTTTTATATCATTGAATCAACTTCATTTGGTGCCTACTGTGTGTCAGGCCACAGCCCAGAGTGTGGGAAAAGATTCTGGGGAGAAGAATGTGAGTTTTGTTGTCTTTTCTTGTACATGTCCCCGAGTGAACTTGGAGTCTGTCTATATGACTTGGCCTTAAAGGTCAGGCCAGCAAACCAGGGATGTGGGGGAGGGAAGCGGGCACAAAGAGCCTTGAGGATGAAAAAGATCTGCCTCCCTCTCCGGATTCAGCCCTCTCCACCCACGGCCCAGCAAGACCGTCCCCTCCAGCTCCCTGATATGGAAATGTCCTTACAGCCGCAGCAGCCTGGGCGCTCAGATGTTGGTAATCATTGCTTCGTTTTAGGAGCTGAAGTATAATTTTCCAAGCTGTGACCTCTCCAGACCCTCCAAACACTCTGAACGTGGAACGAAACATAAACCATGAGGTCTGAAACTCTTGAAACTGAAAGGAAAAAAAAGTCATTTCCAGGTTCAAAGGAAAAAAAAATCTTCCACTGTATTTTTGGATGAAGGGGCTTGTCCAAAACAAGATCATCTGAAAATAATGTTCTCAAGTTTCCTTTAGAAAAATCACATGCCCGTGGGTGAAACTTTGCCACCGACAGAAGGGCAAAGGTGTAGCGCAGAGTAGAGGCTGTTCTGTGATGTCGACTGCTCAGAGAAAATGAAATGCTGTCGTGATTTTTTTTTTTTAACATTGGAAAAAATTTATGGCTAATTGTGCTGGCTAGGTTTATGTCAACTTGACACAAACTAGAGTCATTGGAGAAGAGGAAGCCTCAACTGAGAAAATGACTCCATAAGATAGGGCTGTAGGCAAGCATGAATGGGAATTTTCTTAATTAGTGACTGATGTAAAGGGGCCCAGCATACTGTGGTGGTGCCATCCCTAGGCTGGGGGTGCTGGGTTCTGTAAGAAAGCAGGCTGAGCAAGCCATGAAGAGCAAGCCAGTAAGCAGCAATTCTCTATGGCCTCTGCATCAGCTCCTGCCTCCAGGTTCCTGACCTGCTTGAGTTCCTGTCCTGACTTCCTTTGATGATGGACTATGATGTGGGAGTGTAAGCCAAATAAACCCTGTCCTCCCCAAGTTGCTTTGGTCATGGTGTTTCATCTTATCAACAGCAGCTCTAACTAAAACAGTTAATAGATGTGGAGGCTTCAGTCTCCAGTTAAATTGTTTACACTTTAAAGATGGATTTCAAAATTATCCCTTCCCAACTTGAAGAAGACTTAAAAGGAGTTATGCCAAAAGCAGTTAGTATAGCTTGAGGCTGATTTAGGGACCATAATAATCGTGGGTTATGAAGTGTAGTTACACTGGTGTAATGTTATTGACACTACATTATAACATAATAATATTTTCTTACCATTCTTCAGATTTCAGCTCTTTTGTATACCATACACACCCTGTCTCCCCCCTCCCCCGTATGTGCTCATGTGTTCATGTGCATATGGAGCCAGAGATAGACTTTAGGGTCTTCCTCAGTTGCACTGTACTTTTAGATACATCTATGAGTGTTTTGTTTGCCTATATGTGTACTATGTGTGCGCGATGTCCAAAGAGGCCAGAAGAGGGCACCAGACCTCCTGGAACTGGAGTTGCAGGCAGTCATGAGCCACCAGGAGACTGCTGGGAGCTGAACTCCTGCCCTTTGCAAGAGCAGTAAGTGCTCTTAACTGCTCTCCCAGTTCCGCAGTCAGTGTAAGGGTCCTTTATTCCTCTTCCCCTAGCTCTGCTTGTGTATTCAGCAGTTAGAGACCATGAACCTACCATTCAGGGACAGTCATAGCTGACTCGGCTATGTGCCCAGGAACCTTTTGATGGGATAGAAGAATCTTCTGGAGAAGTATTAAGCCCTCAGACCTCTGTAAGCTGGTGGACTTAGCCTTAGGCAAGAGAGGGGAGCTTAGGCTCTCTGAGGCATGACCTGCCTGGCTTTTGGCCTCTGGTTTCAAGGATACAGTTTATTCTAAGACAGGGCCATCTGGAGTTCTCAGCTGCCTCCCTCCCGAGAACCTTCAGGCTGGCCTGGCTCAGAAGGACAGGAACTCATGTTGTCCATCTGGCAAGGGACTTCTTTTGGTCTACAAGGACCTAAATCATGGGCAGACAAGGAGAAGTTCTTCAGTCTGGGAAGTCTGGGGCTCTCTTTTCCCCTGCTCCTGACTGCACTAGTGATGGCAGGAAGGGGGATCGTCACGTAGCGCCCTCTAGTGTTGCAGTTCTCATCCAGGCCTGAGTATTAGGACCCTGAGTCCTACCATTGTTACAGCTCTTCTATGTGCCAAGGAAGGCTGCATTCCTTAGCCCTTAGCTGCAGCCGGTATTGTAGCTTCCAATCATGCATAAATATTGGGATTCCTCAGCCCTTGGTCATAGCCAGTGCCACAGCTGGGGAAAGCAGCTTTTAGGCAGTGTTACAGCCCTTGGCCTGGGATATGGACCCTTGTCACTAAGATATATCAGCTCTCAGGAGCTCCTGTCGTGACCATGGCTTGTAAACCCTCCTACCACCCCTCCCCCTTCCCAGGCTCCTTATAGACTTTGTCCTTCAGCTCTTAGCCCTCTCTTCAGTCTGTCTTCTCCTGCTAACCCTTCTCCTGCCCTGGTGGTTTTTGAACTGTCCTGTTACCACGTCATCTGTGAGGCAGCCAGTGGCTCTGCTGCTTTTACAGCTAGGCCTGCCGCTGTCACTCACCTTTGTTATCTCTGCTGCCGCTTCACGTAATGACTTCAGCCCTCGATAGTAAAAGTAGTCAAGAGTTTCTTGAGAGAAACCCTTTACTGGGTACAATGTGGTAAAACTGGAGGATGCAGTACTTGGGGCTCATTCACTGAGCCTGAGTGGCCAGTTTATGGAGCTTAAAGGGGGTACTGGATCAACCACAGCTATTTGTTTTGGACTAGTTATAACCTTGCCTCTTGGTACCAATCGAAGCCATTGAGGTTCATGTTTTGGATCAATCATAGCTTGCTTCTTTACTAACGATCCCTGCAGTCCCTCTGTTAGGCCGCCAGGGGAGGTGATCCCTCTCTGGACTAGGTGGACATGGTTACAGGGTTATCTGGAGCTCACTAGGGCTTGTGATAGCATAAGCCTGGTACAAAGCATTTCAGAAATCACCCCCTGAGCTGCATCTTCATGGGCTAGGGCAATGACCAAAGATCTTTGTGTAGACTTCTGAAGGTGGCCATGGAGTGTTCTGGATGGCTGGCTGTGGTGTAGAAGAAGTCCAGCTGACTGCTTGATTGATGGTCTTTTTGCTTAAGGCAGCCAGGCCAGAAAACGTCTAACCATTTCTAATTAGGGAGTCAAATTGCTCATCCACCAAAGTCTTTGCTTATTTACAGGAAACTGAGCACCATGAGGGTGCATGCAGTGAGGATGTATCAGTCTCTTTCTCGGGAGTCTTTACCTCAGAACCTAGGCTTCTGGGTTATTAGGAAGCCCAGGCCCAAGGAGAAATCATGCGCAGTAAATCACGGTATACCCAAAATGCAGACCATCATGTGGGCATTAGAAATATTTTTTTAAAATAATTTTTAGAAACTTGAAGACATATTTTATAGTGATAATATTTAAATAAGACAAAATCGCATATATAACAGAATCCTAATTTACTTTAAAAACTGGTGCATAGGAGAAGAACCAGCAGGAAACACAGCTACATACTGATGTAATAGGATTAGAGGTAATCTTAAATAATTATTGCCCATTCCAAAATTTCTATAGTGATCATATGACATTTGTATAGTCAGAAAAAGTGATAACTTCTAAGAATGACAACCCTCTCCTTTTATTTCCTTGCTGGTGTGTGTGTGTGTGTGTGTGTGTGTGTGTGTGTGTGTGTTTTCCAGGAAACAGCTACAGATAGATGATGGTAATTGGAAAGTTGGCTTTCTCAGAACTAATCTGGAACAAACAGGCTTCTGGTCAGGTTTCTCAAGAGCCAGTTCAGCCGTACTTTCTTCTCCTCTTAAGTAAACTTGACCCTCAACCTTGTTTCATCCCACTTACAACTGAAACTCAAAGCTTTCTGGAACAGTCTCCCCAAGTCTCCTCCTTGTCTAGTTCTGGCTTTCATTCCCAAACTTAGGACGTTTTGCTCTCTTAGGAGCAAGAAATGTCTTTCTGGAATGGTGTCTCTGAATAGCACATGTGCCAAGCAAAAGCAGCTCCCACATGAGATTCATATCCTTTCTCTCTCCCTCTTTCCTTCATATTCCAGAAGATAGTGCATGAAATCCAGGAATGTTGGATTTGGGAGAAACTCAACAGATCTTTGGATTTCACCTCTCTCTTCAAGATCCAGGAAGTTAAATGAATTCCTGAGATTATAGGCGAGAATTAGAAGCTAGTACAGGGCTCAGACTTTTCTGTTTGTTTAGTGGAGCTTGTTAGAAAGAGTATGTTGGCATCAGCCACTCTTGAGTTCAGGTCTTTGCCCTGACAACTCATGAGTAAAATTATTTTGTCTTGTCTAGATGCAGTTTCCCTATCTGTAAAATTATACTGGAAATACTGTTTTTCATCTTTTTTTTTTTTTGTAGATGACTGAAGGGAACATTATTATTACTAGCTTTATTTGATGACACAATTTCTTTTCTTTTTATTTCTTTTATTTCTTTCTTCTTTTATGTACAGGGATGTTTTGCCTGTATGTATGTATATGCATCACATGCATGCCTGGTGCCCATGGAGTATAGAAGAAGGTGTCAGATCCTCTAGAACTGGAGTTACAGCTGGTTGTGAGTTGCCATAGGGGTTCTGGGAATGGAACCCGGGTCTTCTAGAAGAACAGCCAGTCCTTATAACCACTGAGCCATCTCTCTAGTCCCTGATCACATAATGTCTTAGAATTTTTTTTGATCACATAATTTCTTTAAGGGAACAAGATTCATTTTATACATTTAGTGTGTGTCTGTGCACGTATGTGTGTGTGTACATGTGTGTATATACCATGGAATGCATGTGGAGGCCAGAGGACAACCTTATAAGTTCTCTTTATGAGAGTTCTGGGATCAAACTCAGGTCATTAGGCTTGGCAGCAAATGTCTTTACACATTGAGCCATCTTGCTAGCCCAGGATACAGGTTTTTAGTGTTATTAGGGTATAATAAGACAATTGTAAGAAAAAAAAACATTCTTTATCCATTAGGCTGGCAAAAATGACAAAGCCTTCTATACTGTTTCACAATTTCTTTGATGAAAATGACCATGGGTGGAGCCTTTTTGGAGGCCATTTTATTGAATTTATTAACATTTAAGCATGCATTTAGCCTTTATTTATATATGTGCATGAAGAAGCGTGCCTAAGAATGTTCACTGAAGCGCTGTTTATACTACAGAAACACCAGCGATCTAACTGTTTCTACACAGAGAAAAGATTAATGAGCTGCTCTTTCACTTTATGGAATGCTCTGAAACTGACGAAAACAATACACTTCATCCACATTTGACTAGGGAAGGTCTGTGAGACATAATTATGTCAGAAGAGCACATTTGTGAGCATGACACATGGTTTGATACCACATGTTACCATTCAAATCTAACTGTCGCCAATTCCTCGTGCACTGAAGCCTTGGTCCCTGGTTGGTGGCATTAGAGAGAGGGCATTGGATCATGAAGGTGCTAACTTATGAATGAATTAATCCACTGACGAGGACATGGCTGGATGGGTATCAGGAAGTGGGGCCCAGCTGGAGGGCACAGGTCACTGGGGCATGGCACTGAAGGGCACCCTTAGTCCCTGGACTCCTTTTCTCTCTTTGCTTCCCCCACCTGCTTTCTTTCTGCTCTTTGGCTTTGTCTTGGGACCATGGGCCAAACCTCTGAAAGCGTGAACTGAAATACAACTTTCCTGTTTTACTTTGGTTTTCTCAGGAATTCTTTTCAAGGTTTTGTAGAATATATTATTGGTGAAATTATTAAGGCCACTCCACGTAGTTAAAAGGGAGGTTTATTTTGTGGGGTAACTTACAAGTGAAGGGATAGGTTACAGGGTCTGGGAAAGGTGTAGCACAGTCTGGCGATGTTCTCTGGAGAACTCTGCTTGGTCTACCTCCAGTGTCCAGGCTCCAGGAAAACAAGAGAGCCGGCGCATCCGGATCTGAGGTCTTCAGGGTCCTCTCTCAGCCCCGCCTTGTAGGCATGATCATTACCGAAGCCTCAATGGGGGTTGGAACTTCCAGGTCAAAGCTGAAATGGCTACCCACTACATCTCCCCCTTTTGTCTAAATAAGAAGATTTTAACCTAATACAAGACTATATACAAAGGAATGGTTATCAAATATTGTCCAGGAGTAATGAGGGATAATGACCTAGATAAGATGGAACTACAATCAATGCGAACAATATCAAGGTCAAAGCTGAAATGGCTACCCACTACAATATGTAATCACTCAAACATATGTAGACATTCCCAAAGGACTGAGTGGTTAGTTTGGGAAAGTAGAGTGGAGTTTTTTTAGAAACTTTTCTAGTAACTAGGATTCTTTATTTATGTAATTAATTAATTCTTATTTTTTGAGACGGAGTTTCACACTGTCACTCAGTCTGTCCTGGATCTCACTATATAGCTTAGGCTAGCCTTGAGCTCTCAGCAATCCTCCTGCCTCACCCTCCTGCATGCTGAAGCTGTAGGTAAAAGCCCCCATGCTTGGCACTTAGTAAATTAAAAAAGTGTTTTAAAACTGAATTGTGCTTAAAACCCAAACATTCTCTGTATGATTTTGATATCCACAAACACTTAGAGACAAGCATCTGATACCTGTTGTTATGTAAACAAATAACTTCACAGTTTGATAGCTTAAAGCAGAACCCGTTCTATGTGCCGCGCTGTGTGGGGGTCAGACATACTGGCATGTCTTGCCTAGTGCTCAGCTTTCAAATCATTCAAAAGGCTGCAACCAAGCTGTTAGCTAGGATGGTGGTCTACTTTTAAGTCTAGACTGGAGAAAGGTCTGTTTCCAAGCTCCCGGGCACAGTTGCGGGTAGGGGAGGGATCATCCTTCATAGGCTGTTGAACCAAGGGTCTCGGTTTCTTTCTTTCTTTTTTTTGTTTTTTTTGTTTTTTGAGACAGGGTTTCTCTGTGTAGCTTTGTGCCTTTCCTGGGACTCACTTGGTAGCCCAGGCTGGCCTCGAACTCACAGAGATCTGCCTGCCTCTGCCTCCCGAGTGCTGGGATTAAAGGCATGTGCCACCACCGCCTGGCTGGGTCTCAGTTTCTTAATAGCTTCTTACTGGAGGCCATCCTCAGTTCCTCACTCTGTGAACCTTTCTACTGTGGCACTGGATTCAATGAAGCTTGCTTCCCAGAAAACAATAGCAAGAGAATACCCACAAGATAGAAGCCCCAGTGCACGGTAGCCTCACCATGGACGTGACTTCCCATAGCTTTGCCAAATTCTATTCAATAGAAACAAAACACTAAGTCTAGCTGATACCCAAGAGGAAGGTCATGACTGGTGTGACTGACAGGAGAGGGCATCATTAGGAGCCACATCAGGTTGCTTGCTATAGAAACCAGAGGTTTAATTGAATAAAAAATTCACCTTCAATCTTTCTTACATTAGAATTGCTTGTGGTACTTTTCCTCACGTATGAGTTTGCTTGGCTTCATAAATCAATTCAAAATTTAATGATGTTAAAAAATAATTAATTGTGCAATTATTGTTCACGAGTGAGTAGTTGACTGGGAGTTGTGCAGGCAGCTGGGTAGCTTGACTGGTCTATGGTCACAGATCTGGTACTTGGCAAGCTGGTTGTTTTATGGGGCACCTATGGTGATATTTTGTTGTACTCTAATAAAATTTGCCTGAAGACCAGAGGACAGAACAAGCCTCCAGATTAAACATAGAGGCCAGGCAGTGGTGTCACACACCTTTAATCCTAGCACTCAGGAGGCAGAGATCTGTCTGGATGTCTGTGAGTTTAAGGCCACACTGGGGCTACATGAGATTGATCCAGTCTAGGAGAAAAACAGAGCCAGGCAGTGCTGGCACATGCCTTTAACCCCAGTATTTGGGAAGCACACATACATTAATCCCAGCACTAGGAAGGTTGAGATAGGAAGTGAAATGGCTGGGCGGAGAAAGGCATATAAGGTGTGAGGAGACAGGAACTAGGGAGCCTTTTGGCTGAGGACTCAGGGGCACTCAGTCAGAGGATTTATGGAGTTGGTGAGGTAAGAGGTGGCCGTGGCTTGTTCCTTTGTCTCCCTGATCTTTCAGCATTTATCCCAATATCTGGCGCTCGGTTTTCATTATAAGACTATTTAGGATTCATGCAGCAGGCACCAACTAGGACAACTGTTTACTTAATGTGGTCTTCCATCTCCCAGTCAGCTAGCCTCAGCTCCTGCACATGGCATCTGGGTACAACAAGAAGGGGAATTTCATTGGTCAAAGTACACCATGTGACTACAGTCTATATTGTCTTGATTTTAATTCGTGATCAATGTGGGAAATAACCATGGAAAGAAACCTGTTTTCTTTTAGTAAAATCAAATGGAGGATGCTACTGAGGATATTTTTTAATGTCTTCCACATAAGCTGTTAAGTGATAAATTCCTTCTAGAAATGACTATCAGGAAAATTCTTGTCTTACTTGATAAAAGGTAACCTGTCTTCCTATTTGAGGGGTGGAGAGGAGTTGGATGCCAGAAACAACAAAGTAAAATTTAATTTGTTGTTACAGTAATTCTTCTTTTTTTCTTTGAGGCAGGTTTTCTCTATGTCAGCGGTTCTTAACCTTCCCAATGCTGCGACCCTTTGACACAGTTCCTCATGCTGTGGTGACCCCAACCATAAAATTATTTTCATGGCTACTTCATAACTGTAATGTTGCTACTGTTATAAATCATAATGTAAATACTGGATATTTCCGATTGGTCTTAGGCAATCCCTGTGAAAAAGTCTCAAAGGGGTCACGACCTACAGGTTGAGAGTCATTTCTCTACATAGTCCTGTCTCTCCTGGAGTTCAATATGTAGATCAGGCTGGTCTTGAAATTTACAGAGATCCTCCTGCCTCTACCTCCCAAGTGCCAGGATTAAAGGCATGTGCCCCTGCCACCACCACCCACCACCACCCCAGCAATTGTTACAGGAATTCTTAAACATGTTCTAGCTCACGTTCTCTCCCCATCTCCCTCTCCTGAATGATTTTATTTCTTTTTTCTGTTTATGTGATCTTAAAGTTTGGCAAGTGTTAGGGGGTTGAAATGATAAGAATACAGACACACACTGCTTGCAATTCTGCTGTGTGTGAGCAGTTTGCTCCCACATTCCCTGCATGGCTGATTGGCGGAGGTAGTCTTCTCTGTGATTGTTGTTTTGATTCAGGTCTCGGCTGGCTGGCTTTGAACTCATCATGCAGCTTATAGGTCGATCTTGAACTTGGGCTGGTAATCTGCTTTTGTCTCCTGAGGGCTTGGATTCCAGGCACACCCCTGGCTTTGTCCAGCAATCTTTAAATCCCTTGCTTGGTGCCTCTCACCTCTTCCTCTCTCACTAGCCCATTTTCTACTTTCTGAGTTGTTCCAGCTAATTTGATGTCTGAATGGTTTAGTATAGAAAGAGCTAAGTTCAGATTTGATTCAATGTGGATGAAGATTTTTTTTCAATTGTGCTTGGCAAGAGTTTGTGTCATGTTTCTGAAGCCCAGGTATCTAGTGCTTCCAGAACCCAAAACATGTGCTTTTGATTCCTAGTGGTACTCCCTCGTGATGAGCATCTGATCACCCATGTGACACTCATGTGAAAGACAGACAGCCTTTGTGGGCTGATGTCTCAGAAGCTTTGGCTTGAGTTATTCTAAAGTGACTTAGATACTTAGAGTTACCATGGACTCTCAAGCATTCTTAACTTCAGCCAGACTCAGTGCTGATTGTGACCACAGCTTTTGGCTTTAGACATTGTGGCGGTCTGAATGAAAATAGTGCCCATAGGCTCATAGGGAGTGGCACTATTAGTAGGTGTGGCATTGTTGGAGGAAGTGTGCCACAGAGGAGGTGGGATTTGAGGTTTCAGAAGCTCAAGCCAGGCCCAGTGTGGCACTCTCTTCCTGCTGCCTTCAGATCTGGATGTAGGACTCTCAGCTACCTCTCAAGCACCATGTCGAGTCTGCCTGCATGCTGCCACACTTCCCGCCATGAGGATAATGGGCTAAACCTCTGCACTGTAAGCCAGTCCCAATTAAATATTTTCCTTTATAAGAGTTGCCATGGTCATGGTGTCTCTTCACCGCAATAAAACCCTAACTAAGATAGACACTATTTTGTTATCCTGTTGTTTAGATTGGCTGATTCATTGTAAAGAAAACTTTAAAAAGAGGACTTTGGGTGAGAATTGCATACGAAAACCTGATATAAAATGTAGACACCCTGAGGACTGATTGATTTCCATACATTTACTAATTGCTGCTGAAGAGAAGAAAGGTATCATTGCTGCTGTGTAAAGGGGTTGGGGTGGGTATCAAGCCCATCCCTGTCTCTGTCTCCTCCCGACCCCTTACTCCTCTAAGGCTTTGATCCTGTCAACATTTTAATAGATTGTTAATTAATTAATTAATTAATTAATTAATTAATTTTATTATTTAGTGCATGTGTGGAGGCCAGAGGGTGATTTGTAGGAGTCAGTTCTCTCCTGCTGTGTGGGTTACAGGAATTGAATTCAGATCATCAGGTTTGGTGATAGGTGCCTTTACTCACTGGTCTATCTTGCTGGGCACTTTGTTTTCTAATTATAATATATATTAATATATTCATATATAATAATGTATACAATATGTACCAACACATGCCTATTAATATATGTTAATAAGTAGAGCTACCTTGTAAAAGTGTAGTCAGGAAATGGGGAAAGCTGGTGTGTAGAGAACCTGGCCCTTGTTACACACTTAATAGCCACTAGCTATTGTGTGCTGCTGTTCATGCTAAACATAGGTCTCAGTCCCTCCATGCCTAGGTGTGTTGTCTTGACAGGTTTCCTTATGATTTTGAAACATTTTTTTAAAAATACATGTTGCTGGGGCTGCAGAGATGGCTCAATGGCTAAGAGCATTTGCTGCTTTTGCAGAGGACCCAGGTTCTGTTCCCAGCGGCCACAAGGTGGCTCACAACCACCTGTAACTCCAATTCCTAGGGATCCAATGCCCTCTTCTGGCCTCCAAGAACACAAGGGACACATATATGGTGCACAGACATACACGTAAGCAAAAATACTTTACACATAAAACAAAACATATAAATCTTAAAAATACAGTGTGAACTTTCCTGCCCACACAGCTGCCATAAAATTCCCAAGATTCCTGTGCAATGGAGAGGCAAGTGCTTAATAGCAAAGTGCATCCAAATGGCAGGTCCTGATGTGGAGCTTCCCGCAAAGGGATGCTGGGGATAAGCAGGATCTGTTCTGACTGTCATAATAACAGAGGGTCAATTTCAATCAACAGATGGAGGTGAGTGAGACAGGGATTCCCTTTATCTCATAGCACACACCCACAGTCTTACACATGGAAAGTTGTCTTGTACAGAATCTGACAGAATCCACACCTGGGAGTACAGAATTGGAAGGATGGGGAAGGGTCTCTGGTTTGGAGCCATGAGATTTAATTAAGGTGCAGGTGCTGATTCTACTTCCAAGAAACCGAGACTGCTGAGCTGTCTGATGATGAGACATCTTGTGGGTACCACCTTCTCCAAGACCATGGCATTTGTGTGGTTTTCTGCTTATACTGTCTGACAACAGTTGCTAGCCATCCCGCAAGCATATCCTCTTGTTCCTCCTTAATCATGCTGGCCATTCTCCCTCCTCAGGCCCTGTGCCCTGGCTATGACCTCTGCTAACTTTTCCTGGATAGCTCTTCTTCATTCCTTCACAACCTTTTGCATAGACATCTCTGTGATCACCTTTTGGAAAATTTCAACCATTCTTCAATGTTCCTGATTTCTACCAGACTCTCTTCTCTAGCTATACTACTTAATATTTTGTGAAATACTGTATTGGTGTTGTGTTTGAAGAATTAGTTTTCTCTTCCCCCACTAGGATGTGAGATCCACAAAGTATTTGTGAGAAAGGAAGAAAAGAGTGGAAAACAGAGAGGGGGAGGGGTAAGGAGGGAGATATATTAATTTATGGACATTAGATGTTTTATCAACTAGAGTTGTTGAGTGAGAGAATAAATAAATGGGTGATAAATGAACAAACACAAAAATAACTAGAAAATTAGTGGGAACCAGAGCTTCTAAGTATAACAGAAATAGAAAAAGATTTATGGGGCTGGAGAAATAGCTCAGTGTTTAAAGCACTGGGTGCTTTTGCAGAAGACCCAGGTTTGGTTCCTACAACCCACATGGCAGCTCCAGTTCCAGGGAATCCATTGCCTTCTTCTTGTCTCTGTGGGTACCAGGCAACCATGTTGTACACAGACACACATACAGATAAAACACCCAGACATGTAAAAACAATCTTTAAAAAGTTGTTTATTGTAGGAGGTCTTTCTCTGTACTGCTAGCTCCCAAATAACAACATGGATACTTATTATTAATTATGAAAGCTCAGTCTTGGCTTAGGCTTGTTTATAACTAGCTCTTACAACTTAAGTTAACCCATTTATGTTAATTTATGTACTGCCATGTGGCCCGTGGCTTTTACCTCTCCTCCTGTATGTCCTGCTTCCTCTCAATCTCCTCTGTCATCTCTCCTATGCCTAGATTCATCTCTTCCAATCTCTCTTTCTGCCCAGAAGTCCCACCTAACCACTTCCTGCCTAGCTATTGGCCATTCATCTCTTTATTAAATCAATCAGAAGGCACCTTGGCAAAGACACATCTTCACAGTGTACAAAAAGATCGTTTCACAACATTTTATTACATTAATTTGTGTAAACATGTTGTGGTGCATGTGTGGGGGTCAGAGGACAACATGTTCTTCCACCGTGTGGGATCCAGAGTTCAAACTCCGGGCATCAGCTTTGGTGGCAAGCATTCTCTCCCACTGAGCCATCTTGCTGGCTTCAACAAAGATTTTTTTTTAAAGGATGAACTTGAGAAATATATACAAGTGTTATAGACAGAGGGGTATGATAGAAGACCAGAGCAATTGAAGAAATATTTGGTGGTTCCTTAATTGGATACTGAATTAAAAAAAAAATCCACGGGTTGAGGGTGTAGTTTAGTGGTAGAGCACTTACCTAGCATGTGTGTAGTCTGGATTTGATTCGAAGCATTGAAAAAAGGTATTGACTTTCATAACATTTATATAAAAACTTTGTGTGTGTGTGTGTGTGTGTGTGTGTGTGTTTTGTATGCATGAATATACATGGGCATGTGCATGCAGAGGCCAGAGAACTTTGTGTTCCTTACTTTATCACTCTCTACTTTAACTTTTTGAGACAGGATCTCTCATGTGGGTGATGGGGATCTGAACTCAGGTCCTCTTGCTTTCAGCAAGCATTATTACTCACTGAGCCATCTTCCCAGCCACATATGACCTTTCTGGAACTTGGAAAAAGTGGCTCTCAAATTCTTTGAAGGAACAAGTGTGAGAAAATCCAAGGGATTGTAAGAAAGGAACAATGAGGAGGCTCATTCCAGTTTTAGTGAAACTAATTCTGAGGCTAAACTAATGAAAACAGTGTCCTTCTAGTGCCAGGGGAGCTGACAGAGCACTGGGATTTGGTACAAACTTCAGGTGAAGACACAGATATATAAAGGTCCGGAATGATGTAAAGCTAGTTGCTGGAGCTAGAGGAGAGATACAAAGAACTAACTGACTGAGCATCACCTGCTGGTCTGTGTGAAGGGTTTCCCACACATTGTTTTATTGTTTCTTGCAGTGTTACTGGGAATGCTGGAGCATCATGATGTTAGGACTGGTCTATTAGGACTGGTCTATTATAGACAAAGGAATGAGGCTGTGATGTGGACTCTAACCAGCCCAAAGCTACCCAGACAGTACAATGTAGCACCAGAATCTGAACCCAAACCAAGCACCAAAGCTCAGACTCACATCTTCCACACCATTTGAACAAAAGATGAACAGCTCCTGGGTGAATATTTTGAAACTATATTACATACTGATTTGAATGTGAAAGGCGAGGATGCAGCAAACGCTTTGATTCCCTCCAAGTCTTTTATAATAAAAAACAAAATGAAGGTCATTTTACATTTTTGAATGGCTATATGTCTATGTTTTAAAGTTAGACAAATCTACAAATTAGAGATCTAGGCATTGCTAAAATATAAGCTAGGTGAAACAGGATGTAGCGGTACATTTCTGTAATCCAAGTACCTGAGACATTGAGGCAGAAGGATTGAGAATTCGAGGCCAGCATGGCTACATAATGAGTTCCAGGCCAGTTTTGACTAAATAGTGAGACCTTGACCACACAAACAAACCCAGACAAGCTGAACTGGGTTGGGGATGTGGCTCAGTTGCAAGAGTGCATGCCCAGGATTTGTAAAGCCCTGAGTTTGCCCCCTAACCTCACGTAAACTAGGTGTGATGGTGAACATCATTAATCTCAACACCATGGAGGGAAAGGAAGAAGGATCAGAAATTCAAGGTCGTCTTCAGCTACATAGTGAATTCCAGGCCAGCCCGTGATGCATGAAACTGTCTCATAAAGCAAAACCAAACCAAACTAAACCAACCGCCCCCCGAATAAAACAAAAACACCTCCAAATAACAAACCACAATGCCTCAAATCTCACAAAATATGAAGTAGAATATTTAAATAATAAGCATTTATAGTGTGAGTGAAAAGAGTAGTTTGCAAAGCTTCACGTATAAGATGATATTGTTTCTATAAAATGTTTTTATATGCATCTAGAAGAGAAAAAGCCTGCCTTGTCTTAGATGCATACAAGAGCAGGTTCCCAATGATGCAGTCAGCTAGTGATGTTCACTCCTGTGGTGGTTCTTTGTATAGTTAGATGCCAAGGTCCCCTGGCCACAGTTACTGTTTAACCTGCCACTCCTCTCAGCCAGCCCAAATGACAGCCTGATTTGGTCCATGCCAAATTCCCACAGGACTCTGGATCTTCCTTGATGTGACTGGTCAAACCCTGAAAAAGAGACCAATCAAACTCTTTTTTGACTGCCTTGACTGAGAGTATGGGGGTGGGGTGGGGTGGAGGCTGGTTAATGATGTCTGTTTTTACAGCTATGCAAATGAGGACCTTATTTCTTATTTAGTTGTGGGGCTGGAGGGAAGCTATTCTCTCAGCTGTCTTCACTAGAGATAGAAGCAGTGGTCCACGAATGAGCTGTTTCCTGGGGCCTGGGGTCTCGGAAGACTAGGGGATGCTGGAGGGGAGGGATGCATCAGGGGGATGCTGCAGCAGGAGGGATGCTGAGGCTGAGCGGTTGCCAGAGTGTGGGGGATGCTGGCTGGCAGGCAATTCTGAAGGGTTAAGGGATGCTAGAAGGCCAGGGGTGCTGGAGAGTGAGGGCACCCAGATCCCAGCACATTAACCTTTCCTACCCCTGGACGAGCAGTACTTGGGCTTTGTGTTCTGATTATTTAATAGGAGTCAGCCTGCCCAGTTAAAATACATGAAGGGCACATCAAGGTTCCATCTCCGCATCCACAGCACTTTGTACTCAGCGTGGCTTTGGCGAAGGAGTCTTGAACTGGGGATTCCCCAGGTCTTCTTGGAATCTTCTGGGTAACTCTGGGCAAGGCCTTTAAGCTTTTTAAACTTACTTTCATCATCTATAAAAGGCGTCTAGTGAGGCTCAGCCAATGCGATAATTAATAAGACTAAGGACGTGACAGTGCTAGCCCAGAGCCTGGCCCACAGGAGCCTCTCACCTGCTGGGGACTGAGGATTTGACCTGGTGACTCCCTGGGTGGAGCTGAAGCCTCTTGATGGGTGGAGAGAATACTCCTGGCAGTAATCAAGATCTACCACTAGGGGGAGCGCAAGCTCCATGGTTAATTGTTTCCAAGTCCATTTTCCAAGCTTAATTCCACCCTTGAAGCATCTAATTTATTACTTGAAGAGTCAGTGCCTGGCCTGCCCCAGTGTTCTTTTCCCATCGAAAGGCATCGTCATTAATGTAAACACAGTGTAGCTGGCTTGTGAAAAGTCCACGCAGTTTTGTTTTCTGCATAGTTCCTTTCAGGGCATCTAAGTCCTGTTAGTTGGGCGCCTAAAACTTGGCTTTATGTCTGCACATGGCATACCCTTGACTGACAGCCAGTGTGCATCTTGGTCTGAAGGCTTCTGTCATTAGCTGAGAGGAAAGTGAAACAGACCTGGGTTCAGTAACTTTATGCAACCAAGGAGGACATTTGTGGCCCCAAGTGTGCGGGCACATTTTTCTTGTCTCGGAAGACACATTCTTGGTTCTTATCTTCTTTCCCGCTCCCTGCTGTTTCTGACATGTTCCATGAGCTGTGTTGATGTATTTCCAGTTCACAGGGCTGGCTTTGAACATCTTTGGTGCATCAGCCTCAGGGATGGTTAGGTTAAATCAGAAAGAGCTGCAAGGGAAGAGAGCGTCCCGTTTGCCACGAGGGAGAGGCTGCAGGTCTAAGCGGCGCTAAACTCTTGGGTCTCAGTATTTCCTCAGGGAAAACAAGAAAACCGGGCTGGGCATTTTCTAATACCTTTCTAAGTGCTGCCATTTTCCCGCTTTCGAACGGAAGGCCACCCCCACGAGCCTCGTTTTCTGGCTCACATATGTTGCACGAATTCCAGTTACGAAGAGGTGCGGTGGAAGAAGTGTCTCTGTGATTTATGAGTGTATGGCAATGTAGCCCTGGAAGCACACAGAGGCTTTCTCAGAGATGCTAAGCCTTGGAACAAACTGTTCTGCTGAGCAAGGCAGGGACTCATCAAAGGCTCTGGCACTCCTTGGCTCTGGGGTCTGTGGGTCTCCTGTGCGGTCCTGTGATGTGGGCATTTACTTCCATTTGCTAGGAGACGAGAGCACACTGTGAAAAAGGCAATGGCTGGGAGCATAGTCGTGGAAATCGGTGGCTCAGTCATGTTCCTAGTGTAAGGTCACGGGCTTCAGACATTTGACAGGCATTTGGTATTGACTGCAGCGAGAGGGCTCAGGAACGAGCCGGTGATGGGGACACAAACGTCCATAATAGTGCAGTGCATTTTAGACACTAATGGAAGCATCTGAAGGAAGAATTGGAACCCATGGGGCACATGTCTTCAAACACATTGCCTGTCTTTGGGAAGGATTGAGAACTGATGGATGAGAGCTTGAAAACACAGTTAACACTCAACGTGGATGAGTAATTCTAGTGGATGTTTTCATGGGGCCATCTCTGCTAATAAAAAAATGGCCCAATGCCAAAGAGCAATTTCAGTAGCATGGTAGCCCACCATGAGTTGGTAGGCTTGGCCCTGGCTTTTGGTTCCATTTATAAGCCCCTCCTCCGCAGTGGAACAAAAGGAATCTGTTCTAAAGATGCCAGCCCTCAGGTGAGCCACCCGGGCTCGGGCTGCCAACCTTGTAGACAGGGCATGATGATGCTCCAGGGAGTTGTACCCAGATGTACTTATGAAAAGCAGGGTTTCTCAGGTTTAGAGTTATACTTGGCATACAGTAGGAGCTCAATAATTGCTTCTTGGCACATTGTGACATGCTTAAGTGCTGTGGGATGGTCTGTATGTCAAGTGTGTTGCTCTGATTGGTTAAAAAATAAAACACTGATTGGCCAGTAGCCAGGCAGGAGGAAGTATAGGCGGGACAAGGAGGAGAAGAATTCTGGGAAGTGGAAGGCTGAGTCAGAGAGACACTGCCAGATGCCGCCATGACAAACAACATGTGAAGATGCCAGTAAGCCACGAGCCACGTGGCAAGGTATAGATTTATAGAAATGGGTTAATTTAAGATATAAGAACAGTTAGCAAGAAGCCTGCCACGGCCATACAGTTTGTAAGCAATATAAGTCTCTGTGTTTACTTGGTTGGGTCTGAGCAGCTGTGGGACTGGCGGGTGACAGAGATTTGTCCTGACTGTGGGCCAGGAAGGAAAACTCTAGCTACACTTAAGCTTAACTGGAATACTGGAGCTTGTGTGCTCAGCACCGCAAACAACCAGGAGTAGAGACAGGGTGAGCTACGCAGGAGGTTTGGGAAGACAGGGGTTAACACCCCCCAAACTTCTTGTGGTGTTTGTGGTGAGAGGGAACCAAGGCCGCCAATCATCCTGAGCTCAGTCTTGTCCCTCAGGTCAGGTGGTCAGCCACGTTCGTGAGACTTGTGATGTCTTTGCCTCTTTCCTCACCACCCCTTGCTCTTGCCTTCATGGGACACCTGAGCTAAGACACTTCTTAAACTGAATCTAGTGAGTGTCTGTCGGAGTCACCTTGTTCTTTTCCAGGGCTGGAGAATTAACTCAGAACAAAAAGCCACCAACAGTGTGTACACACCAAGCCATCCAAGTGCAAATTCCTGCCTACAACCTGGAGTTAAGTGTCTCTGTCCGTCTGTCTGCTATCATGGATGAGATGCCAGCTCGTATGTTCACAGCCCAGATATTTCAAAGGATCCTTATGAAAATAACACACAAATTCACTTAAGCTCAGTTTTTTTTTTTGTTTTTTGTTTTTTGTTTTTTTTTTTTTTGAAGCTCAAGGACAATTTTATTAGAGTTTCAGAGAAAAACATCAGGGCAGGCAAACCATAAGTCTGAGCAGCTGCCAGGAGAGAGACAGGGGAAGAAGGGAGAAAAGTGGACTTCTTAGTTAGGCATGAAAGTTACTTAGCAAAATGGAGGTGAGAAAAGTGTCTGTACAGGAAAGGAAAGAGTTGGGCACTTCGGAGGAAGAGACGCCCCAAGTGCTAGAGAAAACACACCAGGCTTTGGTCAGTACCTAAAGAGAGAAAAAAGAAGCTGGGTACTTCTTAATCCCGGCACTCAGGAGGCAGAGGCAGGTGGATCTTGGGGTGTTTGAGCCCGACCTGGTCTACAAAGTGAGTTCCAGGACGGCCAGGGCCACACAGAGAAACCCTGTCTCAAAGAAAAGAAAAAGAAAGGTTATGCTTTTCTGCCTTAGGACCCAGGGCAGTGGACAGATACATAGCTCAACGAGGCATTGCCAGGCCCAGCTTTTCACCAGGGAAAAAAAGCAAGGCTTAACTGTTACTTCTGCTGTGTGAAAACCAGCCACACAAACCTGTACATGAATATAAAGCAAGACCCGAGTGGGCCGAGATGGAATCAGGCCTGGTAGGAGGCAGCACAGGGAGACCGTGGGCTTGCCCCTGCAGCGAGGGGATGTCCCCCAAGTCAAGCTGGTTTTGACCACACAGCCAAGCAAAACAACACAAGGTGAAGTCATGGTAGAACTGAGTCTTTTTCTTTAATGATCCTGGGGACTGAACCCGGGGCTTTGTGCATTTGAATCATTTGCTCTACCATGGAGCTACATCCCCAGCCTCACAACTGTATTTTAGTAAGCACTTCATTTCATACTGTGTCTCCTCCCTCAGAGTTAATAAATAATCTGCTATGCCCAACACAGCCTGGTCTTGAAACATGACTGGATCGTCCAGGGAATGAAGAAAGGACAGACACAAAGATGCATGCTGAAAAGCTAGACCAGGGGGCTGTGTGAGCCCGAACGGAACTGCACCAACCACACAAAAACAATCTGGAACCTCAGGGCTTTTACTATGCATGGCACAGGGGGCGGGCTAGCTAGTCTACTAGGAGTTCTCTGTAGGCGAGCAGTCTCAGACTGTGAACACCCAGGAGGAGGAACCTGCTGTTGTTGGCTTTTGCAATACTGCCAACATTTGCGCTTGGACCAGAGGAAGGCCTTACCATTCTTCCCAGCCTCCCCCGGGGGAGTGTAAGGCTTTGCCATTCTCACAGGTCTGAGGTACTCACAGTCAACAATACACATTCACTCAAGGCTTCCTTGGCTCCCCACAAATACCCTTTGTTCGTGAGTAATCCATACTCCACTGCATTGGTCTCAAAAGCAATCCATACGCTCACCTGGAGCAAGACAGTTCAGGTGGGAGCCAAGGGACCTTTGTTGGTTGTCAGTGTCTTCTGTAGGGATGTGCACAGTGAACCACAGGGACTAAAGGTGGGCATATGCAGACTCGTGCTTGCTAGCAAAGATTTTTGATTCTGTGGTTGTCTTTTCACTTGACTGCTCCCTTTACTGTGTATTTTGATCTTATGAGTTCCTGTTTATCAGTGGTAAGCATTCTTTTCTGAGAGACTGAAGTCCCATCAAGAAAGCCCCTGCCTATGTCTGTATTTTGAAGTGCTTTCCCTACATTTTTTTTCTAAGAGAATTTCAGCTCTCACACTAGGTCTTTAATCTATCTGGAGCTGACTTTATACAGGGGAGAGACAGTGATCTAGTTCACCCTTGTATGTGCAGACATTCAGTTTTGTCAGTGTTGTTTGTTAAAGAGGCTGTCTTTTCTCCAATGTATATTTTTGGCATTTTTTTTGGTCAAAAAACTCAAGTGGCTCCAGTTCTGTGGACTCAGACATGTGTCCTCTGTTCTATTCTATTGGCTGATTTATCATCGTTTGTGCCAATACCATGCTGTTTTTGCCATTGTTGCTTTGAAGTGTAGTTTGAGATCAGGTGTGGTAACTGCTCCAGCATCATTCTTGGTGATCAGTATTGCTCCTCTGTGTTTCTTTTGAAAGATTTTATTTTTTAATTTTTATTTCATATGTGTTTTGCCTGCATATATTTAAGTATACCACATGTGTGTAGTGTTGGTGGAGGCCAGGAGAGGACATCAAATTCCTGGAACTAGAGTTACAGGTGGTTGTGAGCTACTGTGTAGGTGCTGGGAACCAAACATAGGTCCTCTGGAAGAGCAACAAGGGCTCTTAACTGCTGGAACCATCTCTCCAGGCCCTCGGTATTAATTTTAACATAATTTTTTCTGTGTCTGTAAACAATACCATTGGCATTTTGGTGAGGATTGTATGGACTCTGTAGATTACTTTTGACATTATAGCCTTCTCTGCAGCATTATGTATTCCAGTCTCTGAACATGGAAGGTCTTTGGATCTTTCAGTGTCTTCTTGAGTTTCTTACTTGAGTGTTTCCAAGTTTGTTTTTTTTTTCTTCAGAGCTGAGGACCGAACCCAGGGCCTTTCACTTGCTAGGCAAGCGCTCTACCACTGAGCTAAATCCCCAACCCCCAAGTTTTCTTTGTAAAGATCTTCTCCCTTCTTGGCTAGGTTTATTTCAAGGTATGAGTGGGATTGTTTTCCTGATTTATTTATCAACATGTTTGTCACTGGTATATAGCAAGACCACTGATTTTTGTATGTTAGTTTTGTATTCTGTCACTTTGCTAAAAGTGTCAATCAGACGTAAGAGTTTGCTGATATAATCTTTAGGGTCTCTTTTACATAGAATCATGTCATTTTCAAATAGGGACATTTTGATGCCTTCATTTTCTTTTTGTATCCATTTTATTTTCTTCTCTTGTCTTATTGCTTTAGCTGTGGTTTCAAGACTATATTGAATAAAAGTAGATGCCTTTGTCTGGGTGATGATTTTAGTTTTTGCCAATTTCATATGTGTTGGCTATAGGTTTGTTGTATGTAGCTTTAATTATGTTGAGATATGTACCTCCCATTAGTCTTTTGAGGAGATCCCTCTCCCAGTATTTTTTTTTTGTCTTTAGTGAGTTACACTTTTATACTTGTGTTGACTTCCTTATTTTATTCAAATATTGTGTTCCTTTCAATCCATTTAAGAGTTTATCTGTACCCTCTTTGATTTCTTTGAATATATTTATAATCATTCATTTGAATTCTTTGTTTGGGATTTTATTTAATTTCTTCTCATTGCAGGGTATTACTGTGGGGCTACTAATTTTTTGGGAGAGTCACATTGCCTTGGATTTACATGTTTCTTGTGTTTTTGCATTGGGATTTTGCATTTGAGATTAGATAAGTGGTTGAATTAAAATGTAATCCTTATTCTTTTAGTGGAAATGCTTACAATATTCAAGAAGGACTAGACTGTAGTAGAGTTAAGTTGTCATTTCTGTCTATTGCACTGGGAATCTAGCTAGGCAGTTAGACTCACAGTCTAGCACTTTGGGCATTAGGCATTAGTCCCTAATATTACCCTGAAAGTAGAATACTGTCTGTAGAAACATCACTATTAATGATGTTACCCAACATGATAATCACTATGATAATACAGTAAAAATCAGTTAAATATCAACCATCCATTTGATTCCAATCATTTTAAGAAGTAAATCAGTCTGGTATGGTGGCTCAGTCGTTAAATTGTTTATTGCTAAGCCTGACAGCTTGAGATAAGTCCTTAGTGGTGGAGAGAAGTGACTTCCACAAGCTGTCCTATGACAGCTAATCTGTACTCTGGCTACTCACCCTCCCAATAAAAATTATGTGCAAAACTTTTTGAAAAGAAATAAAGAAAATTTACCACTATGTGCATTAGGATACTAGTTACTGAGAGTATGAACGGGATAGAAAAAAAACCAGAGTAAGAGTTGTGATTAGTTTTGTGTAAAAGAGAAAAATGGAGGAGAGAAAAGTAAATAGGTGGAAAAATAGGGGACAGCATAGATGGGAAGGCAAGGCAACTTTGGCTGGTGATGGAAAGGAAACAGAAGGGAGAAGATATAGTCTTGTGGTCTAAAGAAAACTCACCAGATACTCTAGAAGGAAGTAGGTATATAGAAGTAGAATTAGAGAAGGAGAATCTCATGAGAGTCATAGTTTACAATTTCCCTGTTGGTTCAATTTTTGTGCTATGTGGGAGGGAATACTTTCTGTTCTGCCCCATTGTTAATTAAATGTAAAGTTTCCAAGTTGCCATATATTACACAAAATGTTTTCTTTTTTTATGATGGAAAAGAAGCAGCCTGGAAAATGCAAAAGACTTAGATTTTGAATTAGGGTGAGTAAAAATTTGAACTCTTCCATTTCTCATTTGTGTGAATTCTAAGCTAGCTAATACAGCTCTCTGAGTCTTAGAATCCTTGTTTGCAGAGTAGGGGGAAGAATCCAAGAAACACAGTGAGGGAGGTGATTGCCTTCCTTGACTCAGTGGGGGTATCTGACAGAGACTGTGATATAGGAACATTGAGATATGTGGGTTGACATTTGATTGATGGATAGAAATGACCATGGACAGACAGAGGCTAGCGCATGGATGAAGAATGTAATGAGTGGATGGATACTGTGATGAATGAATGGAGGCTATGATGGACAGAAGGAGATGGTTAGGTGGAGACTATGATAAATGGAGATTGTGAAGGATAGGTAGAGGCCATGATGGGGATTTAGAAACATGATGGATAAACAGAAACTGTAATGTAGAGATAGAGACTTTGATGATGATTGTGATTATGATGTATGGAAGGATAGACAGATGGACACTGTTGTCAATAGTGATTGTGATGGGAACTGTGATTATGAAAGATTAAAGGAGATTTTGGTGGGGGGGTGAAGATTGTGATGGATGATAACTATGATGGATGGATACTGTTACAGCAGGATGGAGGTTGTAAAGGATGGATGAAGATGATGAAGGAGACTGTGGTGGATGGAAGCAGTAGTGGGTAAAATTTTTGATGGGGATTTACATGTTCCTAGATAGATGGGGTTATAGCAGATATGAGACTGTTATAATTTTCTGTGATGAGAAGCTAAACAGATATCAAATTTACTTTGAATAGAACTGTGGTCCCTCTGTGACAGATATTGTAGGGGTCTCTCAGTTCTTGTCTTCTTGTAGGAATGAATTCAGTCAAGAGACACAAACAGTTTGTACACACACACACACACACACACACACACACACTTATTTAGCAAAGCAGCAGTTAAATTAATGAAACTGAGCAGAACACATCAAAGAGACTCTGGAGTAGGCTGCCCTGAGCAGAGTTAGAAATTCCAAGCCTGGAGCCAGGCACCCAAGAGCTGGTGACTGTGAGCTCTGAGCCCAGCGGCAGCAGAAGGAAGTGCCAATGCCTAGGGAGGCAGCTAGGCCACGGAAAGCCAGGTCCCTCTACTCTTCTCCTAACACCTTCAGGGTGGTTATACTGGCACCTACCTAGAAAGGCTCAGAGGTTTAACACAATTGCCCCTTAAAGCAGTAAACTCAGGGCCTGCTTTCCAAGAATGCTCGATAAATGTAGCATTCTAGAGGATTCTCTCTGGTAAATTTCTATTTGTTTTGTTGAGACAGGTTCCCTCCATGTAGCCCTGGATGGCCTGGAGCTCACTGTGTAGACCATGCTGGCTTTGTACTTACAGAGATTCACCTGCCTCTGCCTTCTGATTGCTGGGATTAAAGGTATACAGTACCATGCCCAGCTGTCTTGTAGATTTTAGATATCTTTATGAATATTTATGAATTAAGTACATATTCATGGGGTAGGAGTCTTTGTTCCAAGTCATAGTGGATTGGATTTCCCTTTTAGGGAATTTCCTCCCATGATCTCCACAAAAGTGGAGGAGTATCAAAACAGCAGCGCAGGTGATATTTGGATGACATCATTTCTTTGGAGACCAAGGATCCTTTGTTAGCATACGTGTGTAGGCAAATGCCCAGGTGGCCTAGTTTCTGGTACAGGGGAAAGATCCTAACTGCAGCTTCAAGAGTGTCTAACAACAAAGGGGCATTTGACCATCAGGAAACACAGCTACGTGATGCAACTGCAGTTTTCCTTGGTTACCTCACAGCTACCTCCTTGTCTGTGGGGCAGTTTGCTCTCAGGAACCGGCAGAGGACTGTTAGAGGCCCCTTTCCTTCCCTCCACTACTTTAATCCAAGCATTCCTTTTGACCATAAAATTTGTTCTCATCATAATACATCTACAGGGATCTTGTCTCCTGAGGGAGGAGTATGGAATGCAAGACCTTATCTGTCAGGGAGAACTGGGCATCTGATATTTCTTTGGAATGATAGTGAGAAGGTAGGCAAATTATGGTGCCTATAATCACCCCAGCCCTACTTGCGAAGTAGTATTGGCAGGACAGTGAGGTCACTCAATGCAGTGTAGACAGTGGGCAGAGGCTGAAGAAGTGATTCCTTACCATCTGTTATCCACTGAGGTTCTCACAGTCTACATTCTCGGAAAGCAGGCCCTGAGTTTACTGCTTTAAGGGGCAATTGTGTTAAACCTCTGAGCCTTTCTAGGTGGGTGCCAGTATAACCACCCTGAAGGTGTTAGGAGAAGAGTAGAGGGACCTGGCTTTCCGTGGCCTAGCTGCCTCCCTAGGCATTGGCACTTCCTTCTGCTGCCGCTGGGCTCAGAGCTCAGGGTCACCAGCTCTTGGGTGCCTGGCTCCAGGCTCGGAATTTTCATTTCTTTGAGCCCTTTAAGTTTCTCTCTTTGCCTGGATCCTTCTTATCCCCCTCGGCTCAGCCCCGAACCCTCTTTCCGAAGTCTTTCTTGCCATTTGCTCTTGTGACAGCTCCCTATCCTCAGGCCTCCTCAGGTCACCATGATTGTGTCCACCTCAGTGCCCATCATGGTCCATCCTGATGTTCTTTACTTTCTCTTCATTGTTTCTCCCCCCCACTATTGGGCCATAAGCTCTGTGCAGTCAGGGGAAATGGGGCTCCTTTTAACCGCCCGTTCTCAACTGCTTTGTCAGTTGCCTGGTCAGTGTTGGCTGAGATGGATGGAAAGACAGAAGAACCAATGAAATGCAACCGTGGACACTGTTGTCATCAAGTTGCTGGGGTTACTCAAACTTATCCACCAAAACTGGTTCCATGGCTGGACATGGTAACATACACCTTTGATTTGAGAAGCAGAGGCAGGCAGATCTTAGTGAGTTCAAGGACAACCTAGTTTACATAGTGAGTTCCAGGGCAGCCAGGGCTGCATACTGAGACTTTGTCTCAAACTCGAACCCAAACCATTTCCACCTCACAGATATGTGAAGACGAACTGAACAACCATAGAAATGCACTTTGTGGCTGGGCATGGTGTACATTATAATCCCAGCATCTACAGGCCAAGGTAAGAGTTCAAGGACAGCGTGGGCTCCATCTCAAAAGGAGACATTTCTTTGGGATGAGCTGTATTTGCCACACATGTGAGGAACAGGGAACTTTGATAAACTTCCAGGTCTGCAGATCCCCACCTGCTCACATCTTTCTCTTTGCTTTGATGATACATCCCTTGGCAATGCAGGAAAACCTCCAGGCCACCTTAATTATGGAATCTAGTGACTCAGTGCCAAAGAAAAAGTCATTGTGCCTGAAACCTAACAAACTGTTCCCTTTCTCTTTGGAGGCACCTGATGCTGTGTTTTGTGGCTTCTTGTTGATGCGACAGTCTTCAGTGGGAATGGCTCCTGACCTCGGAATACAGACACCTGCTTTCAGATCCTTGTCTGTCAAATGACAGACTCTGGCTGAGTCTCATTTCCAACAGGAAGTGATGTCAGGGATGGAAGCAGAGATCCTCTAACAAGGAAAGGTAAACTACAAAACCTGGTGCAGGATCTGCTTTTGTAAATAAAGTTTTATTGGGGTACAGGCATGCTCATTCACTTTCATAGTGTACTTTCTGTGGCTGCTGACATACTACATTGAGTTGTGTTAGATTATATTTACTATCTGGAAACAGAAAAATTCCCCACTTCTATTCTAGTCCAGCTTTTGTTTTGTTTGTTTGCTTGTTTTTTTTTTTTTTTTTTTTTCTTTTCAAGACAGGGTTTCTCTGTGTAGTTTTAGTGCCTGTCCCGGATCTTGCTCTGTAGACTAGGCTGGCCTTGAACTCACAGAGATCCACCTGGCTCTGCCTCCTGAGTCCTGGGATTAAAGCCGTGCGCCACCACTGCCCAGCTTTTTTTTGTGAGTCAAAATCTTGCAGTGTAGCCCAGGCTGGCTCAGAACTCAGAGCTAAGAGTATAGAGATGTACCATAGTGCCTGCTGTTCTCCTTTGTATATGTAATTAATTAACTCCAAAGAGAGAAAGGGACTTTTAGACTTCACAAAAGGAATTAAAAACAAAAAGGAAAAAAGGCAAAACCTTAGGAAAGAAAAGATGAAAGTTGATAAATATTCTTCAACAGTCCCGATGCTTGGACTTAGCCGTTGTTGAAAGAACCTTCCGCTCTCTGAGAGAGGCCCAAATGTGGCCAATGTTATCATATTTAACTGGTTCTTAGGATGTGAATTTCTTGGAGAATCTGCACTGTAGGAGGCTTTGCACTGGGAACCCAACAGAGTCATCAAAATGAGCACCCACAGCACCCACGGCACCCACGGCACCCACCTGTGCTTCGGTTTTGAAGTAATCTCCCTGAAGTCATGATTTATCTCCACCTCACCAATTTGGATTTGGCGATAAGAACTTCTATTACGTGCATCTTTGCACGTTGGCAAAATGTGCCATTCAGCAAGGACGCTTTAGGAGAGGGGCCTTTAAAACAATGCCTGTTTTAGACACGGCTAAGTTAGATATGTTTATCTGAAACTCAGCAACAACCACACACATCTTACATTGCTTATGTCTGCTTATTAAGATGTGCCCAAGGTCCTTTGGGTATGAAAATGTCCTGACATCGTCTTTCTTTTCTTTTTAATTACATGTATGCATGCATGTATGCATGTGTATGTACGTGTGAGAGCCGTGGTTCAGTGTGAAGATAAGGGGATAACTTGAGGCAGTTGATTCTTTCCTTCTCCCATGAAGGTCCCTGAGAATGAAGTCAGGTCACCTGGCACCTTTACCAGCTGAGCCCTCTCTGGCCCCTGACACTATTTCTATTTGGATTTGGATATATTTTCAAAAGTATTTTTTAACTTCTGAAATTAAAATATAATTATAACATTCTCCCTTTTCTCTTTCCTCCATCCAACCCTTCCCATGCATAATTCATGGTCTCTACTTCTTTAATTGTGTGTGTGTATATATATATATATATATATATATATATATATATATATATATATATATATATATTATATTCATATAAAACTTCCTCAGCTAATATTACTCAGGGCTGAAATATATGATTTCAGGGCTGGTCACTTAGTAATGGATACCCAGGTCTGTTTTTTTTTCTATGAAATACTGTTTATGCTCTCAGCATTCCTTAGTTACCTATAGTTCTTTGTCTAGGGTTAAGGCCCCACAAGATTTCCCTTTTCCATGTTGGCACATCTATTAGGATCATCCTTGTTAAGGTCATGTTTAGGCAGCCATGTTGATGAGACTTCATGGGTGTAGCTACTGGCATTTCTAGGAGATGGAATCTCACAGAAAACTTCCTGTTCCTCTGGCTCCTGCAATCTTTTTGCCCCCTCTTCCTCTATGACCTTTTAGCCTAAGGTGTAGGAGTTGTGTGTGCTGTAGATGTATCAGCTGGGGCTGGGCACCACATGGTCATGTGTTCTGTGCATTCTGATGGGCTGTGGTTTTCTGTAATAGTAATGGTCTCTGTCTTTTCCAAGGAGACATTTCTCCAACCAGGGGCGAGACCTATACTTATCTGTGGGCAGAAGGATATTGTGCCATGTTGGTCCTTGTGACAGTTCCCAGGCACCATATCTGGGTAGAATGATTGGTTGCTTCCCTCCTTTGGAAGCTTACATGGCATCTTCTGGTCCCATGAAACCTAGTCCTCAGGGAGGAGGCTTCCAATTCACAACCAGCTTGGGTCTTCTGGGTCCTGTTTCCAAAGTACCCAGCACATCCAGCAGTAGAGACCTCCCTTCAACCTCTGGGAGGCAACCAAGGCAACAGCAATAGCCTAGGCTTGGGGAGTGTCATGGACAGCCTGACCAACAATTCAAAGGGACTTCTCATGCCCGATATTGTTTTTGTTGATAGTCTATGGCTCTTGAGGGGGCGTGGTCAGTCCAGTCTTTTTGGATATTAAAAGCCATTTTCCCTCAGTGTAGTCTGTATCTCAGATTTTTTCATTCACTGAGGTCATTCTTCTACTGTAGTTGGACCCTAGTAGAATATCAATGTCAGAGAAGAATCTTACCAATTATTTCCCAAGCAATGGGAGTCCCGGAATGGTCTGGGTGGTGAAGTCAGGACACTGATATTTAGGGTCACAATGAGAAGTTATTCTGTTATGTCTTTCAGTCTTTCTGATTAGTCAAGGGAAGGTCTGTGGTGATATTTTGTTTGTGCTTTAACAAATCTTGCCTGGAGATCAGAGTGAAGAACTGCCACTAGATAACCATAGAGGCCAGGCAGTGGTGGCACACACCTTTAGTCTCAGCACTTGGGGGGAGGGAGCAAGAAGATCAGGAGTTCAAGGCCACCCTGGGCTACACAAGATCGATCCAGTCTAAAAGAGAAACAGAGCCAGGCAGTGCTGGCACACATTTTTGATCCCAGCACTTGGAATCTCATGCCTTTAATACAGCACTAGGGAGGTGGAGACAGGAAGTGATATGGCTGGGTGGAGAGAGAAATATAAGGTGGGAGGAGACAGGAGCTCAGTCCCCTTTCAGGCTGAGGATTCCTAGAGGTAAGAAGCCTTTCTAAGTGGCTGCTTCTTTACTTCTCTGATCTTTCAGCTCTCACCCTGATATCTGACTCTGGGTCTTTATTCTTAAGACCAATTAGGATTCATGCTATAGAGGTCTCAAACAGATTCTAACCAGTTCTTAGCATCTTTATACTGTGTACTCTTCTTTTTGCTTCACAGGAAGAGAGGAGGAGAGGGGAAAGAAGAGAGGAGAAGAAGGGAGAAGGGGAGAGGAATGGCTAGGAGGAGCAGGAGATACAAAGAGGCATTCCAGGCACCTCGGCCTGCAGGCAGCACTTTCCACGTTCTCAGAAATAATGAGAAGCACCCTTGAGTTTTCACTGTGTTTACTTTATGACTGACTTCTGACCTGGCCAGGGACAGCAGTTTCCATTCATGCTAATTCTGTTGACTTGCCTCTTAAGATCACCTGCAAGGAACAAAAGTGAGGAAGTGAGGCAACTTTTTACCAAAACTACTGTACAGAGGGCATGTGGGTAGAAGTCACAGTATGGTAGTTGTGGGCAATAGTGAAGACAGGGACTAAGTTTGGAGGAAGCGGTTTAGCTCACTGGCCTTATTTTATGGTACTGAAACCAATGTCCAGACAGTGCTTAAGATCACACAGCTCTGGTGTAGGAGCCAAGGTTAGAACCCTCAGCTCAGGTTCTTTCCATCACATGATCTAACTTGGCATTTTGGTCTTTCCTACCCATGCACAAGCGAACATTTGACATTTGGGTTTCTTTTCCTTGTTTTTAAAAAATGATTTATTTTTATCTTATGTGCATTGTTTCGCCTGCATGTGTGTCTGTGTGAGGGTGTCGGAGTCCTTGGAGCTGGAGTTACAGACAACTGTGAGCTGCCATGTGGGTGCTGGAAATTGAACCTGGGTCCTCTGGAAGAACAGCCAGTGCTCTTAACCACTGAATTGTCACTCTAGCCCCCATCTCCTTTAGACCAGGTTGTTCTTGAACTCACAGAGATCCGCCTGCCTCTGCCTCCCGAGTGCTGGGACTAAAGGCGTGCGCCACCACCTGTGAGTTTGTTTTCTAAGAACTATTTTTACCAACCTCCCCTGCCTCAAGCTAGTCACTGTGGTTCTGAAAGATCTTCCTGGTGTGACAGCAGGCCCTCTTTCTGTTGTGGTTCCAGATTCTGTAGCTTTTCCCCCACAGTATCACAAGGCCATAAAACACCAACTCTGAGGTGAACAAGATTCTTCCTAGAGAGGGGTCTTCTTCTCAGCAGCATCCTAGGAGATCTTCCTCCCCTCCCACAGTGGGAAACACATCGCTTTATGATGTAGCCTGTACTGTTCACGGCAGCGAATGAAATCCAAGAGCCCGACAAAGTCCTTTGGAAGTGTCTGACTCAAGTCCTTGATGCCTGTTTTGGGTCTGGAAGACGGGAAGAGCACCCCATTGTGACAGGTGCTGCCACTTCCCTGTCGTCTTGAGCTAGGAGACCAGGCAAAGGACAAGAACCGCCTTTCTTCATTTCTTTCTTCCTTTTCATCCCTCCCTCCCTCCCTTCCTCCCTCCCTCCCTCCCTCCTTCCTTCCCTCCTTCCCTCCCTCTCTCTCTCCCTCCCTCCCTCCCTTCTTTTTTCAGTCCTGGGAATGGAATCTAGGGCCTTGCATATGCTAGGTAAATTTTCTACCACAGGCCGACATCATAAGCCATATATTTAAATACATTTTCATTGAGAACTTCATATATGCTTTCAATGTTTCTTGATCATATCCACCTTCTCTCCCCACTCCAACTCCTCCCAGACACCCCATGTTCCTCTTCCAATTTCACATCTTCTTCTTTTAAAAAAATAAGCCACTGAGTCTAATAAGTGTTATCCAAAAGTGCATGGGTATGGGGCCATCCATTGGAGCACTGGAGCCAAACCTCTGAAGAATACTGACTCTCACCCTCCCAGGCATAATCAACTGCCAATAGCTCACAACTGAGAAAGACTGTTGATGACTTTGTCCCCAGGTAGCCTTCATAACAACAAAAGGTGAAACAGTGGGGCCTTGTGAGTCCCTCCACCGTCCATACTGGGATGTTAACTGGCTTGGTCATTTTGGGCAACCACAGCTGCTGAGAGAGTTCATGAGTATAGTGGACCTGCCATGCCCAGAAGACACTGCCCCATCTTCCATGAGGTTTTCTGAACTTTAGGAGAGACGAAGAAGGGTGATATTGGTGTCCCATTTATGGCTGAGCACTCTGCAGACAGTCTCTGAACGTTGGCTAGTGTGAGTCTCTGTATTAAGGGATGCTTACTACAAAAAGATGCTTCTCTGATGGACTGAGAAATGTACTAATCTATGGGTATAGAGATAAGTATTTAGAAGACAGTTTATACCATGTCCATTTAGTAAAATAACAGTAGTAAGTTCTCTCTTAGGACCTATGAGTTCCCCAGTCATGGGTTCGTGGCCAAATATACCAGGTATGAGTTTCCTCTAGTGTAATGGGCCTTAAATCCAATCAGAAAGCAGGTGGTCACTCTGATAAAATTTGTGGAGATATTGTACCCAGGCTGCTTGTTATTGTAGTTCACAGGGTTCACAACCAAGACTGTTGACAACTTTTCTCTCCTGGTAGCCTTTACAGTACTAGAAGGTGGAAGCTACTGTCAGGGAGGATGCTTGCTGGTCAGTACCAACTTGATTTCCTGGTGTCCTGTGACCAAAGTGTCTGATGTCTTCATCAATGAGGTCTTATCATCAAGTTCTGGTGGGCAGTTAAGGACAATGGCCCTAGTCTGTGTCGTTCCTGGTCTCTGGGACACCTCCAGACCATCAGTTCGAAGGGAGGTACTCAGCTCTTGTCACTGGGACAAGCCCTTCACCTTCGAGAAAGAATCTTCCTCAAGTGTCCAGGCTGGGCTTGAACTCACTAATGTAGCTCAGGGAGGCCTCAAACATACAAATCTACAAGTCAAGTACAAGGTAAAGCTTGTGGTTATTATTATTTTTTATTTGAACACTACTCTAGCTTTTATCCTTGAATGTTTTTATTTGCCTTACAAGTATACACATAGACTCCCAGATGGTATTGAAAAGTTTTTTGGTTGTGGAGGAATACCATATGTATGGTAAAGTATGTAAAGGGTGCTTGCCTTTCATGTGTGACAGGTACTGACTCATGTACATGCCCGTCACCTTTGTCACCAATATCCATGTGAAGACACAACTCCCTAGGAGTCCTGTATTTTAAACTTCATTATTAGTATGTGAATGTGTGTGTGATATGTGTGTGTGAGTGCAGGTGCACACTTTTTGTCTCTGTGAGAGATACCTGAGAGAAACAGTTGACAAGGAAGAAGGTTTTACTCTGACTTCCTGTTGCAGATGGTTTGAAGTCCAGCTTAGCTGGATCCATTGCTTTGAGTCAGGGGGGAGGCAGAATATCATGGTGGATGGAGAGTGCATCAAGGCTGGTCACCTCGTGGTAGACAGGGAGCAGAGAGGGAGAAAGGGACTGGGGAATAGATACAACCTTCAGAGGCACGTCCTAGTGAGCCACTTCCTCTAGGTGGGCCCTGCCTCCTAGAGTTTGTGACACCTCCCTAAATAGCACCACCAGCTAGGAGCCAAGCTTTCAACACACGAGCATGTGGGGAACAGTTAGATTCAAACTGCACTGGACTATGCAGATGGGGTAGGGTGCAGTTTGCAGGTCTCAGATCTGAGTCTTAGGGAGACCTCAGAAAGCTGCTGCCCTGGCCCAGGGAAAGATAAAAGGAAGTGTGGCTTCTGGAGACGTAAGAAAGCCGTGGGCAGGACTTTGGGGAGTAGGCAGGGAGTTGAGGGGATGGCTGATGACCTGAGACTTTAGATGCCAGCTTACTTAGGGCCTATGTGGCAGAGATGTGGATACCTCAGACCTTCGAGTCCTGATGAAAGCAGGGAGCGGAGGTTTCAGTAACCTTTGATATCAGTCTCCTTGTGGCAAGTCCACAGGACCCTTTCAGTGTGATTGGGTAATGACTATCGCATTTCCCCAAGATCCTGGCCTGTGAGTGCCCTTCCAACCCTGGGCTCTGCCTGTTAACACATCTTTATGGCATCCCAGGCATGTGAAACGTGGACAGATGTCAACTTGCTCTGAAAGCCAAGCTGTGGAGAGAACACAGGCTCTCGTCTCAGAGGATGAGATGCTAGGCTACATATTTCCTATGCATTTTTCAGATGCCACCAGCTCCACCTGGGCCAGCACTTGTCTCCAAACCACGTATCTGCTTGCATGGCACCTGATGATATCTGTTTTCAACAGTTTCCCTTCCAAGGATACAGATGACTGTCAAATGAGAGGATGAATGGTGCAACAGGGCAGTCAGTGGGCGGCCAGTGGGAGATCAGTGGAAGATGATCAGTGAAAGATCAGTGGGAGATCAGTGGGAGATCAGTGGAAGGCCAGTGGGAGATCAGTGGGAGATCAGTGGGCGGCCAGTGGGAGATCAGTGGAAGGCCAGTGGGAGATCAGTGGGAGATGACCAGTGGGAGATCAGTGGGAGATCAGTGGGCGGCCAGTGGGAGATCAGTGGGAGATCAGTAGGAAGCTAGGAGGAGGCCAGTGGGAGGCCAGTGGGAGATCAGTGGGAGATCAGTGGGAGATCAGTGGGAGGCCATTAAGAGATCCATGTTGCATTGCTACACCCATACTCAGGCTTTAACAGCTGAGCTCTTCACTCATATCCACAGTGGATCCTTTCTTTCTCCTCCAGGAGAAGCTGCCACTTTCTGGAGTTCAGTTGGTGTAGGTTCCTTTGTCATCATGGCTCTGATGGGTTTCTAGAAAGCTCTGGTCTTGTAGCTTACCTGGCTTGGTCTCCTTGTTACCATGGGAACTGGAGTCTCTTCTAAACTTCTACAGCCTACCTGTCACTTTTCCCTAAATACCCAGAATCATGTGTAGTATTTCAGTTCTGTTCTTGCTGCAAAGCCCTGTTAAGCTTTCAACACGAGTAGGTCTTCACTTCCCATCCTCCTTCCTCCTTTCCCACCCCATCAGTCACCCGCTGCTGATAAAACATGCTGGACTCAGCTTGTGTGTTGGAATCAAAGCATTCTCTACTTGGGAAAAGTAGCTTGATGATTAAAGAAAATACTCCAGGGAAGTGGATGCTGACGTTATGGGGACTGAGTACTCTCTAATTTGGAGGCTAAATGTTTTGAGAACGAATGAAAACTCGTAGCCTGTGACACATCCTACCCAAAACTTGTTCTAGCTGACAATGTGTATTGGCCAGAATAGTTTTCATGTTCTGTTTCAGGCTGCCTGAATTCTTGTCCCCAATAGGCAGGTGGGTCATAGTAGAAGAGGTTAAGTCAGCAATAATGGAACCTTTTCTCCAGGGCTGGTAATGACCAATGAGGTAATGTTTCTGACATAGGTGACCGGTAATAGGTGCTTAGTGAATATGATGTCTTGTTACCTTTGAGAAGAAAGGGGCTCAGAATTGGGGTGAATTTCCTGTGTTCATTTAAAGACCACACAGGCTGTCCCAACTATGTGTAGCAAGTCACTCACTTTGAACCTGGTCTTATAGGGTTCTGGCCTGGTCAGGGAAGCTGGTGGGCTGTGCCAACATGCATTTTTTTTCTGTCACCCACAATGGAGCATCCTGTAAAATTCATCCTAGGAGAAGAAGGCATTAGGGATGTATATTTGGTCCCAAATAACAGAGTCCTCGGCTGCTTTGATTTCTCACTCTTTTAGACTTCTCCTTAGCTTTTTCTCTAATGAACCCGAGAAGAGAATGTACTGTGTGAGAAGCAGCTCCACTTTTCATTGCTCTAAAATTCTGTTGATGTCTCAGGGTGTGGCCTGAGGCATGGGGGAGGGGTTCTCTTGCCTGGCAACAGGGACAGTAGGTAGGAACAGAGCCTGGAGTATCACGGTGACTTCTCAGGGTCCACTCTGTGTGTAGAGTCTTCTTCCTTCCGCCCTGACCACTGTGCTTTTTCTATTGTTAGTGGGATAATTCTGGGTCATAAAAGCTAGGTGTTGGTAGAGAATTTTATTCACCACTAAATGCCATCCCGTGCAGGACTTTGGTCCAAGCTTCTTGATAGTGGAGTCATCTTTAATGGTCTGGAGGGTCTTGGGCCTCCAGAGCTGACGGGGAGAGCTCGAGGTAGAGGATTGTCCTCACAGCTGACCCAGGAAAGAGAGGGACCTCTGGGGACCCTGTCATTGTTTGCTTTGGTGCTGAAATTTCAGACTCGAGGTAAACTCAATGAGATTTCTTTGGGACTCAATGGTAAGTTTCTCTTTAGAGAGACGGACCTGTCAGAAGAGCAAGTGAGCCACCTCTGAGAGCAGAGGGGGTGGAGGAGGGGCTTAAGGAGTGACATCTCCCTTCTTCAATGCTGATATGTAGGAAAGGGCACCAGGACTTATCAGTTCCCCCTGGGCCCTGGAAGAAGAAGAATCTTGGCTAGGCTGGCTCCAGGTAGGCGGGGGCTTTCACGAAGTTGCCCCATAGCCGACAGTGCAAGCACCTTTACTAGGAGGCCTCTTCTAGAACTCTGTCGGGGGAGGACAGTTCTGGCGTCATTAGCAGGAGGGAAAGGTAGTCCTGGCAATTTGGGGAGCACCAAAGGACAGGGTCTCCATTGTGTTTCACTGTGCCCTGATGGCTGGGTACTAGCAGCTGAGTGACAGGAGGCTGGGTCACATGACCTACTACCCAGTAGAGGCCCAAGAGCTAACAAAGGATAATGCAACAGGGAGAAAGGAAAGCAGAGGCATTGTGGGGGTTCGGGGTAACATATGCTTCTGTGACCATGTGTGAGCTCCCTTCCCTCACGAGACGTGGTGGGAACTTTGAAAAGGCACTAATCCATTAACCCCCTAGGCTGATGGACCAAGTTGCTATGAACTGCGGCTTAAGAAAACAGAGGTTGATCCTCTTTCAGATTTCTAGGCCAGAAGCCCAAAGTGAACATGCTGGCGAGGCGCCACTCCCTCTAAAGGCTCTAGGGGACGATTTGTTCCTCGTCTCTTCCGGCCTCTGGTAGCTGCTGGCCTCCCTGTTGCCGCCTCACTCCGATCATCGATTCAGTCTTCATCCTGTGCTTTTCTAATTTCTGTCTCTTTCTTCAGATTCTTCCCTCCCTACCTCCCTCCTTGCCTCCTTGCCTCCCCCTTCTCTCCTTGCCTCTTTCCCTCCTCATTTCTGAGCAGTTCCATGAGACCTAAGTTCTTGGCAAAATTTTAAGCACATACTCCGGTATCATCAGCCACAACCACTGTAGAACAGATCTTAAACCATGTTAACCTTGTAGGACTGAAACTTTATATGCCCATCCTCGAGTTCCTGGTACCACCATTCTATTTCTATGTCTTCATGGAAGACTTCGGACTTTGAGCTTATCATGTTATTCTGGGGGAGAAGTCTTATCTCAACAGTCTTAGTTTAACTAAATCTACAAAGTCCCCTCCCCCCAATAAGGCAAAACACAATTTCTGAGAGCTCAATATGGGCATATCTTTGTGTATGCCACCTTCCAGTCACCAGTAGAGGGTCAAGGCCCAATGACTGGGTGAATGGGGTGAGCCAGAGAGGGCAATCATGGAGACTATGACCCTTCTTCCACCGTGCTGCGGAGTATGCTTGCATGCTGGGGTCCTATGTGGCCTTGCCCCTTCACACAAATTTCTCCTTGTGATGCTTTCCTCTGATCTAAGAGCTCCTGGCTGATTTTTTTGTGCAGCCCAAGGCTCCTTTTCCACTGCTAATGGATGTCTAATTTATATGTGTATGTATGTATGTATGTATGTATGTATGTAGTCAGTGTTCTCCAGCCTTTTCCCCCACATACACGAGCTTGTTGGCTTTCTTCTTCCTCATGTCTGGCTCACTTTATTTTATTTTTTTTTAAAGTTATAACCAGTGAGCTGGTGGTAGAAGGAACAGAGAAAATCTCTAGTATCAAATCTGGACTAAATGTTGACCTGACTACTTTGCTCTGGGACTCTGGGCAAACCACCGGCTGCTATGGTTTAAATGTGGATGTGTGGGAACTTAATCCCTGGAGCAGCAGTATTGAGAAGGAAGTCAGAGAGGGTGATTAGGTCTTGAGGGCTCTGTCACCAGTGGGTTAATGTGGGCACTGGATAAAAGGACGAGTGTGGCTTCAGCTGCTCTCTCCCCTGTATTCTCTCTCTCTCTTCCTCCCTCCCTTAAAGTGTGTGTGTGTGTGCGCGCGCGCGCACGTGCATGTGTGCATGCATGTATGTGTGTATGTGCATGTGTGTGTGTGTGCGCGCCTGTACAATTTGTCTCGTATTCTACCACGTGGAGCCCAGGAGTTGAACTCAAATCATTAGACTTGTCAGGAAGAGGCTTCACTTGCTGAGTCATCTCTTTGGTCCTCTCAAACACTTTTGCTTGCCATGGGATGCTGCGGCAAGGAGACCCTTGCTCAGTGCAGATTCCTGGGCCATAGACTTCCCAGCCTCTGCAACTAGAAAAACTGTGTTAATCACCCTGGGTATTTTGTGGTAGCATCAGGAAACAGATAGACACAAGCCTTCTCTCTGCGTCTGGAGAAGGGGGATAATAATTCCTACTTAGAGGAAAAACTGCAGGTGTGACACCTGACCCTGGGGAGGTATGTAGCAAGTTAGTTCCCATCATCCTTTGCTTTTCCATTTAGGTGTCTTAAGGAATCACCTTCCTTCCCCCACAAAGACATAACTCTCTTCCACTACTTTGGATCTGAAGACAAACACACAAATTGTTCAGCAGCAACCAATTTTGTGCCATGGCAACATGCTGTTTTTAATTACCCGCCCTTACCCTGTAACAGCTGTGGCACGCATGGCCTGGCCAACTGTAATTGCAGTCTTGTGACGTGCTCCAGATGTGGAGGTATTCTGCCAGGTGTTTATTTTGAGTGCATAATGGGGGCATTTTTAGCACACTCAGCCTTTCTTTCCTCTGCTTTCCTGCCCTACTTTGAATGGTCTTTCAGAAAAGGTCTAGGCCTCGGTTCAAACTCTATGTCTAGGTGTTTGAGCTTTAGGGCTGAAAGTGTTTGAAGACTTTTATCTGGACTTCCTACCTTTCCCCAGAAGCCTATATTCAACAAATGCTTAAATTAAGAAAGTTACTTTATTTGTGTGTGTGTGTGTGTGTGTGTGTGTGTGTGTGTGTGTATGTCTCTGTGTGTCTGTGTGTATGGGCTCATGGAAGCCAGAAGAGGTTATGGGAGTGGAGTGGAGGTTATGGGTAGTTGGAAGTTGCTAGATGTGAGTGCTGTTGTGGAAGTTGTGGGTGCTGAGAGGTAAACCCTGGTCCTCTGGAAGAGCCCTCTTTACCACCAAGTCATCTCTCTAGCCCAACAAATACTTCCCCAACATCTCCCACGCTCAAGGTTGTCTTCCAGATACTAAGGAAACGTCTAGGAGCCAGAGTTCTTGCCTTCATGAAGCTTATAATCCAACAGGGACCCAAATAACAAGACAAACACATCAATGTATTGTTATACTGCAACGGCCAGGTGCTCAGGGCTGGGTCCCCAGTTTATGGTACCACAGGGAAGGGATGGGGCCTAGTGGAAGGAAGCGAGGCCACAGAGGGCGTACCCTGAAGGAGACACAGTCCCTGTTGCTTCCTCTCCTTTCTCTTCTTCTTGACTGCTGTGGGGTGAGATGTTTCCTTCCTGCATCCCCGGCCATGATATCTTGCCTTTCCACAAACGACAGGAGACCATGGCCTCTGAGTGTGTGGCCTGGTGCAGACCCTTCCTTGGTTTGACTCATTCATCTTGAGTATTTTGTAACAGTGATGGGAGCCTGGCTAACATGCTACAATGGGAAGTATAGTGAGTGTTAAATAAAAACAAACCAGATTGAGATGATAAAGTATGAGAAGCCAGTCCTTTAGAATGTCCCCCACAGAATAGAGGGGACAAAATAGAAGTGTGTCTCTTTCCTCAGTAAAAAGATGTCCGTTAAAACGGCTCCCAAATCATCAGAGATCAGCCTTTTTATCCTCAATAAATGCTTAACGTTCCACATGAGCCTACATGGCTGCTCCAGCTCCTACCATCATGTCTGTATTCCAGCGAGGAGGAAAGAGGGAGGAAAATGGTATAGCTTTCTCTTAGAAGTTCTCTTTTAAAAGTTGTTACTTCTATGTTTATCCCCTTGACCGGAGGACTTAGTCACATAGCAACACCTGGCTGCACGGGGAGCTGGGAAATACTTGGCATATTTTGGGCGGCCACATGTCTTGTTAAAGACCCAAGTTGTTTATTTTCCCCCCACAGGGGGAGATCTATGAGAATGGATCTTAGGGGGAACCACAGGCACTGAGAGCTTTCTCAGGTGGTCTCATTGGCATAAAGATAGAACACGATTTTTACCCAGTTCTGATCACCAATCACTTCTTTTGTGCTTGGAACAGGAGATGTAAAGACAGGTGATACATAGACCTGACCTGCATGTTTGAGATTCAGAGCAGAGGCGGCAAGCTGGTGACATGAGGTGGTCAACAGGTGTCGTGTGTTTGGCTGACTGATGTTTGAGCCATCAGGTACTGTCACACAAGAAGCCAGGTTTTAAGCTTTTCACTCAGAGTATTCCCACGTGACCAGGGCTGAAGAGCAACAGGCCTTTGAAGATGGTTGATACGATTTGACTAAGAAATGTTTATGCACACTGATGGGGAGATGGTTGGGCTGGTAAAGCTGTTGCTACAAATCCATGAGAACCTGAGTTTGGATCCCTGGCGCACATGTAAAACAAAATAAAACGAAACAAAGTGAACAAACAAAATCTGGCAATGCAACAAGTGCCTGGAATTCTAGTACTGGAGAGGAGGAGACAGGAGGGTCCCTGGAACTCAACGGCCAGCCAGTCTAGCCATTCAGAGAAGCACCAACGTCAGTGAGAGACCTGCCTCAGAAAATGAGGTGTTGAATGGGTGGAAGGCTTTTTCTGAAGATGTAAGCCCTTTGAGAAAGCTTGGCAAGAGGAACAATCATTTCCAGTCGTTCACCGAGGTCCTCCGAGGGATTGTACCACCTCGGTGCTCTGTAACCCAGTGTGGCTCTCGGATCCCACAGAAAGAGCAGTGTGCAGACAGGTTGAGAAATGAAAGGAAGGTTTCATGGGTCCTGCCTTGGGGGTGCCTACAACAAAAGGTTCTGAAGGGCAAAGCATCGTTTTGTCTGAAAGATTTTCCTTCTTCTATTTTGCTTGTTTACTTGGTAAGCAGACACATGAGGAGGGAATGTTCTGGTACAAATACATAGCCTGAGGGAGTCAGAACTTATCCTGCTGCCAGGAACATCCCAAACAGAGCCTTGAGTGTTTAAGCAGCCCTGAGGCCACTCGGAGCCAACTTGGGTAAACGTGGAGAGAGGGATGTTTGGGTCTAGTCCCTGCTAGTGTACACCAGGGAGATGGGGATCAGCAGCTTCCCCTCTGAGCGAATGGCTCCCTTCTGTGGAAGACAGAACCTGCATCTGAACTTCAGTGAGCATGAATGCTGGCACGTTACAGCAGCTACACCAAGCCTGGCTGCAGGCGACAGAACTCCAGAGTGGCTTTAACAAGTAAGCCTGCCATCTTTCGAGTCAAAGGTAGTAATGATGTCACAGAATCGCCAGGGACTCAGCCTCCGTTTGCTCTTGTCTGGTCCTTCACCCCCTTCATTTATCGAACACGAGGCATTGCATCCCTGTTCCAGGCAGGAGGATGGAGGTTGGTGGTAAGCCTCTCTCCTTCAGTGTAGGCTGAATCTAGAGACCTACTTATAAAGAAAAGGATGCTGTAGTCCAGGGAGAGAGGAGAGAGGGGAAGAAAGAAAGAGGGAGAGAGAAGAGTCAGGGGAACGGGAGGAAGGGAACAGAGAAAAATGGAGAGAGGGAGGGAGAGAGAGACACAGAGAGAGACACAGAAAGTGAGAGAGGGAGAGAGAGAGGGAGGGAGGGAGGAAGGGGAGAGAAATGAAAGGGGAAAGGGTTGAAATGAAGAGTTATTGCACCCTGGGTGGTGACTAGACCCAGGGAAAGCCAACACATCAGGCAAGACTTTTGCTCTTGAGACACACAGGGACCCTCTCCCTGCCCTTCTGCCTCCCCGTCTCTTCATAAACTAGAGGCAACCCTGTTAAGCTGCACCTGGTCTCTTCACCCGTTGGAACCTTCAACAGAAGCCTTGCTTGTCATTTTTACCAGCTCAGTTTTGTGGATATTTGTGCTACAGCAGTGGGAACACAGCCTCTGTCCCTGCCATGGACAGTTGGCAAGTATGAAGTAAATAAAAGTGGCCAGTCACAGCCTCCCTGAGCCTGGACCTGGGCGTCTCTCCTCCCAGGTGTCGTGAGAGCAGCAGCTGGACCGAGGCCTAGCCTCACTTCCTGCCCCCTGGCTCTTGCCCTCCAATCTCTTAGAGTAGGGCTGAATGCTGTCCACACTGTGGTTCTGTGCAGGCAGTGGCACGGGACTGGCCCACAGTGCAGGACGCAGGGCGGGCTCAGAAGAGGCTGTGTCGTAAGCTGAGCCCAGGGACTGGAGAGGCTGGACTTTTCTGCCATGGGGCTCTCTGGCTTCTGTGGAGCACAGGCTGTTCCCAAGTAGGTGACTAGTTTCTCTGGGACTAGCTTCATGAACGAAACGAGGGCAATCAATTTAACACACCAAGCTGTTTCAGAGGGCTGAGCTAAACTCAAAATAGAATCCTTCAAATGTGTCTTTTCATTTTGTTAAACCATGGATAAACTTGAAAAACAAAACAAAACAAAAGAAAAAGTCAGACAGCATGTGATGTACGATGCCATGCAATGATCACACACATGCTTGCATACATGGGGAGTGTTCTCCTCGTGTGTATGTCTGCATTGTCTGTCCATGGCAGAACTTTGGATCATTCTCATTTTTTTCCTTTATATATTCCCTCATATTTAATCATTTATTGACATTTTATTTGCTTTCTCCAGCCCCCATGGTGTGTGGTGTGTGCATGTGAGGATGGAATCCAGAGGTCAGCTTGTAGGAATTGTTTTTTTTCTATCACTGTGGGTCTGAGGGACTGAACTCAGGTTACCTGGCTTGGCAGCAGGTGTCTTTACCTGAGCGGTACCACCAATCATAACAGAGTGTGTAATTTTCTTTTCCTTTTTTTCCTAAAGGAAAGATGATCCCCAAGAAATCTGCTTTTCATTTTCAAGAGAGAAACTCTATTTTCTTCTCTGACTGTGTATTACTTTGTGTTTTACCAAGTAATTTTCCATGTGTCATTTCTTTTGAAGTCTTGGTGATTCTAATTTGTATTCTCAGTGTATAGACATAGCGGCCTGAGGCTGGCAGAGGTGTAATGAAGGCTTTTACTGTATCTTCTCTTTTCTCCTAACCCTACGTTTCACTGCATAGAATTTCATCTGACACTTTGAAGCCTATGTGACTTGTACTAGTCATTTCTCCCCTTAGTTTACCCATTTGTGAAATGGGCTAATGCTACCTCTACCCATGGGGTGATTGACAGACTTAAACATGGCAGCAGACATGAAGTACAAGCATAGTTCCTCCTCCATGGCTATCACATGATGTCAGTTCTCGCTAATTCTTGGCCAACTTTGGAGTAGGTGTCTCCCCACCCTGGGTCTTCTTCTTCAAGTGGAGAAGTGAATGGACTGGACTTGATGGTGATTGGAATGTCTGCATTTTAATCCCCCAGATCTTCAGGTATATAAAGCAGAGTTGACTTTGAGAAACTGGATTGCAAGGAGTAGCTGCCACTCACTCACTCACTCTTCCCGGTCCAGCAAATTAACAACAAACAAAACTGACATGATCTGGGCCACAAAGATGCCCCAGTCATTAGTGTCCGCCCTGCAATCATGAAGAATCCGAGTCCCATCCTGAGCCTGAAGTAAAAAGTGGGGAGCCACAGTGCATGTCTGAGGGGCAGAGACAGGACTCCTGGGGGCCTGCTGGCCAGCCAGTCTAGCTGAGCTGACAAACTGTAGGTTAAGTGGGAGACCGTCTTATAGATGAATAAATGAATAAGGTGCAGGACTGATGAATGCCTTGGCAGGAAAGTGCTTGCTGTGCAAGCTTGGGGACCAGAGTTTGATCCCCGGGATCCACTGGAAGGTAGAAAGAGAAATGACTCACCAAAATTGTCTTCTGGTCTACATGTGTGCACTGTGGCTCATGTGCCCACACGCAGACATCATGTGCACACACACATACACAATAGTCAAAGAAGTCAGATGTAGAACAACAAAGGAAGACAACTGATGTCACCTAGCTTTCATATGTGCACACAAACATACGTGTACACACATCACACTCATACACACACACACACACACACACTAAATGGGAGAGAGAATATATAAGGGAAAGAGCATTGGAAGCCACATTCATCCTTTTAAGAAATGCCCACTCTTTGTGGGCGACATTAATCCACTGGGGACAGAGCCCTTAAGACCTAATTACCCTTTGTTAGGGAGCTTCGACTTTGATCAGGTGACCTGAAAGTAGATGCGAGAGACAACTAGGAAGCGGGGGGGGGGGGGGAGTGGGTGGAAAGGGTAAAGAGAAGGTAGATGTGATCAAAACACGATATATGGAGCTGTCACAGTGAAACCCATAAACATGTGTGATTAATACGCATCAGGGATTATAACAAATAACATACAGAACAATGAACCAAGTATCTGAACACTGCTTGTGTGGGCAGGATGTTCCTGCCATAGGACAGTCAGATGCACTTGCTTATGGAGATGGTGTACTGGCTGGTTTTGTGTGTCAATCTGACACAAGCTAGAGTCATCAGAGAGGATGGAGCCTCAGTTGAGGAAATGCCTCCATGAGATCCAGCTGTAAGGCATTTTCTTAATTAGTGATCAATGGGGGACCCAGCCTATGGTGGGTGGTGCCATCCCTGGACTAGTGGTCCTGGGTTTTGTAAGAAAGCAGGCTGAGCAAGCCAGGGGAAGCAAGCCAGTAAGCAGCACCCCTCCATGGCCTCTGCATCAGCTCCTGCCTCCAGGATCCTGCCCTCTTTGAATTCCTGTCCTGACTTTCTTCAGTGGTGAATAGCAATATGGATGTATAAGCCAAGTAAACCCTTTCCTCCCCAATTTGCTTTGTGGTCATGGTGTTTTGTTGCAGCAATAGAAACCCTAAGACAGCTGGGTCACCTGGAAGGCTTGGGCAGGAAAAAGGTGCCAGGGTATGGCCAGCACCTCAGTGTCCTGCTCTTTGTCAAGCCCCACCCTGGCTGCAGGGGTGCTGAAGACTGTCCTAAGTAAGGTGTTCTCTCGGTTCCAATTGTACATATCTACTTTGGCTCATGTGTGTTGGACTAAAGAGTGTGAGACAAGTGTGGAGTTCATGCCATATCATAAGTCGGAGGCTTGGATGTGGCATTTCTATCTTCAAAGGTCTTCTGGGAACCTTGTGGGAGTTTCCTGACTTGACTGAGCTGATGCTGAGGACAGGGATGGTTGGATGGTGGCTGATTACAGAGGAGTGGGAGCGTGATGCTGGAACTCAGGAAAAGTCATAGGGCCAGGGGAACTCTGTCTAGACTAGGCAGTCTTCGACCAGTGACATGATCTGGCTGAGGACTGTGGCATGCTCTTTATGAATTAGTTGAAGTTGACACACCCTTTGTCATGTTTTCTTGGGCTTCTCTGGTGTGAAGTGACCAGTCACCAACATTAGTTGACAGTGAAAGAGTCGTTTTGTCTCTGCTTTTTGAAGATAGGAATGAGTTTAGAAGACAATGACAGGCAAAAGGAGACAGCAAGAGAGGGGTCTGAGTAGTGAAGGACACCTCATCACACATTCCCACCCATTTTTCTACCTTCTACTTGGCAACTGAGAAAACAAGGTGCCTGGGCTCCCCTCCCCCATTCTCCCACAAACCTTTTCCTCTTCCATCCTTCAGACACTCTGTTGGCCCACTGACCGGCTCAGGGCTCCCCGCTGACCAAAGTTCATATGCCTCAGGATGTCAGGCAGGGTCCTTTGTGACCACGGGGAATGGTATCGTCTTCCCAGCCTCTTCTCGACGTTCCCCCTTCCCTCCATGCTTGGCTCAGGCTACCAGGGCTGGAATCCATTTGGATATCATCTTGTTTTTCTTCTCTAGAAAAAAGTGAAATGGCTTTCATTTTCAATGTCTCATGTAACACAAGCTGGTCTCAACTTTGTTATATAACCAAGGGTGACCTTGACCTTCTGATCTTCCTGCCTCTACCTCCTGAGGATGCCATGATTACAAGCTTTGTGCCCGAATGCCTGGTTTCCACAGTGCTGAGGACCGAATCCAGGTTCTACAAATGCTGGGCAAGTGCTCCACCTGCTGAGCCACATCCCCAGCCTTGAGATTTTTCTTAACACAAACCTCATCAGGATCAGCTAGCAGAAGGTGGTGGCGGCGGGGACACAGAGACAAGACTGTCAAATCTTGCCTCCTAAAGTTGCAGTAGCCTTTGGGTGTGTATGAGGGATGACAGGACCTGGTGGACAGGCTTGAAAACTACTGATTTTCTTATAATTTCCCCTGTTGCATAGATGTGGGGTTACTAGTTTAGAGTCTCTGGTCCATTGCCAAGCCTGGACTCAAAATTAGCCTCCAAGGCTGGGGTAGTGACTTTGCTCCCACAATTTATTATTATTATTTGAAATTAAAATATAATTATGTCATTTCTCCCTTCCCTGTCCCTCCTCTATTCCCTACCATGCTTTCCCCAGCTCCCTTTCAAATTCATGGCCTCTTTTTTTAAAATTGATATTGTCACACACACACACACATATACACACATACATGCACACACACACACACACACACAGAGAGAGAGAGAGAGAGAGAGAGAGAGAGAGAGAGAGAGAGAGAGAGAGAGAGAGAACCTGCTTGGTCTGCTTAATGTTATTTGTGTGTATATTATTTCAGGGCTGACAAACTGGTATTGGATAACTAATTAGGGGGCTCACCCCTGTAAGGACTCTTCCCCGTCTCAGCACCCCTTAGTTACCTGTAGTTCTTTGTTTACAGGTGGAACTCTGTGAGATTTCCCAGTGTGCACGTTCCCATCTCTGTCAGTGTCATCCTTGTTCAGGTCTTGTTTAGGCAGCCATGTTGGTGACACGTCATGCGTGAAGATTCCTTGTCATTTCTAGGAGACACAAATGGGGTCTACCCTTGACCAGAACTGGCTAGTCTGAAGGTATATACCTGACTACAATGTGGCGTCTACGCAGTAACTTACTACATTTTCCATGCAAATCTGGAGTGAGATGTAGGAACTGGGGTCAGTCAGTTTTGGTCACCTGATCTATTAATGAATCAGAGTAGAAGAGAGAATTGAAGCAGGCTTCCTTGTGTTCTGATCTTTCTTGCATTAGGACTTATCTCTCTGAGACTTATATAGGAAAAGAGAAGGGGTAGGCTTTGAAAAGAAGAATTGAGTTTATACTGTATCCCAGGGTCTCTATGATTTTAGACTGTGACTTTGGAGAGAGGGAACCCAAGGCCAGAGCAGCTGTGACTTGGCAGTCGTGGGCCTGGATCCAGGGATCTTGGCTTTACTCAGCCAGAGGGGGAAGCTTGTGTTTCACGCTTGCATCAGGCGTTTGGGAAGGAACACTATCCTTCAACGAGATGAAGATGGATCCTGTGTTGCCTTGGTGACACAAATGAAAACGATCAGATCTACTCCGAATGTGAATATTTCACAGCCATCGTTAAGTTTTCGTCTGATTTTGCCAGAAGGGCTAGAGATGTGCGTAGCTGGGGTTTTAAGCACACTTATCGTATTTCTTAAGCATTCATAACAGCTTCCCTCCCTAAAAACTGTGGTGAAGAGGGGGAAAAAGGAGTCTTGGAGGCGGCAATGACTTCAAGCTGAGCAAAAAAGATTCCCTCCCTGAGTTCTTGGCTTGAATGCACATCCACCCCGAGAAACGTACTTCGTCCGCTCACAGGCTCTTTTTCTCCATCATCTGCAGGGTTGGAACCGGCAGCTCTGTTTACTGTGCGCTGAGGGATTAAGTTGCTCTTCTGTGTAGCACAATCGTCATTCAACACCAGCCCAGGAAAGCAGGAATTGCTGTTTTGATTGTTGTTACCATGGTGACCAGTGGCCCGTTGGTTTGATGACCAGCAATGCCTTAAGTAACTATGCCCAGGACTCCGGTCTGACGGCAGTGTTTCTTCTTCCTCGTGTTACATCACTTCTTGCGTGTTGCAGGTTACTCTGGCAGTAGCTCACGTCATGGTTCTAACATGCCCGAACACACTCAGGGAAGGGCAGGAACGAGCAGAAAGCGTCATTCTCAGAAGTTGGATACTGCTGTTGCCTGGCTAGGATGTCCTGTGAGGCCAAACAAACCCTGTTCCTGCCCTGACAGCATCTCCTGGGCCAAACTCACTGACCTTTTCTAACTGTCCTCTGCACAAGGTCTACCCCTTTTACCTTAGAATGCAGCCATAGGTCCTTGGAGATCTTCATTTGGTGTCATACTCCTGTTCCAGTTAAATATTTGGTCCCCTAGACCTTTTCCAAGGTTCGAGCCTCGGTCCCCTCTAGGATCTGGTAGACTCCTCAGGATGTCTCTTGTTTTTACCTGTGTCACATGGTATTAGGTGCTCTGTCCCACCTTCAAATGTCTCTTATCCCATCCCTCTGTCCTTTATGGCACAGGGAATGTGTGCTGCCCCTGGGGTCTTGCCCTGAGCTGAGTGTGTGCCTCTAGTCCCTGTGCTTTGCTTATTCCTAGCCCAACCCACCGGAACATCTCTATGATCCACAGTCCCTCTCTTTCCAGCCCAGAATATTCCCTCCTTCCTACAGGCCTGGTTGGAAACTAGCTCTGGCCTTTCTGGGCCTTCTAGCAGCATGAGATACAATTTGTTAATGTTTTCTGCCCCATATCTGAAGGGGACAGATGTCAGGTCACTTTCTTGAGAAAAAATGACCTGGGCACAGCTGTATAAACATGTGCTTCATGGGCATTTCTGGAGGTGTTTATAGAAAAATGCATGACAATGCAGGTCCCCCATGGGTGAGAACCCTCAGGGCATGAGAATCCTGCCCTCTGTCTCCAGCTCCCAGGAGCTGGCCTCTGATTTTGGAGAATTAAGTGACTTTATTGTGTGCTCAGAAGCATTACATAAGGCTCTTGTGTTTCCAAGTGAAGTTTGGTGCCTTCCAAGTCTGGCCTTAAGTTTTTTCTCTAGTCTCTAGACTGGGTGATAGAACAACCGAGCAGCTGGGACCCCAGGAGATGGTTTTGTTCTTCCCCAAGGCCTCTCCAGACACGCATCAGCACTCTGTCCCTTGGTCCCAGCAACAGTCAGGGATGGTCTCATTATTCGCTAGTGACTTTTATTTTAATTTTTTTTTATTTAAAGTTTTTTTTTTATTTTACATAAATGCTTACTGTTCCCCTTCCCTCCCCTTCTCCAGCTCTCCCCATTGTAGCTAGAGTTTTCCTGCCTGGCCCAGAGTCAGGACAAATCTCTATCACCTGCCAGTCCCACAGCCTCAGACCCGACCAAGTAAACACAGAGACTTACATTGGTTACAAACTGTATGGCCATGGCAGGCTTCTTTCTAACTGTTCTTACAGCTTAAATTAATCCATTTCCATTAATCTATACCTTGCCACATGGCTCGTGGCTTACCGGCATCTTCACAAGCTGTTTCTCATCGTGGCGGCTGGCAGTGTCTCTCTGACTCAGCCTTCCACTTCCCAAGGAGGAGAATAAAGCTGGGAAGTGGAAGGCTGAGTCAGAGAGACACTGCCAGCCGCCACTATGAGAAACAGCATGTGAAGATCCTGGTAAGCCACGAGCCATGTGGCAAGGTATAGATTAATGGAAATGGATTAATTTAAGCTATAAGAACAGTTAGCAAGAAGCCTGCCACGGCCATACAGTTTGAAAGCAACGTAAGTCTCTGTGTTTACTTGGTTGGGTCTGAGGCTGTGAGACTGGCAGGTGAGAGAGATTTATCCTGACTGTGGGCCAGGCAGGAAAACTCAAGCAACACCCCATCTTTCCCCATCTCACCCCACCCACTCCTCATAATGGGTAAGGCCTCCCTTGGGTATTCAACACAAGCTGGTTACCAAGTTGGAGCAGGCCCAAGCCCCTCCTCTTGCTGCATCAAGGCTGAGTAAGGCATGGCACCACAGGGAATGGGCTCCAAAAAAGCCAGTTCTTGTACCAGGGATAAGTCCTGGTCCCATTGCCAGGGGACCCACAAACACATCAAGTCACTCAACTTTCGGTGAAAGGTCGATCCCATGCAGGCTCCCCAGCTGTCAGTCCGGAGTCCATGAGCTCCCACTAGCTTGGGTCACCTATCTCTGAGGTTTTTCTCATCATGATCCTGACCCCCCTCCCCCTTGCTCCTATAATCCTTCCTCCCTCTCTTCAACTGAACTCCAGGAGCCAAGTGCTTGAATGTGGGTCTCTGCATCAGCTTCCATCAGTCACTGGATGTAGGTTCTATGATGACAATTAGGGTAGTCACCACTCTGAGTGCAGGGGAAGGCGAGCTCAGGCACCCTCTCCACCATTGCTGTAAGTCTTTCGCTAGTGACTTTTGATCATGACCCCTGTCATCTTCTCAAGTATTCAAAGCCCAGTGCAAACCAAACTCTTAATCCACATCCAATTCAAAGTGAGGTTCTTTCTCTACCTAGCTTCCACCTCAGATTTAGCCTGTGGCTTAGGGATTCTGTTCATAGTGTTCTGACTACATACCTTCCTGGCAGCCCCAAGAGCTCAGCAGCTGAGTTTCCTATTGGAGTGTATCTAGCTCATCACATAGCAGATTTTCACATTGCCTCCAGTCTTATCCTTGATGTCTCTCCTCAGAAGGAGTGAGCCCGACCACTCTGAAGGGTGTCTTTGTCCCAGTTTCTAGCATGTGGAAACCCTTGAAATTATTTTAACATTTATTGTTTAAAAATTTTACACATGCATATGTGTTTTGATCAAATCTACTCTGAGTCCCTCCCCTCCAATTCCTCTTCTGTCTTCCACCTCCCCTTGCACCCCAATTTCTTGTGCTTTTTTTTTATACCACTTAGCCTGCTTAGCACAGCCAGTATGTGTGTGGTGTAGGGCCGCTTCCTGGGGTGTGATGAACTCACTGCAGCTGGGACTGCAGGAACAAGATCTGCATAAGATCAAGCTAGTCCAGATCCCAGCAGGGATCAGGGAAGGACTCGGGAAGTCTCACTCACCCTTAGCTGAGGAATTATTGGTAATTTAAAGATGCTTAAGGAGGAAGAGTCAGTTTTCTTCTGGGAGGCATCCACTAAGAGGCTACCTGGTTGGTCTTTGTTATTATTATTATTGCTGTTGTTAGCTAAGCTATGGTTTTTCTCTTCTCCTATCAGAGGGGAGATACTCAGTGATTTTTTTCCCATAATGTTTTGTTATGTAGCCCAAGAAGGCCTCAAAACTCATGATTCTCCTGCCTCAGTTCCCAAGTGCTGATACTGCAAGTGGGCACTGTTATCTTGCTGTATTTGTTTTACTTAAAAAATTTTTATGTTTATGGGGTGAATCTGTTTCTGTTATACTTCAGATGCTCAGAAATATTTGGCTTAATTGATGGTGAAATCTTAACGAAATTAAGTTATAATATTTATCCAATAGCCAAACAATCATTTGGAGCCTATGGGTAAAAACCTGTGAAATTGGCATTTGACTTGCTTTGGTCTGGCCAAGTGGTAGTTTCCTATCATTCAGACACATTTGGAGCCTCCCTCCAAGTCAGTAGCAGGGCCAAGGTAGCTAGCTTCTCTTGCTGTTATATGATTCTAGGAATGCAGTTCTGGTTAATGCAACAAGGTGAGACAGTGGATGGAAAACTGCAAAAACTAAGCGTGGAAGGTAAAATAACCTACTTGTAGAACCAACAAAAGTTCTCTTGATTTTCACTAAAACTTAATGAAACTTAAGAGCCTTAATAAATAAGCTGCTTAGGATGTCTAAACAAAATATAGTCAGCTAGAGGCTCATAGGAAGCATGCCACTCATAATAGCAATAATTATGACAATAATAACATGTAAGACCCAAACTCTGGAAACTAAGGGTTGTGTGTATCTTCTATATGAAGAAAACTGTAAAGGTAATTAGAGGATCCTCGGAGTACATGCTAAAAATATTGGAATGATAGATTTTTTTTTAATACAGAAGTGTCAGTTCTTGCTATGGCACATGTCAGTATTTTCTTCCCAATCTAAATTTGAATGGAATTTTGCGGGCATCTTGACAAAACAGACTCATAAATGACCTAATGGAAGGAACATCAGATCAGCTAACAGCACAGAAAAAAGAGGAAAGTGTAAGGAGTTTCCATATCTGGAAGTGAAAGAAACTGCCATGCTGCAATAACTAAGAGTGTGGCAGAGGCACATGAGTGACTGGACGTGAATGACGTACAACAGGAACTCAAGAAAAATCAGTGTCATGGGAACTTGCTTTATACCTCAGGGAGCTTTCAAATCCAGAGGGGAGGGGATGGGTTAGAAACGGATTTTAGCGTAGTTAAGTATCATTTAGAAAAAAATTCTACTCCAACTTCCACCCAAGAGTATTTCAGATAAAATAGTTTATTTTTATATCCGTCATTAAGCAATATCTTCTAGAAGAACATAGAATATACAGTCAATCAATTATAGGTAGAAGAAACCTTTTTATGCAAATTAACACTAAGCTGTTAAAAGATTGATATTTTACAATTTATAAACAAAAGTATAAATTTCTTTTTTCTTCTTTTCGAGGCAGGTTTTCTCTGTGTAGTTTTGGTGCTGTCCTGGATCTTGCTCTGTAGACCAGGCTGGCCTCAAATTCACAGAGATCTGCCTGGCTCTGCCTCCCTAGTGCTGGGATTAAAGGCATGTGCCACCACTACCCAGCAAAAGTATAAATTTCTACACAGTGAAACATCAATGGAACTATAAACCTAGCTCAATCAATAAAGAGCTTGGTATGCAAACATGAAGTCCTGAATTTGATACCCAGAACCTGTGTAATAAAAGCTTGTTATATGAGTGTTGATGAGGTGTAGACAGCCAGTGTCCTGGAGCCGCTCACCAGTCAGCCTAGCTTACTTAGCAAGCTCCAGGCCAGTGAGACACTGCTTTAAACAAAAGATAGACAGTGCCTGAGGAATGAAAACCAAGGTTGTCCTCTGGCTTTCAAATATTCCCTAGATGTGCCCATGTGCACACATGAATACATACACATACATCCGTACATGCACAACACAAGCACAAAAAAAAATCACAGAATTGAAAAGTGGTTATCTAAGCTAGCCATGGTGGCTTGCACCTGTAATCTAAGCACTCTGCAAGCAGAGGCAGGGGGACCACAAATCTGAGGCCATCCTGGCTACACTGGTGAGCCTTTGTCTCAAAAATTCATTCTAATACCCAACAAAAAAGGGCTGGGGAGGCTCTTGTCCTGGGAAATTATTCCTAATAGACATGACTGAAAATAATTGAGATTCTTACTATATAAAGAATTTCCATGAATCAAAAGAAAAAAGACAAATATCACAATTGAACTGGAACACAAGGCACCAGCAAGCAAGCCACACAACTACAAATAGATAACAATCCTGCGTGCAGTGATTGCATCATCTAATACAGGAATCGCCTCACCTTAGCTACTCCTGCTAGATTTTTCTGTTGCTGATGTGGCTGTCATTTGTAAACCAAAGTTAATTGCAATCCTTACTGATGCATAATTTTGTGATAGGAGTGGAGTATTCCTAGCAGTGGCTCTCAAGACATGGAAGTGACTAACTACCAGACGGGGTCCTCTGGGTTGAGATGTTCTAATTATTTTATACTGAGAAGTAGGTGATGCTTATGTTGCCATGGCGCCTTTTGTTAACCTCTCACTTCTAATACCTTAGGATCTTGACTATGTTCCTCTGAAGGGACTAAACTAGGGGAACAGTAGGGGCAACTTGGGATGCTGGCTTAGGAGGATGCATTCTGTGTCTTCAGTAAGATGCTGTAAGGAGAGATAAAACCATCCTCCAGGGGACCTCCCTCCATCCATGTGCCTCAGGTAGCTCTAATGGGACTCAGTGGATTACAGAAAGAAAATAAAAGAGACCATGAATTTGGGAGGAGCACTTGGTGGGGGGATCTGGGAGGTTGGTGGTGGGTGGTGGGATCTGGCAGTGGGTGGTGGTTCTCATCAAAATACATTGCACACAGATATGAAATTCTCAAAGAATCAGTAAGAAATATTAAAAAAGGACAATGTTCCTGACATGCAAAGTGAACAAATAAGACTACAAATTGTCATCTGAACAGGGTTGGGAAAGGGAGAGGGACCTTTTGACATTGTCGATGCCATGATTGTTACCATTCAATGAAGATTTGTGATGTACCGGTTAGTCTACTGAGGACTTAATTGCGTCATTTCATTCAGGGTGCCCAACTGCCTAGTAAGGAGGGCACTGGTATTAATCTTTTTTTTCCCTGTTTCTCTTCCTCTTCTTCTCTCACTCCCTCCTTCCCTTCTTGCCTCTCCTCTCCTTTTTCTGCTGACCCCCCACCTGGTAATGTATGAGAACTTCTCTGTTTTGTTAAGGATTGTGGCTCTGAACTCTTTGTTTGAATTATCTTCTACTGCCCTGTACACTTTAAAATTGCATCATTAGCATACAATGGCTGTCTCTCTTAGGGTCAGAGTTCTCATTCTGTTTAGTGCCTTTCAGGCTGTGGAGGCCTTCCTCAATCCTTTCCCCACCATACTTACTGTACAGCAGGCCTGTGAGGGTAGACAGTGAGAGGCCAGCAAGTGCTGCCTTTGGAAGAAGCTTAGTTGTCCTGAGGTTTTGTGGCTTGCCAGTTGCCACACCACTGGAAGAAAGAACAGCAGGACTGGTCTTTGGAGTCCAAGTTCAGATCTGATCATGTTTGCCTGGCAGCAGGATCAGGCAACTAGGGTGTCTATGTTTTTTAACATGCAAGTATAGAAAGACATTGGGGCACCACAATCCGTGGCTCTCAGGGTCTGGGGACCAGCAACAGCAGTAGCCCCTGGGAATGTGTAGGAATGCGGGTTCTCAGGCCCCACCTCAGACCCTCTGAATCAGCCGCTCCAGGGTGGGGCCCAGCCACCTGTGTTTTAACAAGTCCTCAGTTAGCTCCAACATACATTCAAGCTTGAGAATTCCTGGCCTTGGTCATCATGAGGCATACTTCCTGCTGTTCTTTATTCACTGTGACCTTGGCATCACGTGGCAGGAAGTTAGGGACACACCTGACACCCTTTTATGATGATCTTTCCTGCAGCTAAAGGATCACCCTGATGCGGGAGTTCAGTGCCCTGAAATGTCGCAACTTTGTACACGGTGCCTGACATTAGTCAACAGAGCCAGCTAATTTCACCAGAGGATCTGAGTCCAGGAATACCTTCTTACGTTACCTTGGGTTTCCCCTAATTAAGAATCTTTTCCTTTCCCATAGGAGAATGGGAGAGATTATCTTGGACTTAAGTAAAGGTAGAACTCATAGTGTGCTTTTCTCACAGATAAAAGTCACAAATGGACGAAGGGGTTTATCCTTCTAAGTGGCGTCTGTGTGGTATCTAGTACTGTTTAGACAGGGAATAGTGTTAAAATAGAGGATACAAACAATAAGATACAGACAATGACAGAATTATGCAAAAGAGGTAGTGCTGTATGTGTGTGTGTGTGTGTGTGCGCGCGCGCGCGCGCATTGAGTGTGTGACCAACAGCGTGAGTTATTGACTAGGATTTCACAAAGAAAGCCATTTATTCTTGGCTGATTTTAAGATCAAGGAGTTCAGCAGGGAGACAAGAAAGTGAAGCACATTCCAGGCACACCATAGAAATGTAAATACGAGGAGGCATGGAATAGCATGGTGTGTTTGGGGAGCCACAGGTGGCTTGGTGTTGTGAAGCCCTGAGTGTTTGAGGACAAGTGACAGGAGGTCAGACAAGGCATTGAGAGGCAGGTCATGACTGTGAAATTACCCTAAGGAGTTTGCATTTGGCCAATATGCTACCATTTCTGCAGTGTTCCCACTGCCGATGACTGGGCTCTGGGGGCTGTGGTAGGTTTTCTTGGAAAAATAGTAAAGCATGAAAATAAATAAAAAAAAATATATAAAAAGTGTGAAAGCTTACTAATATGATTTCTTTAAAGACCCAAGGAGAACCAAAAAGAAACTTCTTGATGAACTTCCTTAGGATCTTCAGGCTGCATGGGAATGGATTTTGGACTGTGCCTCCCTGCACAGGGAGGTTATGTAGTCATGTCCCTCTTAGGGTGAAATCCATATTCTTACCATGGCTTCCGAAGCCCACAAGTTAAGTCCTGCCTGCCTTCCTGCCTGGGAGACAGCCTCAGAGGCCATGTTCCTGCTGTCCATGCTGTCCTCTGGCCCTCCCTACACAGTCATCATCACCTAGTCCTCATCTTGAATTGTTCCCACTGCATCTCCACGTGTCTGTCCCCCAGATTTAGTGCATTTAGGTGGCAGGGCTTTTTTTTTTGTCTTGTCATTTTTGGCTCATTCATCTTTGTGCCACTATTTTAGGGTTTGGCCTGTGAAAAATCACAAGACATATAAGAAGGAATGAATGAAACCATGATAATCATAATGGCTGTTATTTATACTACAGAGATTTGAGTTTCACATCTCATTACATCTTCATTTCAACCCTGTAATGGATGATCGATATCCCTGACGTATATGCAAGAGGGCAGAGGGCCAGAGAAGCGATGTGACTGTCCTGAAGTCGCACAGCTAAGTCAGGATGAGAGAGTGATTTCTTGCTCTAACCATGTCCTTCCCTTTGCCCTCGGCAGTCTTATTCTCTTGTCCTTGCCTCTAGGTTCTTGAGAACAGTTTCACTGTGACTCATTTATTTCTTGTATGGCTCCTTTTGGTGGAGGAGCCTGTGGCTCATGTTCTTCGGTCCCAACTATTCCCAGTGTCCTTCTTTTTCTTTCCCCAGTCCCTTCTCAGCCTCGGCTCTTTCCTGCCCTCTGGGATTCATCGCTCAGCTTTAGGAAACCCATGCACAATGAGTGTGTTTGAGTCTATCGATGTCCACACAGCTCCTGCTACAATTAGAAGATAGCAAAGGTCCAGGAGAAGGCAGTGAAGAGGTTCCTCTGATGGACAAGGAGACTAGAGGCATTGCTCTGCTGAAGAACGATGCTGTAGGCCTGCAGAGGCATGCATCTGGCCTCTCTCCTCGGCTCTCATGAGCTGCCCAAGGGTATGGTTTGTAGAGGAAATTTTAAGCTGAGCACCCCAAGAGAAAATGAAGTCATTGCTTGCCCAAGAGTGATTTATTCCTTCATTAACAACATATTTGCTATCTTTTCCAGTGATAAATTAGGTCCTCACTGCAGATGCTTTTGCTCCTAACCTGACTCCAAGGATGGGCTGGCTATGCATCTCCAGCAGGCTGTCAATCTTTCTCCTGGTCCTGCTTCCCTCAAACTCATCACTCACCAACGTACCTTTGAACTCGATTCTCAGGCTGTCTAATTGTCATAAGATATGAGGCAGAACTCTAGACAGGGTTGCTTTATGACTAACAACTTGGCTTTTGAAGGAGGTACAATATACAAAAGAAATTATGTGAGAAAAAAAAATCTAACACCTTCTTTACTGAAGTCAGACCCAAGGTCCAGATCTGAGTCTTGTAAAATGAAATCCGAGGCCATAAACATGCTTCACACATCTGGAATCTTGCCTGTGGCAGATGCTCTAAAAGCTGAGATGCAATATGAAAACAAGGGAAAGAGCATTTATCGAAAGCCTACTAAGTGTCCGGCTTTTCCACACTTCACCCTGTGACAGCTGCCTCGTGCCTTAGGTCACTCTCACCACTGGTGTGGGCAGTAAATATTTGCATGAAGTGAAGCTTCTAACTCCAGCTTGCTGAACTTGAACAGAATCATCTGCGTGTATCTCGAAGCCACTCCCAGCCAGGAGCCTCAAAGGATTTACCAAGAACACCACTTTCACCTGGGACACAGAGTTTGTTTGCTCAGTATTCATGAGAAAGGCTATTTGTTCTGAGTGGACTGCTGGAGTTCTCTGAGCATAGAGCTCGAGCTGGGTTTGGGATAAAGTATACCATGAATGCTTTAACACATTGGCAGTGGCTAAGAGCATTTGCTCAGTTTCTAACATCCACACTGGGTGGCTCAAACCATCTGTAACTCTAGCTCTAGAGGATCTGATGCCCTCTTCTGGTCTCCATGAGCACCCACACCTATGTGTGTATACACACGTGCAAACGAATATAACTAAAATAATAATACACATTTTTAAAATTAGTATTGACTTGAGTTGACACCTTAAAAATGAATATAGACTGGCTATTGGCAATTTAGTTAATGACTTCATTGCAACTTTTGATCCTCTTTGGATTTCTTTTCTGACTTCTACACTAGAAGACTAGAAGCCAGGATTCATTTTGAAAACTGTTCTACTGTTCAGCTAAGAGAAGAAATCTTCTCTTGAAATATACATTATATTGCCACTAGAAATCAGGGACCTGAACTATTATTTTCTTCTTCTTCTTCTTCTTCTTCTTCTTCTTCTTCTTCTTCTTCTTCTTCTTCTTCTTCTTCTTCTTCTTCTTCTTCTGAGTTTTCTTTATTCCTTTTTTTAAGAATTCATTTTATTTAATTAACATTTTTCATTTATTTTACATACGGACCACAGTTCCCTTCCCTCCTCTCCTCTCCTCTCGTCTCCCTCCCCCTCCACTCACATCTACCCTGTCCCCATCCACTCCTCCTCTGGCTCCATTCAGAAAGGGTCAGGCCTCCCATGGGTTTGAACAAAGCTTGGCACATCAAGTTGAGATAGGACCTAGTTCCTCCCCCTGCATAAAGGCTGTATGAGGTAATCTAGCATGGGGAACAGGTTCCCAAAAGCCAGCTAAGTGCCAAGGACAGGTCCTGATCTCACCACTAGGAGCCTTATAAACAGACCAAGCTACACAACTGTCACACACATGCAGAGGGACTAGGTCGGTCTCATGCAGGCTCCCTAATTGTTGGTCCAGACTCCAAGAGCTCCCATGAACTCAGATCAGCTATCTCTGTGGGTTCCTCCATCATGATCTTGACCTCCTGGCTTGCATAGTCCCTCCTCCCTTTCTTTAGGAGACTTCTGGAGCTCCGCCCCATCCTTGGCTATGGATCTCTGCATCTGCTTCCATCAGTTACTAGATGAAGACTCTCTGTTGATAATTAGGGTAGTCACCAATCTGATTACAGTAGATGGCCAGATCAGGCACCCTCTCCACTATTGCTAGGAGTCTTAACTAGGGCCACCCTTAGGTATTCCTGAGAATTCCCCTGACACCAGGTTTCTCCCTAACACCCAAATGGCCCCTCCTATCAAGACGTCTCTCCCACTCACTCTTGCCCCCAAGCTGCACCCAGCCCACCCAACCCTCTTCCTTGAGTTCCTATCCCCCCACCTCAAACGCTTATTTTCTGAAGTGATTCTTTCTCTCTCTGCGTGTATCTTCCCAACAGCTTCCTCACAGGACCACCACTCTTCCTGACTGCCCTGGGCCATGGCTCTCCCCACGGCTAAGCACAGAGGTTTGGCACTGCCATAGGCACAATGGCTGCTCATCACAGCTTGTGATTTTTTTTCAGTTTTCAGGTTCCTTGTGGCTGGGTAGGGCATGGGGCTGGCTCTGGCCAGTGGCTGGGGCAGAGGTGACACATATCAGTTCCATCGGAAGGCTTTTCTCTGTTGTTCACTCAGGCTCTCCTCCCCTCCCCTCCCCTCCCCTCCCCTCTCCTCTCCTCTCCTCTCCTCTCCTCTCCTCTCCTCTCCTCTCCTCTCCTCTCTCCTCTCCTCCCCTCCCTCCTCCCCTCTTCCCTCCCCTCCCCTCTCCTCTCCTCCCTCCCCCTCTCTCTCTTCCCCTCTCCTGCCCTCTACTCCCCTCCCCTCTCTTCCTCTCTCCTCTCCTCCCCTCCCCTCTCCTTCTCTCCTCTTCTTTTCTTTCCTCTCTTTTCCTCCTCTCTCTTCCTCTTGCCTCTCCTCTCTTTGGATCTCTTTTCAATTCCTTCTAACTTAGAAATTAAAAAAAAAATTAAATCAGCACACAAGGTATTAGCTATCATTATGCTGTTCTCAAAGTGTATTTTATCAGATTTGCCCCCGGCCCCAGTCCTCTGGGACCCTTTGCTAGCTCCCCTTATAACCCTCCCTGTCTCTTTCCTCTTTCATGTTCTGTGTGGCCTTTTTTCTTCTCTGTCCTTCCTCAGTGTCTATTTTTACCTTTCTTGATGTCCTCTAGGGTTTTAGGCTTTATCTGCATATACATCCACATAAATGTGTGTGTGTGTATGTGTGTGTGTGTGTGTGTGTGTGTGTGTGTGTGTATATTGTAAGCTAGGATCTGTATACGAGAAAGAGCATACATACTTTTTTTGTCTTACTGAGTTTGGGTCTCCTCATTTCGTGTTTCCCTTTCTAGATACATCCATTTTCCTGTAAACTTTATTTTTCTTTGCATCTGAGTAAAATCCCATTGTTCACATGTACCACATTTTCAGTCTCCATTCGTCTGTTGATGGACAGCTAGGCCGTTCCATTTCTTTGCTGTTGTGAATTAAGCAGCAATAAATACAGATGTACAAATATATCTGTAGTAGAACGTGGAGGGAGTCTTTTGGGAACAATGACTGATAACGTTAAGGAAGATTCTGACCTCTTGCTCAGCAGAGGGGCTTTGATGAAGAGAGAGATTTCCTGTGACCATGCTGTAGTATGATCCAGAAAGAAATAGAAACACTGTTTTAAGACACCTCGATGCTGGGGTTGCTGTTGTTACCATGATACAATCTGGATTCTCCTGGCAGTGACAGTGACCAGCTACTGGACAGGTCCAGGCATTTCCGGTTTCTACTCTCCCAGCTCTCTCCACCATAGATGTCATTCCATCTTCCCAGTGTTCTGTCACTTGTCACAGGGTACTTGATCTGCTCATTTTAAGAGCTCTGTTCTACACTTCTCTCGTTCCTTCAAGATTCTTTTAGCTTTATTTTATATTGTGGTGCTTAATCCTAAGGTGTATGCCTGGCAAGTACTCTACCACTGAGCTAGGTAGGGTACCCCCCTCTCCCGCAAATGCAAACTAATCTGCGTGTTTGAAGTCAGCTACCACCCATTCTTAGAGTGAAACAGCAATACAGGCAATAGAAATTTGGGTTTGGAGACAGACAGTCCTAGGACCCCTGTTCTGATTTTGTCAATTTTTAGAGACTTGGGCAGAGGACGGAAGTCACCCCAGTTATCATGTATGTACAGTGGCTGGATGAGGGCTGTCACAACTGTCTCTGTGGGTGTCAGGGGAAGTCAATGAAGACAGCAGCTTTTGCAAAATGCAGAGAGTCATCTTTACAGAGGGAGTAATGCACGTTAGAGGAACTCCTCCTGTCTGAAAGAAGCTTCTGCCTCAACCATGTGTTTGTCTTGGGCTCCACCTTAGGTGGCTGCTCCCTCTTGTCGACAGCCTGCCTCAAAATCTGGGCCCTTTCACTTTGATGTGGTAGCATTTGTATTACCCTTTGTCCACAAGGCTCACCCCACCCTCACTCCCCACACTGGCCACATCTTTATGTCCCTGTCATTTCTTCCTGGTGACTCACCTGCAGTGGGTTCCCCTCATCTTGCCTGCTTCAACCTGATCCCTAAAGTAGTCCTGAAGATCCTGCTCCATGAGACAGCAGAGCTCACACCTCCTCTCTTTCGGGTTTTAACTCTTTTGAAAACAGTTTTCCCTAAGCCTTGTTTAGCTGATGCCACTCTAGTCCTTGGAATTCAACACAGGCTCCTCCCAGTCGTCTCATTAAAGTAAGACACAAGTGCACCCTCGTCTCAAATGCAATTCATGCTTGATGTGCCAAAATGTCGTGGGACAGAGCAAGAAGTGGAAAAAAGCCCCTGCCAGATCACATTCTATAGAATGCTTCGTTTTTCTGTATGTTATATTTTATCAGAATGTTATCAAACATTGTATACTCTTTCATGCCTGAAAAAATTTTCATTTCATGAAAAAAATAGATTGATTCAGGGAATCAGTGGATTCATTGATGTCTGTGAAATAGATTGACCAATTTTCTATTCTAAAACATTGCTTTCCATTATAAATAATGTTATAAAGTATATTTTTATGTATATGTCTCGTACATGTTTGTATTTTATGGTATTTGTGAAGGCAGTAAATCTGTAAAGATGGAATTTCTTGGCTGAAATTGGTCCCTGCATTTTAAGACTTTTTTAGATGAATTGTTAATTGCCTTTAAAAAAGTATGTACCATACAGATTTACGTGCCGAGCAGTGTGTACGAATGTTAGCTCCACAGCCCAGAGTGCTCACTTTGATTAATAACAAAGTTGGCCATGTCTTCCTGTGTTTGCTAACTATATTTCTTGGCTTGGAAATGAACTCCATTTATAGCCTCTCCATCTTATAATATAAGGCGATTCGTGTTCTCACTGCCTTATAAATCTTGTCAACACATTAATGATATTCTTTACTTATCTTACATGTTTTATTTAGCATGTCATTTGCCTTTTCTCTCCTCAGTATAAAAGCTTGTATTTATTTCCAGGTAGTTCCAAATACCAGCCTTTCTCTCTGAGTTTTCCGACTTTGTTTTATGTGAATGAGAACATGGATATATGTGTGTGTGTATGTATATATTTATGCACACACATATATGTTTCTTTTATGATTTCTGTAAACTATTAACTCTTTATATAACTTAACTTATTTTGGTTTATGATGCAAGGCCGGAGTATGACTTAATTTGCTGTCACATAGTTAATTCATTAGTTCAACATAATTTCTCATGGCCTCTAGCTGCTATTCTTGCCACTTAATAAATTCTTAGTTATATTTGGGGACCTTTCTCAGGCTCTTTTTCTGTGTCTTTGATCTCACCTTCTCTCTTGGCACTTTTATAGTAATATTTTATTTATTGTGGGTTTATAGCACTTAAAAAGATCTAGCAGAGCAAGCTTATCCACATTCTTCTTTTTTGATATTTTCTTGACAATTCTCATACACTTATTCTCCTAGCTGAACTTTACAATTGTTTTCTCAAGTTCCCAGAATGCCACTGTAATTAGGACTAAAAAAAGTAGGAAGCCTATAAATTAATATGTAGACTTCCTACTGAGGAACACAGGGTTTCTTTCCATTCATTCAACCCTTCCTTTATTCCCCAAGTATAAAATTATAAAGTTTCATGAGCATTACTTCTTACATTTGTTGGTTGGTATCTTAATTTTTTGGGTTTCTCTTTTTGAATTGGGTCTTTTGTAAATTCTATTTTCTAACTTGTCAATTCCGTGCCCTCTTTCTGTGTGTGTGTTTTATGTGTATGTGTTTCTGTGTGGGGACATGGTATAAGTATACCACGATGCACATGTGGAGGTCAGAGGATGATCTTGAATGGGGGGTTCCTGCCTTCCATTTTGTCAGACACAGGATCTCTTTGTTGTTCACTGGTTCATAGACCAGGCTTGCTGGCCTGAGGGCTTCTGGGAATTCTCTTGTGCCCCATCCCCCATCTCACTGTAGGAACACAGGGATTACGGACACATGCTACTGTGTTCGCTTTATGTGGGCATTGGGGAATTGAACTCGGGTCCTCAGGCATTCCTGTTAAGGGTTTTGCTCATGGAGCCATTTCTCTAACCCTCTAACTGGTCAATTCTTTTTAGTAGATCTAAAATAAATTCTTTTTTTTTTTTCAGGAGAAAAATAGGCATCTGCACATGATTATAATCTTATTTCCTCCTATAAACTATTTCTACCTCTTATTTATTTTTCCTGTTCTATTGCATTGATTAAAACTTCTTAAACAAGGATAAAAAATAAGAATAAGGACTGGCAGGCCTTTTTTATTTCTCGTGTTTCTCAGTTAATTGGATTACTGACAGTTGCTCTCAGAAAGTTACCCTTTCTTAAGCTGAAGTAGGTTGTGGATTTCAATTTGCAGATAGTTTTTTTTTCTTTAATCTTGAATGACTATTGAATTTTATCAAATGTCTTTTGGCATCTTTTGCGATGTGCATATGGTTTTTCTCCTTTGACCTGTTGATGTGATGAATTATGTTAATAGATTTCCTTATATTAAACTGTCCTACATTCCTGGGATACACTCCACTTCGTCATTCTGTATTATTCTTCAATGTGCGGCTGGATTTGATTTGATAATATTTTATTTAGGATTTTTGCTTCAATGTTTTGAGATTGTCCTATAGAGATTCCCCTCCACCCCCTTTTCATAGTATCTGTGCCAGGTTTTGATTTCAGAGTTTTCTGGCTTTCAAAAATAAAATGAGATGGTTTTCATCTTGAATCAATTAAGTGACATTCCAAATGTGGACACAAGAGTTCACAGCATGGCATGTCAGGAGGGATGAAGGGCTGGGAATTAGAAGACCAAGGTTAAGTTCCTGCCCCTGCCCCATCAGCTTCAGAAACGTGACCATAATATTTCATCTTCTCAAAATTCCATTTCCTTACTTTAAAAATGAGATTTATGCCTGCTCTCTGTCCCAACTCTCTGAAAAGTTTGTGGCAGTCCAGCGAGCTAACGAGGATGCAAATGCTCTGCAAAAGTAAAGGTCGTGTTTATCAAGCACTTACACTTGACACACATTGTTGAGAACCCTTGCTATAGTCCTCACATGCCCCAGTTGCAGAGAAGATTCTTCCATGTCCTTCAGCTCCTTGGACCCTGGACCTGCATCATGAGCACCACCCAAGGGCATGTGACAGTGTAGGCTGGACGTCCAGCCTCACCTACTGACTCAGGATCTGCATTTTCATAAGACCTGCAGGGCAATTCTCACCCACAATAGCAGTTTGAGAAACAGAGGGCTCTAACATCATAAGGGTGCAGATTCATCAGCACCAGACAAGAAATCACAGCTGTAACATTTAGGAACGATTCTTGTGTTGACTGCCTTATTCAGACATCTGATATTTTGGAGGAGAGAGCTACAAATGAGTATGGAAATGTTAGTCACTGAGAAAAAGGGTCATGGGTGTGCATGGTATTTTCTAGTCCAGAGGTGACTGCCTTTGGAAACGGAGCACACTGGATCCCTCCACTGTGAGTTATTCCTCTACTGAGTCCAAAATGTAAAAGGAGTTTTAGTGCGTGCAGATGTACTCTTCTCTGGGGAAAGTCAGCCCTATCATCATTCCCTTCAGTCAACCTGAAGGAATTTCTCAGCTGATCTTGTGAGCAACCACAGACTTTTTTTCTTCTTTCTTTCTGGGCTAAGGATGACTGTATCATTTTCATCATGGAGTTTACACTCGTCACTCCTCAAGCATGTTTTGGTTCCCACCGAGAGCAAGGGGCAGCATGAGCTGAGCTTCAGTGCACACATCAGTATATGCACATATGTGTGTGGACCCACCCAGGCAATATCCAGGATGATGGGAGAAACAGAAACCACGGCAACCAAGAGATCATCAACAAGGATTCCCTTCTCGGGAGCCTATGGAGATATCTAAGGCAGTCGTCATAACTGTTTGCAGGTCTTGGCTGGCAGTTGCCATAGAGACTGGCAGTTGGGAGGGAACCCCTCCTTAGTGATGTTGCCAACAGCTGTTTTATTCCCCTGTGTCTTGCACACAAGCAATTATTTCACACCCTACGGAAGAGAGAGGAACAGGTGCGCCTTTTGCTAAGCTGGCAAAGCAGAGGAAAAAGTGCAATGTAAAAATATTCATAAACACAGTGTTCTTTTTCAACGAAGAAACGGTTTCTCTTAGTTAGAATTTAAATATTCATTGAAAAACTGCACATGAAGTCAAGTTCAGTGGCACACCCCTGTAATTCCAGAACTTGGGAGGTAGAGGCAGGAGGATTGTAGTTGAGGACCAGCCTGGGCTACATGGTGAGTTCAAAGCCAGCCTGAGCTATGCAGAGAGACTCTGAGCCAAAACTCAAGGGGCAGGGACATAGCTCACTAGCAGAGTACTTGTCTATCATGTGCAAGGCCCTGGGATTGATTTTTAGCACCACAAGAGGAAAAAAATGATAAAAAGTAACCCCTGTAAAGATGTTATCATTTAGATTAAAAGTCTAGAACGTTCTGTAGATGTGAAATGATTGTATTAAGATATTCAGGTTCAGACATTGTGTCTATAATTCTGTAATGCTTTCCTCCATGCTCTAGTGTAAAATATGAAGCTGTATATGCTTAGGGATGTGTTTTTATACAACTCACAGTACTTTGTTAATTATATTGTAGTTTATGTATAACTATTGTTTCTGATTAACTAGTTTACCTCCCACTTCTTCTTTGGAGGACTGGTCCAAGGCCTAACCATGCTAGTGTGCCCACTGTGCCCAGAGCAGTGCTCAGCACAGAGCATATTCATGACTGTATTAATTATGCATTTCTGTGAAACAGATGAAGAGAAGCATGCTTTCAAAACCACACCTTTGTTATCTTACAATTTATGTGGGTCATCTGTTAGGTTCTGTGTTCATGATGATGCAGAGCTTCCATTGAGATAGCACTTGGAACATTCTCCTGAGGAGTGGATTTGCTTCTGAGCTCATTGAGCTGCTGGCAGAATTCCTGCTCTTGGACCTGTGGTGTGATTGGATGCTGTTTTTTCCTGGGATAGCTCTCCACGTGTCTCTCTTCAACAGGAGTTTACAAGGCCCATAAAAGGCAAGAAGGACTTTTTTTTTTTGGTGGTGGTGGGGAGTCTTGTATACTGCCATGCAATCCTGGGAGTGACATCCTGTGACTTTCCCCAGGTTCAGCTGGTGAGAAGTAAGTTACTTTTATGGTTCACACTTAGGAAGGTGATTATATGGGAATGTGATCACTAAGAGTTGGGGGATGACTTTAAGGTCTGTCGGTTACAACCCTTTACAACTGATTGTCCATTGACTTGGCCATTCAGGTGCACTAGGAACACGAATACCCTATTTGGGCTTGTTAGAATGAGAAGGGACACACCCACCCACTACAGAATTCCGATGTCATCTATATTTTGTACACTTATGTGAAATGAGTTTCACACCCATGTATTTTCTGGGGAAACTTACTTTACTACACTGACCAGTTTTATGTTTAGAAAAATGTAGCAAAGAGCTCAGTTAAGTTTATAAATCAACCCACAAGTATTTTAGAAGAGTTCAGAATGTTTTCCATGATACAATATACAGTTACCGTGGCAGTCATGAGAACGAGCCTCTTAGATCTTAGAGGCCATGAGGGACTAGAGCCCCAGCTGCTCAAAAGTCCATCCACAAAAACCCTACTTCCCATGACCCGTTCCCAGCCAGTGGCTGCGTCTGGCAGAAATACCAACCCAGACTGTTTCTGGACACACAGAATTCTGGTGGGCCCCTTGGCTACTTTGGCTCGAGCATTTCCTCCAACGATTTTAGGTCAGAATGTCCTCCGAGGCATCATTCAAGCCTCCCTTTTCCTGCCTTCTTTTCTCTTTTATTTAATAAGGTCAGACCTGCATCGTGGTCTGATGGCTCACTCAACTTTCCGGAAGTCACATGCTGTCTTCCCAAATACGTTTCTAGCACATCCAATCCTGTGTTGATATCTTTCATCATTATGTTAGCTGATCCAGACACACAGAATCAGCAGCATTTGTACATGTCTGCAGAGTTAGCCAGTGCTGTGCATGTGAGGATGTTCTCTCTATCCGATTGACTCTAGAAATGGCAGAGGAGAGCATTACCAGAGCTGGACACTTGAGGTAGAATCTTGTGCCCGAGTTAGTATTTTTAACTGCTCTGACAGACTATCTGACATAAACAAGGAGGGAAGAGATGGGGCTGTGGAGACCACTCAGTGGGGGAGGGCACTTGGGACGCAACATCAGGACCTGAATCTGGGCCCCTAGCACCAATGAAAAAGATAGGTGTGGCCACACATGTCTGTAACTCCAGCATGTGGAGGTGGGAGGCAGTGAGATAAGGTCTGTTGGGGCTTAGTGCCAGCCAGCCAGATGGAAAAAAGTGAGTTCTAGGTTTGGTGACAGGTGCTGTCTCAAGGGAATATGGCAGAGAGTATTAGAAGAGGACACTCGGTGTACTTCCTCTGGCTTCCATACACTTGCACACAGGTGTGCAGATCCACACTTGCACACACAGGCATAGACCACATACACGCACATTCCCACATGTACAAGTGTATTTATGTGTGTGCTCACGTGTGCATGCATGCACACACACAAATGAAGGAAAGACTTATTTAAGCTCATGCTTTCAAAGGTGTGAGTCCATTACGGTGAGGGGGACATGGTGTAGGAGCAGGGTGCTGTGAACAATGCAGCTCCTTGGAGGTGGACCCCATCACCTGTGCTGCATTTAAACCAAGGAGAAGTGCAGTGGCCTGCAGGAAGTCATGCAGCAGAGGAACCATAGAGGTGTGGAAGCTTGACTCTATTTTCTGCATATAGCCTCATCTACGTTGCTTGTTGCTATTAGAGTTCTTCATAACTCTGTTTTCTACCCTCTTTGCTTTGAAAACAATTAATAATAGCAGCCAACCAATGGCTAACGGTCTCAGGAGAGGTTAGGACACATACTGGTAAGGCAACCACAAGGCTGCTTGCAGAGAAGCATATGAGCCTGGTAAAAAAAAGAAAAGGAATACAGGAATCAACTTCTTTGACTGCTCTTCGTCCTAATGAGCCCCGATGCTGCTAAACTGTTCCTGACATCCTCTGATTCTTCCTCCGTTAAAGGCTCAAACAAAGCATAATAAAATAAGCTGCAAGCATTTGGGGCTTATTCAAACCTCTGAAGTGTTCAAGGATGCAATTTGTAGGCAAGATGTTGAGGAATTAAAAAAAAAAAAGACGTTGGTGCCAAGCTGTGTTGTGTCAATTTCTCCCTGGCCCTGCTGCACATTAGGTATGCATCTGGTCCACACATTTTTCAAAAATGTACCCCCAGGTGTCAGGGCCTGCTCTTTAGAGCGTATCAACTAAATACAGGGAGACGGGTGTGCTGAGGAAATGAAAAATAACCCCCCAACTGCTCCTTAGAGTACTGCTGTAACTGGGAGTCTTGGCATGGGCTGTGGTGTTCTTGTCTAGAGCCCCACAAGACAGCACCTGGAGGGTGAGACTCGAGAACAGAGGCCACCAACGCTGTCCCCTCACATTGTAGAGACTGGGAGCTCAGAGGGCCACAGGTAAGTACATGTGAGCCAGCCGGGTGAGCATTAAATTAATATAAGGACAGACAAGGCCCTTGGGAGATTCTAGAGGAAGTAACCCATAGACATGACCCCACCGCCTTCTGACTTCTGCCTAAATTGGCTGTGTGCTGTGGAGAAAGAAGGGTCAAGGACTGAACTTGGAAGATTTGGCTTGTGTCCAGTAGAGTTGGATTTGGATCCTTTTGTTTTCTAATGAGGTAGTTGTAGACCATCCAGAGCAATGCTAGGCTCACTATAAGTATGTATACTCCTGCAAGCTGCAGGAAAACATAGTGGAATTCAGCTACTATCACAAAAGCTACTACTTGGAAAAGTCAAGGACTTCTCCAAAGGTCAAGCCATGGCTTAAGAAATCTTAAATTAAATTAAATTTAGCAAGCTAAATATAATCACCAAGATTTCATATATATATATATATATATATATATATATATATATATATATATATATATATATATATATATATATATAAAGCTGGTTCCTAAAATGATTTTCTTGTGTGTTTCCAGTGTATTTATCTAAAATGCCTATCAAGCATCCAAGGCCAAACGAAACAACACCTGTCTCCTAGGTCAGGTGGATAGCTTTATTTCTTGTGCAATTTAGGGTGAGACCCTCCTTTCTTATACAACCTTACTAATAGACCCCTAACTTTTTACCTAACCACTTCTAGGAATGTAGACTGAGCATAGACCCCCTTTTTCATATACTAATCCGTCATTAGCACTCAGTTGGCCTCCTCTTTTACCACACCCATTTTGGATTATAAAAGAAAGCCTGGTGGTCATTGCTTGAGGAAAATTCTTACCTGCCTTTATGACCCCCTAGAATTCAAGCCTGGTGACCTTGCTCGACCAGGGGATTGCTATGGCTTGGGTTTATAACTGGATTCCTGGGAGACTTAGGAGGAATGAGGAGAAGTTAGAGATGGAGAACGGAGAACGGAGAGGGATAAGGAGGATTTTGACCAGAAAGTATGGGTGAACGAGATGGAAGATGAGGAAGAGTCAGATGGGGAAGTACTAGCTGGGTAAGAACAAGATGAAAAGAACCTAGATGGGGCAGAATTAAGATGGGAGAATTAAGATAGAACTTAGAGGGAGCAGTAGATGAATATAGAGATAAATCAGGCAAGAAAGGAGCTAGGCACGAGAACAGAACTGAAGCTGTGTAAATAGGATGTTATCCCAGAGGAATTAAAGCAAGTGGACTGTAGAGCTTGGTGTGCTGAGATTCTATTTCCTAAAAATAGTCCTCGCCGTTCCTAGTTCTCTCTCCTGAGCCCCTGGGAGGCTGGTCCCTCTAATACAATACAAGAGTATTCCATCTATCCATCCATCCATCCATCCATCCATCTATCCATCCATCCATCCGTCACCCACTTGACCATACAGGATGTCAAAAATCAGAGGTGGAAAGGTCATCACTCCCAAGGGCTCAACTTTGAGCGCATATCACTATTTAGCTTGGAGATAACACTGAACAAGAGAGAATTATTTCCCTTCTTTGAGTGACAAGGAAATCAGAGTATCAGAGAAGCTCCATGACTTGTCCCCGGCCACCAGCAGTGTGTGTGTGTGTGTGTGTGTGTGTGTGTGTGTGTGTGTGTGTGTGTCCAGTGGAACCTCATGACTCAGTTCTGCCCAACGCATATTTGGTTGGGGTTTTCTATTTTTTTGTGGAGAAAGAAGATCATGACAATCAGTATTGCCTGTGTCACCAAGAAGGGTTGCTGTGGCCCATCTACTCTCAAAGTTCAGCTCCTTTGGTCCTAATCATACTTTTTTGTTATTATCTTGGTACCTGTGCTGTAGGTCCATAATCTTAGTGCAGATTTGCTGTTTCCGTGCTCAGTGCTCGCTCCTTCTATCAGAAGGTAGATGCCACTTACCTCTGCTTTAGCTTCATTACTGGGGCTGGCAAGATGGCTCAGCTGCTACAGTACTTGGTGCATGAGCAAGAGAACCCGAGCTTGATCCCTGGAACCCGTGAAAAGGCCAGTATCATGGCACACACTTATAATCCACCCTGCCTCTAGACACAAGGTGTACAGAAGCTGAGGAATGGTGTCCAAGGTTGACATCTAGTCTCACTTGCATGTGCATAGGCATCCTCACACACATGTGCTTTCATGAACACACACACACACACACACACACACACACACACACACTCACACACACACACACAGAGCCTAACTACCTATCTGTAGACCTGAGGGCTACCGTTGTCCCTCCTAGTTTCTCCACAGCTGTGACTATCCATCAGTACTGGGTTGGACAGCTCATACCTCTGGGGGAAGCACAGACTGTGGTATGATCCCAGCTGGTGTGGAGCAGGAAGGATGGGGTGGTGGTTATAGCAATGAGGCTATTACATGGCATGTGTTAGTGTTCTCCAAATAAAAGAAAAAGATCATGAAGCTAGCAGCTTTCAATAGTGTCAATGGAAATGGCTTTCCTTTCTTTTTAATGGAGGGAACAGTCCTAGGACCCTATTCAGTTCACTTTCCTAGTTCCCTGATGGAAAGGGTGGGCGGCTAGTATCACATCCCCTGAAATCTTTCCACGCTGAAGCCATCTCTTCCAGTGAATGAAGTGTGTAGTACTTCCATCAATCATTGGGAACTGAGATAGAGAACATGTAAATCTTCCTCTAGACCATCACACTGGCTCTGGGTGTCCATGTCACTTTGGACTTGACTGCGAGAGTTACCGATCAGAGGACTTGGACCAGAGTGTCCTTAGAAGAGGCAAGGCCTCTTTGGGTGTGTGGAAATGAGAGTCTCCCTAACTGGGCTGGAACGGGCAGCATTGTCTGTCTGCCTTACATGTACCCGGTAGACTGAATGCGGAGCTGAGCCAGTATCAACACTGGCCAGAGCTCAGATCACACAGGGTCGCAATCCATAGTTGATTAAGTGGAGGAAGAAGTATTCACGTGAGAGTCATGATTTTACGGCAGACTGCCTGAGTTCACATTTGACTCCCTCATTTGTGAGGTGACTTTGGGTGTGTTAATTTCTCTGTACCTCAGTTTCTTTATCAATAAAATGGGGATGATAGAGCCTTCCATATAGGGTAACTCTGGTTATTTAATGCGCTGTTGTAGGAAAATGACTTAGGATGGTGGCTGGCATGTAATAAGCACTCACTGTGTGTATCTGTTATCAGCCTTTCAAGACTCCTACAATTCCATCCCTGAAACAACCAATTTTCACCTGGCTGGGTCAGCAGCAGTTTATACATGAACATTATCTCTCAAAAACAAAAGGCCATCCAAATATATAGGTTAAAGGAAACTTGCCCTTTGTTAGCATGGGGGTGTATCATTTTCATTTTTATATACTTATTTGTTTTTATTTTATGTATGTATGAACACCTGAATGTATGTACGTGCACCATGTGTGTGAACTGATTATTTGTTGGTACATAACAATATGACAGAAGAGGGTGTCTGATCTTCTGGAACTGGAGTTGCAGGCTATGAGACTCCTGATGTGGGATCTGAGAACCAAATCTAGGGCCTCTGTAAGACTGACAAGTTACTCTTAACTGCTGAGTCATCTCTTTAGCCCATGTATCTCGTTTTTAACAGTCACTGACCTACTAAGTGCCTAGGAGTCTATGCTGTGTCTGAATGGCTTAGGAGTTGAGTCGTCTACCTCTGATTGCTGGCGTTCTGTGTTAGTACAGTGTCTAGAACATAGCAGGGGCTCAGTAGATGATATGGGCTGAATAAAGTCTTTTCCTCAACATATAGGTGCGAATTCTCAGACCCTTCACTTGCTTGCACTACGTGTTTGCATCAGCTTCACTTGGTCTAGTTTTATAGTGTGTTGCTGATGTATTAATTTCTCTCACTAAATTATTAACCTCTTCAAGCAGAATTAGATCATTTCACCTCTTGAGTCTTCCAATGGGGATAAGCTAGAGTTCTAACAAGGGTTCAAGACAGATTTGCTGAACTGAATTGAATTAGGTAACAAATCCGTATGGCTTATGTAATTTATATGCATTTTTTGTATGGTGCTTGGGGTTAAACTTGGGACTTTTTGCTTGTTAACCAAACACTGTTTTACTGAGATACATTCCTAGTCCCTAGCAGTAAGAATTTGAAAACCACAAATAATGGGGTGCTGCCTGATGTCCTCCATAGATTTCTCTTGCACTGAAAGCTCACCCCTGTTCCCTGGGGTGAACCTTTTCAGTGGGGCCCAGTCAGTTCCTGCAGCCTGTCACATGGGTTGGTGAGCAGTAGCAGAAATTGGACTTTTCCTGTCTTGCTTTCTTTCTCCCACCAAAAGAAAAATTAGGAAATGGCCTGGGCCCCTCCTTTACAGAGTGCTTCAAGACTCCTGCTGCCTCAGCTGGTGGGACTAAACCAATTATCATTGAATGTGCATATGTTTAAATCCCTGGGAATCCAGCTGACCAGTCTGCATTCACATTACAGAATGAAAAGGAGAGGTGTAGGGAAGGGAAGTGCTCCATGAGCGTCAGACTCAAGGTGACTTGGCTCTCTATAGGTGTGTAACAACTACACTTCACCCAAATTCAGCCTTACCGTTCACAATTGGTTCTTATCTGGGGTGTCATGCAGCTGCTGTCGGAGGGTACGGGGTAGGTAGAGCCATTTGAATGCTCAGATGTGCTTCTGCTCTAACGTTTCGGGACCTTGGCTTCATGCATGGAATATTTAGAGGCGGGCCATGTCTCCTCTCCATACTATTTACTTGAACATCCTTTAATGGCAGTCTGAGTAGGCCTTCCCACGTGACAGGCAACTTCTGTTTGAACAGGATTTCTCAAACTTGCCACTGCTGCCGTTTGGGCTATCTTGTATTGGAAGGCTGTTCTGTGCATTTTAGGATGGTTAGTCACATGCATTCCCCCTTCCCCCCAAAAGATATCTTCAGATATTGTCATATATCAGATGGAGAGTGAAACGATCTCCATTGAGAAACACTGACCCCGAGGGAGTGTTGCTAGAAACTCCAGTAGAAGTTTCAAGGCTTCTTGTGGCTTGGCCTTGGACATTATGCATAGGCACTGTGTCTGCATATTGCTGGCCCCAAATGAGTTTTAAGGTCGAGGGGAAGAGGACTATGGGACAATCTACAGGGAGAGGTGGTTCATGAGGGGTGGAGTCTTGTTTTCAGACAATGACTTTTTTCCACAGGTAACTCATGGCAGACACTCCCAGGACTCTCTTCATGTTCGTAGCTGCTTCCCTTCAACACTCTCTATTAGCCTTACAGCCGTGAAGGGCCTAGGTCTTAATCCTGTTCTCGAGAATTGTGGAGGCCATTTGGGGCATAGACAAGAAACCAGAGAGCTCAGTGTAACACAATATATGACGGAATACATTCTGAGAGCCAGAAGTGTGCAAGGATCCTGGTGGGGATTATGCTGGCTGAGATGGGTGTTTTATTTCTGGTGCCTGGGCTGTAGAGAGGAGGGTATGGAGGCAGGCACCGCTGGGAAAGCATAGTGCAGTGAAACGGGAGGACACTTAGAGCAGGCATTTGGTGGGAACGTGCAAATGTGTGGGTGCGGGGTGCTGCTGCTGTGGTTTTTTCAGGCAGGGGAAATGTGGTATATGGGGCGGGGGAGCTGTGTTCAAGTCCAGGACTCTCTATTTCTCTGTGTCGATTTCTTGAATATTTTACCATTTCTAGTCACTAGGAAGTGACAGGTCACTGTTTGGTAAAGCAGATAATAAGGCCTTCCTTTCAGGGTAGCCACAGCCTGAGGCCATGGAGCAGCAACACTGAGCTCCTCAAACCAGGCTTGCCTGGATTCTCTACCAGCAACTGAAGGAGGCCAGGTGTGTTGAGGACCTACTAAGGTGTGTTGTGGACCTACTAAGTTCAAGACTCTTTGTCAGAGCTTTGACGATTTCTGATAGTTTTTTGTAACATCCATCTGAACACAATACCATTGGTAGATGATGTAACCAAGAGTCTCAACTTTAAATGACTTGACTGGTGTCTGGTGGAGTTGGAGAGCTAGAAGGGGGCACAGGTCTGTAACCCTGACCTACATTTGCACATACTGAGTGTCAACAAGGAGAAAAATAAACAAGGCAGACAAAGATAAAATGAAGCAATGAGCTGAACGACGGTGGTGCATGCCTTTAATCCCAGCACTCGGGAGGCAGAGGCAGGCGCATCTCTGTGGGTTTGAGGCTAGCCTGGTCTACAAAGTGAGTTACAGGATGGCCAGGGCTACACAGAGAAACCCTGTTTTGAAAAAAAAAAAAGGAAAGGAAAGAGAAAACGGAGCAACATGGTTCTATTTGTTTTATGGCTTCAGTACAGGATGACATTCACTTCTACATACCACCTTGTTCTACAGGACTCAGTGAGACACCTGGGAGTGTTGCTCATCCCTGTGACAGCCTCCCTGTGCTGGCTTACAGCCTCAGATACAGAGGAACTAGTCAACAGGACCATTTAGAATGTACTTGAAGGGAAATGGTGAAGGATAGAGTTCTCAGTTGTTTTGAAGGGGACTTTAAGTTAAGAAAGATCAAGATCAAGGTCAAGTGTCTGGTGGGACACCTGCCTGGACATTGAAATCCTTATACATTCACTGCACTGGGTCATTCTCACAAGCTGCCATGGCTCTATCGATGGAAAACCAGAAAACTCTCAGGATGCTGGAGTCTAGAAAGCACTGTTTTCAATTGAGAGAATACATCTGCAAGGCCACCCCTATGGCTCGTTCCCACTAGTGAATCTACTTTTTGTGCCCAGGGTCAAGTTCCAATATCTTAGCATGGTTTAGTGATCCCATTTCCTTCTCTAGCCCCATTGACTGTGTTTGCAAAGCCACACCCAGACAGAAACACACTGACGTCCCGCTTTGGTCATACACGGGGCTTTTCATTCTGATGCCTGTTTCCTATCAGGAACCCCCTTTCTCCACTGTCTGGTGACTCCTACCCATTCTCTGGAATCCTGGGTACTTGTTCAGCACGTGCTTATAACTACTACTTGTGAACCAAACCCCATGATGAGCAAGACATAGTTCCTGAACTCAAAGAGAGTCTCCGGTGTCCGTTTCTCCGTGAAAGTGTCTTCACTCTCTCTGGTAATTCCTCAAGCAGGCTCCCAGGGCTTTCGTCATGATACAACTGATTTCAAAGTGCTGCAGGTATCTGGGCATGTGTTGAACTTTCTCAGCTTTCTAGGAGAGAAGAGACCACATGTTCTTGTTCACAGCCGAAGCCCAGGTCTGTATCGCAGTTGATACACACTGTATGCTAAATGCATATGAGTTTATGCACAAGGGGGTAAAGGCAGCCCCTTGGTGCTCCAGTATTTGAGCCTTCACCAGCATGTGTTTCCCAGTATTGGAGAGGGACAGATGTTTCCTTATCCTCTGAGCAAGCTCCCTGCGAAGATCTCGGAGATGTACTTCGCCGAAATCTTAGTGGCAGAACAGGTTTTTGACACCCGGCCCGCAAATCTGGCAGAGTCAGGTTGCCCTCTTTAAGAAGATTAATTAGGGAGGACTTAAGAGAAGGGATGGGTGAACTGGTTGCTAACAAGTAGGAACCAGCCGTAAGCTCAGCCCTATTTCGGGAACACACCAAAGCAGCATCTTCAAGGTTGAGCTTGGCTTGGTTCAATTAATCCTTCTCTTCTTTGTGCATCCGCTGCTCCCACACCCACCACGGCCTCTCTCACTCATCCCTGCTGAACCATGAATCATGCACGGCAGGCTCCCTCACTTGTTCTCTGCTGGGTCCCACACTTTCCTCACTTTGCTCCTCCTATGAGGACAGGGAGACTGGGGGTGGAGGGAGAGTCTTGGGTAAATAAACCGTTTTGAGTCTTTCCGAGAGAAGGAGCCTCTGAGTGGGCCCCTGTGATTCATGGCAAGACAAAGATGTGGAGGAGGGAGAAGGGATGGGTTGGATGAGGATCAGAGAGGCAGGGAAGGAGGTTGGGCTGTCTCCTGGGGATGGGTGGGAAAGACCAGCCACCAGGTCTAGATAAGGTGTGGAAGGTTTGAGGCAGGTGGGCGAAGGACTTCAGGCACAATGGGAAGGCAGATGGGTACACTTTCAAAACCCGATTTCGCTTTATTAACGGAGCACATTTGCATATCAAATAGTCACAGATCAAAGATAATAAACTAGGGTGAAATGCTCCACAACATGATGAAGACACTGATAGCAATAAAGAAAGTTTTACAAATGAATAGGAAGAGACCAAAGTAGAGACTGGAAAAAGTGGGCAAATGGTTAGAAAAAGAAAGAAAGCAAAAGACATTGGAACAGAACAAACTTGGACTTGAATGCCCTCATTGGGAAACCTTGGCTTTCTGTCCTCCAAACTGTGCATCCTTCGGGTGGCTTTCTCTCTAAGTCCCCTCTCACATCCTTGTCCACCCTCCCTCCACTGCTTCTCTTTTAGAATGCAGCACCAAGCTGAGACTTTGTGGAGTGGAGTCTTGTTTCCCCACACAGGGCAGGGCACACCCTTACACTGAACTTGTCTTCTTGACCCCAGCCAGAATTGAGTCATGTGGCCCAACACATTGTCCATGTGATCTGTGTAGTCTGAGTGAGGCACAGAACACTTCAAATGAGGACCAGCTTGGAGACCTGAGGACATATGGTGATAACATGCCTGAGATGCTTTGCGCATCAGGAGTCAGTGGGATTTAATAGTACTGGTTTTATTGTCTTCCCCCCTAAATTCCTGGGTTTCTGCTTTCCCTTAGATGTGTTGTTCTCAACCTGTGGGTCGTGACCCATTTGGGGGTCGCATATCAGATATCCTGCATGTCAAATATTTCTGTTACAATTCATAAGAGTAGCAAAATTACAGTTAATAAAGTAGGAATGGAATAATGTTATGGTTGGGGGTCACCACCACGTGAGAAACTGTATTAAAGAGTTGCAGAAGTAGGAAGGCTGAGAACCACTGCCGTAGGCAAAGACACAGTTTTCTGAAATGCTTCATTTCACCAAATTCCGGAAGGCCAAGCAAACAGAGCTGTGTACTTAGGTTTCAGATGGAGCTGCATGGAGCGGAAGTCTGGGCTTTCTCTTTCAGGTGCTGTATGTTTTCAGCCGGTTGTTTGAAATTTCCCCAGGACCTTGGATGGAAGAGTGAAGTGTGTCAACAGATCTTCCACAGAAGGTTGAGCACCTACTGTGTATGCCAGAGCCCTTTGCCCTACTATTCCACTTGGAATCATGCTAGGAGACAGGCGGATATCTCCCTCATGGACTAGCTGAGGGAACCGATTGGCTCTTTGAGGGGCAGCCGTGAGCTGTGTGAGAATCATTCACAGGCTAACTTCCGGCATCCCAACTCAGACATCACTAAAATCTGAGACAGGTCTTTGCATATTGCTTTGGCGGCTGGGTAAGAGTCCTACCTTTGAGACACTGGAGGGCAGTATGGTATAGAAGACTGAACTAGAGATTTGGCACGAAGGGATTTATTTGGGTGTGGGTTTGAAAGCTGTGTGGCTTTGAGCAAGTTAAGTAACCTCTCTGAGTCTTTATTTCCTTGCCCCAGAATGAGGCTAATCAATACAAGACTCATCTTGTTGGGAACCTGTGAGACAGATTAAAAAAAAAGTATTAAAAATGCTTTTCAAACTGTGAAGAGCTAAACATATGATTCTAATATTACTGTGAATTATTTGGAGGAACCCAAAATCCTTCCTGAACAGAAGATATTTCTCCAAAATGTCCTGTTAAGCATTAAAACTTAATATTCTTACCTCTGGCAGTTGTTTGCCTCTTGGGGTTTAAATGCACTGTACAAGACACCACTCAGTAAATGCACATTCCTGGAGGTGGGGGTGGGATGAGTAGCTAAGGACAAAGAGGGTCTAATTGTCAGTTTTATCTTCCAACAGGAAAGCAGAGTGCCGAGGATCCATGACAGGTGCATTTGGCTGGGGAGGAGGGAAGGAAAGGCTCCCAGAGGGGTTGTCTAAGTGCCAGGCAGATACAAGTGCACCGGGGGCTCTGGCCCATAGTTTGCTGAAGTTACAGGCAAGACGATTTAGGTATAATCTGCAGAAGAACTTTCCGGAAGAGCTACCGCCGGAGAAGAACTGAAATTCTGGCTGCTTGAGATCTGCGCATGTGTAATGTGACTTGCCGACCAGCAGGTGGGCTGGGGCTGGGTTTTGTGGAAAGGTCAACAGAAACTGAAAGTAATCTTGAGCTGGAGAGTTTGTTGGATGGACTCCCTGGTGCTCTTAGGGTCTTGGGGCTGGTTGGAGAACTTCCCGCCCACATGTCCTCATCAGCGGTCAGTCATGACTTTTGCTAATTCTGCATGTCTCCTTCTTATTTGGTGATTTTTAAGAAAGGATTTAGTTTATTTTAATGTTATGTATATGTCTCTGCCTGAGTATGTGCACAAAAGTGCAAGTACCAGCAGAGTCTAGAGGAAGGTGTTGGATCCCTCGGAGCTGGAGGTATAGGTGGTTGTGAGCCACCTGACATGGGTGTTGGGAACTAAACTTAGGTCCTCTGTCTGGAAGGGCAGTACGTGTTTATAACTGCTAAGCCATTTCTCTAGCCTCTGGATGATTTTTTTTTAAAAAATGCTGATTGACTTAAGTAAATGCAGCCTCAGTTGAATCAAGGACATAGGCTCAATCGCCATTTAACTACTGAAATAAAATGGACATTCATGCACCACCTAAAACCACCCCACAGACCAGCAGTCATCTCTGTGATGTCAGCCGGGGTGGGGGGTGGGGGGGAGGTGGGGGTGGGGGGGTGGGGGGGAGGCTCATGTTCTAGGTTTGTTGATCTGCAGCATCTTCAAGCGGAAGCCAACTCCCACACTTGCATACCTCTAAGTGTCAGAAAACCCAGTTCTTCTTTGGAGGAAGCACTTTGGGAAAGTTCTGCAGAATGTACCTACATTTTCTTGCCTGTAACTCCACCTATTGGCTCTAACTCTTGGGCAATAGGAAGTATATCCATTTTCCCTTTCTAGACATCTTTCATCACTGACTTTGGAAAAGATACCATTTCAGGGTTGTTTATTAGACTATAACTTCCAACACAGAATATAAGTCCAGAGTGTAGTCTGAGCTGGTAAGAGCAAGCCCAACTGTCCCCTCCCTCATACTGGAGCTACTGCCACTGTTACTGCAGGTCCACTAATGCAGCTTCAGAACACTGCCAGGCGTCAAGAGGTCCTACAAAGAACGATGATTTTTACCACAGCGCTGAGGCCTTGTCATGGGCAGCCACACCCTCCCCTGACCACCCAGTGTCAGTAGAAGGTATGGATGGGGCTGCCACACTGCCTCCCGGAGAAATGCTCTTTCAGGCCCTGTGGCTGAGCGTGCACCTTAGTATCTGCTCTTCTATTAATATTGGTGATTAATATTGTGTCTCCATTTGCTTATAAATTATAAAGTGGATATTTATTGCACATGCAAAAGATGGAAATTTAAAGATAGCAAGTGTGTGAGAAATAAAAATCCTGATAATCTTATCCTCACTTGATCCAGTTGTGTTACAGACCGTCTTGAGGGGGGCGCACTTCCCATATGAATTCAGAACAGTCCATGATAAACACATCAGATCTGCATATCCTCCAGCAGACTGCAGCACAGGATCTAATTTTTGTACTTTGCAGGTAAATCAGGTGGAAGGTTGGGTGCACGTCTAGAAGAAGAGCGATGGGAAGGAGGGGGCTCCTTTCTCCCCTTGCTCAACACCCTTATCCTGCTTTTTCAGCATACGCCTCCTCCATGGTTACCTCTATCTTCTGCTCTCTCCCTTTGTACATTTTATCTCAAGACCAGAGATGTCCTTGGAATGCACAGAGCTGTTATGGCATGCTGAAGAGGGAATTGTCTGTTCAGATCCTTGAGAACACAGGAGACTGACACTGGAGTGTAATATGTTTTAGATGTGTAATAGTCCCACAGGCTAAGGTTTTAGCACTTGTTTCCCAGTTGGTGGTGCCATTTGGGGATGTCATGGAACCTTTGGGACATGGCATCTAGCTGGTGACATAGGCCACTTGAGCCAGGCCTCTGAGGGTTGTATCCTGGCCTGCTTCCCATACCGACCTCTGCTTCCTGATTCCTAAGACATGAACTAGCAGCACCAGGAGCTCCCACTGCCATGCCTTACCCACCATGACGGACTGTAGCCCCTCAAACTATGAGCCAAAAGAAATTTTTCCTCTCAGACTGCTTCAGTCACACCTTCTGTCAGTGATGAGAAACGTAAAGAATATGAAGTGAGACTCCTCCCAACATCAAAGTCTTCAATGTCAAACAGGAAGCTGTTCTGGCCTTGGCAGGAGTTCAGAAGCTCGTGAGCAGAAGTAAAGCTAAGTGGGGAGAGGCTGGACAGCCAGATAACTTTCACTCTGAAAGGCTGAAACCATCCGGAGGGGGTAGAACATGAGTGCTAGCCTCAGATGCTTGAAGGGTGTCAATAGACAGCTGAGTTGAAACTTCATCTAATCATCACTTCATGTAGGTGACTCAGGGAGGCTAATGGGACACAGTAAAGGAAGTTTTTAGCGACCAGAGGCATTTGGAGGTCAGCTGAACTACAAAAGAGGGGTGCGCTCTCATTCCTGAGGGTGTTTAAGGGTGAGCGAGCCAGCACCTGCAGAAGTTGTGGAGGCTCTTGGTTCCCATGCTGGTGGTCTGGGCTGGTGTTGCTAAGGTCCCACATAGCCCAAGATTCTGAGATGCAGGACTGCGTGTGATAGGGTAGTGACCATTCCAGCCCTCATGACTTCATTGTTTCTGTGCCTCAGTTCCTATGCTTTTTTCTGTTGGCTCAGCAATGCCCCTGTTCTGCTCAGGGAGGCATATCAGGGAAGCCTAGTCTGGGGCATTCTGACCAGGAAGGGGACCCCTAGGCTGGGTGGCACCTACCCTAGTTGACGCAGGCTGAGTTTGGCATATAAATAGCTTTGAAGAGAAATGTCACTCACATCACTTTTTGTCCCCACTGGCTCCTAGATCCAGACCATCTTCATGTGGCCCCCTCTACATTTTTTAAGGAGATATGAGAACTAATGGGGTGCCTTTCTTCTGCTCTTCCTGTATGTGTATGTTTGTATGAGGGTGCACATTGCGTGCAAGTTGTGTGTGTGTGTATGTGTGTGTATGTGGAGACTTGAGAATTATAAGGGTGTTATTCCATAGGTGTCCAGTTTGTCCCCCAAGACAAGATCTTTTACTGTCCTGGAGCTCACTAAGTAGGGTAGGCTGTCTGGTCAGTGAGTCTGAGGGTTTGCTTGTCTCTGACTTCTCAGTACTGAGAAGTGAATGCCACCGTGCCTGACATTCATGTGGCTTCTAGGGATGGAACTCAAGTCCCCATGCTTTACTGCCAGCCATCTTCTAGCCCTTGTGGCCTTCGTTAATGAAGGAAAAAGACACCGGGAGGCTATCCTATAGTCCGGAAGCACCTCCTCTCGGCTGCCTTCCCTCTGTTGGTGGCTGGAGGCATGAAGTCTGACAACTGACAACGGGAGTGGACCCTCCCACCGCCCCCTGCAACTTGCTTTGCCCTTGTCATCTCTTCCCAGGACAGTGACAAGGGTCTTTTGAAGCTTGGTTTCCTTGTCTCCCCATAGAGATCACGACAAATAACTAAATCACAATGTTGCGTGCAGCACCTGTGCACAGACAACCTAGAACAAGCTCAGCCCACCTGGATCCTTCTGCCTCCCTTCCATCTTCTATCCTAGCTCATTGCTGACTCAGCGTGGCCCTGCCCTGGGGACTCCAGAACTTACTGTATAGCGTTTGATTTCTCAGAATGCCCTTATCTACCTTCCTGCTCGGGAGAGTCCTAACCCTCTCTTAAGAATGTCATATTTTCTGTGACATATTTCCTGACTCTCCTGGGCAGAGTGAGGTCTTCTACACGACTGCCTCCAGAGACTACTGCATCAGGGCAATGCTGGATGCAGGATGTTCTGGGTTGAGTCTGCTTTTGAGCTCATGTGTGCCCACCAATAACATGTGAAGCTGATGGTGGCATTTCACGGGAACCCATGAAATATCAGTAAAAAGAATTAATCATCAAGTTCTGTACTTAGGAGCTGAAGATGTGCCTCAGTGAGAGAGGACTTTATGCATGAGACCCCAAGTTTGATCCCCAACACTGCCCCCCTTCCCTCCTCCAAATCCCCTTTATTGCTATCTTAAAAAGATTCGGGATGTTAGGTTTTCCCAGTAAAAGTCACCTAAAGTAATTTCCCATGTTCTCCAGAGCCAATGGTGTGTAGGCAAGAGAGTACTCTATTAGTTACCTCAGCTACCGTAACAAATTAGCACAAACCAGGTGGCTTGGAGAAGGGAAGTTCCTTGTGAGAACACTGTGGCAGCAGCAGAGCTGTTCTCTTCCAGGGGCCAGAAGAGAAGCTACTCTGTGTCCCCAGTCCAGCTCCTGGTGTTTGGTGCAAGTTCTCAGGCTCCTTGTCTTGTAGAAGCACTACCCTTACCCATCTTTGCCTTCATCTCTCTGTGGTATTCTATCTGGCTGTGTGTTTGTCTCAAAATTCCCCCCCCCCGTTCTAAAGACATTGGTCATTTTAGAGAGAGTCCCCCCCCCTAGGGGACCCATGTTAACTTGATTACCTACAAAGACCTTATCTTCAAATCAGATTAGGTTGACAGACTTTGGAGTAGGACTTCAACACGTAGGTTCAGGGGTGAGGGCACAACTCAATCCATAGCAAGTACTGCATCTTTGAGGATATGATTAGTCTTCATGTCTCTCTTCACACCTGCAGAATAGAGGCATTGGGATAACTACGGACACCTGACGCTGCGTCTTTAATATTTTCTCCATCCCTTTGGAGGGTCCAATGGTGATTTTTATTGCATTCAATTGCCAATCAAACATGATGTTATTGAGTGCCTACTGTGTCCCAGCACTTGGAAATGTGTTCTGTAAGTAGATCTTTGCCCTTCCCTCAGAGTGAGACAGGATGAAGTGTCCATGATGGATCTGTGGTCGGCATCTTCAATGGGGCCTTTCGTCATTCGATTGGGAATCTGCCTCATCAGCTATTTGAATACTGCTTTCACAACCTGAAGAATAGGCCGGTGGCTGCCAAGTTGAAAACTTACGCATAACCTGGTTGTTGGATCTGTTTGAAAACACTATAGATGAGCCACTTTCTTGGTCATTCTCCAGTCACGAATTTCTGGCTCCACAAGGTTCAGGTACCACTCATGTAGAGAAGAAGTAGGGGCTCAGGCCTCCCAAGGACCTACTTTGTTCATGTCACAGTCATTGTCCGTGTCACCAGGACCCCTTGCTGCACACAGCGTTGGTGAAGGCCCTCCTCCTCCTGGCTATACCTACCAGAGCTGTGCTTCTTCAGAAGTCTTCACCAGGTGCTTGCCACAGGTTCTGGGATCTGTGCCATTTATTCCCGTAAGTCCCTTAATCTTTTCTGCAGTATTGGGAGGTGGGAGCAAATATCTCTGAGGTCCTGATCTGAAAATCCCAAATCTGAAGTGCTCCAAAATCCAGGACTTTGAATGTGGACACGATAAACTAAGTTGAAAATCCATCCCATACCTGTTCTCATGTGATGAGTTGCAGTCACAATGTGGATGCACCATGAACTCTGCAGAAGATACAAGATGGAAGGCACCTGTGCTGCAAAATGAATTTTGTCTAATCACTGGATCCAGTCAGTCCCCAAGACATCTCATTATATATGCAAATATTCCTAAATATGAAAACGTCCAAAATCCGGAATGCTTCTGGCCCCACATATTTCAGATGGGGTTTGCACAATATACAGTACTGTAGCCCCCTCAGTCATGACCCAACTGGCCTGAGATGGTGTAGTCAGTAAGAGCCAGAGCAGGGTCTCATGTTGGAGTCTGTTGGCTCCAAATGGGGACTTATGTGACCGCCATCCTCCTCTCTAGGTCTACTACTTATTTGTATTTGACTTCAGTAGATTCTTCACGGAAGTGAGATCACGTGGCATTTTATTTCCGTGTCCGGTCTGTTTTACTTTTCATACTATCTTCCAGATTCATCCATTTTCCTGTCCTTTTTCTTTTTTAAAAAATGTATCACCTGCTTGCTGCGAATCATCTGTATCTCCCTACTGCCTACAGCAGGGACACCTATCCAGAGATCTGAGAAAACTGATTTTGTGTGTGTGTGTGTGTGTGTGTGTGTGTGTGTGTGTGTGTGTGTGTGTGTGTGTGTTTGTGTGTGTGTGTGTGTGAGAGAGAGAGAGACAGACAGACAGACAGAGACAGACAGAGACAGAGAGACAGAGAGACAGAGACAGAAAGGTGTATACACAGAGAAGGACTGAGACAGCGTTTTTTTCTAGGAGGGAGCCCTGAGGTCAGATTCACAAAAGGTTCCGACCTCAAAGGCTAAATGGCACCTGCCTTAGGCCAACAGTTGACTGATCATGTCTGACCTTCATGTTCCTTGCTGGTTTTACTTCCTGGTACTTCCTCTTGTTCTGAATACCTAACAAGATTCTGGAAGGTCCCCTGTACTTTCACAAGTCCAGACCCATTTCTAGAGCCCCAGGTCACCTTGGGAGGAGTAACCTGAGCCTTTGTGTGGCTCCATGGCCTCCCACAGAGCTGCTTCTGCTGTGTGGGTCCTCCACTGGATAGTAGCGGGTAGATGGCTGAGCTGGGCGGCTCTTCCCTGTCCCCCTCTCTTCCTGTACAGAGTATGAGCCCCTAAACCATCCACATGTGCTTTGTCCAAGAAGCGTCTGAAAGCCAAGGGCAAGAATCACCCTTGCTTGGGTACTCTGTCTTCACATTGAAGCTGCTGGATAAGCTGGCAGCAGCTTCTGGCTTCTTGGGTATCAGCTGGCATTAGCTTCTGGGGTATCCTCCTGGAGCACAAGTTGAAAAGCTTGTTCTTCAACAGCTGCTCATAGGTGGCCCAGCTCTGAATCCTTCCAGGTCTTCCCTTTCTTCCTCAACCCCTTTCGTCCTCCTCCTCTTCCTTCTTCTCCTGCTCCAGCCCCTCTGTGCCTCCCTTGCTCTTTCTCCCTGCTCTTTTCTTGCTTTTTCCCATCATCCTCCTTTCCTTAGGGCCCTCTTGCAGCCCCCAAGTGTCTTCGCTTTCATTATACCATGAAGCTCCCTCTTCTACAAATCATGTTCTTAAAAGCAAAGCTCAACAGTATGGGCAGACTCAGCGGGGATTTTATTCTTTGAGAGCTGAAATATGACCTGAAATCCTCATCTCTACCTTGTTCTTGGATAACGTGATTTCAACACGCGGACGACTTTCACATCTTTCTCATGCTTTAAGCTTCTCCTTCCCAAATAAGTACACAGTCTGGCTCCAGTCCATCAGGTGTCCAAACCAGGCCAAACCTGCCACTTTCAGGCTGCCCCAGGATTTCCAGTTGAGCAAAATCCCTGAGAGCTTGGCTGCTTACTGCTAATATCATCAGGCTAGCATTTTTGGGCAGGGGACAGCACTTCCCTGTCTGCCCAAGCCCTGACAGAAGCTTCATCTACTGCCCCTCCATTTCAGTTCTGCCCTCCTCCAACCCATAGGGAGGTACTTCTAGAGAGAGACAACTTCCTTGAAGGAAGCTGTAAGGACACTTAGGCCTCTGCTTGAAGATGTTCTGCTGACATGTGGTTATTGGCAGACGAGGGCCCCTGTCCCAGTCCAGGGGCAGACTGCAGGTTGTCACAGGCATTCTAAGGACTTGAAGAGCACTGGGCAAGCTCCCAGGCTAATTGGGGTTTATCCCTTATTGTATTCATTCAGCAAATACTGAGTGAGTTCTAGGTCGCAGGCCAAGACCTGGGAAGCCAGGACTCATGAGACCTTGTCTGGTCTCAGGGAGCTTAGGATTTTGGTTGGGAAAATTGAAATATCAAAAAAACAAGTGTGGGCGAAGAGTACTAGGGTGGACGTGTGTGTGTGTGTGTGTGTGTGTGTGTGTGTGTGTGTGTATCACTTGATTCTCATTTCATTCCTTTCATTTTGTCATCCAGAGTAATCCCAAGGTTTACTAAACGTCTGCGCTGGTTCATGGGATTCTGTACCTGTATAGTTCTCCAGGAATAAGGCTGTGTTTTAAACTCCTTCGTGGTTTGTCATCAAAAGTGGTCACCAAATCCCACGGCTTCACAGAGGAGACTGTAAAGTCTGCAAGAACAAACACAGTGCCACTCTTCTTCAGTCCTGTAGACCTGCCGTCTGGTGGCAGAGCTATTAGGGAGTAGACACTCAATAAATATTTGTTGAGTGAGCTAATGAAGTGGATGGTGAAGGGAAGACATTCTTGGGTGGTGGTTTTTAGACTCGAACCTCAGTATCATGTGATGAGCTTGTTAAAACATAGGTCTCCATGTTCAAAGACTGACACTATTCTGGGGTGGAGTAAAGGGATTGCTTCCGTGGAATTCTCATCGTCCTGGGCTGAGACCCACACTCTGAGCAGCACTGGGATCTTCTCTATCAGAGATGTTGTTCGAGAAGAACCGCTATGGAGCTTGGTCCTCCCCACTGTCTCAGCAGGGGTCGGGTTCTATCACATGAGACAGGCCCCAGGTAACTGGGGTTTTTGAAGGCTCACAGTGACACAGCCCTGATGCGGGTGTCTTCACACAACCAGAGGAAATAGGAGCGTGAGCCACCAGCAGTGAGCTCGCCCCCTACGTGAATTTCAGGGCAGTTAAAATAGCTCTGCTTGAGAAAGAACCCTTTTGTCTGTCCCGGGGATCACTGTCCTTTCTTAGGCAACCAGCATCATCAAGGAAAAGGACAAGCTGCTGTGGTACTTTGGGTTTTTACTTACTCACCAGATTGCTTATTCATGCTGAGTAAATTGTAATTGTCTTTGGCGTTGAGCAAGGGGCACCACGCCGGAGACCTGGGTGTGCTAACCTCTCGCCACACCGCGGAAGAGACTCTGATTGCAAACATGCTTTGGACCGGCCCATCATGTGCTTCTAAGTGAAGAGATTTGACTCAGGCTGTGTGAGGCTCTATGCCTTTGTCCTTTTCTACAAATAGGCAGAGGCTGATGTCCCAGCCCACACTGCCTGCAAAGTTCAGGGTCAGGGGCATCACTGTACCCCTGATGCTAAAACTGCCTGCCTTTTGCTTGATGGATTAAACAGCCTGATGTGGCTGAAAGGGCTTTGAAGTCTTTGAGGACACTGTCTGACTGTACAAACTGGGCTGGCCCAGGCGCTCCGCTCTGAGACCCATTGCATTCCTTCCAGGCACAGCAGGCAGCAGCCATTACTGAACCTGCTAGGCTGTGTGCCTGCTTACTTCGCTGGATCTGGAGACACAGCACATAGATTTTTCTCTTTTTGCCTATTTAATTACAAAGTCTAGGATGGACCAGACACAGAAGTTCTGGAATTTTCTAGGAACCATGCAGAACAATGGTCATACCCCAGCATGGCTGCTCACTGCCGTAGGATTCCCTTACATCTCTGAGTCTCACTTTCTTTTTCTGGCAAACAAGTGTAGTGTGTATCTGAATGCTGGTTTTCCACCATCCGGTCTTGGTGTTATGGGCTTATGGGGCCTGTCTCTAGTTCTCCTAGCCTCCATATTGGGGATATTTAGTTCCTTGAAGGCTACGGAGGATCAGAGGAATTAAGACATCTTCTTAGATCTCTTGAGAAGCCGATGATCTGATTCCAGAGTCCACACTTTTAGCCACTGTGTGTAGTACTGGCTCTCCAGTGGGGATGACTCTGTCTTCTGGAGTGCATTTGGCCATGTTGAGACAGTGTTGTCACAGCTGTCAGCAGGAGGTGCTGTAGGTACCCAGTGAGCAGAGCCCAGGGGTCTTGGTCAGCATCTTACAGTGTCCAGGATAGGTCATCATAAGAAAGAACGATGCAGCCCACACGGCAATGAGAAGCCTTGCGCTGCAGTGCCCTGCCTCCGTGAAATGATGCTAGCCAGGCCCAGAGCTCATTCACATCAATGACATTCCTTCCCTGCATTCTTAGGGTTCAGCTCAGGGAAGAGAGAAGGACCCAGGCTCCAGTTTCCTTCAGCAGTTTCCTTGAGTTTTAGCCTTAATGGTTCCCGGCTGCTTGGCATCTCTAGCTCAAGAGTTCCTGCCTTTGTGAGATGTGTTGACAGTTAGCAAGAGTCAGGCAAGACTCTTCTTGGGAGAAGTCCAACTTCCCTGAGATTTGGCGAGTTCAGACATTCCTCCCAGAATGCACACCTTGCTGGTCTCTGACCTCATGGCATGCATCGGCTCTGGGGATGGCTGGGCTTTGTGCAGTGTGTTCCGCATTCACGGGAACTGATGTTTCTCACCTTTTGCATGGAAGGCCTTGTCGGGTGCTTGCTGTCATTAAAGAGTCTTGCCAAGGAGAGCCATGAATGTCGTCATGGTTCTGGCCCTTGAAAATGAATGAATCAAGGAGAAACCTGACAGATGGCCTGTCATCTGGAGCAGCCACACCTTGCAGGCTGGGCACTTTGTCTCCACCAGTGACTCACCAAATGGCTTTGGGCAAGTGCCTGAAATGGACTTCTCTCACTGTCAGCAAGCAGGGGGTGGGGGAGTGTTTCTGCCTGGCTCAGGAAACGCTAAAGCAGTGGTTCTCAATCTGTGGGTTATGACCCCTTGGGAGGGGGTCAAATGATCCTTTCACAGGGATCACCTAAGACCACTGGAAATACCGGATATTTACATTACAATTCATAACAGTAGCAAGATTATAGTTATGAAGTAGCAACGAAAATAATTCTATGGTTGGAGGGTCACCACAGCATGAGGAACTGCATTAAAAGGTCGCAGCATTAGGAAGGTTGAGAACCACTGCTCTAGGGGATGCCCTTTGGACAAACTGGCAGTAGAGATCTTTGTATGCATAAAAGAGAACAGGAGCCGGGCGGTGCTGGCGTATGCCTTTGATCTCAGCACTTAGGAGGCAGAGCCAGGCAGATCTCTGTGAGTTCAAGGCCAGCCTGGTCTACAGAGTGAGTTCCAGGACAGGCACCAAAAATACACAGAGAAACCCTGTCTCAAGAAAAACCAGAGAGAGAGAGAGAGAGAGAGAGAGAGAGAGAGAGAGAGAGAGAGAGAGAGAGAGAGGAAGGGGAGGGAGGGAGGGAGGGAGGGAGGGAGAGAGGGGGGGAGAGGGAGAGAGAGAGAGAGAGAGAGAGAGAGAGAGAGAGAGAGAGAGAGAGAGAGAGAGAGAGAGAGAGAGAACAGGAAACTGGGAGGTGATGGCAAACTGAGAGAGACAGACATCTGTGAGAGAGAGGCTGTGGTTTGCCTTTTGGGGTCTTGTTTCCTTGCAAGTTCTCAATGACACTTGGTTAATCGATGTGAGGTGTAGTTAAACTAATGTTAGCTAAAGTGCTGCAGTGTGGGGTCAGCTGGTGGTCCTTGCAGTAAAAGACCGTGGAAAGTCTACTCACAATCTCTCCTCAGTCTTGACACCCTATGCATGAGCTTGAGGAAGTTTGATGTAACGTGTTGATCACTAACAGCAGCAGAGATCCACTCTGGAGAATGAATGGCTGATGGTGAACTATTACTCTTCCATGGAATATGGGCAGAAACCATTGGCCTTTTGGAAGTACAAGGAAAAGCCCATTGCAGTGAGTACATTCCCTGGGATTTATGTTCCTAGAATTCCTTCCTCCTTAAAGTCAGCAGACACTGGACTCCAGATAGGAGAGTCCATGGTCCATTTCGGGGAAGAGTCTAGGTAAGGATCCGCAAGCAGACTCCTCAGTGTGGTTTCCGGTGGTGAGGAGTGAGCTCAGTCCAGGAAGGGTGCTGTGCATTGTCACGACCTGCTTATTTGATTCTCTCTTCTTTTTCAATGAAGACAAAGGGATTTAATCATGCCAGTGCCACACTGACTGCCTGAGATTTGAGATGGGCAATCTTTATAATTTGGAAGTACTTGGGATATCGTCTGGAATCCCCTCCCAGGGATAAACATGAATCTGGATTTGGAACACTGAGTTCGCATTCAGAGGCCGTGCTTTTGTACTGTAGGAACAAAAGAACTTCAGGGATAAGCAATGTTTATGTCTCATACCCTTTACTCAGATGTGAGCTGTTCTTTCATTTCTTCGGGGGTCCTGACCCTCACGTCTCTATCCTCTTCCCACATGCCCCTCTGCAATAGTTAGTATTCATTGTTTGCACAAAGGGTCATTTAGTTGTCAAAAATCAAGTCTAGGTCAAGGCTTTGCTACTTACTAACAGAACGATATTGAGCGAACTCTGCCTGCTCGTTAAACCTCGGTTTGTACAGGTAGGTATCAAAAGCTGCTGGGGCAGTTCCATAGGAGTTGCTTAGCATGGTGCCCAATACATAGGAGGCACTCTATAGATGTTTGGCTGCCTGGCATCTGAAACCCATTTCAATGTTCAGAGGATTCCTGGAGGATGCGTCTTGGGAGGAAGCCACACCTATGCCTGCCGTCAAAGCTGAGAGGAGACATGCTGTTTTATCTCCCTGCTGGGAGTCAGGGTGTGCACATCACTTATCCCATGTCCATCACTACAGTCAGTTGCATCTCACCACACTACCTGGGGGCTTGTTATGTTGAATCCAGCATCAGCAAGTACAGCTTGTCATTGCAAGAGCCATGAAAGTAGGCCAGTCTGGATGTCCTCAGTAGACCTTTGCTGCAGTAGGATTTTGGCCCTGGTCCAGCTGGGCGACCTCTCTAAGCTCCTGCCCATTTTCCTTCACTGGTTCTCCAAATTTCTTAGCCATCCTGTGACCAGTAAATTCCTTTTGTGTTTAAATCAGCTGGAGATACTGTCTGCTGCTTTCAGATAGAATAGCGGCCAGCCACATTAACTTTTCTCATTTTCACTATTGTTGTTTTTATTGTTATTGCTCCCATTACAGTGCATCGCAGTCACTGATTTACTTATCTTCCTCCCCTCCTGGATGGTGAGCCCAGCCCTTGAACTGCCCCTCCACAGTATTGGGCTCAGAATGGACTTAGCAAATGAGCATGTGGCTATAACTACACATGGAGAATGAACAAGTAAATGAACAAATGAGTGGAAAATGGATTATTTGTTCAGTGCTAATGAAGATCCTGGTGGTGTGGGAGCAGAGAGGGACTGAGATTAGCATATGAAAGATACCAATGACAGAAAGAAAGAGTGGCACCTTCATCAAGGGCCACATGTAAAGGACAGAACACTCATGAGAAAAGCCCACGATACACAAATACAGGAGAAGGCGGGTATGTGTACAGGAACTGTACGGGATGCAACTCTTCCGGTGGGTGAATGTTTTTTTTTAAACTCTCTCCAGCTCTGGCTCAGAAGTGCCTTTCTCCTTTAATAAACAATCATGTCTGCGGTTTCTATCTACATGCCGCAAGAATCCAGAATCCCAGTGGGTCCCCTCTGGACTCTGATAGCCACTAAAAGCAGTGGCACCAAACTTCAGCCATGACAGTGTAACAGAGTTCAGAAAATGCGCTCCCCTTTCTGCTAGAAAATTTAATGTTAGAGGGCTGAAATGACTCTCTTTTTCAGTCTCAAAAATACATTACAGATGGTCGCTGAAACTTCCAGATTGACACATCTCACCTTATCCAGATTGCAGCAAGTACATCTTAGTAGTAAACACAACCAGGTGGATGATGTTTTGGTCTTTATGATGGATGTGAATGTCCGTCCCTTTATTTAATCCTTACAAGAATGCTGCTTCATAAATATTACCTCCATTCTACAGATGAGGAAATAGAGTCTTAAAGAGGCTAAGTGGCTTATAGATGATGACTCACCCAGGAAATAGCCGGGATTCATTTCAAAGTAGGTCTCACACGTTAGCTCCAAGGACTACACTGTTGCTATTTGACCTCCCCACCCACGGAGAAGCAAACTGTCAGTGAGGGTTATTTATTGAGAGTGCTTCTTTTTAAATGAGGAGGCTGAACTAACTATTCTCATCAAAGGCACTTATTACATTATCTAGAGATCTCAGTTGGCATCATACCAGAGAGTTTTGTATATGCCATAACCCAGGAGCTGTACTCGATGTTTTGGGATTTATTCTGGTCATTAGAAAACCACATAAGATTACAGTACACATTGTACTTCACAGCATAATCAGCTAAAACAAATTATTTTCCATTGGTAATAAACTAAGAGGCTTTGACCTAGACTCCCCGTGGATTTTGACTAGGAAGACATATTCTTACAAGGGAATTCTCTCCCTTTCATCCGGATTTCCATGCCTTTGGTCTTACTTTTGTCACTAAAGTACTCACATCACCATGTTCCTGCTAGGAGTCACGTAAATCTCGGAGCTCCTCATACCTGACAGTCATGGTGCTGCAGCCACACTAGAACTGTGGACTTGCAGACAGCAAGCAACTTTTCCAGGATGGTCTTCGTTTTGTGACACCATCCCAGGCTGGTGGTTAACCTGAGAGGAGGTATCCATGGCTAAGGGTGTCTAGGGGAAACTGTAGGATGACATACATGCCTCCAGCCTATATAGTTCCTCTTCCAATAGCAAGCCACTCTGTGTTGATACAGGAAGTATTTACCTGGGACCTTGACCTTGTGCCCTCGGTCTGTGGTAGAAGAACTAACATGAATGGCATTGGAAAAACTCTTAAGTTTTGTTGAGCAAAATGAAAAGCTTTCTAATTAGGTAAATGATCATTTTTGTCTACCCAGTCATCATTTACTTCCTTTGTTGTCATTTAAATTTTCTCCACAGCACCTGTTATTTCTTGGTAATATCATACTGATGTATCTGTTTATCTGTTTAATATCTGTTTCCATGTTGAACTGGGCTCTGAAAGAGCAAAGGCATCTTCTCTGTTTAACCCAGTGCTTGTCCTGCCCGGAACTATCCTAGTATCTGGTAGACACTAGATCAGTGTTGGTGGAATGGATGCACTACGAAAAGAAAACAAATGATTGAATCAAACTATGATCCCAATACCCAAACTCATCATCTAGGTAGAGATATGTTGGAAGAAATACTAAAAGCAGAGTAAGGAGGCTTCATATCTATTATCATCTCCATCGGCACCACGCTCCTTTATCTCTGGGTTGGGTATAATGGTTCTCATCAGTTGGGATTGGGGGAGGATTAAAGTTAGTGCATGTACAAGTGGGTGGTTGGCGGTAGGCGGATGCTTAATGAATATTCATAGAGAGATAATGATGGAAGTGAAGGAAAGAGTGAGGATCATCAGTTGATGTAACATTTTAATGGGGATCTTGCCTCAAATAGTCAGGACTTATTTTAATTAATATTTGCATATTTCTTCATCGTTTACAGATCTTTCTCCATACTCTATTTCAGCTAATACCCACTCACCACAGTCTTCCCCAGTTGTTATAATCAGTCCCATTTCACAGACGAGAATTAAAGGATAAAGTCGGATTTAGACTTGGAGATTCTTGAACTTTCACTAGCAGACTCCAAGCTCCCTGAACTAACTTTTTTTTTGCTAGCATTGGGCATTTACCATCTTCCTACCTGTCCAGGCTTGCCTCCCTAGACCATTTTTGCATTGTTTTTGTGGTATTCACACCAGGAGCCCCTTGAGGGCAGGGACTGTCTCTATTGTTTTATTTTGCAAAATTCCAGATGCAATCATGTTACTCATGCATTTATTAGTAAGAGAGTTATGCAAAGATGTTGCGTGCCTGATTTGTTTATTGTAAGTTTAAACAAATATACAGACATTTTAATGTCTTGCTGCCCTCATCTCTGCCCTCAGCCTAAATGCCCCCTGAGCTAGCAGGATGGGAATGTCTGCTGCCGGGCATCCTGGTTCCAGTCTCTCCCTTGGCTCTTCCATTTTTCTCCTGAATCCCAGTTATAAAACACCTCACTTGACCTTACTACTTCATGGAGAATCACAGGCAGGAAGAGGCTATTAGATTACAAATTAAACACACAAGCATCAAGGACTCCCGAAGCTTCCAGACGAAAGGGACCAAAGCGTGTCCAAAGAGACAGAACTCTTCAGTTTAACCAAAGCTATTGAATGATGTCTTGCTGATTCTTCTAGGAGGCAGGGCTGATTGATGGTCATGCCATTATTCTAAGGTATCCTTGGTGAAAGAAGGCTCAGTCAGGGGCCAAGGTGAAAACCTGCTTTCAAAGTCAGAACCACTTGGCTTTAAATCTTCAGCCTCTAAATAGATGAAACTGTTTCTCAACCTTTCTGGCTAAATCATCCCAGACAATTATGTGGCTTCTATAAGCCTCTGCTTTCTCTACCACACAGATAAAGAAGAGCCTTTCTCTCTGGGTTTATTGAGGGTCAAATTCAAATCTATCTATGTACCCCTTAGTCTGCAGATAGTAGAACCCTGTGAAGAACAGATGTTCTTATCTCATGTAGCTGGCCAGTCCATCAAAAATAATAGTGTTCATTATCAAAATTGAGTAAAAATTTGGTTATCTTTTTTGACTTAATAATAAAAAAAGATGGGTACAATGGTACTTGTCTCAGGAAAATTTTTATAGAAAATAAAAAATGCTGTATGCTTTAAGACATCTGTGGCATGGTTGCTTATATTAGGAACACTTTGGAAGTAAATATAAAAAAAACCCCTCTATGCCAATGAAGTAATTACTATTTATTCAGATTTATTATTTAGGACATTTTAATTTGTATCTAAAACAGTGGTTTTCTCAACCTTCCTAATGTTGTGATCTTTTAATACTGTTGCTCATATTGTGGTGACCCCCAACCATAAAAGTCTTTCATTGCTATTTCATAACTATAATTTTTGCTACTGTTGTGAATTGTATTATAAATATTTGATATGCAGGATATCTGATATGAGGCTCCTGTGAAAGGGTTGTTTCTCAGGGGAGGGTCCCTTGAAAGGGGTAGCAACCCATAGGTTGAGAACTGCTGATTTAGAAAGCTACTACATATGCTTTATAAAATTAATAATAAAGACTATGTGACAAGATAGATACAACGACATGTAACATTTAACATGATGAATCTAAAATTATATTTACATACATATATGTAATTCAGGGTAATTTTTCTATTTTAATTTTTATTAATACTTCTCTAGGATTGTTTATATAATAAAGTCATATGAACGCCGCTTTTAGGGAGAGACTTTTTTTTCTCCTTAGTGTGATGGTGGCCTCTGGCTGGAGCTTTATCTGCCAAGCCACATTACATTTTATACTCTGCAGGACACTGAATAAGGGAACCTTCATCACAAGGTCACTTTGGCTACTAAGAAATAGTTGAAGGGGGTGGCTGGGAAGATTGACAGTAGAGATTTTCTGATAAGTTTTCTTTGCTGCTGAGCAAGGAAATAAAGAAAAGTAAGAATGAGCTAGCACAGTTCAATTTTATGGCAGATCTGACCTCAACCACCAAGGTGTCCCTCTGCATGGGCAAGTTATTATTAGACTGGCAAGGTGATCAGAGTGAGGGGGAGATTTGAGATGAGGTCACACGAGAGTGTGTAGAAGAATCGAGTCACAAACTAGCTTGTGCGGGACATTGCATCTTTATGCTTTTGAAGGGAAACTGGGTGGAAGAGAGAGTGGATTTGTTTTGTTCTGTCTCTGGACAATGAGGAAAAGATGTAGAGCAACAAGGCTTGGGTTAACACAAGGAGCATCATTAATAGTTACATGTGACATAACTAGAATCGCCTGGGAGATGGGCCTCTGGGAAGAGCTGTGGGAGATTATCTTGATTACATTAGTTGATTTGGGAAGATCCATGTTAGTCGGGGGCTTAGCCATTCCTTGGACAGGGGATCCTGGGCAATGTAAGTGTAGAGAGCGGGACTGGGCAGTCACATTTATTCATTGCTGGCTTGTGACTGTGGACGTAATGTGACCAGATGCTGGAAGCTCCAGCTCCCTTGACTTCTCCAACATGAAGGACTTTACCTTGATTTATGAGCTGAAATAAATCCCTCTTCTCTGAAATTGCTTTTGACAGAGTATTTTATCACAACAACAGGAAAAAAAAAAAGACTAAGACAATACAGATGTCCCCTAATAGAATGATGCCACTTAGAGTGAGGTCAGCTCATCACTCATGGAGACTCTGCCAACGGGAGCTGAAGGCTGCTGTGGATACAGCATTGAATGTTCCTGAATGCCTCCCACCTTAGGGATTATGATGCTTGAATTCTAACTACGAGGCGACAAGTCCTAGGGATCCATCATTACCTCCTTTCCGGTCACCACCCTGAGGTATTCAACAGAAATACTCCTTGCCACCATGTTTCAGTATTGCCATTTCCCCAAACAGGTAAGTCAATAACCTGCTAACTATCTCAATGTACTGTGAGGATTAATGAAGATTAGTAAAGAGGTTTATCAAAAGATCAAGTTTCCCTAAGGACAAATATTCTAATGTGGCTGCAACTTAGGTGAATCACTTTAGGAGGAAGAGCAGCAGATGATAAAAACATGACTCACTAGAAATAATATTTACTTTATAAATCCATTGATTCGTGAAATAGTTATTGAAACCATACTAACATAGGAATTTCCTCCCATATCTATGGCATGCAGATGTATATTATAGGAAGCCACATAATATACAAAATAATGTAAGTGAACTTATTTTTCTCATGAAGTCATCCAGATTAATTTTAATAATTTCTAAATCTCTTGGACCTTTTAAAATCTCATCTGCAATGAGGTGAATGTTTTGTGTTTTATGTTAGGCTGTATTTCCAGGTAGATTCCGAGGTACTATGCTGTAATTAGCAAAGGACCTTAGAGATGGTTTTGCTCTCAGTATGTAAACAGTGAGTACAATGGTGTTTTGGCTTTTTCAAGTGTTTTGAGCTTGTACTCACTGCTCACAGATAAGGGGGCTGCGAAGAGCAAGCAACAGAGCAGAAGGAATTTTTTCATTGCATTGAATGTTTTTACTTGTTACCTGGAGCTGCTTTTCCTAGAGGTGACCATACAAGGTAGATGAGGTCAGGGACTATTCTTCATTCTAAAGGCAGGGCAGTCCTGCAGGGCTCTGCTTGGAGAATAGTCTTTCCTACCTGTAGCTGAAGGTTTTCCTGTGCTTGCCCGGCACCAAGGACCCCACAGCTGTTTATAAAATAATCACTCAGAAACTTATATTAATTAAAACTGCTCAGCCATTAGCTCAGACTGACTATTGACTAGCTCTTATATTTAAAATAACCCATAATTCTTATTTATGTTTAGCCACGTGGCTTGGTACCTTTTCTCAGTTCTGCCTTCACATCTTTCTCCCTCTGTGTCAGGCTGGTGACTCCTGACTCAGCCTTCCTGTCCCAGAATTCTCCTCTCTGCTTGTCCCACCTAGACTTCCTGCCTGGCTACTGGCCAATCAGCATTTTATTTATTAACCAACCAGAGCAACACATTCACTGCATACAGAGCGATATCCACAGCACCTACCATTTGGTAAGAAAGCGCTGAAGAGCATGGCTGAGTTTGGAGGGTGGGTACAAACAGAAGCAGGAGGCCTGAGCAGCAGTCTCAGCAGTGGCTTCCCTAGCTCAGTGCTGTGACAGCGAGGGATATCTGATGGTGTTGGGGAGGGGGAGGAGCCAGCTCCAGGTGCTCCTGACGACAAGGTGCAACAATGAACCAAGCAATCCCAACTCCCTGAAAGTCAGTCTGCTTTTCATTTTCATGGTGTCTCGGCAATTTTTAGCAATGCCAATGATAACACAGTTCGAGAGAAAATCTCCTGTTGTTCTAAGTTTTAGAAAAGTTACTTGGACAATTGCTGATGATAGACTAACTTCAGGCAAGAGCATTTGTATACAGTATTCTGCAATGGACACTGGCTTCCACAAAGAACTTCATTCAGAGAGTTCCCAGGCATGCAGTTGCTGCTCAGTCCGTAGGGGCTCGGCTATATTGTGGTTTTAAGAGCTGTAATGTCTGGACATCTCACGCTCGTGTCAGATATGTACGGTGTCACTAACACCCACAGCCTTTGCCTGTTCCTGTGTGTACACCATGAAAGTATAGAGATGGCACAAGATGGAAAAACACATCTGAGCGATACCAGTTCTTTCAATGTTAATGAGTATTTGGTGGTTCTCCCCCCTCCCCCCATGTTTGAAATTTAAGACAATGACGCAATGTGAACCGTGTGGTAGAATGCTTACCGGTGTTACGTGTGAATTTTAGTGGATGTGTGGAATGTTTGCCAATGCTGAAACATCCTCAAATTTTATTCTTCCTTAGCATTATTTGCTTTAAATTAAAGGAAGGGTTAAGAAGACCATTATTTTATTGTGATTGTTAAAAATAATTGTGTGGTTTAGAGGTATACATTTTGCAAATCTGTTTCAAATGTCAAATTGGCTTAGACTCACCACTGGTCTTTAGAATTGGGCAATCTTGGGTCAAGTCCTTTGAATCATAGAGTCAAGTGATGAAATCATTCACAACCTTTGTCTTCTCACAAATGAAGAAAGTACCTTCTTTGTAGACTTATTATAGGATTAGATGAGATAACACACAAGGACCTTGTCTTAGTTAGGGTTTCTATTGCTATGATAAAACATCATGAGAAAAAGCAACTTGGGGAGGAAATGATCTATTTCATTTTGTAAGTTTTTACGTCGCTTTATCACTGACAAAAGTCAGGCAGGAACTCAAGTCTGGAACCTGGAGGCATGAACTAAAGCAGAGGCCATCGAGAACTGTTACTTACTAGCTTGCTCCTCATAGTTTGCTTACATAACTTATCCAACTCAGGACCATCTGCCCAGAAGTGGCACTACCCTCCCACATCAATTATTGATGAAGAAAAATTATACAGACTTGCCTCAGGTCAGTCTTATGGAGGTGTTTTCTCAATTGAGAATCCCTCTTCCAAGATGAGTCTAACTTGTATCAAGTTGTCAAAAACTAACCAGGACAGTAGTTCATGCTGTGTACATGAGCTATTCCATACATATTCTGAACTATGTTCTGCATAGAACATAGTACATGCTTAAAGAGACAGCTTGGTAGTAGTAATAATGGTGCTATAGTCACATGTGGATCACTATGAGACATGCTGCCAGAAATCTTTGTATACAAAAGAGAAGAGATCCAAGGTAGACATAACGAAATTTCTCAGAAAATAGTACATCATCCTTATACAAAATGCAACAATTCTCATTCATTCATTCATTCATTTATTCAAAGATTGTGGAGTGCTAAAGACACCACATTAATCTCTTTGTATGTCAGGGAATATGGCAGATACAGTCTTGGAGCTCAGATTCACATATTGTTACAGCAGAATTAAGAGTCTTTTTGGTACCGTTCCTTGAGCTGGGTATATCCAAGCACCATTTATGGCCAATTTAGGAAGGCTAGAGTAAGTAGAATCCCAGAACAGCAGTGTGGTCTGTTTGAAAAAAGCTTACACTGTACAGTCAGCTGGTTTAAATCTCAATTTCTTGGTGACCTTGGGCAGGTAATTTCACATCCTATGATTCAGGTTCTGTATCTCTAAAAGGGTGTTAGTAATCCTTGACTCACAGGAGTCTTGTGAGAATCAGGTGTGAAATCAAAGATAAGTGATAAATTACTGTCCTTGGCACACAAGGGTACTCAATGGATGTGAGTTTGCATTTCCTACTCCTCTGTCCCAATTGTGTCTGGATAAAGCCAGACTCCGTTGGGTACACCATCCTTTACACACCCATGTACACAGACAGGTACATAGGAACACATATGTTTGGGAAAATCACATCCAGAAGAACACCAATTCATGTTTAAGGCAAATTGCTTAGGGTTGCCAGTGGCTATTCACTCTAGAACTTGGAAGCATGCCCACTGATAGAGTGCAATCTACTCCATATTCAAGAGAAGCCATCTATTTCTCTTAAGCTATAGACTGCCTGCTTGCCAACTTGATGTCTAAATAAATACCTCTTTGACAGAGTGCATATGTGGGCTTCCTGAGCCAAATCTACTATATGTTTTGAACATGGTTGGCCATCGTTATATTCTTTATCTCCTGTAGAGGAGAGAGATGAGGCATGAGCGAGCATGGGAGCAGGGAGGGAGAGAACTAAGAGTTATACCTTGTTCTTTAACATTTCTTTTCTTTCTTTCTGCTCTTTTTCTCTTTTGGTGTGTGTATGTACCCGCTCATGTGTGGATGATCTTCATGCTCCGTTTGCATAAACATGAGTGGTAATATCAGTTGGACATGATGGGTGTGCTTTCTACCTCGCTCAGCAGAGAGAATAACAATGTGCTGATGTCATCATTTTGCATCCATCTGAGAATGCCTGAGCAAACAAACCAATGCTGTCATCTAATGGCTACCAGAGAGAATGGCCTGAGACCAACTGTCCCAGGAAAAATGGGCTTTATTTTGGTCAAAAGCCTGCCAGCATTCACCCAGTCTACAGTTCAGAGTCCAGTGTAGTCATTCCCTTGTTCATTTAGCTTCACTTAATCTTGCAACCAGCTTATCTTAGAAGAGTCACAGGGAAATGGCATTTCTTAATATGAATTCTTTTATAGTTGTTATTGGCATCTGAAAGAAACAACTTTAATTTTTTTCTAGCTAACATGAGCACATATGTGTACGAACACAACTTTAGGATCTTGATTTTCCATTGTGCATTAGACAGAAACATTAATGTAGAAAACCTGAACCTGGAATAGCTGGCATCTCATTCTCTTCCTTCCGGCTTGCAGTGGAACGGTGCTCAGGAGCAGATGTCAGCCCTCTGTAGCAGATCCTTGTAGTCTTCCTTACCCACCTTCCTGTTCTTCATGGCAGCAAAAATCCTACTTGAGTTTTAAGTGGACATGAGGCTGTCCAGGTAGAGATTTCATTCCCCAGAATTCCTTACAGCTAGGAGTGGCAAGATCACTCACTTTTTGTCTCTGGGGTGCAAACAGAATCAGTGTGTACAGCTTTCAGTCTATATTTTTATGAGGAAGTAGTTGGCCTTTCCCTCTGTGCCTCTTTCCTTTGGCTTTAACATGGTGATGACCGGAGCATCTGCCTGAGACTTACAAGATGCTGTGTGTTGCAGATGCAGCGGGCACACTGCCAACTTTATCCTGAGATGCCCTGTGGACCGAGCCGCCTGCTGCCTTCAACTCTCTAAGAACACTCAGCCTATATCATGAGAGAGAAACACATTTTAGGTCCATCCAGACTGCTGAAATGATGTCTCCTGAAACATCTGGCTGATGTCATCAAACTGGAGCTTTAGTCCCATAACATTGACTGTCCCAAATGCTTGTCTCTTCTTGGTTGCCATCATTGAGTATTTATCAGAGATGTTGGTGGAAGAGAGAGATTTCATGGGGCCAGGAACAAAGGTCTCCCTGTGAATAAGTGCCCCCAGAGTCTGCAGATATCCCTTTGGGTTGAGAAAGACCATCAGAGAATAGCACACCTGGCCTGTCTTGATTTGGTCCCTTAGAGAATTACTCCATGGATCTGAGGCTTGGTCTTGTGCCATCAGCCCACACTTAGGAATGCCAGAAAACAGCCCCAGGATCCCCACTGTTGCACATCCTGGAGGATGGGACAGAGGATGTGGTTTGCTCCCCTTTGTGAGGACCCAGGGGAGAAGTTTCTCTCAGACCTTATACCAGGAATAGCCGTGCTTCTCCTGAGCAACTGGCTTGTTTTGTTTGTGTGGACACTGTAAGTTGTGTAACTGTCTGTGTCTTTCAAAGCCACCTCAAATCCTGTGGGAACCAGACAGAGTATGAAATAAAGCAATCCGAGGTCAAGGCCAAGCTCCCTATTTAACTCATTGTCTTGCTTTTGGAAAAGTCACTTTGCTTGCCTTTCTTCACTTTCCTTACACATTAGAGGTAATAAATTCTTCCTGTGGATGCACTCAAATTAATATTTAAATACATTCAGAATTAAACCAACAGAAGCCATTAAAGACACTGACAGCAATATTTAATTTCTACACACTTCTGTTATTTTGTGACTCCCCCTCTTTTACCATCCTTTGTGATCTTGGCTTCATTTACGTATTTGAAGAACTTGAGGTCATATCGGGGGAGAAGCATCCTGCAAGTATACACTTTATTAAGCTTGTTCGAACACGGAGAGTTGAAGATGTATTTTCTACCACAGTAGATACTGAAGTTACAAGTAAATAATGAGTAAATACTTTTGTTATAAACATTTGAAACCACAATGAAGAAAGAGAATAGGGAATGGTGGGAGAGAGTCACATTGTTATGGAGGAGGAGATGGAAGGTAACTCCAAGGAAGAAGCATTCATTCAAGCAAAGACCTGCAGGATGAAAAGGGACAGTTCTGCTTAGAGCCAGGGAAGTAAGTTTGAGGATATGAAAGGATTCGGCATGGATAGGATTAGTAATCAAGTGAGGCAGGGGGAGTTTGGAGAGTATCTTAGTTACTTTTGTATGGCTGTGAGTAAACACCATGACCAAGGTGACTTTTAAGAGAAAGTGTTTAATTTGGAGCTCATGATTTCAGAGGGTTAGAATCCATGACCATCATGGTGGGGAGCATGTTCCTGAGAGCCTACATTTTGATCCATAAGAAAGAGGTAGGGAGACCTAACTGGGAATGGCACATGCTTTTTGAAACCTTAAAGTCCACCCTCAGTGATCCACTTCCTACAACAAGGCCACACCTCCTAATCCTTTCCAAACAGTTCCACCAAATGGAGACCAAACATTCAAATATATGATCCTATGGGGGCCATTTCCATTCAAACTACCACAGGGAATGGTCCCCATAGACTCATGTGTTTGAATGCTTGGCCCAAAGGGAGTGACACTATTAGGAGGTGTGGCCTTGTTGGAGGAAGTATGCCACTGAGGGTGGGCTTTGAGGCCTTATATGCTCAAGCTGGGCTTAGTGGGCCAATCTTCTGCTACTACTTGAGGATCAAGATACAGAACTCTCAGCTCCTTCTCCAGCACCATTTTGGCCTATATGCTACCATGCTTCTCACCATGACAATAATAGACTAAACTTCTGAACTGTAAGCCAGTCCCAACTAAATGTTTTCCTTTATAAGAGATGCTGTGGTCATGGTGTCTCTTCACAGCAATAGAAACCCTAACTAAGACACCACCACACAGAAACAAGCTAGGAGAAGGCATTTAGGGCCTGAAGCTCTAACCTTGGAATTGCAGTCTTCTCTCTTACCTACCATAGGCTGTCTCTGGAATTATTCTATGGGATGGAGTGATATGGCATGGCTGAAGTTTGAAGGAGGGGATTCTCTTTGCATCTCTCATTTAGGAGAATCTCAACACAACATGGGAAATGTTAAGCTGAGGTGCTCACTGCACTAGAGGGGCCCATAGGAGGGTCCCCTGAGTGTCCTCAGTCAGGGTGTTGGGCATGACTTCTGGAAGCATCTGATGTCTAAATTGAGCTTTTGAGGAGTGAGGGAGAGTTAGCCAGGGCAAGAGGAGGAAGGTGACCCAGACAGAGGGTTGGGTGATTGTAGAGAGGGCCACGGCAGCATGGAGATGAGCTGCCCTGCAGAGGCAGCACATGGAACAGAGAATGATGGGACACAAAGCTGGAAACATGGCTCAAAACTGGATCACTGAGAACTCTAGGTGCTGATGTCTTTCTTTCCAGTGCCACGGCAGATAGACAGTAGGGAGCTGGGTTTCATCTCTTAATACTTTAAAGAAAATTATTTGGGAAAGTATTTGTTGGTAATATTTTAAAGCAAAAACTTTCTTTTCAAGCTTTTTATTTTAAATGTAAGGGTCCTTAGCATAGATATGACCACAAGCAAGTATTCTACATAATATTCTACATAACAAAAATGTATGCTTGTAAAGTTCTTTGCATTTACACATATTCATAGATCTTTTCGTTTTTATTTTCTTAAATCATCATAAAATGTGCTAGATACTATTATTACATATTTGAACAAAGTATGTTTTTATGGTTCTCTTTATTGTCTATGTCCCTATAGCCTTGCTACCCCTGTTCCTCACTTTACAGCATCCCCTGGTGTGTGTGTGTGTGTGTGTGTGTGTGTGTGTGTGTGTGTGTGTGTGTGTGTATTTGGTCTTTTTGAGACAGGATCTCCCTATGTTAACCCTGACTGTCCTAGAACTTGCTTTGTAGACCAGGCTGGCCTTCAACTCACAGGTCCACTTGCTTCTGTCTCCTAGTTGCTGGGATCAAAGGCCTGTGCCACCATGCCCAGACACCCTGATATTTTCTACTGCTGAAGAAACTTGGAGGAGTAAAGGGTTTTTATTTTGGAGGGAATGAAGTGGGGACAGAAAGGCTACCCAACTTGTCCAAGGCAGCTGGCTCTGATGTGTCTTTGTGGGAACTTCAGCGCATGTGGCTGTACTGCCAGCTCTTGGCACCACAGCACCTTGAACTTATTGTGAAAATAATGTTATGAAACTTTAAAAACCTAATGGCGGCAGTTTGAATGCCCCAGTTTTATAAAGAATGGAAGAAACCTGAGAGAGGCTGGGCCATAAAGCATCAGCTATTTGTGTGTGTGTGTGTGTGTGTGTGTGTGTGTGTGTGTGTGTGTGTGTGCGCGCGCACATGCGTGCGCGCGCATTTTGGGAGGAGCATCCAGGGAGCTGGAGTCTCACTTTGAAGAAAGGAAGCTGAGATTAACTCCAACATTCCTCTTACAGCTGTCCAAAGATGGGGTTTAACATAGAAGCAAAAGATCCGTCTGAGTTGCCTGTGTGATTAGTTAGAAAGTCCCCCTAGACAAGGGGCCAGGCCTAACTAGTAAACACATTAGAGTGAGTCATCCAGGTGGAGCACCCCAAGATGGCGGCTCCTTGTGGATCTGGAGTTGAAGAAGGCCTTCCTAGGGCTTCGAGCCAATATTGTTGACATTCAACTGGAAGTGAAGCTTTCAGATATACAGACAGAACAGCTAAACTGAATGGAAAAGCATTTGCATCTTACAGAGATTATGACTTGGTTAGATGAGATTAACATGTATGATGGTGTAGGAAGAATGGTTATTCTTTAGTCTAAGGAAGTAATTCACAGTCCATGGTTAGAGAAACAGAAAACAGCAGACAAAATTAAAGACCTAGAGCAGCTTGGGGACCAACTTGGAGAGAAGGATTCAGGAAGCTGAGCACAACATCCCATCCAGGAGAGACTGATGATGCAAAGGCCCTACAGGAGCTGTTGGAGGAAGCTCTTCCTTCCTCGGTTCTTCCATTGTGGCAAGGTAGAGGGGTCTCCAACAGGTAACAGCATCCCTCGGTTCAGATGGTTGTTCTATTTGGGTGGCATTGCAGCCCTACATTGTCTACATTGTCCTGAGTTTCCTTCAGTTCCCATCCCTGTTCATTTTTCCCCTCTCTCTACCTGCCACCCCTGCCCAGGCAGGACACCCTCCTCTCTCCTAGGCTAAGCTACAACTCACAGGACAGAGAAGACAGGAGTGAGGACAGATGGGGAAACTCTGCCTAAGTCTGCCTCTAGACAAGTGGGTTAGACAGAAGAAAAGGTTATGTTGCCTCTGGGGGGAAAAATAATAAAGCACATTGCACACACCTATGGCTGCTTTGCTGCATCCTTGTGCTCTGTTGGAGCCAGAGTCTGTGACATCAGAATAAAGACCTCTGAGTCTACTTGTTAGGCTCATAATGTGTAGACTTGTATCATACAGGAGGCACAATACAGCTCAGCCATCCTTTCTGTTGGCATTACAAAAGTTCTCTGTCCTTTTGTCTATTCATTCATGCAACAAATACTTCTTGAGTGCCAATTGTTTTCCATGTACTACCCTAGGTGCTGAGGATCTATATAGTGATGACGATACAAGGTCTGTCTTTGTGGTTCATATATTTTAGTGGACAATGGCAGACAATGAATAAACAAAATAAAAAGTGTAGACAGTGACAAGTGCTAGGAAAAAGGATGCCCCAAACAGCATGGTAATGACAAAGAAAGATGTGAAGCATTTTGGACTTGATAGTCTGGGAAAGTATTCCCAAAGGGTATCGTTTGATTTGAGACCTTGGACACAAGGAGACCCAGCACTGAAGAGAAGAACGAGTGTCCCACATAGAAGGCATAGACGGCATTGGGGGTTGAGCCTGGAAGATAAGGACCTACAGCAGTGGTTCTCAACCTTCCTAATTCTGGGACTCTTTAATACAGTTCCTCATGTTGTAGTGACCCTCATAAAGTTATTTCATTACTACTTCATAACTGTAATTTTGCTGCTGTTATGAATTGTAATGTAAATATCTGATATGCAACCCCCCCCTCAAAGGGGTTGTGACCCACAGGTCAAGAACCACTGATGTAGTGGCAGAGCCCCTGCCCCAGGCGTGGGTATGGGGAGAACAAGAGCAAATGTCTTACTTGGCTTGTGAGTCTAAGCCATTTTCTGGGAATGATGACTGGATGGCTTGGCAGTAGGTAGGGTTGATGTAGAACCTTGGTTATCATACTTGAGTGTGTCACTGGGATGGCTTGCTAAAACCCAGGTTGCTGGGCTGCACACCCAGAGTTTATGATTCAGTTGTTGGGCCTGAACTTTGACGTTTCCAGTAAGTTCTCGTATGATGCTGGCGCTTGTTGTTTGTGGACCATGGTTTCAGAACTGTTGGAGATAGAACAGTCTTCCTTTTCAGTGTTCAATTGACTTGGTGCTGTCAATAAGCAAGACTAATGCTCACCAAATTATCACTATGTCAGCCACTTCACAGACTCCCTCATGGAATCCATGTGTCGGACCCCTGATGTAGGAATTAGGAATAACTCATTGTACAATGGTAAGGATAAGCTCAGAAAGTTTATACCCTGTACTGAAGGAATCTGCATTCTTAGCTGAAATAGTTTCTGTTTGGATGAACCATGTCAATCCATGTAACAGGCAGCTGAAAACTTCATAATGGATAGAAAAGGAACTGTAACACCAAGGAGCATGCCTGGAACACATAAAATTTAATACAGAAATGAGACTAAATGTAGCAAATAGCAGAAAAGATTAAAGACCTAGAGCAGAGAGTCCAACCTGGGGAGAGAGGCATTAAGGGAGCCAAAGCAATGTGCCATCCAGCACAGGTTGAGTGTTGAGGGACATAATGGCATCCATTATCAATCTGGGTATTGTGTGGAAGGGAAAGGTGGGGGATGAGGCTATGGAGACTTTTTTGTGCCCTTCCAGGATGCTCCCAAGGAAATTGTGACAGTTTTAAAGTGACAGTGAACTCAATACATCTCTGTACATTTTCCTGCATCTCACTGGTTTATTCTGGTTTCTGTTTTCCTCTTCTGAATGCATTTGAGACTCATACTCCACAACTGCACACTTGATATGGTTGAAAACATTTTGTCTGAAGAGATTCAGTGATGTAGCCTTGACCAACATGAGGGTGGTGAAAAGATGTTTGAGTGAAAAATGCTAATTTTGTAATTACCAGTTTTTCAAATAAATGTAAATTGATGGATTATAAGGGCTGTTTTGTACCTTCCATGTTTCCCTCTTGGTGATGAGGAGAAGCTGAAATGACCTGTATATCCAGTCATGGAGATTCACTGAGAAATGTACATGACCAGTAATAGAGGATTAGCTGGAGTCATCTAAGTGGCAAAAATTGGGGCTTAGTTGAAATGAATTAAATGTCCTTTAGATGGTTTATAAAAATAACATTGTGGCCAAGTAAAAAGGCGAGTATAATTGAATGAGAAAGAAATATAAAAATTTTAAGATGAAAAATTGGATTTTCAGACTTGTAAAATGAGCAAATCAGAGATCCTTTTCTCTTTTGTAAGTCCTCTGTTTGTGCTCTATTTATTTACTACATGAAGACAGAAAACTTAAACAAGTTAGAAAATGCATTGCTTCACTCCTGTGGGCTCAGAGGCAACTCTGCCAGCAATGGGGTTATTTCCTTTTAGTCGGAATTGGGAGATATACATTTCTATCTAGCAAATGGTATTTTCTATAAAACGGACTTGTGCCATTGTTTTTGGTACAAAACAAAAAGTATTTGTAAATCAGATAGTTTTCTTTTGTGCGGATGTATACATGGTGTGTGTGTGTGTGTGTGTGTGTGTGTGTGTGTGTGTGTGTGTGTGCATGTGGAGGCCAGAAGTTGACATGGCATTGGATTTTTTTCTTAATCACTCTATCTTTTTTTGAGGCAAGGTTTCTCACTGAATCTGGAGTTTGTCCTTTGGCTAGGCTGGCTGGCCAATGAGTTCCAGGGATCTGCCTGTCTCTCCCAGATCCTAGTCCACTGCTGGGGTTACAGATGTAGGGTTGTGTGCTTGGCTTTCCCATGGAAACTGAGGTTGGAGTTGAGACCCTCATTCTTACCTGGCAGGAACCTTACTCCTGAGTCATCTCTGAAGCCCCTCAGATAATTTTTTTGAAAGTCTCCCATCATATTAGTCAAAATCCCTCTCTAAAGATGTTGAAGAAAAGGAATAATACTGAAAAATGAAAAAGCAATAGAGATTGAAAATATTTTTTTAATTGTGAGATATTTTGGAGATGTATAAAGATTTGGAAACTGATGTATAGCAAAAACATCTGTTCTTAGGAACTCCTTATTGGCATTACAATTACCTTTCTGTGTTGATCATTGTCTATAGCTGGGTGAACTGAAGGTATTGTAACATTTAACCAAATCATAGGGTGACCAACTTTCATAGTTTGCACAAGACTGCATGATTTTAAAAGTAGACATCACTAAATCCAAGGAATCCTTTCAGGGTCAGGCAAAGCAAGACTGTTGGCCCCAACACTGAATCTCTTTACCCTAAAACCTGGGGAGCAAGAGGACATGACTGACCAATGGAGGGAAAGCATTGTGAAGAGCTGTCTGTGTCTAGGAGGGGACTGGGTTAAGACTTTGTGCTGTTTCTTTCATATTTTCAAGTATCAGTGCAGTGGCAAGGAGCAAGGTGATAGAACTCTAGACTAGTCTCCATGGTGAGCTTCTGGGGGAAGACTAGGAAACACTCAGCCCCAGATCGCTGACCAGGCTGCCTTTCCCTCCATGTTTTGTTCATTTGAGTCTTTCTGACCTCTTGAGGATTTTCAGATTTCCCAAGCTATTCTATTAAGCAAAAGCTCACAAATTAACCAGAAGTAGCTGGGGACTTGCAGGAGATGAAATGGGTCTATTGTTTTCAAAAGAAGTGAAACACAGGGCAAAGGCAGATGAGGGCACAGGATCCACAAGATCAGCCATTTGCTGATGCAAGTTAGAGATTTCATGTTGATCAAGTGAACAGAATAAATACAATGAGCTACAGTGGCTGTGAAGGAAGATGATGAAAAATATTTACCAAGTGTGATGGTTTATGTTGATTATCAACCTGACAGGATCTAGAATCACCTTGGGGAGAGCTCTGGGCATGCTGTGAGGGATTTTCTACATTAAGTTAATTGAGGTGTGTCAAACACATATTAAATATGTTACACACTTTCCATGGGCTAGGGTCCTGGATGGCATAAAAGGAGAAAGTGAGCTGAGCACGGGTATATTGTTATCTTCTTGACTAGAGATACAGTGTGACTAACTTGACTAGAGATGCAGTGTGACCAACTTGACTAGAGATACAGTGTGAACAACTTGAGTACAGATACAGTGTGACAACTTGACTAGAGATGCAGTGTGACCAACTTGACTAGAGATATAGTGTGACCAACTTGACTAGAGATGCAGTGTGACCAACTTGACTAGAGATGCAGTATGACCAACTTGAGTACAGATGCAGTGTGACCAACTTGACTAGAGATGCAGTGTGACCAACTTGACTAGAGATGCAGTGTGACCAACTTGACTAGAGATGCAGTGTGACCAACTTGACTAGAGATGCAGTGTGACCGACTTGACTAGAGATGCAGTGTGACCAACTTGACTAGAGATGCTGTGTGACCACTTGAGTACAGATGCAGTGTGACTAACTTGAGTACAGATGCAGTGTGACCAACTTGACTAGAGATGCAGTGTGTGACCAACTTGATTACAGAAGCAGTGGGACCAGCAGCCTCACACTATGCTGCCCATGCCTTACCTGCCACACTGGACTGTATTCCTTTTAAGTGTAAGCCAAGCACACCCTACATTTCTTAAATTATTTTAATCAGATATTTTGTTACAACAGTGAGGAAAGTAATTCTATAATGCCAAATAAAAACTAAAAAACAAAAATTCTCAAAATACTCCAAACTCATTCTTACAAATGGCCTTAGAGGTAGTTAATCCAAGCCAAGAGGTGAAACTTGAACAAGGGACAGCCCACTGGAGGCCGCATCTGTGTGTGCCTTAGGTTGGAAATATTTGCACACAGGCCTTCAGCTGGAAGAGAACAGACTGAAGATGAATTTACTTCATCCTACCATTAATTGCTTGCCGTATTTAAAGAGTATGCTGGCATCAAGTTAAAAAAATCCTTAACATTTCATCAATACCAAATATATTCTAAAAGTATCATCTACTCATCTAATAACCTATCTGTCATCTCTCTATCCCTATCTATCTCTGTCTATCTACCTATCTATCTATCTATCTATCTATCTATCTATCTATCTATCTATCTATCTATCTACCATCTCTATCTATCTATCTATCTATCTATCTATCTATCTATCTATCTATCTATCTATCTATCTATCAGTCATCTATCTGTTTATCTATCTACTTTGTTTTATTTTACGTATTTTAGATTTGATTTGAAAACTGAGTACATGTTATTTTCTATTTTTAATAGGGCACATTAAACAGACTGGATTTGTTTCCCTGACTAAAATAATACAGAAAACAAACACCCAAGACAAAACAGATGATACAGTAATGGATATTAGACAATGAAAGATGCTTAAAACATGAGAAGCAAATGAACCAAGCCCTGTGAATGTTCCAGTTTGTACCTAGGGAAGCTTCTAGGAGGGAGAGAATAATGTGTAGAAGAGCCTGGAGGATGCCATGGTTCATTACTGAATCCTCTTCTTCTTAACGAATCCAAATTGCATGCAGAAGCAGGAGAAGTTTGTGTGGGATTGCCATGGTTTCTGCTGAGAGGTAAGCTCTGGGAAGTAAAGCACCAGTGTGGGCAGTGGGGAGGGGCAACAGACAGAGGAGGCAGGGCAACAGACGGAGGAGGGGCAACAGACGGAGGAGGTGGGCTTCAGCTGAGTGGAGGACCAAAGCCGGGGCAGTCCAAGGGCTTTGCCAATTTTGTAATAAGGGGGATTGTCTCTCCAACCAGAGCCTTAGTGTGATATGACCAGTGAAGTTTCTGCTGCTTGTCTTGTGGTATTCATGCTCCAGGACATAATAAGCTCAGCACAGTTCGTTTTCCAGGATGGAGGCCTTTCACTTGAGTTCCTCTTTGTTGTGAGTCCTTCAGGAATAAAAGCCTCCTTCATCGGCTTGCAAGGAGGGAGTCTGAACTGAGTGTGACCCGCCAGCTTTGCAGCACTCGCTGTCCTTAGCATAGGACACCCTTTCCAGAAGAGGAGTCTAGGGAGGACTCAGTGTCATTCAAGCTGAGGATAGCTTATGGACACTCACCATCCGTTCAGCCTCGAGAAGTAAGGAACTGTGAGACCAAAGGAAAAATGTGAAAAAGAAGCAAAACACAAAACAAAATCCATGGGTATATTTGTGTGTGTGCATATGTGTAATATTTCCTAAAATGAGGCTGAAATTCAGGAAGTTTTTGTATTTCTTGAACTTTATACTAATTTTGTAGATTTTTACATATATCATACCATATATACTGTATATGTGATATGCCTGTAATTAGGTTAATCTTTTAATCTTCACACACACACACACACACACACACACACACACACACACACACGTTTCCTTTCTACCCCTGCCTCCACCGCTGTGCCGTGATGCGTATGTGGAAACGAGAGGACAACCTGTGGGAGTCGGTTCGTTCCTTTCCTCACGTAGGTCCTGGGGACTGAACTCAGGCCAGCACCAGGCATGGCAGCAAGCACCTTTACCTGTTGATCATCTCACCCACTCTTTATATTTGTTTGCAAAGCGAGTAATGTGAGTTACTCAGAAAGTACTTCAAGTAGTGTGAACTTAACCCCTTCTACCTATATACTACAGAGATGGCACAGACCAGTTGATCTACTGAGAACTCTGATGGTCTGGAACTGTGGGACTGGGATGGTGGAATGGCAGGCAGGAACGGGATTGAGGGAGATCAATAGCTCAGTGTGCACATACATACAGAATGTGGTCATTGATACCAGAATGGTTCCCCAGAGGTTCCACAAATTAGACAGAAGAAGCAAAGATGGCCTTCTACAGATGTAGGGGTAAGTAAAAAAAAAAATAGTAAAAATCCTAAGTGGAACCTGCTGTGGGATGGTCTGTATGTCAAGTGTGTTGCTTATTGGTCAGTAAATAAATCACTGATTGGCCAGTGGCTAGGCAGGAAGTATAGGCGGGACAAGGAGGAGAATAAAGCTGGGAAGTGGAAGGCTGAGTCAGAGAGACACTGCCAGCCGCCACGATGACAAACAGCATGTGAAGATGCCAGTAAGCCACGAGCCACGTGGCAAGGTATAGATTTATAGAAATGGGTTAATTTAAGATATAAGAACAGTTAGCAAGAAACCTGCCACGACCATACAGTTTGTAAGCAATATAAGTCTCTGTGTTTACTTGGTTGGGTCTGAGCAGCTGTGGGACTGGTGGGTGACAGAGATTTGTCCTGACTGTGGGCCAGGAAGGAAAACTCTAGCTACAGGAACCTTCAGGCACATGAAATGTCCTACACCTGAAAACTCATTTCTACTTTAATTCAGATGCAAAATGAAGCTCCAAGATCCAGAACATGCATCCCTTGAGAGGACCCTATCACCAGAAAGATCTCAGAAAATGACAAGAGTTATCTTGCTGTCTTCTCTGAGAGGGTAGAGGCCATGCCTGAGTAAAAAGTCACGTTCCTGAGGTTGGTATGTCAGGCCTACGCCCTGAATTCCCATCAAGTTTGGTCCTGTGGTGCTAGGTCACCTTCTACCTGGGGCTGAGTCACCATCGTGATGAATCTCCATTCAACAATGGTGGCATTTTTGGGTCCTAGAATCAGAAGCAAGTGTGAACTGGTATTTGTGAGGTCTAAGAAGAAGCAATGACTGAGGAAGTGGGGGCGGGGGGGGGGAAGAGGAGGCGTGGGTCAGGGACTTGCTAAGTGGTGTGAATGATAGAGTGTTGTGACGAGGTGCTCCGAAGGCACTGAGCGTTCATAGGACAGGGCCAAAGACTGGTTAATGAGAAGATCTTATTAGGGAAAATATTACTAAAAATCATAAAAGTCATAATATAGCCTTGCAGAAAGCATCAACTTTGTGACTTGCTAATCTAGCTACTAATTATTCAGAGAAAAGTTGTCTGTTGGTCCTGACAGACATGGTAAAGGGGTAGAACTGTGAGTCACTGGGAGTTTGGTTGTTACACCAGAAAAACCAGAATGGGTCTTAAGAACAGAATCTTTTAGGATTAACATAGTCCCTCCTCACATAGCTTGAACACTCATGGGTTTCTTTCCCTACATACATGGAGAGGACCCTGCAGGGAAGTGAACCATGAAGAGACAAGAATGAAAGCTCGGTTCAGATTGACTTCATAAACCTGGATCAAGACTTCTAAAGGGTCTGATATCAGGTGGTTTAGTCCCAACAAATTTAAACACAGTATATAATTAAAAAAAATTTTTCCTGGTATAATATAATCCCCAGTGCACAAGGAAGTGTAATTACATCAAAACTCAACTCAATGTACATGTCATTTCTTCCAAAAAGATAGATTCTAGAGATAGGCTGCCTGTATTAGCTTAAGGACCCAGGGAAGGCTCTGGTCTGGTCTGGGTCATACAGATACTGTAGAGGTCATTTGGGCTATTAGCCACCTCTGTTCCTGATTGTGGGAGCTTGGGGAGCCCCTGGCTATACAGATAATGTAAGGGTCATTTAGACGATTAGGTATCTCAGGTCCTGGTTGTGGGAGCTTGGGGAAGTCCCTGGCTATACAGATAATGTAAGGGTCATTTAGACTATTAGGTATCTCAGGTCCTGGTTGTGGGAGCTTGGGGAAGTCCCTGGCTGTAAGGGTCATTTAGATTACTAGTCACCCGCTGTAAGATATTTGTACACTATGAAGATATATTGCTTTGATTGGTATAATAAAGAGATGAATGGGCAATAGATAGTCAGGAAAGGATAGGTGAGATTTCTGGGGAGAGAGAGGAAGTGGAGGAGGCATCTAGGCATGTAGGATTTACCAGCAAGATGCAGGGAGAGCAGGCCGTGCAGTATGAAGATGAAGTAATGAGCCACGTGGCAGCACATAGATTAAAAATATGGGTTAATTAAGTTATAAGAGCTAGTTGAAAACAAGCCTAAGCTATGGTCAAGCTTTCCTAATTAATAAGAAGTCTCTGTGTCATTATTTGTGAGCTGGCAGTCCAGATGAGAAAGCTTGCTTGTTAAAGGAAAATCTCAAATCTCTGTCCCATGTCAGAAGAGCCACCTGGGATGGGGCAGAAGAAAAACCAAAATTAAGGGACTGTTCTATTGCCACTAGTCTCATAATCCTTTGGTTTTATTTTGACTCTTTAAAACTTTTCTTGAGGCAGGACCAAGCCCCTTCCCCCTGCATCAAGGCTGAGCAAGGCATCCCACCATAGGTTATAGGCTCCAAAGAGCCAGCTCATGCACTGGGGGTAGATCCTGATCTCACTGCCAGGGGCCCCTCAAACAGACCAAGCTATACAACTGTCTCCCATATGCAGAGGGCCTAGTCCTGTCCCATGCAGGCTCCACAACTGTCAGTCTAGAGTTTGTGAGTTCCCATGAGCTTGGTTTAGTTGTCTCTATAGATTTCTCCATCATGTTCTTGACCCCCCTTGCTCATATAATCCCTCTTCCCTCTTTTTGACTGGACTCCCAGAGCATGGTCTGATGATGCTTGGCTGTGGATCTCTGCATCTGCTTCCATAAGTTATTGGATAAAGGCTCTATGAGGAGGAGAGGGAGGGTAGGAGGGTGGGGAACACTGGTGGAGGGAGTGGGAGGAAGGATGAGAGGGGGGATCTGTGGTTGATATGTAAAATGAATAAAAAATTTATTTAAAAACAAAACAAAACTAGCAAATGTTCTGCAAGTTACCAAATACTCATATCAAGGACCAACAGATAAGGTTGGAGAGATGATTGAGTCAGTATAATATTTCCTTTGAAGCATGAAGATTGAAGATCTGCATTTGAGTACCCATGTAATAAAAGAAGCTAGGTGTGGTAGTATATGTAATATCAGTTCTTGGAGTGGCCATGAGACAGGATCCCTTGGGTTTTCTAATCAGCTGGTCTGGCTAAATCATTGAATCACAGGCCAGCAAGAGATTCCACCTCAGGAAAACAAGGTGAACTTCATCCTTAAGAATGACAATCAATGTTTACCTGCTGTGGAATAATAATCCTCTTGTAAACTTTAAAGATTTTTCACTCAAATTGGTTTAATAAAACACTGATTGGCCAGTAGCCAGGCAGGAAGTATAGGTGGGGCGACCAAACTAAGGATGATTGGAAGGAGAAGAACGAAGTCAAGAGTCACCAGCCAGATGCAGAGGGAACAGGAGATGAATGAATGTGCCATGATAATAAAGGTACCACCATGTGGCAGAGTGTAAATAAGGAATATGGGTTAATTTAAAATGTAAGAGTTAGTTAGTAATAAGCCTGAGCTATTGGCTGAGCACTTACAATAAAAAACAACAAAAATTTTCTTCTTAAGGTATAAATATTATCTAAAAAGTTGTAAGATTTATATGCATATATATATATATACATATATATATATATGCTTTCTGTTGTGATATTAATGCTCATATAGAGTACTAACTAATTCTAGAAATAGGCTTCCTGTACATGATTTTGGGCTTGAGTCTGAATCAGGTAACTAGGAACTAAGCTTGCATATCCTGAATATATTTAATAGATTGTAGTCCTTTAACCTCTCTGAGATCTGCTGCATGTACATTTTAAATGTTTTAAAAGTTTTCTACAGTGACCATTCCTAACAGTGACCTTTGAAGTCTCCAAAAGGATGATGGGGCCCCACAATGACAATTCCACCTGGATTGTGGTAAAACCATTAAGCTGACAAACACCACCCAATGATCAGCTTTGAACTACAATCTGCTCAGGACAATTTCAAGGCAGTTAGCTAAGATGGTCTAGCTTTATAGACTATTCCAGACAGGACTTCAGATAAGCCCTACATTTCCTCATCACACCAAGACTAGACAACAGCTAGCTCTCTTAGGACTTGACCATCATCTTATGGTCCCCCAAATATGCTGCTGCTTCCAGATAGCAGGAAGTAATTTTAAGAACATGATACCCACATTCTTAAAAGGTGGGGTGGATGGATTTTGGTCATTTGGTAGATTATAGATATTTATCATTATTTAGGGGGGGTTGGTTATAAGTCGTTATTGGTCATAGTCAGGGAGGAAACTAAGCAAAGGAGATTAGATTCAAAGATCTTGTTCTGAAAAGAAAAAAGGGGGTATAGAAATGATAGGATAAAAGGGTAGATTATTAAATCTACTTTTAAACTAAAAGTAACTATTAATCTCAAATATTTTACATTGGTATGGATTTTTACAATTGATACAAATTTAAGGTTATTTTTGTTTTAACATACTGTATATATGTTTCTACTCTTGTTTAAGGTATTATATCTATGCAGCTCATTTTAAAATGTAATACAAAGTTCTAGTCCTTAAAAGCTATTATTACAAACTGTTTATGATAACTAAAAAATGTAGTAGTCAGTCATCTATAACAATCAAATTTGTGGCCATGCTAGGTATGTTTTTAAGGTCAAACAGAGATATATTTTAGATAGACAGGTGGTCTTCAATACCTACAGAATATAGCATTTAAGATATTTTAATAATATAAGGTTTTTCCTTGACAATGAGACATGTCTGCTCTTCCTGGTAGCACCAATCTGCTTCAGAGAAGATGATGGGCATTTAAGAACCTCTATATGGAGTTTGCTTTAAATGTTGCAAAGCTAGCCATTTGGGCAAGAAACTGCTCTTGCCTTGACTGCTGACAATATGCTGTCCAAATTGGACAAGCAGGACACAAAAGAAGGTGATTACCTAGCTTTGCCAAGACAAGGTAGGACAGTCCTTCAAAATTCCTGCTTCACAAAAAGTCTGTCAGATATTCTAGGCCTATAGGCTAAAGATGGATGCCCAAATGTTGCAGAAGGACCTTGGGGTGATTGTCCAGGCAGCTAGATGTCTCTGTCTCTTCTTAGTTTTGGAAGTTACTTACTCTGCACTTCCTGTTTACTCAGCCAATATTATATCCTTCTCAGGTCTCTGGTGGGGTTGAAGATTAGATAGTTATAGTTACAGTTTTCCATAGTTATGATAGAAAGTAAATCACATACAAAATTTGACTAACCAAGATAGGATAGATAATGAAATATTTTCTCTGAATTTGCCAAATACAGATAGACTGGACCTTGTAATTGTAATTCTTACTTGGTAATTGTTCTTATTGTATATAATTTTACTGTGTTAGAATTAAAACTTTCCCTTTTTATTTAGACAAAAAGGGGAAATGTCGTGGGATATTTGTACACTGTGAAGACGTATTGCTGTGATTGGTATAATAAAAAGCTGTACAGCCAATAGCTAGGCAGGAGAGAGAGAGAGGGAGAGAGAGAGAGAGAGAGAGAGAGAGAGAGAGAGAGAGAGAGAGAGAGAGAGAGAGAGACTTGGGACTTCCAGACAGAGAGAGAGAATGCTGGGAAGAAGAAAAACAGAATTGTCAGACAGATTCAGAGGAAGCAGGATGGGCAGTACATAGATGAAGTAACACTACGTGGCAGAATGTAGATTAATATAAATGGGTTAATTTAACTTACAAGCGGTAGTGGAGAACAAGCCTAAGCTAAGGCAGAGCTTTCATAATTAGTAAGTCTCCATATTGTTATTTGTGAGCTGGTGGTCCAAAGAAAAATCTGACTACAGCCATCTCCAGTCCTGGCTGTAGGAGCTTGAAATGGCCTAGTCCAACAAACAATGCAGATCACCAGGCTGTTAATCACTCCTAATTCCCAGCTTTCTGGAAAAACAGGTTATACATATTTTCCCTTGAAAGAACAATCCAGGGTGCTTAACATACCCGAATTTCCTGGAGATCTGTGGGCATAAGGATCTTGCTCTCAACAGGCGTGTCCACTGGGATGGCAGTTCCCCAGGGGCACTGGGAGTTTGTGTCTTAAAGCACTTCCCTTAGCTGTGGGTGATCCTTGTATTTATATTCTAAGATAGCGTCTAGACCCCATCTGTTACATTTTAGATGACAGGAAGTAGGAAAGAAGGAGGACCCCCTTCGCTTGCTTTTAGGAAAAATTTCTTGAAAACCTTATCATGCTTAAATCTCATTCACTAGCTTTGGTCATAGGCCACACTCACCTTTAGAAGAGACAGGGAAATATAGTCTTTTAACTGGGATCATGGTTATTCTGAATAAATTCAGGAATTTGGGGCTTTGTTATTAAGGAGAGGAAGATCTGTAATTTTTGCTAAAGACCCTGCAATGATTATGAACACAGGCAAAATTATGTATCAGAAGCAATAGACACTAGTTACTGCTCACTCAGTCATCAGCTTCTTCATTCATTCATTCATTTATTCACACATTCATTCATTCATCAAGCACTAAATGGTGTGCTAGTGATCTAGGGACAAAAGGAAGGTTCCCACAGGCCTCAGTCTTTTAAGACAAAGCCATGTCCTTTAATTAGAACAATGTTTAGGGGAAAATGTTGTAAGTTGTTATTTTGAAATAAACTCACTAAGTTGTGTGTGTTTTTGTTTTCAATCTGAACAAAGAGAATTACTCATCAGGCCATAACTTGTAAGTGAAGAGTGCTTTCCATGGAATACTGTCAAAGTAGTTTCAGGGCAAGCAGAGAGAGGTGGGCCGATTCCTTACACATAATGAATAAGAAGAAAGCTGTGGACCCAGAGTCCTGAGAACAGTAGAGAGGACTTGATGGGTCTTGATTCTGGTGCAGGAAGGGTGGTGGGGACTTATTAAAGTCTGCCATAGTCAAGTGATATTGTCAAGAGCAGGTGGCTTTTGGTGAGTGAAGGCTGGGTATATGTTTTCCACCAAGTGCAGATGATTCCCCCTACCCCTCCCTGCATCATCCAGCTCCCTTCACACAGTAAATAATTGTGTGCTTTATCAGACCAGATGGAGTGTTATGGCTGTATATCAAATGTACTTTATCTACATTAAAAGAGTTTGTGCACCTGCCAGGGACTGTGGTACCTTTCTCTTGGTTGTCATTGTCCTTTCCAAGGTGTTCTCTATCGCCACTAGTTTGTGAGAATTAACAGCCATAGCAGGAGAATGTACAGAGAACGACTTCATTAGAAGCATGAAGCTGTGATGACAAATGTTATTGGGTTATATGACTCTGTCTTCAGGGAGAGCACAGCACACAGAGCCAGGATTAGCCAACATTTTTCTATAATTTTTCACCAAAAAAACTCCTACCCCTGAAGCCTGCAGCAGAATTAAATAGTTATCTGGCCCTTTTAGGGAAGGCTGCACAGGAGCCCCAATTTACAACCATTACTGAAGCATAATTCAGCTGTCGGAGACAATTTGGGGAATAGTAAGGAGTAAAGGTGTTTGTCTCCAAAGCCCAGAAACTACATGATGGATGGAGAGAACTAACTTATGCAAACTCTGATCCCCACAAGCACATGGTGACACATGTACCACTCTGTGCTCTAGTTAATTAACTAAACAAATGTAAAAAAAATTAAAAAGTGTTTACCCTTAAAGGGCTGCCATAAAGACAGGGAAGGGGCTATTGTTACAAAGTATTTCAGATGGTGACTGTCACATAGGAAATAGCACTTAATGAAATCAATTTTCATTAGTGACTGACTCATGTCTCTGTAAGGTTAGAATTACCGAGCTCTGCCACATTGTGTCTCTTAGAGCAGTTTGTAGAGCCCAAACGTTTTATAGTTTGTTGAATAATTTTATGTATATTATGTTTATATATTTTTCCTGCGCACATCTTGTGAGCATCGAGACTACTGGCTTTTTCTTAAGACAGAGATTTTGAAGTTCAGAAAGGCAAGCACTCTGTTTAATCTCACATATCTAGCATGAAGCATACACACTCCCTCTGTAGTACTGCTGGACATTTCCATTTTATAGCACTTGCTGGGAGCTGAGCAGTGTGCCAATTTTTCAATCACTAAATCCATACCTCCCAACCATGTGAGGTAGTACTTAAGTTTTACAGGTGGTAAAGTGAACCTCAGAGGAGAATGAAGTCCTTTAACTACTGAATGGCATTACCAGAATTCAAAACTAGATCACCAGACTCCAACACAAAAAGATCAGTCATTGCTCACAAGCTGCCTTGACAGCAAAGAGTACTTCTTTTCATTTTTGTGGCCCCTGGATCCCAGAGACTGGCACCAAGTTCTGTGCTTAGTGGAATAGCTGTGAGCTGATCTAAATGGAGCTGGCTTTTGTCTCTCTCTCCTTCCAGTGAGACCAGGAGAGGAGTGTCCAGCCTCAGCCCTGGCTCAGCCACAGTGGGTGCCTGTCCTCCGTCGAACGCAGATTTGAACACTGTTTAGTTTCTTCTCTTCCTGGACATCAGCATATACCAATTCCTTTGCATTTCTTTGGCCCTTGTCTAAGAAACTACTCTTGTTATTTTTACTCATCCATAGCAGAACAAGGGCTCGAGAATGCACTAGCTAAATTGTTAATGAAAACAGTATCTGATGATGCAGAAACCCCAGTTCTCTGCCAGTTAGAACCATTTTGAAGTAGGGCTGTAGGAACAGGATGGGTGGATTTATCTCTGTCTCCTATGATAGAGTTGAACTGGGAGGTCAAGATGGTATGGACAATATTTAGAGGAAAATGAGACTCTAAATTTCAAAGTAAATCTTTAGACATTTATTAGATAAATAGGGCATGGAAGGCAAGTGACTTAGGTGGACTGTATCCAGGTAGAGGGCCAAACTCAAAGGCTTAAGTTGGTTTCTAGACATGTAGACAAGGATACTGGGCCTTAGCCACGAGGGAGACCAATCACGAAGCAAGTTGGTATCAAGGCCAAGCCAGGGACCCAGGTTTTTCACCCAGAGCTCTGAATTTCAGCATCCATATGAGCCGCTGTATTTGGCACTGAATACAAGATTTAGTTACTGGTGGCAGAGAGAGGTGAAAGGAGAAAGTTCCAAGGGTGACCGACCTCTGTGCTTCTGGCTCTGATGCTGGGAGGATGGGAGAAGCAAGCCAGGTGCTCTTTGATGTGCTTTTTCATGGCTGCTAGTGATCACTGGCTTCTCTTGTCACCTCTTGGTGGTCCCAGTGCTAATGCTTGATTGCAATGGGCTGAGGGCTGGAAGGATTGAGGCGGTTGAGAGCAGCTGGACAGATGACACTGCCTGTATAGTTTGGTCAAGACATAAAGTGGGAATTGAAAGGGAAAAATAAGTTTTTTTGGGGGGCACCTAGGGAAGTGGTTTAGCGGGTAAAGCTCTTGCTGTGTAAGCATATGGACCTGAAGTGGGTCCTGGCACCCGTGTGAAAAAGAAAAGCTGGGCATGACAGCGTGGAGGGTAGGCAAAGACAGGAGGACTCCTGGGTAATGCTGGTCACTCAGCTTAGCTGAATGGGTAAGCTCTAGGTTCAATGAGAGACCCTGTTTTAAAATTGCATGTGGAGCAATTGAGGGAGACACTGGATTCGACCACTAGTGTCCACCCACACATGTGCATCATGCACTCTTGCACACATGTGTGAGCATGCACTCAGGTTACATTCTTTTCAAAGGGTATCTATGACTTGAACTTGTTTGCAGACCAGGGAGAGGCAGCCTGGAGTGAAAGAAACTGATGGGAAGCCTGAGAGGGCGTGGCCCACAGAATACAGTGTTAGAAGGGGAGGGGGCAGCTGGAATCTATCCATAGGAGTTTAAGCTAGCTCAAGGCTGAGAGTGGACATTCAATGGGGGGAGGAAATTAAGATGTGAGGGAGTGCGGATGTATATAAGTTTAGAGGCGGGGGAGGGAAGCATATTGAAAGCTTCTCATATTCTCTGTGAAGTAGGAAATACTCAGCATTAGATTGGGTTGGACTTTAACAAGCTTTGCATGGCTCATAGGGGAGCCGAGATCAGCTAATGTTGCCACGTGAGAACATGAAGGTAAGGGAATAGTGTTTGGGTTAGACAAATTACCCCTGTCTTTTGGAACTGGAGCGTGCACAGAGGGATAGTGCCTGGCTGTGCTAATTGTTTTGTCTCAATGGGAGCAGAAGCTGGTGGTTGATCTTCAGCCAGGACGCTGATGGATGTGTACACATAACTGATGTTCGTGCATGCTCGCTAAACCTACCGGAAAACTGCCTCCTGCCAGATCCTTCCCATTCCTCGATCCATCTCGGGCTCCCCACTGCTGTAGATCTCTGGTGAAATCCAGCTCCCTTCCCACCCTCTGCTGGAGAGCAGCCACTTTGGAGATGGAGCATGAAAGTGATTGTGACAGAGCCAGGAAATGCCATCTTCCCGGAAAAGATGAGGACGATGAAGCTGGAGTGTCCAGGCTGTAATCTGCATCTTCTCCAACTTTGAGAAAGTATACCCTCAACCTTCAGTCCCTGTTTCCCTCATTGGACTTTTCTGCTCTGCTGTCCCATGAGTTCAGCCACATGTCACAAGATGTCCAATCCAATTTAAAGTCACTCCATGGAAGCTTATAAAGTGTTTCTATATGGAGACCCCGTGCCTTGGTTTGAGCCCAGCTGAAGCATGGATTTCTTGGGTTTCAGATGGACTTTCGTACCATATCTGAGAGGGAGATTTCTGCTTGGAGTTCACATTCAAGACAGGTTCACCTGGCAATAAAGGCTCAGAGATGGAGTTATAGGAGAGAACAATCAGTTATGATATAGGTTGTCAGCTCCATCCATAAACTCATGTGTTCATTTATTTACTCATTTGCAGTCTATTCACTAGTTTGTACAAGGCCCACTGTGGGATGTGGGGACCAGAAGAAGCAAATTATACGGTTTGGCCAGCAGTCTTAAGGGCAGATACAAGGACCGAGTTGCAAGGCTGAAAGTCACATCTGGGTTCCTGGGAGTAGAGACTGCTTCCTGATAAGGTTAATTTGGTAAAGTTTCTCTCAGGAGGCAGCAGCTTTGAGTCAGCTTTGAAGATCTGGTAAGATGTGAACCCACACAAAGCAGGGGAAGTGGCTCTCAGGCCGATGTGTCTCCTTAAATGAGAAATGGTATCTCAAGATTGGGTTTAGGAATAGTTTAATTTTAATAAAATGGAGATTATATAAAAGGAGTGTGTGTTCTCAAAAAGTGAGAACATTTAACTTGGTTTATACTATGAACCAAAAACATTCCAATCATAGTCTTTTTGCTATCCCTGGACACTTAAGACAGGTCACTTAATTGATGTATGTATATATGCATCTATCTATCTATCTATCTATCTATCTATCTATCTATCTATCTATCATCTATCTATCTGTGTATCTATCTATTATCTATCTATCTATCTATCTATCTATCTATCTATCTATCTATCTATTATCTATCTATCTATCTATCTATCTATCTATCTATCTATCTACCTACTTACCTATCTGTCATCTATCCATTGTCTGTCTGTCTATCTGTCTACCTATCATCTATCACTTACCTAATCTTTAATTTGTAGCAAGCAAGTAAAATCACATCTGATCACTGCATAGAAGTAGTGTGGGATTCAGAAGACAGAGGCTGGGTTTTGTGTGTTGTCTACATAAGAGAGCCTTCCTTCACACAAAGAATAGCAAAACATGAATCGCAGGCCTAATGTCCTTCAGGGCAGAACAGTGTTTGTTTATATACACATGGATCATGTCATATTGGGCATGGCTGCTGGGATGCTTTAGTGGTATGACCCAGGAAATGTCACGGTTCTGTAAATGAGGATATTTTTCAATTTAGGCTTGAGTAGCAGGTGAGTTTTTGAGCCCAGGGGAGTTAGAATTTATCCCACATATCAGTTATCCATTGCACAGGCTAGAGAGACAGCAGCCGCTGAGGGAGCACGAAAAACAGAGTTCTCAGGTTAGTGAGGCAGAGGGCTATGGTTCCACCCAACTGATTAATAAGCAGAAGGATGGATCTTGAAAATTTTGCAAATCATCAGCAAAACCTTCATCCTGATAACTTGATATACTCATTTGATTTGCCAAAAATAAAAATCAGCAGGAGTAAAACCTAACAGAACAGTCCAAGTGTCTCAATTAAAACGAGAGCAGAGACAACTAAAGTGGCAAGGTCTAAGATCCAGTGATGAAGCCATGAGCCCTGCATTGTTTCCTAGAAAGTCTCTACAGTGCCCAGCATTTGAGATTATAAACAGCAAGACTTCCATGCCTTGAAGAAACACCTGGATTTTTAAAAAACCAATACATTTAAGAATTTGATACATCTTAGCAATGTGCTAATTTTAATGTATTCTGGAAAGTCTTACTAATCCTTCATATGTCAGTAGGTGTGGACGAATTTTTAAACAGTCTTAATAAATAAGAAACACAGAGCCAAATACAGGGGTGAAAGCTGTAGAGATCAGAGTGATAGCCACCAACTAACCTTAGGTCACCACATCGCTGTAGCTTCCCAAGAGAACCGAACCAGCTTCTTCCTGTCTAACCTGCACCTTCATTGCCTTGCTGTTTGGCCTTCTCATTGGCTTCTAACCCAGCTACCTCACTTCCTCGTCACTGCCTGTCTGTACAGACTTCCAGATCTCTATGGTTAGTACTGGGATTAAAGGCATGTGTCACCACGCTTGGCTGTGTCCTTGAACACAGAAAGACCCTGCCTGCCATGTGATTGGATTAAGAGCATCATGTACTACCACTGCCTCACACACACACACACACACACACACACACACACACACACACACACACACACACGTAAACCCTTCAATAACACAGGCCATCAAAATTTATGGGATGGTTTAATACTTGCCATGTAGAAAGAATTGCTTTGCCTGTTAGAAGCCATGTTCAAGTAAAACATACTGCCTGCCTTTCCCACATCAGGATGGACAAATCAGTTCACAGACTCAACTATTAGATGAAGAGTACAAGCCAAAATCAGACTTAGATATGAGAATGTGTGTGTGTGTGTGTGTGTGTGTGTGTGTGTGTGTGTGTGTGTAGATAACTTTGGGTGTTTTTTCTTAGGTTCTGTCTACCTTTATTTTATTTTTGTGTTTTGAGACAAGATCTCTCACTAGTCTGGAACTTACCAAATAGACTAGGCTGCCTGACCAGCAAGCTCCAGTCTTTGCCTCCCTGGCACTGAGATTACAAGTGCATGCCAACCTGGCATGGCATTTTTTTTATATGGGTTCTGGGGCTCAAACTGAGCTATCTCTCCAGTACAGAAATAAAATGTGTAGTGATATAAAGCACACATCACAATGTAGGTTGAATCACGTAAGAGACAATGGATAGCAAACACATCGGAGAACCTGGAGCTTCCCGTATGCAGCCTGTCTCTATATTCAGTCTTGTTCTAGGCCCCTGAGTCTATGATGTCTGACTTGTCCATCACAGACTATATAATAAAATGATGCTCATTTCAGAACACAAGTATAGCCATGCTCACAAATATTTTAATTTCATCATAAAATGAAAACAGAAAAAAAATGTAAAATTGGGGGCTTGAGATATGGCTCAGCAGTTAAGAGCATGTACTGCGCCTGCAAAGGACCCGGGTTGGATTCCCAGCACCCATTTTGATCTCCAAGTGATCCCACGCCTCTCACTTCTGAAGGCCACCTGCACTCACGTGCCCATATCTTTTCCCGTACACACACAAGTAAAAGAAGAAAAAACTAGAAAATGAGAATAATTTGGCTTCTATACTGCATCTTCTTAGGGTGTGTGGTCAGGACATGTAGCTGTTTCATGTTTCCAAAGGTGGCTAAGGTGGAAAGAACTGACATACACACGCCATAAACATCCAGTTCAGATGCAGAGCACATACATTGTCCAGCCTCTGTCAGCCCTTTGATGTCAGGCCAAAGCTTGCCTTTAGGCATGCTTCACTGGATGGAGTCATGATTGACTGCAGTTTGCAGTTCTGATTTCTTTGACATGTAATGAGAATTTGAAAATATTCATGAGGTGACTTGGGCATAGAACCCATATAGACCTTGATGACCCTCCACCCTGGTTATTTATAGGCTGCTCACCACTTCTATTTCTAGAGTGGTTACTTAGAAGTTTATTTTTGCTGAGTCTATTCAAAGTATTCCTATTAACTTTTTTTTGGCAGTTCTTATCACAGTTATGTTTCGTTAGATCTCACGCTATTTAATTTACTTCAGTGTGGCATACAGTTGGTATCCACACATGTAAACTTCAGTGGCTATTTTTTTTTGTTTGTTTTTTTCAAGACAAGTTTTTTTTTGTGTGTAGTTTTGGTGCCTCTCCTGGATCTCACTCTGTAGACAAGGCTGGCCTTAAACTCACAGAGATCTGCCTGCCTGTGCTTCCTGAGTGCTGGGATTAAAGGTGTGCACCACCACGGCCCGGCTTCAGTGGCTGTTTCAATGTAAATCTCAATGGCTGTTTGAAGTCCACTATTCCATTTGGTTCTGCTACCTGCTTCTTTGCTTTGAACCGCTATGTTCTAAATGTTGGTCTATGCACACTGCAGAGGGAGTGGAGAGCAGTTGACTCAGTAGGAAGTTAAATGGGTTGTTCTGAGAACAGATACTCATGCTTGGTTGTCACTCTGCATTAACACCTTTGAGAACCTCGTGCTTGGAGTACGTGTCTCCGTTTAGCATTCCCAACCAACTTACTGAATTCTTTGTGTCTCAGGGAGTGGCGTTCTACAAACATTTTGACTTGGTGCTGCTAGGTAGATGATTTCTTAAAATCTTTTTGTACCTTCACTATCCCCAGTCTAGCAGAGGGCACTAAAACATTGTGGGTGCTCAGTGCATTCTGGTTTGATGATTATATGGCCTCTACTTTCAGGAAGTTGTAAGGATTAGATTAGATAGAATGAAGAATAATATAGGTAAAGTGCTCAGTATGCTGCCTTGGCAGGATAGGTTCTCACTGAAGGGAGATGCTTCTTTTTTCTTTCTCTTAAAAAGTGATTTTCAGGGTCCACAGAGATGGCCCAGTAGTTAAAAGTGCTTGTGTCTCTTCCAGAGGACCAAGATCAGTTCCTACCACCCATATTGTGCAGCTCATAACTGTCTGTAACTAACTTCAGGCCTTCTAATGCCCTTCTGGCCTTCTCAGGTATCTGTACACACATGGCATGTGCATGAGCACACACACACACACACACACACACACACACACACACACACACACACACACGTAAATCCTTCTCAAGAAAGTTGAATTTTCTGGAGCTAGGGATGTGGCTCAGCTGGTAAGGTGAGTTTGATCCCTGGACCCCACATTAAAAAATCCACGTGTGGTGGTGCCTGCACAGCTTCCTGGGGCTTCCTGCCCAGCCAGCTTAGCCTACTTGCTTTTCCCCAGCAGTGAGAGACCTTGCCTCACAAAAGAAGACAGCCTTCATTTGCATGTGCACATGTGACCCTGCATGTACCATGTACCTGTATACACACATGTACCTGCATTCACATGATCATCCCCCTCATATAAGAAAAAGCAGATTTTCAAAGCCTGTTCCGCACCTTTCAGTGACTGAAATGTAGGTGTGCTTATCCCTAGGTTATAAGTGAAGTTACAGAGACTCGTCCATCGTAAGAGGAGGGGAGTTTCTGTTTTAACTCTCACACCACTGTCTTCTGGAAGTGCTGACTGAGCACACATCTTCCATAGGTCACTTTAGTTTTGAATTTGGCGCTAGTGTGTGACCGTGTGACCACACTGCACAGTGTCTCTGAGCTTCAGTTCATCTAGGTGTGAACCCGAATTAGACATTTCTACCTTGCGGAAAGTTCCTAGGCCTAAATGGAATTGACATATGTCAAGTGGGTTCAATGGTACATGGGACAGAGTCGGTACTCATTATAGTTATGATGTTTCAGTTGTGGCCTTAACAGGAAGGGTTTTACATAAACAGCGACTCTCGGGAGTGCCCCTGGGAGGTGCCAGTGCCTCGCTGGCTTACAGAATCCTGCTCTCCCCTCTGCTTAACTTCCCAGGGCGTTCCCCAGCAGCCCTGTTCTGACTGAGCCATGTGGAACTTGCAGCTCTACACAAAGAGGGAGAGCCTTTTCTCCTTCTCCAGCAGGCAGAGTCCTTCTGGTGGTCCCAGCGTGTCTGCCAAGCCTGGCAGAGCCTCCCAGAAAAGTGAGGTTCACTCCTAACGTGGAAAGAGTGAGTTGAAGCTGTTGTTTGGGCTGAGAAAAGGGAGACTTCATCTGGATCAGACTAAGCTCTGCTAGCTGGCTTTCTCCAGCCCCGTGGAAACAGAAACCGAGAACATTTCCCAGTGAACAACACAAGCCCGAAGCAGGAAGTTCGTTGACAATGGCAACACCAGCTTTCCTTCCCAGCCCTGGGAAGGCAAACAAGGGCAGGCGCACCAGCCACCACTTCAAAGCCTTAGTGTCCTCAGGAGAAGCATTTTGCCTGGGGACAAAAAAAATCCCCCACCCGCCCCAAACTAGGCACCGATCCCTAATGGTTTCTGTCATTTGCCATATTCACCCTCTTCTTATTGGAACTTCTCTTCAAATGCCCCCTGCTTTAACCGAACAAACCAGCATGCTGAAAGCCCATTGTGTTTCTGAGCTGCTGCGGGTTCTTTATTCTGTGGCTCCTACCTACCAAGCTCTCCCCACTGCCCAAGTGGAGAGCACCCCTCATTTTCCATGAACAATCTTCACCCTGAAGCTTCTACCACCTTTACTAGAGCCTTAAACATTTAAGTAGTTGTCCGTATTGACAATTGGTGGTTCACTGTGTACCTTCTCATAGCCACACTCATTATATACCTCTCCTTCATCCTCTCCTCTCCTCTCCTCTCCTCTCCTCTCCTCTCCTCTCCTCTCCTCTCCTCTCCTCTCCTCTCCCCTCCCCTCCCTTCCACTCCTGTCTTCTCCTCCCCTCCCTTCTTCCCCTCCTCTCCCATCTGATAATTTTACTTTAAATTTTAAAAAAAAATCCATTCCCAGTTACATCTTGCATGTCCAGTCACACGTGGCTGGTGGCCGTCATGTTAGACAGAACAGAGGGAAGACATACCCATTCTCACACAGAGTCAGGAAATGCAGATGCTAGAGTACGAGCCCTTTGAGGGCAGAGACCATGTCAAATTCCCTTCACGTGCAGAAGCTAGCAAATACCTGGAGGGTAACGAAGCCTCGAGAGGACAAAGACACCCCAGCTGACAACGTGGGTTCTGTTATGTAAGTTAGAATACCCAGTGTTAGGCCTTTCATGAAAAAAAAAAAAAAAAACAACTTATAATTCTTTTTCAACACTCCCAAATGTGTCAAATTTACAAGTTTTCAGGATGAAAGCAGAAAAAATTGATTTGGTTGGATTTTTTTTTAACTTTAGCCTTGTTTTTAAGATGCATTTTCTGGGGCAGGAGAGACAGCTCAGTGGTTAAGAGTACTTGCTGCTCTTGCAGAAGATCCAAGTTCGGTTCCCAGCACCCATATGGTCACTTAGAGATGTCTCTAACTCCAGTTCCAGGGATCCAGCTTTCCGGCCTCCCCCAGTACCAAGTACGCACATGATACACATATATGCATGCAGGTAAAACAAGCATACACATTAAATTAAACAGATACTTAAAACATGCACTTCTCAGTGAAATAAAATGCTGAAAAAACACGAGAGTCGAAGGAGGGGAAATGTAGGCAGGCCTTGACTTTAGAGTGAAGTCAGGAATCCCACACGGGTGCTGTGTTCATCTGTGGGGAGACACTTTTGAAATCCCGAAGAGTTGTTTTGACAGTTGGCCATGAGGTGGCTCAATGTAGCTTTGCCAAAATTCTCATCATTTTTGAGGGAAGGGCAATATGCCTCCATTTCCTGAAGGAGGCCAACATTCCGTGTGTTCGCTGTGAAGCTCCGAGGAAAGACCTTTCAAACCCTTTGGACAGGTGTGAGACTGGGAAGGCTGGAGTCCGCATTCCCTATAGGCATCGGCTTCCAGGGGATCCCACAGCAGCCCATGCTCCTCTCTCTGTCGGAGAGTCAGGAGATTTAGACGGGTCACACTGCTCTTCTCGGTTGGTGGACTAATCCAGTCCTGGACTCCAGCTGGAAGCCAGGACTTCTAACTCTGTCTAGATATGCCGAGATCCTGTCACCTCGACAGCACCCCTTACTCTGGGGCTTTGGGAGTTTCCTGCTCCTTTCTCTCTCCTTTTGCTCACTGTTCTGTGACCTTTGAGAAATGCACGCAAAGGCTCCAGTTACTATGTCTTGATTAGCTGCATTGGTCTGCAGGGAAACTGCCTCTATTTCTGGACTGTCCCTTTTAGTAGAAGGCACTTCCTTCTCTGAAAGTAAAATTTACTTTCCTACTGTTCTGGGTAGTTCTTCCTAGAGATAAGCCAAATGTGGCTTAGTGTTTTAAGGAGACAGATGTCACAGCAGGAGGGACCTTGAAGGTCATATGTTTAGCTCTTCATTGTTCAGATAAAGCTAATAGCAAGTCTTGTTTTATTATTCACTTAACAAACACTCACGGTGCAACTTACTCCATACCTGGCCCCATGCCTTGTGTTGAGGACACAGAGGGACAAAAGTGGACCCAGTCTTCGCTGTCATGGAGATTACAACCTGCTAAGAAGGCAGATATTGTTTAAATGGGGTCACACATAGGTGATGAGTGCTATGGGGTGAAAGAAGACTTGGAAATAAAGAAATGTGATGGGGCTTGTCTAATCTGGGCTTAGTGAAGGTATTGCTAAAGAAGAGACCCCCAAGATGGAAGAAAAAATGAAGAGACTTGAAGAGATAGCAGGAGTGTGGAAGGGCCTTTTCTGCTGGGGAGCAACACGCACAAAGCCTACTGGGAAGAAGGAAGTTTGGATGTTTCAATGCAAAGGCTGCTCAGTCCTTTAGGGTTGAGTTCAGGGGTAAAAGGGGAATGGTGGTTGGGGACTCTGTGGTGCTGGGTGCTCGGATTAGTCCAACCCAGAGTATATGGAGTGCAAACAACACACAGAGAACATGGAGAGTTACATGTGGCCAGGTCACAAGTAATGGACAAATCAAGGTCACCGAAGTGCATTGCTCAGAGTCTAGAAAGAACAGAGGAGAGAAAATAATCTTTGAGTGGTTTATAGCATGGGAAAGATGGGCTACTTAAGCCCACTTGATTTCCCTCTTGAAATACAATCTATTTGGGTAAATTAAAAAGTTAAGACTGTGTAGAATGCTGTTAATCTACTTTAATTCTTTTCTAATCCCTGGAATTGTATGGCCCATTCAAGGACACACATATGACAGTGTGTGTGTGTGTGTGTGTGTGTGTGTGTGTGTGTGTGTGTGTGTATGTGTATATGTGTGTGTGTGTGTGTGTGTGTGTGTGTGTGTGTGTGTTATGAAGATGACTGACAGATTCTCATTCTGAAATGAGGGCAGTTTCAGAGAACTCAGGTTCCAATACACATTATGATCTGCTCTGAAGCTCCCTGGGATATCAGCCTGTTCGATTCCTCCCTGTATGTCCTGAGATGGTCAGTCCAACAACCCTTCTGTTCTGTACCATTTGGACTCTTCATTTATACAAACTATTAGCTGTGATGTTTCCTTGTTCCCTTAGGCTCTCAGGGATTTCTTCTTTTGTGGTCGGACCCTTTCTTGCTCTCACACTGAGGGCTTAAAATTCTTTCAGTGTGAAGCTGTTTTCTCTTTCAAATCTTTTACATTTGTGTTACATTTTCAGTATCTCCTGTAATATTTAGAGCCTATCCCAGATAATATAGTCATAGGGTCAAGTTTCTAAAGTTACTTCATCCTTGATCTAGGCTAGGACGTACTTTTATTCACATTTGTCTCAGATCCAGAGGTTTCCTAGTGGTCAGCAAATGATTTCTGGATTCGGGTCTTACAGTTCATCTCTCCTGACTCCTGGATGCATCATGGATGAGATGAGTTCTGCTTGACTCTCCTTTATTTTATGTTTGAAATTATTGTTGTGTGTTCATGTATGTATGATGTGTGCATGCTCATTTGTATATGGGTGTGTGTACATGTGTGTGCATGTGAAGGTCAAGGCCAGAGGGCCCCCTTCCTTGTCATTACCCAGGTGCTATCCACTTTTTTGTTTGTTTGAGACAGAATGTCTTCCTGACTTGCCAGTAGGCTAGACCGGCTGCCCAGTGAGCCCCGAGGATCCCCCTGTCTCTGCCTCCCCATCCCTGAGGTTACAAGTGAGTACCATCATCCCAGGCTTTTCTTTTTACAAACCATGGTCCTCCGGCTCACAAGGCCTCATTCCTCACCCCCTTAGAAACTGTTCTGCTGTCTTCATCCTGGTCAGTGGCATGTGATGCTGAAACAGGAGAAAAGCCAAGGGGCAAACTATCTCATTAGTAACCATCACTTCTTTAAACTCGTGAGACTTGACAATCCCAAATAATGGATTCATTTAAGGAAATCTGAGAAATCAAAGGACTGAGGTCTTCAGTTGCCATATGGTCGTAAGCACTTGCACATGACACATGAACCAGAGATGCTGCTTTTATGGATAGTTTAGCATTTCTATTTTAAACAGTGATGGTGATATTGACTTTTTTTAAGGAATAAAAAAATGCCCAGAGGGTAGATAGCACTGTATAAATTTTGAGGGAAAAGAAGTATTTTCCTGCACATACCATGAAAGCGTGATTTTAGCGAAACAACAATTTTGTTTTGTACAAGTTCTGAGAAGTGTCCTGTTAAGTGGGGTCAGTACACAGTGATGCTGGCAATAGTATTTTGGAATCTTTCGTGCTCGTTTCCAGCCTGCTTTGTGACTCGGTGCTTTCTGCCTTAAACATGTAACCTTTTTATGCTTCTCTGTGTGTTCAGATTTGATTTTTAGACATAGTCTAAGATTGCCAGGTTTGCTTTCTGGATTTGGGTGGATCGCTCTCTATGGCAGCCTTCTTCACTCTACCGCACTCGAACGGTATGTCTTTCTTGGCTGTCCCTCTGAAGTCCAGTGTCTGAGTATCCATTGCTAAGTGCAGGCCCAGGAATAGGCACTTAATGTTTCTCTTCAGTAAGGAGAAAATTTGAAAGATGGGGGATGGATAGATGAAACAAACGGAAGGGACATTTGAAATGAGATGAGATGTAAAAATCTAAAAATATTGGTTGACAGTGACCCTCAGTTAACTGAAAGATCAGTTAACCAGATTCTCTGCCCCTCAAACATTTCCATTAACTTTGAAAAAATTTCTAAATAAGGTCATTAAAAAAACAAAACAGATGGATGAAGTCTGGTACTTCAAAAGAGGCAAAATTTAATACAAGATTTTAATGGGACCCACCTGACCAAACAAAGACAGGACTTGCAATCGTACTGTTGGAAATAAAGAGACAAAGAAGTAGAGGCACATGGGACGATGTCTGTTGGGCCGCAAGAGCTTAAATTAACCTTGAGTGCAATTTATAAAGCAGCAAAGAATGCAAGAGACCTAGGGGACCTGCTTGGAATTAACATCTGACGTCGCTGACTTCAAAGACACTCAGGATGTAGACCTCCAATAAGGAAAGTCTTCCCACAGTGAAACAGGAGGCACACTTCATGGCCAAGGACCCAGTGAAAGAGTTCATTGCCATAGATCTGATGAAAACAATGAGATGGTTCTCTACATTAGAGAAGACTATTTTCCAATTTTTTTTTTTTTAAAAAGCAGAATATTTAAACTCACATGCTGAACCTGGGTCAGAGGTCACAGACAGAAGATGATGTCATTAGTGAAAGGCAGTGTCTACATCACCTGAATTTTTATTGTCTTTTCTCATAGCGAGTAAAGCTCAGGGCTTTACCAGTTATTGCACAATTGGTTGTAAGATACAATGGGATCTCAGCGGGAGGACGATCAAGGCTGTGTTGAGCCCTGGTTAGAAGCACCAGACTGCAACACTGACCTAAAGCACAGTGCCTAAAATGTTTTCAACTTGCAGCTGGGCTAGACTTGCTAGCCAGGAAGGAGTACCTGACCTTGTGGCTTGGCATGATATTGAGGATTTACAGAGAGCGGCAATTCTACTTAGAAATGGGCACAGCTATGGTCACAGGTGGGCCTTTGACTTGAAGGCAGGATGTTGACCAAAGCTTGGGAAAGAAGAGGGGGCTACAAAGACGATGTTGGCTCAAATCAGGCGGATCTAAATGTCTTCGATTATTGGCTACTATTGCGTGGAGGGCTCTGTTGTACGACACCATTCCTAAGAAGATGTGAGCAAATATCTACTCATCCTGATGGGGAACTGACAACAGATCAAATTATGGGTAGCATCAAAGTCCAACTTGGTGGAACAGTGGGTTTTATTGGAGTTTTTACTTTTTATTTTTATTTTTTGCAAGAAATGGATGAAGGGTTGCTTACAGGAGCCGAAATGATCATGTCCCGCCCCAGCATGGGTGATAGCTCAGCAAAGCTGGAAACCTGGAACACACTATAGGTAGCTCAACAGGTTGGAGCGTGTGCTTTCTGGGTGTTTCAATTGGTCTGAGTCGCTTCCAGGTACTTTGGCTGGTCTTAGCTTCTTCCAGGCTGCTTGATTTGAGCCTCTTCAAAGCAGCTCAACTTGTCTGAGAGGGACTCCGAGAAGTCTTCACTGCTTATATACTCTTGGGGAGGGGGAGTCTAGTGAATCTGGTCAGTTTCAGGGACTTCCTGAAGATATTTTGAGTATTTACTTGCTGTCTTAACCAGCACCCAAGCAGGATGGAATGTTTCACCCCTCCCCCCACTTAGAGCACCCTGTTGTTCGCTTCCCTGTAAAGACCTTGTGCCTTAAAGAGCTTCCTTCCAATATGGAAGATTTTAATCTTGGAGGATACTGCCTCACAACAGCCTCCTTCCTTTGAAGTAATAAAGTGAAAACAGGGGAACCAGGGAAGTAGCTAAGTCATCCAGGCTTGACGGTTATATAATAATGTGACAGGGATCATCATGCAGATACGTTGTGCAACTGTAACTATAGATCCCCCTGAGTGCCCTGGTTGGTACTGGCTCAATGATTGAACACAGAGATCTCTTTAGAGGCTGCGGCAGAAGAAGGCTGGGAGGAGAGGCTGACCCAGTCTTAGACCTGGTACAGACTTAGACCCCGGGACTGTTCTGCATCCATCTGGAACTCAGAGTGTGAAATGACAGAGATATGGTTATAGCCTCTGTTGTAGTCTCTATAGTGTTCAGGTCTCTAACTTAGGAGAGGAGAAGCCAAGGCGCCAAGCTGGACATTCTCTCGTCATCTCTTGGTACGTCGGGCACTCTCACTAGTCTGAATTCAATGGGCCACATCACCCTGGCCACATTGCTCTTTTTCTGCTGGCAGGGTCCTGCTCATGGGAAGCCATGGTGCTTAGAAAGCAGAAAAAAGAGAGCTTCGGGCATTTCTGTCTGCTCCCTCACAGGTCATAGTCTGGGAGTGGCTGCTTTCCTCACAGAAGGACACACCCCTTGCAGACAACTTCATCTTTTGGCACAGTGTTTATGGTTTGTGGTGACTACAACCTCCTTCATGCCTGCCTACTGTGGCACGATTGATTCCTTACTCTTCCTGGAATCACTCCTTTCTGCCTCACCATCCTTATTGACTTCCCTTAAGCCCTGTCATACCTTTGTAGAGCCTCTTTCCAAATAATTTCTTTTAGCAGAACCATCCTGCCTGGATCTGACCAGCACAGAAGTGCAACCAGATTTAAATAAATAAATATTATTCATACTGACACAAAACTGGAAGCAAACTAAAGGTCCATTGATGATGATTGGTGAACTTATGACATATGTATATGATGAGTCCTAATCAGCCAATAAAAAAAATGTCATTGAAATACTTAACACCATGGGATAATGTTCAATATGTAATGTGAAGGAAGAAATAGCATAAAATGATACGTATATGGTGGTGACAAAGGTATCTCTCTAACCACCCATCATTCCACCCTCCCACCTGTCCATCTGAGTGGAAACAAAAAGGGGAAATCACAGGCAATTGCTGAAAGTACTTGTTTCTTTTCAGAAACAAGTCCTCATGTTTATAGTCCCTTGATACATGACAAGGACGGCCAGCCAAGTTCAACGGGATGTACACACTTATCTCCGGTATCATTGAAAGTATTTTTTGTTTTCTTATTAATCCTATTTGTATCTTCCGAGTTTATTATGATAGAATATGATACTTTGTAACCAGAAACGTAGCATTATAAACAACAATTAGGTAGCTCCCTGTGATCTGGAAGAACATGGGTCATTGAGGTGGCACTCTCATTTTAAGGGTTTCTATGGTGTACTCAGGACTCAGGACACCACAGTTGATCAGGGTCATCACTCCTACACTGAAAGGGATTACATAGATGTCCATTCTTCCATCACATCCCATAGGCCCATGGACCCTTCCTGGAACATTTACATTTATCAGCCCCTTGAGGATGAACTGGGGACAAAGCTCTTTCAGGACATGTCACATGCCTAAACTTTTCCAGAGAGAACGCTTGCCCCGAATAAAAAGGCTGTGGGTTTAGCCGCAGAGGAATGTGTTTATTACATCTGGTGACAAATAGCACTAATAGTGACGAGGAAGCAAGTACCAGGTATCAGCTTTTATACACAAAAGAAAGCCAAGAAACAAGCAAGTACATCTAATTTTCGAGCAGCCTTTTGCTTACCACCGTCCTTTGAAAGGGTGGAAATCAGGCCGGGCGGTGGTGGTGCACGCCTTTAATCCCAGCACTCGGGAGGCAGAGCCAGGCGAATCTCTGTGAGTTCGAGGCCAGCCTGGGCTACCAAGTGAGTCCCAGGAAAGGCGCAAAGCTACACAGAGAAACCCTGTCTCAAAAGACCAAAAAAAAAAAAAAAAAAAAAAAAAAGAAAAAGAAAGAAAGAGCGGAAATCAGTACCAATAGATTTCCAACCTCTCAAAGCTTGGATGTTCTGTGCTTGAAAATGCTCCACAGGGCTACAAGCTCAAAAGGTTTTCTATAAGAATCATTATTTTTCATTCTCTCTATGCTCCTTTTTCCCCTGAATTCTTCATCTTGATGAGTGTTACTGCCTGCAGCCAAACCAGAACTCTCTCAAAATGCTACATAGAGTTCAAACACAGATCTGATTATCCTAAATTCCAGGGTCAGCTTTCACACAATCAACTGACTAGTTCCTTTAAGTGTTATATTCCATATCTGTACTCTTCTGGGTGCCCTAGAGCTACGGGATCAGAATGTTGGTGTGGTTCTGGTCATGCCATTAAATATTACACAAATCACACCTTTATTAAGTTGTTATTAGCAATCCCATGGGGTCTTTCTTTTTAAAGGATACTGATTTTCATCCAAGCAGAAAGAGTCCCAAGTAATAAGACTAAAAAATTATTTCCCCCCATTCTATACATAATTCTTTCTATCTAGGGCATGCACAATATTGCTGTGAATATTGGGTGACATGTTCCTTCCTTTGTATTGGTCCTCTCACAATGGCCATTATTTACCTGCTGTAAGACCACTATGCTCCCTGTAGCTCTCCACTGGGACTTCTGGGGGGCCCCTTAAGCTTCCTCAGGGTCTTGCATTGGGATCTACACATTTCTGCTTTCCAAGTGAGGCTCATCTATAACATTTTAATGAGTGGGGCAATTACTCATGTGCATGAGAAAATCTCTTCTAATGCTCACTTGAGTCCTGTCCAAGTTTGAGGTAAGAGATAATTGTGCCTCTGGTTGGGAACTCCATACTCTGTTTATGATATTGGGGCTTTGTTTGTCTTTCAGTAACTTCACAATTTCCCTCCATCCCCACCGACTTTTATGGAAATGATCTTCTTGCTGCCTGAAGTGTGTCATTTTGCTTCTTGCCAAGAAGCAAACCTCTCTATAAGGAAAATGACCCGTCTCTTCCCTTCTGTAGCCATCTGATTTAATTATGCACTGTGCTTGGCCCCTGGAGAGCCCAGAGAGGAATACGAGGAAGTCCTGGCTTGATCATCAAGCCCTAGGGTCTTTGTCAATTATCCTCTGGCACCCATGAGTCTGGCCAAATCTACAGGCATGCCTGTCTCTTAAAACATGTCAGGCCTGAAGAGTGAATCACTTTTTTTTTTCTGTAGCTGCTATAAGTAGAACAATCTTTTCCATTAAAACCCACTTTGCTTTCTGCTCAGCACCCAAGATCCTCCTGAACACACCTTCCACTTTCTATCTGCAGCCTGGGAGACTGTAGTTGAATATCATTACCTGTTTCCCAGGACTTGTGGCATGCACAGAGGTGGTGTCTTCTAGATGGAAGGACAGGTAGACAGGTAGACAGAGGTGAGCCTGAGAGGTCTATACTTCCTGCTCTGAGCTCATGAGAGAACTCTGCTTCTCTGAGCTCCCATTTTCTTACTGGAAACATGGATATAATAATGACCACCTATGACAGGGTGGGGAAGCAAGCAATATTAGTTAACGTACACAAAAATAATTGGAAAAAGGTAAAAGCCACAGCGTGTTTATTCAAAGATGAATAAGAAAAGCAAGATGTATAGATCAGAGCATCATTGTTCAACTCTCATCAGAGAAGCTTCTTCTTTCAGTACATGGTAATTAACACAGACACTGAGAGGCAGTGGGGCACTCAGTCCTAAATGGGATCTCTACATCACACCCCTCCCCTCAAGGCTCAGGGATCTATGCCAAAGAGGAGGTAGAGAGATTGTTAAGAATCAGAGATGGTGGATGACTCCAAGGAAACAGCATCCTCCAGACACAACAGGACTGATGCACGTATGAACTCACAAAGACTGTGACAGAATACACAAGACCTGCACAGGTTCAAATCCCAGGCAAAGTCCCCACAGAGAGAAGGGGAAGTAGACATGAGGTCCCACAAGAAATCAGGAAGCTATTCCCAATTGATTCCTTCTGGGAAGAAGACATCATTTTTCCATAATGGAGTGTTACTGGGTATATCAACTACATCCCAGGGCAGGCACCACACACTCAGGAGCAGTTGGACAACACAAACACAAATGAACTCCATATTTTCTGTGCACTTTTTGTTTTGGTGTTTTTTTTTTAGTTAGTATTTGTTATTTTTTCTTGTTTCTTTTGAGAAGAGAAAAAAACATGAAGATGCATGAGTAAGAAGGTGGAGAGCTTCTGGGAGGAGTTGAAGGAATGGAAAGAATATGATCAAAGCATAGTGCATGAAAAAATTTTAAATAAAAAAAGAAAAGTAGCATTTATTAATTTATTAATCATGAGTGAATGGTTTCCCCATAGAACTTTGAACATTTCTACTCTGTGTGTGTGTGTGTGTGTGTGTGTGTGTGTGTGTGTGTGTGTGTGCAAGTATATGTGTATATGCAGGCATGTGCATATAAGTGTATGCAGGTGTATGTGTATATGCAAGTGCATGTGTATGCAGGTGTATGCACATACGCATATGTGTGTGTGTGCAATTGTGTGTGTACACGGGTGCATGTGTGCATGAAAGTGTTTGTGTGTATATATGTGTATATGTATTACAGGCGTATGTGTATATTTGTGTGTGTGTGTGTGTGTGTGTGTGTGTGTGTGCGTGTGCATGCAGGTATGTTGTATGCAAGTGTGTGTGTGCAGGCCAGAGATCTCCATTACTCATTACCTTATATTTTGAGAAGGGTCTCTCACTGAACTCAGAGCTTACTGGAGTCATTATGCTGGCTGGTCAGTGAGCTGTGGGGACACCTTATCAGTGCTGGCATTACAGACGGCTGGTCCAGCTTTTCATATGGATGCTGGGGATCCGAACCCAGATCCTCATGCTTGCAGTACTTTCCTGATCTTCCCAATCTCTGTGCTGACAGTTGTTTGAGGGATATACAGAGCAAGTCTATTTCAGTGCTTGCTATACCCCCTTAGTATTATTTATAGTTGATGGTGTCCCCCACTGGACTTAAGAGAGGGCAGCACCCAGGCCCATTCATCTGTGTCCTCAGGTTCCAGCACAGGGTCTGGTGCAGGGGAGGAGGCCCGGATGTGATTGTTGGATGAGGAAAGAAGGAAGGAAGCGAAGGCATGGCAAGAGAAGAAGGGAAGGGAGGAAGGAAGCCAGACTTGGTGTTCTTAGAAGTGCAATCAGGGGACAGTTGGAGCTCTCTATGCAAGCAACCACGGCAGTAGAACCTGTTATTACACCCTGGCTGCAAGCATTGTTTTCATATTTGGGAGGAAATGCATTATTTGTGTTTTGGACCAGCCCCATCAATCTGGTCTCTCTAGCCTGCCCCAGACTTCCCCTGGAGTAGTGTGGGCAGAATGAGAAGGCCCTTGGGTTGATTCGATAATGAGGCTAATGATGTTTTCCAGCTCTGAGCCAGCAACTCACAGTGAGCATAGCCCTCCAAGGAGCATTCTTGGGTTTCTGCCTTACCCTCAACCCTGCATGTAGCTGCCTGTATCATGGAAGGCTCTAGAAGTTTAAGGATGATGGCCAAATACTGTTCTAAATAGGTTCCCATGTTTTGAAAAACAGATTCAGCCAGAGCCGCATTGTCAGATTTCCACTTCCAGGCAGTTCTTCATTGAAACGAAAGAACTTTTCTATTTCCCAAGAGTTTTAAACACGTTAGAGGCTTTTTCCTGCCTTGAATAACCTTAAAGTTTGTAACTGAGCCAGATAGGACAAGAGCCCTGGCTGTAAGCATTAGTGATCGAAGTTCTATTCCAGCTTTGTCAATGATAGGCTATGTGACTCTTAGCAGCTTTGAGACCTCTCTGATGATACCTTCTTGTTTAGTTCATTATAAGGTTTGCTATGTGGTTAGCACCATGTCTGGCCCACAGCAGATCCTCAGAATATGTATGGCAGTGGTTGGAAGGGAGATATCCTCGGCCATCTTAATAAAACAATCACAATATCTTATTTATTTTTTTAATGATTTATATTTAAGTTTTTAATGTATGTGTATGTGTGTGTTGGAGAATATGTAGATGTGGGGGAAGTTGCCTGCTGAGGTCAGAAGGGGGCATCAGATCCCCTGGAGCTGGAATTCTGTGCTGCCTCACTTGAGTGGGGAGTGCTGAGACTCAAATTTGGGTCCTCTGGAAGAGCAGTGTGTGCTTTTAACTGCTCAGCCATATTTAGCCCCTGACGTATTTATTTATGCCATCTTTTAAGGGCCACAGTTGGCCTTATGCATTGCCATAGCTGCAGAGTCCTCATCCTTGGGGAACAATGATAATTCCAGCTGTCCTGGAGATACACAGCACTCCTCCCAAGGTTACCTATCACAGAAGTCTCTGAGTGGTCTTGGCTAGTTGATGGGTACAGTTGTATGCGGTTTACACACACAGACATCCCACTAGTGATGGCAATTCTTCTCCCCATTGACACAAACAAACAAAAACAAAGCCCAGAATCCCTTTGAGGTCACCGACCTCAGTGTGTGTCATCCAGCTCCCTCCTCACTGGGACCCACATGCTCACTGTGCTATGGAAAAGCAGAAATGCAGAACTTGGCACAGCCTTCCTTTTGAAGCTAAGCTGCTGCTGAGTTGAGAATCCACAGCCTAGGCTGGCCAGGAGCAGCCTCTTTCATACTCTGTCCACTGAACTACAGTGGACATGGCTGCCTCTCTAGAGCACTGGTTCTCTATCAACCCAGTCTGCCCTGCAGGGGCCATTTGTCAACTCAAGGGAGGTTTTGGTCATCAAGGCTGCTGGGGGTAGTCTGCTGTCATCTGTTTTATAAAGGCCACTAAAATTCTACAATTCAGAGGATGGATTCCCACAACAAAGAATTATTCAGCCTGAAATGTCAACAGTGCTGAGGTTGAGAAACAATGCTCCAGAGAAAGAACAGGAAGCCTAGAGCCTAGAGGACTCCTAACAGTGTATGTAAACATCATGTACTAATGGGTGTGGGTGGAGCCTGGAACTCTTACAGATTCACAAAGAGGCAATGGTCAGTGTGGTACATGGGGAAACTGAGTCAGAGAGACTATATTCTTACCAGAAAACAGCCAGTTATGGCCCTCCTGTCAGGTCTGTGTTTGTGGTGGAGACCAGTCCTTGAGGCAGAGTGGGATGCTGTTAAATCTTTGAAATCTACAAGAAGGTTCCTGGCTGTGGAGCTCAGTCAGGCTTACAGTTCTTTCTTCGTTCTAGAACTATCCATGGTGTAACTGTAAATTCATTACCTTCTACTCCGCGAGTGTGCAGAGGCTATGTGCTATTATTTAGGTGTGTTTACAAAACTGAGGAGCAGCTGCCAGGAAATAAACATTTAATAATTATGTGCTGTGGTGACTGAGCGGGTTATGTTACCCCAAACATGCCACTCCACGCTATAGAAATATTACTTTTATTTAAGGTTATCATTTTAAAAATTTTAAATTAATTTTTTGTTTTTATTGATTTTTTTATTAGTTACAAGATTTTATAAGTTTATTTACTGTGGATTGACCTCCCAAAGTCTGACTGCCTTTGGGACAATGATGAGATTTGGAGTATTCAGTGTTGATCCATGTATGCGTACATGTCACATATGTTGTACTTACATGGGTGATGCTGTTCTGCTGTGGGATAATGCTTTTGTACACTGGTTTAATAAAACACTGATTGGCCAGTAGCCAGTCAGGAAATATAGGCAGGATAAGCAGACAAGGAGAATTCTGGGAAGAGGAAGGCTGAGTCGGGAGTCGCCAGCCCACCGTCCAGGGAGCAGCATGTAATGACACACAGGTAAAGCCATGGAACACGTGGTGACATATAGATTAACAGAAATAGGCTGAGTTTAAGTGTAAGAGCTAGTCAGTAGTAAGCCTGAGCTAATGGCCGAGCAGTTTTAATTACTATAAACCTCTGTTTGTTTACTTGGATCTGAGTGGCTGTGGACCGGGCAGGACACAGAAAAACTCCAGCTACACTGTTCTGTGGGACACCTTGGTAGGCAGAGCTAGTCAGGCTGTCCCTGCAATACCCTTACAATTCTGTGCCCCTGCCTTCAGCCCTCACACTGGGACTAGAGTGAGACTCAGGGAGCTGAGATGCCGTTTTTTGGCTTTGTTTGCTTGCTCTTCCTCGCTCTCCTCCAGGTCACAGCAAGGCTGACCTTGCAGGAGAGCCTGTTACTCCGTGTGTTAGCTACTTTTCTTGTTGCTGTGACAGAGAATCTGCGAGAAGCAACTCAAGGGATGGAGGAAGCATTTAGGCTTAAGGTTTAAGTAAATCCTGTCCGTCATGGGGGTAGGGTAAGTCACAGCATCCAGGGCTCTGTGAAGATGGCGAGAGCTTGCTACATCTCCAGAGATCAGAAAGCAGAGAAAGGGTTTAAGTGGAAGCAGGTGGGAACTGTAACCACTGAGCCTGTTTCCTCCAGGTAGGTCCCACCTTAAAGGTCCCTCAGCCTCTCCAAACAGCGCCACCAGCTGAGGACTAAGTCTTTGAACACATGAGCCTGTAAGGGAACATCTTACACGGAAATCTTAACAACCATGTTCTCACACCAGTTGGTTTCTGTTTGGGTTTGACCTGGGGATGTACCAGCAGGAAACTGAAAGGTGGACAGAAAGAAAAATCCAGGACATTTCTCCTCACCTCCAGTCTTGGACACTATTCTTGATGGTGATGTATTTCCTCCATATGTCTTGGTAGATTCAGGTTCAGAGCTTGGCTTACCATAGAAGATAAATGATATGTATACAATTAGCAACAGGTTCTGAGAAGGAACCTGAGAGCCTAGGGAGCCCTGAAGCTTAAACTCCATGGTAAATCAGCCACTGTGGAGCCTCTAGCTGCCACAGGGTGACCTAGTCTTGCTCTTCATCTTCTTCCCTGCTGGGAAGGATCAGCAGCTCCCTGTCTTCTGCCTGCCTGGCCACCATCTGCTGAAATGCTCCAGCTCCACCGTTACTGCTGGAATCAACTATTTATGTTGACTTACTTCTGCATTAAATAGGCTGCCTTCTAATTTTTAATGACTGGATATCAGATAATAACAAGGACAATCAGTGTAAAAATATTGATGAAGTATCTTTGTTATATGTCATCTATAGCGAGAAGACTTCTTGCTTGATGTAGAGAAACAAGCAGTTAGGAACGGTTCAATGGAATGGAAAATTAAGGTTGTGCATCTCCCCACCCCCACCCCCAAACATTTCAGCATGCTTGGGTGTATTTTACATAACTGTTCCAAAGAAGCTTTTATCCTTGAGATGTTCTGAGAAGAACATATTGAAGTTAGAGAGCAAGACTGTATAAGCTTGGTCCTCACCAAGCTTAATAGAAATTAATACAAGATTTCATCCATTTCTTTGAGTGCCTATTTGACATTGACCGTTGGTGACACCGGAGGCACTCAGCCACTAAGACATAATGGTAGCTACTGAGAAAGTTGTGGTCTTGCAGGAGAGGCGTGTTCTCATGGGATGGTGCAGAATTGTGGAAGGCTGTGCTAGGGATGGTTTGGCATGAGGGTGTGAGGACATGAGGGGTTTTGATTTGGAAGCTTGTATCATCCATGCTTTAGAAAGACAACAGTGATAAGGAGGATGACAAGGAAGGAGGGGTGAGCAGGAAGAGTGGCTAAACAGTGAGGGTCAGAGTCCGGCCAAGAGGTGGGAAGACCCAGGGCTGTCAGGATGGGGGTCTACAGAAGGAAGAGTCAAGAGTACCTTGGATTTCTAACAGGAGGAGGGGGTGGATCTAGCTACAATGGAAGACTAGATTCTTAAGGGACTAAGGGTATCTGTGGCATTCCTCAGGAAGACGATTATGGAAAGAGAAGAGGCCCTAGGAAGAAAGGTCCAGAAAGCCTGCACCCAGAGGTGAACAGAAGTCGGAGCGTGGAGATCCAGAAGAGAAGGCAGCTTCCCAGGAGTGCAGGATGGTTGAATTAGATAATACCGAGGTGTGGACAGGTTGGATGAGAATTCACTGGATTTGCAAAGGTCACAATTGACTTGTAGGGGTCATCGTCTCAGTCTCACGGGGAAGGCATAAAGGTCTTTTCAGAGTTCAAAGGTGACTCTTAGGTGAGAAGCACTGTGGGTGGGTAGGGGGGCACTCTGAGCTACGAACATACAGTGCTAGCGGGAAGGAGATGGTATCCAAGCAGGGGCTGAGAACACTTCTGGAGTGTTTGCCGTGGAGAGGATGAGAGTCAGAAGATGGGTGAGAAAGCATGGCTAGCTTGGATGAAGCAGTCCCATGGATGCATGGGACCCTTTGATTTCCACGCAAGTACTTTGGGGTGGTCCTCTCCATCCTCGTCTGACCTGTGAGTGCCAGTAAATCTGCCACTGAGAGTGCTAACTGAGGAACCACATTTGTTTCTGGCTGGTGAGCTAGTTGCTCGGATTCTGGAACCTGTGCTCAGAGCTCAGTGCCAAGGGGACATGGGTGCCACCTAGGAATGATTTACCTTCTGAGTGAGATAGAAAAGAGTTGTGTATGTGTTTAAAATATATATGGATTGTGTCTCTGTTCATTTGTACCCCTTGCTGAGAGAGGTGGGGGAGGGAGGGAGAACGAGAGAAAGTGAGAATGAGAGAGAGAGAGAGAGAGAGAGAGAGAGAGAGAGAGAGAGAGAGAGAGAGAGAGATTGATTATCAAAGAAACTTCAGGCCTCCTAGGTTCTGATCTGGAGCTGGGCATCAGGCCAGCACTGCTTGTCAAACCAGGTTCTGTGGGAATGTGCCCAGGGCTGCTGAGAACACACAGCTCTGATCGGTGTGTACAGGCTTGTTTGACTTGAGCTGGTTTTTGCTTTCCATCAAAGGGACACCTGAACCTCCCCTGTAGGTAGTAACTCCGGCTCCGTCCCCAGTGCTCTTGTTTGCTTTGGTTACAGGTACTCAGTGGAGGAAGCCTCTGTCTTGGTGAATGGATCCTTTCTGATTGCTGAGAGCATTCTTGGCAGATGAAAGCTTTTCCACTCCGATGATGGTGGCTACCCCCATGGAGGACCTGCTCTAGGCCTCAAGCTCTGCCAGGGACCTTGTGTGCCTCTGACTCACAAGCACACTGGCCAGGTGACTGCCACCACATTGCGTGAAGACACTGCAGCTCCGTGAGGGTCACCGAGCTGCCCAGAGTCACACAGTCCTGGGGCTTTTGTTGTGTCTTTCTCTTACTTCCTCTTCTTGCTCATCACTGTGACCAGTTCACCAACATTTGTCCATGTAGCCAGTGACAAACAGCCATCATTATTAGCCCACATGCCCCATTGTGGGGCCCCATGGCTTAATCTTCTCTTGTTCCTTTTAGAATAGAAGCTGCACATAAAAATAGCAATAAAACTCTTTACAACTCACCTCCTAGCCTTCGGTCTCTTCTCAGCCCATCTGCTTCTCAGTGCCCTAGAGGGAGTGCTTGGAAGGTGAATCTGACCACATCATGCCTGTGCTTCAAAGCTCCCAGGGGCTCACCATAGCTGCGGGACAGAGGCCAGACCTCTTCCTTTGGCACACAGAGCATCCCTTCATGACTTGGCTCCTGCTCATTTCCCGAGCATCACCTTCCACATCTCCTGCCTCCAGACGGCTTACGTTTTTGAGCATGACACTAAACAGTTTCCTATGCGCCTTGGCCCTTCTTTGCTTATGACGTTCTTTTGACCTGGCTTTCCCTTATCCATTTCCTTATTTGGTGAACTCAAAAGAATACCTTCTCTGTTACATTATCTCCAACCTGTCCAGGTGGAGTGGGTTCTGGAACATTCCACGTGGAATTTTCCTTGGTTATCTTTCTGACTTCCATAAAGCTCATGGACAGAAGAGTCAAATTCCAGACATCTTGCTGTAGTGGAGCAGCTCTTGGCCCAGTGTGCAGCAGGTACCAGTCAGTGGGCTTTTACTGGGACTTTGCATTTCCAGAGACGCCATAGAGTTTAGTGACCTCGGAAGCTGGTAGGTACCACTGGAGGTCCTATTTTCATTACAATGCTCAGATTGAAACTAGCTGGAGAGAGCTGGGTGAAGGGGAGGAGTTCATCTCACTTTGGACTAGACTCAACTTACACACAAAGAAGAATAATGCCTTTTCTGTTTCTCTTCTGCCTCCAAGGATGCCTGATGGGCTGGCGAGAAAGTCCTACACAAGGAGCATTTTGTGGTCCTGCAAAGAAAGAGAGCAGGTACTTAATGATATAACTTTAATTAGGGCCTCTCTTACTTTAGAATAGATTTATGTTCTCATGGGAGTAGGGGCCTAGTATCACCACCTCCTTCCTTTCCCCACCAATGTTACTATGGCGTTCACACACACATTCTACTAATCTCTCTCTGCATTTCAAGTAGCTACTTCCTAAATTTGGATTAAATGGAAAAGCCCTCTATGGGATGGAGAAACCCCTATTTCCAGTTTAGGGATGAGGGAACTGAGGTTTAATTACATTTTCAATAACCGTATCTTGTGTGTGTGTGTGTGTGTGTGTGTGTGTGTGTGTGTGTGTGTGTGTGTGCCTGTGATGTATTTAAACAAGGTCTCATTGTATAGCCCTAGCATCCCTCAAGCTTGTTTTCCTCCTGCTTCAGCCTCCCCAGTACAGGGATTAAGGGCATGATCTTCCATGCCTGGGTTTTACCTTATTCTTTTAAAATAAAGCATCCTTCAGTTTTCCATCGACAAAACTAACTTTAAATTGCAGCCAAAGTCCATCAAATGTCATTCTAAGACCCAGTGGATGTCATCCATTCAGTACATTGTCATTATTAACACGTCCAGAGGGAAAGCAATCTCCTTTCTCATTCTTTATGGCCCTCTGATCCTTGCTCAGGGCCTGTGTGCCCTTCTCTTTTCATGGCCATGAGCTGTGGGATTGAGGGTGTGACAATCTCCCTTGGCTTCTGCTTATTAGTGGTAGTGCTTATTGATGATGTGTGCCCAGTGCTGAGCCGATTTCCTCCGCAGGTGTTCCATTTTCCCTATTTGTGGGGTTTTTAATATTTTTCTTCAAAAGTTAGATTTTCCAAATGTTAGATTTTAATTCTTCTTGTGATTTAGGAAAATGTAATCCTAGTTCAGTCATTCTGATAACTAGTCTAAGAAGGACAGGATAAGATTCTTGGGATGCTTCAATCCCAAGTAAAGTGCTGGCCTTACAAACACGAGGTTCTGAGGTGGATTACCAGAACCAATGCACAAACCTGGGTGTGTGGCATGGTGGCACATGTGTGTCACCACAGTACCAGGTAGGCAGAGACAGGAGCGTCCCTGGGGTTCTCTGACAAGCTGGTCTAGCTTAATTGGTGAGTTCCAGGCCAATGAGAGAACCTATTTCAAAGCAGGTAGATGGTATTCTTGAAGATGACACCAGAAGTTGTCCTGTGTCCTCCACAGACACATGCACACATGTGCATGAATACCTGTACTCATACATATGCACATATACATGTATACTTACACATATAACTTACACACATACAGTAATAAAAACAAAAAGAGAATAAAGCACACTTTTATAGTGAGGGCAACCTGCCAAAGGGGCACTGCCGCAGTTGGCTCTGTCACACTGCATCTTCCTCTTCCTAGTTATTACACAAATTGAGCACGTGTGTGGTTACTTCTTGGCCACCCCATTGTCTCTGATGATCTCTACTGTCGGATGGTCTTCGTGGGCTGTCAGACCTGTCAGCATGGCCCAACTTCCGGGTTCTGCAGTGGACACCTTGCTTCAGAACATTGGAGCTGTGGAAGCCCCATGAGCTCTCCTGGCCCAACGGGCCTTTATTCTCAGAGACAGTTTGGTGAGGCCCCTGTAGGGGACAGTCTCCCAAAATATGCATGGAGTGGTAGAAGCACAGCCATCACTAGCCACCTCCTGAACCTTGAACCAATTAATATTATTGTTAATGTCCACCCTTGATGAAATTGCACTGAGTAAGCGAGCCAGTTCAGGGTGTTGGTTCACTTTCTAGATTACACAGGCAAGAACTCTTGTGTGTGCCGAGTCTCCTCATAGACATCACTGCCTTGTCTTTGATTCTATTGAGGAGAACATGTGATCTCCTACAGGGCAAGGGGCTAGGAGTGTGCTGAGAGAAGTTTTATCTGCTCTGATAAGTAGGCAGGGGCCTGAATTTTAGTTATCCCTTTGACAGAGGGATGAAGTCTCTCAACAACATTGCCACGTGAATTTGGTTGGGCTGATTGTCTCATACTGCTGAGCTGGTACCCATATCAGAGCATTTGAATTGATAAATAAACATAAAACTTTGTTTGCTATAAACTACAGCCAGGCATGTGTGTATATTATATGTCTTTCCAAAGAATTCAACCTGAGTGTTAGTTACACAGTCACTGGTCTTGATAATACATTACCTGGAAAAGCAAATCTTGGGTTTCAAAGCCATGGCCAGAATGGGGTAGGTGGAACTATTTAATCAGAGCCTGGGAAAGAGGTTTACAGACGTAAAGCCAGATCCCAAGCTTTGACTTAAAGTCAAACAGATATGTATTTCTGATTTCACTAAGAGAAGAGAAAAAGGCAAAGGGAATAGATTTGATTGACTTTTGTTTTTCATTATTTTTCCATTTTGCTTATTTCTGTACTTTTTGCTTCCAACTGTGAGTAGAGAGAGTGCCAAGCTCTCAGGCGAGGTAGGCCTCAGTCCCCAGAATTTACATCTGACCCAAGGCTGAAACTATGAAAACTCCACCAACTGAAGGAATGCAAATCCTAGGCCTGTTGTGCATTCTGTGAGTTGAGGGGAACTTTGCTCAGACTTTAAAAGGCTATTAAATTGTTTTGTTTCATTAAACCAAGTGTTTGAACATTTTCTATTTAATTGGCAAATCTTTAAATTTTTTTTTATTCATTTTACACACCAACCCCAGATCTCCCTCTCATCTCTCCTCCCACTTCCCCCCTCTCACCCCCCACTGGAAAATCTTAAGATAGGGAGACTGGCCATGAAGGAGGAAAGCAGGACAAGGTGGCATAAAGAATTATAACACTTTTCCCCCTTATTACATTTTATATATCTGATTTCTTAGAATTTTTATAGTTTCTGATGATTTGTTTGTGTGGGGGGAAATTGAGGACCATTCGGTGTGAGTTTCCTTTGGGAACAGAAATGGAATTGCGATCTGGATTTTGATTGCCACGAATCCTTCTTTTTCTATTCCACGTTTCCTAGCTGCTCATCAGGAAAGCACGCAGCACAGCACCTTCTTTCTTTCTCTGCCGTCGACCCCAGTCCTAAGCTCTGGTTCTTTTATTTCATTTCAATGCCTTAAAAGATGGTTTTTCAACCTATGGGTTGCAACCCCCTTTGGCAACCCTTTATCTCTGAAAAATATTTACATTATGATTCCTAATAGTAGCAAAATTATAGTTATGAAGTAGCAGTGAAAAGAGTTCTGTGGTTAGGGGTCACCACAACATGGGGAGCTGTATTAAAGGTTTGCAGCATTAGGAGGGTTGAAAACCACTGCCTTAATTGATATAATCCACTAAGACAGAAGATCGGTCAAGGCCTGAAATTCTCAACTATATTGAAATGCTAGACTGGGTCAGGGTGATGGCTTTTATGTCCCTTTGGTGAAATGACACTTATTGGCACCAATGGCTTTCCTTTGAGGTCCTGATATCAGGCTTTCTGTATCTACTGTAAACAGGTTGATGTTGGCAGATAAACACTGAGTTCATAGTTAGGAGACCTAGATTTAAACCCCAAACCCTGTCTTTGGGCCAGTGAGCTGGCTTAGTAGGCACAGGTGATTCCTGGACAGTCCTGACAACCTGTTTAAACCCAGAAACCCATGGTGGGAGGAGAGAGAATTGACTCCTGAAAATTATTCTCTGACCTCTACACATGTCGTGGTATCTGTGTGTCCATTCTCTTCGTCTGTCTGTCTGCCTGTCTGTTCATCTCTATCTATCTGTCTCTTTCCATACACATATAGACATACAATAATAATAATGATTAATTAATAATGATAATGATAATAATAATAAATTAAAAATTAAATCTCATTGTTACTAAATTGATGGTTTTGGGTATTTCTCCTTGACTCTAAAGGAGAAGCAAAAATGAACTTCATACTACTAAGAGAATTCTTATATTGTTCCCATTAGAAAAAAACTCTTCTAATAGCTTTTCTGGGGGGGAAATAAATACATTGTTTACTTATAATCCCATTAGAAAGGTCATACAAGGGATCCCATTAACTACCTTTCTCCTAAACTAGTTCTCAAATGTAAATATAGTCACATCTTCTTGCTTACATTCCTCATTGTCTCTCCATTGTCCTGAGCATAAAGTTCATATTAGTTACTTTCCTGTAACTGTGATAAAACACCATGATCAAAAGCAACTTGAGAAGGAAATGGTTTATTTGGCTTATACTTTCAGAGTCCATCATTGAAGGAAGCCAGAGCAAGAATTCAAGGCAGGAATCATGGAGGAATTGTTTGCTGGCTCATACTATGGCTTGATTAACTAGCTTTTTAAATCAGGACCATCTTCCCAAGGAATGTGGTTACCCGTGCTCTGCTAGGCTCTCCCATTTAATTAATAATCAAGACAGTCCTTCACAGACATGCCCACAGACCAATCTGATCCAGGCAATTCCTCAACTGAGACATCTCTCAGACGACTGTAGGCTGTGTTAAGTTGACAATTAATGTTAACCAGGGCAAATTCAAGCTCCCCAATACCTCATATGAATGTAGAAAAATGGGAAAAAAAACCAAGTTTTTATATCTTGCATATGAGGGAGGCCAGAACATGGTGACATTTGCCAGGAGGGAGCCATGGCTACTTGAATTATGTCAATTGCTGATTAACTCTGTGCTATTTCATACATTGATGCACACAACCATTCTTGCCTTGGTTGGTTATTTATTTTTGGTTCTTTTACACCTTTTCTTCATTGTCTACTATTTCTTTATCATCTATCCATTGTGACCCTCCAACAACTTACTAATACATTCACAGCTTTTTTCACACATACAACTAGTTATTTACTGTTTTTCTCCTTTTTTTGAGTCCCCTATGGTTTGCCTCCCTATTTTTTTATTGCTGCTTTGGATTTTCTCCTAAGTTGGAATTCTGGCCAACAGTAGTCATTCTGTGAGAACATGCAGCCAAATCTGTCCTTTTTGCATATAAAAGTTCATTAAATGTTAGCGGTGGCAAGGAGTGGAAGGCAAAGGAGCTGGGTGATTTAATTGTATGCCACGGATGCGCCTTTACCCAGAGATTGTGCTTTTTTCCTTCTACACTTGAAAGCATGGGCTAGATGAGCTTCTGTCAAACAGATCTTCTGCTTCATACCTTCTGAGATTTCTAGACATGCATCACAAATAGATTTCTTACCAAAAGAATTCAGGAAACTGGTTAGCTAAAAAGAAACATTCAACTTATGAGATGTTTGTACCACAAACCACCTTGTAATATGGCATTAATCAGCACACTGTATCTCACTAAGAGGTGAATAGAGTGTAAAGTTCTGATGCCTTGATAATGAATGATCATTCTAAATGTTGTGGTGTTTCCATTTCTATAGTCCTTATATTTCAAGACTTGGTCCTTACAAATCTGTAAACAATGAATGCAATGAAAATGCAGTCTAGAGAATAAGTTACATTGCTAAATCATTTAATATCTCTTTTTTGTTATATTGGAGACCAAACCCAGCACCTTGCATATGCTATGTGATTGGATTTCTCTAGTGTATTATTCAGCACACTGAAAACTGGTGGCGGCAATGGGAGGAAGACATAGTAGTACTTGGTGACAGAATGGAGGGGCTCACTGAGTCTCTGGCTCTTCTCTTCCTACCACGCAACAACAACAATGACAATAATAGTGACGACAACAACAACAATCATGCTGTAGAGCTGTCTCTTTCCAGGAGGCAAGTCCCTTGACCTCCCAGGTTCCTCATCTGCAGAATGGCTAAGGGGTACCCACAATGGTTTTCTAGCTTGAGTCGTTAGTGACTTACAATCCATTCTGGTTTCTCACCAAGAATAGGCCGGGCGTTGAATGCTTGTGGGAATTAATCATACCACGGGGGGGGGGGGGGTAACTGAATCAGTATGTGTTTTGATTAGATCACTGTTAATTAGGTAAGGTTCTTCCTGACCCTGACCCTGACCAAATGGCACAGACAGGGGCTTGTAATGTGAGAACGACTCCAGATGGAAATGTACAACTTTAGCTGAGAGTAGGAAGCACTTGACTTCAGACTTTTAAAACCTGAGATATGATTCGGACAGTTTCTAGAAGGATGCTACATCTGTTGAGTCTCCTGAAGAAAGGTCGCTATGCTGGCCTTTACATAGTCCCACCCCTACCATCATCTCCACAGTCTGTTTTTTATTAATACAGTACAAATATATGATACAAATAAGGCTGGGGTGTAGCTTAGATCTGGGGTGCTTGCCTAGTATGCATAACACCTTGGTTTCAACCCCTAGCACCACTAAACTAAACTAAACTAAACTAAACTGATAGAGTCATCCATCAGAACCTGATAAGCATCATAAATTCTCCTAAAACATCAGTCTATACAACAACCAATTATAGATTGATTAACCCTCTAATAGGCACGAGGAAAAATGAAGCCCAGAAAGCTAAGTAACTTGCATGTGGATTCAGACTCAGGATGCCTAATTTCAAGCTAGTGGTGTTCAAGAGGTAAGTGTTTAACAGCCACTTCTGGTGGGGGGCGGGGGTAGAGCTTTGTTTTGTAACGTTTGCTGATTGCTGTGGAATAAGCATTCCTGCTGTGGTCATTTCCTAGCTATCAATGCAATATTATTTATTTTTTACTTTGTGTGTTTGTCTGCATGTGGGTGTATGTATGCCTGGTGCCAACAGAGGCCAGAAGAAGGGACTGGATCCCCTGGAACTGAAATTACAGACAGTTGTTACTGAAAACAGAGTTGGAAAGAGATGCAGACAGTTCTGTGGAGCTGGTAGGAGCACACTCCAACACGCTATTGCAAAAACTGCTTCCTTCCTCCTGTCCTCCTCGATTTGTTCTAGGGGTGAAGAGGAGCTTTTCCTGGTTCCTGGGTTTCTAACTAGGCAGGTGGTGCACAGTTAGTTTCAGCCTTTCCATTTGTGAAAATCTGATGTTTTCTATTATTAATAAATTAGGGTTGAAGATACCAAAATAGTGCCTTGGGTCCCTAAGATCTAGAGTCTAAATGGGACGTGATAGTGATGATGATGATGGTGGTGCTGGTGCTACTGGTGGTGATGAAGACGATAATGATGAGGTGCAATATTCATGGTGCTAAAAACAGTAATTATTTACCAGATCTTGATCTGAGCATTCAGAGGAGCACAGCATAGAGTAGCTAACAGCTTGAACTTCAGTTTGAGAGTAAATCCAATTCTGCTTGTGCTTGTTAGCTGTGTGATTTTGTATAAGGCAAGCAATAACACTTGCCCAATTGAGGTGGTGGGATCCTTTGCTTAGGATGAAGTATTAGAAGAGATCAGGTATATAGATACAGTAACAACATGCTCAATATATGTTGCTTTCTACTACATTAATTCTGGATCCCATATTATCCTTCATAAGCCTTTGAAAAAAGGTATTACTATTCCTGGTCTCATTTGTGAGGAAGCTGAGTGATGAGAGGTTGTAGAGGGTCCCAAATCATCAATATGGAAGTGGGAGGGGGCAAAGACAAGAATTGAGGTCATACAGCAGTTACACAAACCCCGTAGGATATGTTGGCTTGTAGGTCATACTGGGTAAGAATTTCACCTTGTGGTAAAATATTCATCCAGAGTAGAAAATGGAGGACTGGTACTGTAATGAACACTTCCTGCTTCTGCACATCTTCACTGTGTGCCTTAGCAAAGATGCTTCTTTCTCCCATGCAGGCTGATGGGAGAGTCACTGGCTAGCCCCAGACAGCCAGCCCTTCCCAGCTCAAGGTGGCCTTTGCAGTCAGGAATTCTTGGGATAGCACTAATTCCTTCCCCAAATCTCCACTGGAGGTGGTACATTTCTTACCAGTGAGACTAACCATTTGTTTCCTTTGTATAATGATTGCTGGGTGTTATAGCAAGGTGCACAGGCTAAGAACCAGCTTTATATCCAGGTTCTGGGCCCTTGGAATCCTCTCTCTTCTCATCTGTCAGTATCTTTTTCAAAGTGATTGAGTGAGCAAGGGAGAGGGCTGTGAGCTTTGCTAATGGGGACTTGCTGGAAATACAAACCCATGTGTCTGGCATTGTGGTGTGTTCTTTCCCCTTAGCTCTGTACAGTGCATTCCTGCGTCATTCCAATCTACAGGCTGTGGAGTGGTTCTGGGTTGCAGCTTTTTTCTTTGCATCAACAAGCTGAGGTTGGATTCTTCCTGCAGGGCAGATGGAGTGACCATTCTTCGAAGGTCCACAGTGAGAACAATCAAACGTTCTAAAGACTTCTGAGTCAACATGCATCATCTACTTCCGTTGGGTGACTAAGAAAACTCAGCTGCAGGTCTGTCACCAGTGAGACTGCCAGAGATGAAGCTCCATCTTCCACAGCCATATAGTATACATCCTTTACCAGCCTGATTTAATGAATCAGGTGTCACATAACCTTTACATCAACAGGAAAACAAAAGGCCTCACTACTTGCCATGCATCTTGTCTGACATTGGGACCTGGAGCTGGCTGTCAACATCATTTTCTTTGACTCTTATGGTCCAGTGTAGGAGTCAGCGGAGAGATTAATGAGCCAATAGAGTTAAATATATGTGCCATTGTTGGCACTGATGAAATAGTAACTGGAGTTGAGCAACAGAGACTTCTAGAACTAGGTTGCAACATATTTTTGTTTTTACCGATTACTTCACCATCTACACCGGTGGTTCTCAACATGTGGGTCTCGACCCCTTTGGATAAAACGACCCTTTCACAGGGGTCACATATCAGATATTCTACATATCAGATATTTACATTACAATTAGTAGCAATAGCAAAATTACAGTTATGAAGCAGCAATGAAAAAAAATTTATGGTTGGGGATCACCACAATCTGAGGAACTGTATTAAAGGGTCATAATATTAGAAAGGTTGAGAACCACTGTTCTACACAGACCAGATTGGAATACTCTTCCATCTGTGGAGTCCTGAGTCCTACCACAGTGCATTTAGTGCACTCAATAAATGAAAGCTGAAAGACTTAAGAGAGGCTTCGAGGGTTTGCTCATCACTTCCACCCATGGTTATGGAACATAACTGATCTACAATAAATGGAGCTTAGCAAAGTGGCAACACACCATGGCCCAAGGACAAAGTCCATCTGTTTTTGTAAATAATAAAATATCAGAACGCAAGCACATCCCTTTGTTTACATATTGTTGATGTCTGTTTTTGTGTTACAATTGCAGAGTTGAATTATTGTGATAGAGACCGTATGGCTCCTAAAACCTAAAATATTTATTATCTGGACCTTTATAGAAAAAGTTCACAGAGCCCTGGTGTAGCAAGTCCAATGAGCTTTGTCATTTGAGGGAAGTCAGAGCTGGGGTTTTGAATACTGTGAGTCGAGTTTCCTCAACCCTAAGTGTGCAGAAGCCAGTATCCCGCTGCAGATCAAAGGACCTCTTATCCAATATTTAGATGTGGCTTTTAGGTGACAAGTATCCCTGAAGCACACCATACAGTTACATATAACTTCAAGTTTCTCTCCTTTTCGTGGTTGCTGGATTTGCCTTCTCTGTTGTCAATTAAGTCCTTAGCTGGTGCTCACTGAAGTGAAATCATCTGCTTGGCATCTCCCTTTGCTTGCATAGTTACCATTCATTTAAAGGGCAGCATTATATCTACTGTTATTCCATCCTCACTGAGCTCATGGTGCCGTGGGGGAGGTCACCATGGGCTTGTTTAAAGCGTGCGAACACAGGACAGCCACGTTTTAGTGTCGACTTGGGACTTGGCTTTTTCCTGAAACGTTTACAGCTAAGAGATTTCTTTTGCTTACCCACATGGCATGGGGGAACTTTATGACTCAAGACTCCCTCCTTTCGAGAGCGAAGCCTCGTAATGGGCACCATCTCATGGGGATGGATTTTATCAGCGATGAGTAGTTTTGAATTGTGGTCCAGGAAGTTTGGTTCACTTCAGAATTCTGGCTTGGAGAAGTGGGAAATTCTTCAGTATGATTTTCTGAATTTGTTAAATATATGTGAGGACCTACAGTTGTACCCATGTGGTGTACCCCTACCAACAGCCCTTCTTTGTAACTATGAGCAGACATTGCTAATCAATCCCTGTAGGTCTTTTAATCTGAGCCTAGTTGTAGCATTACACTCCTCCTATGATGGTATTTAAAGCTCCTCTTACTGTCTACTAATGTGGAAACAGACATTCATTTGTCCTTTGTCATCTAGGATGTAGATCATAATAGGTTGATTATCTGCACCCTGGAATAGAATGGAGACAGCCATACTGACTTTCACATGCATCAATACTTTTGCATTCGTCAGTCCTGCTGACTTACCCGAGTTAAAGATTAAAGGGACTGAGGAGATAGCTTACTTGGTTAACTGCTTGCCTTGCAATCATGAGGACCTAAGTAAGAGTTCCAAAACTTGTTAAGAAAAAAAAAAAAAGCTGGGTTTGGTGGCACATGCTTTTAATTCCAGGGCTGGGGAGGCACAGACAGGCAGGTGTCTGAGGTTCACAGGGAAGCCAGCTTAGCATACTTGGCAAGTTATAGGGTAGTGAGAAATGTGTGTGTGTGTGTGTGTGTGTGTGTGTGTGTGTGTGTGTGTGTGTGTGTAAAATAGAGAGAAAGAGAGAGACAGAGAGACAGAGAGAGAACACACTGATGGTGATTCCTAAGGAAGGATATCCTGTGGTTAACTTCTGGCCTCCATGCACATGTGCATCCATGTGTACACAACACACACACACACACACACACACACACACACACACACACACATTTTACTGTTAGAGAATCTGGGGTCAGTTGAAGACTGAGGAACATTTTGTTGGGGAATTATTTCAGAAGTATGTCTCCTATTCTATTGCATACAATGTTATAATCAGACAGTTGTGATTTGTCACATGTGCCCTCTGAGCTGGAAGTCACAGTATGCATGCAAGTCACCATGGACCCTGTAAAGTGAAGTTTTGCCTCCCGAGGGCAGTGTGGCCCATGAGTCTGGATTTCTGGTAATCACCCAGATGATGTCAATATTGCCACATTGATGCAAGCAATCCTGGGAAGAACCCCAAGTCAGACTTGAGGAATCAAGGTCAAAACTCAAGCATTGCTTTAGGAAGACAAATTCAAGCCTATGAAGAGACCTTTATGTTATAATATGCAACAAAAATAACAGACCATAGGCATTTCAAGGAGCCTAAACTTGAATAGCACTTTTACATAGACCCACACAACAAGAAATTTAACCCAATGCATACCATCTTTGTAAGGACTGACCTACAGCCTGATTCAAGGATCTTGAAGATTTCTCTTGCCCCTGCTTCACATCACATGGCAAGTCTGCCATAATAACCTCTGATGATTGACTGCATCTCTGCACACAGAGATCTTGCAAAATTGCTCCATGGTAGTGTATAAAGTACGCTGTGTGCCGGGCTCTTTCGAGATAGTCACTCTGCCTTCTGGGGCTGTGACCAGCTTGTTCTCCATAAATGACCTGCTTTATATTCCAGACCCTGGAGAATAAAGAGTGCCCGGGCTTTGGCAGCCACACTGGTACAGCCTGGTACTGGTTGGAGGGTGTTATTGGAGGTGTTATTTATAGCAAAAACTCTCCATCCTCTTGTGGTCTTTTCTAATGCTAAGCCATGAACTCACATGTAATCACATGCCCCACTGGATGATTCTGTTGCCATTTCTATTCATGGGAAATATGATTGCAATAATGAATAAACTTATGTCCTGTCATCTCAATGGCAAAATCCGTGCCCAGTTTTAAAGTCATAGATACTGTTAACAAAGCTTGTTGTGGAAAATGGTTCATCTAAAGAGTCAAAATTTTTCCAGATGATTCCATCAGTCATTGGAGCAGGGATACTTGAGACAGAATCTCATGTTTTCTCAATGCCTGTCTATTTTTTAAATTGAGGCCTTTTGATTCACAGGCCATAATTAGTTACACCCCTCTTTATTCTTTGTTATATGACTGTTGGGGATAAGGCAAATCATTGCAACAACTGAGACAATCTCAGAATTAAAACACCACATCATTACTTTTCTAACTTTTCCATTTCTCTAGATGTCCTAATGCCCTCTGTGCTAAGACTCCATATTTACCTCTATGAAGATGTGATAAATGTGCATTTGAATGTGACTTGTAGCTAGAGTTTTCCTGCCTGGCCCACAGTCAGGGCAAATCTCTCTCACCTGCCAGTCCCATAGCCGCTCAGACCCGATCAAGTAAACACAGAGACTTATATTGGTTACAAGCTGTATGGCCATGGCAGGCTTCTTGCTAACTGTTCTTATATCTTAAATTAATCCATTTCTATAAATCTGTACCTTGCCAAGTAGCTCGTGGCTTACCGGCATCTTCACATGCTGTTTGTCATCGTGGCGGCTGGCAGTGTCTCTCTGACTCAGCCTTCCACTTCCCAGCTCTATTCTCCTCCTAGTCCCGCCTATACTTCCTGTCTAGCCAATGGCCAATCAGTGTTTTATTTATTGACTAATCAGCAACACATTTGCCATACAGACCATCCCACAGCGGTGACTGATTTTGCACATATGGTAGCTCGCATGTGTACAAAATGACATCTCACGTCACATAACTGAGGCATACATTTATAACAGCTGAATCGTCAAGGCCCCAGACAAAAGTGGAGAACGGCTTCCGTATCCTCACAAAAGATAAAGCCTTCCCTTGAGTGATCTTATCTTTGTTCTCCTTTCCCCCAAGTCTCTTCCTTCCAGGGATTCTTCCCCACACTAGCGTACTGCTGAGGGAGGTGGACCTCAGTCATCCGTTCAACTGATGTGTATTAAGTCTGACACACCAGACACTGTTCTAAGCAGTAGAGAAAGCTGCAAAGACAAGCTGCCCACATTGTTGTTTTCTTTAACGAAGTTTTTTATTTTGTTGTTAGGATGTAGATAACAAACAAATCTCAACTATTAAGTGGTAACAAATGCTTAGAAGGAAAAGAAAGCTTCACAAATTCTTAGTGATAAATGGATTCACAGGAGACGCGCTCTCTGATGCTTCAGAGGAACTAATGAATGTCATGAAGAGAAGCCTGAAGAGCTGCATGCAGCCATGCATCTGGCAGAGATACAGTTCATTGGCTCATATGGATTACAAGGCCTGACTTAATCTCTACAAATCACTTAGTGCATAGAACATGGATGTGTGAACTCACAAGTCAAAGGTCTCTTAAGGAACTCTCCCCTTCTTTCTCCTGAGGCTTGTCATGATGTCATCTTTTTATTCTGGGAGGTGTCATTCTGTATGGTCCCTTCTTACTTCGTATTCTTCCTCAGTCCAAGGAAGGTGCTACTAAGCAGACCATGGTTTTTGAATGTAGGAGCAACCACATTCACCCGGCTTCTCTCTGCTGGGACTTTTATCTCTTTTGTACCAATTTCCATGGGCATCCCTAGCCACTGACGCTTGTAGATCTAATTGGCTGGCTGACCAGTCTCTTCCTACATCTCACAGCAAGAGAAACATAGCAAAACAAAATGATTTCTTTTACTCTCCAGATCTTAGTAGCATAAATTAAGAGAGAAGGTGATTAGGTTCATAAATAGCATGATTTCTGAATGATGTTCCTGCCCCTTCCCCACCTCCGCAAGGCATTTTAAACCACCTGGCTGCCTCCCTTTGTCTCAGCTCCTTGTTCTGGGAACTGAGGCTTATTAATCAGCTCATATACTCAGGCTAACTCAGTAAAGTCTCAGTTGGGCTAGCCTGGGCTCTCATTCTATAGGGTCTCCTTCAAGTGGGTTATACCACCTTTCCATAATGGAGCCTTTAGATAGGTTTTCAAAGCACAACTAAGTAGTCAATGAAAATAGATTTGTATTTCTCTCTCCACCATTCCAGCAATAGTGAAATTGTCATATTCAGTGTTGAGGGTCCCCTAGAGTTCTGGGAAGGAATTTCATATGAAGAAATAAAATCTTGTCAACTTGTTCAATATCTGCAACCGAATTCAAAAGAAGCAGAAAGATTAAAGGAAGAGGAGGGAAGGACAATGGATGGTGGTGGGGGGTCATGGCAGCAGATAGCTGGGACAGTGTGGTCATTTGAATGAAAATGGGTCCCACGGGCTCATAGATTTGAATGCTTGATTACCAGGAAGTACACTATTTGAAAGGATTAGGCAGTGTGGCCTTGTTGGAGTAGGTGTGGCCTTGTTTGAGGAAGTGTATCACTAGATATGGGCTTTGAGATTTTCAAAAGCCCAAGCCAGGCCCAGTGTCTCTCTCTTCCTGGTGCCCAAGCATCCAAATGTAGAACTCTCAGTTACTTATCCAGTACCATGTTTGCATGTGTGCTACCAGGCTTTCCACCATAATGATAATGGACTAAACCTCTGAAACTATACGTAAGCACAATTAAATGCTTTCTTTTATAGGATTTGCTATGGTTGTGGTATCTCTTCACAGCAATAGAATACTGACTAAGACACACAGGAAGCTGAGAGATCATATTTTCAACCACAAGCAGGAGGGCAGAAAGAGTAAATTGGAAGTGGGATGAGGCTATGAACTCTAAAAGGCTGCCCTCAGTCAGTGATGTGCTTTCTCCATAAGGCCACAACTCCTGAAGGTTCCATAATATCCTCCAAACAGCACCCTCAACTGGGGACCAATTGTTCAAAGACATGAGCTTATGGGGCACATTTCTCATCAAACCACCACAATCCTATTTACATTTCAGGTGATCCTGGGAACAAATTATATCTAAATTTTGTGGACAACCAAACTAAGAATTGTAGGGTAAACTGGGTTGTTCAGGGTCATACAGCAGTAACTAGGGAGGCAGGGTGTGAATACAGGTTGTGGGACCCCTGCCCTCTGTTGCTTTTGAAGAGAATTTAAATGGTCAAAGATTCTGAAGGCTGACTCTCCGGGCTCTTTGGGTTTCCAAAAAGAGGTGCATTGTGACAAAGGAAAGTTTTCAATTTTTGAGAACCTGTCTGTAGCTGGAGAGTTTTCTCTCCCCGCCAAGCCCCGGCAGTCCCTTAGCCCATTTATAAAATAAACATATAGACGCTTATATTATTTAAACTATTTGGTAAATGCGATCTCTTTCTAAAGAAGAAAAGGGGATATGATATAGATATATAGGATATAGATATGATAGGATAAAAGGGTAGATTGTTGAACCTACTTTTAAAGAGCAACTTGTTTAAAAATGTTTTACATTGCTATGGATTTTAGTATATTGATACAAGTTTAAACTTAATTTTGTTATACTATATGTATATTTCTATACTCATTTGAGGTATTATGTTTATGTAACTTATTTAGATTGTAATGAATAATTAAGAAATACAGATTAATTATTAGTCTTCTATGATAATCATATTTATAGCCATGTTAGTTAAGTCTTCTAGGTATACATAGATATATTTCAGATAGACAGGTAATCTTAAAACACTTCAGACCTACAGAATATGGCATTTAAAATATTTTTAAAAATTTAGACTTTCTGGACAGTAAGACATGTCTGCTCCTGGCAGCACCGATTTACTTCAGAGAGGAGGATGGACATCGAAGACACTCCATATGGAGTTTATCTTTGCCTTGGCAAAAATAGCCATTTGGGCAAGAAGCTGCTCTTGCCTGGACTGCTTGATTGACTGGACATGCAGGACCCATGGAAAGGTAACCACTAAACTTTGCTTGGCAAAATGGTCCTTTAGGTTCCTGCTTCACAGAGGAAACTGCCAGACATTCTACAGGACACACACACACACACACACACACACACACACACACACACACACACACAAAATAATTGAGAGACTCTAGCCCTGTGGGGCTAGAAAAAAGAAACTTTACAGGAGAACTTTGGATGACTGTCCAGGCTGCCAGCTGTCTTTGTCTACCCTGCAAGACTCCTGAAAGTTGCTTGCATCATTCTCCCATTTCTCAGGTAATATTATATCCTTCTGAGGTCTTTGATGTAGTTGAAGCTAGATAGTTACAATTTTCCTTAGTTATGATAAAAGATCAGTTAGATATGAAACCTTAGACTCACAAATATAGGATAGATAGGATATCTTCTTTAATTTTGCCAAATACAAATAGACTAGATATTATAGACTAGACAGTATAACTGTATTCTTGCTTGATATTTGTTTTGTTATCTGTAATTTTACTATGTAAAAGTTAAAACCTTCCTTTTTAAAAAAAAAGAAAAGGGGAAGTGCTGTGGGATGTTCTGTATGGCAAATGTGTTGCTCTGATTGGTTAATAAATAAAACACTGATTGGCCAGTAGCCAGGCAGGAAGTATAGGCGGGACTAACAGAGAGGAGAACTGAGGGAAGAGGAAGGCAGAAAAAAGACTGCAGCCGCCGTCAGGACAAGGAAGATGTAAGGTACCAGTAAGCCACGAGTCACGTGGCAAAGTATAGATTAATATAATGGGCTAAGTATAAGAGTAAGAGCTAGACAATGATAGGCCTGAGTTAATGGCCAAGTAGTTTAAATAATAAAAGTGTCTGTATGTTTATTTTATAAGTGGGCTCTGGAACTGGCGGGGTTTGGCGGAAGCTGGAGAGAAACTCTCCAGCTACACCTGTCTGCATAACAAACTTTCTGAGATAGCCAGACAGAAGTAAAAACAGACATTTCCACACCTCAACCATAATATTTAAGAGCATAGACTCTGAACTACTTCGGAATTGCTATCCTGAATGAGCTTGAGTAAATCATTTGATTTCTCTGATCCATAGTTCCTCAGATGTGAAACTGGGGTGGCAATCTGTTCCTATTTCATAGAATTTCTTGTGAAATGAATATAGACAGTTGGTACCTGTGCTAGGTAACAGTGCATTAGCATTGTGGTCTGTGGTCAAATTACCATCACCGTGACCCAGGGCTGGTTGTACACGGGGATCAGAGGAAACTCTTGCTTGCACAATTGTTGCCCCAAAATAGCACACGTCTCCTTTCCTTGACTTCAGGGGCTCAGGAAAACTCAGGGCTTTAGGAAACAAATCTTTTAAATAACTTTAACCTGCTCAGGTTAGCACACGTCATTGGAGGAAATCCCCCATATTTATTTAGATTGTCCAGGCCCTCTCCAATGCTGGAAATGTGTCAAGACATCAGTACTTACCATTCCTTAAATTCTGTCTTTAAAGAACTCTTGATATCTGGGGAGCTGGTTCAGTGGGTAAGCTACTTTCTGTGCAAGCACTAAGATCTGACTTCAGATCCCCAGTGCTCATGTAAAACTCAGGTGTGGCTGTCTGTGCCTGTAACCCTAGCACTGGTAGGGGTGGCCAGGGAATAGGGGTGGAGACAGAAGCATTGCTGGGTCTGTCAGGCTAACTAGTCTACCTCAAACAGTGATCTCAATGGTCAGTGAAATAATTTGACTCAAAAATAAGGTGGAGAGAAATAGACGAAGGCAACTGTGAGGGTTTGAAAGAAAATGGCCCCCAAAGGGAGTGGCACTATTAGGAGTTGTGTCCTTGTTGGAGGAAGTGTGTCACTGTGGGGACGGGCTTTGAGGTCTTTTCAGGTCTCTTTTTCTCAAGCTTCCCTCAGTGTGACAAGTCAGTTGACTTCCTATTGCCTACAAGATGTAGCACTCTCAGCTCAAGTCCCACATCTGCCTGCCTGCTGCCATGCTCCTGTCATGATCATGATGGACTGAACCCCTGAAATTGTGAGCTACCTCAATTAAATGTTTTCTTTATAACAGTAATGGAGGGCAAAGAATGGGGGATGAGAACATAAGGAAATGCAGGTTTTGAGCTGGAACAGGGACAGAGTGGGAGAGCAAGGAAAGAGATACCATGATAAAAGAAGACATCATGGGAATAGGAAGAGGCAGGGTGCTGGGGAAGTTCTCAGGAATCCACAAGGATGACCCCACCTTGGACTACTGGCAAGGGTCAAGAGGGTACCTGAATTGGTCTACACTGGTGACCGGAGTAGTGAATATCCTAACTGTTATCATAGAGCCTTCATCCAGTGACTGATGGAGGCAGATGCAGAGATCCACAGCCGGGTGCCAGGCTGAGCTCCGGGAATCCAATCCATGAGAGAAAGGAGGGATTCTGTGGGCAGGGGACATCGAGATCATGATGGGAGGACGTGTAGAGATGACCAGCCACACTAGTGGAAAACCATGAACTGTGGACTAATAGGTACAGAGCTCCCATAGGACTAGACTAGGCCCTCTAGATACAGGAGACAGTTGTTTAGCTTGAACTGTTTGGGGGGCCCCCAGGCAGGGGGATCGAGATCCATCCCTGGTGTATGGACTGGCTCTTTGGAGCCTAGTGCCTAGGGTGTGACACCTTGCACAGCCTTGGTGCAAGGAGGAGGGGCTTGGACCTGCCTCAGCTGAGTGTGCCAGGCTCTGTTGACTCCCCATGGGAGACCTTGATTTGGGAAATGTGGGGATGGGGTGGATTGGGTTGGGGAGGAAGGCTGGGGGGTGGGAAGAAGGAAGAGGGGGGAATCTTGGGTTGGTATGTAAAGTGAATAGACAATTTCTTAATTAAAAAAAAAAAGAATTACTGTAGTCATGGTGTCTCTTTACAGCAATAAAGACCCTAAGACAGAAGTTGGTACCAGGGATTGGGGTATTGTTATGATAGATCTGACCATGCTTTTGTTTGGAGGAATCTGGACTTTGGTACTTTGGGTTTGGAAAGCAGTGGAATGCTTTAAGCACTGCTTAATGGGCCATACTATTAGAAACATGGACAACAATGGTACTGATAAGGATTTGAAATGTCAGGAACTGGGTCAAGAGGTTTCAGAGAAGAGTTTTAGTACGTTACCTAGAAATCGTTCTTGTGATATTTTGGTGAAAAGAGTGGCTGCCTTTTGCCCTTGTCCAAAGAGTCTGCTTGAGGTTAAAGTGAAGAGTTTTGGATTAATTCCCATTGCAGAAGGAATCTCAAAACAGCCTAGTATTGACTCTATCATGTGATTTTTAGTGGTAACTTTAATGAAGGTTTGTAATGAAAAAGAGCAAGCTGAGCAGGATAAATTACAAAATGTAAATTTTGAGGAGAAAAAGAGTACCAGGAAGTGGAGTGGAGCTAAATCCTATGTTCAAGGAGATAAATAGATTAAGAAATGAAATAAAGGGAGTGGTGACCCTAAGGCAAGATCCCACCCAGCTAAGTTTCCAACTTGTGGAACAGAATTAAAGAAAAGTTTAGAGCTGGGTGTGTTGGTGCATGCCATTAATCTCAGCACTGGGAAAGCAGATGCTGGCGGATCTCTGAGTTTGAGGCCAGCCTGGTCTACAGAGCAAGTTCAAGGACAGCCAAACTTAGGCAGTGAAGGCAAACAGAAAGGTGGTGAAGATGTAATTAAACAAGGGGGCCATAGTCCAGCCACAGTAAGCAGCAGAACTTGACAGCTTCAGCCACGTGGTTCTGGCTTTAGAGTTAGGGATAGAAGAAAAGGGTTATAGAAATTGCCTCCAGGCCTAAGGACAGCCGCTGAGGCCAGGCATGTGTCAGAGTGAAGGCCTAGTAGAGAGGCCATTATGTGAAGCTGTGAAATTGAAGCCTGGATTGCCTTGGAGAACCCACAATGTTAGAGATGCTAGAGCCATGGGATACCTGCTGAGGAAAGCTGACAGCAGGGAGTGGAATGAGTCCAAGAGAGAGAAGTGTGTTGCCTTCAACAGAGCTGAATGGAGGTGGAGATGTGGAGAGCATCTTGACATCAGACATGGAGATGCAGAGTTTGGAATTTGCCCAGCTAGTTTTTGGTCTTGCTTTGGTCCAGCATTTCCTCATTATGCTCCCTTCCCTGTGCTTTGGAATGGTAATGTATATCCTGTGCTATTGTATGTTGGAAGTATGTGATCTGCTTTTTGGTTCTGAATTTTACAGGGGGATTACAGTTAAGAGGTTTCCAATGCATCTTAGAAGAGACTTAGGACTTTTAAACATTATTGAGACTTTGATAAACTATGAGGACTTTTGAAGTTGGACTGAATGCATTTTTTGCATTATGATATGGCTATAAGCCTTTGGGGGCCAGGGAGTAGAATGTGATGGCTTGAAAGAAAATGGCCCCCAAAGGGAGTGGCACTATTAGGAGTTGTGTCCATGTTGGAGGAAGTGTGTCACTGTGGGGGCGGGCTTTGAGGTCTCTTTTTCTCAAGCTTCCCTCAGTGTGACAGTCAGTTGACTTCCTGTTGCCTACAAGATGTAGTAGCACTCTCAGCTCCAGCACTACATCTGCCTGCACATTGCTATGCTCTCTGTCATTATCATGATGGACTGAACCTCTGAAACGGTAAGTGAGCCACACCAATTAAATTTCTTTTTTTTAAGTTGCCATGGTCATGGTGTCTCTTCACAGCAATAAAGAAACTTAACTAAGACAGCAACCAACATCCATCTCTGATCTCTGTACATGTATACATGGACAAGGTTACCCCCACTCCTACCATTGACATAAATGTGTAAGGCACACAGACAGACACACAGACACACACAGACAGACAAACACATGCACATGTACACACATATTCACACACAGACACCCACACAGACATACAGATACACAGACATGCACACACACACACAGACACACAGACATACACAGACATACAGATACACAGACATGCACACATACAGACACACAGACACACACATACATATGTAATACATACATACATACATAAACACATATACACACACACACACACACACACACACACACACACACACACACACACACGAGTCTTAAAATTTTTATTCAAATCTTCCTTGCCATTATGCCCTAACGGGAAAAGCTTAGATTGGTGAAGGGGGCACTCACAGGCTCCCCTCTCTAGCATCTTTCATTTCTGTCCTTTCTCTCTCAAGCACTCCTGATTTACTTTTGGATATTCCACAGTTCCACAGAAACTGCCTGTATTCTAGGCACAGGATTTTTCCAGAAATGTTGGAGCAAAACTACACTCACTTTACTACTGTGAACCATGGGGGTGCAGAGTAGAAAGTTCAGCAACACCTTGTTTTTGGTCATGCTTTGGTCATACATCAAGCTTCCTTGAGTAACATTGTCTCTCAGCTCTTCTATTGTGGAAGCAAACGTGAATTTCTTATATTAAAGCTTGGCAGTGGGAGACCCTGATGGATATAAGTAGAGACAGGTGTCCGTGATGCTGGACAGTTCTATAGATTCATAGTCTTTGGCACACTGATTGCTCTGAGTCCTAGTAGCCAAGTCTGTAAATCAAGGATTTAATAAGATTATGGAGGTTAAAGCACTTTCAAATCTATAAAGTATTAAAATGATAATTATTATTATAATCATACAATAGTATTAGTATGATAAGTAGCACAACATGTGGGAATCATAATGGATGATTCTCTGTTTCTATGACACCAAAGCGTCGTATTTTCCAGAAGTGTTAGACCTCAAACCACAGGCCATTTCCTTGACTGGAATATGCTGTATTGTATCCTTGCTGCTTTGGGTAGGTGACCAGGACCTGTAGATTCCATGGAGAAGGTATTTGGTGGTTTATCAAACACTGTGAATGGGTTCCTCCTCCTGTCTGTGTTGTATGTTTGTATTCATGTGTACATGTGCACATATGTACATGTATGTAGGGGCCAGAGGTTTATATTACATGTTCTTCAGTCACTCTTGCATTATTTTAAAGTTTTTATTATTTGGATTTGTTCATTGACAATTTCAGACACGTTTACAGCATGTGGTTTGCTCTCTCCCTCCCCCTCTTTTATCTGCTTCCCATCCCTGTCATCCCCTTCCTCACTATGATCTCTTCCCATATTCGTGTCTTATTTGTGTTTTGTGAACCATTGATTTTAACCAGAAGTGTCTGTGTGTCTGTGTGTCCACTAATTTAGGGTGTTGTTGATATTTTATGGGTGCAGCTTCCCTGTCGTAAATAGAAAACACTGTCTCTCAGTAGACACCTTGGGCCTCTGGCTCTCAGATCTTTCTGTCAGCTCCTCCTCCATGCTCTCTGAGCTTTGGCTATAGGGGTTGTGTTGAATCAGTTCAGGCACCACAAGGTCAGCTGCTCTCGGCATTTTGATGAGTTGTGGATTTCTGTGATGGTCTCTAATACAAGAAGTTTCTTTGATAAGGGAAGAAAGGTGCACTCATCTGTGGGTATAGAGGTGAATATATAGAATATAGTCAGAAATTATACTGGCAGCAATAGCTTCTCCTCTAGGGCCCATAATCTCACCAACCACAGACAACTGACACCCTTTACAATATCAGGCATGAAGTCTCGCCTATTGAGAGGGCCTTAAATTCAGCTAGATGGCTATTGGTTACTCCAAGATATAAGTGTCACTATTGCATGCTTGGGGGATATCTTTCCATGCTCGTCATTGTTGTGGTCTGTAGGTTTTACAGGTGTTACAGCTGGGTAGGATTTTTTTCCCTCTCTTGCCACTGGCCATTTTTTTTTGTTTTCATTTTTTAAATTAAATTAAATTGTTTATTTCACATCCTGATTGCAGTTTCTCCCCCCTTCTCTCCTTCCATTCACTCCCCCTCCCCTCTACTCCCCTCAATCCACTCCTCCTCTGTTTCTGTTCAGAAAGGGGCAGGCCTCCCATGGGTGTCAACAAAGCCATGGCATAACAAGTTTTGGTAAGACTAAGCACCTCTCCTTGTATTAAGGCTGGACAAGGCATTCCAGTATAAGGAATAGGTTCCAAGAGCCAGCCAAAGCATTAGGGACAGCCCCTTCCCCCATTGTTAGGAGTCCCACAACTGTCACATATATGTAGAGGGCCTAGGTAAGTCCCATGCAGGCTCCCTGGTTGTTGGTTCAGACTCTGTGAGTTCCTATGAGTTAGGTTAGTTGTTTCTGTGGGTTTTCTTGTGATGTCCCTGACCATTCTGGCCTCTATAAACCTTTCTTTTTTTCAGCAGGATTCCCCAAATTTGGTCTAATGTGTGACTGTGGGTCTCTGTGTCTGTTTCCATCAGTTACTGGATGAAGGCTCTCTGATGACAATTGAGGTAGTCACCAATCTGGTCACAGGAGATAGCCAGTTCAGGCTATATATCCACTGTTGCTAGGAATCTTTAAACCAGGGTCATCCTTGTAGTTTCATGGGAGTTTCCCTTGTATCAGGTTTCTACGACACACCAAAATGCTCCCCCTTTCCAGTCATCTCTTTCAGTATTCTCCACCCCCCAAACAGATCCCTCAAGTTCCCATGCCCACCTGCCCCTAGTCTACCCAGGAGATCTCTTTTATTTTCCCTTCCCAGGGAGATCAATGCATCCCCCGCTTAGGCCCTCCTTGTCACCTAGCCTCTCTGGGACTGTGGATTTGTTGCTAGAGTTTTCCTGCCTGGCCCACAGTCAGGACAAATCTCTCTCACCCGCCAGTCCCTCAGCCACTCAGACCCGACCAAGTAAACACAGAGACTTATATTGCTTACAAACTGTATGGCCGTGGCAGGCTTCTTGCTAACTGTTCTTACAGCTTAAATTAATCCATTTCTATTCATCTATACCTTGCCACGTGGCTTGTGGCTTACCAGTACTTTACATCTTCCTTGTCCTGATGGCGGCTGGCAGTGTCTCCTTCACCCAGCTTCCTGTTCTCTCAATTCTCCTCTCTGTTAGTCCCGCCTATACTTCCTGCCTGGCCACTGACCAATCAGTGATTTATTTATTGACCAATCAACAACACATTTGACATACAGACCATCCCACAGCATGGATTGTAGCATGGTTATCCTTTACTTTACAGCTAATAGCCAGTTATGAGTGAGTACATACCATGTTTGTCTTTCTGGGTCTGGATTACTTCACTCAGGATAATTTTTTCCAGTTCTATCCATTTGCCTTCAAATTTCCTGATGTCATTGTTTTTAACAACTGATGTGTTAAATGTACAAACTCTGTTGTGTAAATGTACCACATTTTCTTTATCCATTCTTTGATTGATGGACATCTAGGCTGTTTCCAGGTTCTGGCTATTACAAATAAAGCTGCTATGAACATAGTTGAGCATGTGTCCTTGTGGTATGATTGAGCATCCTTTGGGTATATGCTCAAGAGTGGTATAGCTGGGTTTTGAGAAGGATTGATTCTCAATTTTCTAAGAAACCATCATACTGATTTCCAAAGTGGCTGTACACGTTTGCACTCCCACCAACAGTGGAGGAATGTTCCCCTTGTTCCACATCCTCTCCAACATAAACTGTCATCAGTGTTTTTTATCTTAGCCATTCTGACAGGTGTAAGATAGAATCTCAGGGTTGTTTTGATTTGCATTTCCCTGATGGCTAAGGATTTTAAACATTTCTTTAAGTGTTCCTTTGCCATTTGAGATTCTTCTGTTGAAAATTCTCTGTTTAGGCCTGTACTCTATTTTTTTTTTTTTTTTTGTTTTTGTTTTTTGAGACAGGGTTTCTCTGTGTAGCTTTGCGCCTTTCCTGGAGCTCACTTGGTAGCCCAGGCTGGCCTCGAACTCACAGAGATCCGCCTGGCTCTGCCTCCCGAGTGCTGGGATTAAAGGCGTGCGCCACCACCGCCTGGCCTGTACTCTATTTTTAAATTGAATTATTTGGTTTTTGGATATCCAGTTTCTTGAGTTCTTTATATATTATGGAGATCAGGCCCCTGTTGGATGTGGGGTGGCTGAAGATCTTTTCCCTTTCTGTAGACTGCTGTTTTGTCCTATTGACAGTGCCCTTTGCCTTACAGAAGCTTTTCAGTTTCATGAGGTCCCATTCATTAATTGTTGATCTTAGTGCTTATGCTACTATGTTCTGTTCAATAAGTTTTCTCCTGTGCCAATGAGTTCAAAGCTATTTCCCACTTTCTCTTCTATCAAGCTCAGTGTAACTGGATTTATCTTGAGGTCTTTGGTCCACTTGGACTTGAGTTTTTTTTTTCGGGGTGATAGATGTAGATATATTTGCATTTTCTACATGCCAACATCCAGTTATTCCAGGACATTTTGTTGAAGATGCTTTCTTTTTTTTCCTATTGTATAATTTTGTCTTCTTTGTTAAAAATCAGGCGGCTAGAGATGTGTAGTTTTATGTCTGGGTCTTTGATTCAATTCCATTGATTCACCTGTCTGTTTTTATGCCAATACCAAGCTGTTTTTATTACTATAGCTCTGCAGCAGAACTTGAGATCAGGGATGGTGATACCTCCAGAAGTTCTTTTATTGTTCAGGATTGTTTTAGCTATCCTGGATTTTTCATTTTTCCATATGAAGTTGAATATTGTTCTTTCAAGATCAGTAAAGAATTATTTTGGGATTTTAATGGGGACTGCATTGAATCTGTAGATTGCTTTTGGTAAGGTGGCCATTTTTACAATGCTAATCCTATTGATCCATGAGCATGTGAGATCTTTCCATCTTTTGGAATCTTCTTCAATTTCTTTCTTCAAAGACTTGAAGTTCTTGTCATATATGTCTTTCCCTTGCTTGGTTAGAGTTACCCCAAGATATTTTATGTTGTTTGTGGCTATTCATTTTTTTATACGGGAGCTGGGAATCTGAACTGAGGTCCTTAGGCTGTAGTCCATTTCCCCAGCCTGATAGGTTTATTCTCAATCACTTTACAGTAAATACATTCATTATCAAGCTAACGTTCTTTCCCTGAATCTCAAGGTTCTAAAGCACAGCTCTCTTTAGAGAGAGTTAAAGCAATGTGCTGAAGTATTGGCAAGGTTACAAAGCATCAAAATAGCTCAGCCAAAGGACAGCAAGAATCTTTAATCCAGTAGCCAAGAAGAGGGATGAGTGATCCCTTTGTAGCCTTGTCTAACAAACGGGTTTTCTTGGCAAGTGATGGTAAAGAAAGGGAAAATTGCATACAGAAGAGCTATCATATGACCAGCACTGGAGCATATGCTTTTCTGAGACCCTTCAGCAAACCTGGGAACTGATTTTCTGTGTACAGCAAGGCATTCTCCAAGTTACACACAACATTGAAAAAAGAAAAGTGAAAGAACTATCAGATAAAGGCTGTTTTATTTATTTATTTATTTATTTATTTATTTATTTATGTATGTATGTATTTATTTATGTATTTATTTATTTATTTAAAACCAGCATATCTGAACTACTTTCCACAATCTAATGTGCAACAGGGTAGAAGATCATCAGGTCTTCACTCAGAAGTCCTGTCTTCTATTAACTGCCCGGAGCTTCAGTCTTTTCCCCTAGGAGAGAGGCATAAGAACACTGCTGCTTCCATCTTAACAGATGAATACGGGATTAGGGTTAAACACATCCATGTTATCCATGTCTGAATCTGATATCTCCCCGACAGGCTTATGTGTTTCAGAACTTGGTCCTTCTCTGGGGCACTAGTTGGGGAGGCTGTGGACTCTTTAGGGTGTGGAGTCTAGTTGCTGGACATAGGATACCAGGGACAGCCCCGCAGCATTGCAGCCTGGCCCGGCTTGCCTCCCTCTGCTCCCTGACCTTCTGCAATGCGAAGAGTCTTTGTTATACTCTTCTGCTGCGGTATCATTCCTGCCTTGATGGACTAGTAGTCTCTGAAACAAGGAGCCAAAATTAACCCTTCCTCCCCTAAGTTGCTCCTCTCAAATGATTTCTTATAGTGACAAGATCTTCCCTGATATGACTCACATATGTCAGACACACTGGAATATCATATACACTATTATTATTTTATTAATATCAGGAAATAGTAAACTCAATGACCTTTTAAGCTAATTTTTATTTCAATTCATGAGCTTCTGTTTCTGTTTGGACATTCCACATTTAAAATAATTCTTTGCTCTTTTGTTTATGATATGCAGAAAAAAAGTTGTCCCAGCAAAACAGAAAAATGTCACTTGTTGGATTTTTATCTCTGAAATCCCCAGCCATCTCTGCTAAGGAAGATTCATTATGTCAACCCACATGGTTTTATTCAGGTGTGATACATTATGTGAAATATTAAGACATATTGTAATACGTTAGATGAAAAGATACATGTACTTAGGGATATAGAGATATGTGCTTATTTCATTTGTTTATAAAAATACACCTCGCACACATACTGAGAAGTGTGAAAAACACAACACAAGATAACAATACAGAAAGGCATATCTTACATTCTGTTGTTTGTCAGATACCAATCCAGTGCAACCCAATACTAAGTGAAAGGCTACTCTTTGAGGAATATGCTCTTAACCAAAGAGGTGAGACTTTCCACTTGTCTGGTATAGATAAGTGCAATAGGGAAATAGAATGCAAGCCAGATAAATGATCTTAACTTTTCTAGGAGCCACATCAAAGAGATTTAAAACAGTGAAACTAATTTGAATAATTTAGTTACTCCAACATACCCAGATGTTATCATATTAGCAGATGAGCAACATGAAATTAACAATATTATTTATCATCATCATCACCATTATTATTTGAGCCAGGGTCTCACTCTGTATCCTAGGTTGGCTCTTAGTTCATGATCCTCTTGCCTTGGCATCCCCTGTGCAGAGATTTCAGGCATGCATGCACCTCCATATACAGCTTTACATGCCCTATTTTTTCCGTAGCTTTGAACCAGTTCACTCAGTGTCTTGCAATGTTGACATGAAACTTTGGCTGCATCACCAGAAGGTTCACCTTCCCAGCATCTACACATAGTAAGTAGTCCATATGTGTGAGTCTCATGCAAACTTTTCCCAGATGGCTGTGATCGCCTCTTTCATGGAGAGTTGGGTACAAAGGCAAGGATTGGATGGTCAGAAAGATGGGTGGCAGTGCTGGGCAGGGCAAGTGGATGGAGGCTGACTGGGCATCTCTGAATTGGCACTCTGTGTTTACTCTAAACCTACATCATCTGTTTCTACAGGCTGACTGATCTAGAATGTCAAACAATACCACATTGGTTAGTAGAGAGCTATTAGGGATGATAAACCATCTAACACCATGTCCCAGAAATAAAATGGTTAAAGGAAGGAGATGAGCTGAGAGAGAGAAAGGGGAGAGAGAGAGAGAGAGAGAGAGAGAGAGAGAGAGAGAGAGAGAGAGAACAAGGAGATCGTGATATTTATCTTCAAATAAACCAGCTCTGTCTGGCATTAGGAAGCAGAACTAATGTGGAAAATACCGGAAGGAAGGGTTCAGCTCAACAAGGAAGAACTATTATATGCCAGAAATGTTTTGAAGATGGGCGGCCTTGGGAGGCTGGGAGTCTTTTATCAGCTTAGTTACCACTTGACCATTGGGAAGGAGTATGTAAGGAGGGATTCCTGAGGATTAACATATGACATGTTATGATAAACCATTCAACAGTAAACGCAAGTTACCACTTAAATACAAATGTAGTTGTGTCAGGTAAATTAGGTAAATTAGGAGACACTCCAAATCTTCAGTGTCTGTAACCCATTACTCCCTTTTTGGGGATTGTCTCAGTGAATTTACTAATGCTGTCAGAATATCATAGGTTGAGTGAACTATAAGAGTGGGTGCTTGTTTGGTCCCCAGCTCTGGAGGCCAGGGCACCCAATATCAGAGGGTATGTAGCTGGTGAAGTTGTTCCTTCAGACTCTCACAGAGGAAGGGCATGTGAGCATTTGGGGACAGAGGATGAGTATGAAAGGGATGCACATAAAACAAACCCATTCTGAAGATAACTAATCCACTCCCTCCATAAAGGCATAGCCTCCTGTTATGACGATAATCACATTTCAACTGCACTGTGGAGGGGCTACTCAAACCCTAGCTGGGTGATTGACTAATTATACCACCAGATTCTGAGCTTCTTCAAGGATATGACACACAAGACATTGAGCAATGCTTCTTTGGCTCAGGTTATGAGAGGAAAGAACTGCCAAAAAAACAAAGCAAATGCATCTTTGTTTCAGTTGAACACTTCAGCTCCAGTCGTGGTGGCATTGCCTTGCCTCACAGCTTGATGGATTCTGGTTGCTAGAATCCTATTCCATCCTGGATTTTACACAGAAGCCTCAGTTGTCTTCAGATTTTCCTTTCCTTAGTTTTCTGGGTACAGAGTACTCCTGTTCTGACCATCTCTCTCAGACTTCTACCTCTCAGCTAGGTGGGATCTTTACGAGTCTGGGTAGTCCTTTTCCTCCCCTGTGTCCTCGCTCCTCCAAAGGGATCCCATTCATTTTCTCAGTCCTGCTCCTGACTGACACATAGTCTCTCCTCGTAGTCACCTAGCAGTTGTCTTCCATCTGGTGTGACAAAGGAGCCAACATGTTCTCCTGGAGCTCAGTCAGTTGCTCGCCTTCCTCAGTCCCACAGGAGTGAGAGGCACCACTAGCCATCAGCCAACAAGGGCCCTGCAGTAGTACTACATTCCTTCTCTTTGCCTCCTGCTGTGGACCCATCACCAGGAGCTGTGGGCTTGGTTTTGTGTGCATTTGCTCCTCTTCATCTCTCATCTGTAATTGTCTGTTGTTTTGTTAACACAGTGGCACATGCCACTTTCCTTAAGGCCCTGAAATTCTGAGGAGACATCAGGCATTTGAGGCCTTATTCTGGGCCCTGGACTCTTGTTTCTACCTGATTCCTATCTGATTCATAATGTGAGAGGTTGGTCTGAAAGAGAGTTCTGATGCAAAGAAGTAGAAGAAGAAGAAGAAGGAGAAGAAGGAGGTAGAGGAGGAGAGAGAGGAGGAGAATAATAATAATAATAATAGAACTAGAAAAACCACTCTTCACTGACTTCTCAGCCTTTTATCTCTCAGTCCCCAATTTAAGCAGCAAACTTGGGAGAATTTTCTAGCATAAAAGCCTAATCATGCATAGTCGGGTTTAAAACATCCTCCCAATTGCTGTTGCCTGCAGGACACAGGCTGGCTTCCATACTAGCACTGTTGGGATCTAATCTCTGTTCTTTGTGTTTCCTCAGATGTGTCCCATCCCCCAGCTCTTCCATGGTCACAACAGTTTTGAGTTCCCTGAATATAAGGGCCGTATCAGGTATCTACCTTCTCTCACGGGATTTCTCCTGGTTGTCCTCTACCTGGAGACTTACCTTTTATGACTTGGTTTAAGAATCACCTACTCCTGGAAGCTTCCTTGATTTCCCAAGAGGAGATGACTGGTCCTATCGTGTGTTCCTCTTCTGTATCTTTTAGGCACAAGCACCTGTTGCACAGAGTGCTCTGAATGCTTTCCTTGTCTCATTCCCTCACCCTACTATGAGTGGGAAACATAGCTGTCTCGGTTGTACTTGTTTTCTCAATGACCATCATAGAGTTTGTCTAGTCATAAGTGTCCCAAGGATGCCAACTGAAAGGAAGTTTGAATTTAAGGCTTAATTATGGGCTGTGCAAATGGGCTAGCATGGAGCCTCTTTGTGGACGGATGGAGGTGACATATTTTGATAATTGTTTCATTTTGGAAATAGAGCAACCAACAAACGTTATGCAATGTCAACATTAGCTTACATTTCTGTCTATGAACCGAATACATTCAAATCAGCTTCTATCTAGTCTCTGGATTTGATCTTTAGGTATATATTATTATTCTACAAGTAGTGATGATTAAAAACACCTGACTCTGTGTGTATAACCTGTTTTTTTTTCCATCGTCTTGGTTTATATTTACAAATCCTAATAAGTTGGCAGGAACCACTTATATTTTATAGACACACAGAATCAATGCTCAGATATCACATGACTTACTCCAGCTGGAAGCTAATAGAGTCAGATTTTAAGTCTTCTTATTTCTAAGTCAGTCAACTATTCATATCTATTTGAGGGTCTCTTGGCCACACAAGGAGAAGCCTTCTGTTTACCTGAACATGAGAAATAGGTCAGTAGGGTCAGAGAACACACCTTTGTGGACCCACCTACATGGTACTTGGTCAACTGAGGAATGGGGTTTTCCATTGCTGTGTTTATCTGTTCCCCCATTAATGGCCCAAGGCTTCTCCATGTCAAGCTGCCAAGACTCTGCAATGGTCATTGCATTTTGTTGACAAATAACAAAGATGATCCTTGTCTTGCTGTCAATTTTACACCCTCTGGCTTTGCCAAGAGAGCCCCACATGCCAGGAAGGGCTTTGTTGTGGTCTGTGACTCACTTGGTTCTCTCCTCTGCCCCTCCCTGGGTGCAGGCTATTACAATCTGCCAATTGCACAATTTCAGAACATCTCTGAGTGAACTGACAGAGGATGGGAAGAGGAAAAAAGACAAGCAAAAAACAAACAACAAAACCCCCAAACAGATCCCAAAACGACCACTGCTGCAGGAAGCTAAAGGGACCCTACTGCAGGAGAGCTCTTTTAATCTGTCTACAAATTGCTTCTGTCATCATCCAGAGACTTACTGTAGGGTTCACTCTCAGGGAAACATTTTCCCCAGATATTTCCACCTACGGAATCTTCACTGTACTATGGAATGGGGGCGAGGGAGATGGGAGGTGAGTAGGAGAGACGCCTCTTCCACCTATTCAGAAGTAACTCAGTTCCACTGCTGCGATGAGATCATCTCACACACTCAAGGTTAGCTCCTTCTCAATGGTACCTTGGAAGGTCATCTATTTTGAGGAGAGAGTGACTTTGTTAAGACAGCAGCTATGAAAACTGGAATTCCACGATAAAAGAAGCAATTTCATTTCCTCACATAGGATGGATTTGTAATAAATCAAATACATAGGTGTGACTAGAGTTTATCTCAATTATTACTATTAATTGCTACCTTGTCTTCCAAAGGTCACTGATGAAACTCTTAGCCTGGAGAGGCAAAGGGAGTGAATGTCTGGTTGGGTTAGTATCTTATTCTCTGATCACCTGCTTCATGAATTCATTCTTGGCTGTGGATAAGGGCTTGCCTTATGCTTGGCTGTTTGTAAATGCCTGGGGAACCAGAGCAAAGCATGAGACCCAGTCTGTGTTCTCAAGAAACTGTCAGTATAGTGAGAGACAGATCAAGGACCACTGCAGTTCCTTGTGCTAAGTGCAGACTTTGAAATATCCACAGGTTGCTTTGGGATCACAGAGAAACAGCCCTTAGCTTGGGGAATACTGAAAGCTTTGTGGAGATGTTTCTTATACAGAACTATTTTGGATATGTACAAGCCTTAAGCCTTGAGCTTCATTCCTAGATTTTAAGCTTGAGGATAGCCTTCCAGACTGTTGAAAAAATACATTTGTTTTTTAGAAAAGAGAGTTTCATTTAATAGGAGGCTTGCTTGACTCACATACCTTTTCAATAGTTAAAAGATTTACTATTCTGACCTCTGCTTATAATCTTGTCCTGGGTCAGCCTGGTCTTCTAATTGACTATGGTGTCTTCATGCTGTGCATTGTTTTAGGTTCTTATGGGAAATAGGACCCTTAACCTCAAGAGATTCATTTATTGGAGGCATAAGCATTGTTCATCACAGCCATGGGTGCTCAAAGGATTCTGGAAATCGCAGTAGCCTATGGAGTGTTCTGTGCTTGGGCATAGAGGAAAGACGTCTATTCTAGAGGAGTGATGGCAAGCAGGCTAGAAAAACCTTGAGGGTCTAATATAGGAGGACAGGAAGAAATGTCAGCTAGAAGTCCAGACCTGAAATCATGACACTGTAACACTTTGGAAATAGGCGGGCATATGGGAGCAGAGACCACGAACAGGGAGAGTAAGGTGGGGACTGGACCCAAGGGAGATTAAACATGAGGGTTTGAGTAGCACGTGTCTCAGTTACTGAAAACGTCAGGCCATGGAAACTTCTCAGCAGTAGATTCTAGGCAGTAGAGTGAGGCCATGAGGGGTCTATTTTAAGAAAATCTTAAATCTGAGTGGAGAATAAATTAGAAGGGCTAAGCTGAGGTCTCAGCCCTCCCCCCCCCCCCCCCCGCAACCCCCTTCCTTTTCCAAGTATCTTCAATAGGTGTAGGTATCCTTTACTAGACATATATTTCTCTAGCTCAGAGGTGTTCAGGAATCAGTTGGGGGAATAGTTTTAAAATTATCAAATGCCCAGGTCAGTGACAGAGACTCTCTCAGGCTTTTAGGTATGTTCTGGGTGGTTCTGGTGTACACTGAGAATTCTTGGGAACAATTTCTACTTGCTGTCCCACATATTGATATGAGCTCATGTTTAGAAGGTGGGCCATGATCCCTTTTCCCATCTTGTGTGCACATTCTTCTTTCTCAGTCTCTTTGTTGGGTAGAGGGGCATTCGAATAACTTGACTATGCTGGGATATGAAGACTGCTAGTCTTGACTGCTACATGGAGGTTTGTTTCCTGACCTGGGTTCTTGCCTTGATAGTGGCTTCCTGTCTCCACTTGTAAAGGTCTTGCTGGGTTCCAGTTACCTATTTGGTACCCTTTAGGGATTTTGCAATTTAACTGCCTCATGCCCACCCACAAGTAGATTCCCTTAAAATTAGTTGCCTCATGTCTCAAAGGAGTGCTTTGCTTTATGAGTTTACTGGAATATCCTTGTATACCAAAGCCCATGGGAACACCATGGTGGCAGACTCCCTTCCACCCACTTGGGCAGGAGGTGAGTAATGCATGAATCTGGCTGCAAGGAAATGTTCTTATCCAATCTTAACTCAGCTGGAACTCTTGGAAAAGGCTGTGTCCTTTTGGATGATCCACAACCAGGATGCTGTGAACATGATTTCTTTCCTATGGGTATTGTGGTTCTCCGTAGAGTACAAATGAGTCCTAGGTTGTAGAAGAAGGCTTTATTAGAGAAAATTTCTACTATGTGCCATGTCCCAGGCATAGACATGACACATAGAGGGAAGGCAGAGGATCAAGAGTTTGGGAGAAAAGAGAAAGGGCTGAACCTTTTGTATACTGAAAACATTGTGTGTATTAAGAAGGTGCTACTTTGTGAAGTGAGTGAATGATTAGAAAGCGTGTTCAGAGAACTAGGCTGGCCCTCTAGGACAGATGTGTACCTTCACTTCCTGTTCCTGGATTCAAGGCTGGATCAGCATCCTCCATATGACTGGAGGAAAGGAGGCCTCTTGAGGATCTGAGTCCAGCCAGAGGACTTAAGTGGGTAACATGCATTCTCCTTCAAGCCTAAGAGTCTAGAGCTCTCTGATGGCACATCAAAGGAACTCAGCCTTTGCCCCTCCCTCTCCTGTCACTGGCATCACCTGTACCCAATGAGGCTCCAGTATTTGTTTTTGCCAAGCGTCCCCACTTCCCATCATCTTCCCCTGCTGTGTTGATTCTACTTCTAATATGGAGATGGGTGCATTCTTTGTTCTCATTTATTTGAAAGCATTTTTATAACTGTGAATCAGTGAAAATGAGTATAGAGAATAGTGATAAACAGGAAAGTGTGAAGAAGAAAAATAAGATGATCAATTAGACCCATGGTTCCGCTTTTTTTATTCCTTTAGGTCATTTTAAAATTCATGTATAAATACATCTTAAAACTAAATCAGGATTTATGTGAATAATTTTATTATTCCTTTAAAATGGACCACAACATATTTTCTTTGTATCACCCATTACTTTTGAAATGATTAAAAATATTAATTTACCTGATTGACATATAAGCTACAGAAAGAATATGAACAAAGGAAACCAAACAGATGAAAATTACCCCCTGTATAGCCAGTGAGAGTCACGATGTGCTTATTCTGTTCATTCTTACATTTCAGTTTTCCCTAAGAGCAACTGAGCTGGCATATGCACACAGCTGTTAATTACTCATGGGAAAGACTCAAAGGTCACAGAAAAGTGTGAAGTTATGTGCCTCTCTGGCTTTTCTTGTGACCCACAATCCCAGCTCTGTAATTAGCTGTTGTTTAAAATATTATTTTTTTGGGTAGGGGTATTATTTGAAGAGATTTATGTATATTAGAGCACATGATTGCCATAGCTATATGTCTCCCCCTCCCTCCCTCCTTTCCTCCCTCTCTCCCTTGCTCCCTCCATTCCTCCCTCCTTCCCTTTTTTTTCTTTCTAGATAGAGGTCTCCCTACATGTCCCAGGTTGGAAACTCCTGGGCAGAATCAGTTTTCCTTCCTCGGCCTCCAATGGCAGCTTGGTCCACTCTAGGCACATCCCATGCCATCCATGGCTGTGGTTTGGGTGCTACATGCAGCAGCAGTCTCATCTCTCTGAGATTACAGACACATTAAGACATTTCATTCAGCCTTCTATCTCTAGCCAGTGTTTGCTTGTGTACATTTCTCGCAAGTACAAATCAGTTAAGCAGTACCGTTTATAACTGTCCCCTCTGCTAATTTAAGAGGCTACTTGCTGTAGAGTAAACATGGCTTTGATTTGGAGTAGGCTATTGCTCCCTCTTGACCTCCCTACTTCATTACCCACTGCTCCCTCCCATTTGCTGTTTAGTGGAGAAAGTCTCAGTATCTTATTGGGCAAATTGTCACCTCGGTTCTTTTGTGTATGTGAATCCAACAAGTAAGATTATAACCAGCTAGGAGAAGCTACAGGAGGAGAACTTGGGTGTATCATAATAACCAGTCCAGCGAGAAATTCCAACATTTAAAGGGCCAAGCAGCAAGGCTTGGTGATTATCAGTGACCTACAAGGTTCAGAATGACACATCTGCACCAAAATGCGACATTCTTTTTGAATAATTAAAAGCATTGAAAATATTTGAAAAATGTAATAGTCTTACTCTGTAAAAGTGTGTTTTATACTTTAAGTGTTCCACCTAAGATCACTTCTCATATTGCTGGTGGCACCTGTCCCTCACCTCAGGAGGCTCTGTGTCTCAGAGGGATTAGTAAAGATTAATTACTTATGTGACCTTCTGGCACATTCCAGGTGCTTAGCGTATGGTAATTATTGAAGATGGGTCGATGAATTCAGGAGGAAGCAGGGTTTCCTTTTCCGTGACTTTTCATTCAGAAAACAAATGGTGACAACCCAGGAGCATCTTATAGAAGACTTCCTGTAACCCGACTGTCCACCTGGGGCTTTAGTGACAGCCCAGGAGCACCTTAGAGAAGACTTCCTATAACCTGACTGTCCACCTGGGGCTTTAGTGACAGCAATTTCTTGACTCAATGGATCTGGAATGGGGCCCAAGACTCTGCATTCTGATGCACACATGATCCTGACATGTAGGCCACATTTTCAGAAGTGTTCATAGAAGGATTCAGGCATTCAAGTTGAGGCTAGACTAAATGAAGATCCCTTTCAGTTTCCAGTTCTTTGGAATCTGTCTGCAAAAATCATTTACAATTTAACTGTCATAGACAAGTGTTAGTGGAATACATTTAAAGAAATATATTGGTGTTTTATAGTTAATGCTTGTACTACAAAATTTAAGAGACACAAAAAGAGTACTCTGTAAAAGAACAAAGTCACCCCCTTCTCTCTTCTTTTCTAGCTGCCCTGTTCCTTTCTTTAAGCTTTATTTATAATTACTAGGCTTTTGGGGTATATTTCTTCCAGAGGTAATTTGCGCATGTGCAAACATATATTTTTCTTCTCTAGTTCTTGTATCTTACTTTTTCATCTAAAATGTATCTTAGATAGCCTTTATATGTTAGTACGTATGGAGTTGTTGCAACACTTAGAATAACTTCATATTCAGATATAATTTAAACAGTTCTCTATTGGTCATTATTCCTTCCACAGTTTTGCTTGCACAATCTTGCCATGGAGACATTTGAACACATCTCTCTTCAGACAAATAGAATCTATTCCCAGGAGCAGAATTGGTGGATCAAAGGACATGGGTGTCTAACATTTTGATGGGTGGTACCACCTTGCTCTACATGGCTGTTTTGGCAATCCCCAGTTCCACCAGACATGCATGGGATGTTCCTTCTCCACACCCTGGCCCACACCATATTTGCAAATGCTTTGATGTCTGCCAGCATGGTAGGTGCTGGTGTTTCATTGTGGTTTTCATTTGCATTTCCCATGGTAGGAGTGATATTGAGACAGTTAACCAATTGTTTCCACAGGCATCCCCATTTCATTTCCAAGAGCTTCTGGCTGCTGTTCTTTTCTGGTGATTGGCAGGCATTCTTTACAAATAAGAGAAGTCATCATTTGCCTGTCACGTAAGTTGCAAGCATTTCCTGCAGATAGTTTTTATTTGGACTTAAAAGGTCAGGTGTCATAACTTTTGCATAGCCTCATGGGTCAGGTTTTTTTTTTTTTTTTTTTTTTTTTTTTGGTTCTGTGTATTTGTGTGTGTGTATTTGCCACACTGTCAATGGCTCTCAGGAAGCATAAAAAGATTTCTCTTTGGTTTACTTCTGGTGTTTTTCAGTTTTAAATCTCACATGTTTAAATCTGTGACATAACTAGAACTTATTTTGAGATGTGGATTCATTTTATTACTTTTTAAATGTGGTTGTATAGTTTGATAAAAGGTCATACAGTAAACAATCTTTCTCCTATTCACTGACTCACACTGTTTTCTGTGAATACACAAGTCCCATGTTTATGTCTTAACTACCCCATTCTATTGATTTAGCTGTTTGTGAGACTTGTTACACTATTTTAACTTTTAATAGCTTTCAAAATATTAAATATCTAGCAGAGCTGGTCCCCATTCACACTTCTCTGTCTCTCCACTCCTAGACTTTTCTCCTTGTGGGGGATTTCTCTTACGTGTTTAAACTTCAGAATGTGCATGCCTGTGCTTGTGTGCTTACAAAACTCTGATTGCCAATTTTTATTGACAGTGCCTTATATTTTAGATTGATCTAAGGCTCTTGATGTTTTTACGATACTGAGTGTTCTTAGCGAAGAACACAGTGCATTTTCTACTGGCGTGTTTTCTTTTTAGCTCTAAATAGCATCTCAAAGTTTTATATATGCAGATCATATAGACTGTGTTTGCTTGTCTTGATTTTGGTTATTCTCAGATTTTTTTTTGTGACTGCCTCTCTCTTTCTCTCTCTCTCTCTCTCTCTCTCTCTCTCTCTCTCTCTGTGTGTGTGTGTGTTTGTGTGTGGGTGGGTGAGTGTGCATTTGAAGATGCATGTGGAGGCCACAGGTCAACCTTAGGTGCTGATCTGCAATCTCTCTCTCTCTCCTCTCTCTCTCTCTCTCTCTCTCTCTCTCTCTCTCTCTCTCTCTCTCTCTTGTTTGTTCTGAGAAGCTAGCCTACATTGAGCCTCAGGGATCCACTGTCTCCCCATTACCAGATCAGGGATTATGAACATACTCCACTGTGCCTGGCTTCTTAAATTCTACTTTCTTTTAGGGCTGGAGAGATGGTTCAGTAAAGGTTGAGAGCACTGACTGCCAGAGGACCCAGGTTTGGCTTCTAGCACACACACACGGTGACTCACAATTGTCATTAGCTCTAGTCTCAAGGGATCTAGACTCATCTTCTGGCCTCCACGAGCATCAGGTATGCAAGCACTGCAATACATACATGAGGCAAACACCTCTACACATACAAATAAATATAAATCAAATGTGGTTTTGGGACTCACATCCAGGACTCCAGACTTGCAAGGCAAACACTTTACTGACTGAGCTATCTCCCAGCCCCTTTAAAAACTGTTTTTAGGGCTGGAGAGATGGCTCAGAGGTTAAAAGCACTGACTGCTCTTCCCGAGGTCCTGAGTTCAATTCCCAGCAACCACATGGTGGCTCACAACCATCTGTAATGGGATGTGGCGCCCTTTTCTGTATACATAATAAATAAATAAATCTTTAAAAAAACAAAAAACAAAAAAAAAACAACTGTTTTTAAAGAAAAAAAAATGAGACCTGCTTTTGTCATGCAGCCCAGGTTGGCCTGGAACTTGCGATCCTCTAGCCTCCTCCTCATTCATGCTGGAATTACAGGAGTGTGCTACAAAACCTGGTTCATTTTGTTTGTTTGTTTGTTTCTCTTGTAGAGAGATTTTTCCCTTTCATTGTATCTTCTAACTGACTATTGTTTGAATATGGGAAAACTGTCAGTATTCGTATATTACCTTGGCACCCAACAACCCTAATGAATCTTCTCACTGTTTTTTAAACATTTGTCCATTGTTCTTGGAATTCCTCTTTGTGTTTATTCTTTGGTGTTTCTCGTGAAACATCAGGCAATTTGAGGTTTAGACTGAGGTTCTAGCTTCTCCACTATTTACATCAGCACATATTTGCACAAATGAAGTTAGCAGGGAATGTGAATGATGTCTTATAGGATATTCAGGAATATTTTCATTCCTCTGGCACCATCTCCAAATGCCCAAGAGCCGTAAACCCTGAGGTAACACCCACTGTCTATCTTGGATTGTCTCGGCAAATAATATCATTACCAGCACTCACACCGCTTGTCTCTGCCCCAGGTTTCAGATCTGTTGTCTCCACATCTGAATGACTGTCTTAGTTATTAGCTCCAGTACCCAAGGAGCCAACAGCTTCCTTACCCCATCTATGCCATCGATGGAAATGACCCTTTACTCTTTCCCTCTTGAGCTCAAGCTGCATTGATGATTTGGTATACACAGTTGTCAGTGGTGAGCAGCCATCTGCGCTTGTTTTTCGGCAGGGTTTGAAAACTCAAGATTGAGTTTTTAGCTCCCCTCCAGCATTCATATGCATGAGCACATGATTTTTTGATCTATTAATATCACAAACTACATTAAACTAATTTAAGTCATTTTGGTGAACTCTATTATATGAGTGATTTCTTTCTAGAAAATCTGTCTGCTTCTTACACTACCAATTATTTTTCTTTGAGGCCCCAGATATGGATTCAGTCAACTAAACATCTGTTGTTACGTTCAATTTTGACTCCCCTTTCTCCCTCTTTCTCTCTCTCTCTCTTTCTCTTTCCCTGCAGGTGCTCATAACATTATCATCTCTTTCCCAGTCCTAAGATCTATGGTCTCTGTATTCTATCCATTGTCTTCATTAGGTTTTGCCTAATGAAGCAAAAGGCACATGGGCAGTAATTTCTTCTTGAAAAGGCAACTTTCTGTAGCTTTTGTATTCAGCCAGAAAGATGGGGAAGGAGAAGAATCACTTGCTAAATCTGTACTTTTGAGAACTCAGAGTTGCTGGGGCCCCCCTTCCTGCTGACCTCCCAGTAGGAAGCACTCACAGTCAGTTTCTGGACCAGTGCCAGGTCACTTGCTCACCATTGAACAGCCATTAGCCTCTCAACACTGCTCAGGGCATGCCTGGCACCCACTGATTCAGCAGGGCACAGCCTGAAGACATAGACTCAGCCAGACTGGTCTGACATGTGTCCTCAGCAGTTTCTCCAAGTGCCATGTCAGCCCAGGTGCTGGTCTTTCATGCACCTGTGCTCCTCTTGTGAGGAATCATGCCTCCTCACATCCCTTTATCTCCCCATCTCAGACATAGACCTGGGGCCATGATGATTTTCCAGAGGCAGCAAAGATTTAATCCTGGGAAATATCATCCTTGCAAAGGGAAGAACATGTCAACTCAGTGTGATTCAACAAATAGGCATCAGCTTCTCACTGCCAGTTCAATAATGAATGCAGAAGGGAAGCTGAGCAAGATAATCATGGCTGCCAGTGCTTCCATGGGATTCTCAGATGAGGGGTAGATTTGATCATATAACTGAAAAAACAGAATCCAATAAATGAGTGATCATCCTATTACATAAACCTAAAATGTTAACCCTCCTAATATCCCTTCTTTGCCTTCCTGGTTCAGCTTTAAGAAGTTGGCCTGCCTCTTCTTCCTCCATTTTACAGGCACTAAGCATCTGCTGTCTGAGCACAGCACCCTCACCTCTGGGCAGATTCTCTTCTCTGGATAGTAGGTGCTTTTCTTCACTGCCCAATGATCTGATCCTCATCTTCCAAGACTCAGATCACTGTCCATCCCTCCTTTGATACTCTGCCTCTGAGATTCCTTCCTGAATTCAGCCCATGTTTCTTCTCATGTGACCAACTAGCTTTCTAAGCTCCAGAGGTGCCATCTTTACCCTTCTTAGTGCTTTACACATTATTCCATGCATCTTTTGGCCCTGAGATTTCCAAAGGTGCATGCTGGATGAATAGAATATCCATCTGTATTTTTATGCACTTTCTAATGTGCTTTGTACATCAGGACAATGATATACACCTCATGAATACATACCCATGTTGTGGTTTTGTGCTCTAAGGTCATTTTACTGATGGTTATTAATCTGAACAATATCAAGTTTATTGCTTTAGTTGTTGAATATACAAAGGCTTGAACTCTGCCTTATTGGTATAAACTCAATAAAAGTTGGTTAAAGAAGTCATAAGCTTCTATATGAAAATGATGGAAAAGCCTTAAGTGAGATGTGGGCAAGATGAGAATGGAGGAAGGAAAAGAAATGTGATTGTTCATTAATACAGCATCTAGAGAGATTGGTTTCAAATTATGATTAGAATAGCACCTTAGGCAGGTTACTCATCTTTCTAGACTAGAGTCGGCAAATGCATCCTATGAAGAATCAGCTAGCAAATACCCAGTGTATCAAGCCATGCATTTCTCAACTTTGCTTCTGTAACAGACAATATCTAAGTGTATGTTCTTGGCTGTATGTATCAATAAACTTGCCTTTATTGACAAGAGCAGGTGGCCATGTCTCATGAAACCTAGTGACTGGGTAGTGTGCTACATCACTCTTACAGTTGATTATTTTTAGTTGTATTTGATGAATTATCTTTGCAACATGCTTAGGCTATGACTGATGATGAGTTATTGTTTAAAAATGCTTACAAATTTAAACAATAGTCATGATTTGAGGTTGTACAATACAAGAGACATTTGAGTTGAGTCTTGCTTATGAGGTCTTGAGGAGCAGAAGAAGGTACGTGTGTGTGTGTGTGTGTGTGTGTGTGTGTGTGTGTGTGTGTGTGAGAGAGAGAGAGAGAGAGAGAGAGAGAGAGAGAGAGAGAGAGAGAGAGAGAGAGAGAGAGTCCATTTGAGGATAAAGCATTGGTAGTGACCCTGATGTTGAGGGAATCTGAAAACTGCTGGAACATTCTCTGAGTGACAGTGTGGCAGAGCAGCGAGGAGTGAAAGGTAAGCTCTTTCTTACTTATGATAGAATAAAGACAATGGACATCTCTTGTCCTTTAGGGAGAATCAGAGAAAATTTACAATCATGTAGTATTTGCAGTGTACATCTTGGCCAAGTCCTCTTACCTACTGGGTAACATCTTTGGCTTCTGGCTTCTACCTACTGTCTGATGTCAAGACTTCTGGCTATTTTGTTGAATAGGATTTCCTTCCAGTCTACAGGTTTAGGGTAATTTGTTTCTCACTGTAAATTTCAGCTGTGCCCAGGAGACCTCTTATCTCATCCGTCTGGATGAGAATAGGTGGTTGGACATCCAAAGCCTAGAAGACCGGTCTCTTGGCCAAGATTTCTCAAAGTGCTGTCTGGATCACCTGAGGTAGAATCACCTGGAAGCACAGGAAAAAAAAGTGGGAATTCTTGGGACCTACCAGTGCTCAGGAGTCAGGATCTTTGTCTTAATGAAGACCTGCTAATGTTCTGAAAAAAAAAAAAAAAAAAAGCTTAATGAACTCTTAAGACCCTTTGCATCTCTTCTACCAGACTGTTAGCTCTTTAAAACCAGTATAGTCAATGAAAGAAAGTGATGCTTGTCACTAGCTTGCCTGGCCTTTCCCATAATGGTAATGTATGTTTTAAAACAAGTTGCACAGTGACTGGGTAGAGATCAACGTTGCATGACTCTTTGAGGGTTCCGTAGCAGCATGCACTCTAGCCCCAAGAGGAGCTTGCAGGGGGCACTTCTTGACTGGAAGCTCCCATGAGGCATCTTGATTTGCAACTTCCTGACTTGCTTTCCTCCTGGGCCTCTGGGATAGAGGATATACTAGAGGATTGAACCTACAGAGTTCAAATCCTCCCACAGACTTCTCCCAATGACATTTGATAATTTGGCTGAAGAGACTCAAATGATCTCCTCTCAGGTTTTCTCTGCTTTGCTAGCTTTTTGGTCAGTCCAGTGTGCCTCTTCTCAGTGGGATGTGACTTTTACTCATTGCATCAAAGAGCTACCCATTTCCAAGGGCATTTTGCCATCTTCATGATCATAGGAATCCAGTTCACAGGTTTAGCTCCTAGATATTTAACCCATTGTCCGTTTATCATGTGTAATAATCTATATATCAAAAACTATATATACATACACATATACATATATAAAAGAGGTAAATATATGTTTCTATTTTCTCCCCACAACTTTGTTTACAGTAAATTGACATATTAGTGATTTCACTAATACAAAGATTTTCTTGCAATATAAAAGGCCAATCTATTTCCTCCATCTTCAAATGAATAACTGCTAGCATGGGATATGAAATGATATATCTAAAGTCAAGTGCCTGACACATGGCTGAGCCAGGGAGGGGGTCACATGTGGATTCCCTAGTCTGCAAGACTGTCATTCTAATCCTCTGTGTCTGGGTTCATCCCCATCCTGGGCTCTGTCCAAATATAATCATGGAATTGTAAGCACCCCAGGAGGAGAAATCACAGGATGCATTGCAAAGTAATGGCCATCTAAGCACTAAAAAGGCTTGGAGGTCTAGCACCTTATCAAGTGTCTCTGGGGCCCAGGACAACTGTCTCTGCTATTTCTCTAGAAGAGTCACAGCTACCGCTAGATGGCAGTGCTTTACCATCAGCGGGGGAAGGGCGCCTGCTGCTATTTTGAATAGCCTCGGACAGACAGCAAAAGGCTTCATGAGGGCATCCCCATGGAGCTCAGGTTTTAAGAACAATGAATTCAGAGCTCTGTTGTGACTTGAGGTTCCAGCATGAAGCAGAAGACCAGGTTCAGGTTCTGTGAAAAGCGAGATCATAGTCTTCAGTCACAGAATATAAGACCCACCTGCCATTCAGACTCACAAGACTCAGAGTAGGACCCAGGCACCCTGCTTTTTGTCAGTACTTCCTGTGTGTTCCAATGTGCTGAGAGTTCTTATAGTCTTTGTCCAATGAGGCTGTCTGCCCTGGGTTGCAAGAACCTGATGTGAAGCAGCACACCGCGATTCCTGTTGATGGCATGTGGTAGGTGCTAAGGATGCAGACAGGAATGAGCCACGATCAAGAAATCACAGACCCAAGGTGGGCCAGTATTTGAAATCCCCAATAAGGCTCATGGATGTAGGGAAGTGTTGCTACAGTCCAGTCTCCGCTCTGTCTTGCATAGCCTTGAGTCAATCACTTGATTATTCCATGACTCACTTTCATTAATGGACTTTGATGAGATTTCTCACTTGGAAAGTGAGGACCAGGGAAATAGTCTCTTCAAGGGTCTGCCCAGCTACATTTCTGGGGGTAACATTCTTTTTCAGTCAGGTCCCATTTTCTAATCTGCTAGATAAGATGGACCCGCTTAGCCAGGATCTAACACTTCAGGCAGGACAGAAGGGCCTGCTCCTGCTGTGAGGGTCTGATGGTTTGTGAGGGTCAATGATATTGTCATAAAGCCCACAAATTAGTTTTTGATAACAATTCCTTTAAACACAGTTGCAAGCCCATGATATATACTCAGGAACAGCTGGAGGGTATCTTTGCGCCTCAGAGAAGCCCTTATTTCTTGTTCTCATCTCCCCATCTTAGTATCATTAGCTTTAATACATCACTAGAATCTCTCCTATACTAAGAACACTTCTCAAGTTTATTCCATCATCTGTTCCCGGAGGACCATGGGGAATATTCAGCAGTGGGGAGGGATCCACATTAACAGCCTGGGATCCCCGATATGCAGTTTGTGCTGAGAGAAGATTTGAGGAACACACACTGGCTATTACTCATCTTGCTCATTTTAATAGCTGGCATAAGGCCTGGTACAGAGTAGGTGTGAGCAAATGTTTGTTGAATTAAGTTTCTGTAGTTTAAGTATTAAGTATGTCAAGCTGACATTAACTATTCAGATCTCAGTATCAGAAATAGCTTCGATGCTATTTGTGTCTTACAGAGAAAATTATGAAATAGATCACGTTTCTCTCTTTGCATTGCCTGCTAGGAAACTCAGAGGTAAATTAGTGGTCCATCTCTAGTAAATGACTAAAATATAAATCTGATGTGTGTGTGTGTGTGTGTGTGTGTGTCTGCCTGCCTGGTGTCACATTGTTTTTCTCAAGACAGATATTAATTGTACTGAATTATTAAATCTGCCTCAAATTCTTTTCAGAATAAGGAACAACCAACTCATTAAGTCTGAGGCAATATCTGGGACAATTTCTGGTGTATAACAGAAAGTCAAAATAGTTACTTAGTGTATGAATGAATGAATGATGTTTTTTAATCTGAGTCTTAAGCTTGCACTCCAAGGGGTTTGTTTGTTTCTGTCTCTCTTTCTTTCCTTCTTCCTTTCCCTCTTTCTTTTTTCTTCAATCAGCATCAGAGTCACAGTCCTTTAAAACAAACAGGGGTAAGTGGAAAAATCATTCTGGGAAACAGATGCAGCAGGGCAGAATGACCTGCATGAGACCATGCCTAAATTCAATGGCTCTAAGGTGGTGGTGGCCCATGTGGTTTTTCTTCTGACCTGCCTATCGCATTTTTCATTACTCCCTCAATCCTTCCTTTGACCTTCAAAGAGAGAGAAAGGAGTTTCATTCAATTCAAGAGAGCAGTGTCTCCCACACTGATGGAATTGCTATGAGCCCACTTGTCTTTTTCTCCATTGCTATAACAGCGGCAGCTCAGCTAATAGCTCACAATATGATTTTCTTTCACAAAGTCAGAGGGAGAAACAGTGAGAGAGTGTTGGTAGCCCCATTCAACAGGCAATCCTCAGTTTTCCAGGAGGCTGGGAGAGGATAGTCCTCCTTCTGATGTTTATCTTGGACAGAAGCCAGCCAGCTCATTGCTGAATGCAAGAGCCACCTCATCTTGTCAAACATCTTCGTTAAAGCATGGCCAAGGGAGAGCTAATGTAGCTGGGTTTTGGTGGAAATGGATAACTTATGCATATGTGTTCACACACACACACACTATATATATACACATTATATATACATATATAGTGTGTGTATATAAACACACACACACACACACACACACACACACACATTTCAGTACTCTGTAGAGAGCTGAGGAACCCATGTTCCTCAACTGCCTGACTCTACTCTTCCAGCATGTCCCCAAGAGTGTTCCTTCAACTCCACCATTTTCACTGCTCTATATCTGCAGTAGAAGTCTCAGCCCAGCTAATGAGTTTTTAACTGAAGACCCCCTAGCCAAAAGAGCTCTTCCTTCTCCTTCATTTTTACCAACCTATGCGTATTTGGAAAGACACAGGCCAAAGGTTAGCATTTTCCCTCAAACCATATCCATACCCACTTTTGGCCAATCAGTTTCCTCTGTTATTCCCTCAGTGGGAGGTAGTAGGTTTGCCTGTGGTAAGCATTTGAAGGAACATATCTACAGAAGAGTCATTTAAAAAGATGCCGTCAATGAACTTGAAGGCCTTTGAGCTATTCATCTTCTTAGCATGCTTTTCTTTCTTGGTCATCCTGGGAGATTTAGCTCATATGAGATCTCCATGAAAAACCAATCACTCTTTCATTGTGTTTCCTGTATGGAACCTGTAGCCATGAGAACATCACCAATTTATGTGGCCACCAGGAGGTTATGTGTCTGGTTGTCCCAGTGTGCTGTGAGCTCCTCTTTAGAACTCTCTCTCCTTTATCCAGCCATTCTACTCTTGCCTATCCAGGGGAAAGGTTGCTGTGGGTGATCATGTGTATTCATTCAGCCTTCTGTTGATTCATTGGGTTGCTGCTCTCGCCTTACTCAGATTTCTTGCCCTACCTGTAAGGAGTAGACTCTGCAGAAATCCTTGCCAGAAAGAAATCTGAGGTACGAGTCCCAGCAGCTCTCCTGGTTCATGACAATAAGTGTGATGATCACCCAGTCTGAAGGCTGGGCCTTTGTCACATGTGCAGATACATCTTCTGAGTCACGCTTGGCCGGTTATTGTTTGAACCTCTGTCTGATGAAGGAAAAGACCCAGTTCTTTCCTGCAGTCTGTTCTTAAGGTTTCTTTTACTGGTTTTACCTTCTGGTTTGATCTTTCTCAAGAGGGTTCTGTGAGTTTGACTCAGCTTGAGATACATTTATACACACAAACTCCCCTGGGAGGAAAGAGTAGTTCTGTTGGAAATTCCATATGAAGTTGAATGTAATTCTCAATTATAGCCCCAGCTCACTGGGCAAGCTCCGAGTCTTCCTCAGGCAGAGGTATAGTAAATTTAGAACATGACAAGTCATTGTGGAGTAGACAATGTCTGGGGCTGTATTCTAAGACAGAGGAGTTGAACAGACAAATTGGAAAGTTAGCATTTTAGCTATTTCCCAGGTTTTTCAAGATAAAAAGGAGCCGTTTTAGATCATTAAAGGGCACATATTTTAATGAATCTCTCCATCTGAAGGCTGATGTCTGATTCTGTAGCCCTTTGGTTCTTAGAAGTTAGTTACTTTATACAGTCTGGATATTAGCCCTTTATTAGAGTTGGTCGTTGACCTTAACTCCTGAGCAAATGGAGTTCTACTCAGAAAGTGCTTTCCTACACTTGTATATAGTGTAGGGTTTCCCTAAAAACAAAATTAATTACTTTCTCTTTCTTCCAAATCCTAATGTTCACATCAGCTAGAAAGACTGTTTTTCTCTGGCTGAATGGCTCTGTTGAAGAGGCCCTTCACACTTAGTTTGGGCTCTTTCGTTGATGGGCTCTTCCCTCATCCATCCTTGCTTCCTTCTCCCCTTTGAGACACCTATTCTGGTTCTCACACAGCACACTTGATTAAGGAAAACTCTCCTCTAATACTGAGATGCCTGTCCTTGCCTTGGTTCCTCCCAATCATTTCAGTTCTACTTCTTGTAGTATTTGCCCCCTTTGCTCCCTGTGTTGAACTCTTACATGAAGTGTCCATTTCCTTAAGTTTTCATGGACTTCTACTTCGAGATTTTTGTCACCTGGACCACTCTTCTTGAGGACTCACATGAGACTCTGGCAACAGCCATCCAGAGTGGCTGAGAAGAAATTTAGATTTAACAAAGTTATTAGAAGACTTCCCAAAGGGCTCACTTCGTAATTGCAACAAAACACCATGAAATCCCTAATTTCCTATTTCTCTCCTTTTGCTTCAACTTCAGTCTCTCACTTTTCTCCAACAAAGTTCTGAGAAAATGCACCAACTCAGCCTAGTATTAGCCTTCCTGTTGGGGAAGGAGGTAGAAATGAAGGAAATGGAAGTACTGAGAGAATCTTTGTTGGGCTTGGTACTGGATAAGGTGAACGGCCACCAGTGCAAACTGACCTAGGCAAAGCAGGACATGCCTCTTTACTCATTTCTGACTTCCCATTTCTAGCAATTGACCTTCAAATAGCACTGGCTTTTGGAATGCTAAGTTCTGTTGGCATCTCATGTTAAACTCCTCAAGAGCTCAGAAGCCTTTGAGAACATATTTAGGCTATTTATGATAAAGATATTTAGGATCTGGAGTGGAGGTGGATCCTAATGCTATGGATCCTGTTGATGTGTGGATTATATAGATTTTTGGTTAAAATTTTCTGGACAAAAGTATAAGGGAAGCAGAAGAAGAAGTAATATTCTGTTTTAGTTCAATTTTTATTAAACTAGTAGCTCCATTACATTTAAGTAATAGATTGCTTTTTACTCCTGCTTTGCCCTCTATATGGGGTGAGAAGGTGGAAATGACCAAGCTATCCCTTCACCTTCCAGCCCTACAGGATTTAGTTGTCCAGCCTCTCATAGTTCCCTAAAAAAAAAAAAAAAAAAAAAAAAAAAAAAAAAATGAACATGAATTGACAATTTTTCTGTTCCCCCAAGTGGGGCCTCCTGCCTCATTGCTTAGGGTGTAGGGGCTGATTTAGGAGTGCTATGATATGCTCTGTGGTCTTCTCTTTTACTTGTCTTGGGTAGTGGGTTTGCCAATGATCTCTTCAGTTGCCTTAGTCTGCCTTATATCCGGTAGCAATCCCTATGTGTTTTGATTATTGACACTATTCCTGAGCTATTTCGTTATTTTAGCAGGAATTTGGGAATTAGCAGGATTAAATTCTTGGACACAGATGGACATAATGAATAGGATAAATGGAAGTTAACTTAGACTCTACCGGGCGAGGCACAGCAGGAAGGTTTACTGCAGTCCGTTGGTTTAGTTCATCTTCCTGTGTCATGATGAGGACTCGACCCAGGGCACTTCACGTGCTGGCGAGTGTTCCAGTGTTGACTACATGCCCTGCCTATTTTTACTTTTTGTTTTGAGACAGAGTCTAATTAAGTTGCCTAGGCTGGCCTTACACTCACCGTGTGCTCAGCTTAGTTTTGATCTTGGGATCCTCCTGTCCTAGCCCTCTGGTTAGCTAGTTTTGCAGGCCTGTGCTCACATCACATTTGAAGTTCATTGTTTTGGTAGTTATAATGAAGTTGCATCATGTACATTTCTGGGAATGTTATTTTATCTTATTTTTACAACAGCTCTAAAACTTGTAGTTATTATCTGTATTTTGATAATTTATAGAAAGCACTTTATTATTATTTATCAACTTACCCAGTGGGTATGGACTTTTGAACTCCTCAGGCCTCCTACCTGAGACTCATATTTTCTTTACTCTAGGTAGATATTTGGGTGCTAGTTTTATATTTTGTAATAGCCACACTACCCATAATAATATTTACTGATTTTTTTCCTATAAACTAATTTATTATAACTTAACAGTATTTATGTGTTTATTAGGAAACAAAATTAACATCAGTTGTCATATGTGGAAAGTAATCATGAAAAAAAGTGAGGGTGGAGCAGGGTTCTTATACTTAGCTAAATATCGATTGATACATATTGTTGTTTCTAAGTCTAAATTCTACTCTCTTTTTGTTAAAAAGAGACACTTTAACTGGGTGTAGTGGTATACACCTTTAATCCCTGGACTCGGCAGGCAGAAGCAAGTGGATCTCTGAGTTTGAGGCCAGCCTGGTCTACAGAATGAGTTCCAGGACAGCTAAGGCTACATGGAGAAACCCTCTCTCAAAAAACAAACCAAACCAACCAACCAACCAACCAACTAACCAACCAACCAACCAAACAGAAAACCAAAACAAAAAGGAGAAGCTTTAGCATAGCTTGTATTTTATATCACTGAAACAAAAATGTGATGTTTAATATTGTATCTGTGTAGAAACCTCTTATAGACAATTTATGACTTCTCAAGTTACTTCTCTGAGAAACACTGGATAAAACCATAGTGATGCAATGAATGAGTGAACATTGAATATGAGTTGTGTAATTCTGGTGGAGTCCATGGCTATTAATGTTTGTGTTGGTTCAGTTGCGTATATAGAGAGATCAGTAGCATCTGATGGGCCCCTACCATGGGCTGACCATGTAGAGATGAAGTAGATACAATTCTGTCCCTGGAGGTTGCTTGTGGTCTCACTAGCATTAGCAATGGTACAAATTCCTAAGGTCTCTAACACCAACTTGGAGGGTATATAAGTGAGTGCCCCAAAGGTGTGGCTATCTGAGCTGGGTATTGAAGGGCTATCAGTTTTCTAGAAGGTACACTTCTTCTTCTTCTTCTTCTTCTTCTTCTTCTTCTTCTTCTTCTTCTTCTTCTTCTCCTCCTCCTCCTCCTCCTCCTCCTCCTCCTCCTCCTCCTCCTCCTCCTTCTTCTTCTTTTTGGTTTTTTGAGACAAGGTTTCTCTGTGTAGCTTTGCACCTTTCCTGGATTGCACTCTGAAGACCAGGCTGGCCTTGAACTCACAAAGATCCACCTGCCTCTGCCTCCCAAGTGCTGGGATTAAAGGTGTGCGCCGCCGCCGCCGCCGCCGCCGCCGCCGCCGCCGCCGCCGCCACCACCACCACCACCACCACCACCACCACCACCACCACCACCACCTGGCTGGTACATTGCTTCTATAAAGAAAGAAGAATAGGAAAATCCATGGTCATCTAGAGAGAGAAACTTATTCTTTAGCTGAGCTAAAGTATACAGCCAAAAGTGAACAAAGTGGGCCGGTGTGGGGACATGTCAGAAAAGAAGTCTGGAGTGCTAGTGGAAGTTTGGACTGATCTCAAAGATATTAGGGAATCACCCAGAAAATGTAAGTAGGAAATGACATAATTAGATGTGCATTTTAGCCGGGCGGTGGTGGCGCACGCCTTTAATCCCAGCACTCGGGAGGCAGAGCCAGGCGGATCTCTGTGAGTTCAAGGCCAGCCTGGGCTACCAAGTGAGTTCCAGGAAAGGCGCAAAGCTACACAGAGAAACCCTGTCTCGAAAAACCAAAAAAAAAAAAAAAAAAAAAAAAAAAAGATGTGCATTTTAGAAAGGTCACTTTTGGCTGGGTGGTGGTGGTGCACACCTTTAATCCCAGCACTCAGGAGGTGGAGCCAGGTGGATCTCTGTGAGTTCGAGGCCAGCCTGGTCTACAGAGTAAGATCCAGAACAGGCATCAAAACTACTTGGAGAAACGCTGTCTCAAAAAACAAAAACAAACAAACAAAAAAGGTCACTTTTGTAACAATAAGAAGAGATGTGAATGGAAAGAAAGAGAGAGTAAGATGTCACCGCGCTGTCTGGCTGGGGTGCTGAAATGTACTTAAGCTATCTCATGCAAATTCTATTTTTTAGTTTCATTTGCCTATGGAAAAGATTTTGGCAGATACCACCCTGGCCAGTGCACTGAACAGAAGGTCTGTTCCTGTGGCCTAAACAGAGTTGCCTTGGAATTATTATTATTATTAGAGATGCTCTAATTTATGTTGATTTTTCCAAATCTTTCTTGACTTTGAATAACTTGAATGATTGGGGACTGATTGTGAGTGTTTTATAATCCCTTTACCTCACTGATATCCACACAAGATGGAGATCCACCCAACATGGGTGTCCAGAAGGTTCTTCATGGAGTTCTTGAAATATGGCACGTCTCACTCACAGTTGATGCCTGACAAATGGACATAGGTATTCTGCACCTATAGTCACCCCTGTAACATGAATCTTAGAAGGTCTTATTAATAAAATCAAACCTGAGGCCAGTTATTGGGGTGAATGCTGGAAGATCAGAGAAGCAGAACAAGCCACAGCCACCTCACCTTGCCAATTCCTCAGCTGATCCTGTTTCCTCAGACTGGAAGCCTCTGAGTCTTCATCCAAATGGATCTCAGCTGAACTGCTTCTCAAAAGCCTAAAAGCTTAACCAGCTAAAAGCTTCTAGTTTCTGGTCTTCACACCTTATACACCTTTCTGCTTTCTGCCATTACTCCCTGGGATTAAAGGCATGAGTCACCATGCTTGGCTGTATCCTTGAACACACAGAGATCCAGGTAGAACTCTGCCTCTGGAATGCTAGGATTAAAGGCGTGTGCTACCACTGCCCATCCTCTGTGTTTAATATTGTGGCTGTTCTGTTCTGTGACCCCAGATAAGTTTATTAGCGTGCACAATATTTCGGGGAACACAATACCACTACACACCTCCGTGCCTTTCATATCATAGATAAATAATGCAATTCTCTGTTAGTATTTTATATAATTACTGTCTAGTTTATAAAGAATTATGCTTTTAATTCAATAGACTAGGGGTGGGTAGGTTTTCTCTTGTTAATAATAAAATTCATTGCAAAGCAAACTGGGTGAGGTGAGCTGGTGGCAACCAACAGCTGTCTGATTGGACTTAAGACACACTCAATAGGAGGAAATCATTCCTGGTACTAGAAGTCCAGCCAGCTTCCCAAGACTCGTGAGATCATAGACCTTAGAAAATAATGCACTACCACTACTTTGCTAGACAAGCACAATTACTTACTACCTTCTAAATCATACCATTATATCCACAAATAATTGAAACTACTACCCAATGTCAAAGATGCCCATTTTTACAGCAAATGAAGACCATCACTAAAACCCACAGCTGGACACAATGAAGAGATCAACAGATCATATGGAGCTCAACTCCAGAAGACACATCTACATTATAGATCCTGTATCTACGGCTCAGGCCTATTGCAGAAGAGGGGACAGAAAGATTGGGAGAGCCAGAGTATTAGGGAGTCTGCTGTGAAACAGTCTACTCTATAAATGCCATGAATAAACAAGACAAGAACAATGGCAATATCAATGGATGTGTTAATGTGGAAGCGAGGAGATCTCACAGGATCCTACACTTAGACAAAGAACTACAGGCAACTAATGACTGCCTTGAGAATGAGAATTAGTCTCTTCCAGGGATGAGCCCTACTGGTTGTTCAGTGAAGAGTGCTCAGTTTTGAAACCACACACACACAAAGAACAAAATTAGATTCAGCAGTTAGTATGTGAATTTATTCATGCATATATGTATATGCATACACACATACATATATACATGGGTAACAATAATAAAGAAAAAGAGGCTATCAGTTTGAGAATGGAGACATAGGAAGGGAATGAAGGAAGGTACTTGGGAGGGGCTGGAGAGAGAAAAGGGAGGAGGGAAAGTGATGTAATTCTATTTCAACTATGAAATAAATAAATAAAATATAAAAATAAAGACTTTGCTTGACTAATCTCTACACATATTGTCTGGGACAATGACTTCATCTGTCTGAGCCTACCATTTTATTTATAAGTTAATTTGGATATTTGGACCATCCAGAATGACAGATAAGTTACTTTTAATGAACCAGTTTCAGGAGGTTGGCAGTGACTGTCCAGAGTGTTGGCTTTCTTCCCCTGATGGGTCTTTTTGAATATTTTTCTTTCAGACACATCCCTTTCTCATGCAACTTTAATGATACATTACATTGTATATCTGTTTCTATATTCTGATGCTTTGGAAAATTACAAATCATTGTAATGGCTAACATTGTTTTCATCATCTCAAAGGCAAGTTTTAGTTTCTTGGGTACCATTCTGTCTGGTTGAAAATGTACAGCTAAGGAACTAAGAAGCCACATCATGTCCAGTAAGAAAGAGGACATGGCATTAGCTATGTAAATGTTAAGGTTAGCAACACTATGTGAGTTTTCATTTGGCTGGGTGGTTTGTACAACTTTTACCTTAACTCTTGAGTTCTTCGAGACTCCACACTTAGTATAGAAGTAAGTAATAGCTACCTAGCTAGAATTAGTTATTTTTATTATGGTTTATCTGTTGGGTGTAACTTTTAAGTCTGAAAACAAAACAAAACCTCAAAGCCATCAGTTTAGTGGCTGCAAACTGATAGACCATGTTTGTGGAATGTGTTATTTGTCAGTCTTAGTACTTTCTGGGCAGTTAAGATGACATAAGATATGCCTGCAAGACACTGCAGTGCTCTGGAATTATTCACTTTTGTTCTTGCAGCTTTCTTGGCCACAGTGGAACTTCTATTGCATCTGTCCCTGCTCCATGGGACCTGGTTGTCCTTAGCTGATTATGACCAACCCTCTTCTCTTTACTATTTCTATCCAACTTGGAGTAAACATTTTTTAAAAAAATTTGTCCCACCACACTTGCACCTAGGTTGCAAATTTTGAGTATAACCTTACTGAATGTTGGGAATCATAAAAGGTAAAAACATGCAAAGAACATTAACAGCTTGGTGTTTAATGTTTGTCAGCTCCAAGAATGCCAGGTGTGCCACCCTTCACAGACCTTTGTATGGTCACTGCCTACATTCTCTAACTCAAAGAGGTCATTTAACCCTTTCTACAGGTGCCTCTTTGACATACCTTATGTCTCCTTTAGCTCAGTCTAGACCCCAATTTATGAAGACACAATGTGAGAATAGGCTTTTATTCCCCTGTCTCCCCTCATCCCTCCAGACCTATGGATTTGCCTCGTTACCCTTTTATGATGTCCTAGCCTCTATCTTGAGGACAGTGCATATCAGAAACATCCATTGTTTTTAGGCAAAACTCTGCCCCTGAGCCTGTGCTCTGCATGGAAATGAACTATTCCGTCATCATTTCATAAATGTTAGGTTGTTCTTGGATGATATCATAGTTTAGTCCAAGATAGATTTAAATATGTTCCATCTAATCTTAACTACAGCTTGAAGTACAGACAAGATCTTCTCTACTTTTCTCATAGTCTTTTGGCTCTCTACTTCCAACCTCTAATGCAAAAAAAATATAGACACTTCCCTCAGAATAACAATCATATTTAGAGAAAAATTCTTCCTTTAAGGACACTTCATAGTCTACAAAGATACTGTGGCACTAAAGCAAATATCACTCTTATACCCAAAGAGAGTGCTTTACTTCTTGATTTAAATGTTTACACTTAGTTAATAGTGACTTCCAATTTCCTCCTGTATACAGGCAGGGCATACTGTTTTACATTTGGGTCATTTAAAAGTCTACTGTGCTGGTATTTAAAGAGCAAAGGCCAAGGGTTAGTGGGGCTCAAAGGTTAAATTAATCTTTTAGTTCCTCGAAGAACAAAACCACTGACATTTAGATGGTTTTGTCTCTTTGATTTCAAGATCTAAAACAACAACAAAAAACAAAAAAAATCATTGTGTCTAGTTTGGCAAGATGTTTCCCTCACACTAGAGCTGCTGTCACATTTTCTATAAAGGACGAGACAGTAACTATTTTAGGCTTTGCTGGCCATTAGATCTCCGTCTAGGCAATCTGCTGCTGTACACAGATAATAAGGAAATGAATGTTCATGGTTATGTTTAAATAAAACTTTATTTGTTAACACTGAAATATAAAATTTCATATGTCACAGACTATTAGTCTTATTTTTCTCAACTACTTAAAACGATAAAACTTGGACTAGGTGATGGCTCAGTTGGTAGAGTGCTTATCTTGCAAACACTGGTACCTGAGTTGGATCCCCAGAACCCATAAAAAATTATGGGCATGGTGGTGCTCACCTGTAATTTCAGTGAGTGGGAGGTGGAGATAGGTGGATCCCCAGGACTCACTAGCTAGCTAGCGTCATCTACTTGGTGGATTCTAGGCCAGTAAGAGACCTCACTAACAAAACGGTAGATGCACTGCCTGAGGAAGAACACTCAAGATTGTTTGTCCTCTGGTCTACACACACACACACACACACACACACACACACACACACAGAGAGAGAGAGAGAGAGAGAGAGAGAGAGAGAGAGAGAGAGAGAGAGAGAGAGTATAAAAACCAATTTCAACTTTAGTAATACACATAAAGGTGATGGGCTGGGATTTATTTGGTGACCCCTGGACTGGGATTCTGAATTACATTATGAAGTTATATATCCATGTCAAGTGTTTTTGTTGTGTGGTTCATCCATGCTAGACAAGCACTTCCAATTCAGCTTTATCCTCAGCTCTCACCTTAAGTTTTATGCGGGGGGTGTCTTATAATAGAGGAAAACCCAGATCCTTTGGGGATGACACAGGACCCATAAATTAACTTGGAAGTCTCTCTCTCTCTCTCTCTCTCTCTCTCTCTCTCTCTCTCTCTCTCTCTCTCTCTCTCTCATGCTCTGTTTAGACTGGGTACAAATCTAAATGCATCTAATTTTTGGGAGCATCTCAGAATGCGGTTTTGGTATGGTTGTATTTGAAAAAAGATAGCTTATATGTCAGAAGGGAAAAGGAAGAAAGCCGAAGCCTTCTGGCTATCCAACTCAAAAATGAAAGGCAGTTTTGGTGAACAATGCTAAAATAAGGTAGACCACACAGCTTAAACTGCAGTGAAGAGTGATGTGTTCTGATCTTGCTGTTTGGAGATTGAGTGACTGGTCATCCTAACGGGTAGTGAGCAGGCTCAGGATTGAAACCACAGAGCTGAGTTGAGTGTAAACAGGCATGTGCAAAGGGACACTCAGGATCTGGGCACCCCTTGCACATGTGTACATATGTGCACACCACAGCGGGATAGCAAGAGCCTGCTCCTCATTTGCCTTTGCTAAAATATTCTTCCTTCACTTCCACTTGTAAAAGCCTCCTCTGTCAAGGTTGAGGGCAGGCGTCATGTCCAGGCAAAGCTGGCCAAGGCAAAGCAGATTCCGTGCCTCTCTGTCTCTCTGTCTCTGTCTCTGTCTCTGTCTCTCTGTCTCTCTGTCTCTGTGTGTGTGTGTGTGTGTGTGTATGTGTGTGTGTGTGTATGTGTGTGTGTGTATGTGTGTGTGTGTATGTGTGTGTGTATGTGTGTGTGTGTGTGTGTATGTGTGTGTGTGTGTGTGCGTGCTTCTTTGTTTTTGGTATTTTTTGTCTTTTTTTTGTTTTGAGTTTGATTTTCTTTTTATTTTCGGAGAGAGAGAGAAAGAAAGAGAGAGAAGGAGAGGAAGGGAGAGAGAGAGAAAGGAGTTAGGTAAGCAGGAAGGCAGGTAGGATCTGGGAGGAGTTGTGGGAGGGAAAACAAGATCAAAATATATTGTATGAAGAATTTATAAACAAAAACAAGTAAAAACAAACAAAGAAACGAAAACAAAGTCCAATACTAAGTCTCCTGAGAACCCAGCCCCCGTCTCCTCCCTTCCCACACCTATTCTAAAATTAGCATCTTCTTTGTTCCTTTCTGCACATCCAGTTTGGATCCTGGTGGCCTCTCGCAGGATTGTGGGCTCTTTAGGCAAGAATTATTGACTTTCTTCACTTCGGGTTTTTTTTTTTTTTTTTGTCTCTCTAGTGCTTACTATATACAGTTGAGCACAGTCTCCCAAAGAGCAGCATAACCTATATGCAGAAATGACCATGGCTAAATAATAATGCTTGGTACTTTGTCCAGGAAGGTTCTTTGAGGGCATTTGAATTCTCTGATTGAAGAGAGGGTCTGCTTGCACTTACAAAGGTTCATTCTTCACATCTGCAATCTGCAGGAGAACTGATTCCCTCTTGCAAATGCCTACTCTTCCCTCTGGCAGATAGTCACCAGCCTGTGCTTTCAGCAGAAATCATAAGCATGTCTACATCCCTGCCTAGCTTGACATGTGACTCATGGGAGCTTGGGCCAAGGTGTTGTCAGGATAAGTACCTGTTTATGTGTCTGTGGACTCAGAAAGAAGGCAGGGAGGCAGGAGAATCCCTAATGTTGCCTTTGGATGCTGGTTGGGTAGGTGAACTTGGGGCAAGACCCCGAATCAAATAAATCAGAGGTCATCTAGTCCAACCACTTTTCTGTTCAGATGGGAAGGCCAACACCCAGGAAGATGTCTTGGCTCTACTCCATTTAGAGTATTGCTGTCAGGGCTGACATCCAAATAACCCTTTTGTTCCCAGTCTAAGGCCCTTTAAAATTATCAATTCAATGAATTATTCAATAAACATTACTGAGGCCACCATCTATTGAGACTTCTGGGCCATGGGAGACTAAGTGTGATTTAGCATGCTGTATCCAGGGGATGCAGAGAATAGCAGTTAGGGTGCCTTTTTGGGCTTTGTGTGGATTTGAGTTGCACACCATGTCTTCCTTTTTCTAAATGAGGGAACTCAAAATGCTATTATGGTGCCTCAGCGAAGCAATTCATGCCAACCTCCCAGCATGTTACCTGAGGAAGGGCATGGTCAATACTTATCCTGTAGACAAACATCAAGATTTATCCTGTAGACACCAGCTGTTGGGGAACAGTGGTCTCAGTGACTTGATTTGGAAACATACAGAGTCAGGCAAAATATTTGGAGAAACTGACTTCAAAATAAAAGCAAATAATTCATTTCCTTTCTTCAGATAGTGTTGGCTCTAATCTGCCCACCTCAAAGCTAATGGCCATTTTCTGTCTCCTTGGAGAAGTGACAATGGAGGGAAGGGGGCGTTTCAATGAAAAGAGCTTCATCTGGGTGGGACAGTGGCATTCCCAGTTTCTGGTCTTCAGGGATCGTATAAATCCGGCCACATTCACTTCTGAATTTTCCAGGGAGCTTCCCCAGCTAACTGCCAGCTCAGTCATACCCTGGTGTGGACAAATCAAGGGCTCCCCCAGAGCTGGGCAAGGGCTCCATACTGCCTCCCTCACCAGCTGGCATAAGTGGGTCACTGCTTCTCAGGCACTTTTCTGGTCTCGTTTGTCAATGGGAGTCCCATGGGGTGCAGCTCACCCTGGTTTCATGCAATGTTGCAATCGAAACTATTGAATCTCAAAATGGAATATAATTAAGGCTGGGTTAATAAAGCGTGCTCCACTCCTAGCCAGCAAAGGTGTCATGTTTCTCCCTGCAGATTTGGCAAGGAAATTTAATCTCCAGTTTTGTCTGGGCAGACTGAGTCATAGGTGTGTCATGGAGCAGAAAGCCTCTTGTTCTACTTGGTATAGTCACTGTACAGACAGCTCCGTCCCTGCAAATTCATTCAGAGCACAGAGAGCCCAGCCTGTGACAGTGCCCACAAGGGAAAGCTCATGTTGCCATGGCTTTCGAGATTCACCTGCCTCTGGTTAGTGAGAATGAGGGCCTTGAAGCTGATCCAGAAGATGTCAGCCCTCAGGCTCAGCTGGGAGCATAGACAATAAACAAAAACAGAGTGTGTTTATTGTCAAAGCAGCATGAAGCTTTGTCTAGCGTTTCTCCATGTCTGGGTTCATCTTTCTTCTTTCCTTCTAGCACACTGTATTACTCCTTCTTGAGGATGTAACATGACAGGCTTCCCTGACATTCCCAAATTGAGACCATTAACATTCATTAGGACCCCTTTAGCCTCAAATCATCAATATCGAGTAACAAAAATAGCCACGTATGATTATGGTTGAGGCTGAGTTGGGCATATTTCTAGCCTCTCATCTGACCATGCAGGCCTCCTGTAGATCATAAGTGAGGAAACTAGTCACAAAGAGGGCAACCAAAAGCCCAGGGCCATGCAATTAATTCATTTGCCCAGTACAGTGTGCCAGGCCCAGAAGTATATCCCCGAACACTCAAAACAATCTGTCTTCATAAACTTTGTGCTTTAAAGTGCACATAAACAACAAATGGATAAAGTACACAGTATGTTAGAAGGAGATAAGAGAAATGCATGGGAAGGGATGAATGGAAGGCGGAGCTGGGATTTGAACCTGATTTCCTTTACCTCTGCTTTGCTCCCAAGATTTCAGCTTACCTCTGGTTTTTGCAAATTCTTGTAACTGCTTCCTTCCCAGTCCCTCTCCCTCTTTAGGCTGTACACGGAGGGAGCAGCAACGTTCCCTAATCAGCTCCCCTCCTGCTTCTGTGCATGCATGCCATCAGCATGTGGCCTAGTGGCCACACGATGACACAGGACGTGCCAGAGAGCACTAATTTCTCAGGAGTCTATCCAGTCTTGGAGGCTGGGTTCTGATGTAAACATGTCCTTTTACCCGAGGCAAGTGATGGGGCCTATAAAATCTGCAGAACAGGAGAAGCATAATGATGGCTTTTGACTTCCCGTCAGCTCTCCCCTGAGGACTTACGAGACAGAGTGGGAATAAGGACTGCAGGATTTTGAAGACAGGCACCTGTTCTTCTCAGCAGTGTGGGCACAGTTCAGAATCCCACCCGGGCTCTGACAGTGTTCACAGGAGGGCCTGGGTCTGCAGAAGTGGTATTTGTTTTACTCACTAACATTTCCAAGTAGATTTTCTGAGCTGCCTCTTGCAGACTCAGGGTCTGCACCATGATTCCATGCTATTTGAAACAACAGTTGAAATGAAAGGACAGTTCTTCTCCCTTTACCAAAGTGGGCTCTTAATCAGCTCAAAGTCAAGTGTTTCTGACATTTCCTTTCTAATGCAGAGGAGAAAAATGCTAAAAATGCTAGATTTTTGTTTGAGCAAAATCTCATTTGTTCTCTGGGCCTCAGGGGTGTATGCATGTGTGTGTGTGTGTGTGTGTGTGTGTGTGTGTGTGTGTGTGAGAGAGAGAGAGAGAGAGAGAGAGAGAGAGAGAGAGAGAGACAGAGACAGAGAGAGAGACAGAGACAGAGAGAGAGACAGAGAGACAGAGATACAGAGAGAGAGGGAGGTCTGGCTGAAGGATGTACAGTCAACAATCAATTATTTTTAGTGCTTTGACCAAATATGAGTCTTTGTATTAACAGTGCCCTCTGCAAAACAGAGCTTCTCTGCCTGAGGCTGAGAGAGGCACAAGCTTCTTGCTATAAACATAAATATTTAGAAGGAAGCTTGACAGCACATCTATTTAGGGAATCAACAGGAAAGGGGGCTTCAGAGGCACAGGAAGCGAGTAGCAGGAGCTAGTCGGAGGGAAAATATAACTATATATGTATGTATACATATATATGAGAATTTTTGACAGTTTGATGTATACATATATCCAACTGTCAAAAATTCTCATTTGTTGATCCAAAAGGCAGCTATGGGGCTATTGGAATGCTTTTTTTTGGTCAGATGTCAAATATAAGTCACCAAGGAAAGTGTCCATGAATCCATGATTGCTACATGAGTCGGATTCTGCAATCAGTAGTGTAGGGACAGAAAGTGGGAAATCCCAAGGACAATATCACAGTACGTGGAGATGAAGCGGGGAGCTCCTGTTTAATCCTCTTCTGTGGCTGCCAGCTCAGCATCCTGAACCTGTTCGGTCACACCCACACTCAGAAAACAGAAGGGAGGCTCTCTGGGTGTTTTCCTGCTCACCTGCTGCTGTGTCCTTGAGCAGAATGAACTAGTTAGATAGTAGCATTGCCAAAATCCATTTGACAGAGGCAGGTAGGTCAGTGCAGGAGCATTTGCTTGGCATACTCAATACTCAAGATGGAAGAGAAGGGATACTGCTCCCTGCTGGAGAATGACCCCTTCCTTATTCAGCAAGACCTGTCTCAGTAGCTTGCATTTCTCTAGCGACTCTTGGAGAGGAGTCCATAGGTCTCTTTGGCCTTTACCTTGACATCTTCAGAGCTGTTGTGAAGGTCAAGGAGTCTTTATCTTTCCTGTTTGGGAGGAGGAGAAACAGGCTTACATTTTGTTAAGTTGTCCCCACTTCAAGTTGTTACTTGATTCAAGTTCAAGACTTTTGGTTATGGCTCTGATAGTCAGTCATTTGCTCTCAAGAATAATTATCCACCATGCAGGTCATGCTGGATACCATTTCCTTATGTTTATTTAATTCTATAAATAGGTAAATCTTTTTCCCCGCAGTACTAGAGACTGAACCAAGGGCTTTGTACATACTAGAACAGTGCTTTACCTCTAAGATTTATACCTAGCCCTTTCAAAACTCTTATTTTAAAGAAGGTGTGTGTGTGTGTGTGTGTGTGTGTGTGTGTGTGTGTGTGTGTACAGTTTTGTGTGTGTTCAGGTGCACATGTGTGTGGAGGTCAGAGGACAGTCTTGAATGGTTTTCCTTAGGTATTGCCCACTTTTTCTTTGAGACAGGGTCTCTTACTAGTCTGGAAGTCCCCAAGTAGACCAGGCCGGCCAGAGAGCCTCATCGAACCATTTGTCCATCTCTTCCACTCTTACAAGTATATGCAACCATGCCTGGCATATTTTACATAGGTTCTGGGTGTCAAACTCAGGCCTTTGTGATTTCCTAGACAAGTACTTATTGACGGAACCATCTCCCCAGCCCCGATATTTCTATTTTGGGTACAGGGCATTCTTTTCTTTTCTTTTCTTTTTTTTTTTTTTGAGACAGGGTTTCTCTGTGTAGCTTTGCACCTTTCCTGGGACTCACTTGGTAGCCCAGGCTGGCCTCGAACTCACAGAGATCCGCCTGGCTCTGCCTCCCGAGTGCTGAGTACAGGGCATTCTTAAGACATCTAAACTGGCCTTAAACTTGCTCAGTGGCCCAAGAGCTTCTTGACCTTGCTCCCCCCTGCCTCAGCCTATCGAGTAGCTGGGATTATAGGACTGTGCCACCAGATTTGTCTCAAATATGAATATAATGGTATAAACATTACCATTGCCATTTGCTAATTTGAATGAGTTTTCTCCTTTGGTAGGTGACTTACATACCAGTACTTATACAGTGTGTAGTCAAGTTCAATGTCTTTGTTTATGTTGGTGCTCTCTTTACTCACAGAAAATAGTTACCATATGCTGGGGCCTGGTTGAGATGTCTCTTCCTTGAGCAGCTAATTGACAGATCTTCATAGCAGTGTCTTGCTTAACTTTTATTTTAGTTAAGAGAGACTGATTTTTCTATTAAAATGAATCCTTTTCACTCATTGTTTGTATTTAAAGTGAGGAATGTGTTATATGCATTTACTCTAATGAAACATTTCAGTGTATTTGTAAGAGGCATGTAGTTCATGGTTTCCCCATGGTTCATAATTGGGTAGTATAAAACATCCACACTCAGAAGGTAACTTCCAAGAATATACTTATACAAGCCTCATTCAGAAAGTATATAAATGAATCTCCCTTTCTTTCCCTCAGTTTTCTGAACCAGACAGTTTCTCATTGAGCCTATCTTTGGGATTCGGTTTTAAGTGTTACACAAAGTCACCCACTACCAGACGTTGGCATAGCCCAAGTTTTGATTGGCTTTGGAATCTCCTCTGCCTCTGAGGAATGACCCACTGGCTGGCTTTAGGGTTGGGGCCAGGCCATTCTTGTCCTCAGCAGTCTCCATGGTGTCAACTAGTAGAATCAGGTTGGTATCAGAGAGTTGTAGGCATGAACGCTCTATGGGAGGGTGCTCTCTGTTTCGGGGAGAGTGGAATTAGACCCAATTACATCATTATCTAGCATAAGTGCCGGTGCCTTCTGATTTCCTCCAGGGATGCTTTATGGTTTGTGGTAGGGAAGCTCTACTCACATGTCTTGTTCAAACCTTCTCTCCTTTTGGAGCATCTAGAAGGACTTTGCTTACTACATTCTTGCATTTAATTGGTTCCTTGACTGGCTTGGCTAGTGGGTTCTGAGTGGGAGTGGTGGGTGTTAGTGTTGGCCAGGCTATATAAAGTGAGGGCCTGTACCCTCACCTTTTCCCTTAGTAGCAAAGCCAGAAACCAGCCATAAGTTAAGATAGAGTTTGCTCCCCATGATAATAGGTCCATGAATGACAAGATACAACCATGATTTCTCCTCCTCTGCATTAGACATGTACCACAACCAGACAAGAAGCCTTTGAAGTGTTAAACCCTAGAGATTTGGGTGATCTCTTTGGCATTCTGACTAATACAACTGGTATCCAGTCCTTTCTCTACCTGGATTTTGCATTCTTTTCATGACTTAAACCCCTGTTCTTTATTTATAAAAGCAAAGTGCTTGGTGGATAGTCTAGGTTGTCACTAACCTCTCTCGGGGACGCTTCAGGGATTCTGAGTTCTGCCAGCAGCTTGTCCTACATCCAGGTGCCACGCTGATCTTCCTTGTGTTGGCTTTGAGCACAGAAAGCAGTGGGTAAGGGGAGTGAAGTCACAGGAAAGAAAGCCATGAGAAGAAGAGGAGAGAAGGGGACATTGTGGGGACAACAGATGTTTTAAAGTAATCAGAATCAGGAAAATGGTAAATCTATCCTGGCTCCATCAAACATTGTCATTCATGGACATAATTGATGATAATATCATGTATTGCCTATTATCTCTTTGCTGAAGTCAGTTGTTTATTTCATACACAGTAAGACCTGTTCTAGGCTAGGTCTTGAGCTATAGATATGGAGAGGACATATGCTTTGGCCTCCAGTTACTAATATCCTGGTATGAACCAGACTGGTATTCATCTCTATGTTTCAATTACAGAGATGAGGAACCTGGATCTTCACATAAAAGAACATTTGAGGTTCTGAAATTCTTTCACTGAAATAAGCAAAAACATCTACTGATGTTCAGCTCTAAGAGTGACTGGCCAGTGGCAGAAGTTTAAGGGGTCACTGGTTCTCTGGATTCTGTGGAACTTATGTAAGGAAAGCGATACTAAGTAGGCCATTTGGGTTGATCCAAGTGTCTGAGGCTGAAAAAAAATCATCTTCTCAGTTTCCCTAGACCTTAGAGAGTTCAGTATCAAGTTGAGAATATTTTTATTGCTCACTCCAGTGATGTCAACACCAAATGGTAATGCCTGCATTTATAAGATAGGAAAACACCTTCTAAACACTGTATCAAGGAAGCAACAGGAGAAACATACCACTCATTACAACTTTTAAATTAGAAATAAGAAAAAACTCTAAAAGAAGAAATTGTTAGAACTCCTGTAGCCCTGCTCAAGAAGCCAACACTTATCCTCCATGGTTTGTGGACAATGCATCCAACCGACAGCTTCTAGGGAGAAGACTCTATTAAGTGGAAAGAATCTCTGTTTCTTGAGAGCATCCAATGCCATCTCCTTTGCTCTCACATTCATCAGCATACTACCAGGAGTAACTTCCTGCCTTTGCTAATCCACCATACTTACAATATGATAATAAGAGCCCATGGTACTCAAATTGGCAAGATCCAAAATCTAACACCAACACTTTCGTAGACAAACTATCATAATCTCATGGAGACCTATTTGTTCATTCCTGAAATTGTAACATAGAGTGAAAATGTTGGTAATAGGATTAGATGATATTATGCATAGGAAATACACAGTACTTGCCACACTGTACCAATTAAGTTAATTTAATTTTTGTATTTGTGTGTATGTGTATGTGTGCATGTGTGTGTGTGCGTGTGCGTGTGCGTGTGCGTGTGTGTGTGTGTGTGTGTGTGTGTGTGTGTGTGTGTGTGTAATATGTGTGGCTGTGGCATATGTGCATGCATGTGTAGTGTGTGCTGGCCAGAAGAAAATATCTGGTGTCGTACTTTATCAGTCAGTCTCCACTTTATTTTTGTTAAACAGATCTCTTATTAAACCTTGAGCTAGGGTGGCAATCAGCAAGTGCTAGAAAATCTTGTCTCTGGCTTTTGTAGCACTTGGGATACAGGTATGTACCTGGCCATACCTAGCTTTAACATGAATATTAGGGACTTGAACACTGATCCCAGTGGCTCTGGTACTATCTCTTTGCTCTTCATCTGCTCACTTAGATCCATCTGGACCAGAAGAGGCCACTTATCTTCCACTCTCTGTGCTCATGGTTCTTCCTGCTTGAAAGTTCGTCACAATCTGTTTTTTCCTCTTACATATTTTGACTATCTTTCCATCTGGTTTTAATGGAAAAGACCCAGATATATGATTAATAGCTTTGGTTTATAATCTCAGCTTCTGTTGTTTCTAACTTAAGCCAAACGTGCAACTCAATTCATCAATGGATGCCTTTATACATGAATATAAATCATTTTTCTAAAACAAAATCTCACTGAGATGTTACATGCTTCAAACACATCAGGCTGGAACTTCTCACTGTACCTTCTCAAGTCCTTAAGTTGGTGTTATACAAGGTCAAAGAGAGTTCATTTTGTGGCCATATATGTGTGGAAAATTTGTGTTCAATCAAACATATTTGGTTCCGAAGCCTTTAATAAGTTCCCACATCTTATGGTATGAAAAGGAGAGAGTGATAGGTGGAGGTATTATGAAATGTAATATTTCTCAGGCAGGTTCTACTTATGGACTACCCAGTACTTCTTGCCATTTTCTTCTCTGTTAGAAGAATTTCTGCTTCTTTGTGGTGTTAGCTGTGCCCATTTCCTTTGCAGGTGGTCTGTGGCAGTGGAGGGCTTGAAACTGTAGCTCAGTTATTTTTCCCTGTGTAGACTGTAGATGGTGGTGATTTCTAGCAGAGATGAATGAGAGCTTCCGTGGGTCACAGAAATAGTGGTTGGGAACATTGTGTAGAGAGTGTATGGTACGTCATTTAATGGCCTGTGAGTGAAAGGGGCCTGAGCTTTGTGAAACTAAGGGGACAGAGGGACATGACATAAATCATTAGCTTCCTAGGCTCCAATACCATGTGTTCACAAGATCAGGTCCTATGACCTCTCTTTATAATTGTGTGCTGCCTTTGGGGAAATGGAACTTTTCCCTGGCTGACCTCAAGGCACACCTTAATCCTCCTTGCCTAAATGACAACAGGGAGCAGCAGGGAGGGGCAGCTTCCCAACAATGGTCAAGGCATTCTCTGAGCTTGACTCTTTCTCCTGGACACACCCAAGTACTGGCTTTGGGAGATAGGTGTATCTCTGGATGCAGGCAGCTTAAGCCATCACAGAGGTGGACACAGTAAGTGTATATGAGAGATAAGTGCAGGGCAAGATCATCTCATGTGAATCTTTAGGTCTGTGGACACGTGGGATGGAATGCGAGGAGACCCGGGACACTCGGATACTCACCAGATGGGACTCTTTCCACTCCTGGGGCTCTAGTCATCAACGCCGTTTGGTGGAATTTGTCTCTGACTTCACACTTTTGGCTTAGTTGCCATCCTCTGGGCTCAACAGCTCCTGCTGTTTCCAATGCTTTCACTGTTTTCTGGCTCCTTTGCTACCCTACGGGCACCATTTACACCGAGGGCCTTTCCCTCACCCTCTCTGGGAGTGACTCCTGATGAATGAATGTATTTATGACATTGCTGTGGTACTCAGGCACTGCCATCCGGTTTTCACCTCATCGCTGCCTTTCTCTGTGTCCTTTTACATTCACAACTGATGTTGGTCTTATTATTTAAAATCTGGACTCAGTCATATCATAAAGATCAGCCACTTAAAGACAACTGAGCCAAGCGCTTTTTTATATATGTCATGCCCCACGTTGGACAAAGCAGCTCACTTTGCCTCTGAACTTGAGTGCTTAGATAATAAAGTGCATTTCACCTTCATGCACACACTAATTGAAATGTCTACCACAGTATCTGTTTGAAACAAAGTACAATATACCTTCATTCACACACTCACTACAGGGTCTACCATAGTATATGTTTGTAACAAATACAATCGTTGAGTCTCAAGGAATCATAGTATTCTCGTTTCTGCCATGCACAGAGGACATCCAATCAGTCATGGTGCAAATGAGGCAGTGCCGGGCTGTAATCAACCTGTCAGTATACCTGTCTTCAGGTTCCTGTCTGTAAATGCTGCCTGCCTGCCTGCCTGCCTGTGATGCAGAGCCAGTTCTGCAGCACTGTCCTGCTTCTGATGCTGATCCCTTTCTTTGTGAAGCATTTCTTGCTCAATCATTTCAATTCTGCTAAATATAATCTATGAATTTTTCTTAATGTGGTGCGACTCAGTTGACTAGGTTATTTTGTGTACAGGTCTCCAAATTGGTGCTCACAAAAATCTTTAGGTCATACTTGTAGGCAAGGGGCCAGGAGATGTTGGAGCCCAAGTTGCTCCAGAGTCAGCTGCAAAGACTTTGCTCCTACAGCTGTTTCAGTGGGATTTCTGTTCCCTGTTGCTTCCTTGCCCAAGTCAGAGAGTGGTTATTGCATTTTTATTCATTTAATAATAAAGGTGACTAATTTTTAATTTCCCTTCTCAATGGCTTAATAGGCACACAAAGTGCTTTACAGAAACGCACCAGAAGAAATTATTGCTACCCTTTAAAGTAAAGAGGAAGTGATTATTACGCTAATAGTGAGGATGCGGTCAGCCTCCCTCCTGCTGCCTGCCTGGAACCCTTCCTGAAGCCTCCTTGCTTTAGCTGCTGCTGCTGCTGACAGCCTTGGGATCTCAGAGCAGGAGAGACGGTATGAAAACAAAGTTCCCAAGTATTTCCTTCTTGGAGTTCAGACAGTTGGGAGGAGAGAAAAAAAATCAAATATTGGGATAAATATGGCAGATGCTGCTGTAAGACATAATTCTGGGATTATGTATTTCATGCTCACATCTGCTACTGAGCACTCAGTATTCTGATTCTACCACCAACTGACCTGACCACACAGAATGGAAGATTTACCTGGAATTCAAGAGACGAAGCAAGCCTTTTTTCCAGGCATGGGGCCACTTCTCCATGTACTTTAAGGTGATGAGTCTGGAAGGAGGAGCTAGGATACTGGGTTCCATCTTTACTCTCTTCTGGGACTCGTTGCCTTCAGCCCAGGCATCTGCTTTAGTGGTGCCATGGGATGCTACTTCCTGGATGAGACCAGAACAAATGCGCCCTAAGATCACTGAAGCTGCTTCGAGCCTTGGCATTTGCTTCTGGAGACCCCGGACTCCTGGCAGCTGCTGTGTAAGAACTCAAAGGCAGATGGAGGTTGAGGTCATCTTCATTCTCAAGCCTGACTGGAGGAAAGGAAGCCATCTTGGGCTGGAAGCCACGAGGCTCTTTCCCCTCAGGCAGCCTCATGTGGATGGATGGATGATGTCCTCAGCCCCACCACAGAGTATAACAGACCTCCCAGTAGCTCAAGCAATCTGTCAGCATCCCCATGCAGAATGCTCTGGGAGGCCTCTCAGCAGGGTTGATTCCAGCCCTGTGTGCTTCTAGGGTTTCTTGGTCTGGCTTGAATGAAGGAGGAGAGGATCTGTGATGCTGAAAGCAACCTGGGAGGAGTTCTTTATCTCTGGGAACACAGAGTGAAGTACCTCAGGGTGGAGAGAAACCTCTATGACTTGTCTAGTCTGGCCAGCATGTGGTGTTGGCTTGCAAGCTTCTAGACATGAAATTCTCTGTTCCTTTCATGACCAGTCCTGACCCTGTGACTCTGTACTCTCCTTATGGACAAGTGTGGGCCCTAACCTGTTCCCAAGGTAATTCTGCCAAGAAGCAACATGATGCAGCACAAAGGTGACCATGTGTTCAGAATCACGTGACTGAGGGGTTTTAAGTCTCACTGTGCCGTTAGTCAACTCTATGTTCTTGTGCAAGTGACTTTGAGATCAGAACTTGCGTTTCTTCATCTGTAGAATGGGAGATCCTGGTACCTGTTTCATAAGGCATAAAGGATTGTCTGCAAATGTAAGGAGAGCTCTTGGCATCCAGCAGGCATCCAGTGAATGCTTCATTGCCCCATTCCTGCTGAGGTGAAGGGGCAGATGACTTAAAAATGCCAAGAAGACCTGAGATGACACATACCATGTGCTAAAAAGCCCTCTGCTGAGCACAGAGCTGAACCATCGATCAGTTCAGTGAATTTTTAGTGAACTCTCAGCAGAAAGGGCGGGTGTCCCCAGGTGCTCAGCTTCTGCTCTTATGGGGAGAGGGATAGAGCAAAGCCCCTTGCTGAACCCCTTATGTTTCCCGTAACCCCCACGTCCCATTTGCACAGGAGAGGGTTCTTGTCAGGGAGACAGCACAGGGCACAGCAGATGAGCAACACTGTGGATAGGGGAATTTGACCCACCAGACAAGGACAGTTCTATCTCCTTTATCCTGGCTTGGGGGGAGGTTCTCAGTGGGAGTCCTGTGTGCATTCAAAAAGACCCTGAAGATGAATGACTACTGAATTATGAGTTAGTTATAGAATTTGGGAAAGAGGAGGTGTCAGGCTGGAAAGTGACAGTAGAAGCTTCATATATATATATATATATATATATATATATATAATCTTTTATATATAGATACATAAATATATATATATCTTTTACATTTATAATTATTATGATCCACATTTTTAGCTGCAATATGAGATACAGCCATATCTTGTCCCTTATCAGTCACCTGTGTGTGTTCCCTTTTGGTTACAAATTTCAAATGTGTGTATGCAAAGAAACACCTGACCCCAACAGAGTGACAGGATGTTAAGTCTGTGACAACAAAGACAACTTGGTCCTGAGGCCATGAGCTCTGCTTCCGGTGTTAGCAGAGCTACAGAGAGAAGGGAGAAGTAGAATGGCCACACTTGGGGCCACACTTCGAGGGGCAGAAACCTTGGAAGTTGTCCATTTACCCAGTGCTTAGCATGGCTGGGCTACAGAAGGTACAGGCTCATAGGGTCCTGCTCATGGGGCTGGTTGCAGAGATCGACTGAGTTAATACAGATAATGAGTTTGTAGTAGGCATGGAGTGAGCACTTAATGAAACTTGCATGATATGCCAGAACTGACTTCGCCTACCGTCCACTCTCTGCTGTTCCGTCTCCTCTTACTCAACTGCTTCCTTGTGTCTCAAAATTCTCTGTTTCTTAAATTTCATTCCTGTCTCCAACTAACACTCAGAAGTCTTGTGATCAGTAATTTATTCCAACAGCTTTGATTTGTCCAAGGCAGTTGGACATAGATTAGTAGTGGCAAGCAGAAGGGGCCCGGAGTCTCGGTGGGATCAGCACTCTTTTAGAACTTCAGCAGGATGTTGGAATTCCAGCTGACATCTGCACAGCTCCACATCTCTGCCTCCCGAAGGGTAGAACAAGTGGAGGCTGGGGCTGTGAGATCCACGTGTCAGATACAAGGAAGACTGCCCCAGTGGCTCCCCTGAGGAGGGACTGGCTTGTGTTCTGAAATTCCCAGATAGAAAACAAACAAAGAAATCTATCATCACATTGGTGTGGAGTTCTTGCTTCTAGAGAGTTGGATTTCTTGGCACCTGTCTCCTCTTGCACACAATGTTCCCATGAGTGAGCAGCCCGGATGCCAAGTGAAGAGACACAGAGCAGCTTGGGAAATAACTTTGGCATTCAAGGTGGCCCCTTGAATAGTTAACCTTAGCCTACATGCACCCTGTGTTTCAGCCACAGTGAACTCATCCTGTCTGGGCCACTCTGGCCTCTCTGCCTTCTGCCTGAGCAGGCCTTTCTCCCTGGACTACCTCCCTGGAACACTTAGACTCTCCATTTCCACTCAGTGGAATTCTACATGGTCCCATATGCTGCTTCCTGACACATTCTTCCATTCCTGGAAATGATTCTTCCTATATATCTCAACAGATATTTATTGAGCTATCCCAGGAACACAACCCTACTCTAGATACATCAATGAATGACAAGAAGGTCCTTGACTTTGAAGTGTTTACATCCTGATGTCATTTAACTCATTGCTGTATTTGGGTGGATTGTGTTCTCCTATCAGACATTTTCCGCTCAAGATCAGAATAACAGCCAGGTCTGGTGGTGTAGACTTGCCATCTCAGCTCCTTGAGAGGTGGAGGCAGGAGGATCACGAATTCAAGGCTTACTTGGGCAAGTTAATGAGACCCTTTCTCTAAATAATACATAAGGTGGGCTGGTGGCATTTCAGTGGTGTAGAGATCGGCTAATGTTGAAGCCCCAGATTCAGTTCCCAGTACTGAAAGAGCAGACTTGAAGAAGAGGTTTATTTTGTCTTTAGCAGTAAGTATGCCAGGATGGCCATGTATGGGTATGTGCACATGAGTACAGGTGCCCAGGGAGGACAGAGCTCCCCAGGAGCTGGAGTTACAGGAAGTTGTGAGCTGCCTGCCATGGGTACTGGGAACTGAATATGTGCTCATAACATCAGAGCAATCTCTCCAGTTTTAGTCTCCTTCTACTCACCTGACACAGTATCTTTGCATATGGTTTCCTTCTACATGGAATGGTCTCCCTTCTTCATACAGCCTCTCTGCTCTTCTGCCTCTGAGAGTTCACCCTTGGCATTTCTTGTTTAAAGGCTTAACACTCTCATGGCATGAAAGCTACTACATCACTTGTCCCAATTCCCAACTTATGAGTCTGAGATAGTTTTGGTGAAAGGTACCTCTCCTTTGGAGATGGTAAGCAACCAAGAGCAGAGATGTGTTCACTTTTGTTTTACATTTGAAGTCCCAGCATTGAGTAGGGAGTTAGTGTTTATTGAGGAGATGGATGAATATCCCCACCTGTCATAATTGCATATATCTGTCATGTGTAGATGCAGTCTGTAGTTGGAAGTTTTTTTTGTGTCCCTCCCGGTCTTGTAGCTACTCATACCCAAGTAAACACACAGAGGCTTATATTATTTTATAACTGCTTGGCCATTTGCTCAGGCTTATTACTGACTAGCTCTTACACTTAAATTAACCCATAATTCTTATCTATGTTTAGTCACATGGCTTGGTACCTTTTCTCAGTTCTGCCTTGTCATCTTGCTTTCTCTGTGTCTAGCTGGCAACTCCTGACTCAGCCTTCCTCTTCCCAGAATTCTTGTCTGCTCACCCTACCTATACTTCCTGCCTGGCTACTGGCCAATCAGCATTTTATTTATCAACCAATCAGGGCAACACATATTCACAGCATACTGAACGACATCCCACAGCAGCAGTCAAACTCACAGATATCTATTTTGGATAGAATGAGCTCCAGACATTCTCCTCCCACCTATACATTTTTGGGTCTCAAGTCATCTATCCTAAATTGAGTTTCAGCAATTCTAGCAACCATGACAAGGCAAAATTCTGGGCACACAGAATGCTAGTATTCTATTTCTGGGATTCCTATTTTAACAAAATGAATCCAGAGTTTGGTAGAGGGCCAGTGAGATGGCTCAGTAGACAAATCACTTAACAGAGAGGAGTGCTGACCCAAGTTTGCACCCTGGAACCCACATAAAGGTAGAAAAAAAGAGAACTGACTTTGTAAAGTTGTTCTATGATCCCTACACCTATGCTGTAACATGTGCATGTGTGCACGTGTGTGTGCACACACACCCAATAAAATAATAATAATAATAATAATAATAATAATAATAATAATATGCTTGCTTGGAAGTGACGTATACCACGTCTTATATCTAGTCACCCAGCATGGCTAGTCTTAAAAAGGCCAGAGAGTGCAATACTACAAGTGAGCTTCAATGTAAAAGGTCCATCATGTCATTTTACTCAGCTACCCATGGAATGAAACGTTCATTCAAAAATTAAAATGACTATCTTCCAGACAGGCTGTTGTTCATCTACATGGTGCTGTTTGACTGTTTAATCAAGATGTTTAATCCCAATTGTTGACCAGATTGGTTCTAGAATCAACTAAGAGGCCTGCCTCTGAGCAGAGGTCTGTGATGTAACTTCCAGAAAAGATTAGGTGAGGGAACAAGGTTCCCTAACCCCCAGCAGTGGTTGGCACCTTCTGGTGGCAGCCTACATGTAATGAAGTTCTTTTCACCTTTCCTCCTTGATCGTATGTGCATCCATCTTGGTGTTGCCTCTGCTGTAACCTAACTTCAGAACTCAGTTCCTGTGACTCCCCAGGAATCCTCCTGACATTCAGCATCAGGTTGGAAGTACTGAGGCATCCAGATTTGTGGACTACTGTGACTCCCTGGGAATCCTCCTGACATTCAGCATCAGGTTGGAAGTACTGAGGCATCCAGATTTGTGGACTAAGTGGCTACTGTGATGGTCATTATTAGACTACTTAGCCCCAATAGTTTAAACCATTCTAATAAACCTGTTTTTAATATATATTCATTTCAATATTTAATAGTCACAAAATATAAGCCATTTTTATAAATCCTATATACATACATATTTCATTCTATGGGTTTTTGCTTCTCTCTATTTCAGAGTCTAAAGATCCCTGACTAATACAGAATCCCCAATCTTACTTAAACAGACCTTTTTTTTTAAATCACAACAGTATCTAGACTATTTCCAGTCTCACTTCTGAAACTGATATTCCATATACGGCCAGAACCATCTTTATAAACATCAAGATGACCATTCTTTGAACTGCTTAACTATTATCTTTCCCAAAGAAGAAATTATAAATACGATGCTTCATAGTCTTGCCCTGTCCTTACTCTGTCTTACTTATCTGTATGTCAGTCATTTGTCTATGTGTTCTCAGGGACCCTCTTGACTCACATTTTGCCCTGCTCTTTATCATAGGCTTCTGTATTCTCTGGTGTCTAGGTTGGTTTGGGAAAACATGAAGCTGGCTGATAACTAAAAGGCAGCAAGAAATAGTTCAGGACATTTCTCCTCTATGCCGTGGTCTGATGGCATCTCTTGTGTCAACCACATTCCCTCTAAGACTTTAGATCCTACTGGGTAGGCTATTGTGGTTTCAGTGCCTTCCTGATGATAAAAGGCCCCAAGATTTCTCCAATCTTAAGTGTGAAAGAAGTTTCTGACTGTTTCTATTCTTTGAGTAACTCATTGCCTCCTGCTTTAGCTCCTCAACCACATGTATAAACAATAAAGTCTTTCTTTGTGGATACCTAGAATGATTTGTGTTTTCTGATTGGACTCAATAATTTTCTCAGTGGGAAAATTTATTTATATACACACAGATTAAACTAGAATTTCTCCAAATATTCCTCATCTGCTATCTTAGATTAGAGTGGAGGCAAATCTTACTGCATAAAACATGTAGAGGACTATTGAAGACAGTCTTTCTAGGGCCTGTCCATCATGTTAGCACTTACAACCTCTTGGCTCTTCAATCCTTGTCTTCATGTCTTGCTCTCTGATACTTTTCTCAGGCTCCTCTTAACTTGGCACATAGCCTGGGTCTATCAGTCTTCAGTCTGCCTCCTGAAGCCCGTTGGCCTAATTGAGGCATTACTTCCATCACCTCCAAGACCCAGTCAGCCTCCCACCATAAGAGAATCAGATGCTCAAGTCTCAGTGTTCTGTGGCCCTTTTCCCTTGCAGCCCGATTGCTTTGTCTCTACCCATCAGTCTTCTATCTGCTATTTAGGACTTTGACCAGGCTTCATATTTTCTTGAAAAATTACCTTGACTTTTGTTGAAGAAGTTTTTGAGCTAAGACTCAAAAGGGTCTCTGGACTTCTGTCATCAGACTATCCTATTGTTACTGGTTTCCTTTGTCATTTTCCTCAGTAGGCTTTGTGCCTCTTGTTATTTCTCTGGTTAGGTGCTCTGGTTATATCTGCATTCTCCACACCATTCATGGGACCCGGGAGTAGATAGATATTATGTATGAAGAAAAAATGATTACACGTGACTGAGAGTTTAGCCTGTGGGGAAAGCTGAGGTCAGGAATAATCCAATATAGCATTTATTCCAAGTACGGTGTCTGGTGTTGACAGAATAGACCTTGTGAAGGACACCAATTGATCTCTCTGAAAACTGTATCCCAGGGTATTTGGACTCTTATAATCCGTTGGTTCAAGTGTTTTAAGACTTAAGTTCTGATGAAAACCCAGCAAACATACCAACTGCTCATCAGACTAATTCACACAAAAATCTTGTTGCTGGCAAGAACGGATCAATAAACTAACCACAGCTCAAGACCAAGCAATCCAAATAAATTTGAAGAAAATTTAGCCAGTCAGTTTCTCCAAGTAACTTGTATCTTTTTTTGTTGCTTTTGGATAGTTGAATACATCATTGGTTTTTTTTTGTCATAGCTGTAGACTTTGATGGGCATTGCTTATGATTTGAAAGGTCTCATGGTAATATTACTCATCAAATAATTAACTACAAGGATTGAACATACAAACTTTCAGCACACGGGGAATTGTTTTGTGAGTTGTCTGATTATATCCCATTACAATTACATTCAGAATAGGGCAGCCCTTAGGAAAACAGTCAACACTTGTCCCAAGCTTTTTCTATAACTGGGACATTTCAAATTTCACACTTCACACTGAGGCCCGTGTGTGATGTAAGAGTGATGCTGCAGATGCTGCTGGAGCTGCCTTGGTGGCACTCATCAGTGGCCACTTCATTTGAAGTATTTCTCCAGTTTTTGGTAGAAGCTAATGATTTACTCATCTTTCCTTTCTGGCGGCTCAAAGTACACGTGCAGCTGCTCAGGAAAGGACCTGAGGAACCCACCTGTGTTCACATTGTCACCAGGTAGGTGAATCTGGACAGAGCTCTATGTTTTGTCTCAGTAAAAGAAGGCTTATTTTGGTTAAGAATGACTTCCTATATTCCATTTAAAATAATTTACTTATTGGTTGATGTTGAGAAAAATTGAAAATATGACCATTTTGTTTCCATTTGTTATTGTCATTGAGATTGCTAATTTCTAATAAAACCAAAATTAGAGATCATATGGGATGATTGAGATACTCTTTTGGGGGTATTTCTGCTTAGGCAAACACCAGTGGTGACTACTTCAGAGTTTTATTACAGATTCATCCAAATGCCTCTCCAGTTCACTCTAGTTGTTTCAAACTCATTATGGCTTTGGCCAGCAGTGTTTTCTTCTGTCAATATGAATTAAAAACTTAAGGTTCCAAGAGGGGAAATAAATTAAATTCTAGAAACATTTGAGTTTATATTTCTTTCTTTTTGCTTTAACGAGTAAGGAGAAAGTACGTTTATTTCCCTTTCTTCTCTGCTTCAGGCTACAGATATCACTTTCAGACCAGAAAGGTTTGCATAGTTGCACATGAAACACCAAAGTGTTCATTACCCAAAAATATCACACAAAAGAGAAAAAATCCAAACAGTAATATATAGGGCAAAATCCAAGTGAGGTCATTAAGCAAGCATCTTAATGATGAGCAGCACAGCCTAGTTGCTCTAACTCCAGAAAATTTACCATTGACGTAAATCAATGCTCTTAGATGAACAGGCTGTCAGTAACTTCAGCCCTCCTCTGGCTTTTCAGCATAGTGCTGTATTTATTCAGATATTGTTAGTATGTAGTTCTAATTTCCTTGATTTTGACAGAACTATAAACACTTTTGAATAAAAACAAACATCCAAGCAAAAAACATTTTGGAGAAATCCAGATTGTACGCATGAAGTATGTGGGCTACAACCTCAAACTCCTTTCTTTTCCCTCCCCCCCTCCTTCTTCCCAACCCTCCGTTCTCTCTTCCTTGTCTTCTCACCCCTTCTCTCTTCCTTCCCCTCTTTTTCTCTTTTACAGTTCGCTGACTTAGTCCCATTAAGCTGTGCTGTATATGTAAGAGGGACTTCTTGCCCACCTGGTTTCTCAGATGCACTAGTTTTGCTATGTTCAATTTCTTATGAAATCTGCCCCAAACTTGGAAATAAGTATGCCAGGCTATTGTACATTCTGTCTGCGAAGTGCTTGGTTTTCTATTGATGGAATTAGATGACAGCTTTGAAAGGACAGAGAATAACCTGTAGAGCTTTGCTGGTGCAGAAAACAATAATTTTGGGGAAGTGGAAAGCTAGCTCCATGTTTGTAGGTATGGCCCAGTTAGACAAAGGGCAGTCTTGTATCTAACACAGAAATCCATTAAATTGACTTGTTTCTACAGAGCTTCTAAAATGCTTTGTAGTTTATTTTGACTTGTGTGTATACATATATGTCTGCAGGTGTGTTCACCTGTGTGCATGCACGTAGTGTCCAGAGGTCTCTGCCAGCTATCATCTCCTATCACTTCCCTTCTTTTTGAAAAGGTGGGGTCTCTCACTGAACCTGGAATCTCTGATTCAGTTAGACTGGCTGGCACTTGGGCCCTCAGGATCCTCTTATCTCTGCCACTTCAGCTCTGTGACAAAAGGCACATACCCCACACTCAGCTTCTTACATAGATGCTTGGGATCTCTATGTTGGTCCTCAAGATTGCAAACTCTTCATGGACGGAACTACCTTCTTGCTCCCAAAGCCTCTCTTACATTAGTCAGCATCTTAGTAGTTTTCTCACAAACTGCAGAGACATGCTTCCATTTTATGTTTACCCACGTCTTAGAATTAAACCCAAACATTGTGACATTTTGTTCATTTACCAAGGGACACTACACTTTATGTTTACTAATTTTGGTGGAATTCATAGATTCAATTATATTCAATAGTATTGATAGGTTATCTCCATGAAAGGTCTCTGTACATATCTGATACCCGGTGTATACTTAACAAATGTCTCGTGTTGTTATTGAGATGAAAAGATAGTGTGAGGGTAGGCCAGCTCAAAGTGAAGTGCTCGTGACTGGTGCTTGAATGCAATTTAAACCATCTGTTACTGTCTTGAGCCAGAGGATGGAGATAGGAAGGAAGTGTCATGGGAACACAGATAAGGAAGCCTAAATAAAGTCCCTGAACTTTAAACTGTATATCAATATGTATTTCTGCCAAGAAAATGCCAAACAACAACTAGTTTTGATTATTAAAGTACAGGATTATGAAATCCAGTATATAAAAACACATGGAGATTCTTGGGAAGAAACTAATATTGGACTATGTCTGAAGCCAAAATAATCACAAAAATTATGCGATCAGTACTTTGCAAGTGTGTAACTCCTGCTATACATTTAAAAAATTAACCTCTCCAATTGGGCTTTGAAAAGCAGTCTTCACTATTCATGAGAGACTGATGTAAACTCAGAGCTTGCCAGCTTTGGTGAGCTCTGGTAAGAGGCCCATCAGTATGAGAATTGCCTGAGAACAGTGCTTAAAACACACAATTCCAGTCAAGTATCAAAGTAACTGAGTCAACATACCCGAGGAGTGATGAAAGTAGGAGGGCAGGAATGTAGAGGGTGTGCTTGAGTGTGTGTGTGTGTGTGTGTGTGTGTGTGTGTGTGTGTGTGTGTGTGTGTCTTTGTCTGCGGTGAACTGTTACAGGTTAATACTGGATTTGAATGCACTTTGGGTTTGGGGAATCAGTGGCAATAGGTCACTATATGGGATAAGAGATCAGAGATCCACATTGGTCCAGAACTTTGGTTAATCTTGTTGTAGAAATGCTGTACTGTTGGCATCCAGTGTTCCAACTTTCAGAACCATCTCATTCTTACAACTATTACTGAGGAAGAATGAGTTGCACCATGATCCTGGAGGCCCAATGCCAGCCATGTGCAAAGGTAAACCTTCTCATTTTCTTCAAGTGTCTGTGTGTTTTCACGCCTAGGAACAAAATCTACCAATAGCATTTTCTGGCACTGTGGAAGCAAGACCACAGAGGGAGGCTTTGAGGTTGGACCCAGCTTGAATCCTCAGAGTTCTGTTTTTCTGAGCGTGCAGTGTTTTTAGCAATAATGGCTTACCTTCAACCTCTGAGAGGCAAATGAGGGCTACATCAAGAGTCTACAGAGACAACTAGCCAGACTAGTGGAGATGCATGAACTGTGGACCAATAGCTAAGGAGTCCCCGTGGAACTAGACTAGGCCCTCTGGGTAAGTGAGACAGTTGTTTAGCTTGAACTATTTGGGGGGCCCCCAGGCAGTGGGACTGGGACCTGTCCCTGGTTCATGAGCTGGCTTTTTGGAGCCTAGTGCCTATGGTGAGACACTTTGCACGGCCTTGGTGAAGAGAGGAGGGGCTTGGACCTGCCTGGGCTGAGTGTGCCAGGCTCTGCTGACTCCCCATGGGAGACCATGCCTTGGAGGAGGTGGGAATGGGGGGTGGGTTGGGGGGAGGGCTGAGGGGTGGGAGGAGGGAGGAGAGGGGGATCTGTGGTTGACAAGTAGAATGAATAGAAAAATCTCTTAATTAAAAAAAGTCTATATTGTTTTGAGGATCACTTGTACTATGCTGACCAATCATTTTAAAGGAATTTTCTTATGCTTGGCACTGGGGTTTTGCTAGTCTATGGTTCTTGTGGGGAGCACTGGCAGCCCAAGTGGTGTAGCTCCTTTTACATATGGCATCCTTGTTTACATGCCATTCGGCAATGCACTGAATGTTTTCCATTGTTATCCAATATGTCTAGGTTCTGAGAGAGTGCTTTAGCACTTCCAATTACTATATTCATTTTAAAGCCAGGAGTTAAAATATCCTTATATATTATGCATAATTTTTTATAAACATAAACTAATATGATTCCTTGAGTCTTTATCTAATAACCTTGGTGTCATTGTCCCTTGTAGGGAGAATACATACCAGGAGGGGCTGGAGGGAGGAAAGGAAAGAGGGAAAATGATGTAATTCTATTTTAATTAAAAATGTATTTAAAAAACCCACTAATAAGTACAAAGTTTTCAAAAGGGCCAGTTGCCTTTGCAGACCAAATCCTCTAAAACCAATCACACCAGTTGATTCCTCCCCCTTCTTTCCCATTTAATTTAACAAAAACAAAGAGTCAGAATTGCACACATTGACTTTATTAAAAAGTAATTGTTCTTGGAAATGTGTTTTATAATAGATTTTTTTCAAAAGGAGTAATTTAAATGATCAATACTAGGAGACTGGGTCAATTTAAGCCAATTAGTATCAACAGCATGCACTGTTATGTTATCCACCATTTTATGATGTAGCAAAACAATCATTAGTTGCTTGCTTGGTGCCAGGTACTTCTCGTCTCTATTTTCCTAATTTCATATGATGGGTATTTATTGATGTTTTGACCATAGAAGTGTCATGAACTTTACCTTTTGATTTCCTAGCTAAATCTTCAGAATGAACAGGTAATAGTGAGTGATGCTGGAATGGAAGTCCTGTACTGTTAAGGAACTCAGCACCCTCATTTATAAGCCATTGGGCAACACGCTGAACGAAGAGGGAATGTTATCCAATAGGTCTAGGCTCTGACAGCAGCGCTTTAGCACTTACAATTACTTCATTTATTTTGCAGCCAGGAGTTTCATTTTTAGAAAGGAGTTAAAATTCTCCTCCATCTCCTCTCCTTTCAATTCCAATCTAACATCAATGAGGCTTTAATTGCTTTCCTCTGCATATCACACAGTACATGTACGAGCCTGACAACTCACTGGGTGGAGGAAATTGCTGCATTCCCAGAGTCTGTTCAAGCTTCTAATTTCTTAGAGTCATAGATTCTTTCCATTGTGGAGAATTAATACTAATGGCTCCTACCAAGCACCACAGAATAGGGTTAGAGTTTTTCAGTTTTCCAGGGCAGACTGATGGAATGAGGCTAGAGAGTTGAAATGACAAGAGAGTGATCTTAAAATAGATTATGGAAACCCCTATGGGTAAGAAGAAAGTGAGTACATGATGGAGGTGTTGGAAAGGAACAAACTGTAGGACCAGTAAGTTGGAGGTTCCCACTGGCCTAAAGGATTGTAGATATAGGGGTAGCAGAAGATGTGGGTTGCTAAGTGGGGAGGTGGTCACCCAAGGGTAGGAAGGTCAGAAGAGATGGTTCAGAGTGGGACAGAACGACCAATAAGACCCAAGGTGTAGCTAAGGATGGTAGTGATGGGTCAGAACTATGGATAACCTATGTGGATGATGGTGTCATGAAGACAGATGGCAAAAGAGGGAATAAGAGAAGACTCACTGGGCCTTCAGTAAAGGAGGACACTCAAGTTGGGGCATGTCTAATGACATGTACTTTAGTAGATGTGTTGATCATTTTGAACAGAAAGTAGGCCAAAGTAGAGAAATTATATGGGAATTTAGTGGCTAAGGAGAACATCGTGCCACCAGACAAAGTTACACAACTAATGCTGAAGACCCAGCTGGAAACTTGGTGAATTTTCTCCCTGGCTTTCAGGCTCAGAAAGTTTGTTTACAGCATTGCTCCTGAATCTGTTTCACCCCCTGGGTTCTAAATTCTTTCTTGGAAAGGGTCCACCACTATATAGCTTGTATAAATACCCAGTGCCTTTATCTGTTTGATAAATATCTCATTCGATGAGTTTAGGGAGCTTTTAGGCTAGTAGTTTTCTTATGAATCTGAGCAGAATCTCTATGGAAATGTATGTCCTCTCAGATGGCTCCAGCCAATGAGTGCATCCCAATTCCTTAAATGGGCATCTATGCTCTATCAAAATATTCTTTCTCTAGAACTTTTGTATGTGTCCTCAACTGTTACTGGGGCTAGATATCCATCAGTTGTCAGTCAGGCTCCCTGCTCTGTACCAGGTTACTCTTTCTGCCTTATGAGTCTTGCAAAATACACACCCTTGTTAATAGGAAACAGACCTTCTTAGGATATAACCTGAATCCAAGAGGCAAGCCAACAAATTATGTGTTTGTAGAACTGGGACTACATCTATTGTCCCCAAATACTTCCCAAATGCTTTTTACTCATTAGTTTAGGGAGAACATTTTCTCCTTAATTCTAAGTATAGACTGGGGCCTTGGTAACAATGACCCCAAATCAGCTCCCATGCACTAGAAGCCTGCACATCTTCCTATTAGTAGACTGTTGCTTTAACTGACCTGCTGCTTCATACCAGGTCAATCCCCAGTGTTATTTCTATTGTAAACAATTGTACAAATGCTCTGGGTTTGGGAGGAAACACCTTTCCTGCATGGCCCGGTCATATGATGATAGGCAATTAGGATAGCTATGACCTCACTGTAATTACACATTAGTCAAGTTAGAGCTCACGGCCATGTCTATAGTGACTTTTCCAGTCAAGTACTTTTGTACATGCTACTTTGCACAAACTTCAGGTTTTCAAGGAATAAACTTACCTACTGTTTCACAGTGCTCACCAAGAGGGCTATACCAACACCACCATCTCATAGAAAAAAAGCACCTGAGAGTTTGAATGAAAAGATGTGATTAGAATACTGACTTTGAAAGGTACTTGTGTGGGGCCTTGAGAGATCATCCCATCACTCCTAGCTTCAGAGATTTCATCAATAAAACCTAGTCCTGATATCCCTTTCACAGGCCCACAGTATTAAACCACAGAAGCACCTCGTACAGGCTACACAGATCTTACCTCATACAGAGCATATTTTAGAGATTTCAACTGGTGTTTCTGAAGTTGGGTGAAGAAAATGCAGAGTTGGTTGGTAATTTTGAATCTTAATTTCTCTTTAGATGCAATGTTGTGGCATTTTAAAACAAGGATTGACATTGCTGATCCAGCAAATGTACTTTTTCCGATTTTCATGTCTGTGAGATCCTAGACATTGAAGCTTTTTTTTGTTTGTTTGTTTTTCCAGTTAATAAACAAAACTATGATGTTTCTAACTGGTTTTGGGTGTCTTGAAACAGCAGACAACATCAGTCTTGTGTGAAAGAGAGCATTTTTAGGAAATCAGAAAACAACTGACCACTGTTTTTCTTACTATTCCTGACATCAACAATGACAATCCCCCACAAAGGGCACAAAAGACTTCCAGGTCCATTATCTCTTTAGAATTAAGTCTTCTAGACTCCCATGGGGTATAAAGACCAGTATTTGGTGTTGATCATCACATAGACCTAACATTTGAGACTATCAACATGCAACCAACGATATCTATTTTTAAATGAATCTTCCACAAATTCATTTAAAAATATTGTTATTGGCCTATCTTGTGGCTGTTTATCATATCATTACAATTTTGTACTTCCCTGAATTTTCAACGTGACCTCTATGCACATATCTCTAAGCCTCACCTGTCAACTCTGAATATTGGTGTTTATGCCATCCACAGTTGGTGGTTAGATGAAGGACTAACAAGTACTCAGCAATGCCACCAAACAACTCCCCAAACAACAGAATCACTGGTTTGTGAGATTCAAAGGCAGGTCCTCATTTGAGCATAGGCAAAACACAACACAAGGTAAACAGAGTGCAGAATTCACCTGAGCTGAGCGTGCTCCATCCTGTTTACCTTGCACAGTGCTGATATTATTGCAGATGCACTACGCTTTGTGGTGTGTTGCTTCAGCCCTGTGCTGCCCATCAAAATCCTCATCCTTACTCTGTGGGCCTTACCACTGCAACCCTTTACCTAGGAACCTTCTTTCTGTGGGTCACTGGCAGCCCATATGCGAAGGATCTAAAGGAGCCTCTAGGTTAGTGAGAGGTGGCAGGTGGGATGGTGTAGGGCAGTGGTCATTTCCAGCCTTGGTTTATCAGTTTTCTAGAATCTCAGAAAAAAGCCTTGTGAAGCACTCCAGATCACGTTTTGTGATTGGTGTCCACCCAAAATCATCTCAGATGAGATACTGCTGGGTGATTGCACAGATATATAGCGCACTAAAATTATGTTATTCATAAAAAAATCACCAGGGGTATATTTTTTCTGTTGTAGGCATTTAAATTTATGGCTTCGTCACTGGTCTGACAGGTAGAAAGACATATAGATATTTAGATAGATTATTAAATATTTCTTTTCACTCCCCTCCTTGTTCTGCTATTCCTCTGTGGAATGTTTTTGTCTTTATTACAAAAAACAGGTACATAAACTCAAAAAGGTTCTCAAGCAAACATCCCTGGGCCTCTAAACCTCTGAGTAAGGACGTTCTTATACATCCACAGGCCACCCCTTGCCAGGGAATTTTGAATTGTGGAACCTTGGGATCTCCAATTCAGTCTGGTGGAAACGGAGGCTCAGTCTGGAGAAATATATTCTGAGCACTTGTACAGTTTGTCTGCATATCAAGTTTTATAGAACTCTGGCGGGCCCATCGGAGTCCATGCACCCCACCATCTGCATTTGAAGCCTCTATTTTCAAACTTTCCAAAAATATTCTCTCCGTATCCCTCCTCATTTCAATTTCCCATACTCTGAATGTTCGTAGTCCAGAGGAGAGGAGAGGAGAGCTTAATCTCCTTCATTTTACAGTTTCAGTAAGCATAAGGAATGAGCTATAGGGCCTTAGCATTCTGCAGTTAGTACCAGACATTTCAACAGCTTATTGTCTTGGTTATTTACATGCTACTCCTTAGCCTTGATTATTTTTCTAATTTCACAATACTTTCTTATTCAGTCTATCATTAAAATTTTCTGATCAATTTTAGTGGCAGGATATTTGAGGTTTGTAGACTTGATTTTGTTCACCAATTCTTTTGTTTGTGACAGTGATTAGGAGAGTCTCCTTGGGGAGCCTTGACACTCAGGCTTGGATTCAGTGGTATTTATAGCATCAGATTGGACTGAAATGCTCTGCTTGCATTTTTCTTCTGTTTTTCAGCATTGACTTTATAAAATAAGGCCAATGGCCAAAACTTTTGGCTTAGGATTTTTTTCCTAGCAGAAAGTGATGGTCTTTGAGATTTAAGGGTATGGGAAGCAGGCAGATCCAGCCAGGATGATCTCAGTTTGGGATAATGTCTATATGGTATCCAGGTTTCTCAGAAATTGTCCAGGCCAAGCCCTCTTGGCTCCGGATCTGTGCAGACGTGTGTCAAGTCTAGTGAGTGCCTGCTCTGCTCAATGTTATGTTCGACATGCAAGAAATGTGGATGCTTTCAGGACATCACAAAACCCTTAGCAAACTGTCAACAGGTAAAATTGCAGACGTGATATCTACTTGTTTCTAAAAAAGAGCTGTGTGTGCTTTCTATCTTTGTAGATAGAGAAGTCTGCAAGGAAAAGTCCCTCTCTTTATTGCAGAGGAGAATGGCCAGGTTTGGAGAGTAAGCAAGAGGACTGTGGAGGGAAAGGGGATTCACCGGGTCCGACAGCACATCTCTTTCTCTGGAACTCACTAGCTTAGGTTAGGAGATAATCCAGCCTTGTGCCAGTACAGTTAGAGAAAGAATTCAAGCTCAGCTCCCACTGATGTGAGAGCAGACACTGGACTCCTCAAACAATTTGGCGTCACCTCAGGTGCCCTGTGGAGGAAGCCAATTACCTCATGTGCCACAGAGTTTTCGCCAACTTCTCATAGAACGTTTTCCAAATTCCATGGCATGGCATTTGAGGGCTTTCAAATTGTAGTTGCTGTCTTAGTTAGGGTTACTATTGCTGTGATGAAACACTGTAACCAAAAGCAACTTGGGGAGAAAGGGTTTATTTCGCTTATGCTTCCACAGCACTGTTCATCATCAAAGGCAGTCAGGACAGGAACTCCAACAGGGCAGGAACCTGGAGGTAGGAATTGGTGGAGAAGTCATGGAGGAGCGCTGCTTACTGGCTTGCTCAGCCTGCTTTTTCAGAGGATCCAGGATCACTAGCCCAGGATGAGAGCTCCCACAATGGCCTGGGCCCTCCCATACCAATTACTAATTAAGAAAATGTCCTGCACTTGCCTACAGGCAATTTCTCAGTTGAAGTTCCTTCCTCACAGAAGACTCTATCTTGTATCAAGGTGACATAAAACAAGCCAATGCTGTTGCAGTCTGGGTAGACACCTCAGATGGTAAAGTTCTTGCCTCATAAGCTCAAGACCTGGGTTCAGTTCTCCGATACCATGTGAAAAAGCCTGGCATGGCGGCATGTGCTTGTAACTGCAGTACTGAGGATATGGAAACAGGCAGAATGCTGGGGCTCTCTGGGCAGACAGTCTGGTTTATTTGGCAAGTTACAGGACAGTGAAAGACCTTGCCTCAAAAAATAAGGTAGATGGTTCCCAAGGGATGACAAGGGGAATTGTCCTTTAAGTATTGAGCTTGTATAAGGTAGGAGAGAGTCCTATCCATCATGTCCTCTAGGTCACCCCAAGTCTCTCTCTGTGTCTCTCTCTGTCTGTCTCTCTCTGTCTCTGTCTCTGTCTCTGTCTCTCTCTCTCTCTCTCTCTCTCTCTCTCTCTCACACACACACACACACACACACACACACACACTTAGGTATAACCTACTTGACTTAGAATCGCTTCAGCATGGCTGTCTGAAGGTTCTAAGTCTTCTTGCTTGTTGATCTGCTGTTATTTTAGAGCTGGATATATTCTCAATTCATCTATCAGAATTGTCCACCCTCACATTTCAGACTCAGTGTTTGTACTTGGAATCTTCCCTATGACCTCTTACCTTTGTGTCAAGGACTTGGCCTAGGTTTTTCTGCAGGCTCTTTATAAAGATATTCACCCTTGTTAGCCTTTTCAAGCTGTAATTTTCTTATTTTATTAAGAAAATTTTTATTTATTTTACACACTAATCATAGCCCCCCCTTTTCCCTCCTCCCCCCCAACCCATCCCCCATTCCCTCCTACAAGAAGATAAGGCCTCCCATGGGGAGTCAGCAGAGCCTGGTACATTCAGTAAAGGCAGGTTCAAGCCCCTCCCCCTGCCTCAAGGCTGTGCAAGGTATCCCACTATAGGTAGTAGGCTCCAAGAAGCCAGCTCATGCACCAGGGATGGATGGGGGCCCTTAAGCAGATCAAGCTACACAACTGTCTCGCTTATGCAGAGGGCCTAGTCCAGTCCTATGGAGGCTCCACATCTGTTGGTCTAAAGTTTATGAATTCCCACTTGTTTGGTTTGGTTGTCTTTGTAGGTTTTCCCATCATGATCTTGATGTCCCTTGCTCATAGAATCCCTCTTCTCTCTCTTCGACTGGACTCCTGGAGCTCGGCCTGGTGTTTAGCTGTGGATCTCTGCATCTGCTTCCATCAGTTACTGGATAAAAGGCTCTATGATGACAGTTAGGGTATTCACTGATCTGATTACTGGGCTAAGCCAGTTCAGGCACCCTCTCCACTATTGCTAGTAGTCTAAGCTGGGGTCATCCTTGTGGATTCCTGGGAACTTCCCTAGCACCCGGTTTCTCCCTATCCCCATGATGTCTCCATCTATCATGGTATCTCTTTCACTGCTCTCCCACTCCATCTCTGTTCCAGCTCAACCATCCTGTTCCCTTATGTTCTCATCCCTCATCCCTTACCCTCCATTGCCCTCCCCTCATCCCCAGTTTACTCATGGAGATCTCATCTATTTCCCCTTCCCAGGACAATCCATTTGTCTCTCTTTGGGTTCTCCTTGTTAGCTAAGCTGTAAGTTTCTTATCTGGCACTTAACCATTCAGGTCACCTTAAGGGGTGAGACAGGAATAGGGAATGTAGGGCAATTGTTACCGACCCCTGGTACGCTTCTCCATGCCAGGGCCTGGGATCAGTTAGAGGTATAAAGATGAAAAAGAACATTTCCTAGCCTATACCAGCTGCTAACTTAGTTATGAAGAGCTGGCTACATAAATGAATATTACTAGTACTGTGAGAAAAACCTATGTTAAGCAAATGAGGGACCCAAGGGTGTGTGTCCAGCTGTGTTAGAGTCATAGGGATGACTAGGAGAAGCCCATGGTTTCTAAGTTATGTCATTGCAGGCCAAGCAAGTGATAAAACTTTCTGGTGTCTTTTGGGTAGAAACTTTGATATTTGAAGTCTGTATCACCACCAGGCCACCATAGAATCTAATTCCAAACTCGGAGAAGGGTATTTCCCAGTGGCTGCTGCAGTGAAAACTAAATGCAGAATGCCAACAGAACACTGTCATTTAGCTGGCTGACATGAGGGGAAACGACTCCTGATATGACCTCTCTTTCATGTGGAGCTGCTGTTTAGGCTTGAATGTTTTGGCTCAGAAGCAAAATTGCCAAGTGAAAGGATAAATCCGGAACACTAGAAGACAATTTTTTTCTTAAAACATTTCTCCCACATGTGAGGTGAGGTCTAGGCCGCAGTCAGGAGTCCAGCCTTTGGCTATGTCACAGGGGTTGGCTTGGGCATGTGATATGGGAGATGCTTGTCACCCACCAGCTGGTCATGGAGTAGGATTATCTGATGACAGAGGAGGAACAGGACATGGGAGAGGGATGAAGCTGGGGTGGGGAGCTTGTTTCCCACCCTACACAGAGGGTGCTAAATGCCTGGCTGGCCGAGAGTGTGTTTCGTTGAACACATTTTCCATGGTGACGTTAGTTCAATATCCCTGTGGGAAGCAGGCAGTGAGAAGAATGGAAAAGAACAATGTTTTCCAGCAGGCCCATTACAGGATGGAAAACCTGACATGGCTGAGCAAAGGTCTCTTTTCTCTTGGAAAGAGTTAGAGAGGTTATTGACTTCGGACTACTTGGGGCTTTTATTAATATCAGATACCATAGTGTTTAGGACTTAGAGTCCAACTTGGTCTACCTTAACTACATGCATGTGAGTTCATCTCAGGATCATAGTGTTGGGTGAAAAACAAAAGCCAAGGAAAAACTCTCCCAGTATGATTCCATTCATATATGCATGTATGTGTAGATATGCATGTATGCAGTTTACCGATGCAGACTTGTACAATTGTAAATTGGGCAAGGAAATACATTTTAGTTGCTTCTGTTGTTGTGAGAAAACAATTTAAGGAGGTAAGCGTTTATGTTGCTTCACAGTTTGAGGTAGAATTCATCATGGCAGAAGGTTGATCAGCCACTCACATTGCACGCAACGGTTGCTGGGATGTTCAGCTAGAATTTTCTTTTTGTAAACAGGTGTGTCTGGAGGCTTGTCTAGATCCTGCCAAATCCACACCACCAACCATCAGAAATCATAAACACAAAGCTTGAATGTGTGATTGGAGATTTTGAAGGAGAAAGGTTTGGAATGGCATGGGAACTCATAGGAGGTCTTAGGATAATGATAATGCTCTCTCTCTCTCTCTCTCTCTCTCTCTCTCTCTCTCTCTCTCTCTCTGAATGGGCAGTGAGAATAGAGGTATTCATTGTGTGGTGGTTCTTTGCATCTTACATATATTCTGTGGATAAAATTTATGTCAACTGTATTTGGCAAAAACAATTAAACCAATCTGTTCTGATTAGCGAGGACAGGCTGAGGTGGTCAGAAGAATCAGGGTGGGAAACCAGACATCTTCACATTTGAAGGAATGCCATCTGAACCTTTGTTCAGTTGGTGGCTGCATGTGAGTCAGTATGTCCTGCCTGTCCTCGAATCACTAACTGATTTACATCTGGAATATCCAAAGTTTAACATCATAAATTGATCCTGGATCCCCCATTGAATTCAAACGTTTTATTTCTCTTCCTTTGATGGGAAACCGGGAAAACACAGGCAGCCCTCTATTTCTCTGGGTTCTGGGTCCGTGGACTCAGCCGATCACAGATAGGTTCTCTGTGATCAGGCCTACAGTGACAGCATCTGTACTGAGCATGTGCAAAGTGTCCCTAAACAATCCAGCATAACAACACTTTACATGAAATTCACATCATATTAAGCATTTTAAGTGCCTAGACATGATTTGCTGGTATATGAGAAGAGGTGCATAAATTGTACATAAATATTATGTCAATTTGGATAAGGGACTTGAGCATCTGTGAATTTGGGTCCCCCTACCCACAGGGAGTTCCAGTACCAAGCCTTTGTGAATACTGAGAGGATGATTGCAATGTAGGGCGAAAAGACAAGCACGGTGCAGTAGAGCCACACATGCAATTTCCCTCTGATAGTATTTAAAAATCAGTTTGTATGTATACAATTTAAAAAGCTTAGAAGGAAGCATACATGGGAGATCATAGTCAATCCCTTGAGGAGCTGGGGACATGGCTCAGTAGTAGAGTGCTTGGGTAGCATGCATGTGGTCCTAGGTTCCATCCCCAGTGCCACAAAAGAGGGCTTGGTGTAAGTTTCTATGAATGCCCATTGACCCCTTTGAGGCTTGCTTCTGCTAAAGAGACACTCCGTTAATGATGGTCATGACTCATCCTGAGTTGGCCAGCATCCATTGCTTGATGAACACAGGTGACTGTGAAGGCCAAGTCCCACCCATCACCTTAAGTCTGAACAGCTGTGCAGGTTGTTCTCTTCCCTTCGCTCCTTCTGCGGGGTCAGCTGAGGCTTCCACCGAAACTACATCTCACCCTAGCTTCTGTCCCTCCACATCCTACTTCTGTCCCTTCCCTTCCTTCAGCAGATGCTTCTCTACACTGGACTGAATCTCAGTCAGCTGCCTCCCCCACCCCAAACCAAACCAGGGACAACAGACTAGAGTGAAAAGAAAAGAAGGGGGAGACAGGAAGTGAGTTGTAAGAGGCCTTGATGCCAAGCCTGGCCCTCTTCCTCCAGGCAATGGAGCAGAGTGTGCTTGCAGGGGTCCACATGCACAGGACACAGTGTCCTGACGCAGGTCATGCCCTCCACGTGTCTCCACCAGTAAATTTCCTAACTCCTGTGTGTTCCCCTGGCTCCTGGACTCATTGAAGTTCTCTAGTGACTGGGTTAAGCTTTTATCCTTTTCAGAAAAACAGAAAGAAGAGTCTTCTCCAGGTAGTTAAAGCATAAGAAAGGGAACCCAGCATTGCTACAGGCCAGCACAGAAGGGCAGAGGGGATAAGGCCACATGGGGGAGTTCGGGAAATGAAATAACGAAATGAGCCAGCTGATGTCACATCTGCCCACTTTGCTGAAAAAAAAAAAAAGCTGTCCCAGAAATAGGCTTTTAAATATCTTCATGGGTATCTCTCTCTCCCTTCCTCCCCCTCTCTCTGTTCTTTTTTCTTCCTCTTCTTTTTCTTCCTCCTCTTCGTCATCGTCCTCCTCCTCTCCTCCTCCTTCTTTTTGCCTTTCCCCATTCTCCACTTATGATTTCATTTATTTAACTTTGTCTTAAAACTATGTTATGCATAGCAATGCAGCTTACATATTAAATAACTCTTCAATAAAATGATTTGATACAGTTTTAAACAGAAAAAAATTGGAAAAACATTCAAGTGGTAAGTTCCTCCCCCAATACAAAATTTTTAAAAATCCCATTTTCTTTTCTCTTTTTTCTTATTTTTGCTGCTTCACGTTTCTGCTCTCACTTCCCTACTATGCCTGACCTCTCTCTGCCCCCTCCTCCTCACTTCTTCTCCCTCTCCCCTCCCACCCCTTTAGCACATTAATTTTTCCCTCACGTCTTTGGATTTGCTTGTGCCCTTTCTGGTGTGCAGGCTAATTTGGTACCCCAATCTCTTTTTAATGTTTTACATATGTATTATGCTGTAGCGTGTACCCTGACATGCTCTACTGGTATGATTAAGAAAGGCAGACACGAGCCGGGTGGTGGTGGCGCACGCCTTTAATCCCAGCACTCGGGAGGCAGAGGCAGGCGGATCTTTGTGAGTTCAAGGCCAGCCTGGTCTACAGAGTGAGATCCAGGAAAGGCACAAAGCCACACAGAGAAACCCTGTCTCGAAAAACAAAAACAAAAACAAAAAAAAAGAAAGGCAGACACATTTTTATGGTGGTATAGGGCTTCCTGCTTTACCAGGCAACTTACATGGCCTTTCTCAAGAGCAGAATGTCTCACACACCTTGTGTATCAAGTCACAGGCAATCTGCCTGTAGCCAGCTGTTTGTGTATCTGTCTGTCCATGTACTGAAAGCAGTTTAAGGCCAAGATCTTTGCCAGTTACCTAGACTGTCACTGCCTAGCATTGACCCTAGCAAGAAGGGGAAGAAGCTTCCGTCAACAGTTGCAGAGTAAATGAATATCATTTTCTGTATTCAGTTTTTCATCTAAGGAAAGGTTTAAGGGTAGAATGAAAGGGTCTTTGTGAGAGAACCACTGAGCAAGCTGTAAATGATGGCATCCTTTCCAGATGCATAGCTAATTCTTTTGCATTCACTTTTCCCACTCAGCCGGTACCACTCAGTTCATTTGTGTGATGGACAGTTTGCAGCAAATGTAGAGACTGTGACTCTGCTGTGCCACCTCCCTTTCTACACACCGGAAGCAGCCATCGATCGAGTCCCAACCATGTACCCAGCTCTGCATTCATCAATTCTAATCCTCAGAAGTTAGATGCTGGCACAGCCATTTGGTTGGTGGAACAATGGAGACTTAGAAGGTTGTATTAACCTGCCCAAGGTAATAGATTATTAATGGGATAGACAGACCAGGGTGCAATTCAAGGCAGTCTCAGTCTGACTTGAGAACACTCCCTCTACCTAGTATTCCTTACTTCTGTAATTAAATGTGGAGCACTGTTTCTACCTAGAATTTTATACTTGTGAAATTAAGTGTGTGTAGAAAGCTCTTGCCTGTTAATGACGAGAAATGCTTTTGGGGAATGAGTCCCCTTGTTAGAAGTAGGTCCACTAAGTCAACTTATAAGACAAGAAGCCCTGATATTTAAGTCCTGAGATTGCCTATAAATGGGCAAATTAAATTGTGTAAGTGTCTATTTCTTCTACTATGGAACAGAATGAGAGGGTTGAGTGATTAAGAAAGAGTGGCCTTAAGACATCTGGGAAGATGAGATTACCATCAGAATATGCTGCTAGCAGGAGAAACATTTGACAACGCTGCTGCCGATAGAATGCCATCGGGATAATTTCTCCACACATCCAGCATGCTAATTGTGTTTTAAGCATCATCCTATGAATCTCCAAACAACCTGAGGAGGTGAATATGATCATCATATATAGATCCAGACAGACCTAGCAATCTTGCACTTCGGTATTGGCCCAACAGAAAGTAAAACATAGTCCATAAAAATACTAGTACATGAACATTCATAGTAGCTTTATTGTCAAGAGGAGAAACTGAGAACAGCCCAGGTGTCCAAACTGGCATGTTCATACAATGGACTGCTACGATGCAGCAAAACAGAAGCCATGTGTGATGTGGACATGGGCAACAATATGGAAGTATCACAGTTATTATGGTAACTAAAAAAAACCCAGAAAACAAAAACACATGCTTGCACCCCAAACCACAAACTATGTCATTTCATTGACCAGAAGAAAACTGGTATTGTTGAAAAAAAGAATCAGAGCAGTGGTTACTTTTGGGTTGTGTGACTAATCCCTTCTGTACTTTTCCTCAAGCGTGTGTTTGCAAATGCATCTATGATTCCCATTCAGAAAAAGAATTCCAACACAGCACAGATAGCGAAGGTCATGTGTTTGGGGAATGCCGTGAGGAATGTATCCTAAAAGGTGTGTTTTGGAAAGATTCAAGGGAAGGTGATGATAACAATGGTTAGCCTTCACCCGAGGCGAGGAACATGGTGGGAACAGACACAGCCTTAGCAAAGGCTCAGCTCTGAGTCAATGTGAGAGGAAGGATTCAGAATGTGTTCTTAGATTACTGGGAGCTAGTGACGCCTTTGGAGGGACAAAATCAGAACCGTGTTACACAAAGATTGCCTTTGTGTGGTGCATGCATGTAAATGAGACAAGTGGAAGGAATGAAAGGAGCCCCAGGAAGCTGTGGCATCAGCCAGTTCTACGAGCTCTTGACACGCCCTTGACAGCCAAAGCAGCTGTCGGAGAATCAAGACACCACAGAAGCAAGATGAGTTTGCGTATCTTAGGTATTTTTCTAGCTCTCAAGGTGCTGGGAAGGATGGCTGATGCATGGGTTTATTCTTGGCAAAGATTGTCAAGTGGGCTGTGGGAAGAATGTCAAGTGGTTAAGGTACTCACAAGGATTCAGGAAAAGTGATTATGAAGTCTCCTATAAGAAAGAAGGGATCCTGTGGGAACACAACCGTCACTTTTTATGACTCTGATTCTTGATGTTACCTCAGGCATCTGGAATGACAGTTGGCCTTTGCCATCTTGTTCTAAGCAAACACAGAGGCAGATGGTAACAGGGACAACACAGGGTTTAGAGTAATTGAGTGGAGATCTGCATTTACTAACCCTGTAAAGCTGGAAGTGGTTCTTAACTATGCCGACACCATTATCTGCTGAAGCAGCCTGGGTCAATGGTCAGCAGGGTCTATTCTGGGGTTCAACGGTGCAGCCTTGTGTATGACCTTGTACAGCTGATTGATCTTATTGTCTCAGTATCCACATTTGTAATACAGGGATAGTGACACTGCCCACCACTTGGAATTGCAAGGATGAGTAAGATGGGCCTTGGGATATGGCTCAGTCCATACAATGCTTGCTGCTCAAGCAAGAGGACCCAAGTTAGATGATCCCAAGTTAGATCCCAAGCATCCATGTAAATAAAAAGTAGGCAGAGCAGTGTAATCTCAGTGCTGCAGAGGAGAGAAAGGAGGGTTTCTGGGGTTTGCTGGCCAACCAGTCTGATTAAATCAGTGTACCCCAAGTCCAATGAGACACCATAAGTCAAAAAACAAAATGGGCTAGGTGTGATGGCACATGTCCTTTATTCCAGCACTTTGGCAGCAGAGGTAGGCAGATCTCTGTCAGTTTGAAGTCAGCCTGGATGACATAGTGAATTTCAGGCCAGTTAAGGGGACATAGTGAGATCCTTTTTCAAAACAACAACAAAAGATATAAAATGATTGAGGAAGATACTTCCTACACACACACACACACACACACACACACACACACACACACACACACAAATTAATAAAGAATTATAAAAATAAGAATACAATGCTAGATAAGCCTTTAACACAGTGCTTGGGATCCCCATTCATGCCACTGCCTGCTTACCTGAGCTGAATTCAAACCATAAACTCTTCTATGTCCCATGGGCCCATGTCACCTTCAAGTGCACCATACATCCACAGTAACATTTCTTCCATCTTGACTAGGAAGTTGACTGTAAGGGAAACACTTCTAAGTAGGAATGGATGAGGCTGGCAATATGTGTATTTCATTTCACTAATAGGGGTGTGTGTGTGTGTGTGTGTGTGTGTGTGTGTGTGTGTGTGTGTGTATTTAAATTAAAATATTCAAAATAGTAAAACAGATATTGATTGATTTGTTGAAATTGAGCTCCACCCCCTTCCCACCGTGTGTGTGTGTGTGTGTGTGTGTGTGTGTGTGTGTGTGTGTGTATGCATGTGCATGTGGAGGCAAGAATATAACCACAGTTTTTCTCCAGGTGCTATTCACCTTGTATTTTGACATAGAGTCTCTCACTGGGACCTAGGACTCACTGTTTAAATTAGACCAACTAGCTAGTGAACCCTAATTGTTCTTTGACCACTGATTTGTTATCATTGAAATGCCAAGTGCATGCCATCAGGCCTGACGTTTTAGTGTAGGTTCTGGAAATGGAGCTCAAACTCAGGACCTCATGATTGCAAGAGAAGACCTTTACTTATTGAGCTATCTCCTCAAGCATAGATAAGCTGTCTTCTTTCTTTTTAAATTATATTTTATTAATTCTTTAAGAATTTTTATAATTTTTTTTATCACATCCACTCTCTTTCCCCCCAATCCCCCATCTCTTCCCTCATATCCCTACTCACTAAGCTTTGGCTTTTCTTTTTATCTCTATCAAGTCCAGTTTATATTGCTCAATTACTCTTGGGAGCGAGGAATTCCCTGAAGAGTCATTGATCTTCCAAGAAACACATCCTTAAGGAGAACTCAGTCTCCTTCTTCCAGTAGTTATCAAATGCCAATATCTCCTAAGTGGTGGGAGTTCATACTCACTCCTCCCACTCCATGTTGCCATCTTTTCCATATTTGTGGAGTCTTGTGCATGCTGTCACAATTGCTGTGACAGGTGTGTGCAGAAAACACTTTTCCTTGAGGTCATCCACCACCTCTGGCTCTTATAATCTTTCTACCTCCTCTTCTGACTAGATCTCTGAGGCTCCCAGGGGTAGATGTCACAGGTACTGGAAGGAGATGCTTCTCTGAGGAGGGCTGAGAGATGCACGAACTTATAACACAAAAGGCCTTTTAAAAAAGCCACATGGAAAGCTACTACTGTAGAAGTTTCCTAAAATATATATATATATATATATATATATATATATATATATATATATATATATATATATAAAATAATTTTAATTAAGTTACCTTACAAAAAAGGGATAATACCCTGACTAGACATCATATGCTAACAAATGAAAATCCCAGCCCCATGAATAGGTCATATATTTTTTGAGTTGTTGACCGGTGGGGTTCCATAGATCTCCAAGCATTATAGGCTATTGCCAATACTCTTGGCTGCCCTCTAACTTAATGGCAAGACTCTATAGCTAAAGATACCACGTACTTGAATCATAGAACATGAAGAAATCAAGTTGGTGCTCATCTGGATGTTTCATCCCTACTGGTTAGCTTTTTATAGCACTGGATGATTCTATGCATGCTTTCTGAGAAGAAAGTAATCATTAACCTCACAGAGCTGTGAACTCTGAAAGGCATACTAATGGCTGACCTGAAAAGACAGGCCCACTGATACAATAGTGGTATGAATGTTACAGGAGTAACAGACACCTTTATGTTTAGACCTAAGGTCTGCTCCATGAAATGAAACCTATACCTGGCATCATTTCTAGGGGCAAGAACCCATGGCTAGATGTGTTGTAAGCTCTAAGGGAGAACCTAATACTATTATTCTGCTGAATGGACATGGTATTAAAACAGTTCCTAATGACTGAACTTTCTTTTATAGACTAGGAACCAGGAAGACTCACTTAAACCCTTTGACAACTTTTCATAGTCGTATTATGTTAGCCACTCTCACATCACATAATCAGAAATGTGTTTCCAGGGAATTAGAAAAGGAGTTAAAAAATGATCCTCTTATGTTAAATCACTATAAATTTAATAAGGTTGGGTAGACTGTCAAACTCCTCTTAGTGTGGATGATTTTATACCTAACATCTTTGGTTAAGAGTTGGTAACCAAGCTGGAGAGATGACTCAGTGGTTAAGAGCATGTAGTGCTCTTATAGAGGACCAGAGTTTGGTTCCTAGCATCACATTGGGTGGTTCACACTGCCTGTAACTTCAGCTCTAAAGGATCCAACAACCTCTTCTGGCCTCAGAAGGCAATTGTTCTTACATGTACAAACCCATACACAGACATACAAACACGAACATAATTTAAAAAATAATCTTTACAAAATTTGATTCCCAGATGCATTCAAGTAGTCTGCAGAAACACATTGGAAAATAATATGAAAAAGCATACTTTCCTTTTGGTAATAAAAAATGTATGATTTTAACATTTGTATCACTCAAGAATGATGGCAGTTTTTTGTTTTTGTTTGTTTTGAGACTGAGTTTCATGTATTCCAGGCTGGCCTTGAACTTGCCATATAGCTAAAGATTTAACTCCTGATTCTTCTCTTTCCACCTTCCATGTGGTGGGTAAAGGCATGTGTCACCATTCTAGTTTACACCTGGAGTTGGAAAGCAGGGCCTCATGCATACTGAACAGGAACTCTGCCAATTGAGCTACATTCCCAGCAGGATGGAAGCTTTTCAATCCACTTTATCAAGGACAGTTTGAGCCCAGACCTGGTACCACATAACCACTCATATTTCCTTTTACTCCACAGAGCACTATTTTGTTGATCAAATCCCTTTAAAAAACAAAACTGAAAGGCACTGTTTAAATCTAATTTTTCTTATTATATCTGGGGATATTTCCCTATTAATACATGTAAACATATGTAATGATTTTTTTTAGCTGCCTAGAATTGTGTTTTATAAATATATCCACCATTTGTCAGGAGATGAGCACTTAGCTTTTCTGTATTTGTTAAATAGCTCCATATATCCATTGCTGGACACAGGGAAGATTGTAATATCTCAGGCATAGGATTTTTACTGTGACATTCATTACCATAATGAGCAGGTTGTTAGGCTTACTATAAATACAGCATGCAGCTTGAGGTCAAGCTATATATCATAGACAGTAAAGAGCATTTTGCCTGGACATTCCTGAAATAAAAACCCAGAGAGACCATATAATAACTTAGGCTTCAGCAGGTCATTTTTAGCACATTTTGAGGTGCTCTTTCCATCCTGTATCTTACTCCATGGGGTGGCACAGGACAAGCCCAATCCCTTTTCATAGGGCGACAGCACTTCAGAGATTCAAAAATATCAGCTGCGAAGCTGTGGAGTCTTTTTTTTTTTTTTTTTAAGCTGCACAGTTCCTGTCTCTCTGGTGGCTTTCTGTGGTCTGGCTCAATTTCCACCCTCTGGACCACATGCTTCTTGGGTTTACTTTTGTCTCAGCTTCTCCTGAACTGTGGAGAATCCAAAGAGACGCCCCAGAGCAGGAATGTCACCCCCATCCCCAGGATATGATAATTTGGGTAAAGTAGTCTAGGCTTGCAATAACTTTTTCTGGTTGGCTATGCTCTATGCCAACAACCAACTCAGTCCGTGAAAGCACTGTGTTCTCAGAGTAAATAAAGACTCTCTCTCTTTCGATTGTAAGTTGATTTTAGAAGGCATGCATACATATCCTCATTCAATCTGATGTCCCCTTGTTAGATTCTGAACATCCTGTGGAATTTTTCATTCTTATTGTTAACCAAAATATGTATTTCCCTTCTAAACAATGCAGAATTGATTACAGTCCTTGTATGAGATCCCAATGGCCTTCTTTAGATGCTGATCCTGGGCTGTCTGTGGGAGTGGTGGTCGTGCCACCCACGAGTCACCCATAGCATCTGTTTACACTGAGTCTTGCAGAAATAAAAGCACCAGGTCATTTTCTATAATTCTGCTTTATTTTTCCATAGTGTTCACCCTCTTGGTGTGCAGTTTACTCATTTCCTTAGTTTATCTGACTCTTAAACACTCAAGCTTCATGAGGACAAACATTAACCTGTAATCTTTTGCTGCTGTGTTCCTGACATTCCCAATAGCCTCTCTCACTCTCTCTCTCTCTCATTCATGCAAGCATGCACACACACACACACACACACACACACACACACTCACACGCACACATGCACGCGTGCACAAACTCACACACAGTAACCATTTACCAGTGAATGAATACATTGCCTCCTAGAATCTCCGTTGTACCCACTGTACTTCCTTGGCCTTCGTAATGGGAAGAGGCTCTTTTGATTCAGTTTCATCGCATAAGGAAGAATATCCACTTGCATCAATTACTCCTAATCGAGATACACTCTTAAGATACAACGGAATGTGCACATCATCAAAATATTCCAATAGCTCACTTTTCCATCCTAAAGAATTGCTCTTAGCTCTATTTTTTTCTGGATAATGATATATAAGAGTTACTTTCAACAATTATATGGCTAAGACTATCGATAGGCATGGGAACCAACAAGGAGATGTATAGTTTATAGAAAACTAAGCTCTTCCAGGTGAAGCCCAAAATAGAGACAGATGTAGTTTGAGTTCTAGCTGCTTCGTACTGGCTGTTAATTAACTGTTACATAGTTTGCTAAGCTTCAGTTTCCTCATCTATGAAATGGGACACTAATACTAGTGCACTATGTGAATGAGGTTAAGTGACAGAGCGTAGACAAGTCCAAATGTGCAAAATGTTAGTTTCTGTTCCGTTTTTCCTGACAAACTCCAATGGAAAAGCCACCTAAATCCTCTACAAACTATTTCTCATTTAATATAGAAACCAAGTCCGGTTCAAAAGAAAGGTATAAATAAATCACCAGATAGGATCAGGTATGATATCATGGTAATAACTTCTGGTAAAGTCAGTGAGTGTTCACTCAGACTCATGCCGTGCCCTAAATGAAAGCACCCCAGAAAGCTTTCCCACTAACATTGGTTGGATGGTTAAAAAAAAAAAAAATCTCATGACCTCATTGTGCCAAAAAAATTCAGGAAAAAGAGATGTTCAGGTTTGAAATCAACGAGCCACACATGAAAGGGAGGGAAGCAGGCCAGGAGACTTCCCTCCTGGTGCTGACAACTGACCCCGCTGCCCACACCTCACAGCTGGTGCTTATTTCATTTATTTGCTATGTGATGCATGCTGTCCCCTTTCTTGTCTCTAGCATTGCAGGTGTCGCCAAACTGAGATGAAACCAAACAGGCCATCCAACAGAATTCCGGAGAGATGGTTGGAGCACACACTGTGGCTAGTCACATGTCACCAACCCCCCTAGGAAGCAAAAGAGAAATGAAGAGGTCTGCTTCTACCTGACGTGATAGAAAGCAAGGCACAGGGGACCAGGAATTATGAGCAGAACTGAAAGGCAGAAAGAGGAGGGGCTTAGATGAAACCAAAAGAATATTTTGAGAAATGAAAGAGAGAACTGCATGTATGGAATGAGCAGAACGTGGATAACATGGTAGGTCTGGGGGTTGAGGGAAGCTTGGACAACATCAGTAGGGCAAGTAGGAGGGACTCCATAGAGGGAACCGCAAGGACCATACTGGGTGGGCAGCTTATGCTGGAGAGAATTCCTGCTTCTAAAAATGGTCTGTCAGATACTTTAGGCCTGTAGCCAATTTGAATGCACCAACAAAGTTGAGAAACATTAGGTGACTGTCCAGGCTGCCAGCTGTCTCGGTCTACTCTCTCACAAGATTCCCGAAAGTTGCTTGCATCCATCTACCATTTCTCAGGTACCATTATATTCCTTCTCGGGTCTTTGATGGGATTGAAGACTAGCAGTTATAGTAACAACTTAGTAGATAGAACATATTAAGTATTAGATTCAGGTTCTTTAGGATAGGACACCTTTTGGAATGATCTTTGTAACATGCCATTTACCTATGCTCTATACTTCTCTGGATTTTAGTATATGTTTCTTGCTTGATATTGTTTGCATTGGTTGTACTTCCATCTTATCTAGGTCATTATCCCTCATTATTCCTGGACAATATTTGATAACCATTCCTTTGTATATAGTCTTGTATTAGGTTAGAACTTTCTTATTTAGACAAAAAAAGGGAGATGTAGTGGGTAGCCATTCCAGCTTTGATCTGGAAGTTCATTGAGACTTCGGCAACTGTCATGCCTACAAGGCGGGGCCAAGGGAGGCGCCTGGGGACCCGAGATCTGGATCAGCGGGCGCTCTCTCCGTTCCGGGACCCTGGATGGTGGAGTTGGATCAAGCAGAGCTCCAGAGAACACCGCTGGACTGTGATACACCTTCTCCAGACCCCTCGACCTACCTATCCCTTAATTTGTAAGTTACACCATTAAATAAATCTCCTTTTAACTACGTGGAGTGGCCTTAATATTTACACCAATAGAGCGATCCCAGGGAAGTAGGGGGACAAGACAGTGACTCCACCACCTGCCTGTCCCCTACTGTCCCATCTACCAGAGTCAGAATTTCTAGACCTCTTGTTCAGAGCTGCCTTGGTTAGTCTGTTGCCAGTGGTGACTCCGAGAGTCTCTGGTCACTTACGTGACACATCCTGCTGCCCATAGAGAGATCAGCAATTTATTTTTGCCACCCTAACATTGGTAACAATACTTTAACATGCAGCGAAGAAGATGAATAAGCCTAATTCATAGGAATCTGGCATCATATTGACTTCACAAGTCATTTATTTTCATGTCCAAACCAGTTTCAGTTTCTGTTTTAATATTTGGTTCTCTAGGATCTGCACTCAGTGCTGATACCTATGCCCCCTCAAATACACGAACCCTTTTCTCAGCTCTGGCACTGAATTCCGGATGTACAAGGGAAATCAGAAAGGAAAGGTCCTGGATGTGACTTTCGTGGTCCAAGATCTCCCACCCTTACTGCCTGTTCCAAGATCAAGATGAGTGTGTGTGTGTGTGTGTGTGTGTGTGTGTGTGTGTGTGTGTGCTCTTATTGGGTACTTGTCCAGCCACATTTCTATACCACCAGTGTTTCAATAGTTACCTTGTTAGCCACCTTCAAGTCCAGGCCTGTAATATAAGTCACTGTCATTTCTTCATTCAGTCATTTGTTCAGTTAGCAACTATCTATTAATTTATTTTTAAATTTTATTATTTTTATAATTTTTTGTGCATGAGTGTTTTGCCTGCATGTATGCATGAGTGTTTTGCCTGCATGTATGTCTGTTAATCACATGCATGCTTAGTGGCCACAGAGGCTGGAAGAGAGCATTAGATCCCCTGGACCTGGAGTTGTAGATGGCTGTGAGCTGCTAAGTGGTTGCTGGGAATCAAATCTGGGTCCTCTGGAAGAACACACAGTAATGAGTTATTTCTCTAGCCCCTAGAAAATATTCATTCAGAAACTGCATTAGGGGATGGAGAGATGTACTGTTCTTGCTGGAAAACTGAGTTTGATTCTCAGTGCTTAAGTCAGGGAGCTCACAACTGCCTTTAACTCCAGGTCTAGGGGATAATCCAAAACCTCTGGCCTCCAAGGGTACCTGAACACACACACACACACACACACACACACACACACACACACACACACACGCATGCACATACATGCACCCCTTTTAAAAAGAAGAACCTGCTGTATTCAGAGAGCCCTTGATTGGTGGGTATAGTTAAAAGTGACAAGTAGGCAGAGGCTCTGGTGTTAGAGCATGCATGCATGCCAGGGGAGATGAGACAGACTATAAAATAATGAATAAGCAAATAACCATTACAAAGCTAAAGAAAAACAAACAACTGGGGAAATTATCAGACAGTTGGGGCTGAGCAGAGGAGGCTAACTGCTTGGATAAAAAGTACCTAGGTGATGTTTTCCTTTTGATGGGTAGGAAAGAGTTTTCCAAGGAAGTGACATTTAATTTGAAGTAAGCATAACAGAGTAGTTAGCCAAGCAGAGATTGGGGATGGGGCACAAGGGACCCGGCATGCCTGCCAGAATGGAGTTAGGAGTAAGCTCCAAATTGACCAAATAAATAAAACCAAGTAATGTGGAGCAGGGAAGGTGGGTTAGAGTCAAATGTAGGGTGCATTCATGAGCTCTCAGGAGGCTGAGGTGGGGACTTTGGGGTTTCATTTCATTTCATTATGAACGCCTAAGGATTTTGAGATGGTGTGACTCTCACCATCATCAAAAGAATTCTTTTGAACCTTGGTGGGGGAAATGGATGGTGCTCTAGTTCCATTTTGTTGCTGTGACAAACACCGTGAACAAAACAAAACAAAACAAACAAAACAAAACAAAATAAAAAACAACTTAGTGGTGGAAAGGGTTTATATCAGGGCAGGAACTCAAGCAGCAACTTGAAGCAGAAACAATGGAGCAATGTTGCTTGCTGGTTCACAATATACACTTAGCAAGCTTTGTTATACAGCCCAGGATCACATACCCAGGGAACAGCACTACCCACAGTATCCTGGGCCCTTCTATATCAATTAGCAGTTAAGACAGTCACCCCCAATATGCCCACATACCAATATAATACTGGCAGTTCTTTAATCAGATGATTCCAGGCTGTGTCAAGTTGACCATTGAAACTAAGCCAGCTGGAAAGAGTAGAGGCCAGCAGTCCGTCTCACTGTCATCTGAGTGGTCTGGGAAGAGATGCTGCAAGTCTCTGTTTGCATGTGTCAATGAAGATGGGGAGTTAAAAGACAGTACACTGTAAGGAGGAAGTGTGAAGCCACAGGGGACCAAACTGACACAAGGAAAAGGGCGAGTATGTTGAACTGAGGTTCTCACACATATGTCATTACAGAACCTGCCAGACTGTAACTGATTTGGAATAAGAGTCTGAGAAAACATAATTAATATAAGTTCCTTCAAGAAAACAAGTGACCACAAACACTGTGATGAGGATTCTGTGTGAAAGTTACAGCGAGCCTGGGTTGCCCATAGCCCCCAAGGGCTAGATAAGCTGTAGACCTGGGTCCTTTTCAGAACTTACAGAAGGGACTCGTCTCGGGTGGTATCCAGTTTCAGTTGTGGAGAAGAGATACCTTTACTTGGTGCTGATGTGGGACCTAGCAGAGCCACTGTGAAAATGAGTTTGGAGGCACCCCAACACACTGAAAAAGAACTGCCATAGGATTCAGCAATAGCAACTTGGGTATATAACTGAAGGACTCCCAAGTCAACACACCACAGAGATACTTGCTCATCCATATTTATTCCTTCACTATTCACAATGGCCAGGAAACGAAACCAGCCTAGCTGTCCATCAATAGATGAATAGAAAAATGAACTATGGTCTGCACATACAATGGAATTTTATTCAATCATAAAGAAGAATGGAATCAAATCATTTGAAGGAAAATGGGTATAATTGGAGATCTCCATGCTAAGCCAAAAGCCAACCAAGAAAGTCAATTATCAGTATTTTCTCTAGTAGACAGAATCTCTATCATCTACCTGCAATGTATCTATGTACCACTTATCTATCTATCTATCTATCTATCTATCTATCTATCTATCTATCTATCTATCTATCTATCTATCTATCTATCTAAGCCAGAGAACTATTTGGGGACTGTCAAGAAGCAGAGAAAAGATCAGAGAGGTCAGTGGATCTAGGGGACAAACAAAAGCCAAGGACAGTGATCTATATGTATGACAATGTCATATTAAAACCTCTTACTTTTAAATTAATGAAAAACCAGAGACACAGTCATTCAGGATTAGGGCAAGCTACACGCCTCGTGGTCAGCGTGCTTGAGAGAGGCAGATGCAGAGGGGAGACTTGTGGAAGACAGGCAGACAAGGGGGTGCTGCGAAGGGGATGCTGTGTGAAAGTTACAGCGAGCCTGGGTTGCCCACAGCCCCCAAGGGCTAGATAAGCTGTAGACCTGGGTCCTTTTCAGAACTTACAGAAGGGACTCGTCTCGGGTGGTATCCAGTTTCAGACTTCTGACCCCAGAACTGTGAAAGAATCCTTTAAAGGTCTATTAAGCCAGGTTTGTGGTTAAGTTGGCTATTGCAGTCCTAGGAAGCCAACAGAGGAGGGAGAAGGAATGAAGACCTGACCTGTGAGTGTTCAATTCTAGTACCTCTTACTGAGAAGAAGACTTGAGGAAGAGCATGGTCGAGGCAAAGTGGAAGAGATCCGTGTGAAGTGGAAAAGGCCCAGCTTGTAGTTCCAGGTGGGCCAAGGGTAAGGGGTCATAGGTCAGGGGCATCACTGAGGAGAGACTGACAGACGGACCGGAGTCTCCTGCTTCCACCTTCTTCTTTACTTGGTGCTGCAGATGCTGTGTCGTGTCTTCTCAGAATTCATGTGCTACACTGTCAGCGGCATCTGGGCACTCAGAGCTGTCATTTGAATGTGTCACCCAGCACCAAGTACCTTAATGAACCTTTCCTACTGTCATCCCAGGAATTTCTTCATTTTCTATTCAAGAACCCCTTGACACCTTACCAGAAGTGTTTGCCTTACTGTAGTGTAGTAATTATAAACATGTCAAGGTATCTTAGGGTAAAATGTCTTTCAAGTTGAGGAATCTATGACAAGCTTTTTAGAAAAGCATTTGCCTCTTTCTCTCCATATAAGAGCTGGGTGCCAGGATAAAAACACAGAATCTGCTCAGTTCTGTATGAATGGCTTGTAAATTGTCAAGTTTCAGTCGTCAGCCCTAGGATGTGCTGACAGATTCTTAAGTTTTGGTTTCTGTGGTTAGAAAGCATCTAGGAAGCTGTAAATAATTGTCTTGTGGACATCTGCTTACACTGTTTTCACGGCTTGAAAACTCCTCCATACAACCCACCTTACCCCACCCATCCGAGCCTCCCCTTGTTTCAGGATGCTGCTTTAGGATCCTTTTTCTGGAGCTGGAGCAATTCAGAGCATGTGCTGAGCTTTCAGAGGACCTGAGTTCAGCTTCTGTAGACGAATTGCTAAACGGTCTTATTAATAGAAAACACAGAGCCAGATATAGGGGTGAAAACCTGAGAGAGATCAGAGGAATAGGAACAGCCACATGCTAACCTTACCTCACCAACTTGGCAGCTTCCGAAAGTGAGATACTTCCTGTCTACACAAGCCTATACGCCTTGCCGTTCTTCCATCTGATTTGCTCTGTCCAGCTACATCACTTCCTCTTCCTGCCAAGATCTGTCACTTCCTGTCTGTCTGTACAGACCTCCAGACCTCCATGGTTAACTAGTGTTGGAATTTAAGGCGTGTGCCACCATGCCTGTCTCCATTCCCAGTGTGGCCTTGAACTCACATAGATCCAGACAAATCCCTGCCTCCCAAATGATGGGATTAAAGGCTTGTGTTAACATTGCATGACTTTTGTGTTTACTTATAATGGCTGGCTTTTTCCTCTGATCTCCAGGCAAGCTTTATTTATTAGAGCACAAATAAAATATCATTACAAGTTTCCAGCACCCACATCCGGTGGCTCACGACTAATTGCCTGTAATTTCAACTGTATGGAATCCAACTCCTCTTAGCTCCTCAGGCAACTGCACTATTGTGAACAAACCCACACAAAGCACACACACACACACACACACACACACACACACACACACACACACGATTAAAAAATCTTTTGAAAAAAAATCTCCATATCTATTATACTCTCTTCTTTTTAGTGGCATTCAGAGTGTGATGGAGGAGTCTGGAGAAGTAGACAGTCCCTACTATACATATTGGCTTCCTCCCATAATTATTGCTACACACCTCTGCATATGGCCTACTCTGAGTACTGTAGCTTCCTCCATCTTATTTCTGAATTCTAAGCATCCTGATCCTCCCTTCACTGCTACCTTCCTCTAAGCATGACCGTACACAGTGATTACATGTGCAGTGCAGCAGGATGGGTCAGTCCATGGGTTCAGAGAGGTGGATAGAGTGTGTTCACACACTTGTGAGTATGAAGTGGCTTTCTTTTCTCAAATGCTTGCTTTTGTGGTGTGCTGCAGGTACCACACATATAGAACATTCCAGAGGCTCCTTGTTTCCTTCTTCCTTACACCTCAGTTTCTCTTGATTCTTCTTTTTGATGTTATGGGTATTTATTTATTTATTTGAGAATAGGTCTCAGGCTGGTGGCAAACTTGCTGTGTAGTTGAGCAGAAGCTGGAACTTCCCTTCCTGCCTCCACCTCTCCTGTGCTGGGATTGCAAGCACACACACTATCCCTGAATGATGAGACTTTAGCGATGAACGCAGGGCTCTGTGTATACTTAGCGAGCACTGTACCAAGTGAGCTACATGCCTGGCTTAAAAATTCTCGCTGTTCAGCCTACCACCAAAATTCTCCCTCAGCTTACAGCTGGGTTTTCCTGTATCATAATTCGGCTTATTTCCAGGCCACAGTTTTCCCAAGTGTGGTTTCTCTGCCTTGTCTAGACTCTTACGTTACTTTCGCTAAAATACTTTCAGGTTTACCCTATTCTCTCCCCCTTTCTATAGTTTACTCTTGGCTCAGTCTAGGCTTTAAAAAAATAATTATTTTTATTCATATGTTTGGTGTCTGTGTGAATGTATGCCACAAGAGTGTGGGTGTTGTCAGAGTCCAGAAAAGGAGATTGGACTCCTGGAGCTGGACTGTGAGATGGTTGTGAGCTGCCTAATATGGGTGCCGGGAACTGAACTTGGTTCCTCTAGAAGAGCAGCAAGTGCACTGAACTACCGAGCCATCTCCTCAATGCAACCTTGCCGCTTAAAATGGGACACTTCTCAGCCTATTGACAGTAATACAGGGAAAACCTAAATTCTAGAATTGTGGTACCATCTCTAGAGAGGCAGAAGGTTAGCAAAAGATACATGCCCATGACATCCCATTTGCCCGTTCAGTTTCATGAGAACTTGGCTTTTGAGTACAGAGGAAGGATCTGTGCTTTATAGGTCATTTCCTGAAGCAGCTGGAGTTGGGGGAGACTCCATCCATATAATTACTGGTAGAGCATCATGGGCCCCACGGTGTCATGGCTAACCACAGAAAAACGTTCTTGAAGGGGCAAGTGACTCTTTCCGAGTCAGGCAGGGGAATCAAGTGCATCACTTCTCCAGTCCACTTTATAGAGCCATGTGTGCCCCACACAGACAGTTTTATTGTTAGAATTTAACATACGTCACTACGACAACCACAGAGTATCAAGGCTCAAGCATCTTCAGAGACTCTTAAGTCTCATATTTCCCAGAGTGAGGGACTATGTCTTGATGGTGCTTGGGGTCAGTTTGGTGAGGTATCTGGATACAATGTCATTAATGATTCCTGTAGGAAGGAAATTCTATTTTTCATATTCCAGCTTTCTTTTTGACTTGGGAACGACTGCGATTAGAGTCATGATGTCTTTTTTTTCTTCTGTCCATTACTTACTTATCATCTTTATCTGTTCTTTTGCTCATAAATGGAGCCGAAGCAAACATTGGGGGCAAAACTTTCTTTAGAACCCTCTCTATGAGGCATGCTTTACAGTCCCTTTGTTATCAGCTGTTTTGTTTTCTTTTACTTTTTCCATGGTTCATTGTTTACCTGTGGCAAGGGATATTCACTTTTTTGCTTAAGGAGATGTAATATTTGCTTTTGTACAATATTTACATACCAAAACTATAAGATAATAATAAGAAAAAATAATAATAGGCACTGAGACCTACAAACTCTGTCTTTGGAGATGCCAGGGTAAAAAGCAATTTGGTCCCCATTACTGAAATTTACAGGCAGAGAAGACAGTGAGGATGTGGCTACTTTTCTGTTTCTGTTGTCTTGACGTGTATGGCCACTCTTGAGCCATACATATTTACCATTATAAGCACCTCAAAACCACTGGGAAGTGGATGAGATGCCCATTCTAATGAGTTTGTCTCCTTAAACTTAGATCAATTCTGTTGAATTTCACAGTCTTTCTGTAGCATCTTTCCCCTCTTAGTTGAGGCTTCCCAGAATTATTTCCACCAAACACGTGAATGACTTAATTCTTCCTTATGGTGATGAACTACCAGAGAATGAAGGACCCAGTGGGAAGCTAAGCAAAGCTGGGATACATCCAGGCATGTCAGATTCAGGCCATGCCTGCAGCTGGCAGGCTGCACACAAGCCTCTCTCCATCTTTCCAGATAACAAGCCTCCTGACAGATACTGGCCAGAGTCTGCCCACCAAATGCTTCCGAGGCTTTTGTTGGAATATGGCTGACTGCCTCTTGAAAGCTTGCAGACCGTGTAATTGTGAAGGGGAACGGTTGCTCCAGGTGAGATAGGAGTGGTCATGGAGGCTTTAGGAACCTCTACCCCTTCATTGTCACTTCAGAATTCATATCTTCAAATCAGATGTGGAAGAAAGATACCAGGCTGTGGGGAACATCTGGGTAGCATATTGGCCGAAGGGATCTGTTTCTCTTTTCCTCTTACAGTAAGGAAACCATCCTCCATTCTGGGGAAGATGATTAATGATCTCACACATAAGCCAAAAGACTATGAGCTTTTACGTTGCGTTCTTTCTCTCTCTCTCTCTCTCTCTCTCTCTCTCTCTCTCTCTCTCTCTCTCTCTCTCTCTCTCTCTCTCCCCCTCTCTCCCTCTCTCCCTCTCTCTCTTTCTTTATTCCTACCTGTGGACAGATAACATCTTCCTGTGCAGTTGGCTCAGCACACTTAAAATTCCAGGAAGCTCCCAGCCTGTGGAGTGCGCTGACGGTTTTCTCTTTTGGTGCACTTGAGCAATTATTTGGTAGACAAAAGAGGAATTTCTGAAACCCAAGAATCTGCCTTTATCCTCCTCTTCATTTCGCCCCTACTTCTGTTCAGCAAAGGCAAACCACAGCCTAGACAGGAAGGCACGTTCACAAGTGTGTGGTGACCTGCAGGACTGGGTTGACTCATGACTGAGGTCAGGGTCACCTCCTGTGGCCACCTGACTTCCGACACCACAAAGAGAACAGATTTGGCTGTCAGTCCCTATTTCCACCCTTCCTGCAATTGCTTGAAGCCATTCAATTTCCTCTTGAATTCTCATGGTCTTCGAAGCATCGTCTGGCTCCATATCTAGATGTAGGACCTGGGATCTTGGGGTTGTAGTCTCATGACACCAGGAGAGCATTCTCTTTGTTCTAATATCACCTCTCAATTCCTCTCAGTTCTTTCAGATTAAGTGCCTCTCTTAGTCTGTGTTTATCCCCACCACTGTGGCTTTTGTGTGTGTGTGTGTGTGTGTGTGTGTGTGTGTGTGTGTGTGTGTGTGTGAGAGAGAGAGAGAGAGAGAGAGAGAGAGAGAGAGAGAGAGAGAGAGAGAGAGAGAGAGAATGTGTGCATGCTGAGGACAGAGGCCAACATCTGGCATCTGATGTCTACTTTGATCGCTCTCTACCTCACTTTTTGGAGGCAGGTTCTCCCACTGAACCTGAATCCCACCATTTGAATTGGGCTGGATGGCCAGTTTGTCTCTAGGGATCTTCCTGCCTTGCCCGCACCCCTCCCCCGTGCTCCCCACGCAGGGATTACTGGTGTGCATTGTCACCACATTTGGCTTTTTACATGGGTACTGGGGTCATAGTCAGACTTTAATGACTATGTCATCTCCTTGGCTTCACAGGTTTTTAAACAGTGTTTCTTTTCCCACTCCTGAACACAGGACACCCCCACCATCATGACCTGGGCCCACGGGGACATGATCTCTTTCATGTTTGTGTCTTCATATTTGTATTTCTACCCCCTCTGTTAACTCATTACACCTACCATCCTCTTCGTCCTCTCTCTTTCCCAGGCAAGGTTTGCTAAGGGGGATTCAAGTTTTTCTGGACCCAGATAGATCAGCAGAGAAACAGCTCTCAACCCTCTTTTAGTGACTTGGCTGTCATTGTACACCATCACAACAGGGACAGAAATGCAGCAGCATAAGCAGGTGTTTAATGTATCCACGGGGAATGTGTGTTGTCACCACACTTCTGGTGGATAATTAGTTAAAAAAAATACAAACTTGTGTTCTCCTGGGCCCATACTTCCAGTGGTTCTATCTTCCACATCCAGAATAGATAGAATTGGTATATGCATTAAATGCAGAATGGCATGTTGGTTTGGATCTTGGAACACAGAAAGGACATTGGTGGAAAAATCTAATGAAATTGGAAGAAAGTATCCGATTCTACTTCTCAGTTGTGAGAAATGTACTATGGTAAAGTGATATGTTAGCTCCAGTGGAAACTGAGCAAGGCACACTGGGCTCTCTGTACTCTGCAACTGTTCTGTGAACTGAAAATAATTCTAAAACAAGTGTTTGGTAAAATGCTCATCTAAGAGGATTTTTTCTGCATTTCTGTTTGTCAAAGAAAAAGTTGAAAACAACTGGGTACCCAATCATTTCTTTAGTGATTTTGATGCCTCACTGATGAGCTGGCAAGTCAACTCAATGGTGTTCTTTGAATTATATTAAATAGTAATCTATTTACAATATTTTAAATATTTAATTTACAAAATTAAAATACATGCTCATAGAAAATTAGCAGTATGTCCTGAGATAATAGGATTAAGGGGGATTTTTAAAATTGTGCATATCTGCCCTTTGCTGGCTTACAACTATAGACAAGGAAGTTACCAATCCTAAACCTTATCCAAAAATGAAAAATGAAACATTCAAATTTATAATATGTTGGGCTCACCTATTTATGTGTAAGTATATAAACACATATAAAACCCTGAGTCTGTATCTGGTTGCCAGGTGGTTTTCTATATGGACATTGTGTTGGCTTGACAATCCATTCTTCCATTTAATTTTCGTTTGTAGAAGCGTTAGTCAGATTGCCCTGACACAGGCTTGATAGTGACAGACTGAGCTCTGAGAAACAGGCTCAGATGTCCGCAGATAAACTATTAGCATTGAGTGAGGTGAAGTCTCTCCAAGGGATCTGAATGACTCACATGCTTACACCAGTCCTGACCACAACCAAACTTGTCGGTCACAAGCCAATTTGAGAATGTGTCCATCAGGAAGGGGTTGGTATAGAATGGATTTGGTGAGAAGAGAGTGACAGGGACCAACCCCAGTGTCATCTCAGCAGCTACACAGATGGCACCCTGTAAAGTTGACCTCAGCTTCCCTTTTGCTCTGGTGCGTCTGTCTCATCATGGGACAAGAAGCATCACCATGTTAACCTGTCTGGTGTCATGAAACATGAGGTCACTTGGTTAATTCCCGGCTCTAGTTAGGGCCCACAACAGGGGCTCAAGTGACTTGCCTCTGCATACTGCTTGTCCAAAGCTGGTCAGGCTGACACAATTGTCTATCACCCTGACAATGGGCTTCCTCACTGGGAGTGAGCAGATTTGACAACTCTCTTGATGAATGTCTGCATGAGTGAGTCAGTGGTCTGGGTCTAAGCAAATCTGTAACTGTGACAAGGAAGATTTCATGAGCCTAAGAATGGAAGGGACAGACTGTAGACCCTGTTTAGTTGCTCAAGATAATGACTCCCTTCAGGACTTGTTGGGCCTTTTCTTTCTTCTGACGGTTGCAAGTAGCATTTCCTCTAGTATGTGTGACATACTCATTTGTTTTACGGTATCCACCCTGTCCATTCATATCATATTGAGACGGCACTACTGGTCTCCTTGATAGTGTATGCTGAGCCCAGCAAATGAAGCGAGTCTTTCAGGAGCCTGGTCAAAACACTCAGACGCGAGAACCCTGTGAGCTACCCCCAGGGCTGACTCGGTCTTGAGAGTGCTGGTGATCCTTCATGTCTACTGTTCACTGGGGCTTGTCGTGGCTGGCAAAGCGTGAGAATCGAAGTCAGCAGATTTTGTTTCACAGCTTTTGGGCTAATTATCTGAGTGACCTTGCATGAGTCAGCTTTTGGGCCTCATTGACCATAAAATTAAGGATAACAATACTTACCACACAGTAGGGCTATGAATTTAGTCACTCAGAACTTTCCTATACAATGTATTATTACTCCTCGTGAATCATAATTCAAATGCATATCTGTGTGCTGTGATAGTTCTGAAATTCAAAAAGGCTAGAGCTTGTTGTGTTCTTAAAAGTGGGAATCTGATCTAACTGGTTAGTGTATAACGTGTAGAAATACATCAACTTTTCAAGATTTGTTTTTAATTGTGTATTTATGTATGTGTGTGGTTGTGAGTACCTGCTCCCGAGTGAAGGTCCCTGTGGAGGTCAAAGAGGGCATTGATTTCCTCGGAGCTGGAGTTACAGGTGGTCGTGAGTTGCCAAGCCTGGGTACTGCAAGCTGAACTTGGGTTCTTCACAAGTGCAATTAGGTTCTCCTAACTGCTGAGCGGTCCCGCTAGCCCCTACTCCAATTTCTAAAGAGCCGACAAGTTGTAGTGCATTCCAATCTTATAACCGAATGTCTAATGAGTATCAAGACTCCAATGACTTGTTTTTGTGCTAAATGATTGCCGTGTATCCAAATGAGATTTCTACATGAGGTTTAAAGATACAATTTCACAATTTTTCTTTTGCCACTGCAATTCCAAAGCATTGACTCAAGCCTCTTCAACCAAAGACCCCACTAGAATTCTTATGAAAATGTTTTTCCTCTGAATCTGCAGCCATGTTCTTCTCTTTCCTGTGTTCATTTGCCACCATTGTACAATCATGTGGGGCGGAGCAGGAGCCACTGAGTGGCTCCTGATACATCTTTTTATATCTCTGTGCCTCCAATCCCTATGAATAAAGTGAAAAAAAAAAAGGTTAAAATGGAACACTAAAGTTGGACATGTCTGTAAACTAAAATCCCATTCTTGTTCTTTAATTCTTACTTTCCCCCACAAAACTGCAACATTAAATATTTGAAGTTATTTCTGGGACTGAGATGGTATAGGGTAAGTGGTTACCATCCTGTTGGACCCTTACGGTTTCTTGGACACGTTCATTTACAAAACAGTCCCTGCTGGCGGAAGCAACTACTCCTTTTCTGAAAGAGCCCTGCTCCTACTTTTCCCTACAAGGAGGAATCTGCTTCTCTGCTTGCCATTGTCCTCAGCTCTGCCCACAGCAGTGGCTCCCGAAGAATAAGCTTGCCTTCTTCAGCCATGGGGCAACCCCAGGTTTCTGAGTCAAGTGCCCCATTCTCTATCACTTTTTTTTTCTCACCACATCTGTTCTCTCTCACTGCATCTATTCTCTGCCTGAAATGTCTTCAGAACTCTCCAACACCTTAGCTAATCTACCGATATATGGGAATTGACTGAGATCTATCTCAAGGTCTGTCACTGACATTTCAGTGACGACGAGATGATGTGGATGGGGCACTCCATCTGCGCTATTCTAAGAACTTTATGTAGTTATTATAACAATGCTAAGAAGCAGATAGATCCGTGCATCATCCACTCGTTTAGAGAGAAGGAGACAGGGGCACAGAGAGTTGGTAACTTCCTCTGGGAATCGAACATGGAAGTCTGCGCTGCTATATTGCCCCATGTGAAAATGGCTGTCTTGGGACTGATATGCACAGGAGAATTTTGACATTGTTCTTTCATTAGTAGGTACCATTACTGCCATACACAAAGTCATATTGTTCCAAACAAGGACAAGGTGCCTCTTTCTTGATCTTGTCCCCTCCCCTTCCCCCACACGTCTTATGAAGGGATTGAATGATGTAGTTTCCGACTCTCCTAGTATTTGTAACAAGGACAATTTTAAAAGTCTGGCCTGTTTTCTGGGTCATGGTGTAAAATAACTTATCTCTTATGTAGACTTTCTGAAGTTAGATGGAAGTGGTTCTCTTATCAAGAAACTCTTGTTATAATCTTTAAAAATATTTTGAAAAAAAAATGTTTCATTGTTTTACCTGCATGTATGTCTATGTACCATGTGCATGCAGTACCTTCAGAGATCAGAAGAGGGCATCATATTTCCTGAAACCAGAGTTACATATGGTTGTGATCTGCCTTGTGGGTGCTGGGAACTGAACTTAGGTCCTCTCTAAGACCAATGAGTGCTCTTAACCAGTGAGCCAATCTCTCCAGCCCCACAATCTTGACAGTTATTTCTATGTCTTGGGAATATATTAAAGAAAGTTGGTCCTCCTGATCTGGCCAGATTTGCTTCTGCTCTGGTCTATAGTTTTCTTTAGTCTTATTCAGAACACAGGGCACTTGCACCTGGGCTAGCCTAGTCTTTCCTGTTTTTAAATTGTCTATCTTTTGTTACAGTTGTTATTCATTTCCATTGTACATAGTCATTGTATATGGCACTATGATATAAGAGGGCATTTTCATACATGTACATATCATATATTGAGCATATTGCCCCCTACCCTTCACACTCTTCCCTTCTCTGTCCCTTCTACCTCCCGTTAGTCCTGTTGGACAGTTTCAACTCTACTTCCATGTCATAAATACACATGATTTTATTTATCTATATGAAATACAGGAACCATGTATGACAAAATGGTGATATTTGTCTGAGATTGGCTTAATTTACTTAATGTGATTGTTTCCACTTGCTTCCATAGTCTGGCAAATCACCATACTTCATTCTTCATGGTTGAAAACAATCCCATTGTGCATATATGCCACACGTAGCTCAGTCTCTTAAAACGTGGGTAGAGTAGTTTGTCATAGATGGAAAGACAGTACTCCCAGTGATTCCTGAGGAGTCATATGTTTTAGCATGCATTCTTTTAATTTTAATTTTAATTATTTTAGCATGCATTCTTGCTTCTGCCCCTGTGTTCCATTTTGCCTCTTAGCTATCACAGACTCCTTATTTGATTCCCACTTCTCCGTCTCCATCAGATACCCCTGCACCCTTTCTTCCTGCTGAAAGCCAGCTTGTTTAAAAGGCTAGTGTAAACAGCCCTTCTTGTTGGAAGTTTTCTATTCCTTTCTAGACTGTATCTCACCTCCAATTTCCTGCTGTGTGCAATCAGTGTCTCTTCCCCCCTGCACTCAGTCCAGCTTAGTTCTTCTGATGATTATTATTTATATATAGACACATTTGTCATGCTCACACAACAGACCTTTGCCTTGGTGAGTGCAAAGCTCAGCAGAAGTTTGTGCACGTGCGTGGTGTGTGCTCTAATGCCCCCAGACTTAAAAAAAAAATGAAATAGCCAGAAATAACTTAAACAAAAGCTCATTTCTAGGGGAGATTGCTCTTAAATGTGTCTTGACGATGATAAAAAGGGAGTCTCTCCTTTGTGGGAAGTGTGCCTCAAGAATAAAGTTGGAGGCTTCATTAGATAGGAGCTTTCTACAGACTAGGAAGACAGAATGTGGATTAAAGATCAGATTTTGTGGAGAATCAGTCTGTGTTTTGTAGGTAGCATAGTGTAAGTCTTTGAGCCTGGCTTAGGTAAATTCTGTCTCCATTCCTGAACTTCTAATCCCCCAAGTGTCTCATTTGTTAAGGTAAATTAGAGAAAACTCCCTGGTTTGATACGCTTCACATGGCTGAGACTATTTCACGTGACATGTTCTGTTTCTGCCAGGTTGGCACCAGGCCTTTTGGAGCACTGGCTGTACCACAGATCATCAATCAGAGCTGCTCTGTGGCACTCACTTTCAGGTGGAGGCACCCCAGGAAGCAGCTGCTGAGAAAAGCCTATCTTCGGTGAGAGTGCTAGGCAGGCATGGGTTCCAAGGCCCATCATGGTAGAGCCTCTGTGTCCAGCCCCAGTGTACATGGTACAAGCCTTCTTGCTAAGTTCAAAAAGGGACCACGATATCATTATTTACTTGAATATTTGAGCAATAAAGTTTAAGGATTGGTCCTAACAGTATAGACTCCAAACTGGATCTCTAGCACTATTCAGTGATTCCATCAACACCTTTAATAACTCCTTTTTTCTGCTTAGATTAGGTGGCAGGGTTTTCATTAGATTTTTAGTAAGACCTCTGAGTAAAGGGGAAGCAAGACTATGAAAAAGGATGCGAAATATGATTCTTTAGTTTCCTTAGAATTTCAGCAAAAATCCCAAAGTGGACAAAACCCCTAATTGACACAACTTAACAAGCCATTCAGCAACATTTGATAGACCTATTCAGAAAACATGAACTCTTTCTCTTAGCTTTAGCCAAATACCCGTTTCTAAGCTGCATCTGAGGAGAAGACTTAACCTCCCTTTCTTTAGAGAAAGTCATTCTCTTCCCTTGGTGCTTTTCCTTCATCACAGTCCAGGGGAAAATACCTTTTAAAGAAATACCATATGGCTGGGCAGTGGTGGCACACGCCTTTAATACAAGCACTCAGGAGGCAGAGGCAGGTATATCTCTGTGAGTTCCAGGAAAGGTACAAAGCTACACAGAGAAACCCTGTCTCGAAATCCCCCCCCCCAAAAAAAACAAAGAAATACCATATGATGCTGGAGGTCTCGTGTCCACTGTTGACTTAAGTGTTACTAGAGCAAGTACTCAATTTGTTCCTTGTTTACAATGACATTCTTGTATCTCCTCCACTAGACTACTAGTGAATAGAAATGTGTATGTTGACACCCACAACCAAGCCGTATAACTGATAACTTCATGTAGTGTTCACTCCTTTCGCCTTGGCTCATCTTTTCACAATTTCTACGAAACTCTATATTAAAGAATAATCCTCTGTAAGTGTCATGCTAGGCAGTGACCTTGAGTGAGAGGATTCCTAAACTTGACTGTAAATTTGTTTTTTGGGCCAGCAGCATCTAGAACAGGAAGAAAAACTTTAAAACTCTTCTTGTCTCCCTCATTATGAGCCTTCCTGTTACCACTATTCTTCCCTTAGCTCCCACGGACCCTCGGCATTATGCTCAACCAAGATTTTCTTCTTATTTTTCAAATTAGTTCTGTGCTTTTCTTTGAAATTATAGTATAAACACTTCTACTTTCTCACTATAAATCCTTCTATTTACCCCTCCTTGCTCTTTTTCAAACGCATGCCTCTTTTTTCATTTATATACATGCACTTGTGTGTGTGTACATAACAAGCATTTCTTTTGAGCATGCTCCGAGTTCCCAGACCCTGGTTCAGCATCTGTCACATGGTGGCCATGTCTTTCCTAGAAAATATCCATTGTGTTCAGTATCAGTGTTTGCATCAGTAGCCGACAGCATTTCAGCAGCCTAAAGGGATGATGAATGCTTGTGCCTGTCTGGCATTCAGTAATACTATCCCTTGTTTCCCCATCCAGGCTGGCAGGGACAAGGATAGTGGATTTGTTTTACAAATTCACTGGGGTAGAGCCAGAGTAAACATCAATTGGAGGTTCCATTTAGGGCTAACTCATTAGAATTTAAAGCGATTTGTTAAAAAAAAAAATAATAATCCCAATTAGCACAGCTCATTAGAGTCTAATTGGAGTCTAAAGACTTCTTCCACCTGGTTGTCTCAGTGGGGTTCCTGAGGATGCATTGCTAGGGGCGGATGTCTACATGGGTGTATATGTGTGGACATGCCAAAGAACTAATTTCCCAACAGCAGGGTGGGGGTAATCCAGAGGAAATGCATGAAGAATCAGACCGGTTTGACAAAAACAGCATATTATTGCAAAGGGCACTGAGACCCAAGCTTAAATTTTTCTCTTTTATTTCAGCCAAAAGATGCTGCTGATGTTCATCTATTCTTAGACTGGCCAAGGGGAAGGTCATTGGGGACCAGCCACTACTCCTTTCTTCCAAGCCAGTCTTAGGTCACATTAGGATGATTTATTAAGTATTAGGCCAAAAATCTGTCTGGTCCTCATCCTTGTGAGTACCTGTCATGAGCCTGCAGTAGTTTCTAGGTGCCTTTGCTCTGAGGAAGGTGTTTGTACAGTGTCCAACCTGAACTCTTCCAGTTAACTCTCTGCAATGCCATGTTCCCTATGCTTCACTCCCCTGGATCCAATGTAATCTTTGAAATATGTTGACTTAGACTGTGAAATTTTACCTGTAGACTCAAGACAGTGACTGTTTTCTTCATGTGTTTGGATCCCAGGAGTTTATAAACTTAAAAGAATAGTGAGGGTCCTGTCCAGAGCAGCTCTATTGGCACATAAATTCTCTTCCTTCTACAGATCTTCCATCCCTTCTACCCCTTCTTCTGCTAATTTTTTTTTTTTGAGTTTTAAAGGGTTTGATAAAGATGCCCATTTAGGACTGAACACTCAACATTCACTTTGACCAGTCACAAGTCCCCAAATTACTTACTGCCCGCTACAGTAAGATGTTTCTCTGGTCATGAGCAAAGCAACACTAATCTATAAATATAAACATATATATTTAGAAAACAGTTTGACAACATCTTTGTTTAGCAAAACAGCAGCAGATTCTTTCCTATGGCTTATAACCTCCTCAACCCTGGGATTTCGGCAGGCTTTAAAGTACCAGGTATGAATTCCCTCCTGTGTTGCAGACCTCAAATCTAATAGAAAATGATTGTTACGCCCACAACCTTCATGCCACTTGTGCATTGCTGGGCACATCTTGTCTTCCTGGGCAGTATTAAGGCATTCATAATTCACTGCCGGATAATGCTTGGCAATAGTGGTGCATACCTTTAATCCCAGGACTCAGGAGGCAGAGGCAGGAGGATCTCTGTGAGTCTGAAGCCAGCCTGGTCTACAAAGCTAGTTCCAGGACAGCCAGAGCTACACAGAAACCCTGTCTCAGATTAAAAAAAATGTCATTGTCTTAGTTAGGGTTTTAATTGCTGTGAAAAGACACCATGACATGGCAACTCTTATAAATGAAAACATTTAACTGAGACTGGCTTACAGTTCAGGGGTTTAGTCCATTATTGTCATGGTGGGAAACATGGTGGCATGCAGGCAGACATGGTCCTGGAGAGGTAGCTGAGAGAGCCAGAGATCTACATCTGGATCCACAGACAGGTGGAAGAGATCATGAGCCACTGGGTCTGGCTTGAGTTTCTGATACCTCTATGCTCAGCCTTAGTGACATACTTCCTCCAACAAGGCCACACCTACTCTAACAAGGCCCCACCACCTAATAGTGCCAGTCCCTATGAGCCAATGGGTCCATTTGCATTCAAACCACCACAGCCGTCAATAACTTTCTCTCTAAGACACCTGGACAGAACCTTCCAGGACTGTGAGAGCTAGCTAGCTGGGAGGAAGTTTTCAGGTCAGTTCCAGCTTGACCTATCTAGATCTTGCAACTAAAGTGCATGGTATCTTCAGTAACAGGGTCTTACTATCTAGTTATGCTGAACAACCAAGAACAATGACAATGGCCTGTGTTGTTTGGGGACCTCTGGAGCCTCTCTGACCAATAGCTTATATAGAATTTTCGTTTAGCAATCCATGTCCTTTAGCAAGGCTTCTCCACCAGTTCAGGGTAACTCTATTCCAACTCCTTTTAAAGATTATATTTTTTAAAACCAGCTTCAAAAATGCTAGGTTTCCATATACATTTTCCATATACCCTTAGCTTTTAATGAGCCCATTTTCCAGCTACTCTTTTCCCCTGTACTTCCATCCATGCCCATTTAAGCATTTAACCTTCAGTATGCTCTACTCTCTGCTTGTATATTACATGTGTTCTATCATCCTTTCACTCCTTAAGGTCTTCCTTCTACTTCACAGCTACTTCCTCAGTTCTATTGACACTCCAAATTAAACACAAAACTTAAAAATTAGAAGCTAGCGTGCACATATGAAAGAGAACGTGTGGCATTTTTCTTGCTGGCTCTGGATCACCTCACTTAGTATAATATATTCCAGTCCTGTCAACTTACCCACAAATTTCAGTTTTCTTTACAGCTAAATACAATTCCATTTTGCACATATACCACATTTTAATCATCCATTCATCAGGTGATAGGCAACTAGGCTGATTCCATTTTCTAGCTATTATGACTAGGGCAGCAAGGAAGATGAATGTGAAAGCATCTCTGCAGAAAGATAGAACCCCTTAGGTATATGCCCAGAAGTGGTAAAGCTGGATCACATGGTAATTCTATCTTTAAAGTTTTGAAAAAAACCTCCACATTGATTTTTATAGTAGTGGCACCAATGTTGAGTCCTATCAACAGTAGATAAGCTTTCCTCTTTTCCCACATTCTCACCAGCCTTTGTAGTCATTAGTTTTCTTGAGAGCCATTCTGACCATAGTGAGTGGAATCCCAAGGTCATCTTAATTTGCATTTGTCCAATAGCTGATGTCCAAACACTTTTACAAATGTTGATTGGCCATTTGTATTTCCTCTTTTAAGAACTTTCTGCTTAGTGCCAGGACTCACTTTTTAACTGGGTTCTTTGTTTTCTCAATGCTTAGTTTATTGAATACTTTTTATATTCTAGATACCATTTTCCTTCATATATATATCTGACAAGATTTTATCCCACTCTGTAGGCTTTTTCTTCATTTACATGGCAATTTTCTTTGCTGTATAAAAGCTTTTTAAGTTCATGAGATCCCATTTGTTGATTATTAGCCTTGTTTCTTATCAGAGTTTTTCTATATGTCTACATCTTGAACTATGATCCCTATTTTTTCCATGGCAGTTTCAGAGTTTTGGGTTTTATGTTAAGGTCCTTGATCCTAATGGAGTTGAGTTTTGTATAGGATGAGAGACAAGGATTAAATTTAATTCTTCTAAATATAGATGCTTAGTTTTACTAGACTCATTTGTTGAAGATGCTATATTTTCCCTAAAGTTTGTTTGACAGCTTTGTCAAAATCAAATGTTGCATAGTCTTTTATCTGGGTTCTCTATACTATTCCATTGATCTATAAGTCTGTTTTTATGATAAAAAATACTGTTTTTATTGCTATGACTATTTGTTATAACTTGGAATAAGATATGGTGATACTTCCAGCAGTGTTTTTGTTTGTTTGTTTTATTTTGTTTTTGTTCAGAATTGCTTTGTCTATCTGGGATCTCTTGTGCATCCATATGAATTTCGAGAGTGCTTGTTTTTCTGCTTTTGTGAAGAACACCACTAGAATTTTGATTGTGATCACATTGAATCTATAGAATTTTTTTGCTAAGATAGTCATTTTTCACAATAATGGTTTTTCCAATCCATGAACATGGGATGTCTTCCCAGCCTTTTAATATCTTCTTCAATTTCTTTCTTCATTGTTTTAAAATTTTCATTGTAGAAGCCTGGTTAGCCTTTTTCTAACATTTATGGTTTGAAGCTATGAATGGGCTTGTTTCCCCAAATTTCAACTTTTTCTTAAATTTTTAAAAATTTATTCTTTGTGTCTTTCACATCATGCATCTCCAGCTCATTCATTTCCCCATCCCTTCATAGCCACCTTCTGCTCTTGTAACCTCCCTCCCCAAATAAAATAAAATTTAAGAGAAAAAAGAAAAAAGAGAGAAGGAAAAAAATCAATCTCATCATGGAAGCTGTAGTGTGACACAGTGAGTTACACAATAAACCCTTTTATCCATATATCTTTACTTGCAAGTGTTCATTACAGAGAGTCATTGGTCTGGTTCCAGGCTTCTGGTTTTTGCCACACTATCAATGCTGGGCTCTCACTGAGACTCCTCTTGGTTTTCCTGCTGTTGCCCTGTGTTGTGGAAATCCTGTAGCTTTGAGTCTATTCTGCAGTGTTTTGATGGAATGTTCTGTAAATGTTTGTTAAATCCATTTAACCTGTGATGTTGTTTAATTTATACATTTCTCTATTTATTTTTGTTGAGAAGACCTGTCAGTTGGTGAAAGTGTGATATTGAAGTCATATACTACAATTGTGTGAGGATTAATCTGTGGCTTTATATCTAACAGTGTTTGTTTTATGAAACTGAATTTATCTGTGTTTGTGATATATATGTTTAGAATCATAATGTCCTTTTGAGGGATTGTTTCCTAATCTGTATGAAGTAATTATCTTTATGTTTTCTCATTAGTTTTGAAGTCTGTTTTGTAAAATATTGGGACAGCATTGTTTATTTACTTATAGGTCCATTTGCTTGGAACACCTTTTCCCACTTTCACTCGAAGGTTGACCTGGCTTTTGGGATATGTTTCTTAGCAGCAGAAAATAGATAATGCTTTTTACTCCTTTTATTCAATCTGCTACCCTGTATCTTTTGATTGAAAAATTGAGACCATTAATATTCTGAGTTACTACTTAAAGCTGTGTATTTATTTCTGCCATTTTGCTGATTTTTTGAGGTGTTATTTCCCCCTCTTGAACTATTGTTTTATTATTATTCTAGCATGATTTGCTCTTTCTTGTGGTTTTGTGGATATATTTATTTTTCTCTTCATTCTGAAGAATTCCTTCAAATATTTTCTGTAGAGTTGGCTTAATGGTCATAAATTCCTGTAGCCTACTTTTATATTAGAAAAAATTCCATTTTTCCTCCAATTGTGACAGATAGCTTTGTTGGATATAAAAGTGTGGGCTGGCAGCTGTTTTTTTAGAACTTGAAATACATCTGATCAGGCCCTCCTGGCTTTTAAAGCTTCAGCTTGATGTTATTCTGATGGCCCTACCTTTTTGTGTGACTTGGTGTTTTTCTCTTGCTGCTGTCAATATTCTTTCCTTGTTCTATGTATTTTATATTTTAATTATAATATGACAATGGGCTGTTCTTTTCTGGTCCTCTCTATTTGGTGTTCTAAATTTTCTTATTGTCTGGGTTGGCACCACTCTTTTTTTTTTTTTTTAACTCTGGGAAATTTTCCCTATTTTTTTTTAAAGTATTTTCTTTGCCTTTAAAATTAGGTTCTTCTTCTTCTTTGCCTATTTTCCACAGGTTTTATCTTTCTGGAGTGCTTGTGTGTACTGGAGCTCACATAATACCTTACTGTTTTATCTTTGTCCTTGTTATATTGGTCTAGTTCCTTCACTTTATTTTCAAGCTCAGATATTCAGCAATTTCTTTGATTTATTCTGTTGCTGAGACTTTCTGTAGAGCTTTTAATGGACTTATGTATCTTCTATTTCCAGCACTTCAGAATGGCTTTTATTTGTATCTCTTTGTTGGCGTCATCATTCATATCTTGTATCACTTTCCTTATTTGATTTAGCTGTTTGTGTTTTCCATCAGGAACTAATTTTCTTTAATTTCTTTGAGCATGTTTCTAATCATGCTGGTTCTCTGTCTGGAAATTTCTTCAAATTTATTCTCACTAGGTGTTGTTACTGTAAGATTAATATTTTTTGGAGAGGTTAGGGTGTGTGTGTGTGTGTGTGTGTGTGTGTGTGTGTGTGTGTGTGTGCATGTACCTCTAGGAGCCCACACAGATGACCATTGATTGCTAAGAAGGTGACCAATGACAGTCAAGGACAATGCAATCAAAGAATTTCCTCTGTAATTACTCTGGACCTACATTTTATTTACACACACACACACACACACACACACACACACACACACTTGTGCATGCATGTGCTTGCACAGAGATAGGGGGCAGAGGGAGGGAGGGAAAGAGAGGGAGAGAGAGAGGGCGGGAGAGAGAACAAATATTGAACAGTTTTTGTATAGAATTTCCTTAAATAAATCCAAACCACCCAGAGTCCAGGACTGAACATGCAGTACTGTGGTAGTGGAGACTTGTGTGCGGGGCAATTATTCATTCTTTGTGGACTTCCTTTGAACGTGCTCTCTCTCTTTCCTGAAGTCACTCTGTCTCCATCCTTCCTGTGTGCTCTCTGACTTAAAATCCTCCTTTTCAAATACACCTCTAAATTCTCATTTCTCCATACCATCTCTTCACTCCAAAATATGAATTTCCGCAAACCCCTTTGTTACCGTAGACAATTCCTCACTGGCGTCTCTTCAGCGTGAAGCTCCTCTGGAGTGAAATGGCGTGGCTAAGGTCTGAGGTGAGATGTCAGATCATCCTGAGTAGGCTTCTTATAATCTTTAAATCACAGTTTCAGGAGCTGGGGGATACAGCTCAGTGACTCGGCATTTGCTTACAGTGTACAGGCCCTGGATTTGATCCCCAGTGCTGCTGGCAGAGGTGGGGAGCAAGTGAGCAACCAAACACAAATGAAAACCAACCTGCCAAATGATAGCACTGCCCCACGGTTTCACAAGGCAGGGTCAGTCTTCCGCTGGAAACGCCTTGGCTCTCTGCTCTAATGTCTTATTTCTCTAGCTAGAGTTATTTTGGCCACATAATTTAAAAGACTCCTTACCTCTTTCCCCATATCCCAGACATAGTCCATTATCACCAGGTTCCCATCCATCCTCATGAGCTCACCTCTTTACTTCACTTTGGACCTAGCTCCCTAAACCCTGTTGGAGGTGCTCCATCCCCATTGCTCTTCCAGTTGGAACTGTATCACTCACCATAGAGATGCTACCTGGAAGCTTTGCAGTAGAACTTGTACAGCCATCTTTTACAGTGTACTTCCCCAGCAGAGCTTTCTGTGACCAACAGACTAGTTTAAGTATGCCTGGAATCCACTCTCACTTTCGTATAGTGTGGCTCACTTAGAATTATGTTGGATCTTTCAGTGTCTTTATAATTACTATTTTGGTTAAAATTTGTGTTCCTCACTAAACTGGTATACAAGTGGCCAAAATTTACCAAGGTCTGCTATAACCCAGAGAATCTATTTAAAACATTTTTTTTCTTAGTAACCCTAGAGGTGGATACTGTTATTGTCCTTCCCATTTTACAGATGTGGAAATAGTGACAGTTAGTGATTAACGCCTTTATTCAAGGTCACATGGCTTACACAGAACAGAGTTGATAATTAAATCCATGTTCTTCGTCTCTACCCTATCTGCCACAGGGGCTGTGGCTCTATTTGCTACCACAGTATCCTCCACACCAAACTTCTGTCATAAAACATGGATCAGTAAATACATATTGACTCATGGAAGTTGACTAATTTATCTTAACTACGATGTCTTTGCTCTTTGTTGCAGAAATAAAGGAAGAAGGTACACAGTACACACCGTAATGCTGGTGGCAAGAACTTTGTCTTCCAAACACTTGATAAGGCCATGGGCAAGTGCCAGAAGCACTGGGAGAGCTGGCAGCAGGAATTTGTGTTTGCCGTTTAGTAGCTGTGGCCTATTCCATCCACTTTCTGCCTGGCATCAGTGGAAAACAATCCTGCAACTCTTCCAGTGAAACCCAGCCCAAGAATCATGGGAAGGGATAGCGGGGGTGGTTGCCCAGTGGACATTCTCCATTTCAGATGTGGTTAAGGGCAGAGTTCCCTCTCGGTTTGTCCTAAACTTTCACCCCATGATGAGTAAGGGAATGACTCATTAGCTGTCTATTTTCACTAGTAAATCAATTCCAACTCAACCCAGTTTCCATTGCCATGGAGGGCAAACCACAGCCATGTTGAGTTTGCTAATACTTAAAGCTAGAGTTGGGCAGTTTGGAGAGGACAAAGGCAGTCCTTTGGGGAAGTACACACTTGATTTATGCTGTGATGCAGAGGTTAAGAACAAGGGGTTCTTATCAAACCGAATTTTATTGCATCAACTATACATGTTATGGGGCAGTTGTTGTGGATACAGAGCTGAATAAGATAAAGTTACTTCTCTGGGTGTGTTATATCTACCATGCTGTCAGGCCCAACTGTGCCAAGTCAATGCAGTAAACTGTGTTAAAATCCAGAAGAATCTTAAAAACATACTGTTTGAGTTCCTCGTAGAAGGATCTGGAGACTGACAAGAGGAGGAGGTAGGGTTTTGCAGGTAAGGTGGTAGAATCAACAGAGGTTGGAAAGACATGATTGTGAGGCATGGGAAGGTGTTAGCACACTGGGTCTGCATGTGGGAATACCTGGGAAGGTCTGTATGTGGGAATACCTGGGAGGAAGAGACATAGAGCCTTCCCAGGAGAAGGGAGACCACACTTCAGTTATGTCTGTCATTTTTTTTTTTCCAAGACAGGGTTTCTCCATGTAGTCTTGGTGCCTGTCCTGGATCTTGCTCTGTAGACCAGGCTGGCCTTGAATTCCCAAAGATCCACCTGACTCTGCCTCCAGAGTGCTGGGATTAAAGGCATGCACCATCCCTGCCTGGCACATCTGTCATTTTCAACAGCCTCAAGTTTAATTCCACTGTCAGAAAAGAGAGCTGAAGCAGTGATGGGTGCCTCATTCCACATGACTCCTCTTTCAAAGGGCCTGACCAACAGTCCTGCTTTCTGAGGGTTTAGTTCATAAGTACTTCTACACTGTCCTTTAAATATCCCTTTACAGTCTTTCAGTCAGTGTTTAAATTGATAACAAATTAACCAGGACCAAATTCTTATTCCTTCAGGGTTAGTCAATGCTGAAAAGATGTACAGAGCTAAAGATGATAGGTAGGCATTATATGCCATGTTTGCACTGTTTTTACAATAAATAATACACTGAGCCTTTAAGAGGTTAAGTAGCTTGAAGGTCATACAAGTAAGGTGCTTGGATTGAGTCTTGAAAATTCCCTGGTTCTCAGTTTCCTAATCTGTTATATGAGGGTACTATGAATATATCACAGAAGAGCTGAAGATGAATTAAGACAGTATGTGCTGGGGCTTGAGACATGCCTCAGCAGTTAAGCACACTAGTTGCTCTTACAGAAGACTTAGGTTTAGTTCTCAGCATGTATGTGATGACTCACAACCATCCTAGCTCCAGTTCCAAGGGATCCAATATCCTCTTTTGGCTCTACAGACACCAGGTATACATTAAGAATACATATATACATTCAAGTAAAACATGCATTATCATAAAATAAAGAAAAACAAATCTTTAAAAAGTTTGCCTTTGGATGAAGTCCCACACAGTGACTCATATCTAGTTACTGCTGTTATTTTGTTTTGTGTTGGTGTTGGGGATTGAACCCAGTGATTTGGGCATGCCAGGCAAGTGCTCTGCCATTGTGCTAGTTTCCTGTCCTATTGTTACTTTTTTTCTTTCCACAGAGTTAATGCTAAACAGAGCCTGGCCTCGGTTTGGGGAGATCTAAGGTTCTCCAGGGTCATCTTCATTCTGCATCTCCACACTCACTCTGTGTGAGATGATAGTGCATGCTTTGGTTCGGCCTCTCAGTATAAAAACTGCAGGCAGAAATAGGCTAATGAAGTGGCATTAGAGTGGTGTTGGGCAAGTGATTACAGAGCAGATGACCAGGCTGAGCCTGTGGCAACCCTCCATTCCTTAACATTCACTGAGAGCTCTTCTAGGACCAAGTCCAATTCCAGTGAAACCAGACATCTGGGGACATTAGGACTTCAGTTCCTGCATTTGACTCTACAGCAGTGGCCAAATCCAAAAGGGCTTTGCGCTTGGCTGACTTGGGTGTTTCACATCCCAGTTCCAATACTGTGTACTTTCTGATCGTGGCATTAGTGATATTTTAGTGTTCTTCAGTTTCAGTTTCCTCCATTGTAAGCGCAAAAAGTGGATGCCCAGATGTGAGGTTTGTTTAAAGTGATAGAAAGATGAAATTGTGTGTAGGACTTAGTATCCTGTTATTCCAATAATGAAAAGCTCTGAGTGCATGGTAGTTATAAGGAAACTCTGCATCTTTTGAAAGAAGCTTGTTGTTGTCTCTTTGATAATAAACAGTTCGCCAGGTGATGTGGTGCACGCCTTTAATCCCAGCACTCGGGAGGCAGAGGCAGGGGGATCTCTGTGAGTTCGAGGCCAGCCTGGGCTACAGAGTGAGTTCCAGGACAGGCTCCAAAGCTACACAGAGAAACCCTGTCTCAAAACAACAACAACAACAACAAAAAAAAAAAAAAACAAAAAGATAACAAACAGTTCATGTCCTAAGTGAACTTTGATAAGTTCTTTGTCAGATAATGGAGCTCCAGTCCTGCTCTTTCTGGGACGCTGTATAGGGATGTTTAAGGAGCCAGAAGGAGCCCAGAGGAGATTGCTGCCAGGATGAATTTCATTCTAAACAAACACACAGTGTGGAAAATCTGGAATTACCAAAGGCCAATAATTTATTTCTTTGTTGTGGGCTTGGAAAGAGTGATACACATACATACATAAATACTTATGTACATGTATATGCTTGTGCGTGTGTAGGAATTCCCTCCAAAGATACAGAAACAAATAAAAATGCAAAAGAAACGCATATTTTAAGTCATCTTTTTCTCCACTTTTTGTTCCTAGTACAGCCCTTTCTTCATTTCCTAGTCCCTGTAGTTTTTTGTCACCTCTTTGAAATTTCCATTTTCCTATAAATTCCACTATTCCTCAGTCCTTTCATCTTTTCCTTCTTTATTTTCTGGTTGTAGTTTTTTGAGGCCAGACAGCTAGTTTGGTCAGGTAATCAAATAGTTGTTATTTCATCTATAGGTAGAGAAGGAAGTAAAAACAAAACAAAAAGAATAAAAAACAATAAATAAATAAATAACAGAAGAATTGAAAAAGAATGGACAAAACCCAACCTACTGCCACCAACCACAACCATCAAATCTAAATCCTGCATCCAAGCTTGAAAGGACTGTTTATGTTGCCCAGTTTTGATTGGCAGTGGGGGTAAAACTCTTCTTCCTTTGTTCATCATGTCAGTGAAACCAAGCCCTCATTTATTTACTCGCACTCAATGCTTGTAGATGAAAGTCCTCTCCAGTTATTGGTTTTTTGCTGTTGTTGGGTTTTTTTTTGGTCTGGGAGGGGCTGTCACGTTCTGTAGGTTTGTGATCAAAGCACATTAGACTGCAGTTTTGTTCCTCATTTAAAACTATTTCACACATCATATTAAGGAAGATGCATGTAAACCCTTTTCAATGATAATATGATCCTCTGCTAAAACCCTACCAAGAAAGTATTTTACCCCACAAGAAGTGATACTTACTTTAGTAGTCCACGGAAGCATTTGAGCCTGGAAAAAAAATACAGATATCAACTTCCATTTATTTTGAGACATCCTAATTTTTTCGTGAATGATTAAAGGTTATCTTCTGCAAATCATTTAAAACATCTTCACTTAGCTGATTTTAAAAACAAGAGTTTTAATGAATACTAAAGAATTTTAAAGAATTTTTAGTGTCTCCTGTTCTTATTGCTAAACCTTTTCATAGATTTTTGTTTCTATTCATACTGGTTTTTAAGCTAATCTCCTAGAATTTAACGGTGCAGGCTGTATTTGTGTATCTGTTGCATATTTTTTCCAGTCTGCATAACAGAGTAGAAATCCAGGCGACTGAGCGTGTACCTTAATGTAGACTACTTTTCCAGCACATGTAAGACTCTGGATTTGATTTTTTTGCAATGCAAATGAAACAAAATAAAAATTTAATGCAGTGTCATCCATCCTGATAAATACCCACAAAGCCTGGTATCTTTCAGGTGCTGGGCAATAACTAGAGAAGAAAAAGCTGAGCATAGACTGTGAGGAAGGCATGAGCTACATAAGTTAGTTTGCTTGAAACTTAGTAATACCACTGGTTGAAAATTTGTGTTTAACATTTGTGATAGAAAACTTCCTGGACTATAAAATTTCTATGCAACTCATCTCTTCAGCCTATAACTCTTGTTTTCTTTCAATAATAATCATATGAGATAAAAACCCCACTATTGTTCTTTGGAGGAAGGGATACTGCAATTTATCAAGACTGAAAGTGTTATAAGAATAGGTCCCAGCTAGCTTATGGTAGGGACAAAAGTCACACACAACTGCTTATAAATTCTATGTTTTCTTTCTTATACCAGACTGTACCCATCTATGAAAACACACACACACACACACACACACACACACACACACACACAAACACACACACACATATCAAATCAATTATGGTCTAATTTTTATGTTTTAATATGGAACAAATAACATTTGTTTTTCCTTGCCAAGCCTACTGTAGGCTCCCATAATGCATGAGAACTTAGAATCTCCCAGAATAAAGGAGCTGTGCAAATACAAGGTATTATTGTTGTCACTGTTCGCCAAGACAAATGCAAAGTGGTGAACAGAATGTCCTTTGTTTCATTGGAACTCTTTAACTGAACTAATTGCTTATTTTCATTTCCTTTAGCTATGGAATGATTAATACAACACAGTGTCATATATTCAGATCATAACACAAATCTCACTGAGATCAAACAGCCTCACTTCACTGCAGAGGATGGATGATGGTGTGTGGATCGGACTGGATTACATCTGTTTTCCACAGTGGTGCACCATACTTGATTTTAGGAATCATGAAATACTAGTTGAGCTAATTTTGACTAAATTTCCTTTCCAAATAGAAGAGAAAAAAGAAAATCATTTTGTTTTCTCTAGAAGAGAATAAATTATGAAATAGATAAGTAATTAACGGTGTTTTACCATTCAACACTCATCACAGTAAGGTGAGGAATAGTTGCTATCATAATAGAAGCTAAGAGTTGTCATGAAAGTGGTTAATCTCTCTTTTATCTAATGATAAAAGTTGCTAAAGAAGGCTGTGAACATGTGTATTCAATTTATCGTCTTGATTCCACAGTGGAGACGGGACTACCACTTAAAAACTGCGTGATCTAGAACAATGAACTCTCAAGAAGCTCAGTTTCCTTATCAGTGCTATAGAAGAAACACAACTCATGAAGCATGCTGTTGAATATAGGGTTTATCTTGAATAATCTAACAGTAAGTTCACTGGTGCTGGTACTTTGGCAAGGCTTTCACCATCCATTTGAATGGGCCAAGAAAGCATTTCTCAACCACTGGCCTTTGGATTCCTCTAGTAGGGCTTGGTCTCAGCCACAGAGCTGGCTCACTTCTTAGGAATTTGGCTATGGCTCAGTCCCACACATAATCCTTTCATTTCATCCCAAGTCTCCAGAATGGTCCACATTAAGCAAGAGGTGAAGAACCCTCTAAGGAAGAAGGCATGTTGCACTGTCAGTGTCCTTTGGTATTTGAAGAGGCATCATTGGTCCTCAGCATCACAGCATCTGGGCCTCTTGTTCTAATGTGACCTTGGTGGAGTGTTGGCAAAACTGTCACTTACTATGGTAATCAGCATGTGTACAAAAGAGAGCAAGGCTGGTAAGACTAGAGTCAGGGTCCTGATGAATCTCATCTTTGTGCAGCTGACTGACTTCTTTTGTATAATTGACATACAATAAAGAAATCAGTACATATTTAACTTATGAGTTTGGAGACAAGTATCCATCCATGAAACTGCTCCATGAATAATGTCATACACATAGCTATCACCACTGACAGTATTCTTTTTGGGAAATAATATCACTTAAGATAAGACAAACCTCTTGGCAAAATTTCAAGTATACCGCACAGTCTAGTTAACTACATGCACACTAGGCTTTGGTTGCCTGGTACAGCTGATGCTGTGCCCCATCCACTTGGGCAACCACCTTCTCATCTCCCCCTTCATAGCTACAGGAAACCACAATCCTGCTTTCTGTTTCTCAAAGCTGATTCCTGTAGGTTCCTGCTAGAGATGGGATCATGTAGCAGTTGTTCTGTGGCCAACTTACCCCAACCACCACATCTTCCAAGGTCATCCATGTTGTAGTGAGTGGCAGGACCTCTTTTTCTTGAATTCATTGAGAATTTTGTTATGAAAAGATGTTAAGTTTCGATGTCTTTCTGCACCTGTTGAGCAAGAGGATCATTATTCATCCTTCATTCTGTAGGCGCAAGTATATTACTTCCCTCAATTTGCAAATGTTGAAATGTCTTTTCTTCTGAAAGTAAATCCCACTTGATCGTGGTGTATGACTCTTTTTTTTTTTTTGGCAGAATGCTATTCAATTCAGTTTGCTAGCATTTTATCAAACATTTCTGTACTATGCTCACCAAGAATATTGGACTAACATTTCTTTATTTGTAGTGTTTTGGCTCAGCTTTTGTATTGGAGTGACAAACTGATCTCTAAAATCAATGCAGAAGTATTTTATAGTCTTCTATGACTTGAGAGAGTTTTAAAAGGTTAAGTATTAATTCCTTAAGTGTTTGGAACATTAGCATTCATGGAAAAGACATTTAGTTCTAGGCCAATGGTTCTCAACCTTCTTAATGCTGTGACCCTTACAGTTTCTTATGTTGTGGTGACCCCTAATGATAAAATTACTTTTGTTGCTACTTCATAACTGTAATTTTGTTACTGTTACAAATTGCAATGTAAATATCTGTTATTTACAGTGGTCATAGGTCTTTTGACACCCAATGGGTTTGTGATCCACAGGCTGAGAACCGTTGTTCTAGGCTTTACTGACTTGTGAGCTTTTTAAATAAGTCTTTCTATTTTCTTTATTGTTATAGGGCTGTTAAGGCTTTCTAAACTTGTCAAGGCAGTCTTAGTGGGTTGTGTGTGTCTAGACTTTTTTCTGCTTCCCCTGGATTGTCTGCTATGCTAACATGTAATTATTCATGGCAATTTCTTATGATCTTTTTTATCATAAGGTATCATTTGTAATTCTCCTCTTGCATTTTTGATTTTATTTGATCTCAGTCTTTACGTCCCTATCTCTTTTTTCCTCTCTCCTTCCCTCCCTTCCTCCTTCAATTTTTTTGTTTGTCTATATTCTGTATCATTTCACTGATAAATTAAAATAAATTATAAAATTGATATTAACAATATCATCAAATTATCAGGTCAGAAAGCCCATTAAAAGAAAGACAGAAAAAGAGCCTAGTTGAAGGTGATTGATAGTATACTGAGCCAGCATAGTAAGGGGCAAAGATTAGGTACAGAGTTCTGCTTGAGATCCTGAGAATACTGAGGATCCACAGATCCAAACGTTGATAATCCATTCCCAGAAACAAATTATTGTCTGCCAAAACTGTAGTGAAGTAAAGGCAGTGATAACTCCATGGTCTAGCATACAGAAATGAGAATGGGTTTTGTTGAAGGTATTTGCTATATTAGACTCCCTCCTTTTTATATAGACTTGGCCAACACAGTCTTAGCCAGCTTCTGGATCACATAAAACAGTTTGTTTCCTTTCACATTATTATGTTCGTAACAGAAATTTATTATTGCTCATTATTAATTATTATCATTATTAATTTGTTATTACTAATTTTTATTACTCAGCAACTGTTATTATATAATAGTTCTTTATAGACTGAAAAGCTAGGTATAGACATATGATGTCCATATGTTTATAACATCCAGTGACATCAGCAGGCAAGCCTGAGGACAGTCTTGAACTTGTGTTAAACATAGGTAGAGGCCAAGGAGACTAAACATGGTATTGATTGTATCTTCAGTGCACCTTTGCATTTGAGCATGTTCTGATTTAGACAGGGAACTAGAAGTCCTTTAAATCTTGGTGCTCCTCTTGTCCCCACCACTCTCTTACAGGGGTCTCCCTCAATCCTCCTGTTTCTTTTGACACCAAACTGGGAACACCCTGAGATTGGAGGTCAACTTGTGGGGCCATTTATTCTCTCTTACTGCTCTGTAGGTCTCTGGAGTTGAACTCAAGTCATTAGGCTTGGCAACTAGTGCTTATCTCTTGCTAAGCCATCCCTCTGGTCCAAATCTAGAGTTTTTTTGACAAGTCAATCTTGAGCTAACTGATACCTTGTAATACAGACACTTCCTTTGAATAAAACTGTGAGACATTATTACAAACTAAGGTGTCTTGACTTGTTGGAGTCTTCAGAAAATACACTTTGATAGAGAACAAGTGTCTTGGAAAGAACAGAAAATTTCACATGTCATAGTCTAGAAATAGGTCACAATTTAGGGCTCGCAGCATTTAAATACCTTCCTAGGCTGTAACAGGACCAACTTGGACAAAGTCTAAACAAAGAGTGAGAAACGCTGAATTGAATCCAGATGCTGTTTGGGGTGGTTAGTGTTTTTCTTTTTTGTCAACTTGACACAAGCTAGAGCCATCTAGGAAGAAGGAATGTCAATTTTTTTTTTAAAAGCTACCATCAGGTTGTCTGTAGGCAAGTTGGTAGGCCATTTTCTTGATTGACAATTAATGATTAATAATTAATAAATAATGTAGAGTAGCCTAGGCCATTGTGGGTGGGCCACCCCTGGATAGGTGATCATGGGTTGTATAAAAAAGCAGACTGAGAAAGTATGGGGGTGCAAGCCAGTTAGCAGCATTCCTCAATGGTCTCTGCTTCAGTTACTGCCTCCATGTTCTTGCCTTGAGTTTCTTTCCTGACTTCCTTCCATGATGGACTGTAAGATGTAAGGCAAAAGGACCCTTTCCTCTAAAGTTGCTTTTGGTCATAGAGTTAATCACAGCAATTGGAAACAAATTAGGGTTCTGTTTACTCACCCGTTCTGTAGTCTTTGGTAAGTTTTCTCTCTCTGATTATGAGAATTGTCACCTATAACACAACGGACCTAGATTATTTCAGTGATACATAGATTATTTCAAATACTTTTTTGTATTATACATTCCTTTACTTAAGTAAATCCTGTTGGTACCATAAAGAAATGAAAAATGAAATATTAAAGCAGATTTGCTCTGTTTGAAGTCTGGGTGGCTCTGTGGTTCAAAGCTTTACCTGAATATATTGCCTCCTCTCACCTGTAGTTGTTGGTTTAATGTTACTAGAATAAATGACATCTGAGAGTTTTCTCCACTCTTAATGTCTGACTCTATGAAAAGGCAGTAGCTTAGTAGATGTTAACATGCACACAAAACTCACGCTGAGCTGTCTTTTGTAATTTTTTTTTTTTTGGAAAAACAAACACCAAAGCTAATAATTCCTTAATGTATATCAGCCTACAGAAGGGTGATTCTTTAGGTAATGCTGCAAATAGTAGACTTCAAAGAGGTCAGAAGGTGTGTTCATGAATAGAAATCTGTTTCCTTTCTTCCATACATGTTTAAACATAAATGCTCCTAAGAGAAATTTATAGAGCATACACGGTTTTGAGATTCTGCAAAGTTCTTATAGCATATACATGTTCCACAATGAAGAATTTCCACACAAGTCTACTGACCCCTGCACATATGTATGACATCAGCAAACGCTTTAATATACCAGGTATTGCATACCCAGTAGCCTTGAGAATGTTAGGGTTATTTTAGCAGAACTGTGAATTTGACATCTTCTTGGTGGATTGCTAATCTGAAGTTCCTGGTTCATAGTTAACTCTCCAAAATATCTGATGAATGAGTAGAAGAATGTAATAAAAAATAGCCATGTCACTGAAAAAAGCCTGGTGATTACTTCAGCTAAGACCTTAATGAGAAAGCATATCCATGGATACAGAAGCTTGTGAACGTGGCTGGTTATCATACTTACCCACATGTGATTTTATAAACATAAGCCTATTGTGTAGTCAGACACTTCTCTCCTGCTTGTCAGTTCCAAAATAACCACTCAGAGGCATAATATTACTTATAAATGCTTGGTCCATAGCTCAGGCTTATTACTAGCTAACTCTTACACTTAAATTAACCCACATGACTCATGGCTTGTTATCTCATCTTCTATATGCCCTGCTTCCTCAGCAGCTGGCTGATGTCTTCTCTGGCTTCACCCTTTCTTCTCCCAGAATCCTCTGTGTCTGGCTGTCCTGTCTATACTTCCTGCCTGGTTACCAGTCTGTCAGTTTTTTATTAACCAATGAGAGCAATACATATTCACATTTTACAAAAGGATTATGCCACAGCACTATAGAGCTGTTTTGTGAGCTGAGATCATAATTCCATAAAATGAGAGTAGAGTCCTTAGGGGTTAGGTTATGACTACAGAGAAAATAGGATCTGAAAATTAGACCTTTGAGCTTGAGCCTAAAGATAAATTGATAATCAGAACATTTTAGAAAATGTAAGTATGTCATTTATAAAATATAATTATGCTTCTGCCTACTTGGTGGTGATAAAAAAATTCTCTAGTTTGTAACTGACTCATCCACTGTCTACTTCATTGGAAGTTTTAGTTTCATACAGGAAAAACCAGAAAAAAAGATCTACTGACAGAATTCTGGTTCTTTTCTTTCAAAACATGTCTTATGCTCACAGAGTTGAATCATCTTCTCATCTTAGGTTTGTGATTTCAAGCTCCTCAGAACATAATTGCAACCTGAATTAGGAATGGTTATTATTAAGCTCTTGTGTGGTATTGTAAAGCTTACAAAGCATTTTTTCTTGTGTATCCAGTGAAGATTTGATTTCTGAAATGTTCCTTGATTAAAAGTGTATCGGTTATTTTTCCTGTTGCTCTGACTAATCACCCGACAAAAGCAAAGGAAGCCTTCATTCTGGCTCAGCATTCAAGAAGAGAAACAGTTTGTCATAGCTGGGGAGGCAACATGGCTGGTCACATTTCGTCCACAGTCATGAAGTGAGGAAGAGATGAATGTTATTGTTCACACTTTCTTGTCCCCCCACCCCTTTTTTATTCAGTCCAGGACCAAAGGTTATGAGATGGTACCACACACATTCATGGTAGGTCTTCCTTTCTCTATTAAACTTGGGACATGCCTTCAGCAGACACACCCAGAGATGTGCCTCCCAGGTGAGTCTAAAGCCAGCCAAGTCCACAATGAAGATTATCATCACGAAAAGGTCCCAGGACAAATGAGTCTTGCTTAAATGACACAGGAGAATCAGTGCTGGATTCTTTTGAGCTCTTTTTAAGTGCATGGGCAATATATCTCAAGGCATATATATCACCTAAATCTGTTTCACTTGACTGTAATCTTCAGTTTCTTCTGATTTATATCAAAGTTACTTATTTGACTAAATGAAGAAATAAGCAAAAGTGCTCAACTATAAAGTGGAAAATAAGCTTAATGAAATGATTTGATAAAAAAAGATTTTTAAAATGAGTGAATTGCATACATTTATAAAGAGACTATAGTAAATGCAGTAGCTTTCCTCACATGTCCCAGGCTTATAGTTATTGAAATTGTACAATGCTATAATACAGCAAGGTCTTCAAAACTATGAGTGGGACTGTGTCCTCGGACTCCTTAGTTCTTAGAATTCTCATTTGTGTTTCCTCTGATGACTTCTGTCATCTCTGAGTTTAGCACCTGCCTCCTCTTTCCCACTTTCCTCTGATCTCCATCAACTTTATGCTGTTGTGTGGTGGAGAGGATGGGGGCAATTTATAAAACTGATTTATAAGATAGGTATTATGTTTCTAGAAATGTGAATACGGTTTTTAGAACATCCTAAGGAGCATAACTTCAGTCAAGCATGCACTAAATTAGAGATGTTTGGAAGTGTATTTATTTGTTTTGTTCCTTTATACCTGTTTATTTCTGGGCTTTGAAAGTGTAGTACTTCCACTTATGATGAATTGATGACACTTTTCTTTGGTTTGTTTTAGAATATTGATATAAACTTGACTGTGAATGACCATTGGCTTGTTTTGTTCACTATCCATGTCTACAGAATGCCCAATGTTTCAAAATAGCTTGTTCCTACTCATCTAATGGCAATATATGGTTACAAGTGACCTGGGTAAGAACAAAAGACTTAATAAATTCTTTGGTCACACATACAAACTTTGCAATATAAATAAATGCCATAATATGTAGTCATTGCAACAATACCAGATGGAAAACTGATATATCACTAAGTGATTGAATGGAGTATCTGTCTTTCAGTTGTGTTTCTACTGCACACCATACCTTATAAAGCTGAGCTGCCTCATCTCAGATATCAGACTTTTATACTGTATATGAGTATAACGAGAAGTCATGTAAAATCTTCGAAACTACATTTTATCTAGAAATGAATCTCCTTTCAATTGCTCCTTGTAAGATTCCTAAGTTATCTGAAAAGCAATTATTTTCACGCTCAAGGATCTCTCTATAAAATATGTAGATTCATTCTAGTCTTCTAGATTGATTGTCAGACTGGGAATAGAAATTCCCCAGAAATCTCATATTAAAATCCCTTGAGGTAGGACTGGAGAGATGGCTCAGTGGCTCAGAGTACTTGTTCCTCTCCTCTTAAAGAGGACCCGAGTTTGGCACCCAGCAGCCACATGGCCTACAAGCATCCATTACTTTAGGTCCAAGGGATCCAGCACCTTCTTTTGGACTCGGCTGGTACCAAGTATGAATGTGGCATACATATACACATGCACGCAAAACATTTACATTCATAAAATAAGGAAATTTTAAGATAAAAAAATCTTTTGAAGCAACATAATAATCAAGAATTGAACCCTAAAAATTTCCTGAAAGTCCAGGCTCGGCTAGAACTAGACAAGTTTGCATTGACCACAAATAATTCTTCTTCTCTGTACCGAATTTCCCTCTCCACCAAAACAAACAAGCAAACAGATAAACCAAAAAGGGATTGAAGCCGAGCTCGGTAGCCCATACTTGGAAAGCTGAAACGGGGATCATAAGTGTCAGACCTTCCAGGGATATATATGGAGTTGTTTCAAGGCTGACCTGGTGAACTTGGTGCAACTCCTTTCAAAATAAAAAGAGGTCTTGGGTGTAGCTTAGTGGTAGAATGCTTGTCTAGAATGTATGTGACCCTAGGTTCAGTTCCTACCATCTCAAAGCAAAGAAAAATCAAGTCAAACTTCAAGGACTTTGAATAAGATGCTCTGAAGTCTGCTCTAGCCCTGGCCCTGGACCACTTTCAGTTAGTGGGTTATATGAAATCCCAAGCTTCCATAGGGAATTGAGAGGTTATGTACTAGCCACAGGAAGAAGCAATATGGCCATCATTTCTCGGTTGTTCTCAGACATCAAGCTAGTTCTACATCTTCAGTGTTGTTCCCAACAGCAGGGAATGAAGTGTAAGCAGCATTCTGAATTCTCTTAGCACATTCTTTACTATATTCTAAATCTTATTTTTCTACCCACATAGAAGTGAAGCTACCACCCCTCATTAGAGAAGCCTCTCTTTACAGCAGATGGAGACCATCATAGACAACTATAACTGGACACAGTGCAGAGGCCAATAGATCATGAGGAGCCCAGCCCCAAAAGATACATCTACATTACAATTCTTGCATCTTTGTCTCAGGGAATACTGCAGATGAGGGCATGGAGAGATTCTAAGAGCCAGAATGGCAGAAGTCAGCTAGGAAACAGTCTCTCCTAGAAATGACTGCATAAATAAGATCAGAGCAATGGACATATCAATGGATATGTTTATATGGAAGGAAGAAAATTTCACAGTATTCTGTCCCTAGACAAAGAACTTGAGGCAACTGATCATTGCTGTAAGAAGGAGAATTAAAGGAGAATTAGTCTCTTCCTTGGATGAGTCCTCTTATTGGTTGTTCAATGCAGAATGGTCAGTCATGAAACTATATACACACAAACTATATATACATATATATATATATATGTTGTGTCCTCTGTTGTGTGTATAGCTATGTATATATATGTATATATATTGCACACACACACACACACACATATATATATATATAAAATGTAACAACAATAATCAAAGAAAAAGAAGCTATCAATTTGAGAGGGGAAGAGGGAGGAAAGAGAGTGAAGAAAGTGATATAATTCTAATTAAATTCAATTAAAACATATTTAAAAAGAACTCATTTCATATGTGTGTTCTATTAGATATTGATGTGCTAAGGGATAGTATGTAATTTGTCCTTATGTTTTTACCTTCTATCAGCACCTTGTAAGTATTTGATAAATATTTTTGGGTCAAATTGAATTTTTCCTCCATATTACTTTGATCTCCATTCAGACAAGTTTTTTTTTTTTTTCGTGTGTGTGTGTTGTTATGATCCATGACCTATCCACATTTACCTAGCATTTTTAAGAAGCACAGAGTATTAGGGCTGAAAAATGGAACGTCTTTCCTTTTAGATAAAAGATCTTACGTTCCAAGGAAAAACATGATTCAAAAAGGTAAAAGCACTTAGGCTCACACAGCTAATGATTTCTGAATGCAAGCTCTGTGGAAGTAGGTAGGTACTTACAACATTTTAAATTTATATCTGTGTCAAGAGCACTGGAGAGGGCCTGGAACAGAGCAGGTGCTCAATAAATATTTATTAAGTAGATGTAATTTAGTGCCATTTGTTTGGGACAGATTTTCTCACATTTTTTTTTCTTTCTTCTGTATGGACTAGATCTTCAGAGAGGGTGTTGTACATAAAGCTCTCCTTTCCTGACTGAGAGTGAAAGACTCATCTTTTTGTAAGATTGCTGATGAACTAGGCTGTATCATAGTTGTTATTGCAAAGGAAATGAGAAATGAAGGCAATGGAAATCACAGTAAAGGGGCCTTGATTTCCTCATTGTTGACAATTCTCTTGTGTGACTCAGGACAGTTCAGACCTGATGCCTTATGGGTCAAGTGTGGTAACAATGTATAATGGAGAGGGACGAAGGGCCAGGGTTGGGCTGAAGGAAGACTCAGGTGTGTGGATGGCTTTAGAGAGGCCGTTAGGCAGTTCTGGGAGAGCCTTTGGGGAACCAGGGCCATGTCTGGAAGCATCTCAGACCATCCAGGGCCTTGGGATCCAAGCAGTGGCCACTGTGTAAAAACAAGACTGCAGAAAAGTGAGAGAGGAACTTTTCAGCATTTGTAGGTAATGAACTGGATTATAGTCTCATGAAAACAGTCTGAGGAAACATGGGCTCCCAGTGTTACACTGGAAGAAGCCAGGCCTAGAATTGGACAAATCTTCCAGGTCAAGTTATTCGATCAATGAGGTAGGGTAGGAAATCAAAACACAATTCTATGGAAGGGTGAGCTAGACTAATGGATAATGATGGAGATAATGTATGTAAGAGTCCTGGAAAGAGGGAATTACATCTCAGCTATAATTTTATCATAACTCCAATTTATCAACCCATGTTAGGAGCATGACATCATTCAATTCAAAGCCCTGGAACACTAAGTAGTGTGGGAAGGAAAATGGGTCCATTGACTTGACTCTCATTGCTGGTCAAGTTAGGACCTAGCTCTTCTTAAACTGGAAGACCTCTTTGGGAGGCACTAATGCAATCCAGGACAGTAGCTAACCTCAGCCAGTTTCCGTCATTTACAGTAAGGTTGGTTCAAGCTACCCACCAATCTATTGCTGTTTACTTGCAGACAGCTAGTTACTGTTTGCTTCTAATTAACACGTATATCTTAATTTGGGTACCAGCTATATCCATTGGAACACAAGGGAACATGCTAGGGCGCATGAGAAATGCATAGGACAGAAGCATTTCATACAGTACAAACAGTGTCTAAAACTTTTCTCCTTTCATTTCATAGTTTTGCATTCATTTAAGTTAAGGCTAGCATATCTTTAAGAGTTTGTGTGCCAAGCAATATTTTAACCTATGTATCATGAGGACTAAAGTCGGGTCATCACACAGATATGTGTATCAGCATTATTGCTTCATTTTATGACTACCTCTTTCGCAAATTTTGATTTTACTGTGCTTTCTGATCTCCCTCTTCTGCTGCAGGATCTTTCTGATGTTCCCCCCCCTCCTCATATGGAGTCAGCTAGCTCCTCTACAAAAGCCCTGGAATGCTGTTCAGTATGATTTAGCAGAACTCCGGGTAAGGGCTTCCAGTGAATACTGCCTATACTGTGTCCTTGAAATTGGGGACTGTCAGCAAAGCAGATAAGTCAATCTGAAGGCTTCTCTAGGGGAGCCATCCGGAGCTCTTCTTGCTGTCGACAGCACATCCTGTTCACAGCTTCAGCCCCTGGAAATGCTTTCATTCAGCAGCAAGCCCAGGCGTTCAAACACTGCAATGGAGGCCTTTGTTGGCAACCGCTCTGCCTGTGTGCACAGAGGACTCATTCTTCCACGAAAGGCCAGGCAGCCTGCTGATGGGCCAAACCAGTTTACACTGATGTTGCTCTCGGGAGGAAAGGCGAGCAAGCATGGATTGGTGTAGCGCATAATGAAGCCATTTATCTCTTTGCACCTTTTTGTCCCTACAGCCCTCCCCAGTACATGCCACCTTCAGCATGCCTCCTGTACCATGGCCTTTGAGAGGCAATTCTTAACAGACTGAAATACCTCTGACACTCCTCTAAGACAAATTCCTGAATATACAACAGAGGCTCTTACAAGGTGCTGTCTCCAGTGTCCCTTGGGGGAAATGCTTTGAGGAGAAAGTAATGTCAACGCACACCCCTCCACACACCCACCTTTCCCTTTGATCTCAGCGTGTTTACCTGTGGCTTACCGGTACCAAGACAAGCCAGGTATGGAACACTGGGCTTTGAAATAGGTCTGGTTCTCCAATAGGCTCTCTTTGAAGTCAGACCCATTATGTGTTGTTTATTGCCCTTTCAAGCATGCCCACATGTATTTCTAAGACCCGGGCTCATCTTTACTTATTCAAAAGAACTCCAGTTTGTTGCCATATTGGCCATCCTTTGATATATATATATATATATTTTAAAAGACGAGTGAAATAGTACCTCTGGAGTCCATTTTGTCCACTTTCAAAGTATTTTAACAATATACGTTAAGGGCAATTTTACATTCTCTCTACACCATTACTATCTTTCCAAGCACAATTATATGTCAAGTGAACGACTCAGAACTTCTTATGCCCTGTAATAAATCATCAGTGTAATGGGTAAAAAGAATTTGTCATTGTTCAGTGTGTATACAGAGTTATGTGGCATCTAACCTCAAATTTCTTTTAGATCATATATAAATACATAATAAAATAATAATACTCATTAGTCAACACCAAATATAAGTTCCAGATGTCTGAACATCAAAGTATTTATAGGCCAATAGCAACCGCCTTGAGACAGGAACCGCTCTCTTCGGGAATGGGCCTGCAACACAGGGCCGTGAAACCCTCTTGAGTTCTCTGAAACAAAAGCTATTCTTGTTTATACATAAATTATGAATGACTTTTTTTTTTTTAAAGGCTGACTCATTGGCCAGTACATGTGCCTACAAATCCGGTTTCACAGGCGAATGGGAGCTGACTAGACTAACAAGAATTCTACAACAAATCGTTTTTTTCCATTTTGTCTGGTGGCTCAGCCACTGCTCTTGTTAAGGCACAGCGGAGTTGGTTTCTTTGGCTACTTGCCTTGCCACAGACCCATACCACTTAGTTGCCAACCAGGGGCTAGCTGCCCCAGAGCACATGGCAGAGCAGTGTTCTTGTGCTAGGCGGGGGAAGAAGGGACTCCACAGCTCCCTCAAGTGGTAGGACTGAGTGCCAGCAGGTGGGTCCTTGGAAGGAAGCCATCCCACCCCCACCCCAAGCTGATGCCAATTCCAGAATTGTTCCCTTTCCTAACCTTCAACTTCGCAGCCTTGAATCAGCAGTGAGTGTAGGAGCAGGGCCCTGGAGGCTCGGAGTGTGACTCTGCCACTTAGTCACCGCCTGATCTTCAGCAAATAAGCTGACTGTCCTCTTACAATTTCTCATCCATAAAATGAAGTCAACCAGAATCACCTTTCGGGTCCAGTCCAGCATCAATGAACTATGATTTGGTTTTGTTCCAACTACACAGGAAGGATGAAATGTATTCCCAGTTCATCAATATCAAGCATCCCTTCCATGGTCAATATGGCTAATGAGTAGCTTCATTAATCATGACCCAATAGAGAATTTCACCAGCAACGCAGATCTCCCCAAACTAGAAGTGGATTCTTTCCTGCAGGAAGGAGCGAGAGTGAGAGATGACAGGTAATTTCTGGAGATTTGAAATGGAAAAGTCATGTCTTTATAGCTTGTTGGCAACATTAAAAAAAAATCATCTCTGTTGTCTTTTTCTGCCTCATCTCCCTCATCCAGGAAGGAGAGAAAGGAGGACACTTCTCACTAGCAGTGACTCAAACCCTCCAGCGACTGAGTCTGTGAATGTCAAGAATTGCAAACATGAGCTATTCATCCTCATTTCTACCCTAAATTCTTTCTGTCGACTTCTATAACCACAGAGGAAGTATCCTCCAGAGAGAAGTGTTTGTTTCTTGAAGCATCACAGAGGAAGATCAGTATTTGAATCTGCGTTCCAGGGAGCTTTTTTTGGGAAGCCATTTTGAGTGGAGACAATCAAACTCTTTTTTCTCTTTGGGTTGGAGGGAATTTGTTTCTATCAGCACACTTCTCCATGCTAAGAATCTTGAGATGCTGGGGAGATGGCTTGGTAGGAAAGAGCACTTGCATGTAAGTGTGAGGAGCTGAGACTGAATCCTCAATAACCCTGTGAAAGAGCCAGGCACGGTCATGCGTGTCCATAATCCCAACACTGGGGGACAGAGGCAAGAAGATCCCAGGAACTTGCTGGCTAGTTAGTCTAGCCAAAAAGACAGACTTCCAGTTCAGTGAGAGACACTGTCTGAAGGCGCTTAGGCAGTGAGTGATAGAGGAAGACAGATATCCAATGTCTTTCTCTAGCCTTCACATGTGTGCATATAGTCATAGACACACCTATACACTCATGTGTGCACACTGCATAAAACTCTCCCCCCAGAAGTCTTGACTTCCCTCTGATAAATTTTGACCAATACACAAGATCAATAGTGGTCATGGATTAGTTTTCATTAACAAACAATAGTGAGCACCCACTGTCTACATGGGATAAAGGCAGCATAGAGTAGAGATGATTTAAACCTTGAAGCCTGATATTGCACAATTAACAATAAACTCATTATTACTTGATGCATTTGCTCAAACAAAAACCACATGTGACTGGGAATTTGAAAACTGAACAGACATTGGCAAATGTTTCCCAAATATAATACACCATCTTGACAGCTAATGCATCAGCAATGTTTACTTCAGCAAATGTTTTCAATTTGGAGGAAGGGAAAAAATGGAGTGTCTAATAATAACTGCTTACATCTGAATACAGCCTGGCGCTTTGCAGTTTTAAAAGCACTTCCCATGTATACATCCGCTCAGCTGATCGCTCAAACCACCCTGGGAGGTGGGTGGGATGTCTACTATATTATTGTCCAACAATTTGTAGCTCCCAGCTTGTCATGCTGTCTTGTGCCTCGTCATTTCACACATGCTCTTTCTGAGCCCTGGAGTGCCCTGTTCTCCCTTCCCTGCCCCATTTTTCATGGAGATAATTCCCAATCAACTCTGAAAAATCGACGCAGCTAATGCTTCCTTTCAAATAGCCGGGAAGCTTCCAGTCTGGCATAGATGTTTCCCTTCTGTATTTCACCTCTGGCCTGGGCCACATGGCAAGGGAGTGAGTTGCTCTGAACCCATCTCTGTTTGCTTTTCTGTCTGTCACTATTCTATGTTCCAGCCTGATCGCACGCCTTCGTCTTATTTATCATCTGTAGTACCCTCTATTGCCCCTGCCACATGAAGGCTCTAAATGTTGAAACAATGAGGGTTCCTCATTTGAGAGAAGCCAAACAGATGCTTACAAATTCACGTGTCTTGTTCAAGGTTACATGGCTAGTGAGGGGTAAGGGTTGAGCTGTGTTTCTGGTTTTCTCGGCCAACAATCTTTGTACAGTTTAGCGCTGTGTCTGTTCAGCTCATTTCTATCGAAACACATGAGAAGATTATGGGTAAAACACAATAGTGTCCTGTGGGTATTTCTGTGGTTTATACAAGAAACCATTGGAAATGTGCTAACTGCTTTTCTTAGTTCTTTCTTCACTTATTATTTAGATTTTTACCTCTTTTCTTCTCTGTGTATGGGTGTGGATGTGCACATGCCACACTGAGCCTGGAGATGACCAAGGACAACTTGCGAGAGTCCGCCCTCTCCTTCCATCATGTTGGTTTTAGGAATTAAACTTGGCTCACCAGCCATAGTGGCAAGTACCTTCACTCATTGAGCTACCTTGCCTGCTCATATTCATTATTTCTTACTTGTTATTTACTTCCTATTTTCTTTAAACAAATATATGAGGCAGCTTAAGTTAATTTTTTTTGTAAAACAAGGATATAAGACAAAACAACACATGAACAATAGGAAGAAAGAAGAAAAAAATATTGTATGAGAAATTCTTGACTAAGAGTAATGATGACAGTTGATCTTTCAACTTGGCCTGGAGAGTGTCAGGGTTCAAGCAGGCAGGGGAGATATAGCATGCTTTATTACTCTTACCATTATATAAAGAGAATGGCATGGGGGGATTTTTGCCTCTAGCATTAAGCATTAAGAGGAATTTATTGCACACACAATGGTTTGAATCTATGAAAACTACAATGAAATATACCTTCACATGATGCTCATTGCAGAGGAATTCACTCATGGAACGCTTATCAAATATTTCTCACATGTCAGAAACTGTGTTGATGACTTGGACAATGGCCCAAAAGGTCACCTTGTAAGGAAGTATACATGTTGTTATTTTGGAACAGTAATTATGTAACACACAAGAATGTCAGAAGAAAAAGAAAGTAACAACTAATGGGAACTTAGAGCTAGAAGGAGACCTAACTCACTCCTCTCTCTCTCTCTCTCTCTCTCTCTCTCTCTCTCTCTCTCTCTCTCTCTCTCTCTCTCTCTCTCTGTGTGTGTGTAGAGGCCAGCAGTCAATGGCAAGTGTCTTCCTTTACAGCTTTCCATCTTACATTTTGAGACAGGGTTTCTTACTAATCTTAGCGCTGGTCAGTTGGCCAGATTGTCTAGGCATTAAGTTCTTGGGGCCTTCATGTCTCTACCTCTTACAGCTAGCACTGGAATTACACACTACGTATATTCCCAATTGCATCTATCTGTCCATCCATCCACCCCCCCATCCATCCACCCCCCCACCCCCCACCCCCACCCACCCATCCATCCGTTCATCTGTCCGTCTGTCTATCTATCTATCTGTCTATCTGTCTGTCTAACATGGCTGCTAGGAACGTGAACATGAGTCCTCAGTCTTGCACAGCAAGTACTTCACTGAGCCGTCTTCCCAGTCCCTTAAGTATCTTATGGTAACCCTCCCAAATAGTGGGGGTGTCATTGCATTAAAGTAGTGTTAGCATGAAAATGTCTGTCTATATCAGGAAACAATAAATTCAGAATATGAGCATAGGTTGTATTTTGGGATTCATCCTTTCTACTTAGGACTTTTTTTTAAAAAAAATATTACAGTCAATAAAATATAAACATTTATGGATATGCCAATGTTCAATAATAAAAAAATCACTATCTTCCTTACTTTTTGCCTGTTTCTCTCAATTCTTTCATTTAATGTTTGTAGGTGTTTGCTGTTCAGAATAACATATGAGTGTCCATATATGAGACAGCTCTCTGCTACAGATGTAGGAAACAAACTTAACAATAGATTGTCTGGCCTCAGAAAACATGGCTAGAGCAGAAAGTCCACTTTTTGTTCCTGTAATTTGTAACACACTCAGAAAATCCCCAAGCTGGCTCGGAACCAGCGACAGTCCCTCCAGCGCTGGCCTCATAATGGGGAGCCTATTTTTCTTTTATTATTGGTCACTGGAAAAGCCTAGTAACTATTTTGCACTGACAGTCTCTCCAGGATAGAGAGCTTGTTTTTCCTGGATTTTCGTATATTTTTAGGCGGTCATCTTGGGCAGTCTGGCCTTGTATCAAAAGTCTTTTCAATTGAAAAGGTTCTCCCTTGGGCTATTGGTAGAAAATACGCTCTCTGTATCTTTGTGTCTATTTTGGGGGGTCACGGCTGGGTTCCAGTTCTCCATCCTCTTGCAAGGCAGCTCCTCTTTCATCCCCTCAGCCCCACAGTGTGCCTGGGAAAAGGAAGGAAGGAACAGAACCCTAGAGCTGTGACCACTTTCTAAATGGCTGTCTCAAAAGTGGCCCAAACCTGGCAACAGTGGAGCACTGATGCCATTTTTCAGACCGATGAAGGGTGTGCACAAATACTGCCAAGAAGGAAGGGCCTTGGTGACTCTGAACAGCCACGGTGGTCTGGTGGTCTGAACCTTGAGGACTGATAGTGGGTAGGACTTTGGGGAGTTTTTACTTGTACTTAACACTGACTTGAGTGTAATTTCATTTGTGTATTTCTGGAACATGCTTGTGCTCCCCAGTCCCCCCAAAACCATTTCTTACGGCACATGTAAGGTTATTATTGTCCTATTTGTTAGCTGCTAAGTGAGGCAGGCACTCACAGAGACAAAGGCCTATGTTAACATACCGTCCAAACCTGTTTGGAGGGAAAAGAAAAGCATGCCCTTCTGTTAGTGATTTTAATGTGTAACTCCCAACCCTGAGCTGAGTATTCCCAGGAACGTGTTCACCATCTTTCCTTCTTGAACTATGACCTTAAACTGAGCATGCTCTGTGAATACAGACTTTTAAATTGAATGTGTCCCAGAATGTACCTGCCTCTGAAAATGATTTTTTTCATGTGAATGTGTACTGGCTCTCTCATAGTTTCTGGGTTTGAGGAGGAAACTGTTCTGGAATAATTCCAGTGCTCTCCTTACCTGATGCATTCCTCAAACTTTCTCTATTTATTTTCTGAGTGTCTTTGTCTACTCTATTCTCATAGTGTGATGAAACACTTGCATTTGGTTAGACTTTTGGTTCATATTTAATGATATGGAACAAAGTACATTTACTCATGTAGAGTCAAGCTTCAACTCTCATTATTTAAGGACATCATTCATCAATTTGGAAAGTACTGGACAAGGATCCTGGTTTCTTACTTGTGTATCCTGTGGACAAGATGGGAAAAAGAATTAACTTGGTACTGTCAGTCACTAGTATCATGGGGACATATTAATATGCCATCTACATGATCTCATCCACCAGTGTGACAGGAAAGAATGCTTATCTCCATTTCCTAGTGACACATTTCAAAGGGCAGCCAACCTTCAAGGGTCACATAGTTGTGATGGCAGAACAGGGATGGTTTGATGTTAATATGATGCTACAGCCTGATGGCCCATGGACTCTTTGTGTGCTTAGCATACCACTGCCTTCCGCAATACAGCTGTAAGAAAATAAGGGATAGTGATTGTCTTAGTGTTTCTATTGCTTTAACGGAACACCATGACCAAAATATTGGCGAGGAAAGGGTTTATTCAGCTCATACTTCCACATTACTGTTCATCACTGAACGAAGTCAGAACAGGAACTCAAACAGGGCAGGATCCTGGAGGCAGGAGCTGATGCAAAGACCATGGAGGGGAGCTGCTTACTGGCTTGCTTCCCCTGGCTTGCTCAGACTGCTTTCTTATAGAACCCAGGACCACCAGCCCAGGGACAGTACCACCCACCATAGGCTGGGCCCTACCCCGTTGATCACTAATTGAGAAAATGCCTTACAGCTGGATCTCACGGAGGCATTTCCTCAGCTGAGGCTCCTTCCTCTCTGATGACTCAAGTTGACACATAACCAGCCAGGACAGTGATGTACTTCTGTAACAGGCTTCCCTGAATGATTTTTTTCACAAGATATGATTCCAAGTAGAGCAGAGACTGTGGCCAACATACATCTTGGGAAAACACTGATTCCTCCAGTTATATTGTGCAGAGGTAATAAAGAATAGGAAGTGTTGATGGACAGCAAAATTTCTTTCTAATGAAGCCAGAGATGTTAGAGAAAAACACTTAATGACATTTCATGGTACTTCACACACAGTGTGCTTGATTCTCAAGCTCTCTTGAGGACAGGATAAGGGGTGTGACACCCACATAGTTTCATTTTTAAAAAGGACACACGCAAGGGTCAAACCTTTGGGTATGCGGCATAGTTTTAGGGAATGGATCCTTTCCAGGGGAGGGCACCATACAGCCATATGGAAATTTGAAGCCTAAAACTGTGTTTCTGGGAGTTTAACTGTTACACTCTTCAGAAAATTAGTTTTACAGAGACTTACATTGGCTTCTGGGTTTTTACTCTGTGGATGTGTTCTTTATTGAAACTATCACAAAGGAAAGTTCTAGGGGTATTCTGAGGTATGAGTCACGTTTTTGGGTCTTGACTCACACTCATGATTATATGTACTTTGCTCCATATCACTAAACATGGGGTACATGTTCTGGGGTCTTGTTGAAACATGACACATTTGTTTTGGCATGGCCAGTGACTACTAGAATGGATTAGGGCTTCAGAGTTGGGGTTGGTGTGATGGGGTCCTACTGGGAGTTGGATCATAGGAAGGTCTGAAGAGACTCAAGGAAAGGATCAAGGTGTCCAGGACAGTAAGGAAGGTGTTTGGTACTATTCAGCATCTGATAGAAATGATTGACATTTAAGAATTAATATCTGTAAATTTCCAGTGATCCATATTCTATATACAGGGAATACAAGAGGTGACTGAAGTTTGGAATCTTGTTTTGGTTTTTAGGAATATTGAAATCTAGTAATTGAAGGATAATATAATTAAACGATTAAAAACACAAGTTATAGAGTCAGACCAATTGGACATATGAGTTCATATCGCTATTGTAACAAAATCCTACTGTCTCAGTAGCTCATCAGAGTACACATGTATTCTCTTACAGTTCTGGAGGTAATAAGTCTAAATATTGTCAGCAGAGCCATGATCCTTCTGGAAGCTTCCGGGGAGACTCCATTTCTTTGTCCTTTTGCTTGTTAGAGGGTACCTGCCTTTATTCCTTGACTCCCAACACCTCCCCTGTATACTTCCAACTTGTCACCTTTCCTATTACTGACTTTGACTTCCTTGTAAGAAACCTTGTGATTGGCTCCATCTATCTACCCCAGGACACTCTTCCCCTCTTGAGATCCTTTCTTTAATCACAATTGCAAAGTTCCTTTGGGCATATGAAGGAGTATATCCAGAGGTTCTGGAGGTCAGGTCAAGGGTATGTTTGAGAGCCTCCTTTTGTGTCTCCTGAAGTCGGTTCTTGTCCTTGCTCTGCCCTATATAATTGTATAATTTGCTATGAGGTGATTACTGTCTCTGTGACATCTGAAGGTTGAGGATAGTAGCAGTGCTTTTCAAATACAGAAGGCTCATGATTTATTTTAAAGGTGGACTTGAAATCAGCCTAGAGACCACATTCAGTGTCAGCTCAGTCATCTGCTGTGACTCTGCTTGACAGCTCGTGGTCAGGCTGCTTTCTGATAGTCTCTGCTTACATTAGAGCGAGTGTCCTTATGAAACCACTTTAAGAAGACAGGTGCCCTTTGACCCCTATGAACCTGTTGCAATACAGTGACTAGCCTGTTCTATACATTTCTTCACCACGGTAGAGAGCTTCCCAAGTTTTTCCTGAAGTTGCATCCTCTTGTCCGATTCCAGGACAAAAAGAAGAAGGCTAGACAAGCTTTATGGAATGATAGTGGTGTTTGGTGGCTCAGGCCTGAGGTTTCAGCTACAGGGGATGCTGAGACTGTTGGGTAAAGCCTGCCCGAGCTTTGAGGAAAGTTCAAGGCCAGTTTGGACAGTTTAGTGGGGCCCTGAGTTGAAATAATGTACATAAACACTATATGGGGATATGGTTCAGTTGCAAAGTGCTCAGCTAACAGACAGGAGGTCCTAATTCAACCCAAGAACAACTCTAACAATCAATCAGTCAATCAATCAATTGAAATGAAAAGAAACAGTTCCCCACCTTTCTAGATTCTACCATTACTCCATGAACCAACTGTACCAATTCTTTGTTTCTGTCAACACCCTTGTAAGAATTTTGTAAGCTAGAATTTCACCCTGTTCTCACTATTCTTTCTAGCGCAGGGTGCCTGAGCAGGCTGCTGGTCCCTGCCTTGGCTCTGGCATTGACATCGTCTAGTCTGTCTGCACCTCTGGCCCCTGTGGATTTTCCCTTAGGGTTGAGACTGGTTCTCACATCCTCCTAAGTCTTTGCATTTTACTCCCAGAATATGCTCCCTCTGGATGTGAGAGTAAATTGGGTATAGACTTGCAGGCATTTGAGGTGGGTTCTTTTCGTGAAAGAAGAAAGCAGTATTTGTCAATGACAGTGGAATCAATGGCTTTTTCCAACTTGGGGGAAATCTATGAATTCAGTGGAAACACTGTAAGAAAAATCGTAAGATGCTCTTCTATTCTGACTGACTTCAGAAGGACTGCATGTCCCCACAGTATTCTAACGACATATTCCATTTCTGTACAGTTCGTGTTTGCCTTAAAAAAAAAAAACTCTACTTGTGGACATTTCTGACCTGTAAAACCATATGCAGATAAATAAGATACATTCTTGGACACCAAAATTCAATCTGTTTAAACCACAGATCTCCCCTCTACCATTAAAATAAATTTTAAAATTCCAGTTTGCGGCTCTACTTTGGCAGCCACCATCGATCCTAAACTAGGTTGTGCTATTTTGAAAAACAAAAAAAGTATTCTACCCAGATCTATTTTTCCTTGTCGACTGCCTTTGCCACAAAAGACTAAGTTTGTCTCTATAATTACAATGAGAGTTCAGTTATAGAGCACTTTTACAGGGAACCTTAAAAGAAGCCTGGGCATTTTAATGAGTATCTAAAATATTTTCCAGCTTCTTGTAGTAGTCTTATTTTCAAATAAAGAAAGCCTCTCTTTAAATGAAATGCACATCATCTCTATAACATGAAAACACCAGAGCTCCTTAACGTTAAGCAATGGAAGTGAAAGACACAGATTCTCAGCTCCAAGTAGGCTTTTTGTCTGATGGGGTGGAAATAACACTGAATTATAAATGTTGAAAATGAAATGCTAGCTCCTAGTTGCTAATTACTAAATTCAGACTTAAATTCTTCATGTTGTTCGTTTTTACCTATAAGCTATGCAAATGAGCCCTTTACCTCCTAAGCCCGTGATGTAGCTCAAGGGAAATAATGTTTAAAAAATTGTGCTAAAGACACAAAAGGTTTTCAAATATTAAATGCCTATACAACATTCTCTAGGAAGCATGGGTTGGCATGGGTGTGTGTGTGTGTGTGTGTGTGTGTGTGTAGGTCAGAAGTTGACACTGGGTGTCTTCACCAATCGCTCTCCATGTAATTTTCTGAGACTGGGTCTCTGAGCCTGAAGCTCACCGATTCAACTAGACTAGTTGGCCAGAGAGCCTCCAGCAGTCCTCAGGTCTCCACCTTGCCAGCACTGGGATTAAAAGTGGTTCCCCCAGCACTTTTTAAGTGGGTCTTCTCAGGTCCCCAGGCTGTGCAGCAAGCCCTTGACTAATTGAGTCATCTGCTCAGCCCCCAGATGCTTGTTCTGTTAAGCGGCCAGCTGTGTGACTTGCCCTCTGTTAATTCACCTCTCTGAACCTCAAATTCCTCATTTGTCAGTATAAAACCATTCCAAGTGATGGCAAGAATGCAGAGAACACACAGTGCGTGTCCAAGAATAGTATCTCTTATTACTTTTCTCCACTGAACAAGGCATTCATGTCAGTATAGCCAAGCTATAAATACACTGTGCCCTAGACCAGGCACTCTTGGAACATTTGACTCAATAGCTTTTCTCCTTTCTTTATGAAAAATTGATACTCTGGGCAGACTTGTGGCTGTCCATGTCATTAAGTTCAGAAATAAATGTCTTCAACCACAAACCCCTGTCTCATCTCCAAGGCAGCTCAGGTTTTCAGTGTGCAAATGAGTTGAGTGTGCTCCTGCCTGCAAGGAACATCTCCATCTCTTAGGCCAGGGCCAGGGCTGGGGAGCTCCGAGGCCTGGGTGACTTTCTGTCTGTTGTGTCTAGGGATTTTCCTCACACCTGTGTCACTTGCACTCAGGAGTCCAAATCTGAGCAGTGCCAGGAAAGCGATCAAATGGGCACTGAGAGACAGGACAGACCATGAAGATGGTGATAAACCAGAGCATATGTGGCCAGCTGAGGGATAGCCACTCTTGGTCAGCTCATGGTTGCTAGACATGAATGCCAAGTCAGATTTTGTTGTTGTTGTTGTTGTTCTGTTTGTTTGGCTCCCCAAATGCCACAGATTTGAATTTTAGGTGATATTTTCCTGTGTTGAATGCTGACCACTGATGTGAACTTCACTTGAGCGCTATATGTTGAGAGTTTTCAGTGGTTCATCAGTGTGTACCCTCTGCCTTGCAGTGTCTGCTGCAGATCCTCAGTGACATCTCTTTTAACTCTATGAACTTGGGACACTGGATTCAGTCCTCTCTCAAGGGCAAATAATGACTAATAAAATAACTAATAAAATATTAACTAATATTGCCCTCCGTCTCTGTGCACCTGTGCATGTGTGTATACATGTACATGTGTGCATGTGTGTGGAGGGAAGAAAACAGACTCAGTGTCATTCCTCAGACTCCTATCTTCTGAGACGTCTCTCACTGTCCCGGAACTTACCAAGGACACTGGCAAGCTTAGGGATCCTCCTATCTCTACCTCTTCAGGGCCAAGACTGCAAGTGGGTCTCATCACACATGACCTTGTTTTTTAATATGGATCCTAGAGATTGAGCTTAGGCCCTTCTACTTACAATGCAAGTACTTTATTGGCTGAGTGATCTCCCCAAGCATAACTATAGATAATTTTTTAAAATTAAAAAAATAATCTTCCTTGATTCTTATCTCTTGATCACAATTGCACTTTTCTAGCCATAATTTCTACAGGACCAGAGTATTTTAAAAATGGTTTAGATAACTCGTCTCTGCATCCACACACCCAGTTTGCAAGCTTGTAGAATGAGATGGCACACTCTTGTCCAGGTATGGCATCCATCAGCATCAAACCTTTCTGGCTTGAGAAGATACGTGTCATCAACCATTTGCAGGTTGAGAATTCAGCCGGAGGTGGTGGCTCCTGGGGCATCAGTGTGGAGAAACAGCTTTTTGGCTCCTCTCCCCCAACCCTCTAGGTTGGGTAGTTAGAGAGGAGATAAGAGAGGAAGAAGGAAAAAAACCAGGTGGCCCACCAATTCATTATTTGAAACATCACTTTGGATTATTGGGAATAATCTAATCAGTGCCTTTCACAGCATACTCTGAGGTCTGAGGGTTGTCCCAGAGAGGGTGAGCTTTGAAATTAGGCTCTGGGGCTCATAAGAAAGCAATAGTAACGAATGTAAGAAATGATGAGAAAATTATTCCAGGAGCTAAAGAATGTGCTACCAATATTATTTTAACTTTGAGCTAGAAACAGCCCAGAATCTCCATTGCTCAAAAGCCCCCAGTGTGAGGGTCAAGCCAGCCTGGTTCTGAGTCCATGATCCTTTATCTGCAGCCACCCTGCTCAGTAACAGCTCTATCTCAAACTCAGTCCCTGCCTTATCTCTTCTCACAGTTCTGGGGGGCATTTCAATTGCTTATTCAGAGACAAAGTATCCTGAAGTGTTTTAAAAAAGTAAGTTTGAATCATTTGATATTTTTATGTATGTATTTGTGAGTGCATGCATATGTGTGTGGTCTGTATGTCTATATGTGTATGTGCATGTGTGTGAGTGCATGAGTGTGCCTATGAGATCCAGAGATGGACAGGGAGTACATGTGTTGTTGGCATCAAGTGTCAACACAGTCTATCTACTGTTGCCAATTACAAGCTGTCAATGAAACATGACTGAGTAAGAAGTTGACAGAAGCAAATAAGTTCAGTTCAGTTCTCTTTAACGGGGCTGTCCAGAAATAACACACCATAGTAATTCCCATCCTTTCAATTAGTGAGCCCCAACTCCTACCTTCATAACTGTTTGTAATTCTTCCAACTCAGACGTCTCTCTCCCCTAAAAACCGACCAAGACCCTGGGATAGTAATTTTATCAAGCACTGATGAAATGTAAAGCGCAATTATCTCAGCCAAGTATTTCAGGTAACACCAGAGGCGTTTCCCTCACTCCATCATGTTTTTTTCTCCCCCTTAAGTTTATTGATTTATGCTTTTAACCTTTTCTTAGTTTTGGTTTGTAAAAAGCTTAGTATTCTGTCATTTCACTAGGTGGCGCTAGACATAACGCAGTATTTGGCTGGTGCCAGCTCAGAAACCAGAGTCTCCTTGGAGGAAAACATTTCTTCTTGGGGCCAGAAGTTGTCATCAAGTTCAATCTGGGACTTTGCTCTTTGCCTTTGTCTGTGGTGTTGGAAGGAGCTACACACCAGGACAGACTAGCTCTCTGAACTTTAAGCCATGCTTTAAACACCCCATCATGAAGATTCTGTTTTGTGCCCTGCCGCAGGCTTCACTTCCGTAGGAAAGTGTTAGTCCTCTGCTTAGGTGACTCCATATTCCCTGTCCTTGTCAGGCCAGCATTCTTTGCTCAATACTCTGATTTATGACTTCTGAATAGGTGAATTATTTCTTGAATACTCATATAGCTATGAATTCCAAAGGCCTGATTTAGTCTCATACGGTGTTGGGAACTACTCTATTTATAGGATTAGGAACCCGATATATTTACTCAGCTTTTATAGTGTTTCTCTTTTCTCTTCTCTGCACACAAAGATAAGGACCCTTTCATAAGAGGATAAAAACCATATCAGTCTGTGCTTCACCACCTATAAAACACTCCTCAGTCACTTTGACTGTTAACCTACCTTGGCCTATTTTTAATTAATGATTCCCCAGTATTTAGAACATGAAGAAAAAGATATTAATCATTCTGAAAATATCTTCCCCACAACACCGAGTGTGCTCCATGACACAGCTGTGTTTTCCTTACAAATTTATCCTTTATAAAGGTACAGGTAATCAACAGGCACCTACTACTTTGGTGGCAAGACTATGCACACTTATATGCTACACAATTATTCTTTAATAATATTAGAAGAAAGCATATTTATTTCCACAGTGACCGGTTGAATGAGAAATTGGACTAGATCTGTATCAGGTCTGAGAGACCATACAAGCAAGGGCGAAGGGATTTTCTCTCTGGCTTAGATGACTGATAGGTGCCACTGCAGCAAGGCATCTTTCTTTCCTGTTGGTATGTCCATCTAAGGTTTGCCAATTTTGTTATCTTTATAGTAAACCAACTTTCTTCATTAATTTATTTTCTAATTTTATATTCTCTTTTTCACTTTTCTATGCTCATGTCTCCTTGCTTTGAGTGGCACTTGCTTACATTTTTCTCTTTTCCAAGGATGGAAGGTGACAGTTACCACCTTGAAAACCCTTCCAGTATAGATTATTTCTGCTGTGACTTCCTGCTAATCAAGGCTTGAGTTACATCATATAAGCTTTGATACGGTGAATATTTTTAATATTCAAGTACTTTTTAGGTATATGCTTCGTTTTCTTCTTTAATCCATTTATGTTGTTTAATTTCCTCATATTTGTGAATTTTCCTCCCTTACTGACTTCTGAGATTATTCTGTTGGATTCAGAAAACATCCTTTGGATGATTTCAGCCCTTTTATATTTATTTTCATATTTTTTATGGTAAAAAAAATACCTTCTTCTGAGAAATTTTATAATTTTTTGAGGAAAATTTGTATTTTAAAAAATATTTTTATTTTGTGTGTATGTATGTGTGCCTGCATGCATGTATGTGCACCATGTGCCTTCCTGGTGCCCATACATGCCAGCAGAGGATACTGGATGCCTTGGAACTGATGTTCCAGGTGGATGTAAGTCACTTTGTGGGTGCTAGGACCCAAACAGAGGTCATCTGTAAGAGCAGCAAATACTGTTAGCTCCTGAGCCATCTCTCCAGCCTGAACAGCGTGATTCTGATGCTTTGGGTGGAATATTTTGTTCATGTCAATTAGATATAGCTGGTTTAAATTAATTTCTCTATTTCTACTTCTTTCTCTTAGTCTATGCATTATTGAAAATGAGGTAGTGAAGACTTCTGTATTACCTTCAAATTGCCTATTTTTCACGTTAGCTCTGGCAGTTTTTGTTTTATTCATTTTCAGCTTTATTGTTATGTATATATATATATATATATATACATGTTTATAATTGCTATATCTTATTAATGGAACTAATGGATTGATACTTATGTCATTACAATATCTTTTTGCTTCTAATAACAATTTTGACTGTCTATTTTGTTTGTTATTGGTAAAGCCAACCTAGATTTTTGCTAATATTTACACAATAATATATGTCTGTTTTCTTCAAATTACTTGAAAATAATTTGAACCTATAGACTGTGTTTCTTGTAGACAAAACTAGTGGATCATTAAAAACTTTGTTCTTAGGGTTTTCAACTTTTAATTGGAGTCGATAGTTCATTTAGATGTGATATAATTGATGTTAAGTTAGGACTCATCTTTGCAGTCTCTTTGTTACCTGATAGTCTTTTTTTCTTCTTTGTTCTTGTGTTACTCTGTTACTGCATTTGGTGATAAATAAACATTTCTGAGTATACCACTTGAACTGCCTGGTTACATATATGTGTATATATTATTTTACATATGCTTTTTACACATGTATAATTTTAAAGCTATTTTGCTTATGGGACTTTGGAATTACAATCAACAGCATCATCATTCATGATAGATTACTATTTAATTTTCATGCTATATAAAAACTAAATTCCTACACATTTCTATTCTCTTCTACAGCTCCTTTGTGCTGCTCCTACAAATCATACCAACTACATTTTTATGCATTGAATGCCCAGAGTCAGGGTTTGACTGTGAAATGTCTCCCACAGTCTTGTATGTTTGAATATTTGGCTCTCAGTTGTTGATGCTGTTTTGGGAGGTTTTGGAACTTCTGGGAGAAAGTGACCGTAGGGGAAGTGGGTCTCTGGAGAGAGCTGGCCTCGCTTCCTGTCCTGACTCTCATTATTGGTCTGCTGAAGTATGTGCAAGCAGCTTCTACACCTCCCCTAGCTCTGTCTTTCTCTGTCACAGTCAACCTCTCAGATTGTGAGCCAGAACAACTCCTTCCTCCCTTAAGTTGGTTCTTATTGGGTATTTGGTCAGTGATACGAGAAAATGACTAACATAGCCATTAACACTAATTTATAATTACTGCTTTATGTAATTGTCTTTAAAATAAGGCAGAATAAAAAGATGTAAAAGACGAAGACTGAACTTAAGTTGCTTTGTATATTTATTTGGGTACTTTCCTGTGTCAGGGAATCTTATTTCTCCATGTAATTTGATTACTTAATGTTTTTAAGTTCTGGCCTGAGGGACTCTCTTTAGAATTGCTTGTACAGCATGTATAGTATTAAAAAAAGAATCTTAGTTTTAGTTTACCCAAGGATCTTATATTTATCTTTGAAGGATCATTTTGATAAATATAGAAAGTTCTGGCTGACAGGTTCTCTTTCTTTTAACACTTATCCTACTGGCTATGGTTTTTGATGAGAAAACGAGTATTAGTTAATTTTCATGATGTGCTTATGCTTTCTGTGTGTGATGTGTTGTATGTGTATGATGTGCTCCCGCTCTCTCTGTGATGTGCTCAGGTGTGTGTGTGTGTGTGTATGATACGCTGGGGGGGGGGGGGGGACGTGTGTCATGGCATTTATGTAGTGTGGAGTCTAGATGATAACTTTGTGGAGTGGATTCTCCCCTTCCATGTTTACATGATTCTGTGAATCAAACTCAGCCATCTTGCTGGCCTTTGACTATTCATCTTATCAACAATACTTTCAGGATTCTCTTTCTGTGGTTGGGCTTCTGTAGTTTGAATATGATATGGGCATATGGGCAATTCAGAAATATTAGATTTTATCCGGATTTGTTGTATTTCTTGAAAATGTAGATTTGTGTTTTCTATCAAATTTTGTAGCCTTTTGTCTACTTTCCTTTCCATTAAGGCTCCATAGACATATGCTTATTGGTTCACTATGGATCTGTCCACGTTGTCCTTCACTCCTTTTTTTACTGACACTCAAGCTAGGTAATTTTTCTTGGCCTGTCTCAAGTCTCCCATTCTTCCTTCTTGCTCAAATCTGTTACCAACTCATTCAAGCTCCTTCTCATTTCCATTATTTTATCATCATACTCTAGAACCCATCTTTGGTTTGTTAAAATGTTCTAATCTCTTTATTGGTACATGATATTTGGTGACACATTGTTGTCATTGTTCCCTTCACCTCTTTAGAGATGATTTCTTCTACCAGTCACCTTATCTAAGCTCAATGTCTAGACTGCTTCAAGGACAGGTCCTAGTGATTTCTGGTTTTCTTTGTTGATTTTTTGTTTGTTTGTTTTCTATGCATAAGAAACTCTTATTCTCCACACATCTCACCTTGTTAGCTGAGTAAACTTGGATCCCCAAAGTAACTTAAAGTGACTACTCTGGAAAGCAAATTCTCCCATTTCCAATTAGTCACAATGGCTGTCTGTTGTCATAGTTGCTACTTGTTAAATAACTTTCTCTAACTAACTCCATCCTCTGTGGAATGACTTCCCCAAAACTAAACTATGTGAGGAAGTCAGTAATCTTTGTCATGAGCAGCCGCTGAGATCTCTGCTCAGTTAGCTCATTGAACAGCTTGTGATTGCTCAGAGGCTTCCTTTACTTCTTAGAACTAATGTCTCCCAGTCTTTTCTCGAAGCCATTTACTACAGTTAACCAAGCGATTTAAAATGTAGTCTTAATCTTCACTTCCTGTCTATGCAGAGCCACATGACATGTTGAGACATTGTCTTTGTCTCTGCCTTTCTTTGAACATTGTGTAGCTGCAGAGTATGGTGGTTCTAGATCTCCACACACCTTTCAAAAACCATATGGACATCTCATCTTCCTTTTATGATATCTGAGTAGTTAGTTCATTGTCTGCCATTGCTATCCATACTTCAGGCAGCTGCAGAGGTAAATAATTGCTTATAATTAACTTTGCCCCAATGCTGTTAGGATTTTGTAGTAATTAAACTCTGTGTTAGATAAAACAAAGGAACTTTGTAAGTGAAGTCTTCCAGAGAGCCAGCAGGTGAACCAAGTGACAGCAGGCTGTGGGGTTGAGGCTCAGGGCAGATGCGACTGTTTTCTTTTCATTGTCAGTGACTACCATCCTGAACTCTCTCAAAGAAACCACTGGGCCAGAGAAAAAGGAATGGGCTGAAGGAAGGTTCAAGATATATGGAGCTCATTTGTGGGCTCAGATGCCTTTGTTCAGTCAGTCACCTAGACTGCTGCAACTTTTCATCGATTTCAGTTGATTCTTGTCAGTTTTCTTGTTTTTATGGAATAGGAAAAATTTGAAAGTCCTGATTCCACCATTTTTACTGATGTCACCAATTCCAGACATATTTATTCTCACTAAAAAACAAATATAAGCATGAGGAAGCAAACCCAAGTAAGCAATTCAGACCAGAAGAGACTAGGGATACATGGCAAGTGAAATATTCTCTCCTGGACTGGATATTGAAATAACATCATCATCAACAACAGTATCACCAACAACAGCATCACCAATGACAGCATCATTATCAACAACAGCATCATCAACAACATCATTATCAACAACAGTATCACCAACAACAGCATTACCACCAACAGCAGCATCAACAACAGCATCACAAACAACAGCATCATCAACAATGAAAGCAACAACTACAGCTCACTCATAGGGAAGCTGATGGAGTCTGAAGAGAGAAGGCAGTTATTAGAATACAGTGCTAACTTCTTAGTCTCAAAATGTACCATGGCTACAGAAGATGCTAACTTTAGGGGGAGCAGAAAGTATACAAGAAATATCCCCTTTGCATTTTCCCCTGCAAGTCTAAAGTTATTTAAAAGTTAAAAGTATATTTCAAAATAAGGATCATCTGAAAGAACACCTCATCAAAGACAACAAAGAAGCTAGCATGAGAAAACATGTTTAATATTGAATGCCGTCCAGGAATTGAGAATTAAAAAAAATATAAAACAGCTACGTATCAGAATAGTCAGAATCCAAAACTCTGACATCAAATGCTGCTCAGGACATGGGTGACTGGAGTACTCATGTCCTGCTGGTCGAAATACAAACTGCTACAGCTACTTCAAGATATTTTCATGGTTCTGTACCTAACTGTGTTTTTACCACATCATCCAGCAGTCCCATTCCTAGGTATTGACCCAAACTAACTAAAAACTTAGAGAAAAACTTGCCTATAAATTTTTATGGCTGTTTTTTTCATTATTGCCCTAACTTGAAAGCTATCAAAATGTCCTCCAGTAGCTGAACAGGTGAGCAATGAACTACTATTCCATGAGAAGCAACATACTATCATTTCCTTAGGAGACATGGAAGAAACCAATATATGTTGCTAAGTGTAAGAAGTCAGTCTGAAAAGCTGCATAATCCCAACTATGGAATATTCTAGAAAAGGTAGAATTATGGAGATAGTACAAAAGATTGATGCATGCAAAGAGTTTCTTCATTGAGTTTTCAAATTTGTATTGTCTGCTTTTCTCTTTTCTTTTGAGATATTTCTCCTATGTTGCCCAGGCTGGTCTTAAATTTATGAGTTCAAGAGGTTTTCTTGTCTCAACCTTTCAAGCAGCTGGTATGGCGGGCATGTGCTATCACACCTGACTTGCTTTTTATCTCATGCAGGTTATTTATTGGGTGCAGAGGACACTGTTGTGACTTTAACAGACTTGTATCCCAGCCTTGGGTGGGTAGTTGAAAAGTTCCTAAGAGCTAGAAAGTTAAAAATGGCAGAGAATTAATGAATGGAGGAGGCAGTGCTTACCTGAGGCAGTGTGCTCAGGGAAGGCCTTTCAGAAGCTAAACTGAGCCTAGAAATCAGAGATTGTGACTTCTGCGAGAGACCTGGGATAGATGGAATACAGGGACAGGGGATATTGGCATCATGAACTTTGTTTATGTATGCAAGAAATGAAAAAAACAAAAACAAAAGCAAAAACAAACCCAGAGCACAGTGTGGGTGGGTGGGAAGGTACTGATCAGTTAGAAAAGTAGTTGGGGCCAATTCCATGGAGCCTTTGATCAAAGTCCTGATGAGGACCTCATGTTTACTGTTGATTCAAGATTTGGAAGGTATTTAGTTAACAAGGGGACATGGTCTGACTTAAGTACTGGAAATGTTGATCTGGCCTTTAGGTGAGAATTTATTTAAAGGAACAAGGTGAGACACCTAGGCTACTATGGTTGTGGCTGAGAGGAGGTGGTGGCTTGCACAGAGGAGGGGTGATGGCAGAAACAGGGACTACCCAAAGTACCTAGTTTCCAAGAATATCTCTATGTTAGTAATGAAATGGATAAATGACACTGTTTTCTGAAGTCAGAGTGACAAATTGACTGTAGGTAAATACTATGTATGGATAAATAAAGAAGTAAGGGTGGGAAGGTAGGCAGCATGGTGAGCATCTATGCTCTGTGGGCTACACATATCTATCATCTTAAATTTTGAGTAGAATTTTAAAATGGGTTGGTAAAATGACCAGATGCATATTCCTGTGAGTGTTCTTCTAGGTCTCATGTAACACCAGGTGGTAACTGTGTTACACACAAGTGGTATGCAGATTTGTGCCTACACATTTGTGTGGCTTATTTCAGGTTTTGTTTTATTGAAAAAATACTGCTGGTTTTTCTTTTGGATGCCTTTCCTTTCCCAACTATGGGCTCCACACTCCCAAATTAATACACATTCCAGATTTAAACACACATGCCTCTGAAGTATCAGGAAAAAAGTAAATTCCCAAATGCAAAATTAGCACTCTCTTTGCAACAGGTACTACTCAGTGTCCATTGTGTCCCTGTGAATGATGCATAGGTATTATATTAATTACCAGACCATGCATACATGTGCATATGTGTGTGTGGTTACATGCAAACACTGCACCATGCTATATAAAGAAATTGGGCAGTCACATATTTTCCATCTTTAGAAAAGCGGAGGCTGGGTAGCAGTGGGATCCACTTCATAAACACTTGTTTAATTTCAAGAAATTGAATCTAGTCAGAACATTTGCCTACACTAGCATGCTTTACAACACCCACTCTCCTCTTTCCTCTCTCCCTCACTTGCTCCCCCTTTCTCTTTCCTTTCCATCCTCCCTCCCTTCCTTCATCCCTCCCTCCCTCCCTTTTGTTCTTTCTTTCTCTCTTTGACTCACTCCTTTTTTCCTGGTGTTGGCAGTCTAACATTTAACTGATAGCTCAGTGTTTTGTTAGCTGTTGGTGAGTCAGGAGACCTTTAAGTTTGGAGCCAGGAATATTTTTATGAGACCTATAAATATGTAAGAAACCTCAGAGTCCTCAGCTCTTCCTCTCGCAGTGGCGAGATGCTGTCCTGTAGGCTACTGCTGGGTGAAAGAGACCAACCATCGCACTCCTTGTTCTTGTCTGTGATCTTGAACTAGGGAAAATGTTAGTCCTGTTTCTCAGTGGTGTATCTAGCACTGTGCACAGCTACAAAGTTCTCAATGAAGTTCCCCGTTACTAATACATAGATAGATCTTTTAAAAACATACACGGCTTCTAATTTAAAATGGAGTCTTTTCAATTTGAAGGTCAATTTGATGATGAAGGAAAGTCTCTGAGAACCAGTTTGTGGGTTTTCACATCCAGAACTCTGGGCTCACTAAGAAATGAAGATGACACATGTTTTTATGCCTGTGGTGACCTGCAGAAGCCTCTCTGGTGGACATGTTAAGAAAGAGTTTCTCAATAACTTCCTCTTGAATATGGCCTGGCCTGAATACAGGCATAGATGGCTGGCTCCTAGTCTTTCCTGGGAAATTTAACTGTGAGAAATTCAAAGGAATTTGTCTAAGTTACTCTTTTAAATCACAGCAATGCTGAGGATGAGAGCTGGGAGCGGGTACGGTGAATCATGGATTGAGTAGCCACTGCTAGGCATGGGCTGGGATATTGGACAAGGAGTCTCTGTGAGAACACTTCCTTTGCCTGGGCCCAGTGGGAAATGCTTTTCTAAATGGCAGCAAGTGAATGCGAAACCAGCAAGTAAAATTGGGGATTGCCCTTCCTGTCCTTCAATGGCCTGCCACTTCTTACATGTACACGCGGAAGCAATGCCACTTGTTTTTGTAATGACAGAACTTCTCACCAAATTTGGAGCACATCAGTTGGCTGGACTGGTTGGGCATCCAGCCCCAGCCATTTTCCTGTCTCTGCACCTACTCCTCTTTCTCTACCAAAGTGGGGATTACAGCGTATCGTCGCATCATGGCCAGATTTTATGTGGAGCTGGGGATCTGAACTCAAACCTTCACACTTTCACTGATACTTCTATGACTGAGTATCTTCTCAGTTTCAGGCTTGCCCTTTTTATAATCAACTCTCTCTCAGGAACTAAGCCAGGGCCATGACACCAACTCCACTCTTGGAAGACAGTATCTATCCATTCATGAGTGCTCCTATGATTCAATTACCTTCTGTGAGTTTTTACGTTTTAATGATCCCAGAACTCAACCCTTCTTTCCACACTGGAGATCAAGCTATCAGCAAAAGATAACCTTTAGGGGACAAGCCATATCCAAACTATGGGAAAAGAAAGTAATTTTTATTTGTTTTATTTGGCAAAAATCACATTATTTTTGGAACAAGTGTTCATATTTTCAAAATGGAAATAATCTCATTAAAAATTACTTGGTAAATAACCTACGAGGTAGCCAGGCAAATGTAAAATAAATATAAGAACAATACAAAACCAAAACCAAAACCCTGAGGAGAGCATTAAAGGTTTTATTTATATCTAGATAGTTAAAGAAATAGAGGATAGTGATAATTAGCAGTATGTGTCAAACCAAAACAATGCTTATGTTATCTGGATGCTTCATCCTGAAGGATTTGGGCCACGCCTTGCACTCCCTACAATCTATGTACCATGGATCCTTCTCCATAACATGGTGGGGTTCTGAATGAGTAGTTTACCAAAGCTGTCCCCTTAATTAGGGGCAAAGGCAGGTTAGTATATGGTCTTTCTTTGTTTCCTGTTTGTTTTCCTGGTACAATGCCAGGTCCCCCTACCATAACCATTTGGCAGCATGTGGAAGGAGGCGTGCCAGTAAAGCCCTTGCAGAGTTTATGGTGCCAGCTGCTTCCTTGGCATGCAATGAAGTTCTGCCAGTTTTGTTAGGGACTTTCTAAGAGGCCGTGTTAATTTCTTTAAGATCATAAAAGGGTGAGGTGTGTCCACACGTGCAGCGCTGCTGCTTGCTCAGTGGAAAAGCCTGAGAAATTGCTCAGCTGACTGTCGGAAGTCTGCGGAATGAGTGTGTAGCACTTTATGAAGCATTCTCACACCCAGTGTTTTGCTGGAGTCTCTTGGCAAACCAAGGAAGTAAATACTACTATGCCAGTAGTTTATAAGGCCTGGATATATTAACTAACCCATAGTAACTTAACTAGCAGTTATTACAGCCATAACTCAAGCCCAGCAAATTTCTAAAAATTAATAGACTGGAGCCAGTGAGATGGGTCAGCAGGTGGAAGTGTTTGCTGCACGGGTCTGCCCGGAAGTTGGGCATTTGCTGCAGCTGAGCCTATGTTAACACCTCACCACACGAATTCAATCATTTGCATCCAGGTTTAAGTACAATGACATGTATTAACCATCACAGTTTTGTGTTTTCTAGAATGTCACAGAGTTGGTATCTGTATCTTCTAGGAGTTGTACAGTTTTTGTTTGTTTTCATTTATATTTAGGCTCCATTTCTATTTAATTTTTGTAAATGGTATAAAATTTATCTACATTTTCTCTCTTATGACCTTACAAGGGTCTGTTTTTTTCCTTCTATTTTTTGAGAAGAACATTTTTGCTCCATGTTATTATAGTCTTTGTTTCTTTGTTGAAGATCATGTGACTATACTTATGTGGACCCATTTCTGGACTCTTCACTTGGACTCATTGACATATCAGTCTAGTCTTCAATACCACATGGTCTTGGTTTTTGTAGCTTTACATTAAATTTTAAGGTCAAGAAGCTACAGCCTCTAACTTTGTTATTTTTGCTTAATATTGGATTGGCTATTCTGGATTTCCCTTTTCATTATAAATCTCAGAATTGGCTTTACAATATTCATGATATAACCTTATAGAATTTTTATTTGTGACTGTAATTAATTTATCGATCAAGTGGAAAACTGACACAATAACATAACAATGAGTCTTCTATCCATGAATATAGAATATCTTTACATTTCTTGTTATTTTCTAAAATAGATCTAGTACATATTACATCAGAATTGTAAGTATTTCATTTTGAAGGGTGATAATATGAATGGTAACATATTTTAAATTTCAAATTCCATTCACCTTTTGATGATATGATTAAGTTTTATATGCTATAGTTTTGTTTCAGTCACTTATTCCTTCTAGGATTTATTTTGCCAAGCTTTTCACTGATTTTACTCATTCATTCATTTGGGGTTTTCTGTATGAATGATTGTGTCACCTTTGAACATAATCAGTTTAATTTAATTTAATTTTACCCAGGGAGTATATATCTTATTTACTTTTATTTTATTAATAATATTAGGTAAGGATTCCAGTACAATGCTGCAAAGCCAAAGTGACTGCAGAGACTCATAACTTATTCCTAACGTTAGTGAGAAGATTTTAGAATCTCAGGATTAAATATAATGCTGACTGTGGGTTTTTGTAGATGTTATTTATCAAGTTAAGAAAGTTTCCTTCCTGTCCAACTGACCTCAGTTTCTTTTCTTCTTCTTCTTCTTCTTTTTTTTTTTTTTTTTATGAATGGTTGTTGGACTTTTGTCAAATGCTTTTTCTATGGCTAGATACCATGTGGTTTTTCTCTTTTATCCTAGCGGAATGATAAATTGCATGAATTGATTGTAAAGTGTTGAACCGTTCTTCCATAAACCACATTTAGTCGTGGTGGTTATCATATCTAAATGGTCAAGAAGCGATTGCCAAGGTGTACAAATGGGTTATCTCAAGAGTAAGCCAGCCGTGGAAGCCTGTTTGGCTTGGTCTCTCTCACAACTCCTCTTTTTTAACTCATGATGGACTACACCCCTTGGGATCTTGCCAGCAAAAAAGGTTGTCACCAGGTCATCAGATGTAACCTCTATTCCTGTGGAGTGGAATTATAAGCTAAAATTCACCTCTTTTTAAAAAAAACGAACAACCTACGATAGTTTATGGTGTTGTTAGCAACAGAAAAGAGACAGAAACGCAGAACAGTGGTGTTAGAGAGTGGCCATAGTTAATATAAAACACTTGAAAATGTAGAGGTGGCTTTAGAACAGGGTAACGGGGAGGGGCTTTGACAATTCTGAAGAAAATTGTTGTGATTCTGGTGAGGACTTGAAGGAAGACGAAGCATAGGTAAAATTTCTTATAGATCCACCCCTAGCTAGGAAGCTATCCCCAATTGTCATTCACTTGCAAAGAAAAATTAGTCTTCTCCAATGGCGTCTCCAATGGGTATATCAACCACACTCAAAGTTGGCTCCATGCCTAGCAGCAGATGGCCAACATAAAATGAACTCAATGGTATTTTGTATACTTTTTGTCTCATAGTGCTTTGTTTGGGCATTTTTTTTGTTTTATTGGTCTATTGCTCGTATATTATAGTTTTCAAGTTTTTATTTTTATGGGTTTTGTTCTTGTGAGTATATGGGTACATGTGATTTTTCTTTCTTATCTCTTTTTTAAAATTCTGGTTTGTTTGTTTTCTAAAGAGAGAGATAGGGAAAGGCTTATGAAGTTGGGTAGGTGGGAAAGTGGGGAGGATCTGGGAGGAGTTGGGGGGAAAGGAAACCATGGTCAGAATGTATTGTGTGAAAATTTAAAAAAAAAAAAGAATAAAAAATCTTCTTAAAGATTGCCTTACTGATTGGGACCAGAATGTTAAGGAAAAATGAACAGTGAAATGGAAATTAGGAACATATTACTAGGAATGGAAGAAAACATCACCCTTGTTGCTCAGTAACAATTTGGCTCCATTGTGTCTATGTCTCAGGGCTTTACAGAGCATGAAATTTGAGAACGATGAATCTTTGCAGAAGATATCTCTAAGCAGCAAATCATTCAGGCTGCTGCACGGCGATTTTGGGTGATTTTTGGTATCCCACAGGGGCAAACAGAAACAGCAGAAACGCTTGGAAAATCTGAGGCTGAGGAGATGGCTCAGTGGGCTAAGTGCTTTCTGCACAAGCACAGGAACCTGAGTTTGATGGTCAGAACCGATGTGAAAAGCATGTTTTTGTAATCCCAGAACTGGAGAGGCAGAGACAGGCAGATATCTAAGGCTAACTGGCCATCTAATCTAGCCTAATTTGCTGAGTCCCAAGTCCTGGTGAGAGATATTGTCTCAAAAAATAAGGTGAATGGCATCTGAAAGCTGACACTCAAGGTTGACTTCTGGTCTCTACATGCATGTGTACATGTGTAACAACCCATTCCCCAACATGTGCCTGGATACATGTGAACACAACACATGTGAATCACAGCAATGATTAGCATTGCATGATAACCCTAAGGCTGCAGTAGTGGCACCATAACTTAGTGGTAGCCGGGCGGTGGTGGCACACGCCTTTAATCCCAGCACTCGGGAGGCAGAGCCAGGCGTATCTCTGTGAGTTCGAGGCCAGCCTGGGCTACCAAGTGAGTTCCAGGAAAGGCGCAAAGCTACACAGAGAAACCCTGTCTCGAAAAACCAAAAAAAAAAAAAAAAAAAAAAAAAAAAAACTTAGTGGTAACCAATAGCTCTTTAATTGGACTTAAGACCTACTCAAGAAGAGGGAAACCCATGCTAGGGTACTGGAAACATAGCCAACTACCCAGGGCTAGTGAACTCATGGATCTTGGAGGAGAATCTATAACCAACACTTTACAAAACCAGCATAATCCCTAACTACACTCTAAACATTTGTCCTTACACCCACAGATAAGTGTAGTTCTTGATTTTTGTCAAGGAAACTTTGCAACAGACCAAGATCATTGCAGAAAATCATGGAGACTATTACAGAAATCCACAGCTGCTCAAAATGCAGCATTATAGAGCTCAGAACCAATGGATACATTTATAATACAGCTCCTGCAGCTAAGGCTCAAGGATAGTTGTAGAAGAGGGAGCAGAAAGACTACACAAGCCATATAAGAACAAGGAGTTTGCTGTGAGGCTGTGTCTCCTAGGAATGCCAGAAGATACACCCATAAAGTCTTACCAACATGGCTTCCTAAACATGAGCTGAACAACGATGGCATCAATAGACATGATAACATGGACAATGGGGGAAGCTCAGGAGTCCTCAGCCCCAGTCAAAGAACTACAGGTAGCTTAGGAATGTTGAGAATAGGAGAAATAATAGTCTTCCCAAGGAAATAGTATACCAGTTGGCTATCCAATATCAAATGGTCAGGCCATTTATGATCTTATAAAATAATTAAAAATGAATGGATAGTATGTGCTTGTAGGAGAAAACAAGCATGTAGCCCAGTGGGTTTTGTTAAAGAAATTGTCATGTGGTACCATGAGAAATGGGTCTAGAGGGAAACTTAGAAATCTGTAAGGTTGATTCTTATTACAGTTCTAGAAGACCAACAGGGCAGATGAGTCCAGGGTGGTCTCTTTGAGCTGATTACCTACTGTTGCCCCATGTTTCTGCTTCCACCATGCTGTTACTGTGCCACACAGCTTCAGTGCAGAAAGGAATTTCAAGTCTAGCTAGCTTATGAAGGACAATTGAGGTTTAATAAAGTTATTATCATTTTTTGTTTGGTTTTTCGAGACAGGGTTTCTCTGTGTAGCTTTGCGCCTCTCCTGGAACTCACTTGGTAGCCCAGTCTGGCCTTGAACTCACAGAGATCCGCCTGGCTCTGCCTCCCGAGTGCTGGGATTAAAGGCATGTGCCACCACCGCCCGGCTAATAAAGTTATTTTAATATGGGCTTAAGTGTGAATATTGAGAATAAGAAGAAAGGCTCTCAGAAGAGGAGACGGACATGCAAGAGAGCATGGATGTGGGCTCCTCAAAATAGAGTCTTGGAGAGTAAGTTCTAGCCAAATGAGGGTTCAGACTTCTCAAGGAAGAGTCATAGTAATATTTTCCTTTACAACTGTCATTTATAGCATTTTGATAGAATTTGAATTTACAGTGTTCAAGAAGTTTCTAGGAAACATGAGATAATGAGGTGAGTGGGTGGTTCCAGAGGGGCACCTGGCAAGATTATCGTAGCTAAGGCAGAAGTCTTGCTAACAGGGCTATAGAAGGTTGGTGGAGTTTACTGTAAATAAGTCAAGAGTTTCATCAGAGATTCTCAGGCCAAGTCTGGGGAAAGGAATAAGGCCCTGCCCAGGGTTGTATACCCTTAGGTCTTGAGCCTGAATCAGTGATACTGTTACATAAAGTATCTCTATAAAAAAGGGACAGTCTTTCAATGGCAACAGCCTTTACAGCTAATGTTAAGTGTGTTAAATGTCTTGCTTATAAAGCCTTTGGTCAGACTCTGGGATAAGGGACACCTTTCCTTTCTCATGTCCTCACAATTTTTCTGTCTTTCTGTTCTGTCTCATTATGTCTTTGAGGAGTACATAACCTTCAGGGCACCAGGTAGAACTCTGTGGTTCACATAGATTTTTCTTTTCCGAAACTCATAAGGAGATATTAGAAGATGAGACCAGCTGGGTTTTTTTTTTTTTAAAGAGGTGAGGAGTGTTCTGCCCTCATGAGTGGATTAATCCACTCCTGTGATCAGTGCATTAAAGGATTAATGAGTTAATGGATTATCTTAAGAGTGGATCTACAGTAAAAGCCTGCTGAGCTGGGTCTCCCATGTACTCCCTGTTTTTTGCCATGTGATGCCCCAGGACAGCTTTGAGACTGCATTAGTACGAAGACCATCATCAGACATAACTTCCATCTTGGCTCTGACCCATCAGCCAAAACAGACCCATTTTCTTTATGGCTTACTCAGCCTATGTGACTCTGTTATTTGCAATGGACTAAGATGGTATTCACTTGGGCCTAGTGCTTTCTGCTTTGAAAGGCTATTATTTATCACCCTAGTCTCTTTAATAGATATGAGTCTAGTTTTTCTCCTTGTAAGCTTTTACAGGTTGTTTCTTTCACATAAATGGTCAATGTAATGTAGGCTATAAAACTTGTGAATATATAGAGCTCTTCATGATGGGCACCTGTAATCTTTTTACAATCAATGGGACTTAAAGCTTGTCCTTCTTTCCTTCATTTAGAACATTAGTACTTTGCGTCTCCTCAGTTCTGTCCTTAGTTACACTAAGTGGAGGGTAATTAATTTTGTTAGTCTTTCTGTGGACCGAGCTTTGGGTTTGCCTGGTCTTCTCTATTGATTTCCTGCTTTAAGTTTCTTGTTTTCATCTCAATTTTTTATCATATTGTTTTCTGCTTACTTTGGATTTAATTTTCTCTTCTTTTTGAGTTTCATTAGAAGTCTTATTTTAGATTTATTTTATACTACTTATAATTGCTGCCGTAAACTTCCCTGTTTTCAGTGTTTCTGTTGTGTCCCACAAAATTCTGTGCTGTATTTTTATTAAAATATTTTTTAAGTGTCTTGAGATTTCTTCTTTGATCCAAATGTTATTTAGAATTATTTTGTTTAACATATAAGCCTTTTGGTATTTTCCTGTTTTTCTTTTTATTTATTTTATTTATTTATTTATTTATTTATTTATTTATTTTGAGACAGGGTTTCTCTGTGTGGTTTTGGTGCCTGGATCTCGCTCTGTAGACCAGGCTGGCTCGAACTCGCAGAGATGTACCTGGCTCTGACTGCTGAGTACTGGGATTTAAGGCGTGCACCACCACCGCCCGGCCCCTATTATATTTTTGTTACTGATTTCCAGTTTAATTCTAGTTGGTCTCATGGCAGATACTATATAACTTTTAAGTTTAAATTTAATACTCCCCAAATGTGGTCTATCTTGAACATCCCACACTGGCCTGAGAATACTGTATAATCTGGTGTGTGTGTGTGTGTGTGTGTGTGTGTGTGTGTGTGCGCGCGCGCATGTGGAGGTCAGAGGAAAACTTTGTGGAGGTGGGGTGGTCTAGCCTTCCACCTTACCGAGGCATGGTCTCTCTTGTTTGTACCACTGTGCTGCCTACTCCGGGCTTGGGAACTTCTGGGCAATTTTCCTGTCTTCACCTCCCAGCTTGCTGTAAGAGTGTTGGGATTACAGAAGCCGTCATCACATACAGCTTCTGGGGATTCTGCAGATCAAACTCGAGTTGTCAGACTTGCATGGTTAGTGCTTTTACCTGCTGAGCCATCTCCTCATCCCTCAGATTTCTTTGGTTGAAGTACTCTATAGATGTCATTTACATCCAACGCAATGGCGGGACTGTTCAGTTCTACTATATCTTTGCTGAATTTCTTCTTGCTGGATCTATACAGTTCTGAATGACAGATACTAAAGTTTCCAGTTGTAATAGTGACTTTATCTATTTCTATTTGAGTTTTTCAGATTTTTCTAATGTTATACTTCAAAAGATATTAGTTGCTTATATCTCAATGATTGTTAAATCTTTTTGGAGCATTGCCACCACCACCCCATCACTAGGAATGATCATCTGTGTCTTGGATAATTTCTCTTGTCCAGTATGCCCTCTCTCTCTCTCTCTCTCTCTCTCTCTCTCTCTCTCTCTCTCTCTCTCTCTCTCTCTCTCTCCTTTCTTTCCTTCTAAAAACTGAAACACACACCTATTTTCTTTCTCTGATAAGTTTACTTTTTCTTTTTTTTTTTTTTGGTGTAGATAACCCTGATTAGAGTCAGTGCAGTGCAGTTTTATCCCTTTACGTTTAATCTATATGCATCTTTTTATTTAAAGTTTGTTTCTTGTAGATAATATGTAGATAGGCTGTAACTTCTCATCCACCTGTGATTATGTATACAGTTGAATTCTTATTAATTGTAACTGGTATTGGTTCCTATTATTCTCCTGTTTTTTATCCGGTATACGCCTTTTGTTCCTTTTGTGCTTTTAATTGAACATTTTATTATATTCTGTTTTCTCTTCTTTCCTAGCACATCAATTATATATATATATATGTATGTTTGGTTTTTCGAGACAGGGTTTCTCTGTGTAGCTTTACGCCTTTCCTGGATCTTGCTCTGTAGACCAGGCTGGCCTCGAACTCACAGAGATCCGTCTGGCTCTGCCTCCTAAGTGCTGGGATTAAAGGCGTGCACCACCACTGCCCGGCCTATGTTTTCTTTTTATATCTAAGGAGGTTTCCCGAAAGTTTATGGCACACACTCACCACTAATCCAAGTCTACTTTCCAATGATTCTATACTGCTTCTATACTGTACATAATTACTTAGAAATCATTAACCTAAATGCACTCACTAAAAGACTGGGATTAATAGAGTGAGTGAAAAGCTATAGCTTAACTATATTTATGTACAAGAAACAAACTTTAAATAAAATGATATACAAAGCATAAACATAAAGGGATAAAGTTATGCTGTGCTGATACTAATTAGGAGTATCTACACCAGAAAACATAACTATATACATATATACATATATATACATATATACATATATATATATATATATATAATATAGAGCACATTTGGAGTTGTCCTACAGATTTTAGATATTCTGTTCTCTTATTTTTATTTTTATTAATTAGTGCCATTATTATCCTTAATATGTCACTCCCCTTTTTGCTTTCCAATTCTGGAAACTGTGTTTCCTCCAGCTGTGTGTAGTCTCCTTAAGAGCTATCGAACTCATTCGCCATTTCTGTTAGTGTATTTTTTATGCATTTCTAGCATTTTTTAATAATTCCTTCACAGTTTTGCATTTGTTAGACAATACTTTTACCTACTTTGTGCATTTCTGCCTTTCCCTTTAAAGCCCTTCGTGTATTAGTCATATTTAAAGAGTTTTTCTGATGCGATAATTTTTCAATTCCTCTCATCTCCAGCAACACTTCCGGTGTGCTTTTCACTCTCTTTGAGTTGGAGGGCTGATTTTTTGCCGTGTAATTTGTGCTCGAGAGGAAGACACGACACTCTGGTAAGAGGCACTGTAGTGAGCAGGCCCTGGTAATGTGGGGAAACACTCTGCAGACCTCTGGTTAAGTCTGAATTTGGGGGAGCCTGTCTCTCTGGCCAGTGAACTTTACTGTACCACCTGGTCTCTCCTCCACTCTTAGGTGAGCCGGGAAAGCTAGAGTTGGTGGAGTTGGGTATCTCTCTTCCCCTAGGGAGGGTAGACTCTGCTAAATCCTAGCATCTTAGGCATTACTGAGATGACTTCTCCTGTGGCCAGGCTTAAGAAGAGAACAGAATGTTCTCTCACATCTCAAATCAATCTTCTGTGTTCCTCTGACGGAGGCAGGAGGTCAACTCCAGTGTGTCCTGTGTGGCTGTGGGAGAGCTCCTAGCTGTCGAACTCACAAACTGTGAGGGCTGTTGTGTGTCAGGGAGCTTCCTGGTCATTTTTATTTTCAAGGGTGTTCTACACTGAGCTACAGGTATTTTATGAACTAGCATTCAGGTGAACCTGCAGTACCCCTATACTGCAGCTGTTTACATGAGATGAGCTTTGTAGAGAGTATGCCACCAACTGTCATGTCTCTTTGGCTTCTGAGTGGTGAACAGGGCTGCTGAGGGGTCCTGTCAGCTTTATCCTGCCTGAGGAAGTAAACTAGGGCCTTCACCTGTGAGGTTCCTGAGCTTCAGCTTTCCCAAGCTGCCATGGGGGTACCTGGGAGGAAGGGAGCTATGAGATTTACTGGTGCTGCCTCCCTCCCTCAGCTTACATAGACTTCCTCGTAGCCTCATTTTATATATGCGTGTATGTATGTATTCATTTGTTTTTGAGACATGGTCTCGCTGTGCAGCTCTGGTTGGCTTGGAAATGGCTAAGTAGACCAGGCTGGCCTTGAACCTACAGATATCTGCCTGCTTCTTTGTCCCAAGGGCTGGGATTAAAGGCATGCACCACCACACCTAGGGTCCTTATGTTACTTTACCATTCATTTTGTGGGAGCTAGTGTCAGATTTCATAGTTTTAAATTATTTATCGCCACAATCTTGTTATCTGCCCTTTTATGGTTTCTTGCTTAATTTAAGTAGATCTGAAAGCATACTAATTTAATTCATAATAGGAAATGAGATATGTGTATGTGCAAAGAGACATACAAGAAAGGGAGGGGAATGTCCATGTATAGTCTGCTCAGGGTGGGAACAGGGCTATGTCTTATTTCTCTTCAGGCCTCATCACTCATGTCTCCATGACCTGTACAAGCTTAGCTTCATTTTTAAGGGGTTACCTGTTCTTCAGATCATGAAGGCACACTTCAATTCCCAAATGAATTTTTTATAAAATGCTTAGTATACACTGCTATTTCCCAGATCTGTATAGTATCAAGAGTGTATTTCTTTTAGAGAAATCCAAGGTAAATGATATCTAGAAGGTATGTGTGGGTGCTGTGGGGGTATTTGTTAAGTATTTGTTATTTGTGGGAGACTCCAAGTTGACAGGCTTGTTTGTGTCTGCAAAGGGAGAGGGGTGGGATGACGTAAGAGCAGACTGTTACTTCCCAAGTCTTTATGCATTTTTTGAAAAAAAAAAAAAAACATGGTGATGGATCAACCAAATTGTATCTATTTGTAATCAAACAGTCAAATGAAGCTGCTTTGAATAATGCAAAAATAATTGAGTGAAAAATAAAGAACTCTGAGGGGCCCAGGGGATGTAATTCAGCAGGCCCACTCCCAAATCTATTTTCAGAAACCGAAGAAAGAAATAATGACAATGCTGGCCAGGCTCTCAGATATTTCTATGATACATATTGGGTACATGACATCACGATGAAGTCCCATGGAAGTGGGTCCAAGGGCTAAACAAGAAGACAAGCCCTAGGGCATCCAGGGAACCCTGACGTTACCTCAGAAATTTACAGTGTATGCGACAAGGACGGAGCAGGCCCACAGCCAGGCTGACAATGCTGGCACTTTCCCTTCCTTTAACTCAAGTCATCTTGACGTGACAGAGGGGACCATGTCTTCCAAAGAGCCAGGAATAGAAAGGGCTTCTGCTCCTACCCAGGCTACAGATTCCTCCTCGCATTTACTTTGCCCTAAATGATGACGTAACCGTAGTGAGTAGTGCTGATCCCAGTACCTGTAAGTGGGCTCAGCAGCCTGTTATTCTCAGCATGAGCACAGTTCTCAGCTCTTTTCACCTCCCAAGCTAGCTTTCGTCTCCAGCTTATTTATTTTTCCAATGGGGTTTTGAGGCCATTCAGACCTAATGGATTCTCTTCGATTTGCGTGAGGGGGTACCTCCTTCCCCATCTTCCTATAGATGCCCTCCAATCACAGATCTTAGGAAGTTATTATCTTTTAAGGGAAAATGTCCTATGCTTTTGTTTGTTTATTTTCACTTGGGTGAGTACTTCAGGTTGTGGGTCTTGATAATTATCTGAAAGATATTGATTGACGTAATGAGCAGTTTAAAAACTACTGTTTTAAAATGAGTTTCATTGCAAGCCCTCCCTCCCCTCCTCCACCCGTCTTTTGTTGCAACTCTCAAGAGTTATTTCTGAGGAAATCAACATGCATATTAACTTTACAACATCTGGGCTAATTCAATATTCTTTATTTGCCTTTTAAATTTTCATTTTGATGCACATGAGCAGAAATGTTTTCCAGTCCTGCCTTCCACTGCCGACTTGGCTATAGGTCGCTGTAGACTGCACACCCGGGCAATGTGAGGGTTAGGTGCAGACTGTTCATTCTATACGTAAATTGTACCACACCAGAAATCCAAACCTGCATCCCAAAATGCTTCAAAGGGAAATATTTCCCTGGAGGGAATTGGTAAAATTGGAGTTGGGTGAACCTCAAAGAGTCTAGATTCTCAAACACAGCTTATGTTTGGATTCTGAATTGAATTTGGCTCCAGCGGTTGGCATCTCTACCCTGCCCTGTGAACTGCCCCAGCCACAGGGGATTGGGGGGAGGGGGAGGAAGAGGAGCAAGAGGAAGACTGAATTGAGGAGTTGAGTTTCCAAAAACACACAATGGCACAGTGCTGATGCAATTAAGAAAATTGGAAAATGGAGTTTAAATGGCCAGAGTCCGTTTTTATCTCTTCTCCTTTGTGGTGGCCTTTCAGCTCCACAGCCTCTGTCTTCTTTGATCTCACTTGCCTTCTCCTTTACTTCCTTTCTATTTTCTTATAAGACTGCTGTTCAAGCCCATTGCCCTCTTCCTTCCAGAGTGTGCCTCAGGGGCTTGACTTATGAATTTCAGGGCCTTTTAAAGGGTTGGCAGGTTATGAAACAGTATGTTCAGTGTGAGCTCAAGTTTGGAAAGGGAAACCATGCATTTCTTCTGTGCATGTATGTGTGTGCACAGATCAGCGATTAGAAGCGAGCTTGTGAAATATTTACTGTTTTCGCCTGGGACATGGATGATTTTCACATGGTTCTCTTTCTGAAACTGCTCTCTACTGAGGGCACTGTAATGAATGCTGCATATAAAAGGCTGGCATTTAGCACAGTGTTGTCACCAGGTTTTAGAAAAATGTATTCTTTCCTGCATCCTTTTACTTTTTGGTGCCATTATTCTGTTATTATTAAAATTCAGACCATTGTCGATTGCATTGTGATTATGCAAGGATGTGCCCTTCATTGAAAACACTATTTTAATTTTATCAGTTGCATATATGTGTGAGGGAGCCACCATTGCATTATTTTAGACAGTGGAGAGATTTCCAACATATCGTATGCAAGCAAGGGCTTACAAGTCACAGGCTCAGTGCTTCAGGGATATGTGTTCTTGAAAAACAGAGGCAAGAAATTCACTGGAAAAGGAAATAATCTTATACCAAAGGTCCCTCCTTGGCACTTTCATGGACCAGTTTTTAACTATAAAGTAGATAAAAATGTGGGTCAAGGGAATAAAAAACAATGGGAAAGGGTGTAAGTACAAAGTAATCATGCACAATTTAGGGGCATATGAATTATTAAATATCTAAGTACATGTAAGATATATGTATATATAGGTACAGAGAAGAGGTTGTGAATAACATATATTAAATAGATAACTCTGAGAAAACTCAAAGCAATGCATGGTGAAGAAGCATAAGTAGAAATGGAAATTATTGTGAAGCTAACTGTAGATGCTGGCAAAGATTTGGCTGTCTTCTTACACGATTTCTACTAGGAACAGAGACAGTAGTCTTTAAGGAGAGATAGAAACTTAACTGTCCTGTAAATCATGGTAGTACTCCTATCTTGGGCCTTTTGTAAATCATGGTCTTTAGAGTTGAGGTTGAGAGATTCCTTTAAGAAGAAAAACACTCTTTTATCTGGGAATACTTCTGCAGTTTCAAAGGGTTTATCCTAATTGTGAGAATCCAAGAGATAATACTTTCACCCAATTATTATGAGTTATGTATGTGTGTGTATTTATGTGTTCTGGAAATATGATTTATTAATTCATTCTCCCACTCATCACACAAATCCCCCTTTAGAGGCTACCATGGGCCAGCAATTATGCTAGAGGCCAGGAACGAAGTCATAGCCTTCTGCTGAGGTCAACTAGAATTTATAGATGGAAATTATTTCAGACATTTCATTCAGCTCTCAGAATAGTGGAGTCCCCAAAGGATGCTTGCCAGGACTCTTTCCTTTTGGCTGCTCTGAACGGCACACAGGAATTGGATAGCTGGCTGTTCCTATTAGGATCTGAGTCCTTCACAAAAGGTGCTGCTAAAGAAAGGCCATAGAACCCTGGCTACGGAACTGCTACTACGCCACACTGTGGAAGGAGAGCCTTATCAAGACACTGGAAACCAAGAAGAAACACTGACTTGAGTCTTTTCTCCCTCTTCAGTGAACTCCTTTGCCTCAGGCATGGCATACAGAAGAGCTTCCCTAATTCCCACAGGGAATCTGAAAAGATAAAAGATCTTGATTGAGAAAAGGTTGACTTTATGGGTTTGTCTAAAATGATGGAAATTTTATTATCTACAGACCCATTTATTGTAAGGGGATCAAGGGTTTTCCAGGAGAGATGAACGACTTCTGCATGATGAGGTTGAACTTCTTGAACATTTCAGTACCGTGGTTGAGCACACGATTCAGACATAGCTGGATTCAGCCAGTATTCAGTTTTTTATGATGCTTGAGCCTCTGGGCTATCAATTTAGCTTTTCTGTGCCTTGGCTAACTCATTTGTGAAGTGATGCAAACATCAGTACTTACTTCATGAGAATTTAGTTGGTTAACCCACACCTGCTGTTAGATGCTGGACAGCCATGGGTGGTCAAGAAGGACAGATTCCACCAGAAATATGGCACTGAATTGAGATTATAGATTTCAGAGCTAAACTTTCTGGGCTTAAATTCCTCTTAAATCTCACTTATTTATTGATTGCTAAGCACCTTAGCCAACTTATGTAACCATTCCATACCTCTGTTTCTCTGTATATAGAAGTATGCTGATCACAGTGTGCATCCCATAGAGTTATTAAAGTTACTGCAAGTGTTGTAAAAACTAACACTTATGAGATACTTAGAACCACGCAGGGCACATAAGCGTTTGTTAAACTTGGCATTATTAGCTATTTTATCAGTTTTGACACTCTTCTGAGTCCTGTGTAATGTGTGTGTGTGTGTGTGTGTGTGTGTGTGTGTGTGTGTGTGTGTGTATGTGTGAAATAGGAGAGTAACTTGGGTAGGGAATGTACACTTCTGAATTGCTATACATCTCCAAAATGGGTTGAGGATTGTTCCTCATCTCCAAACCCTTTTCCACCTTGCCTTGAGATACTGGAGCCTGCCAACCTCACTGCTGCGTCGCCAGCTGGCTCATGACAGGCTGTGGTGATAGGGGACATTAGAGCAGAGGGAATCTCCCCTTCCTGATTGCTTCTTGCTCCTGCAGTTCAATCAGCCTAGCTTTTCACCAAGGGGCAGCATCAGCTTTCCAGCATGGGCAGATGCAGCACCATGGTACCCTCTTCAGACTAGCCACATGAAAACTTCTCCACATGCTCTTGTTTTGGCTTATCTCAGCCTCATGCAAGCTCAGAGACAGCAGTCCTTGCCACAGTGAACCCCAACTTAGAAATCAGAGCACCATCTCCACTGCACTCCTTCAGGCTTCTGAATTTTGACATTTCTAAAGATCCTTTTGTTCTCTTGACCCTTCCCATTGTACTGTCCTGCTCTTTGAATTTCCTGGTTAGCAATTTAATCTTATTTGACAACCCCTTAAGTTCGATGATCTCCTTCAAACAACTGGTGTGGATTCTGTCTCCTGCCTGGGTCCTGATCGCTCATAGTGTCTCAGGCTTGTTGAGAAAGCAGAGCTGAAGGAATTCAGAGTGAAATCTTATGAAATACTCACATGTTCCATCTCCACTGACAGAAGTCATTATTTTCCCTTTATCAGCTTTGATCACCTTCCCCAATCAGCAGCTAAGAAGTCAAAGGTTTAATTTATGTTCATGGAGAAAAAAAGACAGTTCCTTCTGCTAAGTTTTCAGTCTTAACCCCACATTTTCCAGAATTTTCTTTGGGCAGTACATTGTATTGATTAAGCTCACCTTGGTAGCATGGAGTTAAGATTCTATCATTCTATATACATCTGTTTTAAGGGCTTTCATTTCTTTTCCCTGTAATGTAGAGGCAAGCTGAAACCTAAGCGTAGCTAAAGTTGAACTTGGCCTTCCATTCATGAAGCTGGAATCTAGAGGAGTCTGGTGCTTCATTTGAATCATCTTTATAAACAAGAAGGCTCCTCGGAGAGAGGCAACAGTGTTCTGAGACCAATGTGGAACTGAATTCAAACCTTGTTGTCCGGCTCAGTCTTTTTAATTGTGGCAAATTGTGATTTCCTGTTTTTTTTCCGGGGCAGGGACAAGACTGATGAAAAAGCCCCATAAGGATACTTGGACATCAAATGACTCTTACAAAAGAGCATTTTGATGATTTGAGTATAAATAAATTAAAAACATACTACAGTACTTGATGCCTTTTAAAGTCCCAATAAGGGTAAAAAATGAAGAGCCAGTAAGAAACTGGAGACAGTGAGAAACCTGATGCATGAAATACCCAAATTCTCTTGGGCCATTTAATGAGTCTCAAAGTATACACCAAGCTGTATATTAATCCGTCATGGAAGCATTTAGGGTATATCTTGACCATCAAATATACAAGCAACAATATCAATTAACATCAGAATTTGTTTCAACAAATTGAGATGCAAGATTTATTTGGCTTTGTTTTAGTGAAGCAGCTGTTCCTGTACCCCACTGGGCAGTCTCGAATGAAATGTCACATGAAGGACGTGAAGGGACACCTCTGTGACGCAGGAGGAATGACAAGAAAGACCCGATTGCACTTGTTAAGTGATACCAGTCTGGCAATCCCGGAAGCATTTGTTTTGAGGGTCAGCTTCTAAATTAAACCATGAAGATCGTTTCCTGTTGCATTCGTTAGCATTGACGTCATTGCTTCTCATCCTGTTAGCACTCTTTAGATGATTTCATGGAGATCAAGCCTCTTATTCTTTTCCTTTTCAGAAATTTCTCCTAATAGAACCCAGTGCTGGTCTCAAGGGAGGAAGTAAAAGAAGAGTTGTATTTTCAACACCTGGGAAAGTTCAGGACCTTGGGTGGGGACTTCTCCCAAAACCCACCGAAACCTAGACCTGTCTGTGAAAGGACAACCCAAGAACCATGGATCTCTAAAAGGCCACTCCCCTTCCCCAGGAGATCAAATGTGTCACACTATGAATTTAACACTTGTTATTTCTGACTTAATTGTCCACCCTCTAGCAGCTTAAGAATATGAAGCATTAAGTCTTACACTTAGCACCTTGGATTGCCCGCCAATTGCTTCATTTTGTGGCCATGTTCACAGACTTCAGGCCAACTCTGCACTCACATGGCGGCTCTCAGCACTGAACATCTCTCCGACTTCTGTACTCTTCATGTCTTACCCCTCTCTTGGTGACTGTGTATCTTCAAACATTATTTTAAAACTATGTTCTGAAAATTTAAAAACCTGAGAAAAACTTTCCTCTGGATTCACAACTGGATGCCGTTTGATTTGGTGTCAAAATTCTCAGTCTTTAAATTTTTGCTCTTCAACAGCTCTGTGGACATTAACTTTTTGTTGTTGTTGTTGTTGTAATGTAATGATACCTAGAACTCAGGGTCAAGACTATTTTTCTATTTATTTTTGTTGTTAAATCTATTCTACTTGAATATTTGAATACCTTATGATTAACATTTAAAAAAAAACTTGCAAGAGTAAGTCTGGAAAGACTGCCTTAATTTTGTTTTTTGCTGTGTGTGAGTAAAGTACTTGGTTTGTTTTCTGCTCTGAGTAGTGTGTGTGTGTGTGTGTGTGTGTGTGTGTGTGTGTGTGTGTGTGTGTGTGTTGATGTCTGATGTGGTGTTTGTGTCTGTGTCCGGTGTGTGCCTAGTGTGTGTATGTATATGTATGTGTATGCAGGTGTGTGGTGTGTTTGCTCATGTGTGCATATGCAATGGCAAATGGTAGCAGTCAAAGAACACGTTTCTGCCTCTCCAGTGCTGGGACTGTAGGCATGTGCTACCATGCTTGGCTTTTTATAGGGCTACTGGGGATCTGAACTCAGTCCTTATGGTTGCAGGGCAAACATTTATTGACTGAGCACACATCAGCACATTCTATGTCTCTAAAGTTTCTCTCCACACAACTCTCTCTGTGTCTATGTATGTGTTTCTGTGTTATTTGTACATTTAAAAATGTCTATCACTGTATTATTCAGACTTTGCTTTCCTTTCCTCTCACTTTTCTCTTTTCATCTCATCCTGTTCTCTGTTCATAGTTATCCTATTTCTAACCAGCTGTTTCTCTTCTCCACCCTTTTAAGTACATCACATTGCTTCCTGAAATGCTCTACCAGATCGCACCATGAGTCATCTTAAGGAAGCAATCTATTCTCTGAGCTGCTAGGACAGTATTGGGGCATGTTCTATAGTCATTTTTTTTTGTGCCAGTTTTTCCCTTTATTTCCTCATAAAGAAACTACAGGATTTGGCCTTTGGCTAACATGCTTCTATAGGATGGAGGCAGTAAGTTTCCTCCACCCTTTGGCATCTGGACCTGGTGGAAGGCAGAGTCTACTACAACCCAGAACGCACTGCTCTCTGGGTCCTCCACTTCCTGTCTTCTGGTGCATGCCTCCTCTTCTGGCGTGTATATGGCTCTTCCAGATGCCTCATGCCACCCCCTCCTCCCCTCAGTGACATGAGATGCTCCAGTGTTTAGTTCTGGGATAGATGTAAACCAGCAGTTTGGTTACATCCCGTGTTGCAGAGTGGAATTCTCAAGCTTCTGGGTTGTTTCCTTCAGGGTTAATTTTCAGTGCTGTGGGAGGTTTTCCTCTGATTCATGCACATTTTAATGGTAGTTGCTCTGGCTGGGGCTGCCAGCCAGATGTCACTGGAAAGCACAAATAAAGAGTGCATGTTAAAAACCCCTAGATATACACTACTAAATAACACCCCAGAAACTTCACTGCAGTGTTCATCTCTGTGAGCCAGCTAAAGTTTTTCCCCCAGGACTGCTTTTGAATCTATACTGGGGGCACTTAGCCAATGTTTTTATTATCATCTGCCCAAGCTGATTGGTTGATATCTGAATCTTTAAAGCATCTGATAAACTTGTATTTTATTTTGTCTTTTAAAATGTAGAGAACTGACGCGGCTTATGTGACAGAATCAGTTTCTGTTACCAGGAGTTAGGCTTTGGTTTTCCCATTTGTGATAGGGACAAAGTACCCAACATTCTTTGCTTCTCTTCCACAATGATGATTCCCATTCTTAGCTGTATAGTGGCAGGGAGTACCTGAACTGGGGAACAGGGAGGTGCTTTGTATGTGAATTCCATGGGGACATTGGCAGTGTGTCTGAGTGGATGGCGCCTCTAGTCTGAATAATCCGTCCATCACCTTGTGCTACAGGGCTGCACAGGGCTTTGGGCAAGTTCCTGAGTTCCCTGAGACTTGGTCTTTTTGAGTATAAAACCCTAATTAAAAGCATACAAATGGGCTTGCAAACTGGCTCAGGAGGTAAAGGCTGATGATATGAGTTCAATTCCAGCAACACATGGTGAAACGAGAGAACCCACTCTCGGGAGTTGTCCTCTGACCTCCATAGGCATGCTATAGCACCCCACCCCCAATTAAAAATGTAATAAAAAGCCATAAGATACATAACTTAGATATGAGGAGAAGGTTAAATAAGGAGATGAATAAGAAGTTCTCATCCGGTTACACAAAACAACAACAAAAAATACTCAATAAATGTCAGTCAGTGTCATTACAATCACCAAATTCCATGGCAAGGCACCATACAGATCATGCACATGTGTAATTACCTGAAGGGTAAAAATATTAAGTTACATGATGTGCAGAAATTTCACAGATTCAGGCTAGAGAGATTGTTCTCACAGAGAACCAGAGGTCCCATTGGGCAGCTCACACCCCCTGCAACACTGGCTGGAGAGGATCCAGCTCCTTCCTCCATCCCCCTGCACTTACCTGCCTCCCCTCCCCTGCAGCATGTGTAATCAGTATCTAATTAGAAACCCATAGACCATTGGCCGTAGCTCCTGTAGTCTGTAGTTCCAGTGCTATTCTGGAACCTGCTTTCTTTGTCTGTTTTTTTTTTTTTTTTCCTGTTGTTTGTTTTCCCTAACAAAAAGCCAGATGACAGTTTGCAGCAGTTTATTGACAAGGGAATTAAATAGATTTTTTCTCATGTTGTTCTCGAAAAGAGAAAAACAGTAACAAAACAAAATTGGCACAGAAAACCCCAACTTTCCCACCCTTTTTTTCTTTCTTTTTTTTTTTTTAATTTTTATTTTGCAATACAATTAAGTTCTACATACAGGCACAGATTCCCTTGTTCTCCCCCCTCCCGCCCCCCTCACCTTCCCCCCAGCCCGCCCCCCATTCCAATCTCCTCCAGGGCAAAGCCTTCCCCACAGACTGAGATCAACCTCTTTTAAAAAGTCTCACAATCGTGTTCTTAATACTTAAAAACAAAACAAAACACCTTTGCTACACAGTGTGCTCGGTGTCTTTGTTTTCCACTCAATGGTTTTGCCTGATCCTACTTCTCAGGTCTTCCTCATTTTAGCCTGTTACGTGAACCTCATTGATGCGCTTGAGTCAGGGGAGGATTAAGTGAAGTACAATATTAAATGTGCCTTAGAGCCCCTGGCACATGCAGAGTGTACCTGGTGTGTTGTGAGGTCCCTTGGACTCACTGGAGGTAGCCGGTGTCCTCTGGAGCTTGGGGCCCTCGTGTGTGAAGACTGACTTAGTTCAAGAGATAAAGCTCCTGCTGCTACCTAACCTGAGGACCCCAGCTGGAGCCCTGCGGACCGCCATGGTAGAAAAAAGAGGCAGTGCCAGGAGCTGTCCTCAACCAAGTTTCTACTCCCCAGTCACTCACTGTGGTATACACCATCCCAACAAAATAAATAACTATTATAACAAAACAAAAACTATAAAAAGAACACATCAGCCCGCCTTTCCTCTTTGTCCAGCACCACCCTGGCAGTGCTTCTGAATGCAAATCGCTCTCTCTGAGTGGGCTTCACCGGAATCTTTAACACACCCCCTTCCACTTCCATGCCTGTGTGGACCATCTGTTGACTCCCGCATGAAGTTCCCATTACTTTGCCTGTTTTCCAAGTCCCTTCCCCGTCAAACAGGAAACTGTTGTTCTTGTATCTATCTGCCTTGGGTTGCTCCTGGCTTTGACCTTTAGCCACAAGCCAGGTTCTCCCTAGATTTTTGGTGAGTGATGCTTTTCTTCAGAATCTCCTCGCATTATGTTCTCCTTTTGTCCCCGGTCTTTCATTGACCTGACAGATTCTTAACTGAAATGTTGTTATCTTTGAGGTTCCATTTCTCCCATGGTTCTGCCACAGTAGCTTGTGTTTGCTCTTGGCCGTCATGCTTCATGTCAGCTGACTGAGAAAGCATGGTGGTAACCTGTTGCTGATTTACCCGCTCTGCCCCACAAGCCCTCAGAACCTACCCGTTCTCCCCACCCCCTTACTTGTGCCCTAGACTGGTCAGGAGTCGGTCCCAGGCTCTTGTTTGTGCCTCTCTTTTCTGCTTGGTCTTGAGGACTGCTCTACCTTGGAGTGGATATCTGTTCATTTGTCCATAGCAACTATTCAGCTCCTTAAAAACTTGGGGAATTTCCCCCACTCTGCCATGGCCTTGGACTGCTCTCTCCTTTTCCTGTCTTCTCATTTTGTCTCTTGACTGATGGTTAGAACAGTTCATCTTTCTGCATCTCAGGATAACAGCAGAGAACATTTGACAGGTCATGATTTCCTTGTGGGTCCATGAATGGAAGGATACTTAAGAATCTTTACAACCCTATCTCCTAGGCTTATACCTGTGCTGAGCAGAAGACAGAATGCGTTTATCCTCATCAACTGTACTAGAGTAGAGACCTAGCATAAAGTTATTATGGACCTCACATAATTTAAATTTTTGGCATGTAATTCTTTCTAAGAGGAGGGCTAGTGGGGAGAAGCATTATTATTATTATTATTATTATTATTATTATTATTATTATCATCATTAAGATGTTTGTGGTGATTGGCCACACATGTTGCTGCAAGGATAACCTCCAATTTTCAGACATGAGAATGAGTGTTTCGCCAATGGAAACATAAAACAAGGATTGCATACCCACAATCCACTAACATATACAACTGGTGAGAATAGTCTACAGAACAGACCAGAAAGCAGTGTGCTTGAAGATGAAGCTGCTGATTGTGGAACCTGAGAACCCAGAGAACAGGAATAGGAAGGGGATCCACAGAGAGGGGGATAAGAACTGAGCTCTACCTCCTTACTACCTCAGGATACTACACTCTACACACACAAAGCATGTCTTACTTACATCTCTATCTATAGCCCTTCTCCAGCTAATAATTTAAGGGAGAACCTAGCACACAGCACTGGTATATGAAAGACTGAGGCACAGAAGTAGAAGTTGGAAAATATGATTATATTTTACTGAACTATTTTTTTGTCATTTTTAACTCAGTTGGACTTTTTGGTTATAACAAAGAAATCAACTTTGGACTTTGGCTATTTCACCTGAGTACGAAGTTACAGAGATGATAAACAGAGTGGATGGACCCAGAGTTACTAAAAGGCTAGTGAGTTAAAAGCATAAGGTAGATATAGGTGGCTAGAAATGTTTAGCAACTACAGAAACTCCTTAGACCTCTACCACTGGCATCACAGGCCCAGGACACATCTGGCCCATGTCTCTGGTTTATCAGTACTCTTACTGTCTTTGTGACTGATTCCACAGATGACCCTGTATGCTTGCACAGACCCCTGTGTGATGGCTAACATCATTGTCAGTTTCACTGGATTTAGGATTATCATAGAAATGCTTCTCAGTTGTTTCTATATACAAGTATGATTCCAGAGAGGTTTAACTGGGGTCAGTAGACACACTATGAGTGTGGGCAACACCATCTCATGGACTGGGGTTTCAGAATGAGTAAAAATGAGAAAGTGAGCTAAGGGCCAGCACGTCTCTCTCTCTCTCTCTCTCTCTCTCTCTCTCTCTCTCTCTCTCTCTCTCTCCCTTTCTCTCTCTCTCACTCTCTCTCTGTTTCCTGATCAATGATGCAATGTGACCAGTTTCCTCATGTCTTGACCCATGACTTCTTCACTTTGATGTACTGTGCCCTCAAACCATGAGTCAAAATCAGCCCTTCTTGCCGCTTTTGTAAAGTATTTTTGTCTCAGCGACAAGAAAAGGTGGCTAATATACCTTGAGACCCACTGTTCTAGAGAGGTATTTTCCTGACTGTATAGGCCAGGTCTCAGTCATAGGCAGACACTTCAGCATACAAGAACAGCAGACACATGCCTGACTTTTCTGGGGTCTCCCACAATTGTGAGTCCCTCCCTGCTTCACTCCTGGGTGGGAAGGGCATAGAGGACAACTGTGTCTCCAGGAGTGGTGTGTAATGATCTTGGGCTTTTGCTCAATGAGTGTTAACTTCCCAATCCCGCCACTTAGCAGTGGGACACACTCACAGAAAAGGTTCAGAAGTGAATATTTAGTCTCTCACGTCTTCACTAGGGCTCTGACAGTTGGCAATACACAACTGCTCTGAAATGAATGATCCATGAAATGTGTTTGGATCTTTTTCAGATATGAAAACCGAATCCAGCTTGTTCCCTCTGCCCACACATCTGTAATATGTACTGTGTAACCACAGAGATAGCCTTGTGGAAAGGAGTTTTCCTAAAGAAGAAGCATGCATGGCAAGACAGGGGAACAGCCAATACCGAGTGGGGAGGACAGTTTCAATTTGTCTTTATGACCTTCCAAATCACTGGAGCCACTCACTTCCAATGAGAGCAGACATGGGCAGCTGGCTACACAGGCACACATGTGAAGAAACAGTGTATCTCCAGTATGGGATTAAGCAATTTTTTTTTTCATTTTAATGCCCATGCCATGTTTTCTTCAAGGCATGTGCTTAATTTCGTCTATCTATCTATCTATCTATCTATCTATCTATCTATCTATCTATCTATCTATCTGTATCTGTGTGTGTGTGTGTGTGTGTGTGTGTGTGTGTGTGACTAATGAAACTTCTTTTTTTTTTTTTTTCGGTTTTTCAAGATAGGGTTTCTCTGCATAGTTTTGGTGCCTGTCCTGCATCTCGATCTGTAGCACAGGCTGGTCTCAAACTCACAGAGATCCTCCTGGCTCTGCCTCCTGAGTGCTGGGATTAAAGGCATGTGCCACCACCGCCTGGCTCTAATGAAACATTTTCAGAGATCAGAAAATGGATATTACATCTCTGGGAATGTGTTGGTTTGTCCAATGGTTCATTAGTGAGTATATTAATTTCTATTTTTGTTCATTAAGAAGCAAGGGCCACATTTGCATTAATTTCTCACAGTGGGTTATGCAGTGAGATGCTTATTTTGTGCTTTTTTTTTGTACTGAATTTTACTACTTACATGTTACAGGGATCTGTTTGTTACTAGTGATAATGTTCTAAGGCAGATGAATGGGAATTACCTGATGTTCAAAGAAGTTGAGATACCTAGTTATAGGATTGGTTAAGATCACAAGGCTGTTAGGGGCTAGGTTGATGTGGAACTCTAGTCCTTTGAGTTTGACACTCTCAGCTTTTAAATTAGCATTATATTATGGTGAAGGATGTTCTTACTGAAGACATTCTAGTTTGAACTGACTGTTCTAGTGACTTACAAAGTCCTACTGGTACCTTTGGAAAATGCGTATTGAAGGGGAGTGTTGTTTCTTCAGGGCTTTTAGAGGCTCTGAAGTTAGCAGATCCATCTGTTTGGGAAGTGAAATCATGGATCACTCTCTTCCTTTCCCTCGATGACTAATAGAATTGATCAAGTCGAGAGCTTTTCATATTCCCTCTCAGGCAGGTTGCAAGAACGTGCTTGCTTTTGTTTTGATTTACCCTGGAGGAGGCAGAGGCACATGCACGGGCAAGCCTAGTGGCAAGGGTGGGAAGAGAGATTCTCAGTCCCTAAACTGTGTGCCTGCACTGATGAACTCAATTCTGCAGGGATCCATGTGATATTAGAGATATTTTAATTACTTGAGAGGCAGTGAATAATCTCACTGAATGATTCTTTTGATGTGCATGGGAAAGTAACACGTATTAATCCCCAGTTAAATGAAAATGTTAGCAGCTAAGGACAGATTCAGCCATGTTGACTTTACTGAGTAACATAGAATAGTATGTAACGCAGAGTGACATAGAATAGTAATAATATATGTGTGCACTATATTGTGACCAAAAGAGCTGGTATATTTTTAAATGTTGTTTGTTATAGAAACTTCTAGATTAACTTTTTGATAATTAAGTCAATATTCAGAAAATATACTAAACATATAGTTGTCGCTACCTACTCAACACTTGTTTCTAACACACATAAATTAACTGGAATGGTTCTCCCAAAGTCACTAGGATGCTTACAACTTCCTTGCTCAAACTGATTATACTTTGTTGGACTTTAGCCGAGTATGAAAACACAAAACTGGACTTAAGAGCAGCACTCGTCGGTAGATAGATGACATATTAATGTGAATATATGACGTGAATATAGGCTATCAGGAGACTACCCTAGCTTTCTCTCATGAACTCTCTAGGAGCCTGCTTTGGGTTAAAATGCCACAGCTATCCTTCAGCAAACAGAATCCAAATGCATGGATTAGTCAGAAGCACGGTTTTCTGGGAGTGGTGTGGTTTTCCAGGACTGCTCCACTCCCGGCTTGTTTCTTGGCTGTTTGAAGTCTCCGACTACCCAGTGACGCCCACTCAAAGGGTGGCACTGCATGCTTTCTGAACTGGTTCATTCATTCCCGAGGACCGAGGGAGTCCTGGCTGTGTCACTCTTTGAAGTGTTGGTTCACATTGCAGTTCCTAAGATATTGACTGTAAGCAATCTTACGAGGTACAGGCTGTGCTCATAGAAATTTCAGTTTAAAAATCAGGATGCAGTCATGAGTGCCGCAGCCACTCCCATCACTTCTGTCGGTGGTCATCAGTGTGATTGTTCGACGTGAACCCAAGGTGAAGAACAGGGTCCTGCTGTCTTCTTGTCTCTCAGTAGGAAAAACCCCCACCCCACCCTCATATTGCAGAAAATATTCATGAGGAAAACATATGCATACTCAATAGCATTGGAAATTTAGGATAGGAATACGTTAACATAGAGCAGTTGTTCTCAACCTGTGGGTCATGACCCCTTTGGGGGTCACATATTAGATATCTTGCATATCAGATATTTATACCACAATTCATCACAGTAGCAAAATTACAATTATGAAGTAGCAATGAAATGATTTTATGGTTGGGAGTCACCACAATGTGAGGAACTGTATTAAAGGGTCGCAGCATCAGGAAGGTTGAGAACCACTGATGTAGACGGATGGCTTAGGAAGATGATCTGTCATATCTTAGCTGGAAAGAAATGTGAAAGGAAGCTATTTGTCCACTTTGGGGCTGAACTTCAGACACTGGAGAGAATCTCAGGTGGAGGGACTTTAGAGTCTACTAGTCTGGAAGGGTTTAATTCTAAGGACAGCAGTATTCCCTGTCCTGCTGGCCTTGGAAGTCTCCTTGGAATTGGTGTCCCTCTTCTCTAATATGCTTCAAGCCAACCCCAAGACAGGGAGAAGCTCTGTAAATCCTCTCAAACTTAGAGTTTAGGGTGAAACTTAAGTAATGGACTTTCATCTTTTTATCTTTTGCTCATTTAAAACTTTAAAACTCACTTTTATTTCAGATATATTTTGGAAAAACTGTACTGCATTTTGAAAGTTAAGGTGTTATTTTTTTGCTCAATGCCTTTTAAAAAATAAAAATGTTATACGAGAATTTAAAACAATAATAAAGACTCATATATTTCTCTATCTAGATTCCAATACTTGTTGATATAGTGTTCCATTTACTCTGTGTCTCTATTTCTTACTTCATAATACTTTCTGCCCCACTTGATAGCATATTTATTAACATGATCACACTTCATCAGTAAATATTCCAAGCAGACATGTACTAAAGAGTAGGACTGTCTCATATAATCTATTACATGTCACAAGAAAATTAACCATGATTTCATAGGAATATGTAACATGCACTCTAGATTTAAGCTTTCCCATTTGTTCTAAAGTACTTTCTGGAGTTAAAAAAAATTAGAAACAAGGTTCCCATCTTGGATCCTAGTTTCTTGATGGTTGTTTCTTAGGCCCTTTTAATGTTGAGTATGTCCTGCCTTTCTCCTGCTGCCCAACATCTGACATTTTACATCTGGGCAAGCCCAGTTAATTGTTTTGTCGGAGGGTTCACAGTTTTTAAAAGTTATTTCCACTTTGTGTCATTTGTCTCATTCATCTTCCCTTTTATTTTTTGTAATCTGGGAATTATATTTAGAGTCTTAATTAGAATCATGACAAATACTTTTGGCAAGAATTCATCATACTTGATATTATATCTTTCATATTGTTTCACACTGCGGGGTATGCAATAGGAGTCAGTGTGACTACCTAATAGGAGCCAGTCTGCCTATCAGTGATATTAGTTTTGATGAACTGGTTAGGTTGCTCAAATATCACTGTTAAATATCAACACAGAGTTGAAAACACAATTCAAGCATACTTCATCTATATTACCCAAATATTGTGTTTGTATTTGAAATGTTTGCCTTATCATATTAATATCTATCATCTAACTAGTATTTATCATGTACAATTTTTAATTATTTTCTAGCAACTTGAGAGAAATTACAGATACGCTGTCCTTTTATCTTTACAGACTTCAGTGCATGATCCCTAAGTGATGTGATGACATTTTCATATAAGCACAGTATAATTTTCATGATAATAAAATTATCATCAGGATAGTGTCATTATCTAATCTACAGACCATGTACGTTCTCTAATTCTTACTGATACCCAGTAGAACAGAAAGGTATAGTTCTGTCCTCAGACCCACACTGGATTTAGTGGTTGTATCTCTTTAGCCTCCTTCCATCTGAAATAGTCCCACAATATTCCTGTCTGGAAGCAGGTCCTCCACATCTTTAAACAGTAGTGGTCAGCTGTTTTGTAGAATGACCATCGGGTTGGGTTTCCCTGGTGGCTTGTCATTGTTAGACACAGTTCTGACAAGAATAGTGTGGACACTCTTCTATCTTTCTCAGCTCCTTGCACTCGGAAGCACGTGGCACATTCTCCTGATGTTACTGGAGATGTTATCTTTGATCTCGGGGCTAAGGTGGATTCTCCTCATTTTCCTCAGTGTCAAATTTCGTAGTCCTGTATGTTCTCCGTGAGTTTTCATTTCAATGGTTTCTTCATGAAATGGTTATGAGGCAGTAGCTACCAAATGGTGGTTTTTCCCATTTTGCTTTTTTTTTTTTAGATTTATTTTTTTATTTTTTCTCTTTGTGCAAAGGAGCTTTTCTGTTTTATTTTAATGTGAAAATATCCCCAAATGCTACATTTACACAAGAGTAATGTCAAAAACGTGTGTTTTATTGATTAGTTTGATTATGATTTCCTTATATTTGAAGCTCATTGAAGGCAGGGATTCTGTTTTATTTCCTAGTTGATATTTTAAAGCATATTTTGCCATTGAGGAAGTGGAAGCTTGAGGAGATAAAGTGACTAGAAAATGGTGCTTCTGAGAGGCAAACAGGTTGATGCTCCTTCATTACACCCAGTCACAAGGGATGTTTGTGTTCCGTGAATTCCTAGTTTACAGAAGACATTACACACTTCATTTTGTCTTAAGTGAGATTCAGATGAATATAGATTATGCTGGGAATAATAACTAATGATACAGAGCAATCTGATAATGGCTATTCTATCATGTCAATAAAAAATGTAAGCAAGATAGTCATACATAATCCAGTGGTGATGATCCCCATTGTGTTGATTCCCTCAAAAGCTGCTGAATCAGGAGGCTTCTGCATGGCTGCTTTTACATCCAATAAAGGTGGTTCAGGATGGCTGACAAGTATCCTAAGCACTAGAGGTTACTTAATGCTGCCAGCAGCCTGGGAGCGGAACTCATTCCTGATTGCTTTTTCAGTGAGCAAGATCACAAGAAATTGGGGAAGTGGCGTGGAGGGGGGAGGGGGGGCTCACTGAGCACAACTAAAGCTTTTTCCTGTGATGTGCTCTGAGCTACAAGGATTTCAGCTTGAAGAATGCACCAGAAAGAAGAGTCATTTACAGTTACTTCTTACTGTCAGGAAGGGCATGGTTCACATGTGTGCTTTCTCCATGTGAAAATGTTCTGAGTTTCGGTACTCAGGGGTTGATTAATAAATGCATCTTTTATGTTGTGATGACTTATCTGTTCCTTTGGACTCTGTTGGTTTCCTATCAGGATCAAAATTAGATTTGAGACATAAGGGTAAAATCAGTAAACTTGGAATCTTTAAGCTATGGTAAAAATACATTAGAGAGTAAAATATTGTGTGCCATAATAAAATACTTTGGGAATTGAGTAGGTCAAAATTTTGTTAAATTTATTCATTTTTCATGCCCTCAGAAAAAAAGCAATGACCAACTAAATTTAATTTATCTTTATTGCTGTTTAAAAATAAAAACCTGGGGGCTGGAGAGATGGATGTTGATTTTGTTTTCTCCAAAATCATTGTGAGAGAATAGGGTGGGGCTAAGTGTCCCATATGGAACCAGCTCTCCAAGCTGGGGGAATGGATGGGGAGTTGTCTAGGACATCACAAGTCTATGTCAGGAAGTGCTGTCAGAACCCAAACACCTCCATGCCACACATCCACACACATTTTTACTAACACTACCTTCAGGACTCTTCTAGAGGGAACTAGGAGGAATCTTTGGTCCCATATTACAGATGAATGGCTTCTCAGGAGCACCCAGCAGTACAGCTGAGCCCCGTGAACACCTCAGAGTCAGTCCTTCTTTGCCTGTGTAGAGGTAATGATCTACAGAGGCAGTCCTCCGTGTTCCTGTGTCAGGATTAGCTCTTGGCAATCTCTGGCCTCTTCACTAAGCCCGAACTTCTGGTTTTTGGTTTTCAAATAACCACAATACCTCTCTGAGGAGTTTTTGCTGAAACATGGAAAATGGAAGAAATCTTCCTTAATGTCAGGCTGTATTGTGCATGCCTTGGCTAAGGAAGGGAGCAAGACAGTCTTCAGAGGATTAAAGAAAGATGAATACCACAGAGCCTCAAGAGGTGTTGGGTTTTTTTTCTTTTTTTTTGTGTGTGTATGTGTGTGTGAAAGAGAGAGAGAGACAGAGAGACAGAGACAGAGACAGAGAGAGAAATGCTTAGAAATCAGTTAGTGCCCCTGTTCCCATCCTGTAGACAAGGAGACTCAAGGCCACATGGGGAGGGGAAGGTGTCCCAAATCCTTAGATCCAGACAAAAGCAGAACCAAGGCAGACATCGTAACTTCTAATTGCTATGATTTCTCCCTCTGCTCAGCTGCCTTTCTGAACAGATCTACCTAATGTGGAAATGTTAGTTTAGTTATGGAGCTACCTTGTTTTGTTCTATTTTCTATTTTATTTTGTCCTATTTTATATTTTATTTTCTGTTCATGAGCAGATGCATGTGCAGGTCAAAGGTCAGTCTGAGGTATTGTTTCTCAAGTCCTTTCCATTTGTCCATCTACCTATCTTCTCTCTCTCTCTCTCTTTCTCTCTCTCTCTCTCTCTCTCTCTCTCTCTCTCTCTCTCCCTCTCTCTCATTTTTCTATCTATCATCTATTTATTTTTGAGATGGGAGCTCCCACTTAGCCTGAACCTCACCAATTTGGCTAGGCTGGCTAATCAGTCCCCAGGATCCACCTGTCTCCCCCTCCGCAGAGCTGGATTAGAAAAGCATACCAATACTAGCATGCCCAGCTTTTTGGAGATGGAACTCAAGTCCTCCAGCTCGTACAGCAAGCACTTTACCAACAGAGCCCTCTCAGCAGCCCTTATTCTGTGTTCCCAGCTGGAAACAAAACTTAAATAGAGTAAGGCAAAAACCATGTGAACCTTTTGACTCTCAAATTCAGTGCTCTTGCAGAAGCCCCCAGGGGCAACAGCTACCAAGTGTCTCCCTAAGCTGACTGTGGCTTTCTCTCTCTGGAGTGGTGATGTTTCCTATGATAGATAAAACCACAGAAGGTCCAGTTCTTTTAAAGTGAGGTAAGCAGCTGATAATTCCTAGCATCAGTCTATGCTTCACATTATTTGAGAAATACTTATGCTGAAAATGATTTATCCTTTCTCTGAAACTCAAATGCAACTGGGCACCTCTGAACTTGCCCGGCAGCTCACTTTGAGGATCAGGTGGCAGGACTTGACTCTGTTGGGCAGAATTACTGAATATTGCATGAAGATGGCTTGGTTGAAGTTGGGTCATAAAGAAAAGATGGGCTTGCTTAGGAAGTCTCTCTTGATCTCTGATTAAATTAGAGCTTCGGGGGAGATACCACAGGGCTCTAGAACCAGGAAGGATAAACCTTGGCCTTCTAAACAGATACAGCGGCACCCTGTGTCATGCTAACCTGACTCAGGGAATGTGGATCTGCCTAGTCTGGGGCTGAATGGCAAGCTGGGGCTGGACTTCCCTTGCTCTGCTCTGGTGACCTAATCTCAGGGTTCCAGACATGCTCCAGGAGGTTGCTAAATATACAGATCCTCTCTCTACCCACAGGCTCTCTTATCTGCTTAACATTGGGAGCAAAGGCACTGTTTTTTCTTGATTTTAACACTTTATTTTTGATTAAGAGAATCTGATTAAGAAAATCCCTCAGTTAGGGACAGAGAACAAAGAAGGTAGAATGGAGAGAAGGGTTGCCATAGCACCAGGTCATCCGTGAGGCAGACGATTCCAGCTGCAGTGACTGCAGTGACATTCTGACTAGCCTTCCTTCTGCTGGCTCTTCCTCCTCCTGCCCCCCACTTCATCCTCCTCTCCCACAGACAAACATTCCAATGTGTTTTGTGCAGCCTTTTATTCGTATGTGTTCTTGTTCATTGCATTTTTCTATGGATGCATTTCAGATTTACATAAATACCATTGTTTTATATGCCTCATTCTCTTTTAATTAGCCCAGCAATTAAAAGTCTTTTAAAATGCCTTGATTTCGCTATGCCTACACGGTTAGGCAGTTGCATGGTTCCTTCTAACTTTTTTTTTCTCTACCCACAATGTACTTATTGCTTGAAGGCCAGATCTGTCTTATTTATTTGTGTTTGAGTTTCCAAAGCCAAGTTTGGAGGCTGGCACTTACATAGCGCTTGAGTAATTTGTGTTGTGGATTGAAATACGCTGTGAATTGTAGTCATCCAGGGAACTTTGGTTGAATTGAGAGGAATGAGATGCTAATGAAGGACACAGCTGTTTGTTATAGACATTAATGAATCGCGAGGAAGAGACTCTGCTGCCAGAGTCTTTGACTATTGTTAGTTTTTGTAACTTCAGCTTACTACCAATGAGCCATGATCACAACTAGGGTTACGTGAGACAGGAGACTTCTGAGTGTACTTGCAAAGGTTAATGAAGTCCTACTTAAAGTAGAGCTCAGTTAAACAACGTGAAAGGCCCAATGCATATATTCTGACTTCATTCACAACTGAGAGAAGTGTAACTTTTCAAGGAAATCAGTCAGTAGCATTGCTCAATCCCTATCAGTCCTTGGGAAATTCGGATCCCTGTTTTTTTTTTTTTTTTTTTTTTTGTTTGTTTGTTTGTTTGTTTGTTTGTTTTTTTAAATTTTTATTTTGCAATACAATTCAGTTCTACATATCAGCCACGGATTCCCTTGTTCTCCCCCCTCCTGCCCCCCTCGCCTTCTCCCCAGCCCGCCCCCCCATTCCCATCTCCTCCAGGGCAAAGCCTTCCCCGCAGACTGAGATCAATCTGGTAGACTCAGTCCAGGCAGGTCCAGTCCCCTCCTCCCAGGCCGAGCCAAGCGACCCTGCATAGGCCCCAGGTTTCAAACAGCCGACTCATGCAATGAGCACAGGACCCGGTCCCACTGCCTGGATGCCTCCCAAACAGATCAGGCCAATCAACCGTCTCACCCACTCAGAGGGCCTGATCCAGTTGGTGACTCCTCAGCCATTGGTTCATATTTCATGTGTTTCCATTCGTTTGGCTATTTGTCTCTGTGCTTTATCGGATCCCTGTTTTGAATTAAATCAAGTGTAGGAAATTCCACGTTGGTTTCATACAAGCAGAGAGCATGAATTTGTGGACTCGAAAAGGCAATGAATCCTGCTTATAGGGGCATGACAACCATAGACCTAATTAAAATGTTTATTTGGTTTTTGGTTTAAAAACAACAACAACAACAATACTAGTGGATTTGCGGCTTATTCCTGGGTTTTCCCACTTTTTTATGAGGGGGACTCAGGCATACATTTGCTGCGAGGTGTGTGGTGGTATGCCATGACATTACATTGGTACAGAGTATGGGGTATGAACAGTGGAAGAAAGCCCATGATGGGACAGAACCATGGCTCCGGGGCATCTCCCAGAGACAGTGCCCTGGTAGCTGGCTGTTTCCCCACGGACCCTACAGGAGACTTAGGGGACAGAGGAGTGCCCAGAGAATACTTTGCTTATGGCCTAGCATTTAGGTTCTACTGAGATGTGAAGTCTTATCCAATTATTCTTTGTCAATAAAAAAAAAATCGGGAATCAGATATTGGGGTAAGAACCTGAAAGATCAGAGAAGCAGGGGAGCGGCCACCAGCTGCTTCCTACCTCTTCTGTTCCTTCCTCCAAAAGGGCCAGGATCCTCTCTCTGCTCTGCCTTAGTACCTCCTGTCTCCTATCTGCTACAGTCCTCCAAACCGCTATGGTTAATTTTGGTCAGCTAGTGGCTAGCTCTGCCCTCTGACTCCAAGCAAGCTTTGTCAGAACACCATCAAAATATCACACAACTGAGGTGGGCCTCTTCATTCCTGGTGCAAAGGGCAACTGGAATAACTTCACTCCTAGTTTCTGGGCTTTCAGAAATAATGTATTTTATAAGAAGAATATTATTATAAGCTTTTCTTAATTTAACATTAGTATGTAGTCATGGAGACCAGAGGCTTTGGAGTTAGACCACCTTGGTTCACAAATTGCTTCTCTCATTTGTCAGATTTGGGATGCTGGCCAAGCGACAGGACCTCCATGAGCTAGAGTTTTGTCTTCTTTGGAGGGATCCAGTCAAGGCTGAAGAGAGCTTTATATCTTTCTGTAACGTAGTGTTAGAATCTTTAATATGTTTAATGTCTGCTGTGAATCTCCAAGAGAATGTTAAGATGGCAGGAGGGCTTTCCAACACATTTTAGCATGATGAGTTTTTTGTTCTCTTTCACTTTTCCCTGGAGCATCTTCTGGACTTGCTTGTGGGAAGCACTGCCACATAAGGGCATTTAGCTACTCACCTGAGACAAGACTGAACAATTCCCCACTGTTATGTTTTCTGTGAATTTACCATGGCTCCGAGACTATTCTGAGTGCCTTTTCATGTACAGTACTTATTTTTATGCCTTAACTCTACATAGCATGTTATTACTTGGTAAATAAGGAAAAGAAGGCTCAGAGAGGTCAATCAGTTTGCTTAAAATCATGAAATATTCTTCGCTATCTAATCTTTTATTTAACTGAGACTCTGTAAACAGCATCCCAGGTCCCAAATACACTTAAAGAAATCTAAATAAAAAACCAAAAAAACTTCTGAATATAGCAAATTCTGCTGATATATCTGATACTATTACTTACAAATATTTTAATTATCTTTTTATATAAAAGGAAGCCATTTTTGTGGTCCTGAGCTAAGGAAGGTGCTTTCCTGTCTTACTACAGATATTAAATTCTCTTATCTTAACCCTTCGGGCATTTTCTGGGTCTGACTTATGGGATGCTCTTGAACCCTATTGTTCAGTCTGTGTTTCTCTTCCTTTTTGTTCTTACGTTTTCTTTTTCTTCCTTTCGCTCTCGTTTGGGTCTAATCTATAAGTATTCCATTTACAATAGTTTTTCTGCCTTTTTAGTCCCCCTTAGATGACTATGATCACACTAGAGTTGTAAGGGTCTCTATAATTATTCATTTTTCTAGGACAAGGACACAAATGAGAACATAATGCAGCAGAGGTGTGGTGAGGTTGAAACTCTCATGTATTGATGCCGAAAGTCAAACAGATCAAACTTTGGAGCAGGTAACTTGGTAAGAACTATCAATAGCCTTAAAGTATGCATGTGTTTTAAAGGTGTCATTTATGCTAAGGAAATAATCTGACATAAAAAAAATCAAGCATAAATTTTAGTTTTCATAATAAACAAAAATTGGAAAAAGAACCTTCAAAAACTGAGAATAGCATATTATAATACTTTCATATCCTGAAATCATGTATAAAGTTTTGTTTGCAGGGGCAGGCAAGATGGCTCAGTGAGTGTTGGCTCAGTGAGTGTGAGCACTTGTGCAAACATGAAGATCTGAGCTCATATTCTAGCACTCAGGAAAAAAAGGCAGCTGTGGCTGCTTTGGCCTGTAACTCCAGTGCTGTGGGGAGCAGAGACAGGAGGATCACTGGGGCCTGCTGGCTGCCAGCCCACCACCAGTTTCAGTATGAGACCCTGTTTCACAAGAATAAGGTGGAGAGTGATGGAGCAGTGTGGGAGGCCAGCTCCCACTTTTTCCCTGGATACTCTTGAGGAGAGGGGGATAAGAAATATTTAGATAGAAAGATAGTGTGGAGAAGACACACAGAAACACAGGGTAGTTTCAGGAGGACCTGGATCAATATCTACTGGCCCCTTCTGTCTCTTCAATAGGGCTTTTTATAAGAATGCCAAGCGGTGGGGCCAAAGTCCTCCCCCTAGCACAGCCAAGTGCAGCCCCTTCCAAATACCTGGTAACCACGCACGTGGTCAAGTCATGCCCTGATGCAGCCCTGCTGGGTAAAGCAAGTTCAGATCTCACTAGGAAACCTCTGTGGGCCTCCACAGAGCAGCACACTCAACATCTTTCTCTGGTCTCTGCTTGCACACACAGAAGTAAATGTACCTGTACACACAGGTATGCCTACATCACATACATTCACTGAATATACACACATGCATATACAATTTTGTTTACAAAGATTTTTGCTGAGGTAGTGTTATATTCCATATTTCTACTGAAAATTACATGCCATAAAATGCTAAATACTTTATATCAATCAACTCTCTACTATTTATAAACTAGATTAGATTTATAAGTTAAAATTTTAAAATAGATATTTGTGTTAGTTTAGATGTTATTTTTATGTCCGTTTGTAGATGATAAAACTAAGACAGTTTTCCGAAAGTTTTCAGTCATCCAGACTCAAAAACTTACTGTTGAAATTGACAGGGGAAGACCACACGATTGTATGAGGATACTTAGCACAAAAACTAGAAATAAGTACATAAAAATGGTGGTCGCTATTTGTCAGCAAAATTGTGGAAGCTCTTTATCTGTTTCTATAGTCCTATATTTCCTTCAGAAAAACATTATTCTTAAAATCAGAAAAATACATTTCTAGGGACTGGGGAGATGACTCAGCAGGAAGAGCACTTGCCACAAAAGCTTGAACACAAGAGTTTGGTCCCCAGAGCCAACATAATTACTGGTTGGGCATGGCGGCCTGCTTGTAATTCCAGCACATGGAAGATAGAGACCAGAGATTCCCAGAGCAAGCCAACTAGGCAGAGCCTTTGAGATTGGGACCCAGAGAGAGCCTGCCTTAGTAGATGACCTGGAGCATAATCGAGGAAGACATGTGATGTTAACTTCAAGACTGTATATCCACGAACATGCACAAGTACAATTGGTCAACACACAGGTGAACATACACACACACACACACATACACACACACACACACAAACACACACACACACACACACACACACCATATATATACATGTGTAAAAAAAGAGAAAGAAAAATCTTACTATTATTTCATTTTCCAGTATTCAAACTAATTTTACTGGATTTTATTTTACATTTATCTGACATTAACAGCTAAATTGTACCTAACGCACCTTTAAAACCAGGAGGATTTAAAAAAAAAAACAATGGTCATATTTATTCAGATGTAAATTCTGTTTTTTTTTAAAGATTTATTTCTTTATTATGTATACAGTGTTCTGTCTGCATGCCAGAAAAGGGCACCAGATCACATTACAGATGGTTGTGAGCCACCATGTGGTTGCTGGGAATTGAACTCAGGACCTCTGGAAGAGCAGCCAGGGCTCTTAACCTCTGAGCCATCTCTCCAGCCCAGTCTGTCCACTAAAATTCGTTTTACTTCTACATGTTTGGGTTAATTTTGACAGGTATCTATAGTTATGCAATCACCACTGTAGACAATTTTATTTTTTAAATCTTGCTCATCTCCCACTCTTTTTCATGTGCCTGGTTACCACTGATTTGTTTGTCTCTGTACATTTTCTTTTCTAGAGTGTTCTATAAATGGATCATTACTCTTGAGTTCCATTTATTTTGTTTGCATGACGTATTTGAAAGTCATGTATATTTTTAGAAGTATTAATTTTTTTCTGAGAAATGTTTCCCTCTATGATGCATCTAGTTATTGATTTAAGTATATTTTGAGTAAATTATAAAATATCTTCTAAGCATTTATGTTTTTTGTGTGAACATGATTTTCAACTAATAATACTAAGAAGTGAGATTAATAAAATATATGACAATTGCATGCTCGGTTTTATCAGAGACAAATTACCATCTAGGGTAGTGGCTGAACCAACATTGAGTTCCTACAGGAAAGGTGTAAGGGTTCGTTTCTATTGCTTCAAATCTGTAGCAGCACTGGGCATCGCCAGGAGCTTTGGTTTTTTTAGGCTTTTCTCCGTATAGTACCCTAACAGCCCACTGTGTGCTAGCACTGCGCACTGTGAGTTTGACTTTCGTTTTGTTAATGAAGTTTGACTTTTGCCATTTCTATTTCTGCTGTGGTAAAGGGACTTCATGTTTTTAAAGCTTGGATCACTTTTTCTCTTAGTGAGGTTGTATGAAAGATCTTCACATATTCTGGAGTAAGATACCTTATCTTATATATTTTTCAAGTATCATCTTGATAGATATGGTTTGTCTCTATTTTTCCCAGCCCTGTATTCTAGAGAACAGAAGTTTGATTTTTTTAATTTTTACTTTTTAAATTTTGCTACTTTCTCTTTTTTGTTCATTGTATTGTGAATACATTAAATACATTTTGCCTAGCAAAAATTTGTTTTTGTCTGTTTTCTTCCAGTATTTTATTTTATTTTGGTTTAATTTAATTCTATAATGTGAGTGGATTCTTTATGTTCTATGTAGTATGGATTCTGGCTTACTTTTTATAAGACATCCAACTTTTTCTAATGTGATTTGTTAAACTGCTTATTGACAATGTCCCTTTCCTGCTTGTTGACAATGTGTTTTCTGACTCTGATTTGCTCTTACACTCTCTTAGTTATGACTTTATAGCAAGGCTTTGAATCAGGTAATATGAATGTGTCAACACTGTGTTCTTCATGGTTGTTTAGACACCAATTCCTTTATCCTGCTATGTAGATTTTAGAATCAGTAAGTCAATTTTACTGTGTTGAATCCTTAGAATTGTCACCTTAGTGATACAGCTTTCTAATAGATCATGACTCCATTTCCCAGTCCTGTTTTGACTTTTGATCTGAGGTTTATTATTTACAACACACAGATGTTATGCATACTTTGTTAGATGTTTTTGCATATATAATTTGTATGAGTGGGAAGTTAAATGTCTTATACCCTTTGTAAATTATGTCACTTGTTACGTATCAATGACTTTTCATTATCAGAACTATGTATGCAAGAAGAGGCTTTATCACTAGTCAGTTTGGAAATTAACAAGTAATTAAAATTAAATAAAAATAAATGTTATCCATGTGTTTTTCTTGTAAAATGAAAAGCATAAAAGTCCATGGCAGCCAGGTGGTGGTGGCATATGCCTTTAATCCCAGCACTCGGGAGGCAGAGGCAGGAGATCTCTGTGAGTTTGAGACAATCCTGGACTACAGATTTAGTAACAAAACAATTCTTTGGCTATACCTTATATTTGATAAATAAAAAGATCTGCTTTTCCAGTTGACTACAAGTACATCTATATCTTGTGTTTTCTGAGTAAGTAGCCATGAGGGAAAACTTGTAGCCATGTACCATGTATGGTTCATCCAAAAAGAGAAAAGAGGAAGTGAAGAATGGACTTTAAAATATTTCTAGTTTACAAGTTTGCTCAACTCTGTCTTATGCACCTGTGAGTAAAATCCATAACCATGTGTACTGATAGATTCTCTACTTCCTAATCACAAGCAAAAACTCACAGAAGTAAGTTTGGCAGATTCTTTCGAGTAATCTCTGGGATTCTCATGAAAACCACACTCAAGCTATCATTTGAGTCATAAATGATTTGTGGAGTGGAGTTAAAATGATTCTGAAATACAAAAGCCATTAGTTATAAGGACTACAAATTTCACAGTAATTCCTCATCTTCCTTTTTCTTGTTTTTCCATGAATTGTGGGAATTTCTGCAAGAATCCAAGGAAGTTAGACACACACGGGCTTTAGTAGGAATAGTTTATTGCAGTCAGTCAGAAAGCCAAGCACTGACCCATTCCAGTCACTCTAATGGGCCAACAATCCTCCTCCTCTTCAGATCATTTAGGGAGCTCTTTCCTTCTCTCTTTCCATCTGTAGGATCCACTTTCTTCTGTCAACTTCATGGTTGGTAGAAGTGAGGTGACTATGCAAGATTATGTGGAATAGATTATGATGAGTTAAGTCAGGGAGAGACTATCGTCTCTTACACTTGTGTCCCATTGCATAGAATTCACCATCACAGTCATAACTAAACACAGAGAGGGGAGGAATGGACTCTCACTGTACCTAGAAAGAAGAGGAAATTGGTCTCTGTTGCAACACATGGAAATTTCTTCATGTTCTTTGATGAGCTAGGAAAGCATGTAGGTAACATGTTTAGAATATCTAGTCTCCTGTCAACTAAGCCATCACAGAAAGCCACAGCAGAAACAGTCACGTAGAACATAAGAAAAAAGATTGATTAAGAAAACCACCAATATTAAATGGATAATTAATTTGTGTGCTGATTCTAGGCATGTGGAATTTTAGAATAAACTGAAAATACATCCTCTTTTTGTTCTCCATGAAGCTGTGTGCCTTATTATTCTCTAAACAACTGACTCATTTTTCAAATGCCTGTTGAACATAGTTATCAACATTTCATGGATGTTTCAAATTCAGAATGTCAAAGACTGGAGTGCAAAGTTGGTTTTTAAACTACATTTCTATTGGAAAAACAATAACAATGAGGCAATATTCAGGAAATAAGCCATCTCTAATCCCAATATCCCATGCAAGTACTTTAATGTGGCCCCATTCTTATTTTTAATTTGCATGTATTAATTTGCATTAATACTCAACTTCTGAAATATGCATTCATGTTCTATGAAAACTCTACACACTGATACAATGCACTAATCATATCCATCCAGCACTACCTCCTCCCAGCTCCCACTCATGCCTCACCTTCCACCTCCCTCCCAGCTTCAGGACACATCAGTTTTCATAATCTGCTATTTAGTCAGTTCTCAATTACAAACATTTGCCATGTTAATACATAATTTTTATTTTTTAATCATTTTTGGTACAAAAATCTATCATTTTTTTCTGGTAGCATAGTTCAACAATTACTGTAGCTTATTAGCTAATCCTCTAATAATTAGGACGCTTGATTTGTTCCCAACTTTGTGTTATTTCAAAGTAAATGACTTCATTATTTTAATATGACATTAGTTCAGCTTTTGACTCAAACCTTGTATTCTCAGCTCTGCACATGTCCCAGAGAGAGCTGCCACATCCCCACTGCTCAGCCTATAACATCACTTCCCTGGATTCCTACAGTCATCTTGGCTCTCACTACCTCTTCATCACCAGGCCCATCCTAGGTAAGGGAAGGACTGACCTGGAGTTTAAGATTTGCTCAACACATCCCAGCCTACTCCACACTTCATTACTTTTATTTTTGCTCTTCTTTCTTCCTAAAGGAATGTCATTTCTTATTATGAATGGGCTGTGTAAGAGCCTGGGTTGTTTGGGTGCACTTTTGAAGATTTATAACTATGGCAACCTAGTAAGTTATCTGAACTGTGGGGTCAACCAATGCATTCAAGGGCTAGCGCTTCTGTGTTCTTGTCCAACAGGGTTTAAAGATGAACAAAGGAAAAATATGGGAAAGTAACTTTTAAATCATGAAGGAACGTTCAGAGAGCAAAACTAATATGATGCACCTCTAGGCTCATCTCTAGGCAACTGCCTTTCTGTAAGTGATACAATGGGAAATACATATTTGGCCTCTATTCTAGTTTCCAGGCATAGAACTCCTAAAACACTAGGAATTTCATGTGATACAATTGATAAAAGTGCCTTTTGATTTTCCAGCAAGGCCCTATCCTGGACAAAAGCTTGTATTAAAGAGGTAGCTTTGAATGGCATAGACATTCAGGATAGGGACTTGCTATGAAGGGTTTGAATGTCAGCCTCAGCCCTTGGCCTCCTAGGATGGATGTAGGGCTTGAGATGGACTTCAGTCACTAAGGTCCAGTGAGTGACTCAGTCATGCTTACCCAAATAACAAAACTTCTGTAGTAACTAAAAAACAGAATTGAGAGAGCTTCCAGTCTTTCAGTGTCCTGGAAAGTCATTTGTCTGTTTCTGAGTTATATCCTTCATAATATAAAGTATTAGTAAGGTAAGCACTTTCTTAGGTTTTACAAGTGGACAGAACAAGTGCTCAAACCCAAGGTCATGAGAACCCTAGACTTTGTAGTTCACCAAGGTACCCAGTTTTGTAGCTGGCATCTGAAGTAGGGCAAGTCTGATGGTACTGAGCCCTTTGGCTTGTGGGAGCTGACAACAAGGTAGATAGTGTTAGAATTAAATTAACTAGCTGGACTCTCAGCTGGCATTCACAGAATGTAGAATTGATACTGAAAAGGCAGCATGGATTTGGTTCCGGAAGAGTGAATCTCCCAACAGGCTCGAATTTTTAAATTCTTTATTTTGGCAAATTATACTAGATAGATATTTGTTGCAAACAATTGTTAATTATGACCTTGATTTCAAAAAAGAAATTCCAGAGCCCAGGGCACAGCTGAGTGGTCTACTCAGTAATATTGGGGGTACTTGCCTACCATACATGAGGTTCTAGGTATGATAGCCACATCACAAAGGTAAAGAAAAACAAGAACTTCTACAACCATTCAAAGAAGTAGGTCAGTAGGGTGGAACAACACTTCTTAGACTTTAATGTGTAAATAACCCATTTGAAGGATCTTATTACTACTTTTTTTAAGTTCAAATTCATTTCTTTTCAATTACAGGTAATGTTTTTGATACATTTGCACACTGGCAATTAATTTAATATACTTAGTTTATGCATTGCATTACCTTAAACATTCATCATTTCTTTGTGATAAATATATTAAAAAACCCCTGTTCTAGTTACCTTGAATTATATAATATAATGTTATTAGTTATAATCATCATTCCATGTAATAGAAAACCAGAACTTACTCTTCTCATCTGTCTCATTTAATATCCATTAATCAATACAGATTATGGTTTGGGAGCAAAGTCCTTATGATCTGGTGTGAACTGTGGACCCTCAGAAGAACTTCATATGGAAGCCAATTAAACATATTAGACATAAGAACCTCATATTCCATCTCACCATCTCTGTCAGAATCTTCATTTGAACAAAATCCCCAGGTGTTTCATATGCACAGTAAAGTTTGAGATGAACTGCTGTCAACTTCAGTTTTTTTTTTCCCTAAATGCATTGTTCCCAATAAACAATATATATATAGCTGAGGAGTGAAAACTATCATAGAGATTGATCAAGGTCAGAGTTCAGGCTTAAAATATTTTTCCTTACAACTACACAAAAGGGAACTGCTGTCAGGTTTGAAGAGTGGGGGCAGGTGCAAAGATGTACTTAGTGTTCTGAGGAAGATCTTCAACTTCAGCACTCAGCGAGCCACACTGCCAGGCTAGTACTGGGCTCTCCTCACTGCCTACCACACCAGGTACAAAGTAGTTACTGAACCTGCCCAGCCTTGTCCTGGTAATGCAGGTGAGGGAGGTCTGCAGCTTTCTTAAATTAAAGCTCAAATGTGAAATGTTCAGAAGACTTCAGAAAGGAAAAAAAAAAAGATGTAGGGCAAATTGTAAAAGAAGATTTAATTGCCTAAGTATGCACTGACACTTGAAGGTGTGGTGGATTCCTAGGGAAACAAAAACACTTTCAGTTCTTTCATCCATCCTTGCATTTCAAAAACATTCACTGACCATCAAGTCTATACCAGACCAAAGCTGAGTCACGGAAGTGAATAATACAATACAGCGACTGTCCTTTAGGACCTCCCAGCATGGTGTGGGCAGGTTGACAATGCATTCCTCCTTGGTGTCCAAAGTGTTTTAACAGAAGAAAACAAGGGGGAGCCAGAGTCCCAGGAAAAAAAGTAGGCAACTATGAGAGACTGCAAGACTGGGTCTTGAAAATAAGAAGGGTTCATTGGACAGGTGAGAAAGAAGACTGTGAGTGCTGGAGAAGGGGAGTGGCAGAGGAAGAAGGAGGAACATGAGCAGGGAGAGAGGCATTGCTTTCCTCTGGTGATAAACTAGGGCCTTCCAGCCAAGCTGCTCTAGTTGTTGGGAGGCTACCGTAATCCAGATCACTGTGAGGCTGGAAAGCAAGACCAACCAACAGAGGAGTGGACAAAGAAAATGTGGTGTATGTGCATAAGAGAAGCTCTCCAGCCACAAAGAAGACTGAAGTTCTGTCAGTGTTTCAAGACAATGGATGCAAGTGGATGTAATTATACTAAGCAAAGTAAGTCAGCTTCAGAAAGACAAGTGTCACATGCCTTCTCTCATTTGTGGGCCCAAGACTTTACCTAGATACATGAAATCATGTACGTGTAGATGACAAGAAAGGAGGAGTGAACTTGGGGAACTACAGGCACTAATGGGAAGAGGTAGAGGAGAGGTTCGTTAGTGGGTGAGGGGAGGAATATGATCGATATATTATCCACTTGCATGAAAAATGGGCTAAATGTACCCTAAGACAATAAAATAAAATCTGAAAGTTGTTTTTCTGATATTAGTTATCTATTACTGCCTAATCAAATTTTCTCAAATTTGGCATCTTGAAACAACAATTTTTGATTTGCTCCATCCAGGCAAGATGCCATCATGCCACAGCCATCAGAAACTTGAGGAGCTGGAGGGACACTGACCAAGTTGTCTCAGTCACCCATATGTTCACTGAATGCTTCAGCTCATCACCATGTGGCCTCAACACATGGAGGCTAACCCAACCACAAGCAAGTGTTTCTAGGCTTGATAGTGATACATCGTTATGTCCAGAGTATCCTATTGGCTTACACAGGTCAGCCCCACAGGGTGTAAAATGGGACTATCTAGGGCATAAGCACTTGGAGATGGGGCTATTGGGAATATGGGAGAGGCTTATCACCCTCCTGTGACTGTAGAGGAGAAGTTTTTATCAGGAACCCCATAGTTCAAACACAACAGCAGAGCTTACATGTGAAAAGAGCTCACTGTGATGGGAAGAATTCAGGTCCACAAAGAGAGATGACCTTCAACTCTGTGGCTGTGGATGTTCTCCAGGGAGGTCACCTCACTGCTTAGGCCTCACATTCCTCATCTATGAGGTCGGTCTAACAGGCTGACTTCCCAGGAAAGACTGGAGAGGAACATAGGGATCTGTTGTGGAGAGGACTGTGAATGCCAGAGGAAGACTCTAAGACATTATCTGCAGGCAGTCAGTGATAGTTAACAGCTTTTAAACTCAAGGAAATAGGGACCCATGGAATAATTTGAGGGGGATTCCGGAAGCAGTATAGACAATTAGGGAGAGGGATTCAGATACACAATAGACTAGTGTCTCCCAGTGCTCACAAATGAGGTACATGGTCCCATTTTTGGCTCCTGGTGGATGGGATGAAAGTACAGCCTCACTCCAAACTCGAATGGGCTTGAGGACCACTCAGCACATCACTGCCCCATTTCTGTTTAGGTAGCATTTCAAAGAAAAAAAAAATCTACTTAGTATCAAAAAGATTACAGATATCTATCATCCCTTTGCCTTCTCTTGAAATGACAGTTTGCATCCCCAAAAAACTTCCTGGGTTTATAGAATATTAATCTTTGCCTTAGGACTCAAGAGCCATCAAAAGCTACAAAACCAACAAGAAGGTAGGAACTACGGAAGGAAGGAATGTCCCCACAGGAAGCTCTGCATTTGACTTCGAGCTCCTTCTCAGAGACTCGGCTCAGGCCTTTACTCTGTCTGGTCTTTAGGACATCAAAACAACACAATTCTAAATGGCAAAACCGGGATGCATTCCTCATTCCGGTAGAAAGTGAAGGAAAACCAAGAGACTAGAATCTGGTATCTGTTGAAAATGCAGGTTTATTCTGCTTCCCTTGAACACAGAAAGACATGCAATTGTTCCTGTTTATACCTACTCAAACTGAAATGACTAAGTGTATGTTTTAAAGCTATAGTGGAGACAGATATGAGCTCAGAACTAAAGGCTTCAGTGCGAGTATGGCTAATATTCTGGATTTACTTTTTCTTATTTATAGTGTACATAAGGGTGAGGGGGCAGAAGCTGCTTTCGGGGCTTATCCTTGAATAACAAGAATGTCTCCTACTAAATGCAATTCTGAGAGATTAGAGAAGAGACTTGAAAAAGAATTTGAAGAGTCATGATCCCCTGTCCTCCCACTTCAATAAACCCTGTCTCTTCTATTAATTATTGCATTACGCCATAAGCTTCAGAGCTTAGAAACTCCCTCTCTCTCCACAGACTCACTCATGCGTGGAGCATTTGTGATTGATGGACCAGTGAGATTGAAATGTGCAAATGGAGATGAAACAGCCCAAGATTAAACATCTTCTGGGTATAGATTGGCATAATTCCAGTATCTGAAACTGGCCCAGCTCTGCAGGGATGAACAGGCAAGGAAAGATGCTTCATTTCAGCCACATACTCAGATAATCCCTCCCCTTCCTGAGTCTCCAAATGCACCCCAATCAACTTCCTCTTTTAAGAGCTGCACACAACAAATATTGGATGAGGACCTAGAGAACTCACACAGAAACAGGGCCCTTAGGAAACATATGAAGTTTATAGAGAGTTAAGAAAGGGCCCAAGTTCACAGAAGCTTAGAGTCTGGGGCAGTGTTTTCAACCCAATAGAATTACCTACAGCCTTAAGAAAGGACTAATGATTCCCTCTGCTAGATAAGTTATAATCTCTAGGGTGAAGCTGAATGTAGAGGCAACACTAAGAATCACCCAGAAAGAGACAGGAATATCAAAGGATTGTCATGGTTTGTTGCTGAGTGAACAAAAGTTCTGTTGGAGCCCAGAGGAAGGACCCAAGGAATCAGAAGATGGCTAGAAGACACCTGGCATTTCCTCTTTTGTTTGATGGGGAAAGGTAGTAAGAGGGTGTGGTAAGGATGGAGCGTTAGGAGCAGCGTGTGCCTAAAAGCATAGCGTGCCCTATAATTGCAAGCTCTGTTGTATGCCTGGAGAGAATGATTCCATAGGAAAGAGATAAGTAGTCAGAAACAAACCAGAGAGAGGGAGGGAGGGAGGGAGGGAGGGAGGGAGGGAGGGAGGGAGGGAAGAGGGAAAGAAACCAAACAGCGGTCAAATTGCATTCATCCTAAATCTTTGATTTCATTAGTTATATCCAAATACAGAGAGTGGGCTTTATATGATGGGGTGCAGTGGGGGACAAAGGAGGAGGACGCAGGCCATTTGAACACAGGAGAGAGACAGAGGGAGAATGGAGAAGGAATGGATTTGAAGGATGAGAGCTGAAGAGCAGATGAAACAGAGGCTGATTAGTTATGAAAGTAAAACAAAGACAAGGGTGACTGCAGTCCCTTCAACAGGGTGACCAGACGGCCAGAAGAACATCAAGGATGAAGATGGAGACATTCATTTTTCCAGCACCATGTCCTCTGCTGCTATGGGTCCTGACACCCTTCAGCTTCATAGCTAAGCAAACTTTTCGCAAGTCATTAGATCTTACTTCTGTAGCGAACACAGCATTGAGAAACCTCTGGGTGGGTTCTTTGCTGTGATTTCATTTATTTGTGAGCTGCCATATGGGTGTTGGGAATTGAACTCACATCCTCTGGGAAAGTAGCCAATTCTCTCAATGGTTGAACCATCTCTCCTGGCCCTAGGTGGGTTATTTGAAGAACTATTTTCAGTTCATTGAAAGACTTTGCTGTGCAGCCCAATGCTCCACCATGGCCTCACTTTTCTCACTGAGACTCCCTATTGCTCCATCTGAGGTCTTGTCTCTGACTAGTTAGAAGACGCTGTCCTCCAGGATCAGAGACTGGAGGACAACCAGTGTCTGCTGCTCATCAGCAGGATGGAGAACGGAAAGGTAGAAAGGAATGGGGACAAGCTCTCTTCCATCTTGTCCAATCATGAGCAATAGATTTTGAAAGCTCGGATAATGTGGATACATAAAAGAGATAAGAAAATTAAACTGTATGTGACTGATTCTGAGGGTAAACAAAAGATTTCCCGATAATCCACAAATAACAGTTTCACTCCCATGTATACCCACACCAAGAAATTCATGTAGGTTCACCAAAAAACACATACTATGGCCCTTATGGCAGAATTATTAGTAAAGCCCAAAGTAGGGAATCACTCACTGATCATCAGTTAGTAAACTGATAAATTGTTATATACTCACTTAGTGAAAATTAATGATTTGCAATAAGATAAATCAAGAGAAATAATTTGCACAAGCCAAAGACTTAGCAAAAGAACTGACATGAAAACATATATACATCTATTTCCATGAAGTATCATAGCAAGCCAGTTTCATTTAAGCTGTTAGGAGTGGGTTGTGTGTGGAGAGCTGAAGGGTGGTAATAATGCAGGGGAGTTGGGCCCATCAGTACCATCTCCTGAGTTAGTCATATTTGGCCTTAACTCAAATGCAAGTAACGTGTGTTTATTCTGTGAAAAACCATTAAGCTGGACACTGAAAAACATGTCATTTCCCCCTATCTTAATTACGATTGCATACACATACTTGCTCAAAAACATTTAATTGGATTTTTCTAACCCAGCCAATAAAATAAAGAGACCTACATTCTGTCCGGAAACAAAGCAACGATATCTACTACTGAGTACAATTGTCTTAACTGCTCATGATGAAAGGGTCAAACGGACAAAAGCTATTAAAAATTGTTCCTCTAAAGACACCTATATGAATATGTATGTTCTTTCACTCTGGAAGGTATTCTGTGAAAATGATTGGGAAAACTTCAAAATTAAAAACTATGCTCAGGTGTGTTTGACTCACAGCCACACACATCTGACCTTCCTCTCCAGACATTCTGGCAGCAGCTTAGAGTCAGGTTGTCACAGTCCTCAGTCCTCAGCTGAGTAATACAGTCTTGTCTAAGGTGACGTTGTCACTGAAGCCAGATCATTTCAGTTATGAGTCCAAGTTGATGTCATTCATTGACTAGAACAAGCTATGTGCATTCATCATGATGGGATGTCTTGCAGGTTCAAGTCTATGGAAAAACTGGCCTAAAACTGACCAAGGACTTAGGTAGCGAATGACTCCTAGGAGTCTAGTTAGCCCCTCACAATTTCAATTATCTTATGTATCAAAGATGTTTCTATATCATAATAAAAATCTTTTGAAAACCTTTCCATACTTACTTACCTTTTACATACCTTGATACTGTGGATACTAAAATACAGACAATTATAAAGGAATGGTGTGTGTGTGTGTGTGTGTGTGTGTGTGTGTGTATGTGTGTGTGTGTGCACGAGCATGCACGTGTGCATGCATTACTCATGTAATTGATTTCATTTATTTAACTGGTGATGTCAGAGGTGGATCAAATCAGCACTTCTCAAATTGCCTTCCCTCCCCTACCTTCCCAGGGGTATCGAGTGGCACCTTTACTAAAGGCGCTCTTATACAGTGGCCAGTGCCAGGAACCTCCAGGTTCTTGTTACATCCAGGAGCTGAGCCAATACCATAGCAAGGATTTAAGGTCTGATTTTGGCCTGCCAGTAGATGTAAAAGTGGATCTTCATAGGCTCTCGTGCAGTGATGCGCTCTCACTGGGACAAGCCCCCCATGTGACCCCATTCCTAGAATGCTCACTTTGTTTCCTCCACATGCAGCCTTCCTCATTATCATCAGTGATGAAGCCACAGGTAGTTCAAAAATCTTACAAGACCTGCTGCCCACATTTCATAAAGTGCAATCACCTGGGAAAACCAACTCATTCATCCCCTGAGTAACAGCACTTTTAGAAATGGTAAAAAACCAGTATCATTAAAATATAGACCTCTGTTGTTGAGTGATTGATAGGGGAAATTTATTTTGAAAGGAGATCTTTGGGCTGTTCACAACAGTGGCTGTACAAGTAAAGGAACATTGAACCCAAATGTCCAAGTGTAGCCCTTGAAACTCTGAACAAACAGATAAGCTGAAGTTACAGCAGTATTTACTGAAGAAGAATTTGGGGTCAACTGTTGAGAGAGACATAGATGCCATCATAATAAATACAAGCGATGCTATCATTGCCCTCTTGAGGGTGTGGCCATGAGGAGGGTCCACACTGTCTTGGGGTTTGTTTTGTATTCTTATGCTGCTCCCTCCTTTCTGATTTGCCCTTTTGACTTGGAACACCTGACTTTATCTAGAACCTAGAAAAAGCCTGATTCAGTTTTTAAGGTTAAAATGCTGGGAAATTCAGCTTTGTCTGAATTAAAAACTCATTATTGTAAGCTCTGTGTTATCCTGCCTTCCAATTCAACCATAAAAACCCTCATGGGTTTCTGTTTCATCCCCGACCTTCCTGTACTCTAGGAAGTGAGGACACTTTCCAGGTCACTGAAGGAGTGGTCATGGTGCCCTTGTCAGCATATTTCATTTCTTTCTCTTTCCTACTCAAACGGAAATGAAAATAGTCATGAAAAATACTTTGAAGCTCATCACTAAATATGATATGAAAATGTAAGCAAATGGTCCTTGAACAGATTCTTAGAATGGTCCATTGAAGTTCCCTTCCTGGAAGCCCCTTTCACGAGAAGGAGTGGTCTTAACTCACAGTCTTATGGCATTTCTCCCTACCCACTTTCAGAAAGGCAGACCCAACTTGCTCTGCCCACACTCTACTCTCATGGTGGAAGAACTCATGCCATCCCTTGGTTGAGAAGTTCAGCATTATGTTTTAGAAGAATGTCCTCCTCCACATCCCTAGGTTTGACTTTCAACCTCTGCTCATCGGTCTACTTTATCAAATTAGTTACTGGATCTCTCAAACACTCATTTTCCTCATTTGCAGTTAAGGTAACATCTCCATGAGAGTTGGCTTGAGATAACATGAGATTAAAAACCCTTAGGAGATGCAGGGGCTATAGAGCTGACCAACTTGCACCGGGCCTCAAGGCCTGTAAATGACAGTCCCAGGATTTGAATCCAGGCTGTGTGATCCCAGAATTCTTACCGTTGTAGTGGAATATTCCTTTACACTGTGAAGATTTGTCACTCTGATTGGTTTAATAAAAAGCTGAATAGCTAATAGCTATGCAGAATTTTGGGGACAGAGAGAATACTGGGAAGAAGAAGGACAGAGAAGCTAGACAGACGTGGAATAATTTGGACACAAAAAAATGGATAGAGGTAAAAGCCATATGGTAGAAAGCAAATTAATAAAAATACGGGTTAATTTAAATTATAAAAACTAGTTAAGAACAAGCCTAAGTTATTGGCCGAGCTTTTATAATTAATAATAATCTGTGTTGTGATTTGGGAACTGGTAGGCAGGACAGAAAAATCCTCCTACATGTCATCACCTTGAGAAGCATATATACCACAAGCTAAGCATTAATAGTATAACTCATTGTCCAAAGGAAGAGCACAGTAAGGCTGTCTACTGTAGTTAGGGAAACCATTTTAGTAGTAAAAGATGACATGAACTAGAAAGTAGATATTAAATAAGTGAAGTTGTTTGGGTGGTGGGAAGTGAGCCCACTTTGTGGTGAGCCTGGCAATGAGAACATTCTCGGCAGAAGAGCTACAGGTACCATAGGCCAGGAGGCAAGAGAGAACTTGGCACTTTATGGTTGCTCAACATAGTTAAATAATCAAGATTATGGAAACTACTCTTGGAATGCTTTCTGGGCCAATAGACATAGAACACACGAACCCTCTGGGCTCTGTGGAGACCGCTTGTATGGCTGCCTGTGGCAGCCTTGTGTGCTCCTTGACATGGCAATCCAATTACAAGCTTCCTGAGGGCAGGACCTAGATTTAGGGCTTAGCTCTTTCTGTAGAACAAATTGCATGTCAACATCTCTTAATTTCCTGGACAATATCTAGTCCTTTAAATTTATGAATGAGTTAGTAAAGATAATTTTTCATTAATGCATGTATTATCTAAGTGACCAAGGATGTGGCTAGGATTTGTTCCATCCATGAAGAGTACCAAAGGATCATTATGTGTGTGTAAATTGTTCTCTGTGCACAATCAGATGCACTATGGACTCATGGAGTGGACTACAGAAAGGCTGTGGCTAATGCACCATAAAGGCATGTTTTGGAGGAAAGGATAAACAGTCATTATGATTCTGGACTGTAAGTGGACTCTCAGACTGTCCCAGTAAGACCCTTTTGCTGTTTATACTTGGAGAGACAATAGTCAACTTTTTGTTTGCTTTAGACAGAAAACATGTACCTTAATGGTTTTTCTGCATTCAACAGCTATTTGTTTCTCATTGTACTTTTTGTGGGTATATATGTTATTATGTGTGTTCATGTATGTGTCTATGTGTGCACATTTCATGTGTGTGCAAGTGTGAGAGTCAGATGGCAACCTTGGGTACCAGTCTTTACCTTCCACCTAGTTTGAAACAGGTCTCTTATATTTACCACTGTGTACACTAGGCTAGCTACCCTTTGAGCCTCTGGGGAAGATTCCCCTCTACTGGCTTCCCATCTTGCATAGGAGCATTTGGGATTACAAATATATGCTGCTGTGTCTGGCTTTGCGTGTGTTATTGCGATTCAAACTTAGGTACTCATGTTTGCACATTGTACCCAATGAGCCATCACCCCAGGCCCCATCATAAGTTTTAGAATCATGGAAAGTTACTTTTTGATGGCTGAATGATAGCAGGCCCCTGAAGGAGGAGAGTCAGCCCCAAATCAAACAGGGAGGTCTTCTGAGATGGCCCTACTCACACCCGGCATATATTGAAATTTTGGTTTTGTGCTAACTATGCATCAAGGACGTCATGACATTAGATGCCTCCCCACTATATATTTTAGATGTTCTTAAAATGGCTACCTTTATTCTTGAGTGGAGTGTGGTTGTAACTCTGATTCTGGTGGTAGTCAGTTGCAGGGCTTAGATTAACAAAAACAACTCTTTGTTTGGAGAAGCTCCAAACCTATAGAACAAACTTACAAAACTAGAGCAAAGCATGCCTTCGAGTCTGTAGGAAGGTTCCCCTGTTGTTAATGTTTTACAATATTGGCTTTATATGTCTGTCTGTTTAACCAGCTATGCCATACCTTGGCTGCCTAATAGAAAATAGAAGTTTATTTGTCACGTTTCTGAGGCCCTGGAGTAAGTCTGTGACCAATGTGCTTGCAGATTCAATGTCTGATGAGAGTCAGCTTCATGATTAGTGAGGGATGTTTTTCTTGCATCCTCACACGGTAGATGATGCCTTCCCCCCACATCCTCACTGGGTGGATGGGGAAAGGAATTCCATGGATGTCCTTTATAAAGGCACTGGTCTCATTCAGAAGGGCTCTGACCTTGTGAACCCAAAGCCCCATGGTTCAATACCACCACACTAGAGTTAGGATTTCACATGTAAGACTTGGCAGAAAGTAAATATCCAGTCTAGAACAGCTTCCATTTATCAAGAATAACCACACACAGTCTTTCCTTGTCATTTCTGTTATGATTATTTTTAAAAAGACATGTACTTTTTATTGATATGTGTGAATGTTTTGCCTATTTGTATGTATGTGTACCACTTGTGTGCCTGGTACTTGCAGAAGCCAGAAAAGATATTGGCTCTCCTGGAACTGGAATTACAGATTGTTGAGAGCCACCATGTGGGTGCTAGGAATTGAACACATGTCCTCTGAAAGAGCAGCAAGTGCCATTAACCACTGAGCCACCTCTCCAGTCCCAAATACAGAATTTTTTTGGAGACTGTTTTACCACTTTTTGAAATGTACAATATTTATTTGAACAAATCATGATTAATTTGACCTAGAGCAACATCAAAACCATCTGACCCAATTCTCTGTTCTTATAAGTGAAGATGTGGAGATCCAGGTAGGTAACTGAGCTAGGGTAGTACAGGACACTAATGTGGGGATGGGTGGGAGAAATGAACCTGTAGCTCAGACTTCAAGCTGGGGGTACACAACTTTCATATCCCACAGTCTGGACAAGGAGACTTATTATACTCTAAACACTCTGTGATACATATATCACTTCATCTTTGGTAAGAGGCTCACCTCTGATTCGATTTGAGTGTCTTTCTCCTCTGGATCCATGACTTGAACAAGACTCTGTATAGATTAGGTGGGGTGGAAATAATCTAAGGGGTTTCCTATTCCAAGTGTAGATTTTGAAGTGAGTTGTATGTACTGCTATCTTAGTACTGGGGTTATAAGCATATCTATTACCCTATAAAACTCCCCACATCCCTGCCTTAGGATTTCTATTGCTGTGAAGAAACACCATGACCATGGCAACTCTTATAAGGAAAACATTTCATTGGGGTGGCTCACTTACAGTTTCAGAGGTTCAGTCCATTATCATCATGGCAGCATGCAGGCAGATGTGGTGCTGCAGAAGTAGCTGAGAGTCCTATATCTTGCAGGCAACAGGAAGTTGACTATGACACTGAGCAAAGCTTAAACAAAAGACTTCAAAGCCCACCCCCACAGTGACACATTTCTTCCACCAACAAGGCTATACCCACTTTAACAAAGCCACACCTCCTAATAGTGCCACTCCCTATGAGATTATGGGGGCCAACTACATTCAAACTACTACAATCCCACTTCTTCTGTCACTAGTCATGAATCTGGGCCTACGCTTTTGCATTTAATGAGAGGAAGAAGTTGAATAGGATGGCCCTTAATTGCCCTCCAGATTAAACTGCATATGAGTTTTTAAAAGTAAATCTAAAATAACTGCTCATGTTCAAAGGCAGTTAGTGCTCTTAGTAGAATCAAAATAATCACAGCAAGCCTCTTGGTTAACTAGATCTTTGGAAAACTTAATGTGGATTTGCAAGAGCAGATGAAACTTGAAAGCAGCAAAGCTCATTGTATTGTGATTACTGAGGGGGAAGATCATGCCTTGGCCTGGGCACAAAATGTAGTTTAGCTCATGCAGATAAACTGACACATTCCCATTGAGATTCCAAGATGCTCACATATTGCAAAACATATTCGTAGGATCTAAAGACTTCTTTCTGGCTGATAACAAGATTCCTGCAATAACACGCATTTACGGTATTTTCCAAATACCCCAAGGCATGCATGACTGTAAAGAACACACGTGCATTTCATTGCAGTAACCCACTTTTGTGCTTAATTAAGTTTCATTTGGCAAAAGTGACTATAGGAATTTGATACATTATTACTGACTAGCATTACCAATGTACCTTACAGGCTTCTGCCTGGGATAACTCTGGCACAGAGCATCCAAGCTGCCAAAGCAAGCAGAACATTCCCCAGGGCAGCCCCTCAGACCTAGAAAGAGGAACCTGAGAGCTCACAGGAGGTGGGGGCTCCTGATGCTTTGAAAGGCTGCTCAGAGGCTCCTTGCCCAGTTGGCTATTTGAATCAGTTCAAGTCTTTGTTTGGGCACTCTTCTGGATTTCAAACATCTGTGTGGGGCATCGTGTAAACATAGGAGTGTAGAATCTACTCATGTAGTAATTCACAAGGCTTTTGTGTCTAACATTCCGTAGGAGGCAGCTCTGAGAATAGAAAGCGGCGAGGAACAACTTACCAGAAAAGAAAGAAGAAAGAAAGAGAAGGAGGAGGAGGAGGGGGAACAGGAGGAGGAGGAACAGGAGGAGGAGGAGGAGGAGGAGGAGGAGGAGGAGGAGGAGGAGGAGGAGAGAGAGAGAGAGAGAGAGAGAGAGAGAGAGAGAGAGAGAGAGAGAGAGAGAGAGAGAGAGAGAGAACATGATTAAGGACATGATTTGGCCTCTTGGCCCCTCCACTTAAACAATGAGCTTTCTAGCGGCTACTTTTCAAGAGTGAGAGGATGTAAGAAGACACAGGAGTGTTGGCTGCCTGACACAGACTTGGTTCTCAGTGTGTATTCAGTGTGTATTTCTTTCTTCTTGTCTGTTAAAGTGGTTCAGCGGTGCAAATATTGATAACCACATATCGAGTAGGAGCAAACAGATTTACATCTATTCATCTGGAATGGTTTCAGGATGTGTTGAACCTGAGATTTTTTTCACAGGTCAATTAATGCTTATTTCCTGTCAAACCAATGTTCTAGAGGTTGATTACATCGTTGAGTTTGTTTCTGCAAGACTTAGGGGAAAATTTTAAAGTTGGGTTTTTTTTTTTTTTTTTTTGTGTGTGTGTGTGTGTGAGAGAGAGAGAGAGAGAGAGAGAGAGAGAGAGAGAGAGAGAGAAATATACAGAGATACATATGTGTGATGTATGTGTGTGTGTGTTTGTATATGTGAGTGTGGATGTGTAGAAGCCAAACTCTGTGTTGTGTGAGTGTGCTAAGGCATGTGTGCACTGACATATAGGAACACCGACATTGCAGACACACACTATTGTTCCTGACTTTACGTGGTTGGGCAGGATGAGGGCCCAAGTTTGAACAGCCATTGAGCTATTCATCTACTGTGAAAAAATGTACCTTTTAATACATTTATTTCTTTAAAAAACTTGGAAGTTTAGATATGGGGTACCCAGACTTCTGTTTTCTATCAGTTTCCCCAGTTAACATCATGCATCATTTTCCCCAGCTCTTAGCATCATGTATTAGCATGGCATGGGCATCACACCTAACAAACCAATGTTGGTATATTTTGCCAACCAGCAATGGCTATACTATTGGTTCTTGAATTCTATGCTTTATTTGGGGCCCAGAAGCTTTTCCTGTTATCATCCCAGATGCCATCCAGTCCCACATTACATTTGTCACCTGCCCATAGCTTCTCTGGTTTATGACAGTTTCTCAACTGTACCTTGTTTCTGACAACCGTGGTCATTTGTATAGTACTGGTCAGAATGGCCTATGTTCAGATGTTTCAGGTATTTTTCTCATGGGCAGTCCAGGATTCTACGGCTTAGGGAAAAAGACCTCAGAGGTACAGTGGAAATCCAGTGCCTGATGCTGGGAATATAGACTGTTGAGATGCTGGCACTGTAGAGGGATGATGCCATATGTATCCACTGTAAAGTTCTTCCTAAACCTGCTACAGTCTCTATCTTAAAAACAAAATCATTTACCACTGCACATATGTAAGAGGTGGCAGCATGTTAAGCTCCCCTGTCGAAAGAATGTTTTCAGTTGGGTTATTTTACCACGTATATGACAGTGCAGGGATAATTCATTTCCATTGTCCATCATACCCAATAGTAGTTCCTAGTACCTTAAAGTAGAGACCTCTCAATGCTGCCAATTCACCCACATCACAAGAATTAGAATATCTTACCAAAAACGATCAAGTTGAAGAAAATTTTTATAATTCTCCATCTATGCATATAATCCACGGCAGCGTCCACTCATCATTCAAATGCCATATGTATTCTATGCATGAATAAGCATATGCGTTTGTAACTTAGGAAGACAAATTGCATTTTGGGTTATTTTATGGATTTTTTTTTTAGCATTAATAGCAACATGTTCCTCTTTAAAACTGATTTCTTACCAGACTGTATTTACCTTGGTTAATTAGAGCGGAGAATTATTTTGATACCAGTTATACCTGTTTTCTTTTCCCGTAGTACTTATCTGTAGCAATGGACTTTGATATGCATCAGCAAAAATGTTAGGAGGTGGTTCAGAGAGACTAAATTATGAAGTTCTTGGACTTTGTGTTTTTATGTGACAGCCATGAGTCAATAACAGAAACAGACTTCTTACAAATGGTGAGTTTCAGTTGTAAGAGCTTCACGATGCAGAGAGAAGCCAAGGGCCATGTTTGTTTTCCCATCCCAAGGTAACCATAAAACACGAAGCCCTAAAGCCCAAAGGAATCAAAGCACTAAACATTATTAAATGTAATGGGCTGGGGGAAGAGTGAGCCTTCTTTATCCAAAACAGAGAGAGTGAAAAGTGTTAGGGATGAAAAGTACCCTTGTTCCTGACAGATAAATGAGTAACGACGGCACACTCGATTTCATTGATTACAGTTTTTAAAAGAGTCCCTCAGTGTAGTTTGAATGTCTCAGTGTTTTGTCTGCAAGTGTGTATGTGCACTACAAGTATACTTAATACTGGTGAAGGTCAGAAGAGGGCACCAGGTTCCCTGGAACTGGAGTTATGGGTAGTTGTAAACTATTATGTGGGTGCTGGGAATTGAACTCTCCTCGGCAAGAGCAACCAGTGCTTTTAACCACTAATCCTTCTCCAGCCCTGATTACAATATTTTTGAGAAGAGGTGGTAAGGAGGAAAGGATGGATTATACTGAATACCAGATCTTAGTAATTCCTAGGTAAGTAGTTAGGAATCTCAGAGTAGAAAAATTTACTCCCACTGTTTGTGAAACGTAAAACTCACAGAGCTGTTTTGCACTTAAGCTGACGAATGCAAGGTAGGGAAACTCTTACTGAGAGGCAGGCACTGAACATGTCTCAGAGTGTAGGGTGATTTCTGAAAGAATCAACGATTTCGGGGTCTGGGAGAGAGGTGAGGGTGTGGCTGTCCTTGTGAGTCTGTGGTACAAAAGAGGAGGATACGTACAGCCTCACATGCCAGTGTGATGGGGAAGAGGCATCCTCATTTTCCTCCTGACCTTAGAGGCATTAGATTTTTACTAAGTGTTTCCTTTCCCAGAGTCTAAATTTATTCATTTACATTTACAAGAAAGTATTTTCAAGTTTTATGTTTTGATATAAAATACTTAAATAAAATTGATTTAGCTGATATTCAACAGATTTGCCACTATGTATATTTTTTTTTATGCTGTGCTGAGTTGGAGAGTGTCTCCACAAAATTCATAGGTACTTACAACCTCGTTTGGAAATCGGATCCTTGTGGATATAATTAGTTAAGTTGTTGAACTGAGCCCCCATCCATTCCAGGTCTGGAAGCATGTTTGGGACAAAAGGCGGGAGAGTAACTCTTGCATAGAGACCAGTTGTCTTACTGAGAAATAAACAATCAAGCATTGCTTGCTGGATGAGAAGGTTTATGGTGGGAGGTAGGAGAGAGCAGATGGGTTGGGTGGAACAGGTATTCAAGCATCTGTCAATCTGACCTGTGGATGTGTTGGCACCTCATTCTGTATGTGCCAAGCAATGTGGAGGGACTTTAGCAGGGGAGTGACAGGATGAGATTTAGACTCTAGGAAGATCACCCTGAGATGAAGCTTTGGAGCAAGGAGGCAGGCAGGGAAGTATGTCTGGAAATTTGAATGACCATCCCAACCAGAAAATGTGGGAGTGAATTCACTGTAAATGAATGTGCTGCATTAAGGACTGTTTCACTTTCTTGGTAAAACACCAATCTACTACGTTACAAATACAGTCCAATTATGCAATTCTTCTTGATAAATATTCTCACTCTCTCAGATCAGTTCTGAGAGAGGTGAGTAAATGTGATCAGGAAGTATTTACTTGAGATGCAGAACAAGGATGTGCCTAGGAGAAGAGGGAGGGCTGAATGGTGGTTGCCTCAGAAATCTAGACAGCTCCAGCAGCAAGAACAGTGCCAGGCAGCAGCATGTGCTCGTGTTTGCATGTCCTGTTCTCTGCTTCCTGATCCCACTTCTTGTTGACTTTGCCCTCTACAACATGCACAGACGCCAAGAGCCAACCTGAGGAATTACCTAATAATGCAGTCATGCTTTTAGCAATCCACATTAGCCTTATTTGACAGACTGTCAGTGTACAGGGACAAAGAGAGATCTTTATAGTATAGATTTTAATGCTAAACCCTGCCATAAAGTGCTCAGCTATACTTCACAGAAAGAAAACTATATTTGGTGAACAATGAAGTCAAGTTAAAACAAGAAAAAGAAAGTATGTTCTGTTCTTTGCTAAATGTTTCCCTGCCAAGTGCAGAAATTCCACAGTTTTCAAGGCCATATACAAAGCTAATATCTTAAAAGTCAAGAGCTGCATGCAAAGATCATGGAAGGTAGACAAAGTTCCCAGGGTGTAGGGGTGTGGGGTGGGTTTCAGAAGGTATTGTGTGGATGGCCTGTAGCATGGGATTTGAAAAACAGTTTTTCTTTGGGGCTGGATCACTGTGGCAGATGGCGTCTAATTTTTCCTTCTTGTAGCAAATAGAGCAATGGCAGAGACATCAAAACAGCGCTCCAGGACCTCCAGTGAAGATGGAGAGTGGAATTTATGTCCAGCCTCCAATTCTAACTCCTGTGAAACTTTGGAAAATCAGTTCTGCAAGCTGGGTGTTTTCTTCATCAGTAAAACGAGTGCTGGATTAGATCATCTCTAAATTCCTTTTCATTCTGACAAGTCTTTTATGCCCCAATGTCTTATCTCTGAAGACTTCATAATATCCTTTATATAGTAGTGGGGCTTGTTTTCCCACTTTATTAGCAGGTAATATGCTCTGTCTCATGAGGATGACTTGAGGATTACCCTTAAAATGGGAACACTAATCAAAGGAGTTAGCACAGGACGTGTCAAATTGTGTATTCTCAATAAACACAAAGGTCCTTTACCAGATGCCTATTTATTAAAAAAGTTAACTGAGTACCAACTATGACCTAGGTAGTCTTTTGGGGTGTAGATATATAGTAGTATATACACACACACGCCAATGTATATAATCTATATATATGTAATATACGCATGTATACACACATACCTTCCCCTACATATATAGAAACATTTGCTGTCTTGATGGAGTTTAACTAATGAATACATATGAACAGAATATTTCTTCCCCATCTTTCCTCTTGTCTTCACTCTTGGTCAGTTTTAGATCCTGATCCAGAGGGGTTATCAAAGGGCAAATCCCTGCTGTATAAGCTATGATTATCACTCAGTGACCACTCCTGGACCTTTCTTCACTAGAGGGTCTAGAAAGAGATGGACACATGATCATAGATTGGAAAAAGAGGAATAGGAGCCATCAAAGCACATGAATGTGAATGCTGTGCTTCAGGATGGCCCACACTAAGGAATGTTAGTGAGATATCCTGGCCACTCCTTTATATGAAATGCTTGAAAGCCACATACATTAACAATTATATAAACACAAGCAAAATATTTATGGTACTATATATTCAAGCTAAAGTTACTTAAAGTCAATGGGGCACACTGGGCAAGGTGTTCACTTCCCAGAGGTAAATAAGTACTTTTTTTTTTTTATTCCCAAAGATTGAAAATTTCCCTGAGTGAGCCAGACAAGAATCTCAATATTCTGTGCTAAGCATTTCTATGAATATGAATACTGCAATTATGCAAAGTGAGTTATTTTTTACTTCATAATTTTGTGATTACTATTTTATGACTTCTGAAATAAAATTAAAGGCTCTGAAATTGAACAATCTTTTCAAGCATTTTTGTTTCAGTTGATAGAATCATGACCAACCATTATACATGGAGACAACTGACATAAAGCAATATTGATAATAAAAATATACACAAATTTAAGATTACTATTCATTAAAAACAGATGAAAGATCAAGCTGCTTTATTGAGATTGATATTTGCAAAGTTTTACTGGGACTTAAAATATATTTTTGGTAGAAATAACTTCAACAACAACAACAACAACAACCATAATGTCAGAATCTATAAAATTCATGTTATAATTTTATAAAATTTTACATAGGAAATTAAATATGGTAAATAAAAATGCTTTAATGTGATACAGATAGAAAAGATCTTATAGGAACTATTTAAGTGAATTGAATACTAAAACAGAAAATAAATGTAATTTACTGTGTGTAAAGAATATTGATCGGGGAATTTAAATGATACATTGGTCTGTTTAGAGAAGGGACATTTTGGATGAAAATTCATCAAATCTAAAGTTCACTAATCCTAACCCTTATGGGAAAGGGTTTGTAATAATCCTGGGGCCTACAGAAGAGAGCAGAGCATGCAACCCAAATACACAAATGTATCTAATTCAAACTTGTGGATCTAGAACAAGGAAAAGCAAGCACAATATATGTTGTAGTTAATTAATAGCATTTTTCTAAGTTATGAAGCATGAATGAATGCAAAGCAACAGCAACAACAATCCAAACAAACCCCAGTGACCCTCCCAGGTAGGACTGATCCACTGTGAATGATAAGGCTTCCTATTTCATTATGGAGTGGCAATCTGTTTTTATAGTGATTATCTCAAAAAAAGATGATTATCTCAAGGGTAGGGTGGGAATTGATTCATGCATTTGCTTACACATAGTGTCCTACAACTCAACAGACATTTAAGAGAATGTTTACTAAATAAATGAATGACAGGTTTTTATATTAAGATCACTCTGAGGTATTTAAGAATGCTGGAATAATTCCTTTGTATTCTGCTTGCATCAGAACAGCAGTTTAGAAGAGCATATGGTATACAGTTTCAGTTCTGATTCTCTGCATAGTCAGAGTCCACATAGGAAGCATATTTTGTAAGGGCGATTGCTCTACCATTGAGAGGAAAACATGACAGAGGGTGTCTACTCCAGGCTTTCCCAGGGGATGCGTTCTTCTCCACTCTTTCCTTAGAGACCACTGGCTCAGCCTGTTCTGTTTCTACTAGCAAAACTTTTGGCTGAAGGCTTGACAGCAGCTTGGAGGCAGATAGCAACATTATCTTATGAAGTAATTTAGATACGATTTGTAAAAAATAAAATAAAAATGCTCTTCTTGGCACAAACCACTCACGAGCTTGGATTTAGCTAGTGACTATAGTATTACAGTGATTATAGGCTGAAAACTGGAGAACTCCAGAACTCTGGGAAGAAAATCTTAGATTTTCATTTGCATATATGACATTCATAATAAAATAAAAGATTCAAAGCAGTAATGCTGGTTAGCCAGTGTAGAGGCCTCATTATCTCATCTAATTACTGGGAGATCACTTGAAGAATAGGTGCTTGGGACTTCATAATTTACACTCTATAGCCAAGAATGACTGGGGGTGCTTGTTAGGGGGTACAAATGTGAAGGATTTATAATTTCCAATCTCACACTCTAGGTTAGAGTTAGAGATCTCTTTCATTGTCTAGCTCTGAAGGGTAGTAGGTGTCTGTGGGTCTTACCCTTAGAAAAGTACTTTATAAGGTGGGAGGTAGAGAATCTAGCTCTGTTGTCAGGGAGATGTCATTCTTCAGCTTCTCCATGCCTTTTCCTTATCTCTAAACTAGTATTGAGAATGAGGAAAAGTATATAAAGCACTTTCTGTAGGATTTGGTGCATAGTGAAAGTCCCAGCTGAAGGTCAGACCCGGGGCTTCTAAGTAGACAATGTATAGCTCTAGCTTCAAGCACACTCATTTCTACTTCTCAACTGAACATTCTTTAAGGCAATAAGTAGTTGAGATGCAATTCACTCAACACAGCACTGGAAATTTCAGGTGAATCAGTCAGTCACTTCAGTGTACCCACAGTGTTGTGTGTCTACCACATCTCAGTGGCTGCAGAAACATCTCCATTACTCCAAAGTAAAACGTAACCAAGAGCCAGGCTCACTTCTTTCCCTCCCTTTAAGCGCCCAGCAACTGTCAGTCTGTATTATGTTTCTATAGTGTTACTTATTCTAGATAGTTCTTATAATGGAGTCATGCATGATGTAATCTTTCATGTCTGGCTCCCCTTCTCCCCTTCCTCTAGCCATCTTTCTTTAAAAACAAAGATTTAGAAATCTGTTTTAATATAGTAAAGTTTGCATACAATAAAATGCAGATCTTGAATATAAATAGAGAGCTTGAAGAGTTTTCATTGATGTCACAGTCACCACTATAATGGAAATACCACCCATTCCTATCACTTTAGAAAGCACTCGTTTAAAATGAAATAAACTGTAAAGGTTTTATGTTTCTGGGATTCTTGGAGATGGTACTCTTGTAAAGTTTTGTTTTCTTGCCGCTTGTTGCTGCATTCAGGAACAGCATTGTTTTTTGTGTGTTGAACTTATACCCAGAAACCTTTGTAAATTCTTTTCTTCATCCTAGCGTTTTGTTCAAGGAAGTACAGCAGGGGCAGATTCTTTGATGTTCTTTGTTTCATTCATTCCTCCTCCCATTTTCAGGGTTTGTATTTAGTTTTCTTGTCTTGCTGCTCTGGTTAAGATCATCATGCTGATGTTAATCAGAAGAGTGATTGGGGACATCCAGAGAAAATTAATATATTAATGAAGCCTTCGATGTGGCAAAACTGATGGGATGAGAGAGACAAAGAGGAACAGAAAAAGGGACAGAAGTGAAGATATTCGTAAGAGTTCAAAATGCACCATGACAACTATGTGTAGTGAGTTTATCCCAACATATCTATTCTTGCCTAGATCTCAGATCACAATATAACCTATAAATGTTAGGCTTTCTATGTCTGTTATTTCTAAATATAAAGTCACAATGAACATGATTTTCAAATACTACCCTCCCATCCATTGTGATTTTGCTGTGCGAATTGTTGTAGATGTGTTTTGTGAACTGACGTATCAATGGGGTTCAGTCAAATCAACTAAAAAAAAGTTGACTTTAATGATAATAACACTTAAAAATCCTTGCACTTATTTTCTCAGGTTTGAATTATTCTCAAAAGTTGGGAGCTTACCCAGACTTTCCCTTGTATCATTTCTTCTTGTCTCTCACAGAGACATGAGGAAACTGAGTCTCAGAAAGATGAGTGACTCACCCAAGTTCACACAGGGGAATAATGAGCAGGGGAGGGATGAGAGTCTAGGTTTTTTATTATTTAAAGCTTTGTTGTTATCTCTCCATCTCCTAAGAGAGATGGTGCCAAGACCCCAACCCCTCATTAGCATGTGCCAGTGGCCTGCAACATAAACCATGCTAGGCAGCTGTGTGATGACACGATGGGCCAGAGTTAGTCAAATTCTCACCTTAGCAAAGAAACATTGGAAGGTGCTCATTATTTTTCTCTTTGAATATTTCTGTATTTTTTCATTGAAGAAGAAAATGGAAGAAATATCAAGCTAGAAGGGGGCAAAGACTTTACCTAAGGGTGTGGAAAGAATGTGCCTCTGAGAAGAGCCATAGCTCCATGAGTGAGAGCAGTCTGAGTGATATTACACATACTGAAGTCCTAAGACCTCTTTCTACGGATGCTATTGGAAGCTCAGTATATGAAATCACATGAAGTTTCTCAAGTGCACGCTTTTCTTACCTCCCAGGTAGCAGGTAATGACATCTTATTCATTTATCAAGTCCCAGGCAAACATCACTCTGCTCAGAAAGGTCTCATTAGGACAAAGACAGGGTTCTTCGCTCCTCTACTGAGCCTTCTCCATATCCTGTATACGTTTATAAGAGTGAGATATAATAGTTTATAAATAAATTTCAACTCTTTCTCTTCTATTTAACTCAAGGGCTCCTTAAAACGTTTAAAACGTTGTCTGTCTGTCGTCTGTCTATCATCAGTGTGTGTGCACATGCGTGGACATGTGCTACAGCACACCTGTGGAGGTTAGAGGAACACCTGCAGGCATTAGTTCTCTTCCTCTACCGTGTGGATCTCAGGGATCAAATCCAGGCCCATCAGGCTGGGTAGGTAAGCACCTTTACCCACTGAGCCATCTCTCAAGTGCTCTTTAAAGAGGAGATTGTATCTTAGCAATTTCCTAGACTCATCACCCATAGACTCTCAAACATTTTTGCAAAAAACAAACCACAGTGACAATGCCAACAATAATAAGCCAATCTCACAAGATGTAAATTAATGCACCTTCCATGTAGAAAAAACTCCTAATTGTTTACATGTTTGCATATTGTCTCTGGGTTGGATGCAGTTCTGAGTAGAAATGTTGGCATTCAAGGAGATTTCATTGTTTACAGTTATGCTGTAGTGAGCATGGCCAATTCCTGTAGAATTTGTTGATATCCAAGATTACTTGTTGCTTTTGGAATGTACACCATGTAATAGAAAAGGAGTTGCTACAGAAATGGGTGAAATGTGAATGTGCTGATAAAAATATTTAACCTCTGACAGTTCATATAGATTTATTTTGTTCAGTTAGTGACCATAGACAACACAAATAAATTGTACATTTTACTAGATATGATATGACTAAAACAAACATTCAGGTCATCCACAGTTAGTGCCACCAGACCATGCATCCCTGAGTTACCATAATATTATATGTGAGTGTAAGTTTTTGCTTATCAAGAGCCACAAATGTCCACATTAATTTAAACAAATAAGATATAAATAAAAATGTGTCCTTTGGTTGCGTTAGTCTTATTTTAGTGCTTAGTAATAATGTATGGCTGTTTCTAATCAGCTGATTTGGGTTCTTTCACTATATGGTTGGAAATCATGAATAAGCAAATCATAGCTCCCATAGTGTTGGCTGATTCAGGGCCTTGAATGTCAAGGGCATGTGGTCTAGAATAACTAACCTAGAGGTTTATGGTATTAGGTCCAGGGAGCTAGAGACATATGCTCCAAGCTCTATAGACTGGAGATCTATACCTCAAGGTTCTAAGGTCAGAGGCTTATTGCTCTGAGCCTTGACCATCAGTGGCCCTGCATTCAATGACCAGTGATCCCTGACTGTAGCAGTGGATAGCAATGGAAGTAGGAGGCAATGATCAGTGTTAAGACCTCAAACCATGAGGATTGGTGCCTCAACACCAAACAGCACCTAATGTAACAGCCATCAGGACTTGAGTATCAGACCCTCTACCTACAAAGCTCTGGTTCCTGGAATACTTCTAGCATGCAAGACCTGCAGTCTCTCAGCTTTAGCTTTTTAGAGCCTCTGCCTTCTACTCTCTAGTCCTTGCCTTCTCTGTCCATGATTTCAGCTGACTCTGCCCATGGTGGCTCCTAAACTGTTCACCTATCCTTTGGCCACTATTGAGACTGTCAGTATGATGTTGTTGGCAACTCCATTTCCACAGTCCAGGGCTGCTTCCCATGCAAATGATTCTGCTGCCTCTTTGTGCTGTGAGTTCATCCTGTTCTATTCATGATGGGGCCTCCAAGTACACAAAAAACAAAAGACTTGGGAGCAAGCCTTTTATTGGGGCCTAGTGTTGCAATATCAGGATGTCATACAGATTTCCCAGCTAACCTACAAAGTGAGACAAACAGCCTGGTTAGCCTGGATATGTAGCCTGTGTGGGTATGTGGTGTGTGCACATGTGTACGTGTGTATTGTGAATATGGCATGTAAATGTGATGACTCTAGCTTGCACCAATCACAGCACAACATTTTGTTTTCTCAATACCAATGGCAGCTGAGAATCACAAGCATTTTACTAAGTCTCTAGGGGAAAGTTTATCTTCATTCAAACCCTCAAACCTGATTGAAGGACTGAAGACAGCTTCTGCAAGATTCTGAGCCAATAAAAAAGCTAGACACTCTGAAGTAGTGGTGGGTGATGTCATGCTGAAGGTCGCTGGCACTTGTGTTGCCTAGAGAGAAGGTTTTGTTACTGGTTCAGTCAGACACTGGAACAAGACCACCAGAAACAGACATCAGGTCTTCAACAGCTATCCTGATGATGTTCCTTGCAAATAGAGCATGGTTATCCCTGGGTAGCTCCTGGCTGCTAGACATAAGGGAATGGTCAGTTGAATGCTCCTAATAGCTTCCTTTACTCACAGAACACCACCAAATATGCTTGCAGAAATCACATGAGTAAGTAAACAAGCAACCAAAACCCCAAGCCCTCAAAGTTAACAAAGACTGTCTATAAAAACTGTAATTCTCAATGCCATTACAATTTCTACACTATTTAATGGTGATCAACCGTCTCCCTAATACCGTAGGAAGAGTTGAGCACTCTGATCCATTTTAAGGCCATTGGCTACCATACTGGGCAGTATAGATGTAGTACTTCCTTCACTGGTGGAGGTTCTGGCTAGCCTGGTTCTACATGTTATCTGTTATCCCCAGGAGACACAAGACATCACAGGGTATCACATGGGCATTGGAGGGGGATTATATTTTTCTGCCAAGATTTATCTTTTCTTTGGACTATTATCTTGATATATCTGCATCAATATTTTCCATTTAAGTTTCCAGATCTGACATTTTATCCCGATTGCTTTCTTCTACCTGGAAGTGCCTCAGACTCTGCTTTACCATGAGTAGAAGAATGTATGTATGCATGGGTTTGAAAATCTAATAAAAGCACTATACTGTTACTGACGCCTGGATCTGTATAACGGGATGAAAACTACAACAGTGGTGTCTGGAAATGTTTGGCTCCCCAGGTAGTAAGGCTACACTACTCAAAATCACCATAAAATAATTGCTGTTTGGGAAGTGATTTTGATATGAGCTTACTAGCAGCCCCAACCTCCATTTCTTCAAGGAGAATAAAAACATCGCAAATAGTCAGTAAGCTGAGTGAAGAAGTTCACTATTACTTTGCTTTTATTTATTATCTTTATTTCAAAATATATGACAAGCACTTGTAATGAAAACAGGGTGATGTTGACATTATAATGGCTTCATTGTCCAGGGAAACACAATAGGGAGCTCAGAAATAAATTCTACAAAAATACCATCCAGTTTTTTTTTGTGTTGGCCATCCAAGGCTGGGCATGAGGCCTGCCCCTAAGAGTGGTTTGTATACCCAGTGAGACTCCACTGAAAAAATTTTTTGCCTTTACATGTGGTTATCAGTTGGAGATTGCTTCTAGGTTAAGGATGGAGGTTTGTATCCACTTCCTTTTTTAGCACTGGGACCCTGTCTGGCTTAGACTAAAACAGGGAAAGTTCAATTTTGAGATTTAATGTTGAGTGATTTCAGAGTTTTATGAAAACAATACTTTTAACCACTTTGGAGATTTCTTAACTACTTTCCAATTCTTTGTAAGCAAGCATGAGGATAAAATACAAATAAAGCTTTTTATAATCATCTCATTAGTTACTTTAATATTCATCTACTGATGCTAATTAAGCACACATTAGAGGAAATATGTGGGTTCTGCTCTGGAAACATATTGAAGTATTTTGACATCATGTTTAAAATGATAGGCATATTTAGGAAAAGTGGTTATAGCAGATCCCAAGAGAAGAAAGAGAGCTGGCAAAGGATCTGGTCCAACTCAGTGCAGGTGAGGGAACAGAGTTCCTAAATGGAGAAGGGATGAGTTCAGAGTAAAACTGGGGCTCACATCTATAACTCTCAATGCCCTGGTTTATGTCTTTAAAAAAGATTAATTTTTTAACTTTAAATTATATGAATCTGTATATGTCTGGGTGTGGGTATGTGCATGTGAATACAAGAAGCTATGAAGGTCAGAAGAAGGTGTTGGATCCCATGGGTTTGGAGTTACAAGTGGTTGTGGGCTGCCTGACATGGGTGCTGGAAGCTGACCTTGGGTCCTCTGGAAGAGCAGTGTGTGCTCTTAAGAGCTGAGGCATCTCTCTAGCATCTCCAGTTAGTATCCTTAAAATAACACTAGGTCACCATGAAATAATGAAACCTGCTTGAATTGTGCCACATATCAGAGTCAGATCTGAGCCTGGGCTCTGTCACACTTAGTTCCTGGAGCTAATGAGCATTTTTGGGTCTTGTTTATCTGGTTAAATAGAGATGGTACAGACTTGCCCAGTTTAGAAGAAGGTTCTTGAGTTTCAAATCAGACAACACTCCAGAGGTGTTTTTAAAAATGCAAACTGCTCCACTTGGACTTGAGTTTTGTGCATGGCAATAGTTATGGGTCTATTTGCAATCTTCTACATGTTAACATCCAGTTATGCCAGCACCATTTGTTGAAGACGCTTTCTGGGGGTGACATCACTCTATATGCTGTGAATATAAATTGTAATATAAAAAAATAAGCCGAATAAAGATGGAAATCACAAACAGAGTCTGGATTATATTGTCTTTGGGATTTTTAAGTGCAGAGAGACATTTGATTGTAAAAGCTGCTGAGTTAAATCATATATATATATTATACATATATAATATACATATATATTAAAGGTATCTTGATTTCAAAATTAATGTCTAAGGGTATGTTACTTTGGAAAAGAGGTTCTGCAGAAAATGAGAACCTGTGGATTGCTTCCAGGCTAATATGGTTTGATCAAGGAAGACCCCCTGAGAGGCCCAGATGATCCAATATCCAAACAGCTTCCAGGCAACTGACTCAGAAAATACAACATCACAGACTAGTCCAGTCAGGACTTCACCATAATTCTTAATTTTCTCATGATCCTCATAAGAATACAGCATCCTTTATCAGCAGGAAGTAGCCTAGAAAACTATACCCACATTGCCAAAAAATGGATTGTGGATGTTTTTCTTTGTTTAAGTTGTTGGTTACAAATTGTTATTGGTCATAGACAATATCTTTCTAAAAGAAGAAAGGGGGATATGATATGAAAATATAAGATAGAGACATGATAGGATAAAAGGGTGGATTGTTGAACCTACTTTTGTAGAACAACTTGTTTAAAATGTTTTACATTGTTATAGATTTTAGTTTATTGATACAAAGTTAAAGTTAATTGTGTTATACTGTATATATATATTTCTATTCTTGTTTAAGGTATTATGTTTGTGCAGCTCATTTAAATTGTAATAGATAATTAAGAAATACAGATTAATAATTAGTCTTCTATGATAGTCAAACTTATAGTCATGTTAAGTTTTCTAGGTATACATAGATATAACTCAGTTAGGTAGATAATCTTCAAACACTTCAAAGACCTACAGAATATGGCATTTAAACTGTTTTTAAAAACTTAGACTTTCTGGACAGTGAGACACATCTGCTCCTGGCAGCACTGATTTATATCAAAGAGAAAGATGGGCATCAAGGACACTCCATATGGAATTTATCTTCTTGTCAAAAATAACCATTTGGGCAAGAAACTGTTCTTGCCTAGACTGCTTGAAAAAATGTATCAACTGATCATGCAGGACCCATAGGAAGGTGACCACTGAACTTTGCAAGACGAGATGGACCTTCAGGATCCTGCTTTGCAGAAGAAACTGCCAGACATTTTAAGGGACACAGAGAGAAGCAACTGAGAGACTCTAGGCCTGTAGGCTGAAGAATGGATACCCCAGTGTTACAGAAGAACTTTGGGTAACTGTCCAGGTAGCCAGCTGTCTCTGTCATTCTAGAATTTTGGAAGTTGCTTACAATGTTCTTCCTGTTTACTTAGGTAGTATTATATCCTTCTGAGGTCTTTGATGTAGTTGAAGGCTAGCTAGTTATAATTTTCCTTGGTTATGATAAAAGATAAATTAGATATAAAACTTTAGACTCACAAATATAGGATAGATAGAATATTTTCTTTAATTTTGACAAATACAAATAGACTAGACATTGTAACTGTAGTTCTTGCTAGATAGCTGTTTTGTTATATGTAATTTTACTGTGTTGAAGTTAGAGCCTTCCTTTTTAAACAGAAAGAATAAAGGAAATGATGGGTGATGTCATTCTGTATGCTGTGAATATGTGTTGCTCTGATTGGCTGATAAATAAAGCTGTGAGGCAGAATAAGGTTAGGTGGGACATTCCAACTAGAGAGAAAGGAAAGAGAACAGAGGCAGAGGAGACACTGCTAGCTACCGCCAGAAGAAGCAAGATGTAAAATACTAGTAAGCTACAGGCCACGTGGCAAAATACAGATTTATAGAAATGGGTTAAATTAAGATGTAAGAGCTAGCTAATGAGAAACTTGAGCCATTAGGGCATACAGTTCATAATTAATATAAGTCTCTGTGTGTTTATTTGGGTCTGAGTGGCTGTGGGACCATGGGGCTGCAGGAGCCAGGTAGGGCCAGGAAAACATTCAGCTACAGCTTTCTTTTTTCCATTGTAGAGTTTTGGCTTCTTTGTCAAAAATCAGGTGTTCATAGGTGTGTGGATTAATGTCATGATCTTCAATTCAGTTCTTTTGGTCCACATGTCAGTTTTTATGCCAATACCAAGCTGTTTTAATTACTATAGCTCTACAGTAGAGCTTGAGGTCAGGGATGGTGATGCCAGAGGTGGCTTTATTATACAGGATTCTTTTAGTTATCCTGGGTTTTTGGTTTTTTTTCATATGAAGTTGAGTATTGTTCTTTCCAAGTCTGTGAAGAATTGTGTTGGGATTTTGATGGGGATTGTGTTGAATCTGTAGATGGCTTTTGGTAAGATTGCCATTTTTACTGTTAATCCTACCTATTCATGAGCATGGGAGATCTTTCCATTTTCTGTTATCTTCTTCAATTTCTTTCTTCAGAGACTTAAAGTTCTTGTCATACAGGTCTTTCACTTGCTTACTTAGCATTATCCCAAGATATTTTATATTATTCATGGCTATTGTAAGGGGTGATGTTTCTCTGATTTCAAGGACACATGCTTAACTATGTTCATAACAGCATTGTTTATAATAGTCAAAACCTGGAAACAACCTAGATGTCCTTCAACAAAAGAATGGATAAAGAAAATATGGCACATATACACAATGGAATAGTACTCAGCAATGAAAAACAATAACATCGTAAAATTTGCAGGAAAATGGATGGAACTAGAAAATATCCTGAGTGAGGTAACCCAGACTCAGAAGGACAAACATGGTATGTGCTCACTCATAAGCAGATATTAGATGTAAAGCAAAGGATAACCAGACTACAACCCACAGCTCCAGAGAAGCTAGCGAACAAGGAGAATCCTAAGAGGGATATATGAATCACCCTGGGAAGGGGAAATGGATGAGATCTCTATGAGTAGACTAGGAGTAGGGGGGACAATGGAGTATAGGGGATGGGTAATTAAAAACATAAGGAATGAGGTGGTGGAGCTAGAATAGGGACACAGTGGAAGAACAATGAAAGAGATGCCATTATAGAGGGAGACATCATGGGGATAGGGAGAAACCAGGTACTAGGGAAGTTTCCAGGAATTCACAAAGATGACCCCACCTTAGACAAGTAGCAATAGTGGAGAGGGTGTCTGAACTAGCCTACCCCAGTAATCAGATTAGTGAATACCCTAACTGTCATCATAGAGCATTCATCCAGTGACTGATGGAAGCAGATGCAGAGATCCACAGCCAAGCACCAGGCTGAGCTCCAAGAGTCCAGTTGAAGAAAGAGAAGAGGTATTCTATGAGCAATAGCATCAAGATCATGATGGGAAAACATACAGAGACAACCAAATCAAACTAGTGAGAACTCATGAACTGTGGACCAATAGCTGTGGAGCCTCCATGGGACTGGACTAGGCCCTCTGCATAGGTGAGACAGTTATGTAGCTTGATCTGCTTAAGGGCCCCCCAGCAGTGAGATCAGGACCCATCCCTAGGTTATGAGCGGGCTTTTTGGAACCCACTGCCTATGGTGGGACACCTTACACAGACCTGGTACATGGGGAGGTGCTTGGAGCTGCCTCAACTGAGTGTATCAGACTGTGTTGACTCTCCACCAGAGGCCTTGCCTTGGAGGAAGTAGAAATGGGAGGTGGGATGGGGGAAAACTGGGGGATTGGAGGAGAGAGGGAGGGGATCTGTGGTTGATATGTAAAATGAATAGAAAATTTCTTAATAAAAATATATATAAATGCAAACTGCTATTAACATTCAAGTTATTTTGATTATAAAAAATGATAATTACCTCCAAGTCAAAGGGAAAATTCAACCTAATTGCAATTAAAATTCTAATTGAATTATTTTTGAAATGTGATGAGATACATTCTTGTTGATCTGGAAAAATAGTGTATTTGGAAAAGGTAAACAAGAAAATTATACCTGTATGAAGAAGGATGAAGTACATCATACCAGAAGGATAGGATGAGGCAGATGAATAGAATGCTAGATTTCAGCACATGATAAAAATAGTATTTCAAATCAGAGGTGAGGATCAGGGATACTCAGTGAGTGGGTAAGCATTGCTTCCACAGATGGTAGCTAGGACTGCATCGGGCAGGGTTCTATGTATTGTATACTAATGAACAGTTTTGATTTTCAAAGGAATTCTGCAAATACACTCTTGTTATCAACATAACATGGATGAGGGACTAGAGACACAGGCTAAGCTATTGTCTAAGGTCGCACAGCTAGTCACATGTAAAAATGGATTTGAATACAAATTGTCTGGAGTCTTACCCACACAACTGATAGCATATTCTCTTTTACTTGATATTGATTTTTTTGACATCTAATTCCTTTTGGAGGGGATCCTTAAAAGCAAAAGTGTATTTTTTTTCTATCTTAGTTGTTTTGATTCTCTAAAATAATCTAATGCTTTGGCTTTGGAAGTAATTTTTACAGCAAAGTTCACATTTCTCCCCATTTGTATATATTGTTGTCTTAGGTATGCTTGGGTCATATTTCTATAGCCTTTCTATGATGTTGATTTATTTTCCTAAAACTTTGTCCTAACACCAGATGTAAACACTCCAGCTGAAATGTAAGATCACATTCCTGAGAGTCCCAAAGGAAAACACTTTTTAAAACATCATTTTTTATGTTTTTATTTATTTTTGAGAATTCCACACAATATATTTTGATCATATTCAGTCCCCTCTTACAACTCCTTACAGATCCCGACAACTAACTAACTTCATCTTCTTTCTTTCTCTCTTCAAATAAATACCTAAAACCAAAAACAAAACCAAAACCAATACCAAAAGCAACAGCACACACACATGCGTGTACACACACACACACACACACACACACACACACACACACACACACACACAAAGATTCTGCTTTGTCTTAAGCATGGGGCCTGCTCCAGAGTGTCGTTGGTAAACCCGGTGTTGCTCAATTGAAGAAAAGTGATTTTTTTTCCCTCTCCCAGATGCTATCAATTTCAACTAGCTTCTTGGTCAGGAGTGGGACTTTTTGCTCACTTCTCTGTCTCCATTGGGATTTTCTCTCCTTTGAACCTAGGCAGGTCTTGTGCGGCAGTCACTCTCTCTGGGAGTTTGTATGTGCATCAGCCTTCATGTGTCTGGAAAATACTGTTCCCCTGAGCTCTGCACCACTTTTTGCTCTTACAATCTTTCTGTCTTCTCTCCCACATAGGTTCCTGAGCCCTGGGGAGAGAGTTGTGATAAAAAAAAAAATCCTATTTAGGCCAAGTGCTCCAAAGTCTTTCATTCTCTGTACATTTTCCAGTTGTGGGTCTCTATCACATTTTGTTTGGATTTAAGGCTTGCGCCATGAGATGGAACCTATACTTGACACAGTTAATTTGGTTAAGAGCCATAGACTAGAGAGGTCATGGGCCCTATGTGGAAAACCTACTACTATTGTTCTGCTAAATGAATATAGCAATAAAATGCCTCCTAATGTCTATACCCATAGATCAGTGCACAGTTCAACCCTCAACAGAGAAAACGCTTTTTAAAGAAATAAGGCTTGGGAAATGGCTCTGTGGGAAAAGGGCTTGCCATTCAAGGTTGAGGACTGAAGGATCTAGAATCCCCAGAAACCGAAATAAAAGACAAAGACGGAGTGTGGGGCAGACTGCCCATAATCTCAGTGTGGAGAGCAAAGAGAGGCATTCCCACAAGCTGGCTAGCTAGAGTAGCCAGAAGCAGTGAACTCCAGTTTCTGCCAGAGCTCCCACCTTGGTGTGTGAAGTGTGCAGTCCTGGAAGAAGACACTTGATGTCAACTCTGCTATTACACACACACACACACACACACACACACACACACACACACACACAGAGGCACATGCATGGTGTGTGTGTGTGTGTGTGTGTGTGTGTGCGTGCGTGTGTGTGCGTGTGTGTGTGTGTGTGTGTGTGTGGTATGTAAACAAATGTACTGTACACATATGCTAAAATATAAGTAAATGTTTTTAAATTAAGAAAGATGTTACACTTTACTGACATTTGACACGGATTGGTGCTGGTCCTGTACTCAGGTACACATGGGAGACAGATGCTGTCACTTGACTCAGGAAGAAGGTGGGTGATGACAGTGACACATTTTGGTCACTTCCAAATGCTCACCAGAGTGAACCCATGTTCAGTGAGGCTGAGCTAGGGTGGCTTAATTTACTGTTATTTAAATTAATTCACAGGACTGACAAGTATCTCAAGGATTCCAAAAGTAAAAGACTCCCATTAAGAGTAAAGCTCATGAGGCAAACACAAGAAAGGGAAGGTAATAACTCCCCCACCCTGCTCTGAACACTCCTGAAAACAGCTCAGCTAATGCTTTCCTTTTTCCTGGCAGGAATGCCCCATCAGCCACATTATGAGGTAACAGAGCATTTCAAAACGGATGTTTGGAAATGTTACCCAGTGTTTCCATTGCTATGTGATACATTGCTGAAAGTGATATAAATGTTACACCTATAAACATAATCTCTCATATCAACACACTTGAAAACACAGATAGAGAATTTTTAAAGCATTGAAAAGCTTTCATGAATTCTAAGCCCATTTGTTGAAGCAAAAATCTGCACATGTTCGTGCCTTCTCAAGTACAGTTGATGGATATTGTGGAAGGTGGAAATTTACTACCAAATTTCAACAAAACATTTACATAATCGGGATGGAGTAAGGACATTGGTGCTACCATTATGCGGGGCAGAGTATGGCCCACCTCTTTCCCTTGGGTTTATCTATCTTGTATGACTATGGGAGGCAGAATGTTCAGATACTACAGCCATGAAAGCCAAAGATCACAGCTATGGACTGCCAGGTGTGGGCACAGGATTTTGCAATAGCAAGTCAATCATTCTTCTCAAGTTAGCAGTTATTTCAGTGAGGAAGAGAGACATGTTTTTCTCATTGATATATGCCATCAATTTTATCTTAAAGTGACATTAATTTTGAGTTTATCTGTTTAATTGCTCTACTATAATTTTGTAATTTATACATGTACATGCACATATGATGGTACACTTATTAAACTATACTAAGGTTTATTCCCTGCACAATCTTCTAATGATTAGTATGCATTGTAGCAGATGTTACTCCACTGTTTCCTAGAAGTTTTTAATGCGGGGACATCTGTGGCCAGCCTACATTTTATCTCTCTTGTGTCTTTGACGGAGATTTTCACCTCAACTTTTACCAATCTGTTATTCTTCTCCCAGTTTCTGGGTGCCCACTCCAGCGGGTGACATCATCAGCCTAGAAAGATGAAAGGTGGTCTCCAGCTAACTCTAGGGTCCATGGGCTGGATGTCACAGGGGCTTTCTCCTTTCAACTCCACAGAAGATCCAGCAGCTTCCTCACTTGGTTATATGGATGTTCAAAGAAGTAACTAACTCGCAAGGCCTAGGCCCCCAACACTGTTTGTTTGTTTGTTTCTTTCTTTCTATGTGTTTTTTGATTGTTTGTTTTGTTTTATTGTTTGTTTGTTTGGTTTGGTTTTTCAAGACATGGTTTCTCTGTATATCCCTAGCTGTCCTGGAACTCACTCTGTAGACCAAGCTGGCCTTGAACTTATAGAGAGCCATTTGTTTCTGTCTCCCAAGTGCTGGGATTAAAGGTGTAAGCCACCACTGCCCAGCTTGTTACCTTCTTTCTTGTGCTCCATTCTATTGGTCCAAACAGTCCCAAGGCTGAGCAGAGTCAATCTACCTCTGGGCAGATGATAGAGCAAAGTCATTTTGCAAAGACAGGGCAGATTGGAAATGGAGAATCTGCAGCCATTACACAGCCCACCAGGCTGACAAGCCCAGCATTCAACATAACAATTAGAAATTAACTTCTTCCTCTGACAGTTCAGTGTTCCAGGTTTGTTCTACACCTAATGATTACAAATTTTTACTAAGTGTGTGTGTGTGTGTGTGTGTGTGTGTGTGTGTATACAAGTGTTGTGAAATATTAGTACACTGTGTGAAGGTGTTTTGCTGTGATTGGTGTAATAAAAAGCTGAACAGCTAATAGTTAGGCAGAAGGTATAGGTGGGATTTCCAGGGAGAGAAAGGAAGAGGAGGAGGAATCTAGGTGTGCAGGGGGAAGCCAAGAGAAACAAAGGAGGAAACAGGAGGTGCAAGATGGAAAAGATAGAATGTAGATGAATATAAATAGGTTAATTTAAGTTATAAGAGTTAATTAGGAACAAACCTAAGCTATAGGCTGAGCTTTCATAATTAATAAGAAGTCTCTGTGTCATTATTTTGGAGTTGTCTGATGAGGTAGAAAAAGACTCGCTACATACGGCACTCAATGTGAGGCTCGAATATCCAAACATAGGGCCTGAGAAAGTTAAGAAAAATTCTGCACAAGGAGCCAGATGAGGATTCCTAGTCCTGCAGTCTCTCAGACAGGCTAGTGCTCATTGTACAGAGACACAACTCCCAGCACAACCTGCAGGCTTGAGCCGGCCAGCGCCATGCACTAAGGCTGACCTGACAGTTTAAGATTTGTCTCATGCAGTCAGAGAATGCTACAGGCATTTAGTAAAGCCAGGTCCAGATACAGTATGTATAAAAATGTGCTTATTTGCTGAAGGAAAGAAAGAAAATGGGTATAGACAGTCATAGAAAAAAATAATGAAGTAATATAAAAAATAAGACATGTAAAGATGGGAAATACACAGGATGTCTGGATCCTGTAAGATTTTTTTTGTTGACTTTGAATTTTTAAATGCTAATGTACAGAAATCAATAGCTGCTGAGAGACATTGGATTATGGAAACTGCTAAATTAAACCAACTTATATATTTTAAGAATCTCTTAACTTCAAAATGGAAGTCAGATAATATGTTGCATTAGGAGAGAGGTTATACCTTTGTTTCCATAGGAAACAAAAAGTTATGGTTCTCTTCAAAATTAATAAAGATCAGATTTGAGTTGGGAGACCTCCTGAAAATCTTGGCTACAGACATTAAGAAAGAAATCAAGAAAGATTACAGGACAGGAGATATGTATGCTGATTTCTCTATTGTGGGAATAGCTGAGACTGGATGAAACATGATAAATCTTGTTGGCTGCAGAGTCCTTATGACTTAATATTACATGCCATCCTTTCATGTGGCAGGGATATAGGTTTGGTTATACAGTCCAAACAAACTTATAAAATTAACAAATGCCTTTTACCTGCTCAAACATAAATAAATATACATTTAACTGACATGTGCACACTGCACATTCTATACTTGTGTTAATGCACATATATACGTTACCTTTAAAAGTTTATGTGTTTTCAGAAAAAAATAAACAGACACCAATAAAGACAAGTGGCACAGGTGATCCAGCTTCAAAATGCCTCTATTGTAGTTTCCTCAAAATTCTGAATCCAGAACAACTTCAAAGCTGCTAGCTGAGATGATCCAGCCTTACAGACTATCCAGCCAAGACTTCAGATAAGCTTTATACTTCCCCATCACATAAAAAGTAAACAAAAATAATGCAGTTAGCTCTCCCAGGACTTGACCATTATCCCAGTTTTCTGAGAGTCCCTTAGAGATGCTGTTATCCCCAGACAACAGGAAGCAGTCTTGAAAACATGATGCCCACATTCCCAAACAGTAGAATGGGTGGGTTTTGGTCATTCAGTGGGTTATGGATTTTTGTCATTGTTTCAGGGGGTTGGTTACAAGCTGTTATTTGTAATAGTCAGAAAAAAAACTGAACAAAGGAGATTAGATTCAGGGATCTCTTTCTGAGGGGAAAATGGGGGAAATATACTCTAGAAATGATGGGATAAAAGGGTGAATTGTTGAGTCTATTTTTGAATAACCACTAGTCTCAAATATTTTACATTGGTATGGGTTTTTGTATACTGATACAAATTTAAGGTTATTTTTGTTATACTGTATATATGTTTCTACTCTTGTTTAAGATATTGTAACTATGCAGCTCATTTTAAAATATAAAGTTTTAGTCCTTGAAAGCTAAAGAAAGACAGGTTAACAGTTAGTTATCTATAACAATCAAACTTATAGTCATGTTATGTATGTTTTCAAGGTCAAACAGATATATTTTAGATAGATAGATGGTCTTCAAATACTTCAGAGACCTATAGAATACAGCATTTAAGATGTTTTGATGTTAACTTAAGGCTTTTCATGACAGTAAGACATGTCTGGTAGTACCAATTTACTTCAAAAAAGGATGATAGGCATTGAAGAATCTCCATATGGAGTTTGCTTTTATTGTGACAAAGTTAGCCACTGGGCAAGAAACTGCCCTTGCCTCAACTGCTGACAGTGTGCTGTCCAAATTGGATATGCAGGACACAAAAGAAAGCAACTGCCAAACTTTGCCAAGACAGGGTAGGACAGTTCTCCAAAATTCCTGCTTCACAGAAAAGTATGTCATATACTATAGGTCTGTAGGCTAAAGATAGATGCCTTAACATTACAGAGAAACCTTGGGTGACTATTCAGGCAGCCATATGTCTCTGTCTTTTCTGTAGTTTTGAAAGTTGCTTGCTCTGAATTTCCTCTTTACTCAGGTAGTATTATATCATTCTTAGGTCTTTAATGGGGTTAAAGACTAGATAGCAATAGTTTTACAGTTTTCCTTGTTACCAAATTAAACAAAAACTTACATAAGAGATTAAAAAGTGTATAAGGTTGAGAAACATAAAAATTTAAGTTGTTTATCTAATATGTTTCTAGGTCTAAAAAGATATTTTTAGTACAGTAATGCAAGTTAGGATAGAAAATGGTTTAGGTATAAAACTTTGGACTCATTAAGATAGGATAGATAATGCAGTACTTTCTCTGAATTTGCCAAATACATATGGACTAAACATTGTGAATGTAATTCTTACTTGAAAATTGTTCTTATTTTATATAGTTTTACTATGTTAGTGTTAAAATCTTTCCTTTTTATTCAAACAAAAAGAGGGAAATGTTGTGAGATGTTTGTACACTGTGATTGGTGTAATAAAGCTGAATGGCCAATACCTAGGCAGGATTTCCAGGAAGAGAAAGGAAGAGGAGGAGAAATCTAGGCATGAGAGAGAAGCCAGGAGACACAGAGAGGAAATAGGAGGTGCAAGATGGAAAAGAGAGGGGGCTGGAGAGATGGCTCAAGAGGTTAAGAACACTGGCTGTTCTTCCAGAGGTCCTGAGTTCAATTCCCAGCACCCACATGGTGGCTCACAACCATCTGTAATGAGATCTGGCTCCCTCTTCTGACCTGCAGGAATAAATGTTCTGACACTGTATACATAATAAATAAATAAATCTTTAAAAAAAAAAGATGGAAAAGAGGTAATGCCACTTGATAGAATGTAAATTCATATAAATGAGTTAATTTAAGATATAAGAGCTAGTTAGGAACAAGCCTAAGCTATAGGCCGAGATGTCATAATTAATAAGAAGTCTCCATGTCATTATTTAGGAGCTTGCTAGTGGGACAGAAAAAGACTCCTTACATACAAGTCTGTGTGGAGGTCAGAGGACAACTTGGGTATGACTTTCTCTCCTTCCACCACAAGGGTCCACAGGAACTAAGGTCATCAGGCTCTGCAAGATGGTTCCTTCACCTTCTGAACCATCTCACCAGCCCTGAGGGTTTTGAGTTTCCTCTCTTCAGCCCATCAAATCAGAAGGATATGCAGAGAAACAGACCTTGCATCTGTCTCCTGTAAGCCCCAACCCAGGGAAGATGCTATACTTTTGCTTATATTCCATTGACAGAAACTGTCCGTGTGCTTGCACCCTCATAGGAATGGGCATGTGGCACCTAGGATGAGTACACCTATGTTTTTCTACCTACACTGCTGATCCCATTAAAGCACCCTGTTTCTAAAATCATTCTGAGATGCAAATTAGCATACTTATCTTCACATTTCTTAGAATAAATAATTTGTAGTGCTCAGAACACAACACCATCACACATGGCATGAGGGTGTGGCAAGTCCTTTGACCTAAAGGAGACTGAATAGACTCCGAAGCAGATTTTCTCTTTCTAACATCTGGTGTGTATCCTCTGCTCCCCTTTCTTCTCATTAGAAGTTACAGAGACTAGAATCCCTATTCCTCAAGGCATGTCATGGAAACTAGAGCATCTCTTCCTTAAAACCAGTGACCCTACAAAGGTTGCTCTTTGCTTCCTCAGAGACCTGCCTTCCAGAGGGACCTACCTCACATGCTGTGGAAAGAATCATGCACAGAGAAGCCAACAAAATGTAGGGACGGGGCTTACTGTTTCCCTTCTTTAGTTTATCAGCATTTGAGTATACTTTGCCTCAGTCAAGTTTCTCCGTTCTTCATTGAACCTAAGCATAAAAATCATTTTCCTCTGCCCATGGCTCCTCATCTCTGAAGCTGTGTCATTTAGACTCTGATGAAATCCACGTGCTGTGTTCCTTTCTTGCTAACCTGTCTCTTGTCATAATATTATCAGCCATTGCTCTTCATTATGCTGAGGAAAAATATCCCACTTTCCACTCCCACATCTTCAAAGTGTTCTTGTTTGGATCTGTGGCATCATTTCCTGGCCCAGGAACTCTGAGGTAGTCTTGCTTGTGATGGTCTCCAGCATCTGAAGTAGTGTCTTGTTGCAGATACAAGTCTCTTCCAAAGGGAATTTCTAGCTCATGGAGGAAGCCTAACAGCAGAACTAGCATTTAGATTGTTGAGATTTCTTGTCCCAAGGACTTCATCCCTCCAAATTAGTCACTCTTACCAGAATTGTTGAACTTTTCCACTTCCTATTGACTTTTTCTCTGTCATGAGGACAGTTGTGAGCAGTCTAAATGGTACCTTCTGTTCATTGCCTTCAGTCTATATGAAGTGTACACTCGCTTACATATTGGCATATGTGTGGCACCCTTCCTATTTTCCAGCGCTGATGCTGGTTTTTCCTTAACTTTATATTCACTCATCATCCACTTGACTAGGGGGTGGAGGCTGAGTGTTCAACGCCTGCACTTACCTCACCATCAGATGCAGAGGAGTGACAGTCTTACATTTAAATGCTTGTGGAAATTATATAGCCTGTGATATCAGTTTCTTTAAAACACCTTGTAAACTTTCACTTCTGCAGAACTATCATAAATCTGCCTGATTCAAAAGTTTATGTGAAATACTCCACTCTTCCAGTTGGAAGTAGAATGCTTTTTTGCTCCACTGAATCCCTGCACTGTTGGAAGTTATTAAGAATAGCCTTGATTGCAGCCAAATTTGCTTCCTCTCTGATAGGATAGACCCAGTCACAGCTCACATGTGTATCTGTTTATGGAGAAGTCCCCAGGGCTGTGCTCTTTGGAGTGTGTTGCGTGCTGAGGAATATTGGGGTGCAGACATGAGGAGTGGAGCATCTACCCTCAAGTTGTTCAAACTCACTGGGGTGCTGACAGTCACCAAGGGAGGTGAAGATGCTGTGGGAGATCAGCCCTAAACTTTGTTCTTTATCTTTTTGTAAGGGCCTTTCCTCTGGGATTCACAATGTTGAGGGACAGGGTAAAGAATACAAGTAAAAAGTCATGTATGAGTTTTCCTTTTCAACATTCAAAATGGGTTTTTGATCCACGGAGAAAAGATGTGAGAGAAGCATGGTGCAATCTTTATTCCAACGCAGTAAATTCTCGGAATTCTCTGTTTTCTGGAGAAGAATACCTGGGGTAGTTACACAGTTAGGGAGGGATGGCCTGTGAAACTTGATGTAGACATGAATGGGTCAGATTTGGGGCATATGCCTGAAGGGGAATGTTGCAATATGGCAGTTTCCTCCAAGTTCATCTAATACTCTGCTGAGATCTGAGAAGAGTCTACTGTAGACAGTGGTTCCAGACATGAGTGACCCACTTCACCAGAAGACCAAGGGCATGACATCCCAAGAAGCACTTGGAAGCTCTAACAATGAGAACTCGGCTTGAGGACTGGGAAAGGGTGGAACCTACCATCACTTTCCAGCAAGTTACAAAGAGAGGGTGGGAAACGGATTTTTATGTGGGTGGCTGCTAAGAAATGAGAAATGGAATCAGCAAAAGAGGTGCCAGGCAGGGCTTCACTCACATGGGTTTCCCATGTCCTGCTGCATAAGTCAGCTGCAAGAATGCCTGAAATGGAAGTGGAATGAAGCTGGTTGTAAGATTTCTGTGGCAGTCTTTGAGCACAGTGTAAAACATATCATCTACCAAAAGACCCCAAACATGAAAAGCTCTACAAAGGTGCAGTAATTAATTCACATCTAACTGTGTTTAGATAAAACCATTTTAATAAAAAATGATGGGTTATAAAATCAGTATTGCCCTGAGAACCCCAATTACACCCATAGCAAAAGGTAAGTAGAGATGATAAGAATTCTAAACTTGAATATTAAATATATTCAACAGGGCCTGAAGAGGGGGCTCAGTAAGTAAGAGAGCCTGCCATGCACACATGAAGAACTGGGTTGTACCCCAAACCCATGATAAGACAGCTGGGGTAGGTACCATGCACTTTGAATCCCAGCTTTGTAGTAGTAGAGACAGATGGATCTCTGGGGCTCACTAGTCAGTTCAAAATTAGTGAGAGACCCTGTCTAAAACAACAACCACAAAAAGATGGATGGTGTCCTGGAGAATACCTCCAGAGATTGACCTCTGACCTCTACATGCATGCTCACAGACATGCATGCATACATACAGGCATAAACACAGCTGCACACACACACACACACACACTTTGACATTTTGATCATGTCTAATAACACAAACAATACTGCCTTGACAAAAACAAAAATGTGATGCTTTGTTCTAGAAACAGAAAACAAGGGTCATATGACTCTCTTCCCCTTAATTGACTTTATTTAGTTTAATTAGTCTAACATCTATTCTGTGTCCTGTTTCAATACCCCATCTGACATTCATCTCAACGTTGCTGTGGGATGTATGGCAAATGTGTTGCTGATTAATCAATAAAACACTGATTGGCCGTTGGCTAAGCAGGAAGTATAGGCGGGGCAAGGAGGAGAATAAAGCTGGGAAGTGGAAGGCTGAGTCAGAGAGACACTGCCAGCCGCCATGATGACAAACAGCATGGGAAGATACCGGTGAGCCACGAGCCATGTGGCAAGGTATAGATTAATGGAAATGGATTAATTTAAGCTGTAAGAACAGTTAGCAAGAAGCCTTCCACAGCCATACAGTTTGTAACCAATATAAGTCTCTGTGTTTACTTGGTGGGGTCTGAGCAGCTGTGGGACTGGCAGGTGAGAGAGATTTGTCCTGACTGTGGGCCAGGCAGGAAAACTTTAGCTATAAATGGCGTCCAACGTGGTGGCAAGAGTTTCCACCTAAAAACTGAGAGAAAAGATTCTAAAACGGAGCTAAAAACAGCTTCCCAATTGTCTCTCTCAAATGAGCAGCAGCTGCCGGTTTGAGCTACTGGTGGGTTCCTAGCGTGCATGCTGGATCTGCAGTATGGCGGGAATGAGGCCTCTGCAAGTGGCACATTAAGCTGCATGGTGGATTTAGCCTTTGCAGGTACAAAACAAAACAAAACAAAAAAAAAAAAAGAGGTTTCTGGGGTACACGCAGCTTGGATAAAAGCATAGACCCACAATAGCTCCCAGAGCTGGCGGTAAATGTAGCCATGTTGGGAAGCTGAGGTGGGCGGAGCCAGCAGCCACAGCTGCTGCAGTTAAAAGCGATAGATTCACAATAAGACAGATTCAGATGTAATAATTTACAATGTGTGTAAAAATGTATGTAGGCTTGAAAGAAAGAAAAAGGAATATATACAGTTATATAAAGAAATAAATAGTTTTTAAAAATAAAGTCTTTAAAGAGACAGTAAAGGTAGTATAAAAAATAAGCCATGTAAAAATGGATATTACACAGAGAATCTGGATTGTGTTGTCTTTGGGATTTTTAACTGCAGAAAAACATTTGATTGTAAAAGCTGTTGAGTTAAACCAAAATGTATATTTTAAAGATACCTTGACTTCAAAATTTGAATGTAAGGATATGTTACATTGGAAAAGAGACTCTGCTTTTGTTTCCACAGAAAGCCAGAGGCTATGTATTTGTTCAAGATTAAGATACATCAGGTTTGACCAGCCAAGACCCCCGAAGGTCTCCAATGACACCATGGCCCAGATGATCCAACATCCAGAATGGTTTGAAGGCATCTGGCTCAGACGATACAGCCTCATGGACTATTCCATAATTCTAAAATTTTCTTTGTTTCCCCATAAGATACAGCGCCCCCTTCCAGCAGGAAGTAGTAAGAGAAGCTATGCCCAAATTCCCAAATTATATGTAATTTTACTTTGTTAAGGTTAAAACCTTCCTTTTTGAAAAAAAAAAGGGGGAAGTGCTGTGGGATGTATGGCAAATGTGTTGCTGATTAATCAATAAAACACTGATTGGCCGTTGGCTAAGCAGGAAGTATAGGTGGGGCAAGGAGGAGAATAAAGCTGGGAAGTGGAAGGCTGAGTCAGAGAGACACTGCCAGCCACCATGATGACAAACAGCATGGGAAGATACCGGTGAGCCACGAGCCATGTGGCAAGGTATAGATTAATGGAAATGGATTAATTTAAGCTGTAAGAACAGTTAGCAAGAAGCCTTCCACGGCCATACAGTTTGTAACCAATATAAGTCTCTGTGTTTACTTGGTGGGGTCTGAGCAGCTGTGGGACTGGCAGGTGAGAGAGATTTGTCCTGACTGTGGGCCAGGCAGGAAAACTCTAGCTACACAACGTTTCAGTAGGAGTTCACTGGAGAAAGAAGTTTCGAGAAACACTTGCCGCTTTTACTGACAATGAGTGAAGTGTCACTCATGTTTCCCTACTAACCTGCAATTCCTTGAGGTTGCAGTAGTTTTCCACCATCATCTCAGAGGCATTCCTTGTCATTTTCCCTCTCAGTGACCTCAGTGACTGACTGCAACTCTCAGAGTTATATGAAATTCCGCAAGTGCTCCACAGACACAAATGTTTCTTTAACCTTCTCCACAACACACCAGAGAAGGAATTGGATTGCTACCATAACCTCCCCTCCCTTTAATGAAAGCGGCGGGCTAGTGCACTGTTTTTGGCTACTGTGCCCATGCCTCTGGGTCTGAAAGCTCAAATTCGGACCCTGGAAATGACACTGTGTATGAAAAGAGTGCTGGCATATTAGACCTGAGTTTTCATCTTTGGAGCTCAGATAATGAGCTGGCTGTGTGTTTTTAGATAGAACACATCACCTCTCTGATCTTAAAATTTTGTTTATTTTATCTTTAAGGGAGAATTAAAAGGTATTAAGTAGTAAGATACCTTGTATATAGCACATGGCAGTAACTGCTGTTTACATTAGTACTTTATACTCTCTTTTCTATACAAAGATATTTTACATTTATTTATTTATATTGTATATGAGTCCACACCTCCTGCCATGGTGTGTGTGTGTGTGTGTGTGTGTGTGTGTGTGTGTGTGTGTGTGAATATCCTGAAGGAATTAGTTCTCTCTTTCTACCTTCTGGAGTCCTGGAGATGAAAACCAAGTCATCAGGATTAGCAACAAGCACCTTTACCTACCGACTTGTCTTGCCAGCCCTTCCCTTGATTGGTGGAAAGACTAGCACTTGTAGCTTGAGTTGGTGAGCATGGCAGAGTTGTGGCATTTAGGAAGGCGGGCTTCAGGACATGAAACTCTTATCTGTGCAGCAATGTGGAAGAGTCAACTGATGTTTTCAAAGTGCAGAGAAGAGAGTCCCCAGTCACACATTTGCAGGAAAGAAGTTAGACAGCTACAACTGTTGACATTTTAGCTACTTTAAAATAGAACTGAAAAACCAGAAGGTAATCTTATTTTGTGTGCAGTGAAACTTGTTTGCTGGTTAGATTAATCCATTCTTTTGGAACATGTGCCAAATCCTTGGATACAGAGTGAAAAGTACAGGCCAGTCCTCTGTTTAACAACACATATGATATTTATGAGATAGCGTGAGTACTCTCATATTATTTTGCCACACTACCCTTTAAAAATATGAGACATTGTTAAATGGGGTAAAAATGCAAAACATTTTTATGTTAAGCTATTATGCTAAGGACATGCAAACATCAATGCTGATTACTGAAATATTATCTTTGTTGGTTTTGAACTGTTCATTTTATTCACATTCATATTCTTTTAAAATCTTGAATCCCTTAGTATTTTGAGACAATATAAAGCTATATTATATAACATCTATAGCAAATGATTGGTTTAGTGTCACTTTCTGGTATATGATCTAAGGATTATCTTCTTAGATTTTGAGCCATTTTAAAATAGCAATGGCAGTAAAACAATAGTAAGATAATTGTTTCTTTTGAATTTGTGAAATTTGGGATAACTGGTAAATATGATTTCAGCCCAGAAAAATGATAATATGTGCTCTCTGGAGCAGACAATTTCCAGGAAGGAATGTTTTGTGAGGGGAAATGAGTGCAAATGGAATTTCTTTTGTGAAGATAATGTATGGTATTAATTTCATTTCACCCTTTACTTGTCAAGATCATGGATCTGGAAAGTGAGCTGAAGTTTTCTCATGAGAACAGGAACTTTTCTTTATTTGTTCTCCGTTTAAACACCAATAGCTAAAACACTGACCAGAGTATGTCAGTGCTTAATAAGTATTATTTCTTAAAAGCATGCTGGAGATTAACTGATGGCTTATGGGGCCAGGTGGACCTGGCCCATGCTCCTGGAAGGCCTGTGGGGTGACATGACAGTTGCTTTGAGAAGTTGGAACTTCCATTGTGGATTGTGATTGGGTTGGCCCAAGACTCCAGGAGAGCACAGAATGCCAAGTCTACAGAATCAGGGCAAAGAATGATGTCACTGGCTGCTCATGGGACAGAAGATGAATATACTGGCTGTTTGCAGGACAATCATGAGCTCTGCTTTTACAATTCATCTGTTGAACAAGAATTATCGAGATTGGATTTCTGGTAATACGATGTGCTTGTGAGCTGTGCATAAAAATATATGGGAATGAGATAATTTTGAAAATCAGATATAGGAAAACATTACTTAGACTAAAATACATTTATGGGTCACTAAGAGGCTGTGATTTCCTATTTTATAATGTAAGCAATAATTTCGGTTCCACTATTTTCTAGACGGGGTACTTATTAATCACAGAAAACATAACATCCCAGGTGAGGCTGTGGATGTAGGTGAGTGTCCAAGCCCTCAGGCCTTCAGAGGTTCTGCTGATGTTCTTGTCCAACTCCATGAAGAAGCTTGATTCAAACAGCTATGTCTTCTGCTCAAGTGGAGCGCCAAAGTCTTTACTTAGTTTGGAGGCCCCAGTGACCAGATGCCACTCACAGGACCTCCTAGATCTCAACACCTTCAATGACATAGCAGTTCTCCCCTTCTGTCCCTTTTAGGTCCTTTCTGCTCCACTCAAAAGCACCTGCTGTTCTGATAACCACGAAAGATTATTTCAAGGTTTCACTTTTGGAAGATGTAAGCTGAGAAGGTTGTTGACAGGAGCAGACCCTGATTGCTCCTTTGAAGCAGGGCAGGAGAATATAGCCTCTGCACAGTGGCTTTCAGCTATAATCATAGCACTAGGGAGGTCGAGGCAGGAAGAGTGTCACACATTTAAGACCAACCTGGGTTGCATAGGAATTCCAGGCCGGCCTTTCAACAAACCAAGACCCTGCCTAAAACAAAACAAAATGAGCAAACAAATGAAAGGATCTAGTGCCGGGCGGCGGTGGTGCACGCCTTTAACCCCAGCACTCGGGAGGCAGAGCCAGGCGGATCTCTGTGAGTTCGAGGCCAGCCTGGTCTACAGAGTGAGTTCCAGGAAAGGCACCAAAACACCACAGAGAAACCCTGTCTCAAAAAACCAAAAGAAAAACATCGGAAAGGATCTAGTAGTGCTGCACTCTAGCACAACCACGTCAGGAAGCACAAAAATTAAGTAAAACACACTTCATTTCAAAAGTATTGTCCTATTTTGTTAAAACTATGTACATGTGCATTTCAATGAAAAGCAAAGCTTCCACATCTCTGATGCCCTTCTCCTGGGAGGCAGGTCCCCATAACACCTGGAAGAGAATCTCTTTATGTATTTGAGCACAGTTTTTGTTACTATTTCATGATTTGTCAAAATAAATTGAAATCTTGCTTTGTTTCTGAGACACAAGCTGGTCTCCAGCTCCCCATTTCACCAAGAATAACTGTAAAACTTATTATTCTTCTGTCTCTGCACCAGTTTATGTGGGTTCTAGGGGCAGAATGCAGAACCTCATTCACGCTAGGCAAGCACTGTATCAGCTGAACGCATCCCCAGCTGACTAAAGACTCTCAGTGATCCCCTGCTTCTTCAGGAGAGCTTTCCCTCTTTCTACACTTCTCATCTCACTCTTCCCACGCACAAAGGCAGCCACATCAAGCTGCCTTGTACACAAGTACCTGCTGCTGCATGATTACTCTTCTCCTTACGTAGTATTTTATTGCTCTGTGAATTAACCTTATTGGGGTTCGGAAGATGGCTCAGGAGTAAAGAGCACTTACAGGGGACCCCAAGTTCAGTTCCCAGTGCCTACATCTGGTGCCTCACAAACATCTGGTTCCGGTAGCTATGAAGCCCTCTTCTGGCCTCTGCAGGTACCTGTACATATACAGTATACAAACAGATAAGTAGATACACACTCATTCACATAGAATAAATTCCATCCCTAATCAAGAAGCTATTTGCAATTGAAACCTGTTGGGAAAGAGAAAATTCATTTTCTTCTATGGAGTGTCACTGAGTGTATCAACCACACTCCAGGGCGGGCCAAATGCCCAGGAGTAGTTGGCCAACACAGAACAGATGCTGTATTTCTTTGTGCATCTTTTTGTCTGTTTGTTTTGGTGTTTATCTTACTTATGTCCTTCATTTCTTCTTTCTTTCTTTTTCAGTTTTGGTTCCACCACCTTTTTTTTTTTTTGACAGAGACAGGGAGATTGCAAAGAAGTCGGGTGGTTAGGGGGAGATAAGACCTGAAAAGAGCTGGGGGGGGGGAATAGGATCAGACTACGCTGTATGGAGAAATTTTTAATAAAAAAATTTAAAAGAATTAATTCAATTTCAATTTATCATCAATAGTATTCCTCTAATGTGAAATTTAAAATAGTTTTTACACTAACTTCATCTCTTCAGAGAATCTGTTTCTCGACTCTTAATCTGCTCCAATGGAGACCTGTGCAGTAGACACAGAGATGTACTTCTCAGAAGATCCCTTGAGGAGTGTGTTCCTCCAGCCCTGGCGTCAGAGCTGTGCTGAGCATGCCCCGGCTGTGCTGGCCTGCCTTTAGTGACTGACAAAGGCTGCTTCAGTCCCCCGTGGGATAACTCCAATGGGCTGCAATACTCCAAGGCTCAGCTCAGCCTTGCTCCTTCCTCCTCTGTTCTTCCTAATCCACTGGAAGCACTCATCTCTAGTAAAGAACGTGCATGACAATTTTCTTGTTAGCATTAGCCGCTAGAGAATGCTTCTGTAACTTGTTTCGCAATGTCCCTTCCCAGCCTCCTGGAGAAACTCCTTATACTTTTTGTTCCTGTTGTTTTTATTGAGGTGGGGGTACTTCGTTTGAGCTCCACCTGGTTGACCAGATTTTAAGTGCACACTACAATAATAAATACGTGCAATACTGCCCATGTTTATTTTGTGTAGTGGAAAGTGTATAGCTATTGAAGGACCCCTTCTCATTTCCCTGCGCTCTTGCAAACCTCCATTCTACTCCCTGCTTCCGTGACTTTGATGACTTTAGACACCTCATATACATGGAATCATGCAATATTTGCCTGTCTGTGTGAGGTGTTTGTACTAGTTACTTTTATATTGCTGTGACAGAATACCATGACCAAAGCAACTTATAGAAGGAAGTGTTTATTTAGCTGATGATTCCAGGGGGATAGGAGTCGGTCATGATAGAGAAACCTGGCAGCAAGCCGCAGACATGGTGGCTGGGGCAGAAACCGAGGGCTCGCATCTTGAGCTGCAAACAAGAACCAGAGAAAGCAAAATGGCACATGTGAAACTCTTAAAGGTCTCTTCCAGTGACGTGTGTCTCCATCAAGGCCAGCCTTCCTTAACCTCCCTAACAGCACCAAATACCCCAGACTATGGAAATCTCACTCATTCAACCACCACCGTGTAGCGTGTTGCTTGCAACACTTTCTGGATCATGTCTTCTTTTTGGCTCACTTTTTTTGTTTTGCTGGTGTGCATTCTCTAGTAGTTTTCCTAGGAAATACATATCAGATTGTGACTGTTATGATTCTGTGTCCAAAAAATATGGCTTTATTCACTATTATATTTGATTGATAGCTGAGTTGTTAGAGTTTCAGGGTAAAATGCCATTTTTTTTCCTCAGAATTTTAACGGCATTACTCAATTTTCTTTTGGTTCCAAAATTTCTGTTTATGACTTTGATGCTAATACAGTTCTTGAACTTTCAGATGAACATTTGTTTCTGTTATCTGGAGGCTGCGTTCTCCTCCAGTTTAGGATTATGCTTGTCTATGACTACATAGCCAGGCACTTTACACCTTCCCAGACTTAGCTACTTTCCTTTTTTGCCCTTTTTCTTTTCTCTTTTGCCATTGTTAATGACTTAAAACAACAGAAAGGAAGATAGAAAAAAAATAAAAATATTGTCATGACTAGTGACATTTTATCAGAGCCTTGGTAGGAAGGCATCAGTGGTTAAAACAGCACATTTAGCCTGACATCTCAAGCAAAGGGGAGTGAGAGTGTTTTTTGTTTTTTAAGGAAAGGGTGAGCTGCCGAAGCTGTGCTCTCTTGCCCTTGCTCCCTTCTCCCTCCTCTTCCCCCAGTTTGCCTCCCCTATGCACCAACTGAACCTGCTATACCTGGTCTAATGTTTACAAAGTTGTCACATTAGTACCTTTGACTCTACATCACATTGGCTGGATGTTAAAGGCAGTCCTGTTATGTCCCAATAGAATTCCTTGCAGGCTGTGGCAGGACGTAAACGAACTGTTGTCACCAGCAAGCAAGAGCCACAGTTATGTTTATAATGAGTTATCTACCTGGGAATTTAAGATGCACATCCAAGATGCCCATCTTTAGTAGTGTTAAGAGCTGAAAGTCTCTCTGGGAAACAGAAACAGGAATCAACGAAAGCATACTCATGGTACTTCTTGCTCATCCTTACTTTTTCTTGTAGGAATGGAGATGTAGTGAAAGTAGAGTCTTTGGGGTTGAAACAATGAATAAGGATTTCCAAGGTAAGGGGCAGAAGTGAGTTCTCGTGAATCAGGATTCTCTCCACCTTTCAGAGTTAGACAGGGTTTGTAAATGGATCCTGTCAGGACTGTGTGCTCAACTCTGTGAATTATGAGAAATACAACCCAAATCTAATTTCTTGTTCTATGTGTTGTAGTGACAAGAGCATATACTGAACAGAACTGTGAATCTTTGGGTTCCCATTGATTGGTTCATTTTACTCTTGTGCCAGTGGTGGTGAGCTGCTATACTTTAAAAGCCTTGTCATTTCAGGTAGGTAATATTACATAAGACATATGGTTGTTATTTGTAGTATGGAAAAGGTATGAATTTCTTTAGTGTTGAAATAAATGAATTCTTGTATGTATAACCAAGAACACCCCAGTTCTTATGTATGAGAAAGTTCTGGGGCCATATTTCCTTTGAAACATCTACCAGACAAGCAGGGTTTCATTGAATTGTGTGTTCAGATGGGTTTGAATTGTCTCCTCACACTGAGTTCTCAAATTAAGGGTAGTCCATGCAAGGTGGTGTGAGGGCCACAGAAGAAGGGAGGATTTCATAGCTGGTGTGAACTTCAGTAAAGAAAAGACAAGCTGAGTTCACGAATAAGAACTGACAGATGAGGCAAACATTGCTCTTAGTGGCATCAACAACATGTAACTTGAGATTGGCAATGGAGGGCTGTCCCTGAGAGCTGGCACCAGGCACTATGGATCCAGACATGAGAATTCACATGGGCAAGCTCACTCATCCAAATACACCTTCTTCATCCCAAAGATACTAGAATGTTCAGAGACACACGATATTGGGAAAAGTGGTCTTTTGGTTTGCTCCAGAGGCATCACCATGTGCACAGATGTTTCCATTTAACAGAATCGCCACTTGTCAGAAAGATTCATTTGGTATAACTTAACAAGTGACAGAAAACTCGGCAGAGCTTCAGATGGCTAATTTCAGAGAAAAACAATGAGGCAGTGACTAGTGTTCTTGTTAAACTCTGATGTCTAAAATAGCTGGGAAAGCTTATGGTCATTACGGAGTGGTGGCCCATTGGAATTCAGTTTGGCTACTGGGGAGTTTCTGAAGATCTCTGTCACAGGATGCCTGTTCTAGGTCAGATACCTTCACCACTGAAGGATGGTGGCTCCGACTGTAAGCTCTTCCTCATAAGGGCAAATGACGAAGGGTTGACCAGCAGAAGACCAGCAAGGTGCCCACATGCTTCAGGCTCATTCACACTAGTGTTGGCTTTCTGCACCAGCTAAGCAAAACATGACTATCTTGCGGCTCATTTGAATAGATTCCATTATGATTGTATCTGTCTGTCTGATGAGAATGTTGTAAATATTGGTGGATGTTTTCAGAATGCCTCAGCAAAGGAATATACAAAACATTATACACTTGGCTTTGAAAAATACAACCGAATTATAATCAATTTTTGAAAAATTAGCTGTATTTTATTCTGTTTGAGACTAGATCTTGCTACATAACTCAGTCAGGCATGGAGTTTATGATCCCCCTCTTTCAGCTTGGAATTCATGATCCCCCTGCTTCAGCTTCCCTAGCTGAACATCAACATACACAAGCTAACTGCACTTTATCAACAGTGGAAAGATAAAAATCTTTTCTAGGTTTGTATTTTTTTAAGATGAAGTAATGCATTTCCCATTTGTTGAAAATGTTCTTTAAGAAATAAATTACACTAATTAGTTAATTTTTGGGTGCATGCATGTGTCTGGGCACACAAATCTCATGAGAGTTGACTCTTTCTACCAGGTAGTCTCTGTGATTAACTCAGGTTGACAGACTAGGTAGCAAGCTTCTTCAACTACTGAGTCTTCTCACCAAGCCCAAATTATTCTTCTGTTTTTCTATTAAATAACACACAAAAGACTAGGTGTTTTTGTTTTAGAGGAGATGATATTCCCACTTGACAGAGTATCCAATTATGCAGTGAGCAATGTTTTAGTAGTCAGGTACTTACCAGATTTATCAGACAGGCATACTGATGAGAACGAGGGTAAGGTGGAATTGTTGCTGATGAAGGAGACGTACAGAAGGGAATTTCCTTCAGAGTTACAACAGAACCTAAGAAACCTATACATGTTCCCCAAACTAGCTAGAGAATGAATCAACAGTGAATACGGTTTGTGTATCCTGGGTATTGGAACTAACACATGCAAATTCCTTTCAATTAAAAACCTTACCTTTCATTTGAGAAATTTGGTGGCCTCCTTTCCTCTGTAAGTTCTCAATCATGCTGGGCATAGTACATTCCTGGATGTAGCCTGCTGTGGATTGAAAAGTTATACTGGACTTAGATGTGGCTCATCTCCACAGGCTGGGTACCAATTTCAGTTGAGCTAAAAGGTCTTTTAATGAAGCTAAGATAAAGCCAAATTTTAAAATGACATTGGTCTGATTTTTAAAAGACAAACCCTTTTTGTAATGCCTTTCAGCTGAGCAGGTTCACTTTACTGTGGCATTCTTTAAAAGAATCTCTTTCCCCAAGGAAGCATCAAGACTATGCATTCCTGAGATGTAAAACTGCATTGATGGGTATTGCTCTGAGCCTTTGGAATTATTCTTTTAACATTCTGAGAGAGGATTAAACAGTCCCTCCCTTGAAGGAGGAAAATGAAATGGTCCCACGTCCTTCTAGGGAAAAAAAAAGGGCAGAATCTACAAGGAGTCCCAGCTTCTCATTCCAGCCTAGCCACTGACCTTCCCAGTGACCTTGGAGAAATTCCTATTCTGCTCTGACCTTCTTTATTCTGTTTGTAAAATGAAAGCTGAGACCATCCTCCAAAAACAAATGGCTTCCTAATCCAGTCCTGCAAAGCAGCCAGGCTCTGGAACAAAACTAGACTTCACTCAAGTTCTCATTGTTATTAACCAGCTGTATTTCTGGAGCAAGCAATTTAAATCCATCTATTTTTGAATCAAGCTACTCTCCCCCAAAATCATGTTGCTGAAGGTCATAAATCTCTGTCCCTCATTTACTTGGCCAAGAGGCAAGCAGTGCCATGAAGCCTGCTTGGGAGACTTAACGCCTGCTGGCTTCAGTGTCAGAAAGGAACAGTGAGAAATGTATATAGAAAAATGACAAGACTGTCTTTACAAATGGAAAGCATTTCAATCCAGCCACAAGAAAAACAATGCCCCGTGAACTGGTCCCAGGGACAGACTATGAGCTGCTATGCATCATTCACCATAGACACTGTCTTAATGAAATCTTCAAACACATCTAGGTCTTAAATAAAAATACTACATCTGTAGTTCATTTTTAAATTAGCATATAACCTAATAGGTTTCTTCTTGTCACTGTCATACATACTTTCTTCTTATTCATTCCCCTTCTTTGCTCCCTTTACCCATCTTCCTTCCTGATGTCCCCCTAGCGCTTTTTGTTTTAATGTCATCTGTACATGTGCAATATCTTATAAGCAAACCACTTGAAAGGGATCATGTCAAACAAATGAAGACACAACATGATAACACACGTGTCCCTAGAACTGGGTGTCTGAGGGTAGTGTTTGAGAGCTAACCTTAGTATTTGAGCTTCAAGGGATAAATAAAGATTGAGGGTGCTAAAGAAAAATATATATAACATGAGTTAAATTTAACAAAGTTTATTTGAGCAAGAAGAAGGCCCTAGAACTGGGCAGCACTCCAGACCAAGCTGGTTCTGAGTTCCTCACCCCACCACATGTGCAGGCTGTATTTATAGTCGGAGAAAAAGAGGCGACATACAAAAATATCCTGATTGCCTGCAGTTGGCATTTGCCTTATGTGAGCACGGTTTAGTCGATTGGCAGCCCATGCCTGGCTGAGACTCGGTTAATTGGTTATTAGCGTGTATATTCTTAGGTCACCTCACAACATGTTTGCACCTCAAACTGGGGGTACAGGTCATCATATATGGGGGCCCCTTGGGGTATATTTTATCACTCAGGTAAAGAGATAAACTTAGACCAAATCCAATACAGTTCTGGAAGATTCCACTTTGCTTCCAAGCCTCTGATACCTAGAAAGGCAGAAGAGCTTATCTGCGGCCTCAGCGGTGTGTTTTTCAGCATCAGAAGTACTGTGCAAATCAATGCACCTATTTTCACTTAGAGCTGTAGATAAACAATTGTAGATTATGATTTATTTTAAATTATAGTTTTCTGAAGTCAAAAGTGCCTTTAGCATCGCAAGAGAGCCACGTATAATTTTGAATCAGAATGTGTGAGAGCTGGAAAGAAGTCTAATGGCATGAAATGTGATGAGTCACAGGTAAGAGTAAAGATGGTGAGGGTCTAACTGTCTGGATTACACAGAAATAAAAATCGGACAGTAGGAAGGGTGAGGGTGTTCAGAGCAGGCCAAAGACAATGACGTACTGCATTAGCCCCTCCCCCTTCACTTGACACAGATACGTTTCTTTGGCGTGTTGCATGTGTGTGGGTATACACATGTGGCAAGCACATGGAAGTCAGAGGGCAGCTAGTGGGAGTTGCTTCTCTCCTACCACAGGGGGTCAGGGGATTGAACTCACGTCCTCAGGATTGGTGGCAAATGAGTTTATCTTCTGAGCCATCTTGCCTAGCCCCCAAATGGTGCATTTTCTGTCATTAGAAGGTTAAATAAAGAAGCAGAGCTAAAATTTCAGTTAGGAACTCCGACAGCCAGAACCACACTGTTTCTACAGCTACAGTGAGGTAACCAATGGAGAGGGACTGATTAGATATGATGGCTTAAACCCAAACACTTGGGAGGCAGGGGCAGGAGGATTGTTGTGAGTTCCATTCCAGCCTGAGGCACAGGGAGACACTGTTTCAACAATCAACCTTCCCTCCACTCCCCTTTTCAAAATACCAATGCTTCCTCCAAAAAAGGATAAGAGAAAAACCAATTTTAGTAAAACTCTTGCTCCTTTCAGACATCTAGCCTTGCCTTGAGAAGACTCAAAAAGAAAAACAGTTCCTGGACATCAGGTTTAGGAGAACAGTTTCTACCCATATCCTGTTCCCATTATGCTGAGGACGCATGCAAAGGGGCTTTTCTTCTCAAAGATAGAATCTGAACTCCATGGCATCTATCTGTATGGTGAACTACTTTCTTATGGTGCTTTGAAAGTGTGTGTGTGTGTGTGTGTGTGTGTGTGTGTGTGTGTGTGTGTGTGTGTGAGATGACATGGCTTAAAACCGCAGCAGGAAACAAGGCTACTCTGTTTAAGGCCACAGCACACAGGGGAACAAACACTTTGCCCTTGTCCTATGGTACCCTCTCAGATCCCTCATTTATCCCATGAGCGGTCATTGGTCTTGCCTACTCCATTCATCAAAGAAGTTTGCCAGAGGGACAAAGAAAGACTAAAGGTTCCAAGAAACCCAAGGGGCACCTGCTGAGTGAAGACGGCTCCTTCCAAACACAGTGGGGGTCAGCATTGTTAAACTTGCACAATAGTATTCAAGGAAGCAGAAATCAGAAGTAACACCCAATTTGATAAACTGTGTCTAATTAGGGCTGGCTTAGAGGAGGAATGAAGGTCCCTCCTACCTTCTAGCACACCAGCACCATTTCTTGAGTAAGCTCGGCCCTCCCTAGAAGCCGATACCTGCACACCTATTGAATGTTGATGGTGTGGCTGAGCTTCCACTAGTCAACTCATTTCCTGGAGAACCGAGTGTTTGTTGATGTGGCTCTGATCCAGTGTAGTATCCATGTGTTTAGTCTTCATCTACCAACTTTACCTGTGACAAATCTAGGTGAACCCAAAACCCGTTGGTAAGGTGGCTCACCGGGGAGGTGTGCCCAGCTTGATGACCTAAGTTTGGTCCTCAGGACCCACATAACCAAAGAAGAGAACCAACTCCCACTGGTTGTTTTCTGTCTCTTATATACATGCTTATGTACATGTCCCCAGATAAATAAATACCCTAAAGATCAAATCTTTAAATATGATGTTTCATTTTGAGAATATGGCTTGAGACACATACCAGCTTTACTGGTCATCTTGTCTTCATTGACCTTGGATAGTCAGGATGGGCATGAGCAAGGGTGAGGGGATCTTTTCTCCCAAGGGGTTAGTAAGCTTCATACCTTATATGGGCCATATATAGTGGTCCACCCCAGGGAGAAATCTCTCACAGAATTTTACCTCTACTGGGGGATTTTAAGGCCCTCACACCTCCATCTTCTCTGCCAGAGGACACATAGCCAGCTAGTAATGACAATGATAGATAAAAAGATATTGGGAGGTTGCTTTTCCCCTCTCATGGATGTGTCTCTATATTCCATGGCAAAAACCATTTATATCTTCCAATTAAACTGTGATCACCCCACTTTTTGTGTTCATGGGCTTAAACTCCTTTAGCATGTCTGTTGAAGGCTTAAGCAATAGGAAATAGGGACTTTAGAACTTCTGGCTGGTGCTATGTCCTCATTGGTAAGTGCAGTCAGATTGAGGTATCAATAATGTACAAACACTGATGGAGGATACATTAGTGGTGAAACCTCCTTTGATAGGACATTTTGGCTTTCTAACCAGCCTAAGGAAGAGCTTTCCTATGGGTAATGGTATACCTAGTCCCGGACGCTTGAGTACCTCCCAAACTAAAGTGATGTGTGCAAGACATCTTGATTTCCAGACATGGAGTCAGACAGAGGCACTATGCTTCCCTATTCATCTTTATAAGCCATGGTCCTTGCTTGTATAACACAGGTGCTGTAATAGCTTCTAGCAAAGCTGGTTCTTGCTGTGGTGGTGGATGAATTAAATGAGAATAACATGCTTAGTTTCCCAGAAGAGTGTAGTGAATCCCACGATTTTATTGCTTCTCTCTAGGTTCATGATGGAGTTCATTTCTATACCCAAAACCTTTTAGTCTTTTCCCTCTTGGCGCAGACAATAAAGCCTCTCCCCACCTCCCGCATGATCTTATACTAGAGATTTCTTTTATGAATGGGTCTGGATGGCCATCCTAACCCTATCTCCCTCTCATTCCAACATCCCTAGCCCTCCACTCCAGTTCCTCCCTTTTGGTTCTGTCTACACTAGCATTCTTCACTCTAGTTTTGGCTGTCCCCTCATTGGTTACCTCTACCATATGCTCTCTTATTCTTGTGTAACTCACGCTCACCACATGCCATATCATGACCTTTTCCTACACACTGAACTGCTTCACTGAAGGGACTAAGTCTTGCTGGTAATTGGCACCTAGTGTCCAACAGAGAACCAATATACTCTTGGTTAATCAAATATGAAGCCAGACACTAGGTTGAGTGGTTCTCAACCATCCTAATGTTGTGACCCTTTAATACAGTTCCTCATGTGGTGGGACCACCAACCATAAAATTATTTTCATTGTTACTTCATCACTGTAATTTTGCTACTGTTATGAATCATAATGAAAGTATGTGATATGCAGGATATCTGATATGTGACCCTCAAAGGGGCTAAGACCCACAGATTGAGAACCATTGTACTAGGAGGTTGGGATGATGGCCTGAATATTTTCAACCATTTTCTTCATTTCTTTGAAGACTTCTAGCAAATACAAACATGACTTCATTTTAGAGGGAAGAATAATTATTTTTTTTCTCTGTGTACAATGAAGACACTTTCCTTCTTTCTCACAGATGTGTAATGAAGGACAGAAATTACACAGGAAACAGGACACTGGGATATAAACCTGTTTAATTCAATAACGTATTTTAGTCAGCTGACAGGGTCCCAGGAGAGGTGAGGGTGGTGTAGGAGATGGAGCTCCCCAGGAAACTTTTTCTCTTTCCTTTTCCTTGTGAAGAGAAGAAATGAGGAGAAGGAAGAAGGACTGTCAGAGGAAGAGAGAGCTAATGCCTGCGTGTTGCAGAACATGAAACCCGTCCTGAAGAGGATGTTCAGTCAGAAATGCTAAACCAAGGACTCATAAATACTTTCCTAAATAAATAAAAAACCCAGAGGCACAAACAAACCAGAGCAGAGAAACAAGGATGACAAGGACCTCGCTTTGAAGGAAAGGGCAGGCTAATTACAGCAATTTGATTGAGAAGTTGGGTCACAGCTTGAGGCAGACATCACACAGCTTACAACCCCAAGAAGGAAGAGCTGAAGGATGGTCCCTGAGGTGGGGGATAAGGCAGGACTGGAAGTTACAGAATCCCCATGGTGAGGCTTTGTTTCATAGGCTCCACCTGGTTTTGGACCTTAATATAACAATCCTATGAAGTAAGTCTTTTGCTTTGCATGTTATAAGTAAAATTCAGTAGTGTTGTTAACTCAAGGACAGAGATTTTGTTCACCTGACTAACGGCACAGATAAGCTTTGGACAATGCTGATTCATATTCCACATGTCCCTCACTGTGCCTTCCTGTAGTAGGACATGACCTATAAGACCCTCTTGCCTTAGTTACGAGCACTTGGCTTTGAACTTCAAGGCAGGAACTCACAGTAGCCCTCACTGCGTTACTGAATTAAATGTCTGTTACTGTGACTCACTCATAATATTTGGACTTCTCTCTTGCTAATTGTGCTGTTCCTCCTTCCCTGAGCTTCTCTGTAGTTCTTACCTGTGATGTGGGTCAAAATGGGCACCTCCATTTGGACTGCGTGTGGGCAGGAGTGTACAGGTTTTAAGCATGTATACAGGTATAGAGGTGTGTGTGTGTGTGTGTGTGTGTGTGTGTGTGTGTGTGCGCGTGTGTGTGCATGTGTGTGCATGTGTGTATGTGTGTGTATGCGTAGGCTAGATGTTAATCTCCAGTGTCTTTTCTCTGGTGTCCACCACATTGGTTTTAGGTAGAGGGTCATTCGTGGGCTTGGAACTCACAAGTAGAGCAGGGGATCTGGCCAGGGAGGCCTAGATCCTCATCTGTCTTCACCTCTGTAACACTGGAATTACAAGTTCACAAAACATGAGTGCTGATCCTGGAATTCAAGCGCTCATGCTTCCCAGACAAGCACTTTCCTTACAGAACCATCTCCCTGTCCTGCCCTGCAGTGAAGACGAACTTCATTCTAGAAGTGGTCCCATGTACTGTTCCTTTCTGAAAGCTGAGACTCAGAAATATTTGAGGAACAGCACTCATGACCACTGTGATACCCTATGCTTATGCCAAAATAGTTGTCCATCTCCTTATCTGGGGTGACTGTAAGGGCACAAGGCCTCCTAAGTTTCAGTCACTGATGTGTCTTTGGTGTCCAAAGGTTCCTAGTCACAGCAGACATTCAACAAATATTTGAATGAGGGAGGGAATATTGCCACCTCTGTGCTTCCCTCTCTGAGGCTCACATCCCCTCATAGAAAACAAAGACAGAGGTGATTTCTTATGGGGTTAGGGGTAGGATTAAGGAGATACACAGGTAACTCCATCTACCATAAGTCCTAACATATAATAAGTCTCTGTAAACACTGATTTCCTTCAACCCCCAGTAGACAAAATAGCCTCTTATATTAAATACAATGCACAAAGAAATGTGCACGAAGGGGCATCTATGTAGCCCAGCGACACCCCATATCAGTGCTGTTTCTTGCCCCCAGTGCAGGAAAATACTGATGCTCCTTCTATGTTTTTTTTTTAAATCCCAGAATCATTGGAAAATTCTGAGAATGGGGCAAGCTTTAAAACCCCAGTTGGGGTGCAAGAGGTTGCAGATACTAGCTGAGACTTTTAAATAGTGTAACAAATAAGATGTGGACTCAGCTGGGAAAATACTCATATTTCTTGTGAGATTGGCAAAATAGTGTGCAAGCCCCTAGTGCCCTTGACCTGTTAACAGCATTTAGACAGATTTATCAGCTGAAAACTTTACACCAAGGGGAAAAAAATACAGCCATTATGGAAAAGAACATGTAGTTTCCTTGGAAAACTGAAAATACAACTGCCACACAATCTAGCAATGCCATTTCTGCATATAACCAAAGGAACTGAAATCAGTGTGGAGAAGAGACAAATGCACTCTCCTGTTCATGCGACACTATTCAAAATAGCTTTGGTGTGGCTATGTCTAAGTGTCTGTTATCAGTGAATGAACAAAAAATATGATGTATACATGCAATAGAATATTACACAGCTTTTAAAAAGAAGAATTTCCTGCCATCTGTGGCAGATTAGTTGGTCTTACTTCTGTGTGTGGAATCGAACAGAGCTGAACTCGTGGAGAACAGCGTGGTGGGCAACCAGAGATGGACGGAGTGAAATCGACAAGAAAAGGGAAAAGCTTCAACTAGACAGGAGAAATAAAGGTTAGTGATCATCTGTGCCGACTGCTACTACTATGCTTTTCAAAATTGTTTTAAAAAGTAGATGGTAAACATTTTCAGAACAAAATGACAAGGATTTGAGATGATAGATTTCTTAAGTGGCCTGAGTTAGTCATGCTGTACTGAACACATGATGTCAAGACATCACATGGTATACCATAAGTAAATACAAGCATTATCTGTTAATTAAAAATAAAATTAAATGACTTTAAAAACTCACTATTGTTTTCTTCATTCAAACATGAACAGAAAGCTTTTTTAGTAACAAAATAAAAATCAAGCAAATTGAGTAGGGGGTTGACCTGTTGTCCTTTGTGACCAGCAGAACAGATACCTGGATTTCCCAGGGTCTGGGACCTTGTGGATGCATGACTTCAGCAGGGCTGCCAGACCCCAGTTTCCACAGCTTGGGTTGCATGAGAAAAAGAGAACAAGACAACTTTAATTAACACCATAACAAAGCACTTCCCAGAGTGCTCTGTGCCTCTTTTCTCTGTGCATTGTTATGAGATCATTTGCTTGGAAATGTATTGTTTGAAAACTACATGGAGTTAATTTTGAAATGCCCCAGATTTAACTGATGGCGATGAGTCATAATGCTGAGCAGTGTGTTTCCATGAGACAGTGGACAGAGAAGGGCATTTGGACTCAAGATGAGAGTCCCCATTCTACAACTCACTGGCTGTGACTTTATGCAAATCATCAACTCTCTTAAGTCTCCCAGAAACTGTGGTGAGAATGTCATGAGAATAATTGTGGAATTGCACTTATTAGTTTGTTAAAGTTTAGGGCCTGGAGATATGGCTCAGTGGTCAAAAGCACACATGGCCCTTGTAGAGGATCAGAGTTTGGTTCCCAGCACCCATATTGGATAACTCACCTGTAACACCAGCCCCAGGGGATCTGACTTCAGGCCTCTGCAGTAACAGGCAGATGCTCCATCTCCACATACACAGAAATGAAAATAAAAATAAATCTTTAAAAATACTTTTAAAACTCAAAGCACAGTGGTGGCATTTGTAAGTTTCTGGTTAATTGTAAAGAATCTTTAACAAGTTTCCTATTTATTATAAAGGAGACAGCCACTCTTCTCTTCCTTCTTAACCACCCTACATTTTCCTATAGATCCAATTAATATGTATGTGTCCAGTCACATACAATACATAAATACATCATATTGCTAGTACTTGTATTAGCATATATGATAATTATCGATTATACACGCATCCCTTCTTTAGCATTCCCATTGTTCTTTATAATTCTTTTCCTAGACTGTAGCAATTGTCTGTGAACCAGATGGTCTCTCTCTGTGCTGTTGTTTTAATCTAAAACAAACTAAATTCAATGGGTACCTGGCCATGTTATTTAACCTCGGAGCCTCTAACCCACACAGCTAACTTTCCCAGTCCATAGTCTAGTCCAGTTCTTACCACTGAGGTGTGTGAGGGATGATTTCCCCAGCTGGGGATTTTCAACAATATCTAGAGACAGTTTCAGATGTCAGAATGGATCATGTTATGGAAGAGATTGCTACTGATACCCATGAGTAGAAGCCAGGGCGAAACATCTCACGGTGCCTACACAACCTCTTGTGGTAGCCTGTCTGCTGGGAATGTCATGGAATTGAGGTTCAGAACATGCTTAGCCCATGAATCCTTCTTAGCAGCTCCTTCCAACACCAAGGCCCACATCACCTTGGTCTCTGCCACAGTAAGTCACTCTTCTTTCTTCAGGTCATTGCCATAGCTCCCTGATGGTATGGCCCATCTGGTCTTGGTTCTCACTGTGACTCCTGTTCATGTTCCTCCATTTTTCAGCTGCTCAGCTCCATCTTGTTACTTTTATCAAGATATCCCTTCACTGTGGGACTCTGGGAATGCTTTTCCTCCCGCAGTCCCTCTGTTTCTCTCTTGTCTCATCATTCACCAGCTGAAACTTGTTGTATGATGAAGCCTTTTCCAGACATCAGTGAATTGAGAGAGGGTCAGTCCATGCTTCCTTGCTCTTCATAGCCTCAGAATCTAGTACCATCTAGGCATAACAACTTAGTAAGTAGTTGTTGGCTGAAGCAGAGTGTAACTCCAAGTCAGTGACCTCATGGTCATAGGCCATAGGGTCATTGGGTGATGTTGTAAGGGACATTTCCTGGTGCTGGGGTTACTCAGGACTCAAGCTGCCCATGGGAATTCAGACTTAACACAAGACCCTTACTGTGGGTATCTCCTCATCATTTCCATTTTTGCAGATGGGGAAACTGAGGCATGGAATCAAAGAAAACAAGTCACACAAAAGTTGTCACCAGGGTTTAACCCAGATGCTCAGACCACAGAAGTTACCCTCTTGACCTGCTGTGAGAAGGTGTGATGTATGTTTCCCTGAGAACCCAGTTTCAGTGGGTCTTCATTTTAAAGATGAAGAAATAATATTTGTGTGATACAGTCATCAATGACAACAGCCAGGGGGAGCATTGTTCTACAGTCTTTGGATTCAGGTGTATCAGAGCTCCACTGGTATCTATGAACTAAGCCTGCATTTGTTAATGTTGTTCATGGCTGGGGCCAGGACACTGTAGGACTCACGTGAGAACAGACTATAGGAGTCTTCACACCCACAACGGAACCCACTACAAATAGCTCGCTGATAATTATTTAAGTGCCTAGAAATCTGTAGCAGATCTGGAACAACTTTGATTCCTGTCTGGGATGAGTCCTCCATTCTGGGAGGTCTCTGTGTGAATACCATTCGTTACACATCTCTAAAAGCTTCCAGGCTGCTTAACTCTTCCCAAGCTTTTTGGTTTAAAAGTACATTCCTAATCAGTGGCTCTGGGTATATCCTTTGTGCCTGGAGAATGCTGTTCCTGTTAATGTTAGAGTGGGCCAACACATAGCACAGACCGAAATATTTGACACTACATTTCCAGATTGTGTGGCCTGAGAACACAATAAGGGTGGCAGTGGGGGTTCCCATACAGTTCTGAGAAAAGGGTGTTGTTTTACAGGGTGGTCCCACAGCCCGGATTGTAGAGTCTTCTTGTGCTGGCCTCTTTTGAAAAATCTCTCACAAAGCTGGTCACAGGATTTTTCACTCTTGCTTTCTTTTCTCCAACAGAGACGTCCCATCTCTCGCCTTGTGACATGATGTAGTCATCTACAAATGTTTGGGGCCACACTTGTAGCTATTCTAGGATACATGGGTTCCACTGGCCACAGGTTGTACACACCTACTGAAGGATTTCTTTTCTAGAATTTCTTTTGTAGATGCATAGCCTGTTTACATGGTGTGTAGCTGTCATTTATCAAGCATGTTTCTTGACCCTTTTAGATTCTTGTCACATTTAGGTCTTTGATCTATGAATACTCACTATATTTCCCTCTATTCCAGGTACCTCAGGATTTGATATACAAGAGTCCTGAGTGTGTTCACAGTCTAGCAGGAAGGATGTGACAATGTCAAGAAATGATGAATTTATAATGAAGCTTAGAGATCCAAGGATGAGCTGGGCATGATGGCTGATTCCTATAATTCCATTATGGAGGCAGGAGAATCACAGATGGTATTCAGCCTAGTCTACTTAGTGAGTTTCTGGCTAGCTTGGGCTACAGAGCAAGACTCTATTTCAGAAAACCAAACTGGACACCACCAACGGCAACAAATTAGGAGAGTTCCAGAGGAACACATAAGGAAGACCTCAAAAGTAATGTCCATGAATTCGCTAGTCCCAGGTCATTGGCTAGTTTTCCAGGAGCAGTCAGGATTTCCCTCTTGTTGGCTGGATATTAAGTACAATTAGAGAGCTGTTGGTTATGACCAAAATGTGCATGCCACTACCACACCCTGGACATTGTAGTTCATAGGCATCATAGCTCAGTGTAACTGTTTGTTGCTTCTCTCTTTTAGAAGTTTGAATGGTACCTTCTAGTACCATGAAAGCTAGCTCTCAGGGAAGAGATTTTCATTCATATTCAACTTGGGAGCCTCCAGGCCTTATGTCCAAAGGGTATAGTGTTTTCAGCAGCAGGGACTTACCTTCCACCTCTGGGGGCAACCAAAGGTAACAGTAATAACCTGTAATGTTTTGCAACTCTCTTAGGACAACTCTGAGCAACAAACTCAAATTTATAAGACTGAGGAAGAAAGAACATTTTTCACCTTTTATTTAAACATTTAACAAAAAAATTTAGGCCAAACTGAAATTCCAGTTAATCTTTTTAGTGAATGAAAAAAAATATGCTAGACAAATGAAAAAGAAAAAAAGAGAAAAAGGCATAACCAAGTTTCCATTTTCCTAATTTTAGTGATACACAGCCACAGCAGAAAGTCCTAGGTCTTTATGACAAGAGTTTTTTATCAGAACAGAACTTTGTTCCTACCCTTGTCTTTAGTGCCTGCTTCAGGGGATGTTAGGAGACACTCTGGGACTCTGGGCAGACTGGCAGCAGAGAACCAGGACAAAGTTAGGGTAGACTTGAGAGATCCAGAAGCAAGTGATACCTGGGATGAAAAGTGCACTGCACAGACCTGGGAAGAGCACTGGTTTCCATGGCACCCCCTCTATGGGGACAGCAGACTTCTTTAAATTGAGTACTATCAGAGTTCACAGTGATTCAAATCAAGGTCTAAGCCCAAGATGAGTTACCTAGTGGAGGAAAAGGGAGAGCCAAAGTAGGCTCCAGTGCCAGGCACCCAGGGAAGTGCCGTGTAAACATTTGCCTCCCATCAGTCCCATAAAGTGGAGAGCACTATCCACACCCATCAGCTGAGGAAAGAGGGGTCAAAGAGGTGAAGGAGCTTACCTCTTTGAGTGCTCACTCAAGAGTTTGCACAGCTAGCAAACACAAAGGTCAGACATAAACCCATTATTCTTAACTTCAAACTTCCTGTCATCAGATGATAGAGTTGACAACCCCCAAATCTGAGTAATCCATCATGCTCTAAGTTTTTTTCTTTAAATGAAATTGGGTGTTTTCATTTGGCTTCCTGTTGCTGTGATAATATCATTAAAAGCACCTTGGGAGAAAGAAAAGGGTTTCTTTGGCTTATGCTTCCTAAGCATAGCTGGTCACTGAGGGGATTCAGGGCAGGAACTCAAAGCAGGAACCTGAAGACAGGAACTAAAGCAGAAGCCATGGAAAAAAATACTGTTTACTGGCTTGCTCCCCATGGCTTGTTCAGCCTGCTTTCTTCTTTAGCCCGGGACCATGTGCCCCAGGGTAGTATTACCTGTAGTGGGCAGGGCCCTCCAACATCAATCATTAGTCAAGAAAACACCCCACAGACATGCCATCAGGCCAATCTGATGGAGGTAACTTATAAACTAGTATTCCTTCTCCCTAGATGATTCTAGCATGTGTGAAGCTAACAGAAAACTAACCAACACCATGGGTCTGCATGTACTCATCTTTAGTAAGGAATCTCCATCTCACAAAGCTCCAAATCAAAGCTCCTCTGTCGCTAGTTGCTCAAAAGCACCTCTGGGGTCTGCTGGTTATATGTTCAGGCTCAGATTTCCCATACCTCTTCAACCCAGTGTCACAGCTTCAGGTGCCTGAGTGCTCCCTGCTCCTTTACAGTGGTACTTCTCCTCATCTTAACACTCCATGTCCACCCATCAAGCAGCATAAGTGTTGGTCCCCACATGGTCCTCAGGATGTACAGAGCAGCATCTTCATCTTAAAATTGTTCTGAGTCCACCTCAGTCTTTTCCTAAGGTCCACGCCTAGCCAGCTCCCATGGGTTACTTTAGCCAAGAAAGAAATAACTCAACTTCTCTCAACTATAGGGTTAGTATCCTTCTACGGAAAGAAATGGGGTTTGGATACCATCAGGTCGGGTCCTTGGCCCCACTACTTATTAGCTGTTAAATTTGAGCAAGACCCTTTACTTCATTGAGGCTCAAGTTCCTTCTTTGTAAATGGAAACCATAATGTCTACCCACCCCATCCCCGCCATGAGTCTTTTGAGAATTGCTTGAAAAGATCTTGGCACTATTCTGGCCCATAGCATGTTGCTATAATCAGTATTCAATGTAACTCATATTGTTCTGGATTCTCCACTCCCCATCTAGATGAGTGGCACATCACCCAAAGCAGCCTTTATAATTTGAGTGTTTGGAAATTAGGGCCGCTGTCTTATTCCTACAGGGTGTGCTGATGAGTCCCAGGTTCAAGTCAGACTCCACATCTCAAAAACAAATCACAAGGAATCTGTATGCATGCAAGGAGGTGGTATCAGTTAAGATCAGACCAAGAAAGCGATGCATTTGTAAACCATAAAGGCTGTATGTTTTTGTTTCTTCTCATGATTTTATTTTAAAATCAGATTTATTCCAGCACAATTGGCACACAATGTCGTTCTTACATTTTAGGGGTATGCCTTAATAAAATTTGACAACTTTGATACACAGTGTAACCACCACTTCAATCCCAATACAGGACATTTTCACCACTCCAGAAATTTCTCCCATGATTCCTTGAGGTTGATGCGTTTACAGCCCTGGCCTCAGGCAAACACTTCTCTACTTTCACTATATATTAGTTTAGCATCACTGGGGACTTCATATAAATGATATCATAATAGATGTACTCTTTCATTTTTGGTTTAACTCAACATAATATTCAAGATTTATTATTGTGGTTGTGTCTATCAGTAATTTGTTACTTTTTATTGCTGAAGAATATTCTGTTATTTGAGTATATCACAATTGGCTATATACTCAACCAGGTTGTGGTTATTTGGATTATTTCCAGCATGGGGTACTATGAATAAAATTGCTCTGAATATTCATGTGAAGTCTTTGTGAATATACTTTTATTTTCCTTAGAAGGTAGATAGCTAGGATTGTAGTTGTTGGTATATATTAAATGTATGATTAACATTAAAGGAAATCACCTAATTGTTTTCCAAAATAATCACACCATTTTAAAAAACAGGCAACAGTGTATGAATTGCTCCAAGTCTTTGTCAATACTTGCTCCTGCCAATCTTTTAAATTTCGTCATTCCAATGGGTATATAATAAGATCTAATTAGATTTTTATCTGTATAGTTTTAGCCATCATTTATGTATATATACTCATTTGAATATCTTCTTATAAAGTATATATTCAATTATTTAGCTCATTGAAATATTTTAGATGTATTTATTTTGTGTGTATGGATGTTTTGCCTGCATGTATGTGTAATGCACCATGTGTGTGCCAAAAATGATTTTTAAAGTTCCTAGTAAGTCTTCCTGTGTAGCAGGCTAAGCCATCCACTTCCCATTCTTTTCCACTTCTGCTTTTTGCTGTTTCTGGTCCTCAGCACTATGAGATAAAGCTGTGAATTATCTTACCTCCTAGAACTTCGATGGAGGTCTGTTAGATGCCTAGATCAGTTTGTACACCCATTGTTTTCTGATCCATAAACATAGTATTTCTATCTATGCACTTATTTAAGTTTTAAAATATTAACCCCATTGAGTTTCTTGCTCTATAAACATGGAGCATATTGACATTAAGAATATTAACAGTATTGAGTCTTTATTTCTAAAACAAATGCCTATATTTACTTAGACTTTAAAAATTTTCTCAGAAAATTTGTTTGCAAGATAGAGCACATCTCTCCTTAATTGACTTTGAATACTTTCATTTTTTTGATATTGAAATAGTATTTTAAATTGAATTTTCTAATTATTATTACTTTTAAGGTTTACAATTGGGGAGCTAGTCCTGCTATCAGAGCTTGATATAACCAGAAGCAAGATTTAATTTCAATGATAGTCATGAAAAGCTGAACCATTTTCACAAGTCAATATCTCCCCCACATCTTTTTTTCAAAATATTTCCAGAGGCTGTAGCTGTAGCTTCTTAACAGAGCTTGTGTAGCATGGGTGAAGTCCTGAGCTCAATCTCTAGCACAGCATAAACTACAGAGCTTGTATAGCATGGGTGAAGTCCTGAGCTCACTCTCCAGCCCAGCATAAACTGAGCATGCTGGCATATGCTTATAATCCCATCATTTGGAATATAGAAGCAGATGGATCAGAAGTTCAAGGCCATCCTCAGCTGCATATCGAGTTTGACCCAGGCTAGAATACATGGGATCCCATCCTTAAAAAGAAAATAGTGTTTTCAAGACTCTGAAAAATAGACTGTATTAAAATCTCTATTATGTCCCGAGCACTAAACACACAAGCCTCTGTGTGTGTGTGTGTGTGTGTGTGTGTGTGTGTGTGTGTGTGTGCTGGTTGCACTTTACTTTCTCTGGGGTATGCGTATGCCATTGGCAACTTGTGAGCAGAACATGTGCAGTGATGTGCTTGGGCCGTGCTTGAGTGTGGGAGCAACATGTGCTTCCCTGTGGCTGTTCACAGACTGAGATCCTAGCTGTATTACTAAGCTTCAGTTAGAAAGCACACAAAGGGGTCCATACTGTCTGTTCTCAGCCTCTGCTTCTGTCACCATGTCTTTGCTGTCGCTGACATGACCAGTGTCTCCTCAAAGTTTCCGTTCGATGCTTGCATACTTAGTGTACTTTGACAAGAATTGCTGGTACCCTGTCCTGCTCAGAACACAGCACTAGTGAGGCTGCTTAGGTATCTTCAGACCTGAGCAGTGTCTGTAGGTTTATTTTCTTCCTCTATCTTAGTATAGACAGATTCTACTGCACCTGTGCAAGGACAGCCAATCCTAAAGGCACACACAAAGACCAAGCAAAACTTGCCTGGTATCAGTTGTGAATTCTGAAACAAAACTAATCCAAGCACAGCATTGGGATGGGAGTGGAAGGAGGTGGAGGTCAAAGGTCTTGATTTTGTCAACATTTCTGGATCATGCCCAGCCCTCATCACAGAAAAGTGGCTTAATGATGAATGAAATCTGAACCTCAGAGTCATTAGACCTTAAATTGCAAGAGGTGGAGTTGGTGGTCTCAACTTGAGCTTCAACGCTCTGATTCATGGGCCTTTTGGATCTTACAGGGCTTAAGTCAATTACTAGAATGAAAATCTGTCATTATAATAAGGAAGAAAGGAAAAATCAAATTAATACTATCATGCTCATGGAATATTTACCATGCCGTGTGTGTGTGTGTGTGTGTGTGTGTGTGTGTGTGTGTGTGTGTATGTATGTATGTATTTGGGGATGTTTAAGCACAATAAAGCATTGGTCTTTAATGCTTCCTAGATTTGCTGTTCCTGTTAGCATTCTAATTCCTCTGAATCAACGTTCAAAAATGAACAGAGGTTAGGAAGTGATCCTCCAAGGTGGGGAAGGAAAAGAAGGAACTGATCTATGGGCAGAGATAATTACATCAAAGTTGGCTCATCCATCGCTTGCATCTAAGTGTGTATCTCTGACATGCTTGAAGCTAAACTAAGTTGAGCGTCCATGTTCCTTGCAGTTGATTGATTGATGCCGTTCATGAATTCATTCATTCCCTGTATGAAGACAGAGTTTAGTATAACTCTTATCACGAAGTCCAGATGAGTGGGAGGTTTACATTAATAAGGCCTTCTGCATCTGCCAGGACTGTGAGATACAGACTAAGGAGGTTTGTTAGGATGGATATTTTCTTGGGCAAGAGATTATTTGGCTGTATGTTGCTGTCTGAAATATGACTGCCCTGTGGTTGCCAAAAAGAAATCAGCTTTGCTCTGAGGACCATTCTTCCCTTTTATTGCATGAGAGATTGATGACCTTGGCTTGTGCTTCTTTAATTGAAAGTTGGCAAGATTTGATCATATCAAGTGACCTAGAGCACAAAGCTTATTCCTGCCCCGCAGATGAGGGGTTTTAGAATCAAGATCTGACTCATGTTACTTTTCCAGTTGTCTAATGTATCAACGTGTTAGGGTTTCCATAGTGAATTACTATGGACTGGGTGGCTCAAATAACAGATACTGAACCAGGCATGGTAGGGCATGCCTGTAATCCCAGCACTCAAGGTGCTGTGACAAGAGGTTTATGAGTTAGGGGCCAGCCTAGACTACATCTCAAGAGCCTGTCTAAAACCAAACCAAATAAACAAGCAAGCAAGCAAACAAACAAACAAATAATCCCAGAATTCATATTCTCTCCATTTGGAGGCCTGAAGACGCATAAGCAAGGTGATGGAAAGTTAATTTTCTTCCAAGGCTTCTATCTCCTTGGCTTGTAGACAGCCACATTCCAGTGTCTTCATATAGCCTTTTCTGTCTGTGCATGAACATCCCAATACCCTTGTCTTTTCTTATAAGAATGTTGTGGGACATGGTGACTAGTGTTTGTAATACAAGGACTTAGAAGCACAGGCAGGATCGTGAGTTCAGGCCAGCTTGCACTAGATAGAGAGATCCTGGTTCAAACTGTTAACCTTTCCTGAAGATGACGAATGCCAGTCATTTTAGTCTTTATGACTGAATTAACTTTTATTGCCTCTTTAAAGACCCTAGATTAAAATATACTCTGAGGGACTGGGAATTAGGATTTCAACACAGGAGTTCCCCATAGGGATCCATCAGCCCATAACCCCATCAGGACCTCAGCCACCAACCCCCTTTCCCATGCCCTCAGCAGAGGAAGAATATGGTAGCTCATATGTAATTTGTATAAGCCCAAGATCCCTGTGAGTCACCGAAGGAAACAAAGTCTTGTTTCCTATGAGAGGAAGCTCAGGGAAGAACCACACACTGTTTTTGAAAGATTTATGTTGTTTATGTGTATGTGTGTATCTGTGAGAGTGTATACACACATGTAGATGGGTAGGAAGCCAGAACGAGGGATTGCATCCAGTGGCGCTGGAGTTACAGGCGGTTGTGAGCCTTTTGATGTATGTCCTGGGAGCTGAACTCCAGTCTTGTGAGAGAGGATGAAGTGTTCTTCTCTGCTGAGCCATCTCTCCATTCATTCCTTTGAGACCATTAAATGAGAGGGAGGTGACATTTGGGGGCCTTTCTGAAAAGGTTGCCTCGTAAAGAAAGCCGGACTGGTCCCTGGGTTTGTAGCAGTCCTAGAATGTCATTAGAACCTACAAAAACAGCTTGTATGAAGAGGGGCCTTTCTGAGTCTATGCAGAATGAATTCAGAAGCCACATGTATTCTGCACATTTTTACACACGTTTTGTTACAGACCTGAGACACCAGAGTGTCCCCCTTGATCTGTGTGTCATGGGTGTGCTACCACACTTGCCCTGGGAGGGGACCAAGGTCAACTTGGGTCTGGAGAGGCAGGGAAGGAGCTGGCAGATCTGTCAGGGACCTGGCAGGGCACATGAACAGTAGACAGGAGGAGCAGCCCCTGACAAACCCAAGGAGTACATGTCTTCCCTATGGGGTGCTTTCATGACTCGTCTCTGCTCTGGGTCTTACCTGTCATCAGAAGGACACAGATGACAGACCTGGGAGGCTCCCTGCCTCGCCTCAAATGAGAAGTTCTAGTCTCAGGAAAGGTGATGACAAAGGCGTCCACAGTCCCAAAAGCTTAAAGGCCCATGTGAGGTCAGAAAAGGAATGCTGGATGATGACCAATGATCCTGGGCCCTACAATTTATGAGGCATAACTTTCGGGTAACTAACCTAGCTCTCTGTAGGGCTCACTTTAATACTCCGTGAAATGGGTGGAAAGAGCTTCAAGTGTCCCCAGTCTCTAGACTGCTCACTTCTAAGTCAGTAATTCTTGTCAGTCCCTTGCACATGGATCTTCCCAGGATGGACTCAGATCTTCGAGGCATAAGAGCAATGGGCATGACTCACTGCAGAGCTTGTGTTTTTAAAGCCATTGGTTTCTGAGAAATCTCATACAAACTCTAAAGTATCAGTCTTTAGGATCAGCTTCCAGTAGCATTATAGGGAAATAAATCACTCCTTTCTAAACTGCTCACCTCTCCATAAGGGAAATCATTGGCACTTATTTTTTAAGTAGGATGCTTACTCATCTAACGACATTTGGCAGCCATTTACATAACAAGTATGTTTGTGGTACAGGGAGACCGATGGGAAGGTCAGATGGGTGCACGTGGTAGCTCTTCCTCACCATCAGTGTCAGTGCAGAGTACAGAAAGGGACAGAAAGCAAGTTCCCTTTAGGACAAACATCCGGCCAAGGGCCTTGCTTTTCCTCGTCGTAAAGCAACATGCTCTCATTCCAGTGTTGAAAATTCAGTCCGTGAAAGTATTTCTCTGTTCTACCTACAACACTAGCAAAAACAACTTAAGAATACAATGGCTCTGCCATGGGACCAGTGAGATGGCTCAGCAAGGAGCGATGCTTGTGGTCAAGCCTAATACCCCACGGGTGAAAGGAGAAAGCTCACACAGAAAGGGGCCCTCTGCCCTCCATATCCGTGCCATGTGGCATGTGAGTGCGTTCACTCTCTCAACCCCTTCCACAACACAAGTAAATAAAGGTAGTATAAATACATAATTATTATTCCATGAAACTGCTATATTTTTACAAGCTGGTCACTAATAAAAATAATTTAAATAACTGTAATAACTTAATTTAATCAAAGGGATTGCTTTATGTCAACAGGAATGTCCAAAGTGTTTGCCTTTAATCAAACAAATGGATTCATCTGTGGGAGAATGTCTTTTAAGATAATTTCCCTCTGAAAGCATCTTCATTGAACCTGAACTTAGAGCCTCGACCAATCCCATCTTCTTGCTTTTCTTCTGGTCACCATGACTGACGCCCTGCTTAGTCACTGGCGCTCAACAGCTCTTGGATGCATGTAACAGCTCACTCTCCTCCTGCCAAACCACACAGGCTACATCACTCTCCTTGCTGAGTCCCCCGCTGTCCTAGCGCCCTGAGTCTTCTTTAGCTTTGCAAAGTGCTGTCTCCGTCTATTTCCAGGTTGATCTTCCCATAGAACAAGTCTGGTCAGACCTCTGGGCTCCAAACTTACAACACATGTCCAGGTACATGGAATAAACAGCACGGCCTTTCATCTGGCCCCAGGGTCTCTGTGATCATGTCTGGTTTGCCAGTGGGGTTCTCCAACATAATGCTAACGACTCCAGGCCACTGTGCCACGGCTCTTGTGACATTTCTCCACTCTAGGCTATAGTCACACTGTCTTTATTACATAGAAGGCTTTCCCTTTTTACCTGCCAATTTTGTCCAGTTCCTTCAGAGTGCTCAGTCTTGAAGACAGACCCCACATGTAGGGGTTAATGCAAAGAATTCCATCACAGGAATTAGTCACAAAAGCTTTTGGAAGAGCTGTTAATGTCTAGCAGGATATCAATACCAGCAAGAAGCTTCTAGCATTCCTAGAGCCAGAGGAATGGAGAAGGGGGCTGGGTTCCTGGGTGAGAGGAACTGTAGGTGTCAACGGCAGTGGTGTGGGTAGGGATAGGGGTGATGGAGGCTCAGACACTGCTCAGTGCTACCTGCAACACAACCAGACACAGGCATATTCTGGCTTCCTGCCTTCTCCAAGCTTCTATCTGAGTTTCCTTTTGGCTGAACCTAGCCCACAGTCAGTTGGCAAAGGAACATGAAAAATGAAGTTTTCAGGGCATAATCCTTCCATTATGGAGCAGAGCAGGAGGACCGAGGGGTGCATCCCCTCCTCCACAACATCTCCTTATTTCCAGTCGGAATTCTGATTCCCAGGCTCACTCTTATGGTATTTGGATGTCTAGGACAGTTTCTAATGTGCCTTCCCTGTGTAGGCTCTGAGACCAGGCTCCACTAGATTGGAAGTCAACTGGAGTCAAGGACTCTCTTTCCCTCTTTCTACCTCAGTGTGTGAGTCATTGTCGTTTCTGGGGAATCTCCCATACTTAGTAAAGAGAGAAAGTTCTTTATGGCAGGAGAGATGGGGTGGTAACTGAGAGAGATTACCCCTTGACTATAGAGTCAGCCAGAGAAGAAGAGAAATAGCAGTTTAAAAAAACAAAAACAAAAAACAGCAAGAGCTTAAGGCTCACAGTTCTATAAGCTATTAATAACAGGCTCTCTCTTGTTTTGCTTTTTTGTTTGTTTTTAGATTGATTTTATTTTTATTTGATTATTGTGCCTGTGCGCATGTGTGCGTGCATGCGTGTGTGTGTGTGTGTGTGTGTGTGTGTGTGTGTGTGTGTTTACACACATAGATGCCAGAAGAGAGTGTGTAGTTACAGGTGATTGTGAGCTACTGACATGAGTATTGGGAACAGAACTCTAGTCCTCTGAAAGAGCAGCAAGCGTTCTTGACTGCTGAGCCGTCTTCCCAGCCCCAACAGACTCTCTAATTTCATTTTCTTCAGCGTAGACGTCTTTGTTGTGGCATCCCCACTGGGAAACCCTGTGCAAGTCTGCAGAACACCACATACAATTACGCTTCCCAGCGCTCCCAGTGACCGTCTAAGGGCAAAAGCATTTATCCACTCTCCAGATACCAAAAGGCTAGCCTTAGATGTGGATTCAAAAATCCCATAGGGGGCACGTGGTTCTTCTGGTACTACCCTGCCTGCTGCTGTCTTTGCAATACTGAATGAACTTGTTTTGATTTCTTTCTCTCTCTCTCTCTTTTTTTTTTTTTAATGGCTTTAGTGAGGATGGTTCAGTGCTGGACTTCTTAACTTTTTCTTTTCAATTTAAGAATAAGCTTCCAGCTGGGCAGTGGTGGCGCATCTTTAATCCCAGCACTCGGGAGGTAGAGGCAGGTGGATCTCTGTGAGTTTGAGGCCAGCCTGGTCTACAGAGAGAGTTCCAGAACAGGCTCTAATGCTACACAGAGAAACCGTGTCTTGAAAAAAAAAAAAAAGAAAGAAAAAGAAAAAAAATAGAATAAGCTTTCAGATTTTGCACTGAGGCAAAATTTGGTGTAGCTCTTCTCTGAGCTAGCAACTTCTCTGCTTTACATATATTTATATTTTATGTTTCAGAAAATGAAAAAACAGACTTTTGCCAAAATAAAACAGAATCTTCTAGTTGAGCCTCTTGTTACAGGCTCCTAATCCCAGCACTTAGAAAGCTGAGGCAGAGGTATCACAAATTTGAGACCAACCTGTGCTACAAAACAGGAACCTTTTGCAATCAATCCATAAATCCATCTATCAATTAACTGATCAAAAACATGCATTTATAAATGTTTATTTTCTAATTGTAAAACGCACACATATTACATTGTAGTTGGAGACTATAGTAAAGTATGTAAGAGTAGAAAAATTCACTATGGTTAATATACTTTATATATAATACAGAATATATATACTTATTCATATATATGTATGTATAAAGTCTTTTCTTTCAAAATTGAGCCATACTCTGTATATACTCTTATAAACTGCCATTGTACTTAAAACATAAATCATAATAAATTTTCCTTCTTCAATAAACGTAAATTCAATTTTAAAGCCTGTGTTATATTCCATTATGTGGTTATTGTTATTGGGTATTGTGTTTATCACTCAGTGGTTCTGAAATGCAGTGCTACAGTCTTGTTATTAGTTTTGTGTTGCTGCTACAGCAAATCACTACAAACTCAGGAGCTTGAAACTCATATATACTTATCATCTTTTAGTTTAGCGGTCAAAACCCTAAAACCAGTGTTCCTGGCTTAAGGGCAACCTATCAGAGAGTCTGGTTCCTCCTGGAGGTTCTGGAGGTGCTGAAGGGCTCCAGTTTGGGGGGAGTTCCTGAACCCTTAACAAAGCCCACTAGACTGACAAAGCTCTTCCCTCTGACTCCGACTTCCTTTGTTTCCTGACATGTAGTTCATTGCGGTAACATCAGGTTTGCTTTGATAATTCAAAACTAGCACCTCACCCCAACATCCTTCACTTTACCACTGGTACAAGGTCCCTTTGCCTTTCCCTCTCTTTTGTTCCCTCCACTCCTCTCCCCTTCCCTCCTCTCCCCTCCCCTCCCCTGCCCTCCCACTCTCTTCCTTCCCTTTCTTCCTTTGTGGTATTGATAGTTGATTCTAAGGCTTCAAGCATGTTAGGCAAGCACTCTACCTCTGAGCTATATTCCTAGCCCCAATGTCTCCTTTTCTTACACAGCAGCATGCTTTCATTGGGCACTCCACAACATTGTTTTCCTCTTTGCTGTGGACAGCATTGCAGGCATCTTTGCAAGCTTACTCCAGCTCTATGATGCTGCAACCAGGCTCTTATAGTAACCACAATAAGATGCTTGAGAATAAAAAAACAAAAAACAAAAGTGAATCAGTGTAGTGGAAAAGCTCTGGATCTGCCACTGATTCAATGGGTGTTGCCTTCCCTCCACTTTAGCATCCTCCTCTGTAGGTGATGTGACTACAAATTCCTTTCACATAGAATGATGCTTCATAATTCTTTAAGCTGAACCACTGCCAAGGGATGTAACAGAAAAAGCAAGGGCATGGGCAGGGGGTAAACGGAGATGGTGAGTGGCGGTGCCCTATAGTTGGACACATTGTGAGCATGATTTATGAACTGGAATCTTAGAGACAAGCATTGTCTTACACTTAGTAAATGCTGTTTATTCGGGACCTACTGTGCTCAGGATATTCTGTCTGTTCTATTAGTAATTGTTTCAGAAATCCCACAAATAACAAGACACTCTCCATAGTTTTCAAACAGTTTAAAGAGGCTGTTCAAGGCTCCATGACAATAATAGATGTATTGGCTGAGGCTACATGCATCAGGATATAAGTTGGGGCTCTTTTGCATATGTGTTTCTGAGGAGAAATTCAGTCTAGCTGCCTCTCCTCTAAACCAGCAGCATCTCTGATTTACATGTAGATTTCTTGTTTTATAAAATGAAAAATATATGTGAATTGTTCACATATATCTTGCTGCATCTTTGTGTTCACATTGCAGAGAATCAATTGTCTTCATTTTTATCTGGGCTTACCTATGTGTGGGGGCAAATGTCTGTGACCCCAGCACCTGGGACGTGGAGGCAGAAGATGAAAAAGCCAAGGAAAGCCTGGACTATTTGACACCCTATCTCAAACATAAACCCAAAACTAGGCATGACAAGGGCAGCAAACATTAGCAACATCTGGTGACCAGTAAAAGACTTTGGACTTGATGTTTCTGGAGTAACTGGTAGTACTGTACTATTAAAAATTTGGACTATTTTTGTATTAGTATATGTTCATTCTTTGGCACTCTGTCTTACTCCCTTGAGAGGGGCTACTCACTAAACCTGGAGCTAGGCTGGCAGCTCAGCTATAGCCTCAGAACTCATCCTGTTTCCAGCCCCTTACAGTACTGGGGCTACAGTATAGCCACATTTAGCATTTGACGTGTGTGTGTGTTGAGGATTCAGACTTAGATTTGTGTGACAAGCGCTCTTATTCACAGAGCCCTCTCCCTAGCTGTTTGGGCATTTTGATGAAGTGTAGTGGGCAGTTCTTTGGGAATGTGCTCAAAAGAGTGTAAGGGTGTCCTGCTTCTTTCCTGCCCTAGGCTGTGCTGAGGGGACTCAGTCCATTCCCGATGGCCTCCTTGACTGGTGTGTGTGTTCACATGCTGCAGTTACGTGGCCTCTTACTCGCCAAGTTCCCTTCCTTATGGGAACCAGATGCTGGCAGAAGTCAAAGTTCTCAGCCACAGAAGGAAAGCTGGGCTGCCTGGCCAGATGACTCTGCATTTCAGGACATACAATCCCCTCCCCTTTGCCCCTCCCCCTGTCCCACTTCTGAGAGTCCATTTCAGAGAAACAGCCTTTGGAGGTGCTGATGACCAGCCCCTACCCCCCTTTTACATTTGTTTAAAAAGAATTTGTAATTGCAACTTTGTTTAGAGCAAAAGTTCTGTTTGGTTGTCCAAAACTGTAACTAAGAAGAATAATATTCATACAACAGTGGGTGCTGCATGTACTTTGAATAGCCTAGATTGATAGTGTGAGTGATTGCATAACTTGGCTAACCTCTAATAATATCTGGAGGAAATTTAACAAAAGTACAGTAAACTAATCAGGCAAACAAACAAAAACCAAATAACTAACAAAGCTGGGAAGGCAGGATGGAGTCCTTTAAACATGCTGGCAACCAATGAGAACCAGGGTAGGAGGAATCTGAATCACCTGGTGATTCCATCTAGTTAGACCATGCAGGAAGAGCCCACAAGAACTCCCCAGGATTAAGTAGTTCTGCTGTGGTTAGATGGCCTCAAAAATCCCACTTACTATTTATGAATGTGTGTAGAAGGAGTAGTTCTGATAATGATGAAATGGAGCAAGCATTGCAATGTAATTAATGTGGGACTGAGAACTTCATAGTAAAATGGTCACATTCTCATTACATGCTTTCAAGAAGTCCAGACCAAAGGAAGAACACAGGTTATGAATAATGGACACACTGGCCTCCTGTACTTTCTGCTTTTGTGTGTCTGTGTTGCTTTGAGCAATGGACTTAACATCTCTGAGTTTCACTTTGAGCATCAGAAGCAACGTTCAATGGATGGATTTAAAATGTGTAGCTCAGTGCTGAGAATGTGGTGTGTGTTTACAGAGGGATGGCTCTTAGATTTGTGGTACCTGATCCATACATTCCATTGAGTGAAAATGGCTGTGTAGAACCAACTCTGAGAGTCCTTAGCTTTCCAGAAAGCTGTTTCTTCAAGAAAGAATATCCCATTTAAATTACAGACCTCTGAGCTTACCACAGCAGTGTGGAACATGTTCACAAAAATGATATGCAATAAATTATGCATTTCCCCTTCTTCTAACAGATTTTCTTGGCTTGTTTTCTTCTTAGCTTATTTTATTCATGTTTTATGTATTCATCTTGTGGTGCTGTCTTTGAGATATGAAGGGAGGTACAGCCGACGATTTTCAACATTAAAACAGACAGTAGCTTTATGATAGAGGAGGCCCTGAACAATAAACATTGCTGGAAGTAAAAGAGGCGAACACCTGGTTGTTGAAAGTGAACTCTACCATCTATTTTTCACATGTGACAATACATGAATAAAAAAGACCAGTTTATCAAAATTGCAATAGTTTTCATGGCTAGAAATAGGATTTGGGGCTTTTTTTTTTCTTTAATGTTTCTTACGGTTTCACAAGTTTTGTGCTGTTAATATGTATTCTGCATTTGTGTTATTTATGTGATTTTTCATCCGAGGAATCCATCCCTGAGTCCTGTTTAAAATTCTGTTTCTTCCATAAAACAAGTTATTTTCTAGTCATTATAAAGTGTTTATCCCCCTCATAATCCTGTGAAGTGAATGAATATTCTTATTCCCGTTTTTATTTCAGATGAAAACACTAAGATGTCAAGGGTACACCAGTAGTGCCAGCATTCTGAAGGGAGGAGCTGGAGGATTATGAATTCCAGGCCAGCTGGGTGCATAATGCGACACTGGCCCACAAACTCACAAACAAACAATTAAAAAAATCGAATCCCAAAACTTGCTCAAGGCCACTTAGCTGGAAATAGCCAGCCTGGTATGCAAGCTTGCATTTCAATTTTCCAGAACCAAACACACTACCTGCCACCAACTCTTCCAAACTTCTTTGGCGCTCCACCTCTTGTTCAGGTCACCCTGCATTGCCGTTTACTGATGGCATTTTGTCCATCCCTCTGTCTGCACTGTGTGTGTTTAAAGACTACTTTGTTCATCTTGGGAGTATGCACACAGCCTCAGGGAGAAGAGGAAGCTCAAGAGGATCTGTGCTGTGACCGAATGCCTGAGAGGGTGGGCTCCAGTTCATAGACGTGAATATGTAGCCGGTCCATCTCCACTCTCATGGTCCCCTTTCTACAAAGACCTGAATTTATTGTGTGCAGCTGGGATAATTTTAAATGTCCAGACAACAGATTCAATAGTTAGCCAGGTGCCCAATGATCAAGGCTGTGATCTCTCTCTCCCTCTCCTCTCTCTCTCTCTCTCTCTCTCTCTCTCTCTCTCTCTCTCTCTCTCTCTCTCTCTCTCTCCTCCCTCCCCCCACAAATGATCTTCAAAGTGAATCAACAATGTCTTTTAACCCTTTGGTTCCTGGGGCATGGATCTTTCTTTGTGTGCCGATGGACTAGGATGGAAAAGCTGTCTTCCCTCTCCTGCCTTCTCTCTTCCTCCCTCTCCTCTTCCTCCCCTCCTTCCTTCCTTCTTTTCGTCTGAAGTGCTCTTTGCAAAGCCTTTTAGCTTTCAGGTGATTGTGGAACATAATGAGGGCTTGTTGGAAACTAGAAATTCGAAAAGCAGTAGTCCAGCCCATTCTAATAGGACTTTTTTGTTGTTTTTTGTTTGTGGACTTCTGGCTCTTGTTACTAAGGCAATCCAACAGGCCACAATCCTAGCACCTTTAGCCTAAAACCTGAACATACATAACATCAGGTTTTCATGGGCTGCATGTTAGGAAGTACAGTTAGGATGCAAGCCTTTCTTTCTCTCGCTTTCATCCTTCATCCTGAGAACACACTTGTGTCTATAGTCCTCCCAACCATGGCGGGTGTAGCACGAATCTTAAAAGGTCTTATTAATAAAAACAAACCTGGAGCCAGGTATTGGGGTGAATGCTGGAAGATCAGAGAAGCAGAACAAGCCACAGCTACCTCACCTTGCCAATTCCTCAGCTGATCCTGTTTCCTCCGACTGGATGCCTCTGAGTCCTTATTCAGAATGGATCTCAGCTGAACTGCTGCTCAAAAGCCTAAAAGCTTAACCAGGCTCTAGTTCCTGTTCCTCATGCCTTATATACCTTTCTGCTTCCTGCCATCATTTCCTGGGATTAAAGGCATGAGTCACCATGCCTGGCTGTTTCCAGTGTGGCTTTGAACACACAGAGATCCAGGTAGATCTCTACCTCTGGAATGCTAGGATTAAAGACATCTGTGCCACCATTTTCTGGCTTCTATATCTAGTGGCTATTTGTTTTCTGACCCCAGATAAGTTTATTAGAGTGCACAATATTTTGGGGAACACAATATCACCACAATATCACCACAGGCGGGGGGTGCTTCTCTGTTCCCAAAATGTAACTTTGAATTCAACACAACATTTCTTCCCCTTCTAGAAATGTCTTCAGCTTTATTAACCTGCTTCAGGTTGGTCTCTGTCTCTCAAACACAAACCCAAGAATCCACACATATGCCTATTATCACCTTTGTTATTGGCTTTAAAGCCATACCTGAGTCATTTTCTCCATTAAATTGATAGTTTCTCAAGACTGGACACCTCATTTTCATGTCCCTTGCACTTATCAGGTCCAGTAGTTACTGCACTGTAGCTGGAGTTTTCTCTCCAGGTCCCGCCAAGCCCTGGCAGTCCGACAGCCCACTTATAAAACAAACACACAGACGCTTGTATTATTTACAAACTGTATGGCCGTGGCAGGCTTCTTGCTAACTGTTCTTATATCTTAACCCATTTCTATAAATCTATACCTTGCCACGTGGTTTATGGCTTACTGGCATCTTCACATGCTGCTTGTCATGGTGGCGGCTGGCAGTGTCTCCCCCACTCAATCTTCCACTTTCCAGAATTCTCCTCTCTCCTTGTCCCACCTATACTTTCTGTATGGCCACTGGCCAATCAGTGTTTTATTTATAAAGATAGATATCCACAGCACTGCATGATTGGGTGAGTGAATAGACTATGGTTGCCTGTTGACTTTATCCATTCAGTTTCCTAACTGAACCTTAGCACAGTATGTGTAGTTCTATTGATTTCAAGATACTGTGCATATACTGCCTCATCTTAGATGTATTTTGTCAATAAACACACACACACACACACACACCTCCCTACACACATACAAATATGTGAAATATGCACAGCTCGTGAAGAAACATTGTGACAATAAAAGTAGACAATCTTCTAGGGGCAAAGCAAACATTAGACAGATGCAGTAAACTGTGTTGTGTAGCTAGAAGTTTGGGTTCCTGGAAGGGAAGTAGCAAAGAAGCTGGCTTGGTATTGAGTCAAGGAGGAATGATGTTAGGCCTACCTGGAGGGTGTTTTACTTCCTGGCTTCAAGAATTCATCTGAGTGCTCAGCAATGGTGTATAAAACTGATAAGTCCTCCAACCCCCAAGGTAAATTCTGCACACAGAGAGCTCTTTCTGTGCACATGATCTCCTTGAGAGAGATGGAGAGAAATCAAGAATGACTACTGTGCCCAAGCATACTCACGAGAGTCTGCCAAACTCCATAGCTAAAGAGGCCTTGACATGTTTCCACTTCAGAGTCTGCCCTTATAAAATGTGTTGCTAATTAAAATCATTGCCAGCTCAGTCTCCTACAGGGAAGCCCATCCACGTGCACACAGGCTGTTGTTTTCCATGTTTCTAGTTTTCTGTAAATAAATAAAACCTACTAAACCAGCAGCAGAACCCAAATATCTAACTTGAGAGGAGCCCTGTCCTACATGAAAGCCATCAAGAAAAATGTGAATTCAGTCCTCCCCTCTCTAGAGAAGGAAAGGGTTAGTGGCAGATGATGTCACTGCTACACAGTGCTGTGGGCATATTTGATTTGGCAAGTGGTAAAAGGCACACAAGACACATGCCCCAACAAAGTCAAGTATTAAATTGAATTCAATACACTTACCAAATTGAATTTGGAGTGTGTGTCTTTTTTTCTTCATCTGAGCCATGGTCTGTGCAATTGTTTAAAAATTCATATCTGGTCATGTTCTTCCTTGCTATGCCTCCTTGATTGACTTCCTGTTGCACTTTGCATAAAGTCTAACCTCCCTTGCATGGCTACAAGACCTTCCTTAGTCCAGACATCACTCATCTCATGGCCAGGCCTTAGCCATACCAAACCAGATGACCTATAAGTGCTGCTTTCTCTCTTCCCTCCATGTTTTTGCACAGGTTGTTCCATCTGTCTGGAATGCCTCTCCTCACCCCTAGTCAGCTCATAAACAACTCTTCAACTCACATGCTCACATAAGGAATCTTCTCATTTTGGAAATCTTCCCTGACACCCTTTCTTAACCTCTTGCCAATGTCCAATCTGGGGAGATACTTTCTGTGAGTTTTCCTGGCTTTTCATATCCTGCTTGTCTATTGTAATTTGTAATGGATGAAGATTTGAACTGATCTACAGCCTAAGGTAAAACCCCAGTCTGAGGGTATCCCAGACCCTAATGTTGTAGACACCTGCCTGGTAAAAGAAGGTTTACGTAGCTGGGACTATACAGAAGACAGATGACCACAGGTATAAACAAACCTATAAACTAAATGATGACTAGAAATACGGAACAACAAATTTCATCAGTTCATTCATTACTATAGATAATATTTGTTCATGTTCAGAATTGTGTGGCCAATTGTAGCTGTAGCTGCTCGACATTGGAAAGGAATAAAATATCTATTACAAGTCTAGGAAAAAGATAAAAATGTGGAATCTTAAAAGTAGTGTCTACAGAAGGTATGTCACTTTCATATCATTGCCAAGTCAAAAACTAGAGTCAAGGTGTCTGTGTTTTCAGTTAGGTATATTGTACTTGTTGAGTGTATTGGGGATTATAGACAAAACTAGGACCAGTATGGTCTCTGTTTGCTTGGAGTGTACAGCTTAAATGGAGAGATAGACATACATATAAACATGCAATTATTTAATTGCACATTTTTTCAGACTAACAAAGTAAAGAGAAGTGATGGGAGAATGTCTTTCTGTACACTGCGAATATGTGTTGCTCTGATTGGTTGATAAATAAAGTTTTGGCCTATGGCAAGGTAGCTTAGAGGCAGGCAGGAAATTCAAAGAGAGAGACAGGAAGGAGACTGGGAGAGATGCCAGTGAGCTGCCCAAGGAGCAACATGTAATGGAACACAGGTAAAGCCACAGAACATGTGGCAATACATAGATTAATAGTTATTGACTAATTTATGATATAAGAGCTAGCTAGCAAAAGGCTTGAGCCATGGCCATGCAGTTATAATTAAAATAAGCCTCTGTGTATATACTTAGGGGGCACAAACGGGAGAAATTTATACTGACTGCCAGCAGGCCAGGACACAGGAAATCTTCCGACTACAGAGAAGGCATTAAATGAGGGAATTTGTTAGGGATACCTAACCCAGTCTGAGAGCTACAGAGAGTACCCCTGCAAACCTACTGTTAGAGATGAGATGGTAAGGTAGTCCTGCTATAAGATAGACTGAAAGCAAAAAGCACTAGACAAAGAGAACAGCTCTTGCAAAGCCTCAGAAACAAGCAGTCATGCTCTAGAAAACAAGAAAAGAAAAAGAAAGAGAAGCCAATGGAGTTGAAATGTAAAAGCAGAAAGAGAGGTAGAATATGATGAGCCCGGAGTAGCTGAATGGGAAGCAGATCGTTTAGTCTCCTAAGACAAGGTAAGGCTTGTTTTAGAATTTTATCCTAAGTGTAATTTGGAAGCCAAGGAAGGGGTTTAAGCCTAATGCTAAGTCTAATTTGCAGTGTTAAAAATTACTTGGCATCAGCATGGAGGATGGATTGCAAGTGCTCGTAAAAGGTAAGAGACCAACTGGAAGACTGCTAAAGCATTCTGTGGTAAGACGGGTTTCCTGGCTTTAAGCTATTGAGAAAAATGATGCAGAAGAGTAGATGGAATCAAGAGACCCTGAGGAACTGGCCTTAGTGGCCCTTGGGGGTTGATGGACTATAGGGCTGAAGTAGTAAGAAGTATCAACACTCTAGCCAAGCAGCCTCATTCATTCAAACAGCCTCATTCATTCAAACAATTGTTAACAGTTCATTACAGGCTAGATAGGTACATTGGGATAATGTCTACACAGGTCTCTTTCTTTTCTCAACTATAGAGATGCAAAATTATCTGTAAGACAGCATTGCAAATTTTATATCTGATACCTCATTGACTATAACACAAACTTTTCTGTTCTTTGTATTTTAGCATAGATTAGTTCTATGTAAGAATGGGTTTCATTTTATTTTTATGCATGTATATAACATACTTTGGTCCTATTTACCACCCTTTCCTCTCACATATCTTCACACTCCCTCCTGCTGATCTCCTTTCTCTTTTCAAATAGTTTCACTTTTATTGTGTAAAGATATACACTATTTGGTTTTCTGAATCTGGATTATTTTACTTAACGCAATGAAACAGGTTCTATCCATTTTCTTGCAAATGTGATTTTTTTTCTTCTTCTCTAGATCCAAGAGTATTCCATCATGTGTTATACCACATTTCTTTATCCGTTCATGTGTTGGTGAGCAAACTTTCCACTAAGCTTCTATTGGGTCAAATACTGGTTGCAACCCACAACCAATTCTCATCTGCCACCGATGGGTGCACTTCTCTTTCTGTGAGCATGTGTGTGGTTTTATTTGTATTATACTTGGTCACATAGTATACTTTGAGACTCTCTTCATCAGCCCTTTTGCTTTGGTTTCTAACTTCTTTCATGAATTTAAACACATTGATTGACCTCCATAATTTTAGAGTGCTCTTTAAGTGGACTTGAATCATCTCTGCTGGTTGTTGACAATCAGATATATTATGGTTCAAGCTGTGATGTTTATAAAATAAAAAGATTCAGATAGCTCAGTTGGTAGAGCTTGATCCCAGTACCACATAAACTTAGTGTATGGGTGCCTGTTTGCTATCTCAGCACTGAGGAGGGGATGGATCCTGAAAAATTCACTCATGGGTTAGGAAGAATACACATATTCTTCTAAGACATGTAAACATATTTCCTCTTCCAATGAGAGCATAATATTGCAGTTACTATGTTTATCTTAAGACTAAGAGCTACAAGTCTAAAGAAACACAACAAAACAATGTAATATCTTCAAATTTTCCTAAAGAGAAACCCCTCTGCATGCCATGCCTATCACCCATCTAAGATAAGGTTATGTGGATTAAGGCAGGGAATGGTTGTGCTGATCTTTTTCAGGATGGGTACTGTGTGATGCACTTTCATTTGATATAGGAGACACGTGCTTTGAAAGAGGAACCTTATTCTCACTTATTTTATTTTTGGAAGTAGCTCTGGCCTTCCCCTAGCAGACCTACTGAGGTGTAACTTCATGTCCCACATTTGTCTGATTTATGTATTTTTCATGAACTAGCTAACATTGGCAAAGAGCCTTATGAAAACTTCAAAAGAGCCACCAAGGCTGGACTATTTCTCAGTTCATCTTCAAATTCCTCACTCATGGTTTCCAAAGGTTAGTGGCAGTGGAGCTCTGGCACCTCCAGTCAAGTCCTCCCATCTACGGCCTCCCATTCTAGGACACAGTTACAAATGCCCTTAGCTCCACTTTGCATATATTGTAGAAAAGTTCTTGGCAGGGTCTGGGGTATGCGTTTCCATATTCTTCAGATTTCTTCTTCGCAGCACAGGCTGATGGACAAACATCATGTTCCCATGACTTGAAAATTTCATTCACCAGGAGTGACTGCCAATTACATGTGGGAAATTTTTGTCCCTCCAGTGAGCTCATCCAATCCAAACAAAATGTGCCTCCTGTGATCTCAGCTGACTTGTTTCAATACACTGCAAGTTGATGTTAATTTCTAGATACTTAAAATCAGTGTGAGTCTAAACTACAGTAAATGAATATACAATATAACAATAAAGCTTAACATAAAACAAAGGAGTGTGTTCAAATGGATTTAGCTGTGTGATTTCAGGGGGAGAGAATCTAAAGATACTTGAAGAAGGTCAAGGGAATCAACAAGATTTGGTCAAGGAATTTGTCTGCTTTAGGAAACTCACTGACCACCTGCCCCAACAGAGGCAAATGGTAGGATTTGAAGGTGGGAGCTTTGGGGTGGAAAAGTGACACAGTAGGACCTGTAACTACAGGAGAGCAATCACGCTGGTTGACATACTAGAAGGACATGATCAGTCCTCCCTTGTACCTTGACTGGTGGTGCTGTCCACTGACCAATTACAAACAAACCAAGAGGGCAAGGGAGACTAGCAACTGAGCATAGACACCAGTTTCCAGGGTCCTATAACAGACAGAGAAGAGCAGGCACTTGTCATCAGGGTGGGGGTGGGGGTGGGAGGGAGCATCTGAGAAATAGAGAACAGTCCGGTAGCTTATACCAACTGACATCAGATTTTATCCCAAGATGCAACATGAGTAAGTAAAATGAACAGATCTTGATTCTAGGGAGATACGGACCTAATTTTTGTCTGCTAGTGGTGATGAATAGGGAGGGACCTTAGAGAAATCTTACACTCTCTGACTCTTGTTTCTTTATTGGGGAAACAGTGTGTTACTGGGAATTCTTGACAATAGATACTCAAAGAAAAGAGCTGGGCAAAGTGCTTGACTTATCTCATGTGTTTGATATCTGTTGGTTTCTTCTCATTAGCTCTTTGTTAGTTGCCCTTGAAATGGCAAGATGCCTGCCATGTGGAGGCAGGAAAACCAGTGTGATCATGTTTTATTACTGTGTTCCTGTGGTGTCCCCTGTTGATTCGTACCTGGGATGATGAGAGATGACAGGACCAATGTTGGCCCTGGAACCTTGTTTATTGAGTCTTTCAGTCAGGGGATTAGGCTGGTGTTCTTAATATGATGTGGACCCATCAGAACTTCTTGAGGACAAATCCAATTTCGCCCCATCACATGGCCATCGGTCCTTAGGTAGCTTCTTCCTTCACTGGTGTGCAGATGTTCAACAACTGTCCTCCACCCTGTGTGAACTAAGTGTTGACAATGTTAGGTGTTTTTGCAAGAACTCAGGAAACTCTGTTCTTGATAGGCTGTTTGTTCCTTTACAAAGCTCTCCAAGAATTGTCATTTACTGTGGGTGACATTTAGAAACAGGGGAGGATGAAGGTTTACTTGTGAGTTGTGTGTCTGTCCTCACTCACATGTATGGGGTACACGTGTGTGTATGTACACATGGGCGTCAGAGGACAACTTCAGAAGTTGTTCCTCTTGGATGTCTTTCCCATTTTGTTTGAGACAAAGTCTCTCACTGGCCTGAAACTTTGCAAGTAAGCTGGTATTCCTGGCCTGTCAGCATCCAGGGACCAGCCTGTCTCTGCCCTCCATCTTGCAATTACTAGGATTACAAGCACACGCTACAGCACATGGCTTTTCACATGAGTCCTGGGACTCAGACTCAGATCCTCATGTGTGAAGGTGAGCACTTTACAAATGGAGCCTTCTCCCCACCCTACTGCTTACAAATCTTGACTGGCTTCTTGGGAATCGTGCTGAGGACAGGAGAGAAAAAGGTCACAGTGAGCATCCATTTAAATAGTCATTGCTTCAATCTGGTTTCCAGGGGATGAGAATAGGCCCTGAGTCTCACAGCCAACTTCCACTTTTGGAAAGCGGTATCCACTTTTCTCAGCTGAAGAAACTGAGGCACAGAGAGATGGGATTGGCATGTTTGCTGCCAAAGGCTGAGCCAGAGACCACACACCTACCTGAATCAAAGCACAAAGCCTTGTCTTATCTTGAGGCAGTTAAGGAGAATCAATTGGAGTGTTTTCATAGAGCCATGATTGTTTAAAAAATTAAAAAAAAAGACAAGACTATGAGTTTCCTCATGAAAGGAGTGAGTCTTATTCATCTCTCACTTCCCATTGCTTCCCACTGCCCCTACCGTAACATGGGTGACTGATTCATGTTGTTGAATGAAAGAATGATTGACTGAATGAATCATCAATTCAAAGATATTTTTGTCTCCATGTAGCATTTTTCTAATGCATATTTATATTTCATATGACAGCATTTGCAAATTGCATAATATTCCCCTTCAGCATGACTCGTGGTGTAGAAATACTTCCATATGCTAGATGTTTCCCCTCATTTGGCTGAAGGTGAAAAGAAAGAACTAAGAAAAACATCACATGGTGGCTAGGCACCCATATAAACACAAGTCATATAGCATGTACTGTCCACAAACAGTGTATTTTGGAAGGGCAGTTTTGCAAAAATAATATTGAAGTAGACATGCAGTTTGGGTTGGTGTGGGTAAGGAGAATGTTCTGGGGAAGCTAAACAGTCTTATATTAATTCAGTATGTTGTAGGAGGTAGAAGGAAGAGTTGGGTCCTGGGGCAATGCCTGTTTTCAAAATCAGGCTCTACTATTCCATGGCAGCATGGCTGCTGTGACATATTCAATGCCTTTGCACCTTAATTCAGAGAGTCTGAAGTAGAGGAAAAAATTCACTGTTTTTCTGATGAAATACTTAAAAGAACTGAATTAATATAGAAGTGATTAAAATAGTGTCATACAAACTGCAGGGATCAAGAAATATTATTCAGAGTTCTATGCACCCCAGCCCAGGAGAACCCACCCCCTCCATCACCACTGCCCCCATCTTAGTTCAGGATCCCTTCCAGTTACTTTCCCCTCACTGGAGTGAGTCTTTGAAGACTGACACTAGACCCGGGCCTTGGCATTTCAACTTCAAGACAAAATACAGTCCTCCGAGTGACCCTCAAGGCCCTGCAAGAACTCATTCTCTTCTTCTTCCCCTTACCCCATTTCTCCTTTCTCCCACTTGCATGCTTTACCAATGAATACCAATGAAAGTTTGGATTAGAAGTGATACCGAGCAGGTGAATGATAATAATACTTGAGTGTAAGGAACGAGGTGATTACTCTGCCAATGGGCTTATGGGAAGCTTAAAAAAGGGACTTATTGAAGTTGCTCTCTAAGAAGTAACTTGATGTTTGTCAAAGAAGAAGAATTAAAAGATGATCGGAAGGATCACCCAGACTGAAGAAAGGATTTGTTCCTGGCGCCAAAAACAAGGTGTTGCTATACAGGCACAACTGGCTGGTGCTGCCTGTGCTGCAGTGAGCTAGGAGATGCTTCAAGGTTGGTATGAGGGGAGCATCATCTGGATTCCTTGCATCTGGCTTAAGTAGCTAGGTGAATAGTGAAAAATATAATGTAGATAAGGCATATGCCTCCATATCCCGTGTGTGTGTGTGTGTGTGTGTGTGTGTGTGTGTGTTTTGCGTGGAAACAGTATCTTTTTTGTACACATGTATCAAAGTTACCTAAGAATACTCTGTACTAGGTTTCAGACCACATCCTCACTCTCTTCCCCTCTCAGCAAATGGTTTAGCCTTCTGTGATTCCTCCCTTTCGTGTCCAATTTGATTCGTCAGCAGACTCCTGGGGCATTTACTTCAAAACACAGCTAGGACCCAATCACTCCTTAACACCTGCATGGGCACCACTATCATCCAGCCATCTGTCACTGTGGGATCACTGTGTTGGCCTCTAGAACTGCTTGTCCATTTTCACCTTGCTCTCTTTCATCCTTTCCTCAGCACAGCAGTCAGTGTGGCCCCTCAAAGAGAACTCAGATCATGACTCCTTTGCCTCAAGCCTACTGAAGACAAATCCCTCCACATCAACTCCCAGGTATTTACTCTGGTGGTCTGTATGACGCATCCCTCTCCACCCCTGCCATCCAGCTCTCTGCCTCCAAGGATGCAGTCTTCTGCCCCAGCCTTCTCTGGAACCATTCTGCCATGCTGAAATCCTTTATATTCCTCAGACATGGTCAGTCTACTTCGTAGGAGCTCCTGGGATGACTTTTCTGTGGATACCAATCCAGTCACCTTCCTCACTTCCTTGGGGCTTTCACGTCCTGGTCACCTGTTCAGTGAGCATCTTCTGACCACTTTATTCATATGAAGCGGGCTCCCTGACTGACCTTTTCTGATATGGTTTCACCTTTTGCATATACAGCCATCTACCGGATTCTGTCTTTGACCTTGGGAATGCATCTTCCTCCACTCGCCTGTTCCTGTAATAGACGTAGTGTGGAAGACCTGACTTGGATTATTTCCTGCTCTATTTCCCAGTGCTTTGAAAAGTGCCTACCCACATGTTACTTAACAGGCATTTGCTGAATGAAAGTATCTGGGCGGGGACTACAGTGCCCTGCGTTGCTGTGAGGAGCTGATGTTTAGGAGGCAAATCTGGGTTAAGGATTGATTGGGGAATCCTCAGCAATATAATGACAGCTGTATGGGTGTACATATGACAGATCAAGGAAAAGATCTTTAGTCAAAGCTTTAAAAAGACTAAATAATGAAGGCTGTAGATGGAACCAGAAGAGGTGAGTGTCATGGCTTGAGGGGTGGGGTAGAGACTTGAACTAGCTAAAATTGTTGGCCTCTAAATTCTTAGGGGTAGTTGGACCAAAAAAAAAGTCCACTTTTTTTAATTGAGAGGATTTACCAGTAAGATGCATATAAATTAGTTAATAGAAGGTGATAAAAAAATATAGGTTGTTGTGATCATTGAGACAAATATCATTATAATTATTAAAGTCTGAGAAAGAATCCTAAAAAATATATAAAGAACTGGATGACCATCACAGTGTACAAATGAACAGAAGTTTTGAAAGGAATCAAGGTAGCAGATCCTGTAGATGGTCTGGGACTGAGGCAAGCATGGTAAGGGGCATGCTGGGTCCCAGCGTACAGCTATTTAATAGGATCGTTTCACTTGAACCAAAAAGTTATAATCCCATATTTTAAAATGAGCTAATGTTTTCTGGAAAATAGCAATAATTGTCCCAGAAAACAATCAAATAAAAACAAAACAAAACAACACTTGGGCCCTCAATTGTGTCCAGCTGACACACGTAGGAACATGGTGACCCAAAAATTTGTTTCTTTCTGGTCTTTAGGAGATTTACTTGCTCACTAGTCAGAACTAGTTTGCTAGTTTTATGAGGGTAAGCTGTTGTGCAACTCTATTCAGCTGGCTCTGTGGGCGTTTATTTACAGATGGCTGCCATCTTGATTTATTGTCTGTCAAATTATAATTATTAAGGATGGGGTTAATTGTCATTTCAACCACCTGGTAATTACCCACTGTGCTTTCATGTGGTGACAAATCTGTCCTTTGGATCAAAACTGGAACCTTCATAAAATATTTCAGTTCCACCGTCCATCTCCGTTCCTGTCATGTTCAAAATAAAAGATTAGTAGAAATTATCAATACTTTCAAGTGTAATTTGTGGGCCACTAAGGGAAAGAATTACCAATTGTTTTAAATAGTTTTGAGTAGCAGGGCTTGTAGAACCAGAATCCACTGATGTGAGTTGTTATAATAATTGAAATTAAAATTACGAGGCATGCTCTTTCAAAGATTGGTCTAATAAAACCTTTTAAACAATGCTTCCAGTGTATTCCATGGTGCATCACATAAAATGATGATTTATGACCCTCAGCATTGTTTACTCCATTGTGTAGCAGAGCCATTTAGCCTGACGTCCCTTTGCACTTGCAGGACAGAACTCAGCAGAGACGGACGGTGGGGTTACTATCCTCTCTAAGCCTGTCGAGCTGGCCTGGGGCCATGAATGGGATGCTTGTTCTGTTTATCTAAGGAGACTGATAGAAGTGATGGAGATAATAGTAAGTCTACATTTCCTGTATGGGACATTTCTCTTTCCATTTTTGACACTCATACCTGTCTTTCCATACTTTTGCAGTTTCTGCTTTCCCCAGCATGTGCATCATCATGAAGGGACACCAAACCCAATACATTAGTCAAAATAGGAGCAAGAAAAAAAAAGGCCACACTTCAATACTTTTTCTTCTCTCAGAAAATCCACCAAGCAAGCACACTATATCCAATTACTTGTAGCTTTTATAAGAGACTGTAACAAAGAAGCTTGCGCCTACAGCTCCCCAATATTTCTTGGTAAAGTTGCCTTCAGAGTGACAACAGTCACATCAGAGTCCTGTTAGCCTCAGAGCCCCACTTTGCTCTTTGCTCAGCAGTCAGACTCAGCCTGGGCTGGTTTCTGCCGATGCTCCTCTTCAGCTTCAGAGAGGAGTCTATCAACTGTGTCCAGCGAGAACCTGTGTGCAGCTTCTGGTTCCTGTCTTCAGTAAGACTGCAAATGCATTAGTCAGGGGAGAAAAGTCACAAGTTAGAGGAGGGCCCAACAGTTTGTCACCAAGCTCAGCTGTTTCCAGATCTGTCTTAGGAGATCATGATCTGTTCTGTAGGATTTCAGCTTCTTGGGCAATTTTCTCCAGTCAAATGCCCCAACACGCCTTCCTCTGCTCTTTCTCCCCTCACTTCTCCATGAGGCCATGGGAAAAAACTCTGTCTTTCTTGTAAGATCTTATCTCTGGTGCCTGCTTCTTACCTAGTAAAGTCCATGTGCTGCTGCCTCAGAGAGTTCTCGGCTCTTCTGTTGTTTCCTGCTACATTCTGAAGGATTTGTCCTGACATTCAGTAGCTTTTCTCATCTTCTCTCCTCCTATACCTCCACTCCAATGCCTTCCACGTTGGATGACATGTCATTAATCTGGAACATTCTTGCTAATTCTTCAAGACTCACAAGCCCAGAAGAGACTTCCTCAACGGAATCTTCCGTAATCACCTCCATCCCTCCAACATTAACTCTTTCTCCTTCTGTATTTACACTTCTTTATATTGATGCCCCATGACATAATACTGATTTTTTTCCTTATCGGTCTGTCTCTCTTCTAGCCTCTTTAAGGGCGGGATTTAGCATAGATTTCGTTGTTTTCATTATGAAGTAAGAGCTAAATAAATTGAATAAATTTGTGCTTCTTGCTTTGTACATGTCTTTTTCTAAGTTGAGTAGTTAGTATTTAGTATGTGCCACATAAACAGTTGCTGCTGGATCCTTGCAAAAGACTGCTTAAATCTTGGAAAATGGTACTGGTATCAACATTAGAATATCTAAGTAATTTTGTGGACAAATATGAACTGGTTTTATGGAGAAATCTACCTTTCCCCCACATCATAAATGACATTTGCTAATCTGAATAAAAGACTGTTAATCATATCCAAATGGGAAGAATAGAAGGCTTTGGGTTTTGTGAGGAGAAATTACTGTTTTTACTTTTGGTGGTTTTTTTTGCAAAATATTTAAGGTAATTGAGATGTTTTATGGACAATGAATATTTTTCAAAGTATGTTATTTATTTTCTCCCCTGCCCCCATTTTCTTCTACAAAGTCCAGCAATCTTGGGCAAAAATAGAAGACCACCTTCTGCAGAGAAAAAGTACAGAGTCCATCCTTGTGTAGAGAGTAGCCTTTTGATGGTAGCATGGGCCATCTCTTCCTCAACCCAAGATGATAGAGCTGAAGAAGGTTTTTGCAAACCTGTCACTACCTCACTGGCCACTCAGTCACTCTGAGTCACTGGTGTTTGTTGGCTGTAATGGCCCACCATGGGAACTATCAAGAGATAAATCATTAGTAGATCTATGAGGGGGCCTTTTCTTTCTTGATTGGGATTGTTCATGGACTGTCCTTTCTGAACTCAAATGCAGCTTCATATGAAACCTGTACTATGAAACCTACTCCTGTTTTCCCAATATCATCAGGGACTTTCCAAGCACAAAAGACAGCTAAGTTCTAGAGCAGCTTGAAAGTTGTCCTAATAGCGTGGATGACTCCCTGAGGCCCTGCCATTCTCTAGGAACCATTAATTACTGTCACGATGATTTATATGTATGCAGCCACTATCTTTTTATCAGAAAAGTAATGCTTCAAAGTTGAAATCTTTGTCCCTCCTACAGGAAACAACTGAATGAGAAGCACTTGAATGAGATGTGAGGACGTTACTGTGTTGGCAACATTTAGATTCCTTCCTTGTGTTCTCTACGTGTAATGTCTCTATGTGGACATAGACCCTAAAGAAGGGTGCAGCCGGGCGGTGGTGGCGCACGCCTTTAATCCCAGCACTCAGGAGGCAGAGCCAGGCGGATCTCTGTGAGTTCAAGGCCAGCCTGGACTACCAAGTGAGTCCCAGGAAGGGCGCAAAGCTATACAGAGAAACCCTGTCTCGAAAAATCAAAAAAAAAAAAAAAAAAAAAAAAAGAAGGGTGCAGAGAAAAGTGTTCAGTTTCTCAGTGGAAACCAACATCTGTCTCTCTCCTCTCCTTTCCACAAAATGAAGGGCCCTAGAAGACCGAGAAACAGCACTCCTATGCCTGGAGTGTCCCCTAACTTCTAGACTAGTCATAGTATGGTGAGAGGAATGTTGACCCAAGAGACAGCAGAGACCAAGTTTGGTCCTCAACTTCTACTGATCGACTGTTATCACCTCATTTTTCTGCATCCTTGACTTCCTCCTCTCCCCAAGGTCTAAATTCTCTGCAAAGTAGAGAACCAAAGGATGATGGATGAGTCACTTTGAGAACCTCTAAGACAGGCACACACCCAGGCACATATCTGCCAAGAAACCTCTTCCTACCACACTGGTGAGACGGCTCTCTCACTCCTTCTCTATGTGTGTTTATACTGATGGAAATATCACTCCATTCTTGGAAGTTGATTATAAAAATAATCTCCTTAGGAAGGAGGAAAAATTACACTAAAAGATACTGCTCACGGTATAGTTCCAATCTCAGCACAGGCCCAGTGGCCAATAGATGAATGGATTGGCACTATTTGTAGTGGTTTCAATGTCATGAGAACCACAATGAGTAAAGTCAAAGTATTTGCCCTGTGGCTTGCAAATACATCTGTGAACAAGAGGAATGTGAGGGGAGTAGCTGTCCATGGTGTACCCTCTGTGGGTCAGGCACTGAGCATTTACATTAATCATCTCATGTATTCTTCGGAACAGCCATGGGGACAGATACAATCACTGTAATTTATGGATTAGGAACACAGGGCTCAGAGACTTAGAGTCACTTGCCAAGCTCATGACTACAGTTGATGAGCCAGTGCTCAGAATTCAAACCTAGCTGGGTGGATTTTTGTTGTCATAGTTTACAGAGTCACTGTGTCTCTATGAACATTAAGCCACTGAATGCTTGGTAATTCTTCTTGGGGAAGTAAAAGGCTGAACTCCTACAAGTTTCTGCTAACCTTTTTTTCCAACAGATCAAATGTACAGAAATGGTCTTTGACATATGATTTTCAGTTCTTGTACTTTATGATGGTGCAGAAAGACTGGGCATTCAGCAGAAGCCTTGTTTTGAAGTTTGTTCTTTTCTTAGGTTAGCAGCATACAGCACGATGCCTTTGTCATGCTGGCTGGCGCACTGAGTTACAGCTCCCAATTAGCCTTGTTTTTATGAGTAGAAGCATCCATCCTATGCATTGTAGAGCACTGTGTTGCTGAGCTGTGATGCTAGGCAGGAAGGATGAATGAAACACATTCTTGAACCTATATAGACTTTTTTGGGATGTAACTGTACTGTAAGTCATGGGACACCCTGTACAGCCTTACTGTATGTGTGTTTTGATTTAAGAATCTACCACTTAATACATGTGGTTGATTCATTCCCATTGAACTCATGGCCAATAGTTCTACTATTTCTGAATAAAGCTTTTCTGGTACATGTATTATTTATGTGAGGCATATCATAGCCTCTAACACAGAGACATACCAGACATTTCTTACAAGCAGAGACTAGGGGAGCAGGCCTCTAACCCCAGCTAATCAGGAGACTGAGGCAGGAGGATCAAAAATTCAATGGTATAGCTCAGTGGAAGATCACTTGCATATCATGTAGGAGGACTGGGGTTCAGTACTCTGTACTAAAAAAAAAATAGAGGTAAGGAGAAAATAAAACACTATGCTTGGGGGGCAGTGAACTCACTAACAAAAGGGACAAAATGTGAAATACATGGCATCAAACATATCACAAATAGTATTCATTTCTTGAAGCCGAAACAGAAAAAAGACAATATTACTTCATCTGGGGACAGGTGCTTTGGCAATGCAAGGTTTCACTGTTCCCCATATGTCTGTAAGCAATTGCGAAGTCATTGATTTGGGGAGTTAAAAAAATGTAGTGAGAAAGTTAACAATTACAGAATCCGTGAGAAACAAGGATAGAGGACTCTACCCACTCACTCACGAAACAGGTGTGTCTGTGATACAACAGACACTGTTCTAGGTACTGGGGATCCAGCAGTTAGTAAGAATGGCATTTTGAGAAGGGGCGGCATATAAGAAGTGTACTATCATCAGTGGGTGATGGCAAACCGAATTGAGAGGGTTTGGGAGAGATAAGCGGCAGGTTTCCATTCACACAGGTAGTCAGTCCCTGGGGAATCTGACAAAGTGCCATCTAAACAGACAGTCAAAGGACTGACTTGGGAAGAAGCAAGGACATGGTGAAGCAGAGGCCAGTGTGGCTGGAGCTGAGAGAAGAGGTGGAAAGAGAAGAGATCACAGACAGTGATGTGGCAGAGGGTATCCGAACCTCATGAAACCCTGTGCCTCTAGACTTAGCTCTTGAATGGTCCATGGTAGGAAGTGTAGCATCAGCACTGGGATGCTTTGTAGGTTGTCACAAGGCCGGTAAAATAAAAACACTGTTATTATTTGACTCATGGGACAGAGCTAGGTATGGCCTCAAGAGAGGATCTTTGCAGAGTGGCAGAGGCTATGCCAAGGCTCTTAGCCCTCCCTGCTTCATCTGGGACAGGGTAGGGCACCCGAAACTGCCTGCTTTAGGAAAGTGACTGAAAATCAGCCTGGGCTTGGGTGAGATTCTAGGAGATAACATGGCCCAGGGCTGCAACACTGAGGACAATTTCATCAGCATTGCTAGTGCATCCCAGGCAAAGTCAGTCACAACAAACAAACCATCCCCAGGACAACAGCGGCAGTGACTGGGAAGCAAGACTACGGGCCAGTGAGCTGTGGAAAACTCTGCTCACTCCTGCAGAGCTCTGCTTGCTGAGCTGGTCCCAGTGTGAATGCCTCGAACTCCTCTGCAGCTCCAACTCCTAAGCCTCAATCTTCTCAGCTACCTGAGAGGGAAACTGAGGCCTAGACAGGGAAAGCGGCAGGCCTCTGAATATCAAAGGAGTAACTGACCAGGGTGCTCAGTGAGCTCTAACATCAAACTGCCGCCCTGTATGGTTAAAACTACAATTTAGGAGAAGAAATTTGACTGCTCTATTCAGTTTGGAAAACACAAAACAAAACAAAACGACATTGATTGGTTTGTCCAACTGCCGTGTTCACATTTCCCTCAAAGGCTGAAATGACCACGGCAGCACGTGCTTTCTGTCCAGTTCAGTGAGTTGGATTTCTTTCTTTATTACATATTTTTGTTGTTACAACCTGGTCATTCAACATCTGGCTCTGAGTGTCCTGTGGAAATGTGCATGGCTATAATATGAATCAGTCCCAAGGGAAATGTTCCCAGTTAACCAGTGTGGTTACTCTACATGGAAAACAGTTGAGGAGAATTAAAATTCTATCTCTGCTCTTCAGATTGCACTGGGACATGCCTACTTTGGTAGCTTCCTGTGTGGAAGCCTGTGCAGGGCCCTGTGGATACAGGATTCTGCCCCCATGACAGATTGACTCCCCCAGGGAAGTCGAAAGCACTTGGCCAGCCAGGGTCAGTGGAATGCTTGTTAGCCATGAGTCTGAGACAGGGGTAAGAAAAGGGTACTTGATTGGTTGTGCTTGGTCGTATTTTGGTGTGAGTACTTTCATTATAGTGTATTTCAAACTCCCGACAGCGAATACATTTGCAGAATTCCTGGAAATGTGAAATTTGCTTTCACAGACATCTCCCGCAGTCTCAAGCACACTCTGAAGCTCTCTGAAGAGAGGGCTACTGACAGGAAAGGTCTAAAAATACCAGACTCTGAGGAGATGGGGGAGACAAAGTGCTTGCACAGCAAAATATGAGGGCCGGAGTTTGATCCCCACATGGCCCTGGTTGTGCATTTGTAATCCCAGCACAGGGAAGGTGGAGACAGTGGATTCCTGGGGCTTGCTGGTCAGCCAGCCTACCTAATTGGTGAGTTCCAGACCATTGAGCTATCATGTCTAAAAATAGGTGAACGGCATTCCTGAGAAACAGCGCCAATTTAGTTTTTGTCGTGCTTATTTTGTTGTTGTTCTTTTTTGTTTCAGATAAGGCTTGTCCAAATTGAATAATTCTCAGTTTGTTAATGTTTAGCTGAAAACACAGGACTCAGAAACAGAAGTGATCTCCCTGGAAGGGCCTGCTCTGTGGGTACGTGTGAGTGTATGTGTATGGGTGTAGGCGTGGGTATGCATGCTCCACGTGAGTATGGAGACACAACCAAAACCACACATTGAACATTGGAAGAACTATCGCTGGTATGGGAATTGAGAAACCAAGGAAAGTTAAACACAGGGCTTTCTGGTCTTTGTTATCAATCTCCAAGGGCTCTGAAGTCCTTCCCAAGAGCACTAGAATCTAAATAAACAGGCTTGGCAAAGTGTCTAGAACAGGGAACCTGATGTGAGCCCAGAATGTTCTGGTAAAGCTGCTGGAACAAGTCAGGGTTCCCCGGTGCCTTGGGGAATAGTCTTCCCAGAAGCTATAAAGATGATGTGGGGCAACCACTAGGTGGGGCTGTGGCCGTGGGGACTCCAGGGGCTCTTTCACTGGTGTTGGAATTTCTATCTCCTTATTTCCACTCTCCCCTTCTCCGTTTTTCCTCTCTCCATCGGCGCTGACTCCTGTAGCTGTCTTTGCTGAAGAAACCTGGGTTAGCCACCTCCTCGCACACAGATCTCTACAGCTTGCTGCAGCAGGGACCCTATCCAGGAGCCCCAGCTTTCTCCGGCTCCAGTAGACCCTGGGTGGAACGCACAACTCCGCTTTTCCCCACTCTTTCTTTGTTTCTTTTCTTTTCTCTTCCAACATTCTCAGCTCCACTCTTCAGTCTGAAGACGGGCAAATAAACAAATCGAAACTGAAATTGAACGTTGGCCCCAAAGTGAGGACATCTGGGAGGCTTGTAGGGAAATTTACATGCTTGCTGGGTTTCCGGTTACATATTTTGTGTTGCCTGGTAACCGAGCCCACAGTTCACTTTCATGCTTTCTTCTCCCCCCACCCCCTGTTTATAGTGTAATTACTGCCGTGACTTCATAATCCCCCAGTGAACAGCTGTCAGGGGGGCCTAACTGCTGAATAAACAGAGCTTATAATCTCTCCTCCACTCGTTGGTTTACTAAATAGATCAATATTTGGTTTGTAGGCACAGAGATTAGGAGGTGGAAGCGTCTTTTGAAAAAGCCTGTTGGCTTCTCAGGGCCTCCCAGCACACCTGAGAATGTGGGAAAGAAAAATCCGGTTCACATAGAAAAGAAGGGACTCATCCCAGACCTTCACCTGCTGGAGGTTTCCCGAGGAGCACCTTTTCTTCAGGAGGGCAGCCTCAGTGGGGTGATAGTTTAGGCTCTTAATTCTAACTCCCAGAGAATCTATTTTCTTCTCCCTCTACCTCCCCCCCCACCTCTCTCTTTTCTTTCTATCCCCCATCACATCCTTTTTAATCTTTCTAAATGGATATTATAGCCTCAGGGACTCCAAGAAGATTCGTGGATAAACAGGAATTAAAGCCCCTGAAATGTCCCTCCCCTCCCACCGTCTTCTCCACCCCAAATTCCAGGTTAGAGACTCCATCAAGAAAGCAGCCTCTGAGGGTTCTTTGTCCAACTCAAGGTCTGGGGTGTCACTGTGGGAAAGGGTAGGGTGATTTTTTTTTTTTTTTTTTTTTTGGTTTTTCGAGACAGAGTTTCTCTGTGTAGCTTTGCGCCTTTCCTGGAACTCACTTGGTAGCCCAGGCTGGCCTCGAACTCACAGAGATCCGCCTGCCTCTGCCTCCCGAGTGCTGGGATTAAAGGCGTGCGCCACCACCGCCCGGCGGGTAGGGTGATTTTGACCTTTGATATATGATATATGAAAGGAAAATATGGCTGAAAGGGTGGAGCCCGGCTGGAGTTTCAGAAGCGATGTGTTCTAAACCTGGAGCTTGCTCTGGGATCTGGGACAAGTCCTTTGTGGATCTGTTCGCCTAAGACATGGTCTGGTGGATCTCAAGGCTTCTTCCAGAAAGGAATGAAGCCAAGTCCAACTGAGGCCCCAAAGACAGAGGCAGCTCTATAGCGCTGCCCTGTCTTCCTGAAAGGGGGGTTAATTCATTACTGTGATCATCAGAGGAGACAAGGGATGAGCATACCTTCATCAGGTCATGGTCCTTGTGTGTCTCTTTAAAGCTAGCATTGTTTAATTTCTTCTAAAGCCAAACACACAGAGAAGAAAGGCTTGGATGTAAAAATTGGGCCAGAAAGAGAAGAGTAGTAGTCATAACCAACCTAATGCCTGTGCTGCTCTTTCACAGGCTGTGGAGCTCCCTTCCCGTGTATGGTCCCGGGTAGTGCACACATCCACCTTCACAAAAGCAAAAGTGCCACATTTATTCAACTTTAGAGGGAGCTGCTCACTGTCCTGGTGTTTCATTATATTGTGTCAGTGCATTATTTTCCCTGTGTTGCAAATCATTGATGTTCAGAGGTCATCATGACTATTGTTCAGGGTCACTGTGCAGGTAAATATTGGGCCCTACTCATGTGGATCTAGTTATACATTTTGCATTTTCTTTCTGGGCCACAGAAGTGGCTGATCAATATGGAAAGAGAATCAGCAAACTGATCTAGAGGAGTTAGTGATCTAGAGGAGGCAAAGTTAAGGACCTAGAGGAGGCAAGGGACATTTACAGAGCATCTGATGCCCCCTCACTGATGTCTTGCAATAACATAGTGCCTGCTGATTCATTCATCTCCCAGAGCAAATAAGAGTCTCTGTGAAAAAGAAAACCCTGCAATCGGCCTTTGTCTATGGGACATGATGAGACTTCTTTGACAGTGATACAGAAGACCTGCACACATAGATGTGTCCCATGAAGACCCTTCACCCAGAATGGAAGGGGTGGAGTACTGTGTCTTAGTGTGGGTGAAGTCGGCCTCAGACACTCTCCAGAAATTCAGTTTTTGGCTTTGTGCAAGGATGAACGCCAACATCCAATCATTCTTCTGCTGTCCTAGGCTGGTAGCTTTCTCTTTGAAAGATGGCACAATTTCACTTCAGTTTCATATAGATCCGTGTGTAGATCTGCACCACGATAACATTCCTTCATGTTAAATCTGTCCAAGACAGCTAACTTGTTTCCAAGATCTAATTTTGTACGTGGGAATCTTGCCTTGCCCTGATTTCCAGACCCATAGGCAGGCTTGGCAGGCTGTAGCTAGGAAAGGCCCATGCTTTACCCTGCTGCCCTGAACTAGGCATCCTCCTTCTTGGTTAGGCAAAAATTGCCTGCTTGTCACAGGTGCTTTGTAAAGCTCCTTCTGATTGATGGTTTCCTGGATATCTCAAAACCCATATTTATTTGCTCACAAATCAAATGCACAAAGAGCCCATTATAACAACTTGTGATATCTATCTACATAAATATATATGCATGCATAGATACAAGTATATATACATATACATATATATACACACACAAATATATATACTAATACACACAAGCCCATATATATGTGTATATATGCATACGCATGTGCGTGTGTATGTGTGTGTGTGTGTGTGTGTGTGTGCGCGCGCGCGCGCACGCGCACGCGTTTAAAGCCCTAAAGCTTAAACTCCATCAGCCAGGACCCTCAAGCTATAGTGTACATCCAACCACTGACTGGAAGGCTTTTTCTGAATACATCCTTAAATTCCTGGTTACTTGACCCAGAGCTTGAGAATCTGTGCTTTAACCTGTCCCCAGATGACATTTTCCACACTTGAGGAGGCTCTTGTCTTCAGAGTCCACCATCATCACGTGAGTTCCTGGAACCACTGGAGGCTAATTTTTAAATTGTCTTTCCACATTCGTTACTGCTGTTTGCTGTTGGTTTTGTCCTTTCTGCCACCAAAGGGTTCTGGGACTGTCTGTCTTCTCATAAAAAAATATGAAATGGGTGATTTTATCTAGTGCCATTTTCTATATCCCACTGCAGCCTTATCACGACATCCAGTACATGTGCAAGGATCCCTACTCTACTTTCTGACTCAGAACTTTGCATTTTTGGATGCTCTTCCTGGCCCAGAAGACCTCCCCAGTGGTTTCTGAATTCAGGACAGAGTAAAGTGGAGTATGGCCCCTGTAGGACCATCCCCCTCAAAAGTTACCCAAGAGCAGATAATTTGCTTTCTCTTCCTATAATTTTAAAACTTCTAGAATAAACTCTTTCCCGAATTTTGTAATGTCAGGATCTGTTTTTAAGATTTCTCTGCCAGCAGATAAAGGGGAACAGGAAGACAGAGACACAGAAAGGCTCTAGTCAAAATCCTCTGAGTATGGTAAACAGGGGTAGAGACCCAGGCCAGACTTTGAGAAGTACCTGGGAGACTCTTACACAATTCTAATATTCACAGATTTCCACAGAGCTGTCCCACTGAGATTGCTCAGGAAGAGCAAACTCTTGAAACTCCAGGAGACTCACGGACCCCGGATTTCCTGGCAGGAATGTTCTGGTGGTTACTGCTCCATTCTGATTGTGTGCCTTGGCTGTTCTGTGTCTTATCCAAGAGGCACACAGAATAGAGTTAGGGTTATCATTTTATAAGTGAAGAAAGTGCTCTAAGACAAGATCATTCATCAACCATCTCATAGGATCATTGGTCATTTATTCATTTATTTAAGTATTGTTTTATAGTATTTACTATGGGCATGTACATATTGAGAGTGATGATTTATATTATACATGCTCAGGTTTTCAGTGAGTTAGATAAACTCTAAAGGAATATAAACTCACATTCTCAATAATAGCTAGGAAAGAATGTTTTACTCAAAGGAGAAGAGAGGAGGCCATGATAGGCTGAGTGAACCTAGAGGCTAGGAATGGTTTCCTTGGGAAAGGCTAGGTATGTATAGATCAGCAGGAGATGACAGGGAGAGAAAAGCAGTCTCCAGGAGTGTTGGCTGCATGAGCATCCAGGTCTGGACCACTTCAGGGCTCTGGGCTTTCCTCCACACTTCAGCCTTCTTTGTTACCACTCTGGAAAGGTAAATGGTATAGCATGAGTGCACACACACACACACATACACACACACACACACACACACACACACACACACACACACACGGGGGGGGAGGGAAGGAGGGAGAGAGGGAGAAGAGAGTTAATTGACTTGGATCAGAGATGAACTCATTCCTTAGAGCTGTGCCTGAATGTTGCTACTCAAATCTTCCTTTCTTCAGGATGCTCAGGATGCTTTAAATGACATTATCTCTGACTATTATCTTGTCAGAAGAGATTTCCCAGAATCACCTGACTAAGGGTGGTCCTTCATCACAGCAGTGTGGAGCAGACTGGGGAGTTCTGACAGTGATTCACATGACATGAGATTCCAGAGCCCAGAACACTTCGGTGCCTTCACCCTCTCTTGGCCTCAGTCATGTTCTCCCTTTTTGATGTTTGAGATAGACTAGAGGAAGCCTTTAGATGCTCTTCCATGTTATCCAAAGCCTTTTAGCTTGCAGTATTTGTAGACCTTAATATTCTCCTTTCAAGAACATTCAATTTTGAGTAGTATGGGGGAATCTGTTTTTATCCTACATAGTATATCACCAATATCAACTAGCATGATACCTCGAGCATCTATACCAATAACAATCAGTGGATATTATAGAGAACTCTCTCACTCTTGCTAACATGTTAGTCCACCTCTTAAACTCTGTGTGACAATCTCTGGCTTTTGCTTGGTGTTGTAAAGATTTGTAAATTTAAATATGTGCACATGTGTGTGTTTGTGTGTGGGCTCGTGCACATGAGTGCAGGCTCACGAAGAGGAAGGACATCAGCATCCTATACTCTGGATCTGGAGATGTGGGTTATTATGAAGCTGACAGACATGGGTGCTGGAAAACAATGTCGGGCCCTCTACAAGATCAGCAAGTGCTTCTAACCACTGAGACGCTCGCTCTCCAGCCCACTTCCCAGTGTTCCAGGTGAAAATAAGTTGATTAAGGAACTAAAAGTAGTTGGAAACTGCATATTCTGATCTTGCAGAAACAACAGAAGAGTGTTGAGTCAGCTAGGGGTGAAGTAGATTTTGCTGAGTACTAATAACAGCTACTGGTTTTTAAGGTCCTGGCATCACCAGATAAGGTGACAGGTGTTTTACTTACTTTACCTAGGGTCATTTATTCAACTTCAATTTTAAAGAAAAGCACCAGTACTCAGAAAAGATGAGTAACATCTTGTCAGTCAATTTGTTAGTGAATGGGATTCAAGGCTCCTGAATCTGAAGACCATGGTATTTTCCAGCATTACAGTGTGGTGAGGCTCTGCACCCATCTGTGTTCCCACCTATAAAATGGATAAATCAATATACACCCCTATGTAGTCCCTGAAGGAATGATGGAACAATAACTGTTATTAGTCATAATAGTATCTTTACTGTGTGTAGAATGTCAGCCTCCAAACTGTTTGTTGTGTATGTCCAGAGTCCCACGTGAGTGGCACAACAGCCCTGTTACCTGGGTGTCATCAGTCATGTCCATCTTCCAGGTGAGGAAGCTGAAGCTCACAGAAGTAAGGTGATTGGCCCAAGGTCACAGCCCTGGAGAATGGTAGTGCCGACATCAGTGTTTGGCCACCTCATGTCATCTGCCTTTCTAATTACTAGGATAACTGTAATCCGCCGGAAGTTGCCCATGGGAAGGAAGGACTTGGTATATAGTAATTCACAGGTGGTTGTTATCTCTGATGCCATGCTTGTCATGAGTCTCCAAGGGACAACTGTGGAGTGTGGTCCTTTTCACCCTCAGCTTATCTCCTTTCTCCTATGAGTTCAACCACATTCTTCATCTCTTGGCCACTGGGACAACATTATTCTTCTCAGGGCTCCCTTGGGATATCATGGCTCTTGGAAACCATTAGGTCTGGGCTTTATCATGTGCTGGGTTCTCTTCTCTCTTGAGTGGCTTGGAGGAAGTTGGAAGTACTCAGAAATTTAATTAACGTCTTAGAACCATGTAGTGAATATATTCATTACATTGTTCTCTTATGTAAATTGACATGAGAGCAAGCCCTTGGAAAGCTGGATTATAATTAAGAATCTTCCAAATAGATGAGTGAAAGCTATTGGAGGAAGGGTAGAGTAATCAGTCTGGGGAGAGGAGAGCTATTTACTGGATCTGGTGAAAATGAAGAGCTCACAGCATCAGGACCAGTGTGGAGAAGGTTTTTTCATTGCTAGATAGTCTTCCTGAGTCTCACAAAGTCAAACTTGGACATAGGAGCTGTTTATTAGGACCCTGTGACTCAGGAAATAAAGATGTTAGGCAGGACTTAGGAATGAGCTCACTAGGATAGGTAATGGTTTCAAAGGACAAAGAGTGCAATAAGAAATGAAGAAAACAGTTCAAATTAGAATGGGCACAGGTGGCCACAGTCTTGGTTACAATCTACAGGATAATGCAAAGGGAGAGAAGGTATCTTCTCAGAGGAAGGAGACTAAGTAGCATCATTTCATGTCCCCTGCTTCCCAAAAGTTAGATTGAAGATTGAGCCCTCCCAACGCCTCTGCAGATTCTCTATGACAGATTATTAAACTAAAATAATGTGCCAATGGGGAGGGAGCTGTGAACATGTCATGCTCTCAGGAAAACTGTGAGGTAAGGCTTTCATTTTATGGACATTGAGAAATCTTGGGTGATCGTGGGGTTCAGATTGAAAGAAACCTTGGAGCTGAAACAATTTGGAGAGATTCTCACAAGCTGGGAGGTGCATTTGTTTTTACCAACATGAGAGTAACAGAAACCAAGTACAGAGCTTTACAGAGACACTTGAAGAAAAAAAAATCAGCATTTCTGCTTCCATACTCTCACACTTGTATTGATTATCACCCACTGAGAAGGAGGTACTGTGTTGAACTGTACAGAAGGAAAAAGAAAAGCATGTGTGTCAAGCATGTACCTCCTCCATTTTGCTTAGTCCAATGAGCGGGATTTGGAGGGGGGGGGTGTCTCTCTAGATTACAGGAAGGAAACCATGGCTTAGCACAAGTAAATTGCTCCTGATTAAAGAACTTGCAAGTGGCAGAAACTGAATTCAAATGCACAGACACTGAATTCCACTCTCAACTACCCTGAAAGCCTCCCAAAGTCTTTTTCCTGTCTCTAACTCTTTTCTCTTTGCCTGGAATATCATTCATCCACATGTTTATTCATCCAACAAATATTTGCAGGACACTCACCACGTGTCTGAGAATTGGCTTAGCACTAGGAAAATTCATCGATAGGAACATGTGGCTACCCTCCAAAAGCAGAAAAATCTAGGGAGGGACAGGTATGGGCAAGAAGAAATCAACACAGTGTGGCATGTTCTCTGAGTAAAAACCAGACAACACACTGCAAAGCCAGAGCTAATGAAGCAATAAACTCTACTAGCAGCTGGGAAGACAATGGAAGATGAGGAGGGGATGGAGAAAGGACATTGGAGAGGGCGTTTTGGAAATAATATGTGCTAACATTTATCAGGCTGTCTGAAAAGTAACCCTCAATGGGAAACAAAGAATTCACCTAACAGATGTCCACTGGGAGGCTTCTGTATACCAGCATCACTTCTGAGATGATCGATAGGGCTCAAGTCCCTACCTCATGACCTTGTATTTTTGAGCAAGAGTTGGTTACAAAATAATGAAAAAGTCTAAAACACAATGACAAATCACGAGGAACGCACAGAAGAAAGTGAAAACCAACAGGGAAAGTGGTGTTTGAGCTCTCTATCCAGAGAAGCCCCTGCTGAGGCCTGTGGGATTAGAACAAGGCTTCGAAGACACATCACGCAGCTCATTGTGGAAGAAGATCAAGGATAGGAAGGTGGGTCAGAGAGGAGGAGGTGAGCCAGAGGGATGGAGTCTAGGTGAGATAGGGCCTTAGAAGCTATGGAAGATGTAGGGAACCAGTGAATCAATTTGTGTAGTTATCATTTATTGTAGAAATGTATTACTGGACAAAAGGTTGTTCAAGACACATTTAGCGTACAGTTACTTTTATAAATCAAATGTAAAATAAAATTCACATTAATTGTGACTGAATGGGCTGGCTTCTCCCATCCTCAATTTAATCAAAATGGATTTCTTATCTCATGTTGACACATTCTGAAGAGCCTGTGGGATATCTGGGCACCCACAAGAAGCTGATCATTTGAAGAAAATCTGAAGTTGGGAAAATACGCAACCAAATATTTTAGATGAAACCATGGGAAAACCAAAACCAAAAACTGTCACTGGCAGTTCACTCTGGCTTCTTTTCCTGAAAGACAGATAGCATTATCCAAATGTTCCTGCCTTGAGTTTGGCTACCAAAGCCTGGAACCAAAAGGCCCATTTTTCTCTTGTTCCGGAATGTTCGCTGTGGCCTTTCTAGATATAAACATAGATCATGGATATGGCCTTGGGGCCATTCACAAATGTAAAGAGGCCTGAATTATACAACACACATGAAGTGGGTTGAAATCCAAGTCTGCTACACACCTATTGTGAGAATCATGCCCTGATCCTTGGCTCCGACTCTGCTCCCTGGTAGTTTCAGAGACCTGGATATTACAAGGGCCTAGGCTTCCTGTTGTCACTAGCAGACTGAGCCAACATGGAGGCGTGGCAGAGGCTGTTATGGTCCTTTGAGAACTATTAAACCAAGCCTTTAGCAAAACAGGAGCTAGGGGAAGGGAGCAAGAAGGGAAATCCTTATTGTTATCCAGTGGTGCCAGGTTTTTACCTAGGAGTGACCAAACAGTGTGGATTTCCCAAAGATCAGGAAACGTTGGGGGATGGAGGTACCAGCCACCCGACTCCCAGTTGGCCTCACAAGCCTCCGTCCTCTCAGTTCAGACGATGATCAGATGGTGATTGAAAGGCTTTCCCCCAAGCCAGCCTCCTCTCTTGCTACTGAGGATGAGGATGGAGGCTGGGCCCCAGCTAAGCAAAGCAGGTTGGTTTCTTGGCTGAAGAGTGAGGTCAGCCTTCTACTGGAAATTTATCATTAGTTCCCTCTCCTGATGTCCAGGGTAGAGTGGGCTTGTTCCTCACAGCTACAGTGTCTTCCCCACGCTCAGCCATGCCATGTGTTAAGTGGGTCAATTTTCCTCTTCTTTGGGGGATGTCTCTCTCTCTCTCTCTCTCTCTCTCTCTCTCTCTCTCTCTCTCTCTCTCTCTCTCTCTCTCTCTCTCTGAATATAACTCTCTCTAGCCAAAGGTGTCCATTCTCATCTCTGCTGTCTCTCTGTTTTCCCAATGCAGAATATAGCTCCCATCGGCATCCCCTTCCAACCACTTTTGGGGGAGTGGCTATTTGTCAGAAGACTGCTGTAAACTGAAATTTGTCTACAGTTATTTTCCCATGCACATTTTAAGGGACTTCTAATGTAATGGCTTCCTCTCACAAGCTCATAGATAAGTTACCCAAGCCACATCCTTTCCTTTACCCACATAGTCTGCTCAAGAGATTCTCATACCACCTGCCACCCCCAACACCCCATTTCCATGGGAAAAAAAGCAGCTGAACAACCCCTGTGGAGAAGGAATTCAAGGACTCAGAAAGGTTTTGAAATGTTCTAATGGCAGTGTTGGCTTTTAGAATTGATCTTGCCAGGTTGCCTTAATTCTGTGTTTTCATTAAACTTATTAGTATAATTTTAGACATGTAATCGCAGTAAAAAGTTTAAATGGCTTCTGACTCATTTTCTTAATATTAGACAAACACACATGACCTGCGTGTGGGCACACCCCCATCCTCACAGCCCTCACATACACACATCTTACTCATTTCACATGCTAGATTAAACTTTACTGTTTCTTACATGATCTTGTAATTAAGAGCATTCTCTTTGAAGAGACAATTATAGTTACAGACGGCAGTGAGCGGGAAGCTCAAAGCATGTTTCCTGGTATTAACCAAAAGCCACTGCATTACTGCTTAGAAATCTCACTGAAGTTTCAAAATAATAAAGTAAGAATGCTTATAAAAACGCCAAGAACACTTTGCCTGAAGCTGCTGTAATTATTCAAATAATTGGTGTGTCTCTGTGGGACTTCAGAATAGATCCCCTCTCTCCATCTACCTCCACATCCTGTTTGTAGAGCATTAAGGCATCCTGGTGTACAAAGTCACTCTATCTAGTTCTGTCATTACTCACAAGCAGGAAATCTAAGTGCCCAAGGGGAAAAAAATGCCTTGACCAGGATTCTACCGGAAGCTGGATGCAGAGCTGGAATTGAACAGTGGGACTCCTGAATCTCAGTCCGGTGGTCTCAATACCCACTCACCTTTTTATCAGCTCAGGCTAAGAGGTGTTTTTTTTTAAAAAAAAGGATGCTTCCTTGGACCAACTGATCTCTGAACTGGAGAAGGCTAGCTAAGGTTCTGTAGCTATAGAAACAGTTTATATTGAGATAGTCAATTATCTAACAGTAACATTAAAAGGAGTCAATGACCTTCAAAAGAGAAGGTCTCTCTGAGGCAGAGCTCATGCTTTATTTATTTTTGATAATACAGTACTCAGGTTAGTATTTTAAAACATGGAATGAGCCCCAAGTGCCAATACTGTAGGCATCACAGTGCTCCTGTGCACTATGGTATCCCCATTTTAAAGATAAGGATATCGAGGCTTAGGAAAAATTGCATCTTGGAGAAAACCACTTAGCTAAGATGCAGTGGGGATGTAGCTCAGGATGTAGCTCTTCTCAAGCTCATGTTTTTGAAAATGTTATGCTGATGTACTTCCACCAGGGCAATAGGTAGAAACGATAGCAGCAAATGGGTAATTAAAGGCAAACAGAACTGTCTGACCAGAGAGGTTCCTTATTGCTGCTAGTGTAAGAGGAGTCTGTTTATGCCTGTGGTGGGTGTTTTGAGAGATCTTTCTCTAGAGGAGAAGCATGGGTGGTCAGTTAGGGCAGAGCTTTTTAAACTGAGTCACAGCCCTGTATGGGGTCATGCATGTGCATGGATGAATCTTAAAATTTTTGACGTTAGTAAAAAGGTCTCTGAAAGTGCATCGAAAACTTATAACGAACCCAAGGTTTGGGTGGTAGTACTCAGCCATGTTGCATCTTAATATTTCATGGCAGCCTTGGTTCTAGACAGAGGACATAATAAGTTTTGCACTGTGCATGCCATTACCAAAGCATTGCCAGTAAACAAATAAAATACCTTGACTTCAACTGGAGATGATCGGTCTTAGGAACGGCAGTATTCTTACCATGCAAAGCCACCATCTACTCTTACAGACACACAATGGTTTAATTACAAAAAAACCAAACACTTCGGGTGTTTTCCTACAGTCAGCCTTCAGCATGTAAGCATAAATTTGTACACATTTGAATTATACTGTCTTAGAATGTTGGACTTTAAAAGTTGCTTTTTTGGTTACTGATCTGAGTTATTTAAATGAATTCTGGCTTGAGATCAGGACAGAATTTCCATCAGTTTTTGAAATAGCCCTAAAAAATGTTTCTGTCATTTTTTTGTATGTGTGTTTTGCAAAGTGATGTTCCCAGCCTTGACTATTCATTACAAAATCCAAATATTGATTGATTCTGTAAAGTGTTGAATGTGCTTTGTGTCTCACAGTATCAAATATTCTGCCAAGATTTAATTTGTTAGTGTGAAATAAACAAGAATGTCCACTTTATTAACATAAAAACTTGTTTTCATCTTTAACAAATGGCAAAATTGCATGTATACGAAAGGACTGTTGTTTTAAAGTAAATTTATTTACAGTTTTTATTATCACTAAATGTTTGATTTGTATATTATTTCATGGACCTCTATACCGGGAACTGAGTAAAAATGTCTTGGGGGAAAGAGACTGCAAGCTGAAAAGTTGAAGAAGTCCTAAGTTAGGGGTTATTTTCTTTGCATTCTATGGCTTCCTTTAGGATTGCACATGGCCTATTTCTTTCATGGATAAGTTATGCTAATGGGTGCAAGTGCGTGTATGTGCTCATGAGACATGCACAAAGGAACTTTCTGGGGCTTCCCTTTGGTGTTAGTGCTTATGCCTTCATCTCTCCTTAATCTTAACACCCTGGTTGGGTAAAATCGTATTTCCCAGAATCCCCAATTCTGCTTTGCTCTGTGGGGAGCCATAGCATTTATCGTTTGTCCAGCCAAATTACCTCATTGATTTATTGCATCTAGTCTTTCCTGCCTCCTCACCCCAACGTCAGCAAAATCTTAGTTTCACCAAGAAAATAAAAATGTAAGATTTACATCTACTGATCAAATTAAATACTTAGAACTCTTGCTTGGCGCTCAAGAGGAATTTACAAGTATTTCTTGAGTAAATGAGTAGAAGCTCTTAGAGCCACTTTAACGATTATTCATATTATTATTATTATTATTATTATTATTATTATTATTATTATTATTATGTGTGTGTGTGTGTGTGTGCGCGTGGTGTGCACATTTCCTGGAGCTGGAGTTACAGACAGTTGTGAGCTGCCAGGCATGGGTGCTGGGAACCAAACCTAGGTTCTGTGTAAGAGCAGCATATACTCTTAACTGCTTTGCCATTTCTCCTGCCTCTTTGGTTTTATTTTCTTAACATGGGAAGCATATGTAGAAAGAGGGTACCTACATCTTACTCTGGACCACCTGCTCCTGTATCTTGTCAGATGTCAAATAATATACAAGGCACAGAAACATTACAGGTGAAAATACTAGGGCTTGAACTGCGGTAGCACCAGCAGAAAATTTTTGATAGAAAGAATGAAATAGAGAAATTTGAGGTTCAAACTAGAGGCCTCAAGCTATTTTATGTGAAGGTGGGGTAATATTCCTTAGTGTAAATATGCCAGTCTGGGAATCAGAAAGTTCAATACAAATCCTACCAAGTCACATCTTTCCACCCCATTCACCATTTATCTATCCTTCACAATCTGTCTGTCCATCTATCTACCTACCTATCTCTCTGTTCTTCCATCTACCATCCACCTACCCACCTACCCACAGAACTAGCAGTCTTTCTCGTGATATTGCTACACCTCAGCTATTACAGGAGGTAAGAACATTGCCTTGGTTATGCTAGCAAGCCACCAAGTAGATAGTATACTCTAACAGTTAAGGCAGACAAGATTCCTGCAAACACTAACATTACACCATGATGAATATATTGAAGAAAATTAAACAGGAAAAAAGGAAAGGATTTTAAGATTCATGATTTCAAAATTCCTTCCTTGGCTTTAGTATTTGTAGATGCCATGAAGCTAATTCTTCATTTTAAAATTTTCCCTACATTTCAGCCACCCAAGAAATCCCAAATGAAGAGCAAGGAATATTAAAGACCTCTAATGACATTTTAAAATGTACTACCTCTTAATTTACCTTTTGATTTGATAAGTAGGTTTTAACTTAAAAATTAAGATCATTTAATTTAAACAATTTAAATCTAATGTAATTGTGACAATAAAATAACTTGAAATACTTTGCATATTGATTAAATAAACATTTATTGAGTACCTAGGAGGTGTCTGGCACTGTGCTAGATGCAGGGGCGGCCAAGAGGATAATATATTAGCCTTCCACTTGAGAGCCTGGATATCTCTTGGGACTACAAACAAACAGTGACAGGAAACGCAGCCAACTGGCAAGATCTTTAAGATAATGCTCTACGAAGTACTGAGAAGAGAAAGTGACTAACTCATGGGCGCAAGAGGAGGCCAGAGAAAGCCTCGCAGAAGGGCTGTTTTTAAGCTGAGTCTTAAGGAATGGGAAGCCCTTGCCTGTACTTACAATTTGTCTGTAATTGAACTAAGTCAAGATGATGCAATGTGAGCATTAATCACTCCACGAGTGTTCTTGATATGGGAATGGGTTAGCCGAGTTTGAAAAGAACACCATGGTCACTTAGGCACCCAACAAGCCATAACACGAGAGTGAAACTCTGCAGTTCTGAAAATATACAAGGAATGTATGCAACTTCCGTTTTTGAAATCAGTTTCGAAAAAGTCTAATCTCATTACAACCCTCGAGAAAGAAAAATGCAAAGTTCATACACATTTAATGAATGCCTTGCAATGTGCTTTCAACTTTGGGAAGTGAAGTCAACCTCTGCCAGAAGTGACTTACAGAGTTCTGGGTTCTTTTGAGTGGGTAACACCTTATTATCTCAGCAAATCCTGGTCAGAGGCCATTGTGGGGTGGGCGGTGAAGCTGGCTAGCAGGCCTTAACACAAAGCCTTCCTTTGAACCTAGGGATCATAGCTCAGATTCAGCCTATAAAATTAAAACCCTGCTTAGTCCCTAAGATGCCCACAAGGTAGAACCAAATTGTCTTCCATTTATGGACAAGGGAGCTGTGATGAGGGCAGAGGAAGTAGCCTAGCTTAGTCATAGAAATTCTGAGTGTTAAAAAATAAAACAAAATGAGATTCACTGGGAAGCTCAGGAATACTCCAGAGATAATTTATTTACTGACATCTCTTTGCAACACCATGAAAAGTGCTGCAAACAGAGAAACATTCCTAGTACAGGGGAACTACAGAATTAGTTTGGGGGTAAATAAGAACTTAAGAAAATGTGATTCCAGAGGGAAAGGCAAGCACAGCCCATCCTGACAAAATCCCTGAGTCCCACATTCATAGCTTCAAATGAGCAAGAAAGGCGAAGTATAGGAGAGAAAATGCAGAGTCTGATCACAATGACGTGTGACAACAGAAGTTGTTAGGCATTGCCCAAGGTGTCCTAAATGTGAGGCCTAAAATAAAACCTGCTCCACAGAAGAAAAGAAGTTTATTGGACCATTTAGGCCTTAGTTCATGGCGGAGTGTCTGGGCAGAATGAAGAGAGGCAAGTGTATAGCTTCTTTGAGTGTCTCCAACCCCAAATCTGCTTATGTCTGAAAGCAAAAACTTACTCTGGTCCTCATTTAGTAGCTTCTGATGCATTTTTAATTGATGTCCTACAATAAATAGAAGGCATAGTAGATTCTTTTTATCATTGCTGTTACAAAATGCACAACAAAAGCAATGTACAGAAAGAAGTTGAGAGGATAGAGTTCATCATGGCAGGGAAAGCGTGGTGAGGAGTGTGGCTCCAGGGAGGGTATTCAGAACACGAGGGGTTGGGTCATAATGCTGCCACTGCCAGGAAGCAGCACGAAGGGTAGATGCTGGTGTGCATAAGCCTTTAATTGGTCTGCGACCCCAACATTTGGGATACTGCCATCCACACTCATGACTGGCTTTCTGCCTCAGGTTAACCTCTGTAGAAAGCTCTCACAGCCACGTCTGTAGCTGTTTCTCCTAGAATCCAAATCCAGTCACGTTTACAATGATGATCATGGAAGATAACAAAATCTGTAAAGATAGTCGTCGAGAAGTTTCTGAAGTTGACTAGCAAAAGACACAGATCTTGGAGGAGCTAATATGTCTCAAGAAAGGCAAGTCTTCATTTTAAATACCAATCTAAAATTTCAGAGTAACTAAGAGGAAGAAAACACCCTAAAAACAGTGAAACAGACCCCAAATTGCCCAACAGATAGCTTCTTTAAGACTTTCTTTTCATGGGAATCACATGATTGCTGCCAATGAATGTATTTTCTTCTTCCTCTTCCTCCTCCTCCTCCTCCTCCTCCTCCTCCTCCTCCTCCTCCTTCTTCTCCCAAGACAGAGTTTCTCTGTGGAGCTTTGGTGCCCATCTTGGGTCTCACTCTGTAGATCAGGCTGGCCTCGAACTCACAGAGATCCTCCTGGCTCTGCCTCCCGTGTGCTGGGATTAAAGGCAGCGCCACCACCGTCTGGCTTTGACTGCTGCCAATGTGTTCACTTCTTTCTTCATCAGTTGTCCTCTTCGTTTGGAGATCCCGGAATGACAAGGTGGCAGCCAGAGCTGAAACAGCAATGGGACTTCGCATGCTCCCAGGTGGAAACATTGTCTCTCTGGGAAACAGCAGGATTTCTCTATCTGCAGAGCCTGGACTTCAGAAGCAAGAAGCATGACTCTTCAATATGGGACACTAGGGGCCATGATGATTGTTCCTCTTGATTTCCAAACCCATGCATTCGAGAATGCACCATCATGTAAAGATTGTTGAGTCAGGATATGGACTACCGTCTGGAATGCAGTGTCTCATTTTATTGTGGTCTAGTCTTCAACATGGCAACTTCCTTGCACCTTCAAGAAACCATTCTTCCATTCTATCACATAGAGGAATTCTGGGTAGTACCAGTTAAAAGGGCATAGAGTTCCCTTGACTGTGCTCACTACCATATTTCTTTTGCTGGAAAAATGTCACTTTCATCTAGACACTGTTACACGAGGTCTCAACCTTGGAAATGTTTACTCCACATATTACATTTTTTAAAATCAAGTAGAATGTGCATGAAGTTTTAATTTGCATTTTCCTGATGGCTAAGGATGTTGATTTTTTGTTTTGTTTTCTTTATTGCTTTTGTATGTGAAAATTTAACAATGAGGTTGCTCTGATGTTTTTTCTTTTTTTAATTAAGAAATTTTTTATTCATATGTTTATTAGCCATTAGTGCTTCATCTTTTGAGAACCGTATCTCCATTTCATTTGCCTGATTATTAATGGATTGTTTGGCTTTTGATGCTTTTTGTTCTAAATACTAATCCCAGTCAGATGTATGATCTGCAAAGTTTTTCCCCTACCCTCTAAGCTGTCGTGTCACTTGATTCTTACTGTTGTCATGCAGAAGCTTTGTATGCAATCCCATTTGTCTGCTCTTGAGATTATCCCCTAATTCACATAAATTGAAGGAAGTCACTTACAGAGGACAAATATGTCCTGTTTTCTTTTATTTGTGAGTCTGAGAATTCTGTACAGACACACACACACACACACACACACACACACACACACACACACACACACATATGATTGAGAGACAGAGATAAAACCAGAAGAGAGACTAGGAGAAGGAAGGACACCAATGGGGGAAAGATAGAGGGTGCTAAAATGAAAGAGTTTTGGAAGGGCAAATAGGGGTGAAAATTGTCACTGTACATTATGTACTTGAGAGAAATTATCTAATGAAATCTGACACTGTGTATGATGACTATGCAGCAACTGAACATCCTTGAGAACGTGACTCTCTTTCTGTGCCTGCTTCAGCCTGTTTCCCAGCATCAGTGTGATTTCACCATCTCATCTTCTCTTAGTATTTACATCTAGTCCTTTAAGGAACACTTTCTTCCCCTCACAGCTCTGTTTGGAATTTAGAGTGAATTCCTACACCAGCCAGACTTGTATTATTGTAGGACTGAAATAAATTTGAAGCAGAAATGCGATGCTTAATGAGCCACAGAATCCATGTGACATTTATTTGTGACATTTCTTAGTAGTATATATAGCACCTCAATTTTGCAAATAGGAGAGCTGTTTTACGTGGATTGGGGAAGGGAATGAGAGTGACGCTTGAGAATGGAAGAACCGTAGTTTGGGGGGAGGATGTAGACACAGGAGTGTAGATGAATTTCTAAATGGTCTTATTAAATAAAAAAACATGGAGCCAAATATAGTGGTGAATAAAATATCACCACACAGGAGGAGATAAGAATGAATGATTTCTGTGGAAGTTATTAACATTTAAGTGACAGGCTGACTCACTTGCTCAAGCCCCTTTTGCCTGTTCATGTGATTTTGTAATATTTTCAAAGATAGCTGTTTGTAATTTGTGACTTAATTTCTCACTGTAAATAAAACCTAACTTTTATAATGCATGCTGTATTTGAGATTCTGTGGTCTTTTTCTTAAAGAGTTCACCCACACATAACCATTGAATAAAAACTGAATGTACACTTGAACCAGAATAAAAAAAAAAAAAAAAAGAAGTTGCCCCCTTTTCGATGTGTTTGAGCTCTATCAAGAGGCAGGCAGGCTGGTACACGCCGGCCTGAGACTGCCTAGGCTGAGTATTTAAATATTAAAATGTTTCCAGGCTCTGGCTGACTCTGCTTATATAATGGCTCTTGCTCTGAATCAGCACTGTGCCGCTAACGACTTACATATGAATAGCATAAATACTCATGTCACTGCAGTTTGAATCTGTGGACAACTTACAAATTAGATATTACAGACAAGGAAACTAAGAATTAGAGAACTCCAATAACTTACTAGATGTCACAGTGTTAGGAAATGACAAGCTGTAACTCAGCACGAGCCTCTGACTCTCCACCCATGGGATGCTTGCTCTGCCCCAGCGCTGGATCACTAAAATGTTTATCTGGATTTCCATGGTAGTGTTTTTATACCTCTTGTGGTGGTTTGAGTGAGAAAGGCCCTCATAGGCATGGATTTGAATGCTTGGCCCCCAGCTGGTGGAACTGTTGGTGTAAGATTAGCCAGTTTGCCCTTGTTGGGGGAGATTTGCCACTGGAGGTGGGATTGCAGATTTCAAAAGCTCAGTTAGCATTCTCTGTTTGCCCCAAGCTCATGGATCAGGATGTAGGCTCTCAGTTACTGCTCCAGCACCATGTCTGCCTACGGCAATGCTCTCTGCCGTGATGGCCCTGGACACACCCTCTGAAAATGTAAGCCCCTAATAAACTGCTTCTTCTATAAATTGCTTTGGACATTATTAGCACGGCAATAGAAAAGTAACTAAGATATCTTTCTATTAAAATAGTAAACAACAACAACACCAAAAAAAAAAACTAAACTAAACAAAAACCAACTAAATAAAATACTGTGGCACTTTGAGAAATGTCTCCAATGGGTTCAGGCATTTGAAGACTTGTTTCCAGTTGGTAGTACTGTTTGGGGAAGGTTAGGAAGGGAGCCTTGCTAGGGGAAGTACTTAGCGGCAGACTTTCAGAGGTCATAGTCTTGTCCTTCTTCCATTTTACTCTCTGCTTCATGCTTTCGGGTTGTAAATGTGAGTTCTCAGTTTCCTGCGCTTGCTGCCATTTCTGTCTGTCACTTGATGGCATGTCTCCCCAGCGGACTCTTGTCCCTCTGAAACTATAAGTCAAAAGAAACTCACATAGGTCACTTTTGGTCATGATGTTTTATCACAGCAGCAAAAAGTAACACAAATTCCAAACCCTTCGGAGGCATGTGTCACACACACACACACACACACACACACACACGCATACATACACACAGTTTACCCTCCTTTACCTTTCTCCCTTATCCCCCACATCATTTAGCCTCTCCTGGTCTATTATTCCCTTTTATGCCTTTACATCACTGCATTCTATCTCCCTTCCTTTGAAAGATCCCCACCCATGGCCCATTACTAGTTTCCTGACTTCTATAGGTATTCCAAATGAAACAAGATAAATCTTATGCCCTGCATAATTACTGGGGCCAAAAACCTGTGGCTAGATAGGTCACAGGCCCGAGGATAGAACTCACTATTATTCTGATAAATGGACATGACTGACTCCTAATTGAATTGAACTGACTCCTAAATATGACTTATTGTTATACTCATAAATTAGTGCATTTCTCAACTCTTACCAGAAAAACTTCTTTCTACAGTAGATGGCATTTACTACAGAGACCTACAATTGGTGAAGATGCAGAGAATAAGTGATTTCAGAGTGTTCAACTCTAAATGGGATCATTGCAGAAGTTGGGACAGAAAAATTGTGACGTGGGAGTGGGGTGGGGGAGATAGTGAAGGCCAGAGTGTTTTGCAGGACAGTTGTAGAGAACTCACAGAAACTGTGGCAATATGCACAGATCTGCACGAGCTCAAGGCAGACAAAAATCCCAGAATGGAAAGAGGAGGCAGGCACCAAGTCCCTTAACTAGGAGGAGCCACTGGCAACTGATAGTTGCTGGGACGGAGAATGAATTCTTTAAGGGTGTGGCCCCTGGTAGGTAGATCCCTCTCTATTGGCTGTTCACACACTCAAAGTATGTTAACAGCACAACTTGAACTTGGTATATTTTTTAAAGGAAGACATAAATTTGGATGGGTAAGGAAGAGGGAAGTAGTCCTGGGAGGATTTGGGTGAGGGGGATGAATATGTTCGTATGAAAATTTCCGAGTATTAGTTATAGTAATAAACAAAATAGACCCTTTTTTAGAACCACCAGAAATAATGAAGTAATTACATAGTAATTTTGAGTATAGGACTTATGATTTCCAGAACTGTACAATAATAACTGTGTTGTTCTTTTAAAATTGTATGTGTGTGTGATATGTATGTTTACATTTTTGTGTGTATACACGTGTGAGGTGTTGTTCTTTTAAATTTTTATGTGTGTGTGATATATGTACACTGAAATGTTTGTATGTGTACACACGTGTGAGGTGTGGATATGCATAGTATGTAGTTGCTCTGCATGTAGAGGCCAGAAGTTGACATTAGGTTCTTCTTCAATCATTCTTTCTGAGGTTGTGGTGGTTTGAATAAGAATGCCACCCCATAGGCTCATATATTTGAATGTTTAGTCACCAGAGAGTGGAACTATTTGAAAGGATTTTAAGAATTAAGAGGTATGGCCTTATTGGAATAGATGTGGTTTTGCTGGAGAAAGAGTGTCACCAGAGGTGGGCTTAGAATTTTCAAAAGCCCATGTCAGGCCCAGTGGCTTTCTCTTCCTGTTGCCTGGGGATCAGGATGCAGAACTCACAGTTACTTCTCCAGAGCCATGTCTGCTGTATGCTGCCAGGCTCCCCACCATGGTGATAATGAACTAAGCTTCTGAAACTGGAAGCCAGCCCCAATTAAATGCTCTCTTCTTATAAGAGCTGCCCTGGTCATGGTGTCTCTTCATAGCAACAGAACAGTGACTGGAACAGAGGCAAAGTCTCTCATTGAACATGGAGATCACTAATCTGGTTAGGCTTGCTAATATCACCTGTCTGTCTCCACTTCTCCAGCACTGTTGATAGGAGTACACCACAATGCCCAAGTTTTTATTGTTTGTTTTAAATATGGGTTCTAGGGATATGAACTCAAGTCCTTATGCTTGAATGATGTGCACTTTACCTATTCAGCCATTTCCCAGACTAAAATGCACATTACTTCAAGTTACACTGTGTTATAGCACCAGTAGGAACTTAACACAGGTTGTAAAGTAGGATTTCAGAATGCAGAGTTCACTACAGTTATATTGTGAAGTGTAAAGGACATCTTAGGTGAAAAATCTGGAAGAAATTAAATCTACAACGAGGAGTTTATCTATAGATACACTCTATAATCTATAATAGGGCTCTTCTGCCTCTCCCATCACCACTGTTCTTGAGTAACAATGAGAATACAAATGCCAACTTTATGGGTTGTTACACAGAATAAACCTCACCCAGCACTTGGAAGCAGCATGTGGCGCTCTGTAAGTCTAATGCCAGCCTAGTATACATAGTGGATTCTAAACCAACCAGGGCTACATAGTGATACCTTGTCTCAAACAAACAAACAAACAAACCCATCACAGTCACATATGAACAGTCTCTGTTGGGGGCAGCAGCAAAAATATAATGAGCAGTGTGTTTCTCTCTCCTTTCTCCATTCATCCATCACTCAACATTATAAAACTGGAGCACTTTCCTTACCCAAAGAAAGGAAAATTCACTTTTGTTTTCTAGGAAGAAAACAGGATCCTCTGAGCCCTATGAAAACAGGGTCCTCTGGGTTCCATAATCTGACATGCACATGGAACTGGGGAAGTGAGTCCCGCTATGGCTTTTGAGCCCTGTGACACTACTGTCTGTTCTTTACGGTTGTCTTCTAAACAATGCATCCATTTGGAAGGTTCTCTCTCCCCTTGGTTGGTTATGTTTCCCCTCCATCCCAGCACCAGGGGCTCTGAGCCCTTCCCATCTGCATCCCCTAAGCCTAGACACTGTAACTCCCAAGGGTAGCTCATCCCTCTCTACAATATTCTTGTTTTCTGTTTAACCTGAAGGATTTAATCAGCCTGCAGCTTGTTTAATCTCAGAAGACTTGAATAAGGATTCAGGACTGTGACAATTCCTTTGAGTCTGCAAGAAAAGATTGATGCCATTCATCCTTGACCCAAATGAGCAGCAGAGCTTGGTAGTGTTTTGGTTCTGAAGAATGGGAACAAATATTCAGTCATTTGGGCCCAGAATAGTGATGATTCTTAGTATGAAAACTGGTTGGTTTTTTTCAAACTTCAGAGTGACCAACCCAGATTATGTTCTTTCTTATGACCAGGGGAAGAATTGGTCAGTTTTTAAGTTCTGTACCTTTATTTTGTAAAAGAAACATGTATTTGTGTGTATGGATTTTCATTTGCTTGGTGGATGAACTTGTTCACAGAATAATGTTGCTATGGGTGCAAGCAGGACTAGTTCTTAGATGTTTGGAGCCATTGCTAGAGGGGAAAAATCCTGAGTAAGCATCAGTAGAGTTTTGTCCATATTGGACGACATATACATGTCCTTTAAGTGAATGGCAATGTTATTTCTTTTGGGTCCAAGTCTGACTCAAAGTGCCTTGACTATGAACAAGTCACTTTACCTCAGGCTCTAGTACCCAGTGTAGTAACTTCATTGGATAGTATTAGAGGTGATGTATCCAAATATTCAGAGTAGCAAATGAGTAATGTGTCAGAAACATAACAACAGTTAACAAAGTGACTTCAGTGATGACTCTACCTGGTCCAGTGCATTCCTTTTATAGCAAAGGAAACAGATGCAGAGAAAAAGAATTGCTCTCAGCCAGATGTGGATTCACTTTGATCACTTAGGAACTGCAGTGGTCCTCCTCAGAGTGGGAAAACAATCAACTGTAGACATATTCAGAAAAAAGATTGCTGGAAAGCAAAGTGTGCTTGAGAGATCAAAGCTGGACATGGTATTAATAGTTAGGTATCCTAAGTGGATTGTGAAAAAAGAGAAGCTTCCAGGAAGAAGAGTCATTAAGCAGACAAGCAATCTGTTAGAGCAGTTAGCACATTTTCTATATGCTACTGTTGTAGAATAAAATTAACCAGAGACAACACATTGATGACGTGTCATGGTTGTATGCTGATGAATATTCAAGAGAGACTGAGTATGAATTTTATACAATCTTCATATGTCCTGAAATAATATTCTTTTGATTTTTTCCTCCTAGTTCTGAATGTTGAACTTAGGCCCTGTGCATGTTAGCAAATGCTCTACCAATGGGCTATGTCCCAAGTCTTTCATTCAACCATTAAAAAAAGTAGAAGAGCTGGGCAGTGGTGGTACACACCTTTAATCCCAGCACTCAGGAGGCAGAGACAAGCAGATCTCTGTGAGTTCCAGGCCAGCCTGGGCTACAAAGTAAATTCTAGGAAAGCTACACAGAGAAACTCTGTCTCGAAAAACCAAGAGAGAAAGAGAGAGAGAGAGAGAGAGAGAGAGAGAGAGAGAGAGAGAGAGAGACCTGGAGTTTCACAGGAATGACAGTTAACAGGATAAACTCTGCAGACCCCCTGCTAGGCCCATCTAGAGTAGCAGAGGAGTATGAACCAGCTGGATACGTGTAGCTCTCACCCTCCATGAAAGGAGCTTCATTGTGAAGCAGAAGGAAGCTATTTCAAGATATCTACAACAGCTCAAAATGTTGATAATTTCTGACCAAATGATCATGGGATGCCCAGACCCAATTGATTCTATAATGTAAACCCTCTACTGAAGTCTCCGATAACAACAGAGACTGAAAAGTCATGGAAAGAGGTAAAGAACAAGGACTCCTGTTCTGAGAGTGTCTTCTAGACATGACATGGATGCTGCACACATGAAATGTCAACAATATGGCTGCCTAAGCAAGACCTGCATGACAACACTAGTTGACAGGTCAGCATGGAAAAAGGAAAGGAGATTTCACATGCCTCTCCCATAGATAAAGACATACAGGTGAAGAATGGCTGCTGAAAGAGGGAGAATTGGTTTCTTCCAGGAAAACTCCCTAATAGTTTATCCAGTCCCAGTAGTTAGCCCTAACACACATGTACACATAAGCAACACTAAATGGACTTAGCAGGCTTTTATATATACATGTATCTGTATGTAGACATAATTGTATATACATGAATGTGTATGGGAAAGAGGAATGGGTAGAGATGATGTAAATATAGTAATCAAGTATGAATGTCTTAAAAAAATTCACATTTAAAAGGAGGGAAATCAATTCTAGGTTTATATGCCATACAAACAAAGTAAGTAAACTAAGTCCCATAGTGTAGTGACCCCAGTCAGTATTGGTGACCAGGAAAACACAAAATCAGAGAGAGAAGGCTCAAGTGGTTAAAAGCACTGACTGATGTTCCAGAGGACCTGGGTTCAATTCCCAGGCCATCTGGTATCTGATCACACCAGGATAAAATTAGAAGAAGAAGAAGAAGAAGAAGAAGAAGAAGAAGAAGAAGAAGAAGAAGAAGAAGAAGGAAACACTTGATACCTCTCTCCTTTCCTTTTAAAAAAAGAAAGTCCAGCTAGCTTAGTTGGTAGAGCACAAAACTCTTAATCTCAGGGTCATGGATTCATGCCCCATGTTGGGCGCCACATAAATGTGAGAAATCCATGGAGTTTGCTTAAAGGGCAAAGGAATTTACTAGGCAAGAAAAACTCACTATACAGAACTGAATTGCTGCAGGGTCTGGAATGCTGGGACACTGTCTCACACTGTTCCGGCCATCTGAGTCAGTCCTACATCCAAGTCCCATGAGGGAACAAAGAGAATCCCTACATGCATCTCAGGTCTTAAGGGTAGCTGAGAGGCCACACTCTGAGGGCTTGTACTTTAAGGTCATAGGCAGATAGAGCAATAACCTGCTACATCTCTAGAGGTGATGCTTCAGGGTCCTAGACAGAACAGCTATCCACTCACAAAGTGTCTCTCAGGATGACAAGACATTGACATAAAAGAGCTGTTGAGATTGCTGATGAGAAAACACACCAATCTGAAGGGGGATCTAGCCCACTGAAGAGACATAGAAGAAAGGCAAACTATCTCTGAGGCAGTCAGAGCTGGCACTGGTCCCTCAGTGACTCAGGCAGAATTATCCCAGCCAATGATCTCAGACTGGCATTCAATTCTCTAATGTTCATCTGGGGATATAAAAGGATAGCTGAATCTATACCCTTCTTCAAAATTAAAAATATGTGTGCTTGCCAGATGATACAGTACATGCCTATAACCCCAGAATTTGGACAGCTGAGGTAGGGAAATATTTAAGTTAGAGGTGGACTCAGGCTACATAGCAAGACCCTGCCTCTGAAAACCAATACCTTACCATATATATATATATATATATATATATATATATATATATATATATACATACATGTACTGGTATATAGGAGGTGCTACATGATAATTTTCATCACATTTTCTTATTGTTTTGTATAAAACCCAGACCCACATACATGCTTGCATACACTAAGGCAATATTTGTTGCATTTGATACCCTCCATGTATATTGTTTTCACTTTGGAGAATAAATGAAACAAGGGTAAAAGCATGGCTCTCTGCATCCCACTGCTGGCCTGAGTCTCGGCTGCTGTATTGTAAGAGCTTTGCTAAGTTACTTCAGCTGTGCAAGTCATTGGACCTTTTCTTATAATATGATGACAAAATCACATTCTACGTGGAGATGCTATGAGGACTGAATGAGAAACATCAGTGGGAACCCTTAGCACACTCAGACCCAAGTAACCATATAAAATGATCAGCACATGAGCCAGCTGTTAAGAGGTAACTAAGCACTGGCAAAAAAAAAAAAAAAAAAAAAAAAAAAAAAAAAAGGTTTATGAGAGAGAAATTGTAGTGATCTGGAATGTTTGTTCAGCTTTCTCACAAAATTCTTAGCATGGCAGCAAGAGAAGACATGGAAAACGCATTTGAGGAGGAAAAGAGTTATTACAGCTTCCTGTAGTGGTAAAGGACACAGGAGCACATGCAGAGCCAGGCTGTCACTCCCCAGTGAGCTCCATGCCCAGGAACACAGCATAGTCATATAGCAGTTTCTAGAAGTGATACCTTTCAAAGACATTCCTAAGCACGAACTGGGCCCTCTCTAGGTTGGGATGCCAATTACACTGGAAGGGCTTTCTTTTTGTTGTTATTGTTGGGTTTTTTATTTGTTTATTTGTTAGTTTTTTTGTCTTTTTTTGTTGTTTTTCTTTTTTGAAACAGGGTTTCTCTGTGTAGCTTTGGTGTCTTTCTTGGAACTGTAGCCCAGGCTGGCCTCCAACTCACAGAGATCTGCCTGCCTCTGCCCCCCGAGTGCTGGGATTAAAGGCGTGCGCTGCTGCTACCAACCGGCTTGTGGAAAGGCTTTCAAATGGCGACTTAAGGCTGATTTCCATCATAAATTTTTCACTTTTTAGCTAGCTTCTCTGGAACTGTGGGTTGTAGTCTGGATAGCTATGGAGCCTCCATGGAACTGGACTAGGCCCTTTGCATAGTCAAGACAGTTGTTTAGCTTGACCTGCTTAAGGGGCCCCCAGGAAGTGGGATCAGGAACCATTCCTGCTGCATGAGCAGGCTCTTTGGAGCCCACTGCCTATGGTGGGACACTGTACACAGCCTTGGTTCAAGGGAAGAGGCTTGGACCTGCCTCAGCTGAATGTACCAGGCTCTGCTGACTCCTCATGGGAGGCCTTACCTTGGAGGAGGTGGGAATGGGGGAAGGGTTGAGGGGGAAAACTGGGAGGGAGAGGAGAGGGACACCTGTGGTTGGTATGTAAAATGAATAGAAAATTTCTTAATAATAAAAAAAAGAAAAAAATTTCACTTTTGAAGTGATCTCTTCAATATATGGAAATTTTTTCACGACAAAGTCTCTACCATTCTGGGTGATTTATGAAATCATCCTTGAAGTCAAAGCATTGGTGGGTTGATTTATTGCAGCTTGCATTTTCACTGGAATTTAACTTGTGCATGGGCCATGTGAGTTAATTTCAGAAAACGTGTCTGGAGGTACAACACAAGAGAAGGTGTTACTGTCACCAGAAGAGTTTGTCAAAGAGAAAAATTTTAAATCATTAATCATTGGCCTGTGGGTGTGTGTGCCATGCTGAGGGACTGCTGGGGACAGATTTCCATGGAGATGAATTAATTAGCTAGAGCTATGATGATGGTAAACGAGATGCAGGCAGCTCCTACAGAGTAGGTGCTTAATTAATGTGTCACTATCGCTTGAAGCATTTCCCAAGGGTTTGCCAGGTTCCAGTAGTTTCCAGTTGCTGTGCTGGTTAGTCCAAACCCACAAAACCCTAAGAGGAAGGTGACGTCATCACACTATTACAAGCGGAAAATTCTGCAGTCAAAAGAGGTTCCTCCAGAGATCACAGAGATGGAAAGGGATAAATGAGTTTTCTTCTCTTCAGGGGAAAAAAATCAAGCTTGATGCACTATTGTGTGCTTGTGTGTGTGTTTTGCATGGGGGTACGTGTTCCTTTTTAATGAAAATGCCAACCCCATAACAAGGCTGATGAGTACATTAATCTCTATTAAAAGCATTTTAAAACACTCATTTTCTTCAAAGAGAAACGAAGGGAGGGAATTATGTGTAAATTCCACTGTGCGCTGTACTTATTATGTCAAAGATGGTTTTTAGATTCTACTACTTATTAGAGAGCAAGCTTCATTGAGTGCCATTTTTATTACATCCAAGATGCTTTCCAAACTGAAATGCTCACTAGACTTTTCTGTGTGTTGTGGGTACTTAGTCAAGCATCTGCTTACTGAATTAGGAAGGGATTTCTTAACATAGAATGCCATTCCTACACCTCTTTTCTATTTAAGTTGACACACACAGGATTTTAAGAATAGGCTGGCCTCTTGATAATTCACTAGGTTCCACTTCTAACAAATACATTCTTTCTGAGTTCTTCTGTGGCTGTACAGCCAAGACAATAGTGCATGTATGTATAAGAGGATGTTTCTACCTGAGGAAATGTGAATGCTTGAAGTGAGGGTTGTTGAGCAGGAAAGGACCCACACACAGACAACAGGTCAAAGTCTGGCACACAGTGGGGCTGTAGAAAGCATTATTCTGAAGCTGGGAGCTCAAGGCTTTAGTAACAGTTCTAGAGACATTGAGTAGCCTCAAGGAGCCTTGCTGTTATTTTGAAATAAAAATCAATGTGCTGAGATCCAGACCAGGGCTGACTCAGTCTACCCACCCAGCTTCCAAAATCCAAAGTACATTGTCACACATCTGTACTGCTCCAAACATGAAGCACAAAATGACTGGAGAAAGGTAGTCCATAGATGGGCAGATTTCTAATAGAGCAAGTGACTATCGAAAGGAGTCTAAAGAGAAGAGAAAGGGGAGAACACGAGAAGGGTAGTAGGGAAAGAAGGACAAAGGATCGTGTTTCCTCTCACATGCAGAGTCTAGATTTGATTATACATGGGTGTGTATACATATAATAAGAAGAAGGAGAATGAGGATTAGCAAGAGGGGTGTAGATAAATTGGAAGGCAGGAGGTGGTACAATGAGAGATCTATCTACATCTACAGAAATATGTATGTTTATGATAATATAATAATGAAATGTAGTATTTTATATGCTAGCTAAAAACAACAATAAATCATGAATTTTTAAGGAGACACAGTAAAAACTAAAATATTCTACAGCATAAACATAAAGGCTTAAAGCCTTCATAGGACCCTGAAACTTAGACTACGCTCCACTCCCAAATTCAAAAATATCTTACACCCAAATCAAAAACTACAGAATGATAAAAATAAAAAGTCTGGTAAAAATACAGCAGCAAATGCAATTGAAAAGGTGGCAAAATTGCAAAAATAGCAATGCAAAATAAGAAAAGGAAAGAAAAATGATTAGAAAAATAGTCACAGGGAAAAGTAGAGAAAGAAAAGAGAAAGGCTGTCATGTCATTGAATATGAAAAAGAATTTTTGCGCTCAATGTTCTTACATATGCTTTAGAACTTAAACAATTTTACCCACAGTGTTTAGTAGTTCTGCATTCACAGAAGAGTTGCAACAGGAAATAGGAAGTAGACATTTCTTTCAACTTTCATCCCCATATGTGTGCAGTTTGCCTTGTTATCTATATTTTCATCAGAATGATGTGTTTTACCATCGGTAATACTACAACCACATGTCGTCATTATACATTATTTACACTAGGGCTCACTCTTGATGTTATGTGTACTCGAACAATTTTATAATGCCCTCTTTCCAGTATGTATTGTGCATATTGGCTTTATACTCCTACATTTCTTCTGTGGTGTGTCTATTCATCTCTCTCCTCTCTAACTCTTGGCAGATATCCATGTCTTTAATATATCCTGAAATTTTGTCTTTCCCAAAATGTTATATAGTTGAACTCAAAGTGTGTACACTTTCAGGTCGACTTCATCCACTAACAATGTGGATTTAAGGAAAATTTAAGTTTCCTTCATATTTTTCCATGGATTAATAGCTCAAATCATTTCAATGCCAAATGGCATTCTGTTTTCTATATATACTGTAGTTTATGATTCATCTGCTATATAAAAATATATTGTTTGCTATCATGTTCAGAGAATTACAACTAAAGCTTCTATAAACCTATGTGTAGGTGTTTTGAAAGCATGTGTTTTCAACTAGTTTGAGTAAATCAATGGAAGGGCAGTCTATGTTCATGGATAGAATGGCTCACTCTATAGATTTACAGGGATATAAGTGAAAAATTCTAGCAGGTTATTTTGTGATTATTGATAAAAAAAAGACAAAGTTGCTGTGTATCTTATTATAAAGCTGCAGTAAACAAGACAAAAGTGCTGTTGGTGCAAATATAAAAAAAAATATGTCAAAGAAACAGAATAAAGAGACCAGGACTCAGTCCACATGAACAGAGTCTTAGTTAGTTAGCCTAGGTTAGTTCCATTCACAAAGAAACAAAGGCAACACAGTGGTGAAACACATTCTTCTCAGAAGATTGTTCTGGAACAACTGGATAGGCCCAGGAAGATGTATGAATCTAGACACAGACCTTAGATCCACAACAAACATTTGATCAAAATGTGCTGTAGACTCAAACATACAACTTCAAACTAAAACTAAAAGTTGACAAAGAAGAAAATCTAGGTGGCCTTTATTATGAGGGTAATTTCTTTTCAGATACAATGAAAAAAATAATCAATGAAACATTAAACTAGACTTCACGAAAATTAAAGTATTTCCCTGTAAGATATATTTTCAAGAAATTAGGGGCTGGATAGATGACTCAGAAGTTAAGGGTGCATATATTTTCTACATGAGGAACAGAGTCCGGATCCCAAAGCCCACATCAGAGGGTTCACAAATGCCTATAACTCCAGCTCCAGCTCCAAGAGGTCTGATGCATCTTCTGGCCTCAGCAAACACACACACACACACACACACACACACACACACACACACACACACTCACTCACTCATTCACACATACAAATGTGTACACACACGCACACACTCTCTGTCTCTCACTCACACACACAAACAGAGAAAGAGAGAGAGAGAGAGAGAGAGAGAGAGAGAGAGAGAGAGAGAGAGAGAGAGAGAGAGAGAGAGGCTAGGAGATCAGGTCGAGAGCAGCAGCTACTCCAAGTGTTGCCAAGCACAGAACTAGAACTCACATCTATTTCTGGCTCAGTGAAAAGTGGTTCAGTCCTTCTAAGGGACTCCAGAACTAAATATCCTCTCACCTATGACCCAGAAGCTCTGTTTTGTGGTATTCTCCCAAAGGATGTCAAGCTCTTTGTAAACATCTTCTGTAAGATGTCTCAAAACCTAGGGAAAAAAGACCCAGTCCTAAAATAGCAAAAATCATAATACTGAAATCAGAGCAAAACAGCAACCCCCTTTAAATTTTCTATATAAAACACTAGTAAAATAAGTTAACTAGAACGCTAAAGAAAGCATACACAGTATTTTGTTTAGGTTTTGAAAGGGATAAAGATTAATTTCAGTCTGTGAGATCATTGCTCTCACACATCACACTGCTGCACCTAAAAGGAAAGTGATGTGTGGACACTTCCGTCATTGCCCCTCAACCGCTGGATGAGTTAGTGTTCCCTTAAATCTGTGATGTCACATGCTTTGATAAGTAAGCCCAAGAGTATGCCCATTTGCTAAGCAATGGCATACAGTCCACATGAAAAGCCAACTGTTGCTTTGAGGCTGGACAAATAATGCTACCCTCTCACCCACTGCTCCACACTGGGTGATGGAGAACAGCCCAGTGCACTTTCTAAGTATGCATGTCTATGTCTACATTTTGGGCAAATAAAGAAGGCCCTCTAAACTTAGTGTGTTCTTTGTCCAGCACTGATCTTTGCTCTCAGTCTCTCTGAGATCCATTACCCATCATGATATCGTGTTGGAGCCTTGGAATCAAAAGTAATGATGCAACTACTAGAAAAACCTCCCTTCACTACCCATGAATTTATCTGTGTTCATAAACTCCAAATATAAAATAACCTATGCATGTTTCACCCTCAAAACCCTAAGAAATGATTCCTTAAATTTGGTACTGATAGCTCACAGTCTGAGCTGGTTAAAGGCATCCATAGGTCCACTTGGTGCCACTTGGCCCAGGCAGGTGAAAGATACCCACAGGCCAGCCTGGGTCCTCACTGTCTGAGCTGGCTGAAGTCATCCACAGGCCTTCCTGGTACATTGCTGCACTAGATGGGTAGGTACCATTATGATGAGCAGATACGTGGTGGAGAACTGGCAAGGAAGAGGACAGTTCATGTGCTGTGGAAAGAAGTGGAACTGAGGAAGCAAAGAGGATGAGGAACAGGCTGATGTGGGAGGCCCGTTTGATATCTGGGGCCAGAGTAACATCATCTGGGCCTGAACTAACGCCAAGGGCCATGTCTGAGTCTGTGTTCCTACTACAGCCGGGGTCTGTGTTGACATCCATGACCCATGTTGCCACTAAAGGCCGCAAGGATGCCTAGGGTCTGGACTGACACCTGTAGTCATGTTGATGTCTGAGGTTCATGCTGCCACTGGGGCCATGTTGATCTGAGTGGCCTATGCTGCCACCTGGGGCCAGGGTGACGTCCAGGTCAAGGCTGCAGCTGAGGGCCATGTCAGGGTCTATGGCCCTACTACAGCCAGGATCTGTGTTGATGTATGTGGCTTCTGTTATCACCAAGGGCTCTGCAGGTGCCCAGAGTTTGGTCAGCCACCTGAGACAATGCTGCCACCAGGGCCATGGCGACATCTAGGCCCAAGATGCTGCTGAGGGCCATGTCTGGTCTGTGGTCCTACAGCAGCTGGGGTCTGTGTTGATGTTCATGACCTGTGTTACCCTAGGAACCATGGATGTTGAAATCTGAAGGTTGTGCTGAGCAGACCCCTCCCTTCACTGGCCCTGGGATAGCTGGCACTGCCCCTTGCTGGACACTGCATCAGGACAGCTGTCCCCACCTCTCACCATAGGCATGGGACAGCTGTCTGGGATGGCATGAACATAGGAGAGCTGGCTCAGCTCCTCACCTGAGGGGGCGGTCCCAGTGGCCCAGACTGACCAGCTCAGCTACCACCCAGGGACAAATCCTGGGCCTTGGGTTGGCTCACCCTAACATCTACCCCATCTATGACTTGCTGGAGTGCATGAAGGGACTGGTCTTGTGGAATGATAGCTCAGGATATCCATGACTCAGGGCAACAGCAGAATATCCAAGGGGAGTTTCGGTGAGTGTCTAGGGATGATGGTGTGCCAGAGGGCTTGAAACAGACCAATGACTCATTGCAACAAACACTGGCCAGGGGCTGATTGGACAAAAGGGTATACTGTGTGGCACACTGCAGCTCTCAATACCACTAGGACAAATGAAGCAGTGTTGGAGCAGCAGGAAAGACAGAGAAGTGAGGTGGGTTTTTTTGTTTATTTTGTTTTGTTTTTAATTAATTTGGGGGGGGTATATGGGGAGTGACACAAGGGTGAGGGGGTGGATACAAAGGGACTGGGAGGTGAGCAGTATTGGAGTGTATGATGTGAAATTTCCAAAGAATCAATAAAGAATTAATTTATAAATGAACAAAAAAAATAATACTGATGTTAAAGATGGTCTCTGTTGTGAGGACAGTTGTGGACTCCAAGAAAGAGAAATTCAGGTCCTAAGCCTCCCAGTGTGCTTTTTGTTGCTGTGATAAAACACTAACCTAAAGCAACTTGGGTGTTTTTTTCTTTTTTTTTTTCTGTCCTGCCAGCCAGCTCCCAAATAATGACATAGAGATTTCTTGTTAATTATGAAAGCTCAGCGTATAGCTTAGGCTTGCTTCTAACTAGCTCTTAGATCTTAAATTACCCTTTTTAAATAATCTATATTCTACCACGTGGCTTTTACCTCTCTCCCGTTCTGTGTTTTACTCCTTCCACTCCTCAGTGGAAGTGCCTGGATTATTCTGCCTCCTCTCTCTGCCTGGAAGTCCCACCCTTCTCTCCTGCCTACTTATTGGCTGTTCACCTTTTTATCACACCAATCACAGCAAAACATCCTCACACAGTCTACAAATACTCTGCAACACTTGGGGAAGAAACAGCTTATTTCATCTTATATTTACACTTCATCAGCTACCTTTCTTATACAACCCGGGGCCACCTGCCTAGGGTGACTCATCCCACACTAGGATAGACCCTTCTACATCAATTAATAATCAAGAAAATGCCTCTAACACGGCAAACAGATGGAGGTAATCCCTCAACTAAGGTTCCCTTGCCTCTCTGGTGTCCACTGAAGCTAACTATGACAGTTGTGGTTTCTGTGAATGTGGACTTATTTATAAAGTCTATGCTATAACCAACTTAATATGAGGTCCTATTAGATTAGGATAAGCCCTAATTCATTGACAATGTTCTTTTAAAATTAAGGGAATTTGAGCTTGTAGAGACACACAGCAGTGGTTCTCAACCTGCAGGTTGTGACGACTTTGGGGGTTGAATGAATCTTTCACAGGAGTTGCATATCAGATATCCTGGATATCAGATATTTATATGATGACTCATAACAGTAGCAAAATTAGAGTTATGAAGTAGCAATGAAAATAATTTTCTGGTTGGGATCACCACAACGTAAAGGACTGTATTAAAGGGTTGCAGCATTAGGAAGGTTGAGACCAACTGCTCTACAGGAAGACAGGCATGTGAAGACAGAGGCAGAAATGACCTGTGTCACAATCAAAGTACCACCAAGAACTATTAGAAGCTGGATTACCCTTGGTAGGATTCTGTCCTAAAGGCTTCAGGGAAGTCATGGTCTGCCAACACCTTGATTTCAGGTTTTAATTCCTGGTACTGAGAGGAGATACATTTTCTCTCTTACCCCCACACCACCAATCCTTTATGAAAATGTGGGTGTGTGTAGTGTACACATCTGCATAGTGCATGCAAATGAGTGTGTGGGTGCACATGCATGTGTACACACACCAATGTTCGTACATGTGGAGGTCAGAACAGGACCTCTTTCCACCTCATTTTCTCTGAGACAGGGTGTCAGAACTGGAAGCTTACTATTTTCACCAAGCTGGCTAGCCAGTGAGCTCTTGGTAGCTACCTATCTCTGACCACCCAGTTCTGGTGTTACAGGCAAGTGCAGCCATGTCTAGCTTTTTCCGTGTGTTCTAAGGATTCATACTTGGTTCCCCACAAGTTCAGAGCAAACACTCTTACCCACAGAGCTATCTCTCCAGCCCCACATATTTCTACTGTGTGAGGTCCTCCAGTCTGTGACACACTATGACAGCAGCCCTGGGAGAGTCCGAGGCTATCTCCTGTGGACAATAGGCACACTTGTACTGGTGAACACACCTTCTCAGTTAACTATGATTTGCAAGGTTCAAAACTATTTTTAAACAATTAGCCCAAGAAATACATTAATAGAAATGAAATTTCTAATGTTTTTCAATAAAAAATCATATCATGAATCATCTTCTAGACTACGGAGAAATATTACTGTAAAACCATGCGTTAAAAGATAGTGTTTTAAAAATTGAGGATCACTATTATTTAAAAATTGAAATTATTGGGTATAAGTTTTATCCATATTCATATACTGGTTGCATCTAATAATACATATTTAAGAGTCTATCTCCTCATCTATTTGTACATTGCATAAATTATGTTTTCTTTTCATTTTTTGAGACAAGGTCTCACTTTACACCCGAGTCTAGCCTCCAAACTTAGTGACCTTTTTGCCTCAGGCTTGTAAGAGCTGGGATTACAGATGTGAGTTGTCATGTCCGGGCATAAACAATTTATTAAGGTTTTGATAGGTTCTTGATACTTCATTAATCAGGGGAAAGCCTTGCTTTGAAGGAATTTATACTCTTTGGGGAAAGTGACATTTACTTAAAAAGCTATTTTACATAACAAGGAAATGTGATAAGAAAGTGATTTGTTCTGAAGTACAAAGGAAGGAGAGAGAACTTTCATCAGAGATGAGGGATTACTTTCAGGCATGAAGGAAGAGTGAGTTGGTAACTAAGGAAGGTGGAAGGTCATTCTTCTTCTCTCCTGTCAGTCAACAGCAGGGCTGACCAGCCCAGTAATAACTACAAAGAAGAATTATGAGTAGGAACTCCCACGACATGCTTGGGAGCACACTGTCCATCCCACTAACATTTCTGCTGAAATTGGGAAAGCCACAGAGGTCCTTGGGTAGTACCACCACAAACAAAGGCTGCAAGATTATCACCTGGTTAGTGACTGGGTTTAAGTAGGAAGCTTGCTTTTGTGGTGTAGCGGACAAGAGTCAGTGTGTGTGCAGTGGATTGAGGTGATGGGGCAGTTGCCCTCTTGGCAAACCTGGACTGGGGAAGACCTTGGAGTGATGCTTTGAGTCCGTGTTGGAGGTCAAGAGTATGTATGTGCCCCGTGCCACATGGACTCCACAGTGTGTGCTCAAGAAGACTGTCAATTTTCTCACAGACCTTGTGTAGCTGAGTACACGGTCATCCAGGAGACAGTTTTACAATATGATTCCTAGGTTGCTTTTCTGGATTACTCAAATCGTCTAGCAGTGAGCCATCACACAGTTTTAGAACGCAGTTAGAATGCCTAGGTGACAGTTGTTTGCGGTGTGTGTGAGTATTCATTCTATTTTCACAATCTTGATTATTGTCCACTGGAAATCCCAGGATAACCAAACATCAGGCAGACAATTACTGTAGACAAACTGAACACTGCTGCTGGCTGGGCGGAGGATGCTTTTGGGGATTTGTTCCATGTTTTCCCATCTGCTGGAAGGGTAAGAAAACTCAGCAAATAACCTAAATACACTAAGGAGCGAGGGGGTCTGCATTATTATTGTTACTATTACTATTGTTGTTGTTACTATAATCTGACACTCTGACTAACAAACCATCAAAGTCATTGAAGCTTTTGATAAGGAAACACAAGGGTGTATTTAATAACAATGTTGACTCATTTTGTCTGTTAGTAAAATTCCCCCATATCCTATGTCCTAAAAGAAAGGATTTGACAATGAATGACAATTCTCAGTTACTCCAAGGCTAAGTCTGTGAGGTTAGGTCTGAGCACTCAGTGCCTTATTAACTCTTCTCGGGAAGAATTGACTCCTAAAGGGCACAGCAGGTTTCATTGAGAGGCTCCTTGTTAGATGTGGTGGTTTGAGAGAGAAATGTCCCCTAGAGACTTAGGTATTTGAATTCTTGGTAACCAGTGGGTGTAGCTGTTTGGGGAGGTGGTACAACCTTGCTGGAGGAAGTACATCTTCGGAATGGGCTTAAGAGTTTGTAGGCTTACTCCACTTCTAGTTGGCTCTCTCTGCTTCATTTGTGAGTTTAAGATGTGAACTCTCAGCTTCCTGGTCTGGCCAGTCATGACTGCCTGCTGCCCTGCCTCCCCCATATTGTTACAGATTCCTCCATCTAGAACGATGTGCAAATAAACTTTCACACATTGTTATGGGTCTTGTGACATTTTTATCACAGCAGCAGAAAAGTTACTACTACAATGAACTAAGTCACATAACTGGGAGACTGCTTTGTAATGAAAGCATGACTCATGGAATATCTACCTTCACTTTCATACTTAACTAAAATTTGGAGTAAGATGTAAAGACACACCCACAGCTAGGTCTGAAGCAACCGCGTTTTCTCTGTGGTAAGTTACACTATTACTCAGTACCATTTGCCTTCTAGCTCAGCTTCCAGAGATTCTGAGTGTTAAAACAAGAGGACCATGTCGCTGATGTTCTTCTTGGTACACTGCTTGTACCCCAGCTCTCAGAGTTCTCATAGTTGTACCTGTATCACTTTAGACTTCTCCGTGTTCTGGTCCTCATGCTGGTACCTTGAGCATCTCTCGTGAGTTAAACAGCTCCTCTTCTACCTCTGTCTGTCTGTCTCTCTGCATGTATGTGTTTGTACACATATATTAATGTATAAGTGCTCATTGGATGATACTGGGGGAACCCAAAACTTTGTCCTTCTACATGCCATATTATTAATTAATATAAAAAACAGATTTTTCATCTATAGAACACCAGAGGCCAGACATCATATATATATATATATACATGTATATATGTATATATATGTATATATCATACACACACACACAAACACACATACACATTCTCAGAGAAACTGATCACTTCCTTATTAAGATCTTTAACTGAATAAAAGAGTCAAGTGGGTCAAACTATTCCTTAAATTTATCCTTTTCTCATTTTTCAATCAATATTATCAAATATATACATGGAAAATATATCAATATCGGCCCTATGACTGTTCTTACTACCACTATTAGCCAGCTTTTCATTACTGTAACAAAATACCTAAGGCAGAGTAACTTCATAAAAGAGAGAGGCACAGTTCTGAAGATACAAGATTCAGAGAGAGACCACATCTGGTAATGTTTTTGTTTTGTTTTGTTTTGTTTTTTTTCCCAGCAGTATACCAAGGCAACATTGTGGCATTGCATTGCAAGAGACAAGAAGTCTGTATATCACCTGTGGTCTCTCTCCTCCTTCTTATGAAGGAACTGAGACCCCATTGTGGGCTATCTACTCCAATGACCTTATCTAACCCTAATTAATTCTTGTAAGCCCCACCCCTATACACAATGGGTTGAGTTTCTATCCTCTTATGATGTTAACATATACCTTCGATCAAATAGATTCCTATGTGAATTCAGGGGACACATCATGGAGACTCTTCAACACAGGACTGCAACCAGTAGACATTATAAATAGGTCATGACACTCCTTCCTCTCGAGCCTGCATCTGGCCTCAGACTCTTCACACAAGGAAGTTCCAGAAAACTGCTAGCAACCGACCAGACACACTTGTAACATGAAAACGCTTCCATCTTTGTTTTGAATGTCATCAACATTTGAAATGAGTCATCCCATTTGTTAAAGGGCTCATTTTAGTGACTTCTTCAGCCTTGGGCATGATCCAAATGGCTTTATAAGCTGATGGCCCAGTTCTAGCCTGTTTTTCTGTTTGTGCTTACACCTCTTTAGAGTTTCCCTTATGAGACTTCTAGACTTGCCTAAAAAAGCCAGATTCAGGAATGTTTGGTAGTGTTTTGTGATCCCTACCAATGTAACCAGTGCAGATGCACTTACGTGCAATTGTGCCTGCTCATTTAACAAATGATTATTGAGCCCATAGTCCTTGGTGCCTTACACTTTAGAAAGAACATAAAAGATAAGAGTTTCTGCCTTCCAAAATTTTATATTTAAAGAAAAACAAAATGCATCTAGGAAACCATTTATTTGGTCTTCATGAGATTTGTGGGCTGTTAAAACTCTTTCACAATTTTTACTTTTGGCTAAGTCACAATCTGAGATATGAGATTTGAAACACACAGTCAGTTGGCAGCATGTGTGAGGGACACCAACTGCTCCAGATCTCTGGAACAAGACAGGAGCCTGTGCGTGATGCACAGCCGCCTGTGTTCTCCAAGTTAATCCACTCACTCATAAAACAGAGTCAATGTTTGCTTAGTGCTTGGCAATATATTTTCTCCAATTTCAAAGAAACATTGGAAATCTCACCCACTTTTAAACATTTTTTTTCTTTTAAAATTCTTCAAAGTAATCTTTGCAGAGCAGACTCTCCAAGCAGAGCATGTGACCAGGGCTGAAACTCCTATCAACACCTGACATCTCCACACACATCATGGTCTTTGATGTCAGAGGGCCTACCAGTCTCTTTCACTTGAGCCTCGGCAAGTCGGTTGACACCTCTGAGACTTGCTTCTTTGTCTCTTCAGTGAAGATAAGGATATCTATCTACCAGCAACGTCACAAGGACTGGAGACAATGCATACTAAAGCTGTAGCATATACTAAAGCTCCATTCTTCTCCTTATCAATAGTATAATAAAACTGTTAAGGAATCCAAGAGATTTTGTTTGTGCATGAATCATTTGTCTGCCCATCTGTCCATCCATGCACCTAGCTACACAATCAGAAGTAGTTACTGCACCTGGCCTGCTGCACATGGCACTATGCAAACACAGGACTTTCTCTTACGTTGCACTTGGGAAACAAATACATACATAACTAGAATACAAAGTGCCAAGCAGAGACATGTTGTCATAACTTGCTTTCCATTGCTGGATAAAACACTGACCAAAACCAAACTGGGGAGCAAAGGGTTTACTCCAGCTTATATTTTAGAGTCTATCCTTGAGGGAAGTCGAGGCAGGAGCTCAAAACAAGAGCCTGGAGGCTTGAAGGAGAGGTCATGGAGGAACTCTGCTTACTGGCTTACTCAGCTTGAGTTCTTATACAACCCAGGACTACCTGCCTAGGTAGTTCTTGGCACTCCACTTCCCCCACACACAATGGACTGAGCCCTCACACATCAATCACTAATCAAGAAAATGCTGCTACAGACTTGCTTACAGCCCAGTCTGATGGACAGTTCCTCAAGTAAGGTTCCCTCTTTCCTGGCTTTCTGGGAAAGATAAACCTGTGTTCATCATCCTCTCCATATTAGCTGGTTCTTTCAGGGCAGCTTAGCAAATGAGTCCCTGAAATCTCTGCCTACCTTGTTTCCAAGGAGCTAGCCTCTGTACCTCTCCTGGGCCCTCCCACTGAGCTTGCAGAAGCAAAAATACATGAAAGATGATCTCCTTCATTCCCTTTGAAGGATTCCATAAGCCTGAAAAAGTTAGTTTTGAAAGCCCTTCTTTGTGAGCTATGAAACAGCAGACTATCTACCTGCCCAGGGCCATTTATATTTTGATTTCACATTAAAAACCCCTGGGGCAATGAGGTTTGAGGTTTTCCGCATAATTATTTAACATTTGTTCAATTTCATGGTGATCATTCTGGCTTTCCATGAACAATTTTTATGTCGTCATTCATTTTTTATAAGTTCCCTGAAGTTGTTTTTGTAACACGGTTGATACTGAGAGCACTGGAGATGTGTGTTTGCAGAATTCAAAAGAGATGTGTGCTTTTTTTGTTACAGACCGTGAAAATGGTGTAGTCAAGGTTAGCCCCTTATTTGTGTGTGAGAGTAGATATGTGTCCATATTCACCTGTATATGTTGGTCAGAGATCAACCTTGGGTGTCCCGCCTCAGTTGGGCTCCATCTTGCTTCTTTATGCTTGAGAGGCAGTCTCTTATTTTTACATGAAAGTCCTTGATTTGACTAGGCAGCTGGTCAGCAAATCTCAGAGACCTGCTTGTCTCCTATTCCCTCCTCTGGCATTAGAGGTGCATGACACCACACCACATTTTTTAATGGATTTTATTAATGGATTCTGGGGGTAGTAGAACCGAGTTCCTCATGCTTGTGTGGCAAATATGTTGCCAAATGAACCATCTCATTAGTCCTATTCTCTTTTTTGTTTAGAAACTAAAATAATTTGAAGTTTAACATATGACTTTTTTAACTTAAATTATCTTGTGTTCTTCTTGTAGATTATTGATCCCAACACACATCCAAAGAACCTCACTTTTGTATAGAACCGGAGCAGGGTCCTCCCTCACACTCTGGGTTACATTATATGTCTGGCCAGCATGTTCCAGAGTCTGTATTTCAGCAGCTTTCATGGAAAGACCTCCCCCAGTTGATGCCTTGGTCCTCCTCATCTCCTAAAGACTCATGTTTGAGGAGTGAAGCCCCACAGAGAACAGTCTTCTTTCTTTTGCCACTTACTCCTCCTCCTCTTCCTCATCATTCTCTTCCTCCTTTTCTTCCTCCTGTTCTTCCTCTTCATTTTTCCCTCACCCATCTCCTTCCCTGCCTCTTCCTCCTGCTTGTCCTTCACCCAAACAATCCCATCATTCAACTCATAGTGATGGCTTTACATGCACCCTCTCTCTTCTTGATTGGTTAACTATGCCAGGAAGCTTGTAGAGAAGCTGGGATTGCTGTTATCCCAGTGAAAAGCCATGGTGTGTGTGTGTGTGTGTGTGTGTGTGTGTGTGTGTGTGTGTGTGTGTGTGTTCCCAAGTGTGGATCAAATTAATGAGAATGCTATGACTGAAGGATGGTGGGATCATGGAGCATGCACCAGAAGGATCAGCCTTACATCCTTCCTATAAGAAACTGATGGTTCTAACTCACATTCCCTCTTTTAAGAGAGTAGAAGTAACTCCTGCATGACAAACACACTCTAAAACAAAAAACAGATGAGCTTTATAGACCACTTGGCACTCAATGGTTGCAATAACTGACAGATAAATTTGATAAGGCAGATGAAAATGAAAATAACAGAAAATGATGGCCAAGATTCATTTAGTTGAAATTTTACAGGAGAGAGGGAATGACTGAGAGAGATAAATGCATAAATAAAGGATACCAACCCAGAGCAAATTAACTTGCAATTGGTGACAGTATAATAATGCATGTGTCCCATATTTTTAAAATGTGCATAGTTAAAGCCAGCACATCAACTTGTTCACCCATAACTCTGAAGCTCATTTTCTCTTTCCTCCCAATTTCTACTATTCCCTTTGCCATATTTTCTGTGACTGTAAGTATTTTCAGCAGGTTACCATGCTCCACTGAGTTATTAGCACCTCTTAGGGTACTTCATGACTTCATCTTCTTGCTATGTGTTCTCATGGAAACAGAATACAGTGTAACACAACTGAGGAGAGGCATGTGGCTTCCCTGTGTATATCTCCAATCCTGATATTAACTAGGGGAGTGAGGCTGAGGGTATAGGGTTTACCGTGGATTCTCATAGTGATTCCCTTTACATCTCTCAAAAAGTTCTGTTTTTAATAAACTTTACTAGAAATGTAACATGACCAAAAAGTATAATCAAGTACATTGTATATGCATGAATCATAATAAATGGGGATTAGATAATGCTTTTGCTTACATGAATAGGCTGCTTCACAGTTGATATTTATTTTTTAGTGGGAAAATTGTTTTGGTGAAGCAAGCAAGTCTGGATAGAGTAGAATTTATGATTATTCGTGCAGTTGACCACATCATTCTCTGTAACAACGAAGATTAACTTTGCCTGGGCTGAGTTGGAATCTCCGACCTTTAAGAATGACATCCTTCTTAAGCCACGAGGATGATCTTCCTCAGAGTTCTTTCCTTCCAGGTCTTGGTCATCTAATTTGGCTGAGCACTGGGTTTCTTCTCTATCACACAGTTGTAGAAAGTAAAGCATCCAGGGCTTTTGAGACACAGAGGCAATCTGTTCATGGTGAGACTCCCTCTTCTGTGTGACATACTTTCTTTAGTCATACACGTGAAATGTATGGATAACAAGGATGCGAAAAGAGAAACACAGACAGTCAACATTTTTCCATGGACGCATAAGAGAAAAGTTGCTTTGCAAAATAAATGGAACAATTAATGGATCAATTTTTATACACTGATGGGTATTTCAGGAAGGAAAAAGCTTATATGGGCACATAACATGACAGTTTCTATTAATATTTTGAATCTTCTACAAATTGGTCAATAACTTCACCAGACTTGGTTTTCTATGCCTATTTAATTTGACAGCTAAACTTTTCAATCTATCTTTCTTTCATGGTTGGTCAAAACTTATGTATTTTATTCATGTTAGTTTCAAAAGTTTTCTTCCAAAAGAAGAGACATATACACACAAAATATTAATATGTGGATACATTTTCCAAGTTTATAGAAATCCTAAGATTTATTATTTCATACTTAAGCCTATGGATTGTGATGCAGTTCCTAGCTATGTCTTTGTTTCTGTGAGATCAAATGCCTCAGATTTCCAAGATTTTTTCCAAGCTTTAAAGGATTTTCCCACCAAACCACCTTTACTAGAAATATGTACCAAAAATACCTACCATATCTTGTAAAATCTATTTTTTAAAAAAATCAGAAAAAAAGAGCTTTATGATAGCTAGTATTAACACTACTTGACCTACGGCTTTAGAAGAAGAAAGTGTCCAGTTAGTTCCCTGCGGCTTTAGAAGAAGAAAGTGTCCAGTTAGTTCCCTGCAGAAGTGATGGGGAAGCTGAGCATCCTGTAGCCTTTGGGTTTTTCCTGGCAGTGTAGGCTGAGAATCTTTGATTGTTCCACTTAGCATTGTCTTGAAGTTCAAATGTTTCCCATTCTATCGTTGAATAGCTAGGCACCCTCTCCACAGTTTCTCTATGCTGAATTTTGAGGACAAATTTTATAAGCTGTTTTTTCCTGCATTTTATAGGGCTGATTCCTATTTTATTTGTACATGGGAGTTTTTGATGCTTGTTAACATCATCTTAAACAACATCACATCAGAAAACTCAAGTTCAGAAGTCTTGCTTATGAACTAACTTGTTGTACCTAACAGGGACTGAAGAGATGGCTCAATGGTTAAGAAGACTTGTTGTTTATACAGAGGACCTGGGTTTGATCCCAGCACCCACATGATGGCTCACAGTCACCTGTAACTTCAGTTCCGGGATATCCAATACCCTCTTCTAGCCTGTTCAAGTGCTAGGCATGTAAGTGGTGCACACACATACACGCAAATAAAATACTCATACACATAAAGTAAAAATAAATAAATCTTTTTTTTTTTGAGACAGGGTTTCTCTGTGTAGCTTTGGAGCCTTTTCTGGAACTCACTCTGTAGCCCAGGCTGGCCTCAAACTCACAGAGATCCACCTGCCCCTGCCTGCTGAGTGCTGGGATTAAAGGTGTGCACCACCACCGCCAGGCTCCTAAAATCAATAAATCTTTAAAAAATTTAAACCAACAAACAAGAACATAATATTCTAGACTTTCACTCTGATTTGTTGTTTTAAAATTTAAATGTAAATTAATTATTCTGTTAACGTCAGGAATGAGCTGTCTCTATTTCTACCATTTGATCTTTTCCAGTCACTGGGCTATCACTTTCATCAGAATCCTCTGTTGTATATCACAAGTACAGGGACCTGAGCTGCACTTAAAGCCAGCCAGGAGGGGTCTAAATGTCATAATGTCTCACTTAACAAGGATGCACAGAGCTGGGTCTGTGCATGGTGGTGGCTGATGGGATAACTGACACTTGTCAGAATAATTCACTTCTGTGTAGGATGTGATGTTTATTAAAGAATAAGTTAAAATGTGTTTATTTAAAGCTCATATATTTATTATTAAAAACTCAGTGATAACCCCAAAAATTGTTGAGAACTTAACACCAATAATAACACATTTGTTTTTGCAGGTAATTATTTTATCCTAGGCATTGTTTAGAATTTCTACCCTATAGTAATAATAAAGGCCACAGTAAATTTTTATTCTGTTTTCAAGTTCACTATACTCAGGACAGCCCTGGGTGTCTAGGACAGTACATGGCTCATACCAGCCTTTCCTTGGCATCAAACTGGTGTGAGAAATCCAAGACTGACTGTGGTTATGCTCTCAGCGAGTGCTAGTTCCTCTCTTAACATTTGAGGGTCTGCTAACTCCCATGCCAAACTCCACTGTGAAGTCTTCCATGTAGATATATCCATACATCTGCTTCATGCATTTGCTGAGTTCTGTGATGATGCCTCTACTGATCTTGGGAAAGATTCAAGCATGAATGATGGAGAAACCCCTGAGCTCAATGAAGGAAAAAGTGTCCCAGTATTAAGTAAACTCTTTCAAAGTTCTTGCTATCAGTGAAAATTTTTTAGTTTATTTTTAAAATCAAGTCAGATATAAGTAGCACAGATTAACAAAAGAAATGGCTCAGACCTCAAGGCTCTTGTTAGATCAGTAGGCCCTTTAGAGGTGTGAGGTCCCAGCTTTGATCTACAGCTAAACAATGCCATCCAGGATACTAATTCCTTTGATCTTTTGTCTCTACCATATTCAATTAGTTGGCCATTGATTTCCCATTGTTACAAAGTGCCTGATGGGTCTCTAAGCATTGTGTCTTCATAGAATAACTTCAAAACTAGGGAGGATGTAAAGATGACGCAGCAAAATGACACTCTTCCTCCGTGGGCTGTGCTGACGGACGTGGGCGATTCTTTTCATGGAACTTCCCGGGGACTTCTGACGTCTCATTGGCCGTAAACAGCTTGCTTACTCAACTCTGAATAAATCATTCATAAAAGAAAATGGAGTTGTCGTGACTGGTTCACACAAATCATGCTCATCTGTGCCTGTACACCTGGTCACAAGAATAGAATCAGTTTTGCTAACCAAGAAGTGGGCTATGATAACTGGCTTAGGCAACCCATATTGTCCATATTCTGACGTGATATAGCTGTGTGCAGAGAAACCTGGTGAGGCACATCTGTGGGATCCTCGCTTCAGTTACTGTTGTGCGTATGAAATGCTTACTTCTTCCTACAGAGTCTGTAAAATGTTCTGGGCCAGCACTTAAACTTTGTATGAGGGAAATTCCAAATTATTTTTCCTGAAATTTATTGTTATAATTACATGTAAAATTATGTTTAGTATAATAAGTTATATATTGTATGCAATACAATATATAATTCTACAATGTATTGTTATGTATAACATTTAATGTGAACATACATATCAGTTATATGATATACATTAACTATGTATGATATGTAATGTTATACATAACACTAATTACACAATACATAGTATCATGCATAATATATGTATATGTATATTACACCTGTAATTAACAAGACTATAGTATATAACTATAAAAGTACATGTGACTTTCTATATCTTATGAAATGACTGCCACAGTCAAGCGAATTAACTTCTCTGTCACCTCACATAGTTACTCACACCCATGATAAGAGTACTTAAGACTTACCTCTTAGCCAGTTTAAAATCTGCAATAGTTACTGTCTTAGTTAACTTTCTTATTTCTGTGAAGAGATCATGACCAAGTCAGCTTATAAAAGAAAACATTGAATTTGTGAGCTTGTGCTTTCAGAGGGCCATAGAGTCCATGACTATAACTGGGGAAACAGCAGCAGGCGGGCATGGTGCTGGAGCAGCACCTGAAAACTTAACTCTTAACTGCAAGTTGAAGGCAGAGAGAGAGAGACAGAGAGAGAGAGACAGAGAGACAGAGAGACAGAGAGACAGAAACAGAGAGAGAGGGAGGGAGGGAAAGCAAGCGAGGGAGCAGAAAAGTGCTAACTAGGAATGGCATGGGATTTTGAACCTCAAAGCCCATCCCCAGTTACACACCTTCTCCAACAAGGCCACACCTCCTAATCCTTCCCAAACGGTTCCATCAAATAGTGGCCAAGAATTCAGATATATGAGGCCATGGGAGCCATTCTCATTCAAACCACCACATTTGCTAGTAAGTATAACCATCACACTATATATGAAAGCTAAGGTCTATTCAAGCAAAAATGTGTATGCTTTCACCAGCATCTTCCCATTCCCCTCACCTTCTGGCCTTTGGTTGTACAGGCTGGCCTGGAACTCAACTGTGTAGCCCAGTGCTGGTGTGAAGCTTGTGATCTTTCAGTCTCATCCTCCCTAGTGCTTGACTTACAAATACACACCAACAACCATGCTCAGAGTTAGCTCCTCTTCTTTTTAAGGATGAATACTTTCCCACTGGGAGTGAATCCATACCCCCTTAACCATTTGTTTGTCAACATTTATCTTATGTCCACATCTAGACACTTGTGAATAACTTTGCAACGAGAAGAGGCATGGAGCCTTCTCACTGCCCTGTTGACTTCATTTCCTTTGATTATAATCCGGCAAAGAGACTTCTGACTTGTAGCTCCATTTTTAATTTTTGAAGAAGTTGCCATGTTATTTTCTATCATAGCTGTACCAACTTACATTCTCACAAGCAACATTCAAGGACTCCTTACCTCCATTTCCCGAGAACGCTTGTTATCGGCTGGCTTTCAAGCACAGTCATCTCACCAGGTCAAAGGTTGTTAGCTCACTGTGGTTTTGATTTCATACCCCTGATTGTTAACGATCTTTCCATGTATCTGTTGATCAATTGTATATCTTCATGAGAAAATGTTTATCCAGGACTTTTGTCCATTTAAAATCAGCTTGTTTCAGTTTTTTTCTATGGAGCCATCTGAGTTTCTTACATGTTTTTGGCTGTTGCTTCTTATTGAATAAGTGGTTTCTAAATATTTTCTCCCATTCTGGAGGTTTCCTTTTTGTTTTGTTGGTTTTGCCCTTTGCTTTGCAGAAACATTTTAGTTTGATTCAGTCACTCATGTTTAACATTTGCCTGTGTCTTTGGAATCATATCCAAAAAGTCACAGCCAAGACCAACAGCTTGTGGGGTTTCCCCTTATTTTGCTTCTATCAATTTCACAACTTCAGGTCTTCCGTTTACATTTTTAGTATACTTTCTTTTAATCTTTATACGTAGTATGAGCGTCCAATTTCTTTGTGTATGTATAGTATATATGTATCCAACTGCTCAATAGCATTCCTCAAAGAACCTATCTTGGCCTTGTTATATGTCCCTGGTACCCTGCTGATCAGTGGATCATCTACTTGTCATTTTATCTCTGTTTTTTCCCCCATTTCTTCAGGAAGAGGGGAGGGGTATTGGAATTTCAATAGAGATTTCATCAAATTTGTATCTTACTTTGGATAATATGGTCATTATGACTGAGAATTCTTCAGACTCATGGAGAGAAAATGTTCTAAAGCCTGTTTGTTATAACACAAGAGAAAACCCACTTCATGGCTTAGTTTATTCCAACTTTTTAATGAACAAGTGAAGATTAACAGGCTTCCAGGTTCCTTGTTATTTGAGGAGAAATGAGTGGAATAGTTCACTGGTAGCTGGTGTGTACTAATGATGGACTTCTACTGCCGTGTGCCCTTATCATCATTTAGGCAGCATTTTGTTGTGACCCTACTACGTGCCTCTGTCAACAGCCATCCAAGCCATGTGCTCCAGTCATTTAAAGGGCTGACTAATTGAGGCCTTTCTTGTTTCGTGGTGTGTCAGTGAGTGAAGAAAAATATGGCTTGCCTCTGAATTATTTCAGTCTAGCTACTGTCAAAATGGCATAAACATGTGACCAATTTTCCCAGCTATGTGAAGAATCAGAGCACTATATATGATTTAGACACTATAAGTCACTGTAGCAATTCAAATACTTCACTCTGCCTGAAGCATTCTAGTCATATAATATATAGTCTTGCCATACAAAATTCCTTGACAAATAATGGACATAGATTCCCATAGAGCTATGCTTATTTTCCTGGAGAGTGACTGTATTATGAATGATTTTTTAGATGTTTAAGGGTGTATCAAGATACATCTACTTAGATATTCAAGGACACTTCAAGATGCTTGAGAGATAAGTTTCCTCCAAGAGACATGATTGTTTCTTTGCATTGACCTGATCTTCTAGGTTCTTCCTAGGTTTTCATAATAGAGTGTAGTAGGTAAAGCAGAATTGTAGATGCCTGGTTTAAATACACCCATTCGCTATGTATTGTCTCTATCGTCATAGTGAGTATGTTAAATCTTCTGCAGGTCTATTTTGCCATTTCAAGGATATGGATGTTAACAAAGATAGAATAGCTATCCCCAAATGCAGGCTTGGCTTTAAGAGGTAGTGGGATATTCTAGGGAGAACTAAGCCTGTCTCAGAACATATATTCTTAATGAAGTCCCATCCTTGGTGAGGATCTAAGGTCCTATATGCGTTCAATGATTGGTTGCATCTAGCTCAGGTAACCCACATCTCAATGCAACAGTGTTCATATAAAGTATAATAAATGAGGCCATATATAAACGAAAATATCTACAGACTCTTTGGGAAATAATAGCATGATTAATGGTAACTTTAAGATGATTTTTTTTATTGCTTTAGGGCTATCTAGAACATGGGGCATCCTATTTTGACTTTTAGCTTTGGAAATTCCCCTTTAATCACTAAAAAATCCTCATGTTAACCTTTGGTCTTATATGGAGTCATTATAGGCATATAAGCTTGCTAATTTTGCCACGCTGAGAGTTGGATGGTCAAAATCTTAAAGTCATAGGGATAGTGGCCGGAGAGAATGGCTCCTGGGTTAAGAGTAAGTAGTGCTCCTATAGATGATCCAAATTTAGTCCCCAGAACCCATGTTGGGTGGCTCACAATCACATGAACATAAAACACATAATTAAAAATAAAAGTAAATCTTTAAGAAAAAAAAGTTAGGGGTTTTGTTTCTAGCTACTACTACAGAGTACTAAGGTTGACACCATTTTAGCTCCCTTCATCTCATCTCTGACTATCTGGAATCTAACAGGTAAGAGTACCATTAGGGAGAAAATTCTGGATCTTTGAAAAATTTGAATGTTTCTAAATCAACTTCCTATGACATATTTAAAAAACATTCTACCTCCTTATCACCCCATTAATTTCATTCTCCTTAGAAGGTCTTGCTAAGCCTTCCTTGGCAGCTCTTACATCTAATTGCTATCGCACTCCATCCTAACAATCTGTTTGTTGGTCAATAGACTTTTGTACTTTAGGGTGGAGAGATTGACATCTGGCCATCTGTACAGATGGTTGTTGATATGGTACATAGCACAAAGAGAAGAAAGCAGGCTCATTGACTGGCAAGCAGCTGCAATTTGTGACTTTAAGCCAACATGACAGTGTACTTGAATGCCTTGAGATAAGAAGAATTCCATGTGCTACACAGACTTCAATACACCACAAAATATTTTCTGAGTTGGATGGAAATCCTCATGTGGACCACATTCTATTGACTGAAATGGATGTAAATGAATCAATGGGTGATACCCTGATGTTTTGAGGTAGACTCAAAATGAGGACTCTAAAAACAAGAAGAAGGTAAGCTACTGACTACTTCAACAGCTACCATGTCAAATGTACACACATACACACACACACACATACACACACACACACACACACACACATACTTCTATTACTGTGTGCATCTTAAATGTCTGCCCAAATTTATGTATTCATAGCTGGTAAAGCTGTAGGGAGGTGATGGGAATTTTAGGAGGTATAGCTTGCTGGAAGTAATTGAGGTCATTGAGAGTGTGACTTCAGTTGAGATATTGGAACTCAGGCCTGTTTTCTCTCTTTTAGCTTCCTGGTCACTATGAGAACAATGTCCTTCATCATACACTCTGCTACCATGATGTACTACCTCCAGACAGACCCAAAATTGTAGCAGGAATCTTAGAAAGTCTAATTAATAAAATCAAACCCAAGCCAAGTATTGGGGTGAACACTGGAAGATCAGGGAGACAGAACAAGCCACAGCTAACCTCACCTAGGCAACTTCTCAGCTGATCTTGTTTCATCAGACTGGAAGTCTCTGTGTCCTCATATTTGAATGGCTCTCAGCTGAACTGTGCTGCTCAAAACCTAAAAGCTTAACCAGCCAAATGCTTCTAGTTTCTGGTCCTCACGCCTTATATACCTTTCTGCTTCCTACCATCACTCCCTGGGATTAAAGGCTCACTTTCTGGGATTAAAGGCTTGAGTCACCATGCTTGGCTGTACCCTTGAACACATGGATTTCTGCCTCTGGAATGCTAGGATTAAAGGTGTGTGCTACCACTGCCTATCCTAAGTATCTAGTGGCTTTTCTGTTCTCTGACCCCAGATAAGTTTATTAGGGTATACAATATTTTGGGGAACACAATACCATCACACAATATAGACTTGGCCAGCTAAAGACTAATACCTGTGAATCATGAACCAAAAGATACATTTTCTTTTGAAGTTATTTATCTCAAGTATTTTGTAATAGCAATGGATAGCTGTCTAACACACCACACAAACCCAAAGCACTCTGAAGCAACCTACAGACAGTAAGACCAAGAGAACTGTTTGCTGATGGGACAGGAGGCTTGTTCTTCAGCAGGGTAAAATCAAGCTAACTTGATAGGGTGGAGAAAATGGAATTTCCTTCTCACTTTTGTGCTTTGAGAGAATGCATGTGATTTGGTCATAAATGTAGCACAAGAGGCTGAACCTGAGTTTAGTGAATAAGTTTTCTAAACCCTTGCCTAGTAATAACTAAAATGCATTTGTTTTGGAGTTTAGACTTGAAAAGTTCTTAACAGAACTGGGAGAGGCAGACAGTTCTAATACAATGTGCTAAGTAATAGAAAGAAGTTGTGGAATGATGTGGGGCCTAACATGGAAGAGGAGATATATGGGCTGATTGTAAAATGAAGGATCAATAATCAGATGAAGAGTCCAAAATGGAAAGTACTCCATGAAGTATAAAAATATGGGCCAAAGCATGAGAATCATGAAGTGCGATAAACTGGGACCATGGTGAGAAATTCTATAGCCCAGAGACAGAAAGACAGGAGCCAAAGTAGACAGTGGGTGATCTGATCTTTTTAGAAGATAAAGAACCCATCATAAAATGCCTGGGAAGTCAGGGTAAGAACTCTGTCTTTCTGGGGAAACCCCAAGAGATTCCTTGAGTGTGGTGTGGTTTACCCTGGGGATAGAATATGCTCCTTAATGCTGTCACAATTCTCTGGTGGTTTTAGTATTTTATGGCCTGGATTGCAATTTCTCAAGGAATGTAGTGAAAGTCCTATGCATAAGTAGACCATTCAAAGAAATCATTCCTTAGAATTCTGGATTATATTTGACATTAGGGGACTAGGGGAAAACCAACAAAAGACCAGGATGAAATTACATCTTATACCCCCGGCCATCTTTTTCCATCAATAGATCCAGCAGGAACAGAGTCTCCAAAGAAAATATGTGTAGGAATCATGGGGTTGGAACCGCTGAATCGCCTTCTAAGAAAAGGGGTAGAAATAGGCAGCAGATGGAGGGGGTCCTAAAGAGGAAGCTGGAGTCAGAGGAAGGGAAAAGATAAGAACAAGGGACAATCTTGGTTCCACATCTTGCCAAAGTCCCACAGCAGGAACTTGCCCTTCATCAGAGATAAAGTAACCCCCCCACACACACACACACAACTTTTAGTTATGGGTTGGAATCTTTAAAAAACAAAAACCCAAATTCCCTTGTTGTGTGTTTGTGTAAAACATAATATTCAACAGTAGGTAAACTTTTAGTATCAAGAACATTAGTACAGTTTTGTGTGTCTTAAAGAATAAGGAAAACTACTGAAAGGTGGACTAATATCCTCCAAAACCACTCTTAGTAGATAAGGTATTTTATTAGTAAATGATAAATACATGAGATGATGATATGTCAATTAGCATGTTAAGCCATTCCACGTTATCTGTATATGAAAACATCATTTCAAATGTCACAGATCAATGCGCATGATTTGTTAAGAAAAAATAAATTTAAAGATTAAAAGACATGCTGACTAGGATATGAACAATCATTTCACACAAAAAGAAACAGAATAACAGCCAAGCTCTCTTGCTCTATGGATGATGTGGATTTGCAGAGTGAAGGACTGTGGAGTTGTGCCTTTTAAAATTGCAATTTAAGGACTGGGGCTAGAGCTCAGACTCAGAATACTTGCTGGATATGCCCAAAGCCACAGGTTCAATTCTCAGTGAAACAATTTTTTGAAGATTATAGAAAAAAAGTGTTAAAGTTGCATTATAAAATCCATTGGTAATTTTCAGCATGCTTGCAAAATGCTGAAGACAATGGAAATATTGCTTGTAAGCTAAGCTGTCCGTAGAAAGTGGAAGGTGACAGATCCTTTATTGCTTTTCTGATTGCAATATCTTTTGAAAAGGTACCTTTGCCAGCAGAATGCACCCTGAGTGCACCAGTATTTAAAACACTGGGATAATAGAGTTAGTGGATATTTATGAAGATTTCATCTCAAAGAACATATTACAAAAAATGTGCATCTGAATCGTTCTCGCAAACTAATGGAGACATGATTTGCAGCTTTAGTTTTTCTTTTAGAAACAACCCCCAACAAAGGTCAGCTCCTCAACTCTTGCTTGACTGGCAATGGCTCTCATTTCTGTGACACCCCACAAGGACCCACCAAGGGGACTTGTGCTTGGTATCTGGCAAGGGAGCTTGGTGTCCTGGGGGAGAAAATCAATTACCACTCTGGGACTTCCACAAAGCTGCTGTCCAAACCACAGTAAAGATGATAAACTGTGTGTGATCCTGAACTCCTGCTGATTGCCTGGGACGCCACCAGAATCTGTTTCCAAATATGCCAGAAGAGACCATGTGGAATCATCTGGTTTCTGTGGCATTAGACTGACTGAGAAACCTGTTTTGTATTATGGTTGGGAAATATGTATGTATGTATGTATGTATGTATTATGTATGTATGTATGTATATGTATATATACATATATATGTATATATATGTATGTATATATATATATATACTGTTTAACTATTCCTTGACTTTAATGGAACACAGATTTGGTTTGTCTTGAAATGACTGTTAGGCATTATAATTACAATTTGCTCCTAGCGTCAGTGACAGCACACAGTGGAGCTGGCTTCCAGACCACAGAGGCAGAGAGCAAAAAGGACAAGCACAGAGATGCGTGTGTATGCACACATGAACACACACACATACACATCACCCATTCGTTCATTTACATTTCATGATACTGTGGAAGTGGGAGGATTCTCCCCCTCAAAGGCAACATCCGTTCTCTGACAAACTCATAAATCATTTTATTTCTGTGCTATAAAGCAAAAAAAAAAAAAAGTATTAAGGCCAGTGCAAGCTTCAGATCTGTTCATTTGGCAAATGCATCTCATGCTGAACTAAAGACATGTTGAGCTTGACAGGAAGTCCACATTCCTGAGTGGACATGCTCCATAAGGTCTATCCAGTGGCTGGCCATTTTGGTGAATGCCCTCATGGAGAATCTCCTGCCAGACTGCTGCACTCAGCGTTTTGTTCGTTTCTTGAGTCCTTGCCAATATTGCCCTTTCACCACTTTGTGGGGCTTTGACGTTTCGCCCAAAGCTTAAATGTGATAGTAGATTCTGGAAAGGATCCAAATGGGGCAGGAGAAATGAAGCAGATCTTAGCTAATGAGGGCTGCCAGGCACCATGTGTTAACTCTGGGGCTTTGCTGCTTTCTCTTAGAAGCTGTAATCCCAGGCTGAGTGACTAGTGCAGGGCTCTAGGCTCTGAATTATTCAGGGCCTCATGTCTCATCAGTGGGCCTCTGTGCTCACTCTTTTCTCATGCATCCTCCATGGCGTTGCATGGCTGACTCCTCCTCCTCCTTTAGGCCGCAGCTCACTTAATTCTGTTGTGCTCAGTATTTTTATTAATTTCTTAAAAATAAAGAAACTGGGCAAACACTCTAAATTGTTTCTGGTTAGTAAGCAGGGGTTTCGTGATTAAGTCCGTGGATCTGAACTCAGAACCCATATTCTAAGATCACATTGTACCACTTAGTGCTTTGCTCTATGAAAGATCTGAGATTAATGCAGAAAGAAAGTTAGTTCTTGGTGACCAGGGACAGAATGGAGATGCCTGTGGAATGTGGCTTAGTAGAGTCACCTTGAGAGTCCTTAAGTTGCTTATTTTCTAGTTGAGGGTTGGAGGAATGCCAGAAGGAGTGAAGACATTTAACACAGAAGAATAGAAAGCCAGGCAGAGCGGCTTATGTTGGTAGAATTTGAATAACTGTAGAGAAAGTAACTGCTTAGAATTACTGTGGGGGTCTTTGTCATGAGCAGAGCAATCTAAAGCAGAGTAGAGAATCTGGTAGGAATACATGTGAGATGCCAAGAGTTATCCTTTCTATTGTTGTGATAAAACACCGACTAAAAACAGATTTGGGGAGTTGAAAAAATTATTTCAACTTACAAGTTACTGCCCATCATGGAAGAAAGTTGGTATAAGAATTCAAGCAGGAATTTGAACCAAAAACTATGAAGGATTGCAGCTTGTTGGCTCACTCAGTCTTATGTTTAGCTAGGGTTTTTTTTGTTTTTTGTTTTTTTTTAGCCCAGGACTACCTGCCCAAGGAATGGTATCACCCACAGTGGGCTTGGCCCTCCCGCATCAGTTAACAATCAAGACAGTCTCCCACATAGACAATCAAGACAATCCCCACAATTCCCATAGGTATAGGCAATTTTTCATTTGAGACCCCCTTCTCAGGTGACCCTAGGCTGTGTCAAGTTGACAGTTAAAACTAACCAGGATGTCAAGTTATTTTGCCTACAGCCCAGGATGCAGATTAACTGTAGGCAGCAAGGTGACATGGTGAAACTTGCCTTTTAGGAACTTCACTATGGCTGCCATGTGGAAGGTAACTTGAAGCTGGGTAAGGATAGAAAGGCCCTTTAGGAATGTATTTGTACAATCTCTGAGAAAATTAGATATCAGGTAATGTGATACTTGAAATGCCCCATTCAATTCCCAAGGCCCTAGACAAGCCAAGGAAGCAATGACAGAGACTAGAGTGAATACAAACCAGAGTGTTTGCATAAAGTAAATGACCCATTGCCCAGTGGGTCATTGACTCCTTTTCAGGTGTACTGGGAAGTGAGCACACCAGTGTTGCTGCTTATGTAGTCTAACTTGTGAATCCTCTCTACCTATGGGAGCTTTGCAACAAAGGAGCACTGTGAACAGGATTAGAGGTTTTTCTTACAGCTAGAACTCAGCAGTGTTATGGAGAGGATAAAGCATGGGAGAGAGGTGCTACTGGTCTAGCCTGGGACATTCTAGGGGGAAATACCATGAGATAGGTGCTATTTGCCTAAACTTCCTAGTTAGTGAAAGAGGTATTTTCTGTTAGTCTTGTTACCACTGGCTATTTGATCTGGTTGGTAGGTTTGTTTCCCTATGGGCTTCCCTCTTACTAACTTACTTCCTACCTTGTGTTCTGCCTCAGGAGTTTTTTCTAACTTTTGACAATCTAGCCAATGTTTGAATGCAGCTGGCCTGTGGACATTTACAATATTAGCCACAGCATGAAGGAGATGCTATGAGCCTGAAGCAGGATAGTGACAAGGAAGCCTGGGTCTGACTCATGAAGGTTTAGAAGACAGGTCAATAAGACCTGGACTCGGGAGCTAAAGAGAGGAAAAGGTGAGTTTAGGTCTACTTCCAAGTTTCTGAATTGGGTTTCTGGATGAATAAAAGTCTCATTCTTTTAGAGACTAAGTCAGGTATAGTCAAGAATCAGAAAATACCTTATTTGAGTATATAATCAAACTTGATGTCTGAGTGTCTATCATGACCTAGCACTAGGATTCTGGAGAAATGAGAGGAGTGAGGAAGTCATTTGGATTCATAGCCTTGTGGGAGTTTGTTGAGACTGATACTTCAAGGACAGTGTATAGAGGGAAAGTAGACCATAAGGTAGAGATGCTCTGAGGTAATCAGAACAGGAAGAGCTTGAATCCTGGAGCAGGAGGTCACCTCCACAGCCAGGAGCTTCCATGACTTCTGTGAATCTCAGCTCAACTTCTCTTTGGAGGTGAAGAGCTACTGCCCAAAGAATCTGTGCCATTCTTATAAACACATCGCCTTTGCTAGGGTCCACTTTTCCTTTATTCTGAATGTTGGACCTTCATTGAGTCCAATGGTAGAAGGCATCAAAATATTCAAAAGTTATAAATATTCTTAAAGGAATGGAATTTGTAATATGTTTTCTTGGAGTAATCTACAAGTTTGAGAGTTCATTTTAAATGACACAAATGTTTTGAATGTAGTAATTTGTTTTGTTTTATAAATCCAGCCTTATGTTTCCATTGTAACAACTTTCAAAAAAAATACCAGCCCTTAATTCTAAAACTATATTCACTGTGGATTAGAAAAAATGAAGAGGCAATGCAGAGTTCCTCTTTTTACTATCTACCATTCAAAGGCTTGGATTATGTAATTATTTTCTATTTGAATTTCTTTGGAACAGCCATTCTCCTTTACAATGAGATTTAATGACATTGAATGACTGTCTGCCATCTGCCTAGAGCTCTGTGAGGTACTTCAATAGGCAACATTCCCTGTAAGCCTCAAAACAGAGCCAGGGTGAGTTCACAAGACTTTGGTCCATTTTACAGATTAAGAAGTTAATGCTTCAAGAGGTGAAGAGATTGGGTTTCTTGAGCCAATTGCAGGTAAATGTTTGAATACATGTACATGCACACACACACACACACACACACACACACACACACACACACACACTCATTTTAAATTCCAAGTCTAACTATTTTTTTCTGTTAATACATTAGTTCTGTTTCTAATACTAAATGTGGTTCACATCTTGATGTTTTTTTCCAATGGAGTAAATCTTTTTTCCTTTAACTCCTAAGCATCCTAACTTGGCTGAACAAGCATAAAGGAAATGAATAAGTGAAATTATGACTTTTCTAATGTGATCACTTCTAGATCATGTGCACAGATGGTATAACCTACACATGTAATCTTACAGTAGCTGGTGAATAGTAGGTACTTTTGATTTCTAGTCTGGGCAGAGTCAATGGGTAGAATGTAAAGTCAGTATCAAGGATGTTTCTCTGCAGCTCCCTTTAAACAATCTCTTTGAAGCTTAGAGGCAAGGGACTTGAGCACTAGCATTGTTCAGGGAAGGAGCCATTTGTTTGTGCAAAAGCAGACCTTGGCTAACGTGGGTCTTAGTGTCTTCAATATCTAAAGTGGTCCCCACACTTTGCTCAAACTCCTGCTGGTGTGATTTCCCCACTACAATGGACTATAACACGGAGCAGTAGCTAAAACAAATGCTTTCTCCCCTAAATTGCTTGTGTCATGATAGTATCACAGCAACAGAAAACAAACTGAGATAGATAGGCACCATACACAGTAGAGATACCTTGTGAAAATGGCTGATCCGTCTGCTGGGCAGGATAAAGCAAAGCAGCACACAATTTAAAATGCATAAATTATTTATATTTGGATTTTTCTCCTCAATATTCGGGACAGTGAGTGACTATAAATGAAAGAAGAGAAAGTGAGTGTGTGGCCAAGAAGGACCAATGGATTAAGAAGCAGAACCCTTAGGGTCATTTTTGAAGCTGCCTATTGTACTACCTACTTATGGTAGCTGAGTTGACCTTGGTTGCTCCGTGTTTAAAATGGAGATAGCATCCCCGCCGTTCCATGGTTGTGGGAATGAAACAGGATGGAGTACATTAAGCACCTGCCATCTCCACACTGCCTCTGTGGATCTTGGCCTGAGGCAATCTATTCTGGACAGTCCCTCATTTGCTAAGATAATTTACTTAAAACAGTCCAAAAAGAATCTCCTCTCCTTGAATTATGTGCAGAGGGAGAAGCAAAGTGGACACTGTTTCTTAACCATAAATTCAAGGACAACTTCATGGGGGGACTTTTCATTGTTGGAGTCTTTAGCTCTTCTCCTCCGACGTTTTCATGTTAATGAGGCTCCCAGAGGGGTGATATAATTGATAGAATACTCCTGTGAGCCTGCTCTGCGCTATGCTGTCAGCAGAGGTGTGGAGATACATCTTCTCCATGTAAGAAAGCACAGAGTAGATGCAGAACTGAACTCTGACTGGAGCTGCAGAGTTTCCTTTGAAGAAGTCATCCTACTGGGGAGGCTGACGTCAGAGCCATGAGACTGGCCTGATGAATGTGCTGGAAGTGCTGCAGTTGCTCTTCAGACACCTGAATGTCACTGAGAGAAAAAAAATTGAAGGAGATTGGAGATGCTAGACAAGTGCTATGTGTGAGCCATCTTGCCATCATCGCAAAATCATAGAATGTACTGCAAAGACCATGGGCTACAGAACATGCTGCCTGGACTTCCAGCTGTGCCTCTCTCTAACTAACTTGGTGAAACCTTGAGCAGAAAACATCTTGAAGATTCTTAATGATGTCCAACATGAAACCAAATAATAATCACTGTATCAGAAGGTTGCATGGATGCCAGGGACCACACCAAAGGCTCTTAATAGACTCTAAATCCTTTAGAGCTTGCTTTCAAGCTGCTGGTGGTAAAGATTTAACAGCTAAGCCTCCAAAGGGGTTCTGGGGAGCCCCGACTTGCAGCCTTTGCCTGTGTGTCTAGGTTGTAAAATCTTGTTTGGGGCTGATGTCAAGTACTTAACCTGAACTACTTGACTGTGAGGTGGGAAGTGCTGTGGTCAACTCGAGGAGTCCCTGGTCACTCTACCCCTGTGGGTCTTCCCTTCCTTTATGCTTGTTTATGCCTTTTGGTAGCACCAATACCTCCGTGTTGAATAATAAAACATTTTAAATGTATGATTGTTGTCTCCTGTCCCTCAGACAAGAGTGGACAACATCCACTCCAGGTTAAGGCTTGGTTAACAAGTCTGTTAATGTCTAAATAAAAGGGAACCCCTTTTCCCTTTCTCTAAAGGGAAGTGGTCTAATGTCAGAACACATGTCTAGGCCTGAGGGATGACAGGATGGACTTCACTGCCCTTTACTGCCATGATTGAGTGTTCTTATGTAGGACATGCATAGCTTTTTAACATTATTTGGTAGCCTTGTCTTGTGCCCTCTCCCTTTCCAGGGTATGGGCCTTCCCTGGACCCTGAGAAGTAGATGCTTACTGAGAGACCATATTTCCCAAGGTAGACAAAGCAAGCAAACATCAGCAGAAAGAATTCGGTGATCTCCAGCATGGTTGCTTCTTTGATGAATACAGTAAAAAGAAAAAATGGAATGGCTTTTACGGTATTTGAATTTTAGTCTGCAGTGAGTGTATGGACATGGAAAGATGGAGAAGTCGGAAAGGATGTGTGAGAGTGTCCTGATCATTAAAACATTTGCCTGGAAGTCAGTTATCGGACTGAACTCTGAGATAATTTCTACTTTAAGGAAGATGTTCACATTTGTACCATACAGGACAGATTAAAAGCCACTTTTAGGAATGTTACCTTATAAAATCAGAAGCGTTATGATCAGATTTAACAGATGTGAAAAGTGGTTCAGAGAAGCTAATAACAGAATTCTGAGACTGGGCTCTGATCCCAGGCATTAGGCTATGCAGAACATTGACTTTTAATATTGCATTGTCTTGGTTTTGTGCTATTAACTCACCCATCTAGACAGCATGTCCTGGCTAGTTTCTCATCTGTACCACAGAATACAGTGTGTAATTTAAATGTCCATGATCTATGCACCGTGATGTATCTGGTGTGTTCTGAAGGCACTGGGGAAAGTGAATAACTACAAACAGCGAATAATTTCAAGCAGTTACAGGAAAAGATACATAACCCATGACCAGATGCTTCCCTAAACCATTTCAATGAAGTAGAATGACTTAGACCCATTCGGGCCTGCGCTCAAGAACATTCTCCTGCCGGAGCCTTCACTGTTTCATTCCAGCCCTTGGTATACAGCATCCAACCCCCTTTTAGGAAAAATGAGATGGATACAGTCGTGCTCCTAGAAAATAACTCAGAGCTGGAGAGATGACTCAGTGGATAAAGTGCTTGTTCTCTAAGCTTGAGGGTTGGAGTTCAGATCCCCAGACCCACTGAAAAGCCAGGTGTTTGTGGCAGTCCATTATATTTCTGTGGTCAGTATGTGAAGACAGGATCCCCAGGATCCCCAGGGCAAGCTGACTACAAAGACTAGCTGACTAAATGAACTTCAGATTCAGAGAGAAAAAAAACAAAACAAAACAAAAAAAACCTTATCAGAAGAGGGAAATCAGGAAAGACACTTGAGGTCAAGGTCAACTTTTGGCCTACACACACACACACACACACACCCTATGCATTGATACATGTACATATGTGTGCCAACATGTATACACACATATACACACACAAACATGTGAACATGAAAAGAGGTAATTAAAAAGAAAGTGCATTGGGCTATATATTCTAGATTGATGATCTATACTCTTTGTTACTGTAAGTCTCCATAACCCTGGACACTGTTCTCCATCTATACAGTGAGATCTCCCCAAATCCATGTCCAGAAAGCATGGGGCACACTCACACACAACAGCAGCAACAAGTAAGTCATGCTGCCTCAAATCTGCAGTGTAGATGCCTGGGAACCAGAAGACACAGCCTGGCTGCACTCCAGTGAATACACTGGTGTGTGAATTACACACGGTGGAGACAGTAAAATGGGAACAAAAGACTGAGCTGTGGAATTACTATATGCATTAAGAGGAATTTGTGAGTCTCAATAAAGGAAAGCTTTTCAAGTTGAATGTCCGAGGAGGAGGAGCAGGATGTATCAGGAAATGGTAAGTGTAGAAGGAAGATGGCTGCCTCAGCAAGTGAGTACCATCTGGAGGCCCAGGATGAATGCTATGGCTGTGGAGAAAGAGGATAGGATGTTGAGGAAGGAGCAAGAAAGTAGGCAAACAAGAAGGCTAAGAAAGGATAATGTTTGTCCTTCCAAGTTTTATGTCTCCAATGTAACCATATTGAGAGGTAGTGAGCTTATAACATGTGGGGCTTCATGGGAATCCATGGCTGCATCTCAGAAGGGACCAAGGACCATCTCTCAGAAGTGGGTTAGGTCTTTAGAACTGGATTAGTTACTATGAGAGCAGTAGATGAGATAGTGAGGTCACTGTATACGTCTGGTCCCTTCTGTGTTGTTGATTGCCACTTTCTCACAGGCTGTTGATGTGATGCCACACACCATACAATGACACAGTCGGAAGGCTCTAAGTAGAGGTTGAAGAAATGAGTCACCTGATCTTGGACTTTCAGCCTCCAATGCTGTTATCTAAATTAATTTTTTTTAAAAAAATAAACTACCCAGCTTCTGGGATTTTGCAATACACAATAAATTTCCTAGTACACCATACATTGAGTAAAGTATGTATTTACTAATGCAACTAACAGTTTTTATTAGCTTCAAAAACATCATATTATGTGAGTACACACATTAAATCTAGAAAAGAGAAATTAGCAACCAAAGAACAATAGCTTTCCTATGTAAAGACAGAGGAGTTGCCTGCATAACAGAGGAGGGAATTGTGGGAGATAAGTGAAATATATTTTCTTTCATTTCAATTTTATTAGCAATTTGTGTATTTAAAAGCATTAAGCTTTTCTGAGTACAGATATCTTTCAGTGAAGCTGGTTGTTAAAAGTCCTTGGAATGACACTCTTGTGTGGGAAGAAGAGTGGCCTTTGGTGTAAGAATACAAGGGAACAAGCCAAGTGAGATGAGAGATGGTTAGATGAATAAGTCATGAGAAGAATCCCATTGTCATTTTTCAAATTTTAACAGGAGAATCTGTGCTATTTCCATAGTAACTGTACAGTAACTCCTCAGTTCTTTCGTTATAATTCTATATATTAATTGTTGCTTGTTCAATACAGATTTTCAGTCATACACACCCATCGGGGTCCCATTGTCCTCTGTCCCACATACCCACTGTGTTTTTCCCTCATTATTTTTCCACTTCCTCATTTTTGCTTCTGCATATCTGAATTCTTTTTCTCTGCCTCTCACATCACACCCAGGAATTTATACTGCTGAATTTTATCCTTACTGCTCTGATGGCAACTTCTCAGTCTGCGATTGCATTTTAATTCCTTTGAGAATTTTCTCATTTTGTTGAGCTCTGGTTGTGCAAGCCTGACTCTAAACCTCTATCTGAGAAAGCAAATATGGCCAGTTCATCTAGCTTCCAGCTGTGCCCACCATTTCACGGTCTTACAGTCACTTCGTCTTTCTTCTTTTGCTTTGGAACCCTGTTTTCCAGGAAATTTTCCTAAATTTAGTCGACAGCACAAAACAGAGATGGTTCCCTTTTATTGACAATACTTCTAGTCTGTGGTGCACATTTCCCCATGTCTCTGTGGTGTTACCCATTGCCGTGACTACGGCTTTTGTTTCATCAGGAATGTTCTCAATTCACAGTCACTCAACCTTGAAAAATAGGTGAGTGGATGAACCCGGTTCCCTTTGACCCTTGATCACAGGTGAGTAGCTGACCCGGCTGTCCCCTCCCTGTTCACCTGGTTTCTCATGCCCTGGGCTACGGGAGGCACTGTCACAGTTGTTCATTTCCATTTTCAACTGACTGATAAAGCAGCCAGAGGGGAGAAGAAAGCGAGGGGAAGCCACAGGCTAAGTCACTGTTACTTATTCTCTGTGTTTGCTTAAACTCTTGTCCCAAGGCTTGTTGGTTTTGTCTTTGAATTCTCATTTGTCCTGTTTCTTGTTCAGGTACAAAGGGTAGCTCTAAACAAATACTGGAGCCTTGTGATGAAATTCCACTCATAGAAGTATTTCCCTATAAAAATATCATGTGTTTTCTCTCATTTGTGGTACCTAGATTTTATATAGGCATAAAGCCATGTGTGTATATATGACACAAAATTAGAAGCTAACCTGTCTAGGAGAACAAAGGAGGCTATTGGGAGGGGGCAGGGAGAAGAAAAGGGAGGGTAGAGGAAATGCAGGAATATGTATAACATACAATACATACTCATATGGAAATACCTTCATGTAATATACTCTTATGTACAACAAATACATACCATGGATTTTTTAAAACCACATACATATACTTATAAAAGAGAAAACATTTAATAGTTTGCAGTGTACAAGCCCAGTAGGATAAAAGAGTGATCAAATTAAACAATTTTATATAATTTATGATAATTTTTTCTTGTAACTGAGAAATTTCAGCTCTGCTTCTGGACACAACTGACTGGAAAGGTAGCTGGGCTATGTGGGACCAACAACTTCTTGTGATGCCATGGTATCGTGACCAGCGAACAAATTTCTTCCTGAGTGGTGGCTAGTCACAGTTATTGGCTTTTCATTGTGGAAGTACAGTTGTAAGTATTCAATTACTTAGGTAAAAAATACTTCCTTTAACTCAGGCTACCGCCACAACAAAGCCAAGATAACCATCATCTACTCCAGGTTCAGAAGTTCTGGGCCCCAGGACCTTGTTGGTTGTGGCTCAGAACCCAAGTGTTTAACTTCTCCAGCACCATGATTAAATGGAACATAACTACCAAGCAGGCCAGCAGTTTTACGGGTTATAAGAGAACTTTGCCTGCTGTTCAGACAGGACAGTACTGGTTGAACAAATCCTTCATGTCTTCTGCAGAGGAAACCTTCAACTGGGCTTCTGCTTTGCCTACCCAGTCTATTGTCTTAGAACAAACATGTGTTCAGATCTAGCTGAATAAAATCCAGGCAGATGTACTGTTGGCCTTGTGTTAGAGCATTACCCTCCTCAGATACGGAAAGCTGCCCTTTGTTCAGATGAAGACAGTTTAGAAAGTTGGACATGGTTCCTGTTGACAGTATTAGCTTGGCGCTGGATGCCTTATTACACATCCAAGCTTTGGAAGATTGTTTTATGACTAACATTTGGGTTAAATCTATAAAGATTGTTTATCTTTGACATTATTTCCCTTCAGAAAAGCAATAACAGCCGCGTTTGCCCCCTGCCACGTTGTTGCCTGCACCGCGGTGAGGAGGATGGTGGAATGAGGGGGAGGAAGAAATGATGAGGAGACACAGCAATGCTGTCTTTCCCCGACTCTTCCAGTTCTGTTGCTACAGGGAAAAAATATTGACATGACACAGAAGGTCTTGCCTCGGGGAGTCCAGCAAGTGAAAATTGATGGATGTTCACCACCAAATCCCTTTCCTTTGGGGATGTTATCATGTCACATTTCTGAAAATATAGAATGCGCTCTGGATAATATTTTCACATATGCTGATGAATGCAGCTGCCAAGAATAGCATGCTCTAAAGCAAGAAGCCAGGGGATGCTGAGGTTGCCTCTCAACAGAATTTATGTGCTCTTGGTCACTCTCCATCCCTTCAGGGATGTTCTACGTTTTACCTGTTTCCCTTTGCGGCATCCTTACATTGATCCTCCTTCAGAAAGTGATGACTATCAATAACCAAAGCTGGATTCTTAGTTTTGTGATGATCACAGAGGATCCGTAATAAACTTGCTCCATTTTGGATGAACAAAGACATACACACACACACACACACACACACACACACACACACACACACACACACACACACTTACACACAGACACGCACACACACAGCCAAGCCAAACTGAAAGACAATTTATAATATAGAAACCAAAGTCATCCATACTTCATCCACAATAAAAAAAAAAACTTTCGAATGTCTAATTTATTTTACATTTTTTGAATTTGACCATCTGTGTTTCACAGAAGAAACTCAGCCAGTATGGAGATGCTGGCCTGGTTCACCTTTCTATTGCTGTGATAAACACCGTGGTCAAAGGCAACTTGGAAATGGAATGTCTTCATTTGGCTTGTACTTCCAGGTCAAAATTCATCCCTGAGGAAGTCAGAGAAAGAACTCTAGCAGGAATTGGAGCACAAATTATGGAGTAATGAGGTTTACTGTGCCTCTCCTGGCATCTAACTCCTATTCAGATGGCTTTTTAATATAGCCTAGGCCTACCTGCCTAAAGTCGGTGCCATCCTCAGTGGGCTGGGTCCTCCAACATTAATTATTGGTCAAGACTAATCCTTTACAGACAGTCACGAACCTACTGATAGAGGTAATTCTTCTACTGTAGCTCTGTCTTCCCAGGAGACTTTGGATTGTGTTAAGTTGACAACAAGACCTAACTATAAGAGTTGCTATGATCATTTATTATTGTTATTCAAAGCAATCAACAGAAATTTATATTTCACTTAATTATTCCTCTGTTCTTGCATAATCAGTTACAGATAAATAAAATCAGTCAGAGATACAACTGTAAATCTTCTTTGTTACCTCTTGGTCTTTGTTTTCCTTTTGATTGCTCTGTGGGGAACACACTTAAGGATATTGGATACTGGCTGTTCACATTGTTACAACTTTTGCTAAGTTCCCATCCCAAAGAGATTTAGCAAGAAGTGCTGCAGAGTCTAGTACCTGCACCTTAATGTGGCAGGGCATCCTTTCTTGAGGGCTTCTGAAAGGTTTTCACAGGTGTAATGAATAGGTTCGGAGATTCAGGTCCCCTGTCATCCTGGTACAACCAATGGAGAACACTTGAGAAGCCTTCTGTAACCAATTGCTCTTCTCTCTGCATTTCTACCTCCCACTACTACACTTCCTCCTCCTTCTCCTGATCCTCACCCTTTCTTTTCCTCCTCCTCCTTCTCCTGGTACCCCTCCTCTTCCTCCTCCTCCTTCTCCTGCTCCCCACTCTCTCTTCTTCCTCCTCCTTCTCCTGGTACCCCTCCTCTTCCTCCTCCTCCTCCTCCTGCTCCCCCTTTCTCTTCCTCCTCCTCCTTCTCCTGCTACCCTCCTCTTCCTCTTCCTCTTGTTTCTCCTCCTCCTCTTGAGACAGGGTGCTACTACATAATCCATGTTGGCCTGAAACTTGCTGTGTAGCCCAGGCTAGCCTCAAACTCAGGACCTTTTTGCTCCCATTCTCTAAAAGCTGGGACAACAGGCATACTTCACCATACACATATGAGCTGTCATCTAATAGTTACAGCAATTCGGTTTTATTGGACTTGGGAGTTGAATCTTTTTTATTTATGAGTAATCTATGTCTGGCTTCATTTAACTTTCTGCCCCTTTTCTCTCATTCTTTCAGTGTCCATCCATCTTTCTTCTTTTCCTTCCTTCCTTCCTTCCTTCCTCTCTCTCTCTCTCTCTCTCTCTCTCTCTCTCTCTCTCTCTCTCTCTTCTTTCTTGTAGCCTTGGGGATTGAACCTAGGACACACACAAATCTCTGTATCATTGAGCTATGTACAAAGCCTTTTTTTAATTTAAAATTTTTGACACAGGTCCCACTGAGTTGCCCAGGTTGGCCTTGAACTCACTCTGTAGCCCAGGTTCACTTTGAGCTTGTGATTCCCTTGCCTTTGCCTCCTGAATCCTAGGATTATAGGCCTGTACCACCAGACTAACTTCTTTATTTTTAAAAAATTATCTGTCCCTAATTATTAATATGAAAGCATCTTTGAACCACAAGAATAATAAAAATATCTAATATAATATATGCTTATTAAATAATTGTCAAATAAATAAATATATGTGAACATTGTATCTGGATTACTCTTGGATGTTTAATGAACATTTGCTTTTTTATCATATTCCTCCTGTCAGCTAAAGCTTGTGCTTATAAGCCTAGGCTTGCTAATTTAGATACTCACTAATTTGAATTTTTTTCACTATACCATTTAATCATTTCAAAAGTGATTTCACTTCTATTTCCTTATTTGATCCACACAACAGTTCTGAATTTGAGAAGACCACATTGCCTTCTTAATTTTACAGGAAAATTCACAAAGTCCAAGAAAGCAAAAAAAAAAAAAAAAAAAAAAAAAAAAACCACTTGGAAACTTTGTTGGGGAGTATGCCCTGTGAGAAGGGCATATGTGTGACATACCCTGTGTCAATTTGTAGAAAATATTACATGCCTGAGAGCAAGGAGAGGACCCAGGTCATTTGGCTCCCAAGGCTTATGCTGTAACTTTAATGCCACCATCCCACAGGTCACGCGAGCCACCACTGAGCTGTGACGGCTTCTGTTTTACAGACTAGGGAACTGAGGCATAGGAAGGGCTGTAGGCTGTCTTGTGCTTGTTTAGCTCATGAAAGGAGATGGCAGTCTTTGTCAGAGATGCCTGTGCTCTGCTCTCTACCTCAATGGGAATAGAGAAGGGAAGTATCTGGAATTACTTTTGAGGCTGTCTGGTGCAGCAGTAATGAAGAGCCAACATATGGAATACACAGGTGTCAAGCATCCGCCAAGCACTGTATGCGTACACACAAGTGTGTGCCTATACACACTCAGAGGTGTTGCAAAGCCCCTGCTGAGAAAGGGGAATAGTCAACCTTCCTTGCTATCTTATAAATGTATGAAATGGAGGCCCAGAGATGTTACATGAATTGCCCATGACCACGAAATCAGTAAGGACAGAGTCAATCGTAAGCCCTGGGGGACTTACTCTACACTGTTTATGGTGTGTTCTTTGAGTCCCTGTTTCTCAGAGACAGGTTATCCAGTTAACCAGAAAATTATTGGAAAATTCACACAACTTCTGCCTCCCTAGAAAAATGTCTCACGAGCACTATATAATGTTTGTTAAATGGGTGCATACAGCTCTTTCAGTATTGCTTGGTAGGTCTGTTTGCTTTCTCCTGACGAGGCTCTTCTAAGACTGGGTGCTGGGTCATGCTTCTCCAGATCATCCCTTTCCACAGTCCATGACCTCATAGTAGGTTCCCCCCAAATATTTTGTACCTGTCACTGTTTTCAATCTTCTGAAGTCTTCTTCACAGAATGAGTTCTAGAAGGCCAGATTAAACTACTGGTACATTATAAAACAAAAAAACAACAACAACAAAAAAAAAACATTCTAAGTCTACAAAACAAAATATATTCTCTCTTAACTAGCAAACATATGTTCCACTTATATCTTGTGCACTCTTTCCTAAAGCCCCAGAGCAGGACCAGTTAAGAGTCTCTTAGCCACTGGAAATCCAGTGGCTAAGAGATGTGATGTGATGACTCTTCCTGTGATAAAGGAAGGGTCCAAATAAAGTTTGGATAATTTTTCCATTAACACTTGGTATATTTCTGGCATATTTAAAATAAAATGCCTTTATTACTATTTAATCTGTAGCATTTCATGTTGTATTAAAACATCTGCTGTATATATCAACATTTATTGAACTTACATATGTTTATTTCCCAACAATCTCAGTCCCACGTATATTCCTTAAAGAAGCATGTGCACATATTTTCTAAGAATTATGACACAGACAACTATGTACTTGCACACATAGCCCTGAACTGGAAAAAAATGCATGTTCATCACTGGTAGACATGGGATATCTATACAGTGGGACATTATATAATGAAATATATAATCACCTACAGATTATAACCAAAGTTTCTGTCCTGGTAGCCGCTTCCCAGATAACCACTCAGAGTCTTGATATTAATTGTAAATGCTCAGTTGAAAGCTCAGGCTTGTTACTAGCTAACTCTTACATTTTAAATTAACCCATATTTTTTAATCTACCATCTGCTGTATGGCGGGACCTTTATTAACATGGCTTGCTTATCTCCTGCTCCCACTGCTTCTGGCTGGTGAGTCCCTAACTCTGCCCTTCTTCCTCCCAACATTCTCCTAGTCTGGCTCCCCTGCCCAGTCTCTTCCTGCCCAGCTATTGGCCAGTCAGCTTTTATATTAAACCAATCATAGTGACACATATTCACACAGTGTAAAGGAATATTCCATAGCAACAGATACATAGGACACCATAAAGGAATCTTTACATACATACATGCATTCATACATACATACATGTTTATATACACACATGCATACATACACACACATAAAATATTTATTTTCATAGATTTTTTTCACTTTAACATAATTTAATAGTAGGCTAATCTGCAATGCTATGTGGAATAGCATGGCCTCAAACTCACAGGAATCTACCTGCCTCTGCCTCCCACTTCCTGGGATTAAGTATGTACTACTATGCCTGCTGTTATAATAATTATTTTTAAATGTCAGAATCTGTCAACATGCTGCATTTCTTTCTCTTTATACACTGAAAATGTGGGAGTTTGGTGATTTTTAATTCTTCCTGAGCTCAGGCCAGGATGTGGTTACTCCGGAGGAAGTAAACTCAACATGCTAATTCAAGATTGGCAACTGTCAGCCAACTGGCACCTGCGATTAAACCTGCAGGCATGTGTTTTCCAGTGTTGCAGAGTCTCATGCCCATAATGTCAACCAAGATCCCAGATGGAGCTAAGAAAAGTCACACCTTCCTGGGGTCCTGAGACAGCAGGTGAACACCTAGGCCTGCTAAACTCCTGCGGAAGAGTCCAGCAGCATGCTATCTGCATTTGCATAGCCACCAGCAGCAGCCAGGGCTGTGTAGCCAAAGCCAACACAATAGAAAAGCACTAATGGGCCAATGTCCTCCTATCGCTCTGCCACTTTGTCCAGACAGGAGAACCACCAGGCCTGCACCTGAAGTGTAGGAGGCTGTCTCCCCAAAGCCTGCCCTGGAGGAGGAAGGTGAGGAGCTGAGCCCCAGAAGTAAATCTAGAATGTGTAACACTGGACAGAAGCCAGACCCAGACAACACAAACAACTTGAGTCCATTTATATAAAGGTGTATTTTTTTTTTTTTTTTTTGTGTGTGTGTGTGTGTGTAGGCCAGGAGACAACCTCAGGTGTCTTTCCTCAGGCACTATGGACCTGGCTTTTTGAGACAACGTCTTTTTCTGAAGCTGGAGATCAAATAGGTTAAGCTTGACCCCAGGGACCCCCGGATCTCTGCCTGTCTCTGCCCCCTCAGCACTGGTATGACAAGCACTCGAGATCATGCCCAGCTTTGTTACATGGGTTATGGGGATTGAACTCAAGTCCTCATGCTTTCAAGGCAAGATTCACAGACAGAGCAGCTCCCCAGACCTATGCATATAAAAGTGTAAAAACAAAGACAAGTCTGATTCAGAAGAAAAAAAAACAATATAGATAAATTGACCAGAAGGCAAGTCTTTGGAGGGGGAGGGGATGCCATTGTTTGAAAGGTACCTTTTGGGGTGGGTGAGTGTTACATCATGTGAGCAATCTCTAGGCACCCAGTGGCACTTTTAAGACCTAGGTCTATAAGTTCAAACCCCTTTTATTAGATACATATGTCATTTCACAATTTAAAGAAAAGATGTCAGTAAGAGTAAAATAGTGAGCGGTTACGAGAAAATATAGATTGCCATGTGCCTACTGGCCAAAGCCACCATTGAAAACATCTCACTGTCCCCCTGCAATCAAGAACATCCCCTTCTCCCCCATCTGTTTCACTCATGGCCTATGTGGAGTACAATGGGCTGGCTGAGGGAGAGCATTTGTTTGGTTGCCTTTCGGGATTTTCCCTCGTATTTGAATGAAGCACATTGAATAAATAATGACTTGACGGAGCAATGTGTGTCTAATTAAGCTATTGCTTCTCTGATGCCTCTCAAGGCTCCAACATTTACCAAGTTAGAGCGTCAGTGGTGTTGCTGGGGCCATGCACCTCTCTTCTCCAGCGAGCCCCTCTGTTTCTGAGGTGGGGAACAAACCACCAGGCTGCAGATTTTATTAGTAGCAGGAAGTAGTGTCAGGAACACTACTAAGCAGAGCCTGTGTTGATCCCCCCGAATGCCTGTCGGCTCTGTTCTCCTCTGGGTGGAAGGCCAGGGCCTTGCTTCCTCCGTGTTATATAAGCTGAGCCACTGAATTGGGATGCATGGATGGGCTGCACAGGCCTCCGCTGTCTTCTTGCCAAGTGTTCCAAGGCATGTAGCTGCTCCCTTAAAGGAGCCCCCAGAGGAGAACGGGATATACACTCTATGTTCCCTCACTGACCCCTCCATATATCACAAAACATTTTTGTTACATTTGGAATACAATGTCGCCCTTACATTTGTCCTTATTTTTCTAAGATGCGTGGAAACTGGATCAGACCGAATATGAAGCAAACCAGGCCTGTCTAATTTATCTGGGCTACTCATTAATATTTTTCTATTTTGCTCTAGCTGGGGCCCACTTTTGAGTTGTTCGTGACTAACAGGGACTACACACAGCAAAAGACCCCCAAATCTCCAGTAGTTCCTTCTGCCAAAGGAAGAGAACTTCCCACACTCTGAGTGATCATAAGCTGCGCTGACACGTCTGTCTTCCAGACTGTTCAGTTGCTCTCTTGAATTAGACAATGCTTCAATGGCACAAACACATTTGTGCCTGATTAAATTCACTGAGAACCACACTGAGACACCACCCACCATGCATCGGGCCCCACAGTAGGTGCTGGGGCTTTGAGGAGAGTTCAGTTTCACAATTGTCACGGAAACAAATTTGTCTCAGTCAAGTGAGGAAAAAAAGCAATGTTAGAGATGCTTATGTAGGAACAGAGGAGAAAATTTTTAATGATTGACATCAAGAAGAGCACAAGCCGGGGCTGTGGCCCAGAATAGTATTCCCACGCTGGAAGGGGGAGTCACTATATTATTCACAGGAAAATTGAAAAGCCATATTGAACAATTTTTGACAAAGTAAGTAACTGACTTCAAGATGATGAAATGCCACAACTATTCTTAGTTAAGAAATGTAGATCAGGGGCTGGAGAGATGGCTCGGTAGTTAAGAGCACTTACTGTTCTTTCAAAGGACCCCTGCTCAGTTCCTAGCACCTACATCAGGTGCAACCACCTGAAACTCCAGTTCCAGGAGAGCTGATGCCCTCTTTAGGCTTGCATACATATGGAGCACAAACACGTACTCAGGCACACTCACATATACAAATAAAATAAATAATTAAAAAGAGGCCTAGTAGGTAGCTTTGAGGCATAATCCCATTGGAATGATTTTTAAAAAATCAAACCAAACAACAAAGAAACAAGAGCAAAAACACCTGCAACTTTCCTCAAAGCAGAAGGGCAGCATCCTAGGTACGCCATCACAGGGTATTTGGTGAATTCTAAGCACACTGTGGCTCACTAAATGCTTGTTAATAGAGCAGATGAATTGATGACTTATTATACAACCCGAAAATACCTGTGTGCACAAATGCATAAACTGTGAGCACTGGTGTTTGTGCAGAACATGTGGACGGACACTGGCCCGGCAATAAAACAAAGGTGCTAATAAAGACTTAGTCTCTTCCCTGGCTTCGTGTAACCCAGAGAGTGCATTCAACCCAATCTGGTTCCTCTTTCGTCACTGCTTGACAAGGAGACTGTGAGGGCAAAAAGGCACTCTCCTGAGTTTCCATTCACATTGCACTGTAGTATTAAGGTCCTAGGACCTCTAGGAGGAAAATGAAATACAGGCGAAGTTGAAAGATGCAGGGGTATAGAAATGCATCCACCACAGAGTTGGGACAATTTTGAAGTGTCTGCTTCTTTCTGATAGGCTTATGCCACCCTCCCCAGCACAGAGTAGCTTCTTCCACCGTACAAATGCTGGCTTCCAGATCCCATTCCTACACTGACTGCAGATGTGACAAGGGCAGGTTATTCCCTGTCTCTGGACGTCAGTTTCCATCTCAAACTGACTGGAGCTTTGCATGCAGTAGCCCTCCCATTTGTTATCATCTACTTCTTCTTAGAATGCTCTCGAAGATGTTTGGAAAGGAAAAACAGAATATGAAGACGAGGAAGAAGGTATCTCAGAATCAAAATAAAACCTTACTGCTTTCATAGAGAACGACAGTCCAGACACAACTTCTCATGTCTTTACCGCCCAGTGACTTCCTACAGTACCTTCTTTTCTCAACAAAATACAAGTGACTGAGCAACAGGCCCTGTGCACGCAGGACTCATTCAACTTAGCATCCCAGCTTCTTTATAACAGCTATTCACCAAGGTTTAGGCTTTTTCATGTTATTATTGCTCTATCTCTTTCTACAGAGAAACCAAAATGTGGCCGTAGTCCATTCATATAAATGGACAGGAAACACTTGGCTGCAGGTGCTTAAGAACGCCATTTGAGTAATTAATTCAGTAGTTTTGACTCCAGCTTTTTTCATTCTCACCTCTTTGCAGACCATTGCCAACTCTCTCTGTAGCTCTCAGCCACATCTGGACCCACATTTCCAGCATTTCCAGCTGGTTATTTGACATTGCCCCTCAGGTATGCCATGAACTCATCTTAGGAAGCATCTATCTCCTACATCCTGCCTCACCAAGATGCATCCTTCAGTCTTCATTATTGTCAATAATCTTACCTCTGTCTTAAAAGACATTCATATGTCAAAAAATGTTTTTCATGGGGCAGCAAGACAGGTCAGCAGGTAAACATGCTTGCTGTCAAACCTGAATTCAATCCTCTAGACCAACACTACAGAATGAAAGAACCAGCTCCAGAAAGTTGTCTTCTGACTTCCATAAGTACTCAGTTTTATTGTCAAAAGTCCTGGGGATAAGATTGTGCATTCCTTGCACCCTGGAAAATGGGCTGGGAGGAGGGAAGGAGGGAGGCCATTAGGATTCCAGGATAATCAAGTGGGGGGGGAGCAATTTCAAGTGGCAGGTATCAAGCTCTGCTTCTTCTGATACTGTGCTTCTACCATATTGCCTGGCTTTCAATTTAATAATTAAAATTAATGATTTTTTCATTCAGTCAAAATTGTATTCATTCAGTAATTGTTACTGAACATTGGTGATGGACACTGGAAAACCCCAGGGATACTGCTTTTGTAATCAAGCTAAGCCAGAGCTTTCTTTCATAGAAATACTCACCCTTATCATCCTCTCAGAGTGGCAGAAGGGAGTCAATAATATGGTGGTGACCAAGAAGTAAGTTAATTTTAAATAATGGGAAGTTCTGAAAAAAATAAAATAGGGTTTTGTCATCGAGTATAGATTGTAGACGGTGATTGCTCAGAAGGGATGCTGACTGAGGCCTGAGTGGTGGACCAGTCCTGCGAAGATCCAGAAAGAGAGAGAGACAGAGAGACAGAGAGAGACAGAGAGACTTAGAGATTGAGACAGAGAGAGACAGACAGACATACAGAGACAGACACGCAATCTGGACACAGGGAATGGTGATTGTAGGACTATTGGGGTGAAAACTCCAGTGTTTGTGGACAGAAAGGAATGCTCAGTGCAGCTGGGTACAAAGGCCACAGGGGACAGGATGGTGGTAACTGAGTCACAGGGATTTCGCGCTCAGACCACATTCTATGAATCTCAAGAAATCATTGAAAGGAACTAAGAAAATAAATATCAACAATGCAGTTTAATTTTACAGCACTCAGTTGACTGCTGTACAGAAAATGTAGTGAAAAAGTGACCCTCAAAGGACAGAAATGAAACTTGACTGTGAAAATCTATAGAAGGCGGTAATTGATGAGGCCTGGAGTCACAAAATGCAAGAGCTAGGAGATAAGGGCATCATTTAAAACTTGTTTATGGAGTGGGGTGTGTGTGTGTGTATATGTGTACATTCATATATGAATGTGTAAACTAAGATAAATGCCATAAATCAAAGCAATCATGCTCATCTCAAGTCTTGGCAAGTAGGCAGCTCTGAATGTATCGGCTGCATTGAAGGCGCGTGCTTCTCCTTATTTAAAAGATGATCACCCTTTGAATAATGGCTTCATAACTATGCAGCTTGTGCATCATACAGACTTAATGAAAGTACTCTGAGAGGTTTTTCAACAAAATCACATTTAGAAGTAAATATTTACTTCGGTACAACTCATTTGTGAAATTGAGTCATCTTTCTGAGCCATACTTGATTATTTTTGTAACTAGCCAGCAGCATAATATCTATGGAATCTTACCCTGTGAGTTTCTGACTAATTATCTTACTTAGAAAACATAAATACAGACTTCTTTTAAGAGTAGTTACAAGCAAAACAAATTTCCTAGTACTTCAACAGTATCTAGCAAGGATGTATGCTATGCCTGGTGGGGTAATAGTAAGCATCTTTGAAAAGCTGAAAACTATGAAATCTTTGGGGTCCCTTTCTGGTTGTTACAAAGCAAGTTATGGGGATTCTTGGAACAAAAACATGCAGTAGCATCGACAGCAATGATCAATAATAATGTGCCCCAAATCTGATTTACTGAATGAATAAATCATTTCTTTTAACCAAAGTCAGGACATTCATAACTAAAGCAGCAGAATGGGAAGTATACTGTGAAAGCTGTAGAGTGGGGTGGAGAGGAGGTGGAGTAGGCTTGGCCTTCATTTACACCAGTGCTGAGCATCTCTGAGATGCATTAACTCCCACAGTGCCAGGCACTGTGGACTTGCCCAGAGTCTTCTGCTCAGTCTGGGGATTGTTTTGAAAACCAAATCTCTGTGTCCTCTCTCTGCATCTTCCCTTGTTCACACCCTCATTCCAGCCTCCACATTTCACACCCTGGCTTGTCTCTCTACCTTCCATCTCCCTGTCACATCCTAACTGACGCTTATGGAGGCAAAGCTGATGTTGGCTCACTCTTCCTTCAGAACGTTCACTCACTCCCCAGGAAAACAAAATAGAAACTCCTGCTTTGCTACAAGGCCTAGCCCATGAGCCCCAATTCTGTTTCCACACTAGAGTCACCTAGGGAGCTTTTACAATCTTTTTGTCTGCTTCAGTCCAATTCTTCTGGTCCCCAGCCAGAAGGACCTGGGCACAGGTGTTTTTTGTTTTACACACACACACATACACACACACACACACACACACACACACACACACACACATTCTGTCAGTGATTCTTCGGTGAAGTCAGGATGAACAACAGCAAACGGATTTCAATATGACTCCCTAATCTCTAACAACTTTCCCTCTTAGAAAAAAAAAAAAAAAAAGCAAAACAAAAACCCTTTTGCTCAGACTGCAGTCTACAGTCTTGTGTTTTAGTGTTTGCCAGATACGGACTCTGGAATGTCACACTTTGGGTACAGATAAATTAGACTGACACATTAATTTCTACCTGTGTGCTCCTTTGCAGGAAGTCCCTTGGTACCCACTTTTCCCACCCCCTATAATTTTAGCTTCTCAGAACTTGATTATTAATCTCATCATGTCTTTGTTTATTTAATGTCTAATTGAATAACCCATTACAGGACTACTTATTTAATACTTATCTCTCCCAATAGTCTGTGGACCCCTTGAAGGCAGACACTAGTTCTGCTTGACTGGCCCCGCTTCCTTCACACTTACCTAGCAGCAGATCCTCTGTGGACACTGGAGTCAAGAGGGCTGCGATTGGCCTACTAGCCATTATCTCTGTCATTACTTGCCAAATATAGATTATCTTTCATCACCAGAAGACTGCTGGTGGGATTGGTGCATGCTCACAACCCTTACACAAGTGCCTTAATATGTGGACATAGGGTACACACACCCTCCCCTCCACGGCACATCATCTTACATTCCTCAGTGCAATCTAAATGCTATGTGAACAGCTGTTCTACACTGTCTAAGGAGTAATGACAATAAAATCAGTATACGTACAATAAAGATGTCATTAAAGTTGACTCACAGGTAGTCAAATCCACAAAGATGGAAGGCTGACTGAACAGGGGAAATTATTCTTCTACTTGAATTTCAGTTCAAAAATATGATGATTACTTGGTACATTGATAACTTCAGAGCCACCGAAGATTCAACGAGGGTGACCAAGAACAACCTACCATGCTTACCATAAAGTATTACATAAGTATAGTCAACTGTTTAATGTTTTCGGCCAATTGGCTCAATCCTTTAGAAAATGGGGTCTTTTTCTTTGTATATCAAGGAAATTAATCAGGGCATTCAAACTATTTGTCTCAATTCCCAAGGGTACCAGCTGTCAAGAAGAGTGTAGCCAGCTCCCGGAATGGCCTGCCTCCTCTCCTTCCTGCTCCTCTTCTTCCTTCTCCTTCTTTCTTGGCTCCGCATCGTCTCAACCTTCACTTCTATCTCTCCACGTAATTATTCTTTAATACCAATAATCCTCATTGACCTCATCCTTAAAAAGATCATGCAGCAAGGGGCTGCCCCAGACAACGCCCTGCCACAGGAAATGATTTCAGAGTGCCCCAAGTGTGTGCTGCTCAGAGTCAGAGCACTCCCACAGAAGATGGGGGAGACCAGACACAGGATCTGGCACCTGAAAGGTCTCAAATCATCCGGTTATCCTGCTTTCCAGCCAGGGGACAAGGAACAAGAAAACAACAAGAGACTTGATTCACAAGAGGGATGTAAGGTTCTGGCATTTTTGATGAGGGGAGAGAAGATAGAAAACAACATAAGTTTAAGCTGGCCTTTCTAACACATGTTATAATGTTCTTATCTTACTTTTCTCTGTGCATTCTGTTCTATAGATGGGAAAACTGAACTTGGAATGCTCTGTAAATGTGTCCAAGCCATGGAGCTGTGTCAGGGTACTCGTGTGACTTCAAACTGTAAGTCCAAATCTTAGTGTTTTAGTTTGCTGTTGTAGCAAGCTCCCCAATGTGGCCACAGCTATCGTGAGGTAAATGGATAGGGGAGAGGCATTTGATTTGTGGGCGTTCCACCTGCCAGCAATCTCTGCCCCCACTATGTCCTACTCTGAGGGACTGCTTCTTAAGAAAGCTCTGCGTCTCCACAGGCCATGGCCCCTAAGAGTTCCCTGCTCCTCTGCCCCTACAGCTACACTCTCACATGACCTTCATCTTCCTTTCTGGAACTGGTCTTGTGTAAGGACGATGGTCCTTTGGACTCACTGGGGTCTATGGAATCCCTTGGTGCGCAGCCCAGGTCTCTCTTTAGTCTTCCTCTAACTCTGGCTCCTTGAATCATTCTCTAGACTTGGAATACTCAGATGAAAGGCAGCCAAAGAGCGGCAGCTCTTCACCCTCAACCCACGTCTGTTCAGCTTAAACCCCTTCCCCAAAGCCCTCCCTGCTGAGTGAATCCGCCCCAACAGAGCTTTCAAAAGAAATATATATTTAGCTAAATTTAAATTTCATGTACATTGTGGGATAATTTTTTCTAGAAATATGCCCCAAATATTAAAAAACAACTATATTAATCTATATTATTTAGCTGAAATTCCATATAATACTATAGTACATAAATATATTGCTTAGTTGAAATTATATGTGATACTGTAATGTATAAATACACTGGTTCCCTGAAACTCATAGTGACTTGAGTATCCTGTTTGGATTTTTACTAAATCTGGCAACCTTAATCCTAGCCCAGTGGGCGGAGGCAGTGGGAAGACCTTGTGTGGCCTAGATGGCCTTTGTTCCTGCTCTTCTGTATAATCCCCGTGATAGCATGTCCTTCTCAGTGACTCACTTTCCCCATCTGTCCCATGAGAAACTGAAGCAGGTGTACTTCAGGGACGTCACTGGCCTTCCTCCCATCACTGGGCAGGTGTCTTCTGTTTCCCAATTTCCTATGCCATGTGCGGGAAGGTCAGTCATCATCACACAGTGTGCCCCCACTGCACTGAGCCTTTCGAAAGGAGGGGTTGTTTCCCACAGCAATGCATTTTGTTTTTTTTGTTTTGTTTTGTTGTTTTATAATGACTTGATATATGTAAGCTTCCCTTCTGCGCTGACACCAGCTGGAAGGTTGGTGCGAACTCCGCCTAGCTCATGAAGGCACTTTATTAGCGTTACCCATTACCACTGACTTTGCGTTTCCTGAGCTTCCAAGGACTGTGATCCAGCTTTGGCTCTGTGAAGTATGAGTTGTAAAAGTAACGATGAAGAGGTGGTAACAGAGCTAAACACCACAGATGAACTAACTGGCCGTCAGCACTGAGGAGAGTCTGGACCTACTATCTCCTTTGACTGAATCCAATTGGCTGTCTGAGAAGGTGGTTGCCTTCACCTGTGTAAGTTCTGCAGTCAGCTCACATGGATGTAGACGTGGGTGTAGATGTGGAGGGTGTCACCAATCAACTCAGAGCAATTGACTGTCCAGTAGGTAACTTCTTGCTATTGCCAGAGCCTGGTGCCAGTGTTATTATGCAGGATGCTTGGGCCCCATCCCAGGCAATTGGAAGCACATGGGGCATTCTTTTTCTTTAATTTTTATAAAACATTCCTTTCACACACTATGTTTTAATCATATTCTTTTCCCTCCCTTAATCCCCAACTCCTCCCAGATCCTACCCACCCAACTCATGTTCTCCTCTCTCTCTCTGTCTCTCTCTCTCAGATATATAACTGAAAATCAATTTTTTAATAAAAAACAGACAAAACAAAACAAAAACACCCCAAAAAACATGAAGTCCATTTTGTGTTGGACAACTACTCCTGGGCATGAGACCTGCCTACCATCCAGGGCATTCTTGACCACAGAACATCATGTACAGATGATGAGGTGGGAGGCGGCGCCATCTACTCTTTTGACAAACTTGTTGACTAATGACTGGGTATATTAACTCAGCTTTCTGATTCCAGTGTCTGCTGAAGAAAAGAGACAGAGTACTAAATCTAGGGAAGGCATAAGTGAGACCACATCCAGGGAGGAGGGTGGAGGAAGCTGGAAGAATGCAGCAGTCTGGGACTCAAGAGGGCAGGGACAAAGATATGATAGGACTACTGGAGGAAGAAAGCAGAGAGGCAACCTGAAGGTGTGGAAGTCCTCATCTTCGGTGGAACTAGTCTACAGAGAACAGCGTTTAGGCCCCTGAGAATCACATCTTACAACTGGTATGTTGATGAACGCCATTTGAGCTCTGACTTTATGCCAGGCATTTCACTTAGAATTCTTGTTATGAGTTACAGAGTCCAGTTGTGAGAATTGTTCCCTGGGGTGTTTACTAACAGTAGAGTTCATATTCAGCTAGCATGTCCAGTATTAAACTTCAGGAAAGTTCAGATCAGGTTAGTAAATAGCCACCAATGGCTCTCCCATAGTGAACTCAGCCCTCCCAGAGCCAGAAAATAGAAAGCTGTTCTAAAGGATTTGTCCATATCAGACTGCTCAATACACATTTGCTTTTGTTGTGTGTTGTAAATCCAATGGCCCTCCAACACCATTGTGGTCTAATCACTGGGGTCAGTGACTGTTATCTTAGATGGCAAAAGAGACTTCACAGGTGTGATAAGTAAGGATCTAGAAAACCTTAGTGGCTCCTAAGTGCAATGCTGTGCATCTTTGTTTTTCGTTTGCTTGTTTGTTTTTCTGTTTTTGTTTTATTTGGATGTGTGTGTGTGTGTGTGTGTGTGTGTGTGTGTGTGTGTGTGTGTTATGTAGTGTTGTTAACATGTATATGCGCATGTGGAGACCAGAGGTCAAAAATCTTCCTCCATCACTCTCCATCTTATTTGTTTTTTGAGGCAGAGACTCTCTATGAACTTGGAGCTCAGCTTACTGGCCAGCTGAGCTCCAGATAAGCGTCTTCCTGCTACCCTACTCCTGGGATTCTAGATACATGCTGCCAGTCCCAGCATTTTATGTGGATGCAGGCCATCCTAACTCAGGTTCTCAAGATTGCACTTTAAGAGCCTTGTCAACTTCGTTGCCTCCAGAGCCCCTGATCACAGTCCTTATAAGAAGAGGGCAAAAGCATGTATGACACAAAAAGCCAAAGTGCACATGACAAGGAAGCTGAGGGAGATTTGAATATGCTACGCTACTGGCTTTGAAATGGATCAAGTGGAAATGAATCCCCTACCAGAGCTGCCAGAAGGAACACAGCCCCTGAAACATCCCTTTCAACACAGTGGAACTGAACTCCACTAGCCTCCAAAGTGTGAGCAAATCCATTTGTGTGTTCAAGTCACTGAGCTGATGATTATTTGTGAGACTAGCCCAAGAAAACAAAAACAGTTAACCTCACCAACAGCAGTCAGGGAGAGGAAAGTAGATGAGTTGAGTGATTCTTTCTTTTGCTTCTAAGTTGATGGTCTGAGTTTGAATTTAGGCTTCCTGATTCCAGGATGCCTGTTCTTAACCACAAACTGTTTTCCATTATTGCTGAAAAGAAATCACCACAAAACCCCTTGCTAGCATTTATTCTAGAGGTTGATGGACTCCTAAGATTTTGAGGTCAGAGCCTAAAGGACAGAGCTGGGTTTCACAGCATGGGTGGATCTCATTCTGTTGTGTTCTGAATATCATCTTCCTGCCCTGCGGTCTGGACTGTACTTTGGAGGCCGTCTGAGTGTGCAGAATTCACCCGGAAGTCACGTAGTTCTCATCTCTGAAGGGACAGCAAGACTCTTCCAAATACCCTCTTGTGTTGATGATGGCATGTTGTAGGTATCTGTTTTGGCCTAGTAGTGTGGCTAATGAATGTAGGTAGAGAACCTTCCAGTTGAGCCGCTGAATCCATTAATCCCGGGATGTGAACAAAAGGGGACTTGACCCAACCCAATTTTGTCTCTGCAGTGTAGATTCAATAGCAACCACAAAAGTTATGGGTCCAGCAAGTGCTTGAGATGCCCAGCACACAAGGACCTATGAGACTTTCTTGGATAGAGTGTTGAGATTCTGCCTCATCCAGCCCTGGATTCTGGCAGGGGTGTCCTAAGGCCAGATCACTGCGCAGAGGAAGGCTAAATAAAACATTTGGACATTAGTTGGTGAAAGACTATGCAGAGCTCAGGAGGATCGAGAGCCCAAATGAACACTCTTGAGTCATCCATAGCTCTTGCATCCATGAAGAAGAATAAGGCACAGATAGACGTGGAGGGCAGTTGCGGGAGAGCAGAGGAAGAAGAAGTGACCCTCCAGTTAGGCCAACATTGACCGTTCTCCAAGGATGCTGTTGAAAGTGAATGTAATCAGTTATTGACTGAGCTGTGCCTGCCACAAAGATGCAAGCTTAAGTCCCTACTCTTCATATCTGTGAATATGACTTTATTTGGAAGTGAGGTCTTTACATATGTAATAAACTGAGATGAGGCCAACAGAATGGATGATTAACCTTGGGGTCTTTAAAATTTTTAAATCTGTTATTATTAATAATAATTATCATTTGCAATATGCTAAGCAAATACTCCACCACAAAACTACATTTTTAGTGTTTTTATTTTGAGATAGGGTTTCACTAAACTCTGTAAGTTGACCTTGAATTCACTAGGTAGCCCAGACAGGCCTAGAACTTTCATTCCCCCTCAGTCTCTGAGTAGTTGGTATTACAGGCTTGCATTAGCAAAGCCAGAGGTCTGTCTATTTTTCACTGTATGTTTGTTTTTGTTTTGAGATAGAGTCTCACGTCGTCTGGGCTGGCTTTGAATTTGCTATGTAGCCAGGGATAGCTTTGAACTCCTGATCCTCCTGTCTTTGTCTTCCTGAGTTCTTAGCTTATAGGTGTATTCTACCATGTCAGCTCTGCCTAGTATTTTTATCAGAAGAATTTCTACCATCTTCAGAAGTTCTGAAGAGGCAAGGTAGTATGCTAAGGCAAGCCTAATCCTATCACTCAGATTTCAGACATTGATTGCCAGAGTATGAATGAGCACGTTTCTGTTATTTTTAATCCATTCTGGTAGCTCAAGACAATTAACATGGGCCCTGAGAGTTTGTGAAACAAGGTAGCCCGTTCTTCTTCATGTCTCCTTCAGACCTGGGTCAAGTTCTATCACACCCAGGTTCAAACTAGGATGAAGAGGGGGACTATGAGAAGATCTGTCTGAGCAAAGGCCTGATGGCCAGAATGTTTGGATCAAGTCTGATTGGCTGTGGAGCACCTAGCCATGGTGAAGGAAACTGGAGAGGCAGGAGGAGGTCAGACTGACAGTCCCATTGCCCAGATAAATACGATACTCTTAGCTTTGGACTTGACTTCCTCTTTCTCAGAGGGAAAGGCATGTGAATCTCACATAAATTACCACACAGACAGCACCGGAGCCAACCTCCCTCCTCTCCAAGTCTTACACAGAGATGCTGCCAATTTCTGTTTTGAAAATCACTGCGTCCCTGTTTGTTCTGAAGAGTGGATAACCTCCTTGATCCCCACCTACACTTGGAACAAATCGAAAGGCAGGTATCAGCAAGATGCTATCAAAAGATGACTTTCAATGTGATAAAATCTTGCTGGAGTGTGTGGGTTTGTGTGAGAGCCACATGCATCTAATACTGGCTCAGTTCACCTAGCAGAACGCGGCACTTCGTGGAGCAGATGGACCAAGGTGGAAGCACTGTCTCGATCCATGTTGGGATCAGAGAGAAGACATACACATTCACAGGCTTGGGGTTTTGGATAGAGATGTCCAGGTTGATAACAGAACCACATCTGTCCCCACCATCTGGAATTCAAGGCACTTCAGAAGGCAGAAGGCAGAGCAGGCAGGAGGCCAAAGTGCTTAAGGGAAGCTTGCTGCTCCTTGCGAACTTAACGCCATTCTTGCGCATGTGCCTGCATGAAACCATCCCTGGTCCAGGGAGGGTTTAGCACATGATATGGAAAGGGAAGAGGAACGACTTTAAAAAGCCACACCAAGGCAGTAGATGTTTATGGTTTGATCATCTGTGAGAAATTAGGCATAGAAAGAGCTTTAGGGTTAGAGTGTGGAGACAAGACGTTGTTAGCTTCACCATAAACCTCTCCTTTGGGACATGGATTTGCCAGTTAGAACAAACCCCCAAGTGTGTTTGTTCCATATGTCCCATATTATATGATACACATAATGAATATTTACATATGGTATATGCCTCACCTATAGGCACACAGGTCTCATGTGTAGGACTCCTCTAAATCCTGTCTAAGGTGATGATCTTGGAAAGAGGAGTCTGGCAGAAACATCTCTGGAAGCAAAGACATAGTATTTCCTTAGTGTGGCACTGATGGAGAAGCCCACTGGTGACAGTTTGTTTCGATGGAAAGAGAGACCCCGGTTGTCACTGGAGCTTCTGACTCACTGTAAGCGTCCGCTTTCATCCAGTGTGAGGGGTTATTCTGGTGTGGACTGGATTGTTACCCAGGGCGATGACACTCAGGAAAACCATCCATGTCTCCAGATGGGGCTGTTTTATAGCGGGAACAATGTTGTCCTTAGAGCTGGGGCACAGTAGGTTTCTTCTAGCTCTCAGGTACGGTCTATTTTGATGTATAGCCCAGCTTTCTTCAGGGCTCTGGGCCTCTCTGGCTTCTGTGGGTCTCCACTGAGCTCAGAGAATTCCCAGAGCCTTATTCCTACACATCTTTTCTCCCCTACCCTTGCCCACTCCTATACCAAACCAAGGACTCCAAGGCCTGAATCTCCAAGATGCTTCAGGCTTGGCTGACATCTTTACCTAGATATCCCCAAGGAGCTTCACTCAACTTTTTGAAAATCAAATTCCTTTCTGTTTTCCTCCACATCTGAACTTGCTGTGGTGCAGACACTACATGAAGAGATGAATATTATTTTATTTCAACAGGACTTTTACTTCCAAGAACCTGTAGAGAGTCAGATGCACTCCCCTGTGCTGTGCTTGCTTGGTGAAGAGCAGCCCCTGCTCTACACTGGCATCGACGTGATCTCTCTACAAGGCCAGTCATACACTCTTGTTTCAAGGTCTTCAGTGCTTCTCCACATTCTTCCCCAGCCCTCTGGGACCTGGCTCTGTGCCACCTTTCACACTCTGTCCCCTGCATTATCTGTACCCTGATCTTGATGTGGTTCCCAGAACACTTGGTTCTACTTGTCAGTTCCATACCTTGGCAGACCTGTCTGATTTGCTGGAAAACTGTTTTTCTTCCCACAATCCAGCTTCTGATATGATGTTCCTGTCTGTAGACGGAACTGCTGTGCCTTCCTCTCTCCACTTCAATTGTTCCTTCATTTACGTCTTCATCTAGCATTTGTAGGAGTCTTATTGTGAGTCATTGTCATTTATCAGGGAGTTTTCAGAGAGTATGGTAAGGTAGGGGTAGGACATGGGGAATGCTCAACCTGGACATCAGGTGGGTAACTTGGGACTGGAGACATTTTTTTCCAAATGAGGTTACCTACACTAAGACAAGTCATTTATTGTGCAATTTTAAATTGATGCCCTGTTGCTAGAACATGCTGTCCAAGTGCATTATAACGGTTGTTTTTAAATTCTGAAATTATCCTGTGACTAACAGGATAACCCAGCAATCTGTCTTGGAGACACTGATTTGTTACATGAAGATACTTAAAACAAAGAATGATTTTTGCAATCTTTTCGTATTATTGCTTCATTTTAAAATTGTATTAGAAGTTTAGAAAAGTAAATATAAGCTCATCTTGACATTTAAGAAACAATGCATGGGACAGTGGTGTCATGGCAAGTAACCGGGGCATAGACATTTTCGTGTGATTTTTTTTTTAAATTATGCCTTGACAATCTCCTCACCAAAGCTACACCAAGAAACTGTGTGCTTGTGGACACAAACAACATGGAGCTTGCTGTGGACCTAGAACTTTGATCCTTTTCTGATTCCATTGAAGGCAACTGTCCACAAGCAATTCTGGGATAGAAATATTGGAGGTGCTTGATGCTTAGAGCTGCCCAGAGTCAAGTTTGGCTTTGGATGGTAGACACACAATAGGGATGGAGAAAGACAATGTCCTCACTCCAGTGGCTTCCATTACAATATACTCAACAAGTAAATAAGATGGCAGGAACTTCAACAAGGAAGGGTATCGTGAAAGATGATGTGACAGAGAAGGGCAGATGGTGTCGGGGAGAAGAGAGGGCTGGCTGCCAGGCATTTCTAGTGTTTATAGGATGGGCACAGAGTTTTTTCTCTATTGTTCTGACTCTGGCCATGGGCTCACAATACTCTTCTAACTTTCTAGTTAAGAATGCCACATGCCATTTATTTGTTTACTTGTGTCTCCTGGTCGACTATAAGCTACTCAGCAGCAGAAGTCCTCCCTGAAGGCTCCACATCTCCCTTGGGCCTGGTACAAAATTACTCCTTCATTGGAAGTTGTTGAGTGAGCGCATCTCCTCGCGCCCTCCAAATGCTGCCTGTGTCTCAACCACCAACCAACCACAGCACGTGATTCAGGGAAAGCAAATCCAAGTTAGGGGAAAACCTTGGTATTCAGCTCCCTGCAAGCCCACTTCAAAGGAAAATGACTGAAAAGACATGGCCACTACATGTGCATTCCATTTACCTTAGAAATCAGGATTTCCAGGCTTATCCAAACAGCCAAAAAAGAGCTTTAAGATACTCAACACACACACACACACACACACACACACACACACACACACACATGCACACGCACACGCACACTCACACTCACATGCACGCACACATGCACGCACGCACTCAGGCATGCGTGCACAGAGTGGCTGAGTTTAACTAGTTGTGGTGATGCTTTTAGATCAGAATAGCCAGGTTGTGGCCGGATTCCTCAGGAAAGACAAAATGTCTCAGTTCTGATTTGGAAAAAAAAAAGAGTCATTTTAAAACTTAATTCTTAAAAAAAAAATTAATTATATCCTTCATCCAGAAAACATGAAAGAAATACTAGCTCACTACAGAACATTTGGAAAGTACAGAAAATTGTAAAGACCCTCATTGGATTCCTTGGTACCCCGCACTCTAGTCTCTATAGCAACTCATGCTGACAGCTTCTAGAGGAAGTACTAGAAAGGAGGGATTTTGCAGTTGTTTCATCCATTGACTTCTCAAAGGCTGCCTTTTTGTATTCACATTTACTTTTATCTGATTAGGAAATTAATATATTCTCATTTGGGGACTGATAAGAAGCAGGTGCCTGCCATCTCTTTCCCACCAAGAGAAAAAGGCTGGCATTGTTCCGCTCCGACACATGTTCCCAAAGCCTGAATTCTAGGCAAAGGAACACAGGTAAAAATGCTGTGGGTAGGTGAGGTGGATGCAGTCTATGGAATTACTCCCACTTGTTCACATTAAACATGTTTTCCCATCCTGAAAAACCTTTTAAGTGGATGTTGACAATAATATAGCACCTGGATTTGATAGATGGCCATCTAGTTCATTGTTTTCAAAATATGGTGACCTTTCTAAATTTTTTCTCCAACATAATATTTGTATTAATTATTTGGGAATTTCACACAATGCATCCAATCATTCTTGCTTCCCATTTTTCCCACTCTTGAGCCTTCCCCTCAAAATAAAATAAACAAATAAAACACCAAGTAAAATTTCTATTGCCCATATACTCATTGGAGCAAGGTCAGCCCCTTAAAGAACACTGAATCGTGATCTCTTCCCCCTTACTCCCACCTGAAGCCATCAACTGTGAAGAGCTACACTTCAGCATCTTTATCACATTGGGGGTGTGGGGGGTCTTTTCAATAGCTCCCTGTCTGGACTATTCCTTTTTTTTGCGGGGGAGGTTGTCACAGAGACCTTCAGTGTCTCTCATTCTTAGTTATGAATCTGTAGTCATCGATACCACCACAAAAGGAGCTTCCCTGCCCATAGCAGCTGGAAGCAGCACGGACTGTGGACTTGCACACAGTTTCCAGCAGCAGCTTGGATCACAGATGTCAACATGGGTCCCAGCAGTGGCAGCATGTTTTTACAAATATATACGTGTGCATGTGTGTAAATTTATGATGTTGTGGCCAATACTTTTAGGTACAAGCTGTGTGAATTTCAGGTTATCCTTTTATAAAAATGAAAATCTTGGTCTTTATCTGTGTGTATGTGTTCAGACCCATGATCTTTAAAGTCTAAGCAGGGAGTTTAACTCAGTGAAGTTGCTTTGGGCAGCTAGTCGGCAATATCTGCTAAATTAAACACAAGTTTACCTTGCAAGTGAGCATGCCCGCTGAGAGATCTAGACCCAAGTAGAGTTCATCTGTTCTTGAGAAGATGAGTTCAGGAGCACTCACAGTTTGTTTCTTAATTGTCTCAAACTGAAAATAACTCAAAACCTTGGAACATAAAAATTAATAACTATTAGCAGTATATTGATAGAATGCAACTCTACATGATACAACCGAAATTTTTGTGGCTCCCAGTTATATGTTGAATGTCATTAGTGTGGTGATGTCAGGGGGCAGAGCATTTGGGACCCATAAATGCCCTTAAAGAAGTTATTAAAAAAAAAACAGCCATAATAGCAGCTGATGCAGCAACTCACAGCCAGCCGAAGTGCTGAGAATAAGTGACTATTGATGGAATGCTGAGCCCTAAATGGACACCTATGTCAACTGCTGCAAGGCTCAGAGAGTGTTATGTAAGAGCAAGTAGAAAGAATGTAAAAGCCAGAACATGGTAAGGGCTGCTGTGAACTAGTGTCTTCTGTACATAATATTACTGGTGCACTCATGAGCTCATTGCTGCTGTGGTTATCTGTAAAAGACTTGCCGAAGAGCGAGCCAACAAGATCAGTCAGCATGCCAGCTGCGAGCACTAATTGGACTCAATATATATCAAATGCATATATATTGAATATTATTAAATTGTGTGCAACTCTGGAGTTCTCTGATCGCTTTTTCACAGGGCAAGGATGTATTGAAAATGTGTCATCCATGTATTAGATAGTCCAGCCTCAGCAGCCAGCCTCTTGATCTTTGCACAGCCTACAGCCGTGAAGCTACTATTTAAAACGTATGTAATTAATGAAATCTATTGTTTATCAGTTTTATCTCAAGAAGAAAAAAAGTCGACCAAGCTAGAACATTGTCTGCCCAAAGGTGGGAGTGGGGGGAAGCCAATGTCACTTCTGCATCTGGTAGGCACTTGATGGGAAAACTTTGGTGGCAGAGCTCTGCAGATATGAAAGCAGCATGCTGCAAAAACAGTCTGCTTCCCATGGCTTGGCATGCCTAAGGAAGTGTGTGGCTCAGCAGGGTGAAAGAAGAGGTCAAAGTCTGACTTTAAGAAGCAGCCCCTTCTTTTGCTTGATGCCTCAGAAATACTGACCTTTCCCCTAGATCAAGCCAGCTAAAAATTCCAGCATGAAGGGTTGTGTTTGAATGGAGGAAAGAAAGGAGGTTATGTCAGTATATGATCATCTCAAAAAAATAAATAATACTTTACAAGTCCAGCGTGGATGGCGTTCCACCAGCTATTAAGGTCCTTCCTACCTATGGCCTAGGAGTTATTGACAGTTGACAACAAGGGAGGAAGGGAGGGAGGGAGAGAGGGAGGGAGGGAGGGAGAGAGAGAGAGAGAGAGAGAGAGAGAGAGAGAGAGAGAGAGAGAGAATCATTTTTCTTTTAGAATGCACTCACAGTGGTTTGCCTGTGCCCCGGTGGATGGCCTCCACATCTACGTCCATGCATCTGGGCAGAACTAATTGGTCTCAATGGTTATAAATTAAAAATACACGAATGGAAGAAAAAGAAGGAAGGAGGGAAGGAAGGAAGGAAGGAAGGAAGGAAGGAAAGAAGGAAAGAAGGAAAGAAGAAAAGAAGGAAAGAAGGAAAGAAGGAAAGAAATGGCAGGCTGCAGAGGTCAAGCTGGCCTGAGATGGTGTTCTCCTTCAATTGCTGAGTGAAGAGTTGAGAGCTAGGGAGCAGGGGAATGACTTCCCCATGTAACCATTCCTTGGGAGATCCTTTGCTGAGCATCTATCTGATACTAGGTACTAGGCATGGACTGTGTGCACACTCAAGAGCTTCTTATCATCATTGAAAAGGCTTAGGACGAAACATCTGTTCAGATGTTCACGATCAAAGCACCAGAAAAGAACAAATGTGATCGAGAGTGAGTGCGTGAAGAGAACTCTTGGAACCCTGGTGCACCATTGATGGGAGTGTAAAAAGGAGCAGGAGTGTAAAACAGAGCAGGTGATCCAGGAAATAGCATCAAGATTCCTCAAAAATGGACTTACCATGCCATCCATCAAGCCTGGTTTCAGAAATGGGTGCAAGAGATTTGAAAACAGGCAAATGAAGACATCTGGGCACCCAAGAAAATGCTACAATGTTGTTTGCAATAGCTCAGAGGTAGCAGCAGTCTACAAGCTCACTGAGGGATGAATGAGAAAAGATGATGGCCTTTGGTGGTGTCCCTGCTTTTCACTGACTCCCCGAGCTGCCTCTCTTCAGGTCACAAATGCTCAAGGAGGCAGGTTTTACACTCTGAAACTGATTTCATCCAGAAGCCATCCTTTACATGAAATGTTATTCAGTTAATCCAGACATACATGAAGAAGCATTTGTTCAAAGAACACTCAAAGATCTCCCTTCCTTTCCAACATCTCTCAAACAGTGACTGCTGCTTCTCAAATGTGAAGTGAAAAACAAATTTTTATTTAATTTAAAAACCATGACGCACTGATGTGTTTGTAAGTCACAATAAAAATTGATTCTGAGAAAAATAAAAGGAAAAATATGCGCTATAAACCCAAAGATTTGGTTATTAGATGCATGACGGAAGTTGCCTTGACGACAGCTGTAACATTATGTACTTTCAATTTCTGTGCTTGCTTCACAATGTACACATTGTGCCATTCACAAATCACATGGTGAAGAGCAGGATCCTAAAGGAGAGACATGTTTTGAATTTTAATGAGCCGACGTGACTGGGCATTGTTCATTTGCAACACCAGGCTTCTGCTGATGCCTTTTCTTGAGAAATTTGAACCTAGAGCACATGGCACGTCCCAAGCGCATTAAATGTGGCTGCCAGGAACTGTAAAAGAATTATAATAAACATTGGAGCCAGACAGATCTGAGATTAGGTCCAAAACCTATGCTGTAGCTGAAGGCCTTGAAGCACTCAATTTTTCTCTCTCTACCTCATTGCCATCATCATCCTAATATGTATATACACACATGCATATTCAGGCTGAGGGCTAGGGAGGCCACTCAGGAGTGTTTTCTTTGTGAACATGAGGATTTGAGTTTGCTCCCTAACCCATGTTAGGATGCAAGGTGGGTGGTGCACTCTATAACCCAGTGGGGAAGAGTCAGAGACAGGAGGATGCCTGGACCTTGCTGGACAGCCAGTGTAGCCTAATTAGTGAGATCCGGGCCAATGAAAGACCCTGCATCAAAGTAGGTGAGCTGTGTTTCTGAAGATGACATCCAAGGTTGTCCCCTGACCTCAATGCATGAAAACACGTGTACCATGGACTATGTATCTGCACGCATCCCAACACACACACACACACACACACACACACACACACACACACACACACACATAAGAAAAGGAATCCAAAGAGTCTCATCTCACAGGCATACTACTGAGATGGACATCACTAAGATTGTGCCTTCTGTTGCTCAGTACCCGTTCCATCAGAGTCATTTGACAAGACATAGTTACGCCTTCTCTTTATTTTAACAGTGCTCAGAAGCTGCCAACCAAATACCACACCACAGCAGACTAAAACTGTGTCCCCTTCTCAATTATTGTTTAGCTTGGAAGAAGACTGGCTCCTTTAAAGCCTCAGCAGCAGTAGGTCCTGGTCAGGACAAAGGCAACTCAGGGTCACTGAGCATGGATCTCTGCTTCTTCCCAGCATGCTCTGCACTGCTGCTGTTGCAGGAGGGTCATTCAGAATTAGCAAAGCCAATGTGTTACAAAGTGACCATTTTATTTGAAAAAGCTGCACTTTACAAGTGCCAAGCAAAAACAAGAAATAATTTGTAAAACAAAGCCAGTGCTTCCCATTAGCTCAGCTTCACTTCAAAAGAATCAAGCACTCTCCCAAAGACCATCTTTGCAAACCCACTGAGGTCTGAACATCCAGATGTTAACTAAGCCTGGAAGAATAATTCTCCCTCCTCACTCACCCTTTGATGCTTTTGGCAGGCTGTTTTGGACATAGTACATGGTAGGTGTTTGACTGCAGGACCTGAATTTAGGTTCTACATCAGAACAGCATCTGCGTGACCTTGAAGGAATCCTATGTAAAGGGGCTTTAACCCTATCATTCTAATACTTCCAAACTATGCAAAGTATCCCAAATCTATGTGATGTGGTGAATCAGGCAGTCGCCTCTGCTCTCCCTTTCATTTTTTGAAAGGCAAGTGATTCCAATGTACAATGGAACATTCGGGGGCCTGTGGCTCTGAACAGAACACCATGGCTGTTCTGCTCCCATGCAAAACCCCAGGAGCACCTCTGGGCAGGTGTACTATAAACCACAGCTGTTTAGAAGGCAAACATGCTATTTAGAAGGGTCACTGCTTGCACCCCTGTAGTTTTCCATGCTGAATTGTGAGCACAGTTAGGGAGCTTTGTGCTGCAGAACAAGGACATAATTTGTTCATCTTTCTTTAAAGGAGCTCTGAACTCTCACCAAACACAAGGGTGTGTTTATCTGGAATCCCTTTCTGAGACATTTACAGCCCAGTACAAGCCTGAAGAAGAGGAATGGCCAGTGATAGGGACCACATGGCTTCAGGAATGCAACTGGCTTTTGGTTAAGTTACTGCATCTAAAATGTCTTAACCTTATTCCTTCAGTGGAGAGTTGGTTTGGAAATAAATGTGCCCCTGGGAGAAGCTCTTGAAAGTTGGGCAGGCAGCTGTGTTCAGCAAGTACAGCTTTTGACCAGTACTCCCTAGATTTCAGCAAAATGTGTCACCTGGTTGCTACAATATTTTGCTATTATTTTCTTTTAAAATTCATGAACCACTTTTTCAGAATTTTACATGAGTATACTATATTTATATCCTTTCCATCCTCCCCCCAACTCCAACTCCTCCCATATTCCCCTACCACCTTTCCCTCTCCTTTCTCAAATATCCCCTTCTATCTCTAATTATTTTGATATACAATTATATATATATATAATTAATTTGTGTGCATGAGTGCACACACACACACACACACACACACACACACACACACACACACACATTGAGCCTAATCAGTATGGATCATATGTACTTGAACTTAGGGCTAACTAATTAGATTTCTGAACCTATCAGGGTCCTCATCCTTAAAGAAAATTCAGCATCCATTGACTGCTTGTAGCTCTTCAGTAATGGCTGGAGTTTTGCGAACCATGTTGGCATGTTGACATGTTGACTAATGTGGTTTTCTGTAGGTTGTACCAGTAATTTTACTCCCTGCTCTATTTTAACTAAATGAGTATTTAGTTCCTTAGTGAAAGCCCTGACAATTGCCATGGGCTCCCTCGTGCAATATTCCTCAGCTTTGACCTCAGCTGAAGTACCCTTCTCTTGCTTTGTGTGTTGCACACGAGCCCATATCCATCTGGTCTACCTCACTAAGTGGAATGTGTGGTGAGTTGGCAGAGTGGCAAGTAGCAACCTTCTTGAAGTTAAATCAGATGTTTGCACATGATGAGAAGATATATATGGAGAGGAACCACTTATCCTGTTTTAAAATTAACCATAGAGTAAACTTTAATAATGTCTTGAATCCTCGGTAGTTGCCGACCTCTAGTATGCAAGGGAGAAAGATATCTGAGGACTCTCAGAAATGCCACTTTTCCATTTTCTGTGCTAAGATAAAAAATGAGGTATAACTATAAGCCCCAATCCTTGCTATTTATAACTTGGTTTTATGGTCATAACAGTATAACGGGTAGAGTTGAATCACTGAAAAGATGCAAAGTAATTGTGTAGGATTCAGGGCTTTATCACCTTCAGTGAGGAATTTGCTCCCAATAATTCATGGGGCTTTTATTACCTAGGAACTCAGCCCAGGCAAACAAACAAGCAACTCAAGTAATGAAGATGATTAAAATCTCCTACAGAAAAACAACTTTCATAGTTGCAGGACTGTATGGTTCATGGGGAACAGGGTGGATTGTTGGACTTAATCTTTTTCCATATTGCAGAACTGAAAAGGGAAATAGAGTTTTTTTTTTTTTTAAAGACTTGATCCTGCTGCAACTCTTCTGCACAGTTCACTGTTGCTGTTTGGTCGTTAAAAACATGTTCATGGAAGTTTGGTTATTCAAATATAAGGCCCTGGGCCTGTAAAAAAAGAGAGACGTCAAGACAAAGGAAAATTAGTTTCTGCACGTCAAAAGCAAAGGGAGTCCTCATTAAGGAGAAGAAGGGTTGGTGGGTAAATGTGCTTGCCACCAAGGTTAAAGACCTGAGTTTGGTCAGGGAACCTACATAGTAGGAGGAGAGAACTAACTCTCTCAGGATGCTTTTAAGCTTATACATATACACCATGGCACAGACACACTTACAAACACATGTTCACACACACACACACACACACACACACACACACACACACACACTGTATTTTTTTAAGAAAGAAAGAGTGGCTATTTTCTGCATCTTCTAAAGGTAGAAAATTTGGATCTGGGAGATAAGAGTGAAGAGGAGACTTGGGAAGAACTCAGGTGTTCTAGGAGTGGGTTTGGTGTCATGGCAACAGACAGGTAACGGGAGAAGCAGGGGCAAAGCTTGGCTGTTGCTTCAACTTTGTTTCACACCAGTGCTTGGCAACATGCTAACACATTTCCATCTGTAATGATGAATACTGAAATACCAACTTTTACCTGCAAAGGGTCTAGAATCACCCAGGAAACACACCTCTGGGTGTTCCTATGAGATATTTTCCAGATTGGACTGAATAGGTAGGAGGGCTCTTCTCAAGTGCTCATGGCAGTATGCTATGGGCTAGGGCTCTGGACTGAACAGAAATGAGAAAATGAGCTAAGGACCAGCATCCTTCACTCTCTGCTCCCTGACTGTAGACATAACAGGACCAGCTGTCTCAAGTTCCTGATGCCACAACTTCCTCAACACGATGGACTGTGTCTGCAAATCCTGAGCCAAAATAAAGCTTTTCTTCCCTAAGTTGCTTTTGTTTGCCAGGCATTTTGTTGCAGCTACTAGAAGAGTAGCAAATACAAATGCATCCTTTGTACTGGATCTTTGGTTCTGGAGACTAAACGGAGGAAGAAAACGGCCCAGTTAGCTGAATTCTTATCTTGAACTGGTAAGTGGACATAATGAAGCAATTGCGTTTGCCCTGAATTTAATTAAATGTCATTAACATCACAGCAGCTTTTCCCGTCATTAAATCAAATGATTATGAGACATGGTCACAGTGACGGCATTTGCTGAGGCTTCATCTAACCTTTGTGATGGCTGTGGTCCTCTGTCGCTGGGCTCTGACAAACTGGAATGGCTATAAGCTGCCAACATCCTGTCTTTCCGCGCCACACTCTCTTCAATGGTACCTCGCTTGTGTGTGTGTGTGTGTGGGGGGTCCCTTAGGGCAGAAACTCTGGGAAGTACATTCGTGGTTGTGTCCTGTGATTGTAACAAAGTAAGCTAATCCAGAATGAGTGCTAAATAATTCCTGCACAGTTACAGTTCTCTCCTTATCATTCCAGACTCCCCTTTAGAATGCTCTGTCAGCATAAGTACCCTCCCTCTGTTTAAACCCTGTAACAACTCCTGGCTGATGCTTCCAACATCTGCAATGGCATCTTCTCACTGCTGAGCTGTCTTTTCAGGAGATAGGGACTTGTTGAAGGTTTCTCATACAGTGGCTGGGAGAAGTATTGAAGCTCTTCTAAAAGAATGAACCTTTCTTGAGTGGGTCAAGTCTCCCTTTCTTATGGATTCTTGTCTTGAAGAGACATGAAAGTAAAAGGACTAGGAACAAACTGTAGGCAGTTGAGAAACGATAGGAGAGCCTCACAGAGCAGCAACGTGGGCAGACTTCGATGTGCTAAGAGGAGGAAGTGATGAGGGCTAAGGGTGCTGCTCTTGGCAGTGATTTGTCCTCTTTCCTCTCCTCTCTTGCTGGAGTCTCCATGTTGCTGTCTATTCATGAGTTAATAACTACGGAAACAGTCCTCTGAGCAGTGACAGGGTCAGAAGCGGCACTGGACAAGTGACAGCGATTGCTTGCATTTATTCTGTTCTATTTTGTTCAGATCCACACCCTCTATTCCAGTAGTCCTTCCAGCTCTCTGCTCTCCATACTTTCCTACCTTTAGTCTTGTTAGGGTGCACTTTGTTTGGGGTACTTGGTATAATGGGTCTATGGTGAGAAGATTTATCAGTGTAGAGTCTGGAGCAGATAGGCACAGAGTGGCTGATGGGGTGGAGTCCAGCATGAGGCTCCTATAAAAATGGCTGCCTTCTGCTCTAGGCTTGGGTGAGGAAGTATCAGGCCATGATACATTTGCTGACCAAAACGCCTATTGGTATTTAAACTAGGCATTAAAGTATAGAGTTATCTGCCAATCAGAGAAAGCAATGTCGAAAGGAACTGTTCTTTTTCTTCAGGGAAGCATCAGAGAAGTAATTCTGTGACTACACTGTTTTCAAACTGCAAATCAAATGGATAAAAATGCTCCAAAGTATGAGTAAAGGCACCAGAGGACACTGCCTTCCAGCTTTCTAACTTAAGTTTTACCCAAGCTGTGGGACTTGTGCACATTCCCATGGAAGTCAGATGTGTGCCATACCACCAGGTGGGTGGTCCTTGTGCACGGAGACACAGCCCACCCAGCAATACTGGGAGAAGGCTGAGCTTGGCTCCTCGAGATGCTAGTGGATTCTGCTGAATCACCTACATTTGTTCCAAAACCACATTCTTAAACATAATTCATGCAGGACACTGCCCTGCCACATTGGCTGTTCTGCCTAGTGGAATGTCCTATTGATAACTCAAGTTTAAATCTTCCCTTTGCACACCTCACACAGACCCATGCATGCTGGACTCATGTGTCGCATGCATGCTGGTGACCACCCAAACACACAGTTCTTTTGTCTGCATACATAGCATTCCATCTGCTTGGATTTCTTGCCCTCATCCTGTAAATGCGTACCACTCCTATCCATCCCTCAAAGCCCAGATGAAAACATCTTCATTTCAGTACTCTGTTTTAAAGTACCATACTCAAGTAGCAGCAAACAAAAGAACAGTTACGTACCCCATTTGCTTACTTTCTATGAATACAACCCTATGGTAGCAATAAAATAATGTACATTTATTAATTTTTTACTATATTTTGCAAGAGCACTGTCTCATTCAGCATCAATGAAATAACCTCTATTGGGTACTCAGGGCAAAATGCATGCATATTCCTTATCAATATTATCCATTGCAGCCTCAGTTTTTCTATGAGCTAGTACAAACCAGTTCTCTGGAAGCATGGGATAAACAAATCAATGAATGAATGAATGGGTCAATGAATGAATGAATGAAAGGAGTAATTTTTCCTAGGCCTCTGGATCTCCCATCTCCAATATGGTAAATATGTTTGCTCTGAGCCCCTGGGGAAGATATGACACCCATCCACCCACCCCCCGGAAGGGATTATCTGGCTGCCTATAATTGGATATCAACTAAAGATAATTTTGTTGTACAAGGAGCTCTCACTGTCTCTCTGTCTCTCTGACTCTGTCTCTGTCTCTCTGTCTTCTGTTTCTCTCTGTCCTCTCTCTCTCTCTTTCTCTCTCTCTCTCTCTCTCTCTCTCTCTCTCTCTCTCTCTCTCTCTCTCTCCTCCCTCGGGCTCTCGGCCTTTTCTATTCTTAAACCATGTGTTCCTGTGGTTACAGAAGTTGAAATAATGCAATTACATCATGAGTCACCGTTCCTTCAGCAGACCACGAATGGACTGCTTGGCGCAAGCCCTGCCAGTGAGAAGGCTGCCCACGGAGACCTGTCCTGCTGCCTGTCTGTACCCTGCAGGAAACCTCAGCCGAGGCTGCGGCACTTTGGGGTTTTTCTAAAAGTACTCTGCAAGCCAATTTCAAATACAATTTTCAGAATGGGGTTTGAAGACTAAATAGGCAGCCATATAATCACACTCTCTCCTTCTTTGGGAGAGACATAATAAGCTCCCGTTTTGATTTGATGATTGGTACTTGGTCCACGTGGTTGCCAGGCCCTTGGCTATAATGAGGATATTTCTATAATGGGTAACTACAAATCAGGTTGACAGATTGCTTCTCACCTGCACACCTGAATGCAGACATCAAAATAAGCATCAGATCCCCGGGTATGGTCTCTGATCAGACTACTTGATTGGGAGTAAGGACACTGGTGTCCCTTCTCTACTCTCTTGTTCCCTGAAGGTGGCACTATGTGAGTCACCCATCTCATTTGTAAATGGGAGAGAATGCCTGCTTTTCGAATTTATTTTAAGGATCTGATGAGACAATAGATGTAAACACATGTTAATGAATGTGAGTCTCTTCTGTGTCTAAGTAAATCATGTGGTTGTTTTTTTCTCTAATTTTGGTGTATTTAGAGTCCCCTATCCCGATGAAAGTTAGATACAGCTAATATTTTTTTTCAGACAGCATCACATGCAACCTAGCTGGCCTAGAACTCACTGTGTAGTCAAGAATGATTTTTAAAACTTCTTATTTTTCTGCTTCCACCTCCTAAATGTTGGAATTCTAGGCATGCACCACCACTCCTGGTTTATGAGGCACTAAGGACCAAACCTAGGGATCAAAGTATGCAGAGCAAGGACTCTACACTCCTCAGCCCGAACTACTGTGAGGTGACAACCTGTTCCTTTGGGCAGAAAAACAGGAAATGTTCTAGAACCACCCACTCCAGCTGGATGCACCAATTTGGTCCTTTTTGTAACTGATTTCCTCTCTTCGGCTTTCTGAGAGGTTTCATGTAGCTCAGGCTAGCCTCTAAATCACTATGTAGCCAAGGATGACCTTCAACTCTTAGTGCTCTTGAATCCACCTTCCATGATCTGGGATCACAGGTATGATCCAACACCACACCCAGCTTGGCTTTGGTTCTTAATTGAACTCTTAAGTGTTTTTTGGCTTCATACTTTTGCAGAGGCACCGTTTCAACCTACCCTTTTGTCCCAGATGCCAATCACAGCTGTCTCAGAAGACTCAGGCCCCAGCTGTCTGGTTCTTCATCCAGGGTAAGAGTCTTTAGAACCATCTGGCCTAAGAAGCTGGCTGGGAACCCTGTCAAGAGAGAGGAATCCCTTGGTTCACACTGGAGTCCCATCCACAGTTCTCTGCTCTGCTTCCTCCTGGACAGTTGCTGTGAAGGCTGTCGTTGGGTGGGTCACCTTTGTCCCTGCTTCAAAAAAAAAAAAAAAAAAAGGAAATGGTCATAAGTTCCTAGAGTGGCTAAACGCTAAGAGCAGTCATTTCCTCCATCATTCATAATTATGACTTTCCATGAAGAGGAGTTGGCATAATCAAGACCACTGTCAGTTTGCACTCTGATGTCATAGCAGAGCCCTGCATGAATTGACTGGTATGGGAGTGATTATGCTCCTTAACATTTTCCCTCATCTCCTTGTTTAATAGACAGGAGATGCTAATTGATTTCATGCCTTATGATGTCTTTTACTGACAAATAGAAGTTTCTAGTGGATCACAAGTCTTTGGGTTGTTGTTTTGACTCTTGCTAAAGCCTTAATAAAGTGTGCTAAAGGTCCTTGGTGGAGGGAAGAGATATAAAATAAGCTCAAGAATAGACACAAAACTAGAGTACAAGGATGGCAAGACCAGTGTTTTAAGCCCAGACTTGGTATCTGTTCTCTAGGGAAATGACAAAATCGGAGAGCAATTGGCTGCATAATGTGCAGAAGGTACAGTAAGGAGGTTCCTTTGGAAACTCAGGTAGATCTACAGTATGACCCAGCTATACCACACCTAGGCATAAACCTAGAGGACTCTAAGAATGATGCAGAGATACTTGCACATCTACATTTAGTGTTGCACTGTTCACAACAGACAAGCTGTGGAACCAGCCTAGATGCCCATCAACATACGCAATGATAAAGAAAATGTGTGTATACACATCATGTTTGGATATAGAGAAAAGGGAAATTATGACATTTGCAGAAAATTGGTGGGACTGGATGAAGACCATTATGCTAAGAAAAACAAGTCAGAGAAAGACAAATACTATGTGTGTGGTTTTAATTTTTTAATCTCATCTGTAGAATCTAGATTTAAATATATTCTTGAATAAAATGAAATTAAAGTAGAAAGGCGACTGGGAGGAGGGGACTTTAAAGGGAGAGAGAGTAAAGATACACGCCATGAAAGCAGAAGTGAAGACTGTTTGAGGAAGGAAGAGAACCAGCAAGGAGAGGAAGTAAAGAATGGAAAAAGAAAGGTAGGATTCTGGGTGCTGAAGCAGAGAGTTCTGTGTTTCCATGGATGGCATGAAAACAGCCAGAATTTGGCTCCTTCAGTCTTAGTGAGCATGCTCATGCTGACAGTGATTGATGGAAAATCAGAGGGTATGCCTCCTTGGAAAGTACCCATGAAGGCACCAGGATCTTAATGTGGTCTTGGGGAGAGAGCACACCACTTCACTACTGAGACTGGGCATCTTGACAGCCTGGTTGGATGACAGCTCTGAGTCATATTTAATTTGACTCAAAGTGAATATAGAAATACATTCTTTTTTGGAATTTGGAGATGCCAATGAAGACTAACGCTGTCATATTCAAAGTAAGTTGAGTATTGAGAGACAGTAGCTACTTGCAGAAAGGTTTTAATGGCCCTGTTAATAGATTTGTGGTTGTAATAATTAAAAAAAAATGAGTCTGGGTTTTAGAACCATCTTCAGAAGAATTTTTATGCAGCCCTTCACTATATGTGGGTTGGAGGCATCTTGAAATTGTTGACACCAAGAGGATGGCAGGTTGGCTTCTCCCTCACACTGACTAAATAACACTTGTGAAGTCTCGCGGTTCCAAGGGTCAGTTTGGTGCTGTGCCATAGATCGCAGCCTTGATGTTATAGGTAGATGACATTTTCTTTAGGGTCCTTCTCAATGTGGCTGTTCCTCTCTCTCAGCCCTCCTTCTCTTGTTACTCATGTTCACCCTCCCATTCTAAGGGGGGCACTCTCCTGCCAGCCTCAGAGACCACTGTACTGTAGGGTGGTGTGAAGGTCAAACAATGCAATGCCTGTGGCATGATTGAAGCGATCTAGTAGGCCAAGATGCAGGGAAACAAAATAAAACTTTACAAAGAAAGAGGGGTGGTCTGTGTTTGTTGTTGCCGTTAGGTCAGTTTGGGATATTTCCAACATAATCAGACTTTAACACATCGAACCTATGATACATTTCACTGTATCTCCTCCAAACCTTCTCACTGGACGTGTCTGCACACAGATACATGGGCATTGTGTTTGAAACCAGCTGAGGCAAAGATGGGCAGAACAAAATAATAGTTCCAGGAATGCTGACCAGAGGATGTGACTTGTACCGGCTTCCTCCTTTTTGTTTTCAGATCTAGACTTTGGGGTGAGCTGTTTGAGTACAGTAAACTAGTTAGCTAACACAACAGCCAGCTTAGCTAAGGGTAACAGCATTCCATCTACAGCTTGAGTAAAACTGGAGACTTCAGTCTCTAGATAAACCTACCTTTGCACTCTCACACAAGTATACTTTCACTTACAAAATGATGCAAATGCTCCCTTCCCCCTCCCTCCCTCCCTCTCTCTGTCTCTGTCTGTCTCTGTCTATCTCTGTCCCTCTGTCTCTGTCTCTGTCTCTGTCTCTCTCTCATAAAAGCTGAGACTACTTAAAGAAGCCTTATTTATTTACTTGGGCCAGGGTTAAGGGACAGTACAGAATCACACATGGGTTGTTCCTTTGTGTTTGGAATGGGTGGATGGCAAGTCCCAAGTGATAGAGTAGGGAACAAAACTTAGAAAGAAGAGTTTCTGAGTCATTTGTCACTGTGTTAAACCCACAGGCATTGCTAGAAAGTTCCACATGGATCTTCATTTCACTCAAACAATTTGAACTGTGGGTTTTGTGTATTTACCAGGAAAAGCTTGCAGTTCATTCCTGGCAAGGTGACCAAACTCAGTGGGTACCGCATGATGGCTGAATTCTGAAAAAAATTAAACAAAACCAACCTCAAGCCTATAAGGGCTGTTTCTACATGTAAATGATAAAAAAGCTATGTACCAAATGCCCCAGAAGAATTTGGCACTAGCCCTAATGTGCAAAATAAACACTAGCATACAATAGACGTGATGTGTACGAGTACAAATTAGGAACCATAAGCATACGTAGAGGACCAAACACAGCAAGACTGGTAACAAGACACAAACAGCTCCTTAGGTCTTCAGAAAACACAAACACTGTTAAACACAATATATAAAATCCACCACTGAGGGTTTTTTTTTACTACGTTGTACTTATTTAAGTAAATATGTGTGTATGTGTGGGCACATGCCACTGCACATATAGAGGCCAGAGGGCAGCTTGTAGGAGTCAATTCTCTCCTTCTACCATGTGAGTCTCAGAGATCAAGGCCCAGTCAGGTTTGCTGGCAAATGCCTTTACCCACGAGCCATCTTACCTACCCTAAAGTTTGGATCATCCTGTTTGACTCCTCCACTCTTCCTGGTCTTCAAGAGTAAGCCACAATGAAAATAAAGATGTTAAAAATGTTATATGTAGCTGAAGATTTTACCACACCACACACACACAAAACACACACACACACACACACACACACACACACACACACGTAAGAGAGAGACCCTGTACACAAATGTGGACCCACAAAGAGTGAAGAAACGAAGCATTAGAAATGGCCCACAGAAACAAAAACGGTATGCCTGCCAGCCTTCTTGGTTGTAAGCAACAGTATCCCATGAATGAAGGAAAAAACCAGAATTTCTGTAACTAATGGAAGCCTGAAATAAGTAGGTTTGAAGAATAGATGGGATTTGAAGGGCACTGGGAAAACAGACAAGAAGAGGTTCTTAAGGACTGGGCAAGCGGCACAAGCCTTTAACCCCAGCAAGTGGGAAGCACAGAGACAGGGGATCTCTATTATTTCAAGGCCAGCCTGGTTTACATGTCCAGGACTATACAGGAAGACCCTGTCTTTAAAAAAATAAAAATGGTCAGAACAATACCGCACAGCACCACAGCTGGACACCGCTACAGCAGGAGACATTCGTCTTCATTGTTTTGCAGATAATGTCATCACCACCCATGATGGACTCAAACATTAATGCCATGGCTAATGACTGATACCATAGTGATTTCTAACTGTTTTTTCTTTTCTTTTGCTTCTGCTTGTAATGCCTAGTGGGAATATGTTTTAAACTCAATCCAAATTTTGTATCCATGCTTTTGCTACCAACTGGACAGGGAATGTCACCTCGTTATTTACTGTAAAGAAAAAATTACTGGCAAACGCTTCTCCAAACCCTACAAGTCCCAGGCCTTAGAAGGGACAGTTGTATAGCATACAACCAAATACACTCCATTATAAAGCTAATGGAAATAAATATAAACTTCATATCTGAGATTTAATGGTCAGACGCTAAAATTCAGTGGGCCTCTGACAGCATTAAGTGCCACAACACCAAGAACTCTGCTTCAAGTCACAAGCAAAGTGATTATTCTTTTACTGGGATTAGGAGGATGGCTCAGTTGATGGATCCCCAGCACTCGCATCAAAAGTTGTATGCAGTGAGGATTCTACAGTCCCAGGATAGGGAAGCTGGAGACAAGGGGGTCCGTCCCTACAGCTCCCTTGCCAGCCAGCCTAGCAGAATTCAAGAGCTCGAGACTCAATGAGAGACCTTGCCTCATGGTAAGTTGGAGAGTGATTGAGGAAGACACTCAGTGTCAACTTCTCGTTTCCACACACACATGTGCATCCATCCACGTACATGAGAATGCACACACAAATATGTATACACAGACATACATCCACAATGATACTAATTTAGTTTTATGGTCAACTTTAAAAAATAGGAAACAAGTTGTGTCTTTTTATGTTAATGAGTTATCAAACACAGCCGTTCCTCTCTTGGTTTTTTTTCTCTCTCCCTTTCTTTCCCTTCATTACCTATTTGCTATGCAAGTTCTAACATTATATTAAGAGTTAGCTCATGAAAGTCACTAGGAAGATGAGGGAGAAAATCCAAATGGATCAATGTTGCAACTGACATCTTTTCGTCCCCTGAACCAGTTCTCACATTAAGAGGCAGATTGCAATGCCTGTGTTTGCTGACTGAAATACCAGAGATAATAATAGCAGATAGTATTTACTGAATGTTTGCCATGCGTCACATACTTTGCATATGTTAGCTTGCTCAATCATTTGACAGCTTGGCTGAAAGGAGGTTCATTATCATCCTTTGACAAGAGGGGAAACCAAGGTTCAGAGACAAAATATGGGCAAAACTAAGATCTTCACACCTGTCTGTGGAACCCAGGAGGTTTTCCCCAGCAGACTACACTCTCCTCAGCATTCCCAAGTTTGAGTAGAGCCGAGATGGTGTTGTCCTGATGAATGTAAGTTTCTGGTAGGGGCATAGTCCTTCAAAGATAAGAGCAAGGCTGTAACTTGGGTCTGCCTTCTCAAACCACATCCCTCAAAACACCATGGACCGGGTAAAGCAGTTTGGGGAGCCAAGTTGGCAGTTCACAAAGGACTCAATCAGACTGGTTAAAAGACGCCCCAAACCCGACAGAAAAGAATTCTTGAAGATTGCCATGGCCACAGAGATAAGATTTGCTATCATGAGATTCGTTGTGTTCCTTGTGAAACTGATTCATATATCCGTATTGATAACATTATTGTGGGTGACTGAGTACTGTCTCATCGTGGGAACTAGTGAATAAATGAGGATGTGAGACGCTCATGAGGTAAACGTCTATATACTTTGTGTTTTTCTTCCCTTTCCTCCTTCTAGGAGGTTTTCTATTTCTAAATTAAAATAATTTCAAATAAACAGTTTTTCCGTAACAAAACAAGCAAAACAAAACCCAAAAAGGGCAAGGCTCTAGAAGCCTTCTTCCCAGTGAGGACGGGAATGACAGTTCCAAACTGAGATACGGCAGGAAGCGGGACTTGGCAGACAGCAGACAGAGGGACCTTGAATCTAAGAGGCCATCACCAGTTTGAACAAGGTGAAAGGGTGGCCCGGGAGGATGTCATGGTCTTGGCCTGTGGAATTATTTTGGGACACAGTCACCATGATGAAGACTCCAGGATAATATGGTCCAGCCTCCCTTTTCCTGCTGGCTCTTTTGCCTGTCAGATATTTCCATGATTCTTGTACAGGCATTGACATCAGAAGCAAAAATGAAAAAGAAAACACAATGCTCTGCGCTTTGCAAATAATACTCCTTTGACCTTGGCAATGAGCTTAGAAAACTACTCAAACTACATTGAAGAACAAATTAATTCAGATACCGATGCTTGAACTACTCCAGAAACATCACACACATTAAAAAAAACCCAAAAGGACTGTAGGATTCTCCATACATTAAGCACAAATTCTTTTTCCTCCAGAGAGAATATACAATATAGTCCTGAGGATGAGAAAAAAATAAAAATAGAAATAAAACAAAACCTGAATGTAAGAGTAGGATTGTGTGAATTCCTCTCAGATATTTTCTCCTATAAAATTATTTTTTTCTGTATTCAATAGTGTTATCATGATAGAAACCATTCAATTAAGGGGACAGATTATTTTTACTGTTTCAATAATTTTTTATATATTTTTGTCATAGATATTCTCCTATGAATGTATCAAATTTTAATTCAGTAGAGGGACTAGGCATAATTTATTGAACTTGTTTCCTACTTAGGGATTTTTGAGGTTGTCTCTATTTTTTTTCTACTTTTATGGTAAATGATAAATTTAATTTCTTCCACCTAATCCTTAACCTCTTAAAGAAATATTTCCTGAAAATAATTTTCCTGGAGTTTGTTCCATGAGATGGATTGTTTTCTGTTGTTTGTAGACTTTCCAAGCTGTTTTCCTAAGTCATTATTAATTTCTGCTAACATAAGTATTGTATTTTTCTCCTGAGCCTTTTTTTCACTATAAACTTGGCAATACACTGTGTTTATTTCTTTTAAATCAAAATTCTTAAAGGAGAAATCCTCTAATTAGGTGGGTGTGTGGCTCCAAACCACCAGTCCACTATTGTATAAACTCTCAGAGACTGCCTATGAAGTCAGTGATAAAATTGGAGATGTCAGGGGTCTTTGCAGCTTGATTTGTCCTCTGTGGCAGGTGTTGGACTGTTACCCAGACACCAATGCTTTGGGGACACAAATGAGTGGAATATGTTTGTCAAACATGTCACTCAGAGTTCCCAGAAGACCTAGCCACAGATTGTGAACCAAGCTGGAATTCAAAGGCCTGGACAGTTGCCTGCCATCCCCTGCCAGGCCTGGGAGCCCGGGAGAGGAGGACATCTCCTGGGTATTCTATGGAGCCCTTCTGGGTTCCAGAACTTTGCTTGGACACCTGGAATTCAAATTTTCCCCACTGCTGGAACAGAATAAATAAATGCACTCCAGGGCAGCCTTCTACTCTTTCATTCTCTGAATGTGTCATTGTAGAGCTGAAATGTATTCCACTGGAATGACGTTGATGTACAAATTGCCCAGGCATCAGAATCCATCTAGTGTAACACTCTTCTTTAAAGTCGTGGAAACTGGAGCACACTGGGAAAGGCACTAATGCCTCCGTTTCCTCACTATCACCATGGCTAGAGTGCCTCTCTCCTTCACATGTTATTATTCTAGGGATTAAATATATTTTGTGGAAGCTGATTGGGGCTGCTTTTTTAAATTTATGTATCAATCAGTTCTTCCTCATTCTTGATAATTGTTACTGTTGTGTCTGACATAATCAAAACACGCATATTGAGCAATTGTGAGCACTGGTTTCATAATTTTTGCCTAGTTCAGTTATCAAAATAAGATTCATTTAAGAATTGTTCCTTGGGCCAGACTTTGTTCTGAGTGGTTGTCATGAATTAATCCATTTATTTCAACAGTTTTCTAAAACTTATTTTCCCATTGTCCTTATATTGAAAGGACATAAAACAAGGGCAGCTTTGTCGTCAATGTGTCCAACAACATAGGATAAGCTATGCTGCAGAAACAAACAAGCCTGAGTCTTGCTGACTCATTGCAGAAAGGCTCCCACCACCCTCTCATGTGATCTCTGCATCTCTGCTTCTTGGTTCTTTTTCTCTGGGACCAATATGGAAAGAGCTGCCCTTATTTCTGGCCTTGCTTGGACTTGGTAGATGCACATATATTTGAAGTAGAACAAGTGGAGCTTTTAAAGACAAATGAAGCAAGGGTACAAGCTACTTCCTCTGAAATTCACTGCCCAATTCAAATTACATGGCTGTCCTTACACGAAGGAGGTAGAAAAGGGTCTCCAACCAGGAAAACCCACATGCTGAAGGATACAACTCACCACTCTCGCTAACCTGCTTAAGGCATCGCAAGTAAAATCTGGATGCAAGATCTGAATACAGGATGGCTTCAGAGCCCATTCAGTTAACTAACCTACTTCATTCTCTACCATGGATGCTGGGAAATACCTTAGACTCCAAGGCCAACCTTAGATCTGTCCTTTTGCCTCTGTAACATGTCATGATCATGGATAAGCGTTCACTCTTACATCTCAGGGCAAGCAGTTCATAGCGTTCTCAAACACTTCCTCTCTGGTGGCACCAGCATGTGAGCCACTGTCATCTAAGTGAAGGGACAAGTCCTCCAGTAACTGTCACTGCTGTGAATAGTGGTTCCTTTAAATTCGCCGTAGACTCGTAGAGGAATCAGACCCTGGGAGGAGGACAAAGCCAGCTCCGGTCAGTGCTGATAGACTCATGATGGAATCATGCCAGGAGGCCATGTAGCCTCTCATGCATGTATCTCACACCCGCCAAGGGAGGCATCGAGGCAGCTCCTTCTACAGACAGCTGAGTCACTCCTACAACTTTCATTCTGGAGTACTTAGGATAAAGGCAGTGTTTTATCTGTATACCAAAGAAAGAAAACTGGATAGAATAATAAGTATAATACTAAGTATAGAATGTACCAGAACACATTCTAGCTACATACATATATATATATATATATATATATATATATATATATATATATATGATGTGTGTGTGTGTGTGTGTGTGTGTGTGTACACACATGTACTTACATATATTATGCAGTCTGTTTATATCATGCTTATGGTTACACAGAATATTTACAAGTATTACGATTTTATGTTATATATTATTTGTTAAATATAACAACACAGAAAAAAACATTTTGATTATATTTCTTATAACTTTATATTTTAATGCAAGGTTATTTGTCTCCAAGGTTTAGGCTCAAAAGACCCAGTTTCTTCCTAACGTGGTATATTTTGTGTGTCAAAGCATCCTGTGCACTTAGTTACAAATGTATGCTCTGGTCACTCTTTAATTAAAAAGGGAAACTCTTTTTCCTTTCTATGGCAATGATAACTGCCGTAATAGGAATACATTTTAGATTTCATATGGCACCCTGATCATTTCCATATAAGTATAATTTACTTAGCATTTTTCTTGGTACAAACCAAGTTATTAATATTTAGAATACTCATAAATGTTGAAAGGCAAGATAGGAATATACTCAAGTCCCTAAATACATGTCTTGGAAGTAATTACAGAGAATGTGTTATTCCTTTAATAGGTAAGATGGGTTTGTCTTGGTACATATTATTTACTGGTTTACATTCAAATATATTACATATGAGCATATGTAATTTCACTCTGACAAATTCTGTTAATTAGTTTTTAATTTAAGAGTACCTTTGAAACAGTGTAATTTCTTCTTGGATGATTTCACACGTGTGTATAATGTATATGGAGATATTCAACGCCGTTGCCCTGTCTAAGCCCCTTTCCATTCCACTCTTGCTTGATGGCTTCTCCTACCCAACAAGCTCCCCTCTTACTTACATGTCTTTTTTTAAGGCTGTCCATGGAGTTTCACTGAGATTCCCTATAGGAACATGGGTGTTGGGTCAGGAGGAGCCACTTATATGAGCATGGGCATCAACCAGTGGCTACACTACTAGAGAAAATGAGGATCATTACTTCAGCAACCATGAATGCCAGCAGCTCCTGAGAGAAGAGTGGGATGTCCTAAGCTCCTCCACCTTGGGAGTCCTTATTAAGAAAACAAAACCAAATATCTTCCAGAGACTGCAATGTTTATAGATTTAAAACTAGCATCTCTTCTCTGCTACAGAAGCATTGTGGGAAAGGACTATGTGTTTCTTTTTCATCGTGGATCCTTGAGAGGTTATAGTGTATGTGCTCTATCATAGGCACCCAACAAGAATGGGTTAACAAAGTATATAAGCAATAGAGACCACAGGATGCACTCATGTGAGAAGCTTGCTCTTGGCTGTCTGGGCACAACTGTATTTGCTCAATAAACACACACACACAAAAATAAACACAAATTAATATCATTGATCTAAAGGAAATGGTAGCAGAATGGAACGAAAGAGACTTGAGATGTTTACAAACAGCAAAATCTTATAAAACTTAGGGAATAGTTGGAGAGTGTGATATTGAAGAGTTTCTGGCTAAAGTGGGAGCGGCTGGTTCACAGCCCACAGGATGAATCTGTCTATCTGGTTTTTTTTTTTTTTTCCTTTCCTGGAACTCGCTTTGAAGACCAGGCTGGCCTCGAACTCACAGATATCCACCTGGCTCTGCCTCCTGAGTGCTGGGATTAAACGCATGCACCACCACCGCTTGGCTGTCTATCTGTTTTTGTAAATAAAGTTTTATTGGAACACAGCCACATAATTTGTTGACATATTGTCCATTTCTGCTTTCACCTTTTAGTAGTAGGGTTGGGTAGCTCTGACAAAGACCATATGGCCTTCAGTGACAAAAAGAAAGAAGAAGGGGAGGCAGGAGGATTGCTTGTCTCTTCACAGATAAATGTTGGATGAATCTCACTTTGTAGAATACAAAATTCAGGTAGGGAGTGGAGGCAGATAGCTTCAGTTCTTTAACATGCTGACTTGACTTCACAGTGAGTGCCTGAAGAACATGCCAGAGAAGATGTTTAGCAGAAATGTGTAGCTACAAGCCTGGATCTCAGGCGTGAAATTATGACCAAACATAGATGCAGTAGATTGCGGTCAAGCTGCGGCTTTGTTGGCTGTGTTGAAAGCCCATGACGGCTGAGCATCTGAAATGAAGATCTCCTGGTGATAGGCAGTCCACACTGCCTAGCTGAGCAGTGAGTCAGTGTTGTTTGATAACGTCCCAGGTAAGTGTGTGGGAAAGCCAGGGTGTGTGTGCAGTGCATTAGCTTCATCTAGAATGCAGGGTTGGGGATCTCTGGAGCCCAAAACTCAGGTAGAATCCTGCTCCTCCTACCAACACCCATGTGCCTCACAGTGCAATCACTGGCAACCTAAAATGGGAAGGTCCCTCCTCTCCAGCTTTGCTGTACAGTTTTATGAACTAGACAGAGAAGCATGTATCCATTGGTGAAGAGGGGAAAGCTAAACGTTGGTCCTGGATTCATAAAATTTTCTTCTATCTTCCGTGTTAAGCCTAGGTCAGCAATGATGCACTTTGGAAGCTGGCTAGGGACTACCAGACAGGGCACTGGGGCTCCATCCAGTCAATGCCAGAACAATGTACTCCCTCTGAGTTTGCAGACTTGCTCCAACACGCCTGTGAAGCCTCTCACTTCCAGAGTGACTCATTTCTGTTTCCTCTTTTGGCAACTAGGGGTACAGGAATTCCTTCTTCCTACAGACCCATAACTTAGAGTGGGAGAGCAGGCAGGCATGTGGCAGGGACCTCTGGGAGCAAAGCCTGCAGCTACTCACAAGGTGACCACAGAAGTGGCCACTCAGGATATTGAGCACATGGGTTCTTGAAGAGGAATTGGATGAATGTTGTTCAGGCCTTTCCAGTGTCCTGATCCATGCAGCAGACACTGATTGTGCTGGAGAGGATGGTTGGCAACTGTGCTAAGATTTTCTGTCTGGTTCTTCCTAGCCACTGGAGATAATGGACTCCTCAATGAATTGCATGCTTTTGTCAGAGGGTCCCAAAAAAGGCGACTACTTATTAAATATTCTAGATATTCATGGACATGGGAAACCTTTCTTATCCCTCTGAATCTACTCCAGTGCACACACTTGAGCTGTGTTTCTAGTTTCTAGGAAGATAGCTTCAGAGCATCTACGTTTGGGTTTTTCCAGTTTCAACAGGGGCCCCTATGTTAATTACTGTGAAAAAAGAAAACGATAAAACCAACACATGGGAAAACACTTGACACTCTGATCAGGCTTTTCCTCAAATTACATTTTTAGCCTCAGTATAGCATTCTTGGATTTTATGTTTAGTGTTAAATTCCCATACCTCCTGACTGAGTGTGTGCATTGTGAGTGTTTGGCAAGTGTGTCTAATGTCAGAGTGTGTGTGGAAAGGTACAGATGTGCCCATGTTCCAATGCACGGCTGGAGTAAACCGGTGGGGCTCTGGGCGGGGGTGTCCGTGTGGATAAGTGTGTGTGTGTGTGTGTGTGTGTGTGTGTGTGTATGTGTGTGTGTGTGTGTGTGTGTGTGTGTGTGTGTGTGTTTCTTGTGGATGTGCTGGTTGTGTGGAAGGAGTGCTCGGATCCCACAAGACTCAGATGCCTAATAGAAGGGAATCTCTGCTAAGTTTTCAGCCCATGTTTTTTTGCAGAATTAAAGGGTACGTGCTAGGAAACCACAAGACCCTACACAAACTATTCTGGGTCTTCCCAAAGACCTTTAATTTACTTGTATTTAAAGACACTATGGATCCTTCAAATGCCCATATGCTCCACAGCCTTGGAAGACAGTCCATTCACCTGGCTGGGATCATATCACAGGCTGAGCTGACCCCCACCAAACCCGAACTGAATCACACATTGTGCCCGAGAGTTTGTGTTTGTCTGTTTATTTTCCCTCTGGCTCTCTCCTGGCTCAGACACAAGATAAACTTCATTGCCTTTCTGCCTGCTGCGCTTAATTTTCTGTAGTACCTAAAACACTAGGATTTGTAGCCTTTTTCGTTGGGCTGCGGTTTGGCTTCCCTTGTCCGATTCAGTCTTCAAGTTTCCACTGAGTACAGGACTCAGAAATGGCTCACCCAAGAGTTTGAATTTCGTGATTTTTTTAATTATTCACATCATATAAAGCTGACTTTGAAATCAACCATATCAGGCACGACGATTCACCCAGGAGTCTGAAATGGAATAAGGAGGGCAGAGATGAGGAAACATCTGGTGCCAAACCATGCCAGTGAGGTGCCCACATGTTTGTGCAGGAGGCTGGGGAGCACGAAGGGACTTGGGAAGAAAGTGAACTTTCACAGAGCATGCACAGGAAAATCAGCACTGCCTCTGAGATGCCTACTATACCCCACTACTCTTCAAGCCCTTTAGGAGGTAAAGAGATTCCGTGTTGTCTGACATGTTTGCAGACATCGATTCTGTAGTGGGATGGGTGTGGCTGCAAAGGGTTAATGGAAAATAACTTCTTTAACTCTTAGTGACTTATTATCTCCCTATTGTCCCCTGCTATCTCCATCGCTCTCGTCTCTCAGGAGACTCTGAGCCTCTTTAAGTACCACTCTGCTTTCATGAATGGAGGTTTAAAATCCCAGTTCTTTTATTTTATTTCTTTGACTCCAGTAGTTTATTGTTTAACTGTTTCCTGCCCACTGTGTATGATCCTTTTTCCATAGAAGTATCATTCTCATCTCAGGAGTCTATATGGACAGGTATAGAAGTTATGCTGATCTGAAGCTCAGGTATTTTGAAATGAAGACATCCCTCCAGTCCATCAGTGGCCAAACCTTTGCCATTTTTATTCGTCTTACAATGTCTTTGAATTTTTTCTTCAATAAATCCACGTGCTTTGTCAAAAGACAATGCTAGGTTTTTCCCACAAAGCAGGTAAATGCCTGTCAAATCTAGTTGTCCAGCTCAGAGTTAAAGTATACAAAAGTATCGCAGAGAGATCCTAACAGTAAATAAAAGTGTGTCCATTCCACCATTTAACCACAAATAACACTGCTCAAGGTTTGATGATTCTTTTAATTGTTTTCTATTTTGCTCTCTCTCCCTTCTCCGCCTCCTTCCCCTTCCTCTAACCCTTCCCACTGTTTCTTTTCTTTCTACTACTTAAACAAAAAGCATAATTTAACTATTGTCTCAGGCAAGAACAACTCCTAGGACACAGTCACAAAGCAAATGAGTCCCTTCTCTTGCTCTCTGTTTTTAAAGTTAATTAGAGGGTACAGTTCTTCTCTGTCTTTCAATGACATACTGGACAGTCTCCTGACTTTTAGAATAACCCCTAAAGTGGCGTGAGATCTGAGGGCCTTGCCCCAACAAATACAGTCTCAATTCAGAACTTATCCTCCCCAGTCCCTTATAGTAATGGGAACTCTGATTTTGATCTCAGATGGCCTTTTTCACTTCCTTGGTTAGGCTGGTTGCCATGGAAAGCCTGAAGAAGGCAGATGGATATGGCTGTCTTCCATCCTGTGTTTAGTCTTCTCTCTGACTTTCCATCCATTTCTGGGTCCTCTCCTGTTGGAGTTGGGGGAGGAGCTAGAGGTTTTCCCTGTGACAGACGCTGCAGGCTTCTACTCAGAACCAGAGAGATTCACTCAGTGTTCCCACTGGCTTCTGTGAGTTTGCGGGACATAGTTCCCTCCTTCCCTCCTTAAGAGCACTCTCTGTTCTGTTCTGCTATGTTCTGTGGGCCTCCTACTTGCCTTGGTGGATTTACTGGGCTCAAGCCTTTTCTCATCTTAGCCACCTTGGCTTCTTTCTGGTAGAGACTGACCGCCTTCCGGGGGGCCTGCTGTACAGAAGTCAAGCCCTGCGCTGGTCTCCTTCACTCCTGCTGGGAACTTTGTCTATGGGAAGCACAAGCCCTCCTGTCCTAGAGAAGTGCTTGCTGCCTAGCACAACCATCACCACCCCACATGCATATCCCAGGAGTAGCCTAGATGCTCCTGCCATTAAGCTCAATATTTCCACTAGATATACGCCAGGGTTGTGAATGGTTCAGCTGAGAAATCTTCTCAGAAGTTATGTGATGAGTTTGGGGTACCATGACACTGAACACACACACACACACACACACACACACACACAGTAATAAAATAGTCAAGTTGCCCTTTCATAACCACTTTTCTTCAGAAGTTTGTGTCTCTCTGATACCCCACTTGGGGATGTCCTTTCTAGGTGATGGTTGAAACATGCAGTTTAACATCTGTGCCAGATTTTATAGGCATCTTTTCAAAGAGTATTGAAAACGATTCTCTAACGTTATTTTGAAAATGTGATTTTAGTGGTGTTTTGGAGCTTATTGTATTCATTTCCATAATACAGTATGAACTAATTTTCTGGCAGTGGGGACTGCAAGTGCCAAGTCCATTTTAGTAAGCTGTGCTCTTCTCAAGGTTTTTAAGGTTATTTCCTTTTCCTTTTCTTTCTTTAGTTCTTCTTTTCATTGAGGTTTTTTGTTTTTGTTTTTGTTTTTTGTTTTTTGTTTTTTTTGAAGTGGGATTTTGCTCTGTCATTCAGGCTGGCCTGTATCTCACTATGTAGTCCAGGCTGGCTTCAAAATTACAGTCCTCTTGCCTCAGCATCCCAGTGGCTGGGATTATTGGTGTGCACAGCCATGCCGAGTGTTTGATCTGTGTGTCTTGTCCAGCTGCTCCACACCCCCTGGCTTGTGGTTCCACAGCAATCAGTCTCTGTCAACACATCACTTCCTCTGCTTCTGTTGCCATATTAGCTGCTTAGACTGCGGTCCTCTCGTTACTTTTTTATATATATAATTTAATTTAATTTTACATATCAGTCACGGATTCCCCTGTCCTCCCTCCTCCCATCCCCCCCCACACCGTTACTTTTTATAAGGACCTCTGTGATTGTGTTGGGCCCACTCTGATAATACATGATCATTTCCCCAACTGCGTCCTAGAGATCTGTAATTTTGGCATATCTGCAAAGTCCTGACTGTCATTCAATGCAGTATATTCACAGGTCAGAGAACCTGGGTATCCTGGGTATGGGTAGGGTAGTGAAATATTTGACCATGGTAACTGTTGAGGCCTAACATTATGTTCAGTTCCTTATTTAAATATGCTAATAGCAGCATGTAAAAGTATTTTCCTGTGAAATCTGTATGAGTTTGTTAGCATCTCATCTAGGTGAGTTCCTAGGTGTGTTATTGGCAGGAACCTTTTGAAGACTTTTCATTCATCTTCCAAATTCCCTTCCAGAAAGAATTTGAGAATTGTTTGATCTATGAGCTATGTGGAGTCTAACCTCATTGCTTCTGGTTGCTATTTTTGTCAAATTGATAGTTAAGAATGATACCCTAATAGGGTTGGTTTCTAGGAGCCTAAACAGCCTCAAATATTTATGAGTCAAATAATTCTTCAGTTTTGAAACAGGTGCTCACTGCTTTGGGCCACTTTTAGACTTAAGCATTTGGTTTTCACACACACACAAACACACACATGCACACACATACACATGTTCACAAGCTATATGGCCTTGTGAAAATCACTACAATTCCTCTCATTATTTGCATTTTATGTACATGAAAAATCAATTCCATGGTGAACGTAAGTAGTTGGTTAAAATGGGCTGATACATAGTTACCATAAAGTCAAGCTCAGTGTGTGTTAAAGGACTTTTGTGAAGTACTAACATGATACACAAGTATTACACATACATAAACTATCACACTCCTGTCCAAGGCAGAAATCTGGAGGCAGGAGTAAAGCGGAAGCCATAGATGAGTGCTGCTTAGTGGCTTGCTCCTCATGGCTTGCCAGACCGCCAGGCCAGAGATGACGTCACCCACAATGGGCTAGATCCTCTCACATCAATCGCAAATCAAGAAAATAAACCACAGGCTTGTCCACACGCTGATCGGGCGGGGAATATTTTCTCACTAGAGGTTCCCTATTCCCCAGTGACTTTAACTTGTGTTAAATTGAATATAAAACTAGCCCACATATTGTATTTTTTTAAAAAAATCTAAATTTTGTGACTAATGAGTCATTAATTTTTGCTTCTTACTTACTTTATATTTACAAGTTATACTCTACTTTTTGAGATATTTACTGCAATTTGAATCTTTATAATAATAATTATCTTTGTTGTCGCATACATCTATCAAGCACATGTAATTTTAATTTGTCAGTATCTGAGATGAAGATAAAGTAAATGTTTATCTCTCTGATAATTTTAGACAGGTTTGCCAAGATCACTGAATCAATGTTGAACTTTTTCCATATTGGACTTCCTTAGGACTTATTTTTAATTATGTATATGTGTGTACATATGAAAATGTGGGTTTGTACACATGAGTACAGTGCCCACAGAGGCCAGGATATAGCACTGGATCCCCTTGAGCTAGGGTTACCGGTCCTTATGAGCCACCTGATGTGGGTGCTGGGAACTGGACTCAGGTCCTCTGTAGAACAGCAGACACTCTTAACCACTGAGGCATCTCTCCAGACCTCATACCAAATCTTCTATTTTCAGTATTATTGTGAAGTTCTATGGTGTTTATGGCTAACTTCAGAAGTTCAATTTGGTTCCACTGGTTCAAGTACCCAGTTTTCTAACAATGTCATCAGTGATTATTATGTGACATGATTCATTTGGCAAACTTCTCTACATTTCCACTGTTTTGAACATTTTCTCAGTCATTCACCCTTCTCAGAATAAATAATTGTCTTGATGTAAAAAAGCAACCTTATCATGATTACCTTACGTATTATTTTAGGAAGATCCAGCATTCTTGTCTGGCCAGCTCATCTGGGAACTTAAAACTTCGCTGGATTTTCTAAACTTCTCTTTTGAATCCTTATAACACTCTATGGTTTCATTTCACTGTGGGTGCTGGCAACGGAGCCTGGGTCTTCTGAGAGACCAGTACATGCTCTTAACCTTTGAGCCATCTCTCCAGGCAGAGTCCTAATAGTGCTGACAAGTGTTTTTCTTTCACTTATACTCTCTAAGAAGTTACCAAAAATAACTAGTGGCAGCACTCATCTATGGCTTCCGCTTTACTCCTGCCTCCAGATTTCTGCCTTGGACAGGAGTGTGATAGTTTATGTATGTGTAATACTTGTGTATCATGTTAGTACTTCACAAAAGTCCTTTAACACACACTGAGCTTGACTTTATGGTAACTATGTATCAGCCCATTTTAACCAACTACTTACGTTCACCATGGAATTGATTTTTCATGTACATAAAATGCAAATTCCTATTTTTCCTATAGTTCTTAATTTATTTTTATTTTATAGTCAAAATTTCCCAAGAAATAAGAAGCAGTAGCATCACTTGTCCTTTTCCTTGGGTTGAAATCCTCCTGATATTTCACTATGAGGTAAGATAAAATGGTGTTTTATTTTTCTTTTGGAAGGACAAATGAGAGTTTTTATTACCTTCTTTAAATCTCTTCATTAGAATTATTAGGAAAAAGATATATCAATATCCCAGAACTAAAACTAGTGTGTGTGTGTGTGTGTGTGTGTGTGTGTGTGTGTGTGTAACTTGTGTGGGATTTTAGTACAATAAGTCTAGAGCAGGCAGAATGGGTCATGTGTTCTAGTACTTACTGGGAAGGAAAATCCTGTGGTGCTTGCTTCTCTTCAGTACATAGGTGACAATTTTCTATCTTAGGGATTTAATAAGGTATGGGAAAATATTCCACAAAGCCTAGTGGAAACCATGAATGTGAAGATACCTGGCATGCACGACGTTTCTTCTGCAGGGCTGTTAATAAGCATCATCCTTCAGGATGACTTCCATGGCTTTCAGTTTCTGCTTCTCTTTAAATGCAAACGATGCCAGTGTCAATCAGTACAGAAAAGTTGTAACTATTAACACAATGCATAGTTCATAATGGAGTGCAAAACTCCAAGGGAAGCTACACAGCTCCAGCACGGCTACTCTAACATTACAGAGGTTCACTGAGGCGTACAGAGTTTGGGTCTGGGCAAGTGTCTGGGTTGCTTCCTTAAACAGGATCTATGATGTTTTTATTTGTGAATTAACTAGAATAAAACGATTTTTATTAAAAGATAAAGTAAGTTAATGCAAATGAGATTATTAGCTTCTAACTGGAAAAAAATCTAACTCTAATTACAGCCATAAATATCCAGTTCCTTGGATTCTGCTGTGAAGGACTTATCAGGGTATCCCCGCTGGAAGCATTGCTGTGGAGGGCAGGAAAGAGTCGGGCAGGGGAAGCTGGAGCCACAGCTTCTTCAGGCCCCTCCCCCGAGCCACGCTGCGTGTTGTTGCAGTACTGTACTGTTCTACTGCGCAATCATAGTTAACATTCTTCTTCCAGGCACATTGAAAACGTTTGGCTCGCATTCTCCTCGAGCTGTTTTATAAGGGCAATAACCAAGGCCAGGGTGTGCTCTTGTCAGCAGGCAAAGCACGCAGGGCGCGCTGCCAAGAGTTTCCTGCTCCGGGGCCACCCATCCTTGGCCACAGGATGCAGGGCTGGAGCTCGGGGTAGCTTGCGTGGAGCCTGGGCAGGGACTTTCTGTTCTCAGGGCTCATGCCTTAGATTCCATCCTTCAGTCCTGGAGCACTCATCAGAGTCTGGTGTGTTTGTGCTTGTTTGGGACTAGCTCTGAACACATGTCAAAGCAGCCGTCCAAGGCTTAGCTGGGAAAATGGTCTTTGAAGACTAGCAAGCTGCTTTTTCCTCCTGTTAATTCAAGCTCAGAGTTCCCAGGAGTCAGCTGCTGGGGAAGTGGGCATTCCCTTCATCTACTCCCTGAGAACTAATTTCTGGAATGGGCTGACAGTGCACATGCCAAATGGAAGGTTCGAATACTGTTGCCCCACCCCTTTTGAAGTCCACCTTGGCAATAGGCAGATGGCTTTTGTGTGTTATTTATTGCCAGGGTCTGTGAAGGGGAGAGTCCCCAGGAGATCGCTGAAGCTGTTTTTGCAGGATTTCCTTTGATTGGAAGCTGTTGGCTGTGCTTTCTGCAGCTGGCTCTGTCACAAAGCAGAGGGCTCAAGGCATCCCCCATGTGACAACTGCCATGCCAGCACCAAGGAGGTGCTGGCTGTGAAGTGCCTTGGACAAGAAGATGAGGTACTGTGTTTCTGCTGCATTCACAAGTAAGGAGGCAGCTTGGCCTTGGGAGTGGAAAGAGCTTGGGCGCACATCTGAGAGGTTTACATTGGAATGTCAATTCTTCTGTTAACTCCAAGTGTGACCTTGACCTAAAGTGTTTTCATTTATAAAATAGCAACTGGCAACTGAAAGATCCATCCTGAAACTCATGGCAGAGAACCAATGGGATACAACATGCACAGCTTCTCGTCTGTCTTCCTAATTCCGAAGCTAGCCTGAGCATTCCAAAGGAGGCTGTATAACTTCTATAAACTTTATCTGCTCCACAGATTCAACACTCATTTGGTTAACATCCAACAGATTAAAAAATTAGACAAATAAATAAATACACTCTGGTGCTTTTAACAATTTAAGTAGTATGTTAGCTGCCAAGGATAGAGAAATGTGTGCTCAGGACATGGTCCAATCTCTTGTCTGTCTCACAGATAAAAAAGAAATGCTAAATGACTTATAAATGTGAAAGGTGCTACAGTAGAGGGTGGAAGAAGAAAGGGACACATGAAGACAGTTTCAGGGTTTAGAGATGGAAGTCTTGCTGAAGCTTGAATTTTAAGTGTCCCCTAAAGATCCATATGCTAAAGGTTGAGTCACCAGACAAAGGTGTTATTGTGATGATCTTTAGGAGGTGGGGCCTAGTGAGAGGAAGTTAGGCCACTGAGAGTTTGTTCATGAGGGCATTATTGGGACCTTTCTCTCTCTTTCTTTGCTCTCAATGAGCTGTCATGAGGTTACCAACTTGGTTTGATCACATGGTCTCTCTCATGGAGTTCTGCCTCACCACCAGCTCCAAAACAATTGCTCTACCCATCCACACACTGAAACCTCTGAGATTGTAAACTCAAATAAAACTTTCTTTCCTATATATTGATTATCCCAGGTATTTTGTCACAGTACAGGAAAGATGACTTATATAAATGTTTTTAAATTGGACTAAAAGAAAGCTACCCTTCAAAGAAAACCACCTATTATCTGCAAAAGGAAGAGTTTTTAAAAAGTGACATTGTCAGAGAATCTAGGTTGTGATAGCTAACCCCAGCTTCATCTTTCTCAATAGAATTCCCTTTTGAGTCTAAGCAGTGATACATCCAGCTGGTCAAGAGCTCCTAGAGATAAGAAAGGGGGTATTTCACTGAGGATGTATTTCAGTTGGTAGCATGACTACCTACCATGCACAAAGCTGGGTTTGATTTCTAATTCCAGGTAGACCAGGTATCATGATGCACATGTGTAATCCCAGAACACAAGGAATGAAGCAAAGAGGATAGAAAGTTCTAGGTCATCCTCAGATACATAGTGAATTCAAAGCCAGCTTGGGCTATATGAAACCCTGTCTCACACAAAAATAAAAGGGATTTTTGATGTGAGGACCACCTGGAAAGAGAACTGTTATTTCTTTAAGCAGAACGTGGCTAGATGATCATCAATCTCATTTTCTATTCTTACAGCCACAGGGCAAGCGTATTTCAGGGCTTCTTCAAAGCCCTGTGTCCAGGGCTGGCCAAGCCTGTGTGGACAGAGTATCATAGGACATTTCTAGACTTGACCATGAGAAGAGTTTTATGATTTCATGCTATGGAAAGGAGGGCCACCTGACCAGTAACCCAGAGAAGAACTACCAAGCTGCACTTCTGAGATTACACAGGACAATAATGCAACTAAGACACAAATTTTGATTGTATTCATCTTCTGACTTTATGAGGATTGCTTTTGTGGTACCTAACATGTGTATCTAAAAGCATCTAAACTGTACCTGGTCCTTAACAGGTATTGTTGGGGGACAGAGTGCATCATAAGAAATGGTGAATGTTGGTTTTACTCCAAGGCTTTGTTTGAATGGATGAAATTCATAAGCTTTGGATAAACATGAATAAGATATATGATAGCTATCCTGGGTGACAACCAGGATTATGGGCGTCTGGAAAAACAGAAATAAGATGGAAGATTGCTGCTTGCAGAAGGCTCCTTGCTTTTAAAAATATTTAATGGTTTTGACTCTTAGGGTCAGTCTATAACTGTTTAATTAATTTGAGGTATGCTGATGAGACTGAACTTTATATCTGAAGAACTGACCCTGGAAGCAATATCAGAAGAATCTGTAGCTGTCTAGGCTGAGGTGGGTGATGAATGAGTTGGTGTCACCTTTAGATAGTACTGTGCCAATTGCACGTGACAAGGTGAGAAAATGACACTGGCAATGATAGCCTCCTTTATCTAGTTATCACTTGGTTTTAGGTACTCTACTTACTATTCCCATTAAAATCTTTATCTCCGTCAATTTTCATGCTTACCCTATAATGTAGTTCTCCAAAATAGTTCCTGTTTCCAAGTTAGTGAATGGACTAAGCATCACAAATGTTTGCTGATTGGCTGAAGAATAGATTTCTCACTATTGGCAGATTCCAAACTAAAACTTAACTATTCTGGATGCCAAAGTCCGAATTACTAGTAATAGATCAAACTTCTTTATGAGCAACACACTGTTTAAGAAGTGAATACGGGATATGGCCTGGAATGTGGGAGAACAGATTTCTTTGGCATAGCTCTTCCACCTGGACTTCCATTTGGACAATGTATTCCAGGCTAAGCCAATACTTTGAACACTAAACAGCAGACTGTATTTGCTAGGAAGAGATTTCTCAGAAAGTCAGTTTCATTTCTGAAGACAAGGAACAGATTGTGATTTGTAGACATTCCCTGTTGTTATTAGTGTCCTTCCCGCCTAGTCTAAGAGCACCTTATAATGATAGGCTCCTGTTGTATAGCAATTTACTCAGAGATAAACCCTTGGAAGAAAAGGTGTTAAGACACAGGATGTTCTAAAGTGAGGCAAAAACATTCCAACTCTCAGGGAAGCTTCTTAAACTCAGAAACAAACAAACAAACAAATACAAAAACAAAACAAAAAACCAACTCATGAGTTTCAGGAAGTTCCTAAATCAGACCAGATTTACTAGGCCACTCCCTCCCCAAACATACATAAGTGGTGACAACTGCTAGGAGACATTCAGAAAAGCAGAGCTGCTTAGAAAAGGTTCAGACTAGCTGAGAAAACACACTACTCAACCTGGTGAGCTGCCTAAAAGTTATGCAGTGTGCTCCAGGTTGCCAGCTTTCAACAGCTGTTACTCAAGTTGGGGTGGACTTTTGGTAATGTAGTTGTCTTTGAGTCCTTTCTTACCTGTAAGTTGCCCTTCCCCTGTAATTCTGTAAGACATCCCAGTGAACTAAATGGTTTATTGATGTGAAACAATGCTATTCTGGTCATGTCTTTCAGAGATTTATGGGGCAGACAGAAACATTCATTTGAAAGTCATATGACACAGTCAAAAATTTGGTGAAGAAAATCTTATTTTTCTAATTAATTGAATTCTGGTTTCATGGATTTAAATCACTGTAATTGTCTTATAACAGTAAGACAGCTGGGTGATTACTATGATATAAAGTATGAACTGATTAAGAGCAGAGACCTATAACTGGCCAAAATGCCAAGAATAAGTGACAGAAAAGTGCCTGGCCCTAGTCAGGAAAGCTGCAACATTCTCTTCAAACCTCAGATAACATTGAGGAAGGTAAGATGGAAAAACTATGAGAGTTAAGGATTAGAAAAAAAATGTTTTCTAGACATGACATTGCCATTGTACTTGTGGACACACTGCACTGTGGTTTCCTACAGACGATTGGTCCCATCAGCATTCCATCATGATTGAGGGTGGGCATATGAGTCCTCCTCCCCTCCTAGAGGAGCTACTAGCAATTCACACTTGTAGAGGGAGGGTAGCGGCAATTAAGCTGCCCTTGCTCCACTCAATGTGAATTTTCCTAAATAAGACTTCCGTTCCTCATTGTGTGTTGTCTTCCATAGAACGGGAGTTCTATTTTTCTCTCTAGTCATGCGTTTCTTTGGCCTCCAGCTTTGAACCTGAAGGAAATAGGAATTCCATGAATACTCCATGTTGAGTTAATAAATTTGCCCCTGCCTGTGGAGGAACAGTCACTTCTTTAGCTACAGGAATGTGCTCTGAGAAGTGTGTTAGAAGATTTCAACCACAGGGACTAGCTGCACAAACATGATTGTCAAGTCTATGGCATAGCTAGGCTCTTTGCTCAACCCGTTACCCTGAGGATTCAACTCACACAACATGCCAGTGAACTGAAGGCTGTGGGCGAGGGCAAATACCTAAATAGAGAAAAGGTTCAATGAAAAAACATGACTTAAAAAGTCAAAATGGGTCCACTCACTGACCAGCTTGCAGGATCAGAAGAAACCCAGAGTGACTGATTCAGCACCAAGCAAGGCTGGAGACCATAGGCTCTGCTTACTCAGGCTACAGTGTTTTGTTTGTAATTATTTGTGATTCATTACTACAAGCTCAACCCTAGCTTATGGTACAATTCACCACATAAGCTGAAATTCTTTTAAACATTCTGCATTTTGTAATGACAACTTAAAATACAAACATAATGTACTGAGTATACAGAAAATGGTCTCTGTATCCCTGTATCAGTAGTTCTTCTACTAATTATTAAAACCTTTTTAACTTTAAACTTATTTGTTAAAAATGAGGACACAGAAACACTCATTAGCTTAGGTCTACACGAGGTTAGGGACACCAGTGTCCCTGTGTTCCACTTTCATGTCTGGAAGGTCTTGGGAGCTGTTAACCAGATGGAGCCACCACCATCCTCCTGAGCATCTACGCCTTCTACAGGACTTGCCAAATGACTTGCCTGAGCTATTTAGAACTGTCTTGTTCAAAATAGCAGGCGATCACTTTAAAATAACAATTAAAAGTATATTCAAATACATATAATAGGACTAGAGGTGTGGCTCAGTTAAGATCATATACATATCTTGCAGAAGACCTGAGTTCAGTTCCCAGAACCCACATCAGGTGAAGTATAGCTACCTAAAATTCTAGTTCCAGGGGGTCTGATGTCTCTAAACTCCACAAGCACCTGTATTCATGTGCACATGCCTGCCTCATATACACATACACTCATAATTAAAATAATAAGAAATATCTTGGGGGAAAGTGAAAAGACAGAAAGAAAATTAGGAAATTGTAGCATGAATTCTAATTGGTCTTAATAATAAAAACCCAGAGTCAGATATAGGCGTAAATCCTGAAAGATTAGAGAGGCAAAAGAGCAAACCACAGCCACCATGCTCAACTCACCAACTCATCAGCCCGAAAGAGACTGGGCTCCTGTCTACTCCTGCCTTATAGTCCTCTCTCTGCCCAGCCATATCAGTTCCTGACTCCACCTCCTTAGTGCCGGGATTAAAGACGTGAGATCCCAAGTGCTGGGATCAAAGGTGTGTGCCACCACTGCCTGGCTTTGTTTCTCTTTTACAGTGTATTAATCTTGTATAGCCCAGGGTGGCCTTGAACTCACAGAGATCCATCTGCCTCTGCCTCCCGAGTGCTGAGATTAAAGGGATGTGTCACCACTGCCTAGCCACTATGGCTAACTAGTGGCTTAGCTCCTCACTCTGATCTTCAGGCAAGCTTTATTTGCTAGATCACAAACAAAATATCACACAAGAAATAAGGAAAAAACAGAAAAATATAGATCAGTAGCATAGTCATTTATTGTGGTAATTTGAAGGAAAATGGCCCCCAAAAGAAGTAGCACTACTGGGAGATGTGGCCCTTGTTGGAGTAGGTATGGTCTTTTTGGAGGAAGTGTGTCACTGTGGAAGTGGACTTTGAGGTTTCTTATGCTCAAGATACCACCCAGTGCTTCAGTCCACTTCCTATTGCCTGCGAGATGTAGGACTCTCAGCTCCTTCTCCAGCACCATGTCTGCCTACACACCATCATGCTTCCTGCCATGATGATAAAGGAATGAACCTCTGAAACTGTAAGCTGTCATCTGATTTAGTTTTTCTTTATAAAAGTTGCCATGGTCGTGGTGTGCCTTCACAGCAACAGAAACCCTAACTAAGACATTTATTATCACTACTACTATGCATTGCACAGTATTAAATGTGCTACAATGCCTATTGGATGACCAAGGCAGTACAATTGTTCAGACCAACATCAACATAACTATATGAACAACACACTGTGCTATGACATTGTAATAGTATAACACCTAAGATACCACTAATCAATAGTAATTGTTTATATCTGTTGTAATCTTATGAGACCAACACTGAAAACTGGCATTAGACACTGGAGGACTACGTGATTGGCTCCAAACCATTTACAAGCAAGACCTTGTACTCAGTGGTCTTGGTCAACCTGACCAGTCTCATTTTTGCAGTACTCTTTGTAAGTCAGTTTATACTCAGGATTTAGTATTGTTGAGAGCTATGCATTTACTTTTACACCCCCTGGGTTTTGTGTATCTTGCTCTATTGATTCAAATATGTACCAATCTCCCTTTCTATATGTCAAACTCATACTCATGGTTCAAAACATAAGTTGCCTCACCCACAATTGGATAGAGCAGGTAATCTGCATTTCCTGTGGTTTGCTATAGAAGTTGAGGCCTGGAATCTCAGTCAATAATTCAGTGTTTTCTCATTGCTAATAGCAGAGTGCTTAGCTCATAGTAAATGTACCTTAAGTGCTGGTTGAATTGACTTGCATTGTGTCTGCATGGGGGAAGGAGCCAGCTATCTCTAAATCATGTGCAAATCACAGGATATGATTGCAGCGTTGGGGAATGGTAATTACGCACGGTCCACTGAGCAGATGATATTTAAGGGAATGGGCTCCTAGAATAGCCTTCAGCTCAGCAAGCATGCCTCAAGCACCTACCCTGTGCTTGATGATAGAGACACACTGTGGACAAGTCACTCTTCTTGTCTCAAGGAGCTGTTATTCTAAAGAGAAATAAATACATAAACAGAAAATTACAGTACAGTGTGCACATGATTTGTGCCAGAACTGAGTGTGTGGTTTTTAGCTCTGTCTCTTCTTGAGTACACAGGAGGACTACATTGCCTAGAATCCGTTGCAATAAAGTTATAGGTCTATGTACAGTTAGAGTCAAAGAAACATCAGGAAAGGTAAGGCATACCATTTCCAATTTCACCTCCTAAATAATCCTTTGAGTATTTTGTTTGTTTGTTTTTTGCTTTTTTTCTCTCTCTCATATCTAACTTGTTGCCTGTGTGAAAAAAAAGTTTAATGGAAGACTACAAAGCCCTAAGAAATGGCAGAGCCATAAATGAAAGGAATCTGTCATTATATGGAGGGTTACTAACCCCAAATTCTACTGTATAGCTACATAAACAATACAAAGAACCATTCAGTCATGATAATTTAAGTTAATTTTAAAATAGTATCTATTATACAATTCATTTAGTCAACAAATACATGAGAAAATATTATTGCTAAGGACCAGACACAGAAAGTGAAAAGGAAAAAGGACTATTGATCACAGCATGGAGGAATAAGAAGGAACATCTTTCTTTATGATGTCATTTAGAGTTTAACCATGAAGGTACTTATCATGGGGACAGGATATAGAAGTAATACCTTAAGAAGAGAAGAGGAATGGATGATGTATGAAAGATCTACGCAGATGGTAAAACTTTGCCATTTGACTCTGCTGTCCTGATCACAAGCCTTTTTGTGTTCCCATCAAAAGGTTTCCTGAAAAAAATCTTCTGAAGGACTGGGAAGACGGGCCAGGTAAAGGTGCTAACTGTGTGAGCCTGGCACCCTGAGTTCTTTCCCTGCAAGCTACTTTAAAAGGTGGATGTGATGGCAGGTATCTACAATCCCAGCACTCCTATAAGAGTGGTAGGAGACAGAAACAGGAAAGTTGACTGAGAACTCATGGATCAGTCAGCCTGGAGTCTTATCAGAGACAAGAGAGACCCTGCTTCAACAAGGTAGATAGTGAGAACTGATTGTTAAAATTCTCTTGAGGCATCCACATGTACCTTATAGTAAAAATGCACCTGCAAGCCGGGTGGTGGTGGCGCACGCCTTTAATCCCAGCACTCGGGAGGCAGAGCCAGGCGGATCTCTGTGAGTTCGAGGCCAGCCTGGGCTACCAAGTGAGTTCCAGGAAAGGCACAAAGCTACACAGAGAAACCCTGTCTCGAAAAAAAAAAAAATGCACCTGCACACACACTATATAGATATTCCAATGAATAAAAAGATGTAAAGAACACACCTCCCTCCTTCTTATGGGTCCACCAGGACCACAGGAGACTATCCTCTTTAATAGTACCCTTTTCAAGACAGGGAGGACTCTCAGTGACCTAGAGAGTCTTACAGTGACCAAACCAAACAGACAAGTCAAATTGTCAAAGCCATGTTTTCTGGATTGCAGAAAACAGCCAAAGAGAGGAAATGAGATGAGCAAATTCTCATAGAGGTTAGGGTCTGGAACCAGAGCCCAGCTTCTCAATTGCCTTGCCTAGGCCATTTTGCATTGAGATAATTTGGAAGGGGAGATTTTTGTCCCTTTCAAGGCTAAGAAGAGTATCAATGCTTATTTGTTTTAAACCAGTAGAGGAGAATAAAGTTCATTAAACTCCTATTATATACCATACACTTCCCATGCATTTCCATTGATCAACTTCATGATAACATAGTAAACACAACAGTTTATAAATGATGTACTAGAGATTATGGGATGCTGTCTGTCTGGGGCTTTCAACATTCAAGGCCATTTAGAATCATTTCTTTCCTTCATCCTTACATTGGGCAAAACATTGATGCTGGAACTACTTTTGATTTGTGTGTGTTTAATAGTTGTTTTCAAAATGATAAAACACAGAATAATAGTGACCTCTCTATTCCATTAGCCTTCTACTTAGTGGCTTCCATGAAATAACTCTAACTTTCCAAGAGTTAATGCCTGGTGCCAGGCTTAGCAATTGGCATTTAATCCTCTGACTAATTGGATCCTAAAATTACGGTTAAGAAATACAATTAAATCTTATACTGAGTAGATATTTATCTGCATCTATAATTGCTCTCAATTTAAATTACAAGTATAGAATTCATATTTAAGTTAGTATTAATTATATGAAAGTATGTCAAATAACCTGTGAACAAGACTACCTCCTCTACAACTTATTAAGGGATTTGAGTTTAACCAACATTATTATTTTACTGTCAACCTAATGGAAAAAAATCTGCAGATGTATCCGGTGTGTGACTTGTCTGGTCAGGGTTATTCACACCCACTCAAACTCTTGTTCTCAGAATTCCTCATGTAAGCCTTAGGAAGTGATTTTAAAAACTGGATTTTTGCATAATCATGATGTCATTAGTCGATGTGAATTGTTTGTATGAATGTCATATCTTGTCACTAAGAAAGCTAGTCAGAGCTGGATGGATATAAAGGTAATGTGAGAGCCCATTTACTCCCAGTATCTGTGGGTAGGAGGCACTGGAAAGGGAGAGAGTAAATATGTACAAGACCATGTTTATGAACCAAAGTAGCAAGTCAAATAAAAGAACAAAGTTCTTCTGTGCCGGGTGGCCAAGGTGAGGTCAGTATCAATATTGGCATTGGTGCTGCCAAGCCCGTGTTTTGCATGACGATAATTTAATCAAGATGTGTTGGTGACAAAGGGCTTATCAAACAAAGAATGTTTCAGGACACAGGTAGGCTTGTTTGACAAAAGTGACACCCATCTTCCTTCACAAAGCTACTGTAAAATCCGTATCCGGCCTTGCAAAATTTCATGTTGACAGCAAAGACTGTGATGTGCAAATTGACTGTATATTCACGATGTTTGTTATCCATCATGAAAATGTTTGTGTTTCTTTTCTCAGGAAACAGGGATATTTATTCTTTTTTTTTTTTTTTCTTTTTTTTTTTGGTTTTTTGAGACAGGGTTTCTCTGTGTAGCTTTGCGCCTTTCCTGGAACTCACTTGGTAGCCCAGGCTGGCCTCGAACTCACAGAGATCCGCCTGGCTCTGCCTCCCGAGTGCTGGGATTAAAGGCGTGCGCCACCACCGCCCGGCTGGGATATTTATTCTTAATGCTGTAGAAGGAAAATGTACAACCGAGATCAGAACTGAAATCTGAGAGTTCAAACATAACCCTAGGAATTCCATATGGTTTTGTACACTAAGGACAACACAGATATTATCCCATTTTATTCATGAGAAAACTAAAACATAATGAATTTGAATGGTACAGCTTTTTCTACTTTTTCCAGTAGCCATAATAGGAGGAAAAAAAAAGATCAGGCAAAATCACCCTGCATTACACTTAGAGCACTGAGACTCAGGTCAAACATCTGGGAAGTAAATTTATCATTGTACTTGTATATTTTTAGTTGAACAATTAATTGCCAATGGAACTTTTAATATCTCAGTTTCTTCTCAGAAAAGTGAGGGGAAGGAATAACTTCCACAAAATTCCATCTATGGTCAGTTTCTTCACATGAGAATCACACTGATCACAGTCTTTTGCCAGTCAAGGCCAAAAGGGGAAAAGGATATAATCCCAATGCTGTCTAAAAAAGAGGAGCAGCTTTCATAGCCTAGGCAGACACACGGTTTCCCAAGCAGTAAAAGTGATGTGCACTTACTACTTTATGTATATATACACACACACACACAGAGAGAGAGAGAGAGAGAGAGAGAGAGAGAGAGAGAGAGAGAGAGAGAGAGAGAGAGAGAGAGAGAGAGTACACTAGTCAAACAAGCATTATTGTCAACAGAACCATCAAGCCACCCATGATGGGAATAAGAAGAGAGTGAAGCTCCCTCTGAATTATTCACAGAGCACTGAAGGGAAGTGACTGGAAAGTGGAGGCTATGGGTACTTCACTCCCAGGTCTAACAAGAGTGAAATCTCCTGATTAGGAATCTAAAATAAATAAATAAATAAATAAATAAATAAATAAATAAATAAATAAATAAATAAATAAATAAATAAAAATCACACTTCCTAAAAAAATTTTCCATTCATGAAGATTTTTCTCCTAAGTAGAACTTTCCAAGCATGTTTAGGTATTCCTGGTAAAATGTGAAGTGGGTTTCTACCCACATTCAACATTTGGTGTGTGTATGTCTACAGTAACTCAATTTTCTGACTTCTTAATCATATGGTCTGCTTTAACAAAACCATAGCAGTTTCCTGAGCTTCTGCCCACTTGCTGAATTTTAAAACACTAGCCTGCTTCATTTCCTCTCATGATAGCTCTTTGGTTGGAGATGGCTTTCCTAAGTGGCCACTCCAGAATTTCTGTGTTTGTGTGTGAGGAGGTGGGGGGTGCACTCTGATACTTAAGGGACAAAGGATTTAGACACCTACTTCTACGCAGCCAGCACACTGTTCTGACCGCTACTGTGGGTTCATTTGTACCAACTTGGGAGAAGGGATCTTGCATCTAGCCAATCTCACTCTCACACCCCCTGGAGTTGTCACTGTCCATCAAAAGGACATGGGGACACATTGGCAGTGCCTCTGATCTCTGAGCAAACTAACTATGATAGCTCTCTGTTCAACTCCTCAGCATTCAGTTCCCTGAGAGGATGAGCTGGAGGACTACTTCTTTCTGAAGCCTGTAGTGAAGACTATGTCCTTATAAACCCACGAACCCAAGCTGTGTCCCAGGGAGATAAATGGATCAATGATTCAAGGGCTACAGGTTAAAACTTACCTACTAAAAAAAAAATTACTGATTAAGCAAATGGGATGGATAAGCTTGTAAACAGACTCTTATGACTCAGTATATATCTCAGGGACATCTTATTTGGCGTGGGCAAGCTCACAAAGCTCGGGTCTGAGTGAAGGATAGCCCCTTTATATTGTCGCTCACAGAAGAGAGCTACTTTGCGCCTGTGCATGTCATTTGTGCATCACAGATGCTTTGATGCTTGTCTGAGCCTGCTGACAATTATAAGATTCAACAAATACATTGTCTCTTGGCCTCCATGCTAGGTGGCCTAATTCCAGTTACAGTCATCTGGATTCTTAAGTATCTTCTCAGACAGAAGTACCCCGATCCATAATCACAATATTGACAAAAACAAAAACAATAACAATCTTTTTGTTTGCCTTGCTTAGGACATTTGTTCTTTTCAACATCCTTGAAAGGGTGGTGTTAAAAGCTCTATTTCATAGCAAACAAAGCCGCGGTTTAAATAAGTGACGTGATTTGCTTTTAATTATACAGTGAATTGCTATGGCTCTGGGAAAGCTGCAGCTCTCCAGTCTTGGGAGTGATGGGGGGACACTTCAGTGTGTGGGTCACCCTGTTTGGGAGCAGGGCCTTTTCTGCAAAGGATCAAAGGCGTTCCAGCTGCAGCTAGAAGCAGCTGATGAGGCAAGAGAAGGCTGAGAGATGCTGCCTCTCTGGAAAGTGGTCCAGCCATCTGTTTTGCTCATTCTTGACTCCTGCCTTTTCTCTTCTACTGCCTGATCCTCCCCAGCTGAGTTTAACAGAATTAGAAAAGCACTTACTGACCTGTCCTAAGGAAGCCTGGCCCAGAAGACCCACATCAGCTCCAGTCTAGGCTTCGGGAGAAACTTGTCCAGAGCAGCTTGCTCTACTGGGCCTGGATTTCCCACTACATTAGAATGGTGATGGCCAGGTGTAGGGTCACAGGCCTGGAACTGCAGCCCTTAGGAGGCTGAGGCAGGAAGATTGTGAGTTCAAGACTAGCCTGGGCTACCTAAAAAGATCATGAAGCTTGCTCTCCATTTTAGCAATCAGGAAATGGAAACTACATTGAGATTTCATCCAATCCCAGTCACAGTGGCTACCATCTAGAAAACAAATGACAAAAGAAAATTTCTAGCAAGAATGAAGAAGAGTGGAAGAACACTTTCACACACTGTTAGTAGGATGGAAATTACCACAGCCATGATGGAAGTCAGTATGGAAGTTTCTCAACATACTGAAATTAGAAATTCCATATGATCCAGCTATACATCACTCCTGGGTATACATTCAATGGGTTCTGTGAACATGGAATGGAGGCACCCACACAGACATGCTTACCACTGTGCTGTTCACAATAGCTAAGAGAACCAGCTTGTAGCCCATCAGCAAATGAATTGCTAAAGAAAAGGTGGTGTGTGTATGTAATGGAATTTTACTTACCTGTAAGAAAAAAGGAAACTGTGACATTTGCTGGAATGGGACTAAAACTGGATATCACTATGTTAAAGGAAACAAGCCAGACTCAGAAAGACAAATGTCATATTCTTTCTCACATATATAGAATATAGACTGAAAAAAAAGACATAAAAACAGAAGCAGAGCTATTTGGGAAAAGAAAGAGGTAAACTGGAGAGCAGAGAGAAGGTAACATGAGGTGAATGTGGTCGAGGTGCATTGTATACATGTACAAAACTATGTACATAAGGAAGAATGAGGTTCGAGGAGTAGAAGACCCTTGTAAACTACAATGGGCTGGGAATGCAGAAGAACAATGGAAGGAAAGAAAACAGAAAGAAATGCAAAGTCCTAATTTGTAGCATTTGTTGACCTCTCTGGAAGAATTTCTCCCCCATAGCTCATTTCACACCATCAACTTAGACCTTGAATGGCCAATAAAATGCCTTAGAATGTAGCCAGTGGCTCTTACAAGCCAATACAAACCTCTCCACCATACCTCCAGTTAGACAACTGGCCAGCGCAGGACGTGCAACAAGCTCTGTCTCTAGCCAGACAGTAGGCGTTCTCCAAACCCTTCAGCCTTGTTCGCCAGGGACTGTGTAAACATGGAGGGCCAACATAGACCAGTTATGGAGACAGCACCCAGGCATGGCTTTAACTTTAGAACATTTACCTTAGGACACTAAGGACCAAGGAGTGATAGATCAAAATTGAATGTCTAGATTAGTCTAAGGACTCTTAGAATTTCGCTCCCCAAACAATGTATGTGTGTAAGCTCAATGTGCTGACAAGATATAAAGGCAGTCATCCTTGCTTCATATGACATAGACATGTACTTGATGTTCAGTTCTCCTTCCTCACAAATTGATGAACTCTTGTCCTGTCTGTGAACTTGATAAGCTAGGTCTAAAGAGTCAACTTGATGACATGCTTTAACCTTCTTCACATGCGATAAAAGGAAGCTTTTGTTTTTCTTATGCCCACCTGGGTAAATGCTCAAGTCCCATCGACTCCTGTCCTCTCTCTCCTTTGGCAACACTTGAGGAATACTTTGCAAAGGATGTGATGGCAGAGTGATATGTATTTGGTTCCTGTTTAAATTCAGTGATAGGGCTATTGACATGCTCATACATTTTAAAATTTAAATAATTTTCCCACAAGTTCAAATAATATGCTTGTTACCTTCTAGAGGCCTGGGAACAGATCTTATCTTCTTTGTCACAAAATGGCACCAGCTTGAGTAAACATGGAGGCAGAATAGAGGCAGAGCTCTGCTCTGTGAGTGTAACCTAACTCGCTAAGGCAAATAGGCAACTTGGATGCCAGGTTTAGCAATTTTAATCTCAAGATATAAGCCTCTCAGCTGCAAAAACACAAACAAACAAACAAACAAAAACCCTATTGTGACATTGTCCCCGGGGACTACCTTAATCCTTAACAAATGAACAGGAGTATTGATGAATGCCAGTATTTAGAAACTGAATAGTTCCTGAGAAGCAAGAGTAAATGAAGGTTCCTGCCTTCATTTCTCTATGGTTTGGTATATTCATTTTTAATTTAATGCTTATTATCTCTAGAGCGTCTGAACGCTGTGCTGTAAGAGTACTCATTTCAGGCTAGGAACTGTGCCTCAGAGTCCACTATGAAGAGTGAGAATTCAGCTCTTTCCCCCTTTGCTCCACTTAATCCAGGCATACTTTGTTCCCCTGTTGGCACAAGATATCTGTATGTTAATTGTGGCTCAGTCAGCTTTCAATATTTGTATTAACATGATTATGTAAGTGCTGGTCATGGTTTATCGTAAGGTGTATTTCCTTTCCGGCATAGGAACTATGTTTTCCAGAGTTCCCCTTTGTGTAGGTGTTGGAGCATATATTACCAGTTTATGCCCCAATTTTTCCCCAACTGTGAAAATCGTCTCCTCTTTGCACATTCAAACAGAGTTAGTATTCATTGAGGAAGTACTCCAGAGCCTTTTTGAATGGATTGCATTTGGGAGGTCTTCCCAAGTGCCCCATGTTGTGTGGATCCACAGGTTTCCTGTACCTCATTTCATTCTTTGTTTTACCCCTGTTGTGGTGAATATTCTCAAATAATTTCCTAAAACACAGTAGGAAGATAGTAACTTTCAGAAAACTGTTTTTTGTTGCTATGTGTGTGTGTGTGTGTGTGTGTGTGTGTGTGTGTGTGCGCGCGCGCGCGCGCGCGCGCGCGCATGTGGACTTCAGAGGACAACACTGGGTAACAGTCTTCACTTTCCAGCTTGTTTGAAACAGGCTCTTTTGTGGTTCACTGATGTATATACCAAGCTAGCTGGCCTAGGAATTCGGGAGTCTTCTCCTGTCTCTATCTCCCATCTAGTAGAAACATGTCTAGCTTTAAATGGATTTTGTAGATCTTAAACTTGTACTTAATCTTGTACTCACTGAGATGCCTTCCCGTACTAGAGAACTTTTAAGTTGAAAAGTATTTATTTTATTATCTTCCTTTTTGACTGGGTCTAACATTCTTAAAAAACACATGCTTGCTTTTCTTTTTCTGGTTTTAAGAGTACTGTTCTGGTCCCTGTGTTTTTATTTGGTTATTATATTTTAGATGTCTGTCTGCTGTCTAAGGAGAGATAAAGAGGGAAAGGAAATGGATTTTGGTGGGAGGGGAATTGTGGAGGATCTGGAAGGGGTTGGGGGTGGGGAAAATGTAATTAGACTATATTATTCAGAAATTATTTCAATAGAAATAAAGTATGCTTTGAAAAGTCTATTACCTCTTGGCTTTTGATTCTTTGTATTAAAAACATACCTTTCTGTTTTTCTGAAAGATTATAAAGCTTTTCTTAGCACTCAGTGGTCTAAAATTTTGTGATCATGTGTTTTGATGTGAGCGTAGTTTTGTTTCAACCTCAAAGTCTTCTTCCATTCTGAAATTCATTTCTTGAATTATTTCCTTAGTCATTCTCCCTTCATTTAATATCTTCCTGTCCTGAATTTGTTTTTTTTTCTAGATGTTATAACTTCTGAAATGGTTCACTTGTTTGCTTTTTTTTTTAATCTTTGATCTCTTATTTTCTTCTGTGTTATTTCTTCAAATTTACCTTGAAAGATTTCTATTCAATATTTTTATTTCAAGTTTCATTGCAAACACTTTATGCAATATTTCCTCTGCAAAATATATATATATGCTTCTCTTCTTTCATTGACACACATTCTTTTCTTACCTTTCAGGGAATAAGAAGGACAGTTTTTGAAGTTAATGTCACATGTCAACTTCAGGCTGCCTTCCTCATTTGTTTACTGGTCTTCACTTCTGTGCTATGAAATACTTTGCACAGATGTCTCATATTTACATGTAAGATACTAAAAAGCAGTATAAATGGTGGGGTTGTCTCTGAGAATCAATGCAGAGTTAACCAGTCTGAACATCACACGCCAGTGCCAATGCTTGCACACTGCTCTCTCTTGGAATGATCACATCTCCCAGAGAAGTCCCCTTTAACCTCCCACCTCAGCAGTATAACACTGGACACTTCATCCTGCAAGCTATCAGAGAGGAAAAACCTGAATATACAAACCCCTACTTTCATGTTCCACTCTGGTCAACATGTCTTAATCTTTCACTCTCCTCTCTACCCTTTTCAAGATAAATTCAACTCCAATTTTTGCCTAAGCTGCAAGGTCTCTCATTGTACTGCTTGGGTTTTTTTGACTTGATGCAAAGCTAGACATATCTAGATGGAATTTTAATTAAAAGAAAATGCCTCTATCAGATTAACCTCTAAGCAAATCTGCACGGCATTTTCTTGATTAATGGTCCATGTGAGAGGGCCCATCTCTGGTGCTGCTGCCACCCATGGGGAGGTGGTCCTGGGGGTTATGAGAAAACTAGCTGAGCAAGCCAGAGGGAGCATGCCAGAAGCAGCATTCTTCCATGACTTCTGCTTCAGTTCCTGCTTCCAGGTTTCTGCCTTGACTTCCCTCAGGGATGGACTGTTATCTAGAAGTGTAAGATGAAATAAACCTTTACCTTCCCAAGTCACTTTTATTCGTAGTCTTTATCGCAGCAATAGAAATGTAACTAAGACGTTCGCTGAACCTGGAACTCACCAATTCAGCTTTGCCAGTTGGCCAATAAGCCACAGAGACCTTCTGTGTGCCTCCCCAGTGCTGGCATCACAGGTGCGTGCCAGTTTTTAACATGGGTGCTGGAGATTCAAACCCACCTTAGTGATTATACAAAAGCCACCTTACCAACTGAGCAATTTTCTCTGCCCCGGCTAATAGTTCAAGGGAAAAAAAATGAGTGCCAGATGGTGTCTTTAGTGAGCATGTTCTTGCATGTGCTGGGTAGCACCTTGCACAGCTCTGGATTTGAACCCCACTTTATATTGTCTAGTCTGGAGACCCGAGATGACTTACCACCTGAATGTGGTTTTGTCTGCAAACTCAGCACTGTCTCTAAGTTTTGAAACACATACATCGGAGTAGAATACACTTCACTCTTGAGTTCTGAATGTCAGAATGCATCAACCTGCACACGGATGGAAAGGCTTGTCCCTTCTTGCTCCTGTCAGCTGTAGCTGTCTCCATTGTTATTCAGCATTGTATTATAGCTGTCTCATCCTATGCCAAAAAAAAAAAATGAGACATTTGTCTGACCTTGAAGAACTCACACTTCACTGGCAAATATGTTAAAAAACAGTGAGTCAAGAGCAATAAGACACACTCCTCCCAGGACTTACAGAAAGGCAGGAGGGACAAGTGGTCCTCGAGTCTAGGCCAAGGGGAATCTTAACAAAGCAAAATCATCTATTTGTACAGTTAGTGTAAATATGTGAGCTTCCACCTTTGTAATTGCCAAACAGATAACTTTGAAAAAGCAAACACACACACACACACACACACACACACACACACACACACACACAGAGAGAGAGAGAGAGACAGGGAGACAGAGAGACAGAGAGAGATAGAGAGACAGAGAGAGACAGAGAGTCTCGTTCCCATTTTCTTTGTCTTTACCTTTATGTTTGTTGGTTATTTCTTGCTATGAATCCTCAATTTCATTGTTATTGAACACATGCTTTGTCCAACTTCCTCTGTTAAGCCCTCTGTGGATTACTAGTGATCTTTATCATTTAGTGATTTAATTTCTCTGTATTATTATCTCTATTACAGAAGATGAATCCAATTTAGAGAAGTGATTTTACTGTCTAAGGTAAATAATAACTGCTTATCTTTAGGTAGTGAAACACAGGCATTATATTTTCAGCCAGGCACTTATATGATTCTATTTCTTACTTGAACCATTGGAACATCCTCCTGTCTGACTTTTACTCTTTCCCAGGCTCCAGCACTCAGTGTTTCCTGGTAACCTCCCCAAATCTTCACAAAGTTTGACTTAGGTTTAAATGCTTGCAATATAAAAGTAGACATGAACGCCAGACTCTTGTGTCTTGGAACTGTGAGACTCCAACTACCAAAGTGACATAATTCAAATAGACGGCATTCGATGTAATCATGTGTAAGACGTCCTGTTGAAAAATGAATAATTAAATTTAGGTTTCCAGGGATTGCAGAGACACACTTGGTTTAGCGTTAACTCGATTCTGTTGCTACTGAACTTGATAAAGTACAGTGCTTGCCTTCAACTCCAGTGTCTAGATCTGAGTCCTGCTTCAGCTCTGCATCTCAGCCCCTTTCCATTTCTGTGCACAGCACTTAGTCCTGGGTGGAGAATCCCTTGCTACACCCTAGGTGCCTGCTCCAGTGTCAAGATCTGAGTCCTGCTTCAGCTCTGCATCTCAGCCCCTGTCCATTTCTGTGCATAGCACTTAGTCCTGGGTGGGAAATCCCTTGCTACACCCTAGGTGCATGGTGCATTCTCCCCATCTGGACTTAGCTGTGAGACTTACACATGGATCTAGACTAAACAATGATATTGTGTTGCCTAACTAACTGTGAATGCCTCAAGGTCAGGGACAGTGTGAGATACAGGATTGATCATCTTTATCCTGAGATGTAGATTCAGAGAAGGAAAGTAACTTGTCAAAAGCCACACTGCTGGATCTCTCAGTTTCCAGGTGCTGTGCTCCTAGGTGGAGGGGGACACAAGGGTGTAACTTCTACAGTATGCTGTAACTGTTTGGGGCTATTCTATTCTGTGGCACTGTGGTGAATTTCTCTGGTTATCCATTTCTTTTGGTGACCCAACACCTCAAGGTATTGTCTCAAACACCCCTAGGAGAAGGCACAGACAAAGACAGTTAAGGAAGATTCCGGCATCCCTCGCTGATTGTGGGACCACAGATGTGATGATGACTACTGAATAAACATGTACACATGCAGGCACAACTTCGGCTCTGGGGCTGCTGTTTATGTCTCAGATGCAGAGAATATTTTCACTTCACTCTTATTGTGAGAAGTACCCTTATCCAGCCTGTATGATTTCCCTACAAGCCCTGACCAGGCTATGCACTGCAGACTTTCACATGCCTGCCAGCTAGGGTCCTCCAAACTATGTGTTTCTACCTAGAACCCTTGTAGACATCACCCCTTCCTTATCCTTCATGTTCATGCCTGACTGAGTCACTTCTTCAGCTACCTCTATTTCCAGCTTGCTGATAGGGCTCTTCAGAGTATGTTCCTTGTTCCCACCAGTGTCCTTTCATCCTGAGGGAACAGGATTAGTTCTGAGATCCAGACATCTTTGTTGAATGCCACAAACCAGCCATGCCCAGCACCCCCCCCCCCAGATGCTCCCCAAGCTTCCCAAATATTGGATTTATCACAGGCAGGAACACATTTGGTTAATCAACTCTCTTTTTCCAAACTGGAGCCACTCTGATAAAGATTTAAAATGTGCCCCTATTGTAAGTGGCTACTGTTTCCAATTACATATGCTTCTCCCAGCCACCATGCAATCTGTTCACTTCATGCTGGTTTGCAAGAGCTGTTCGCACCAAACCATTGACAGCCAGTATCTAAACTGAAACCATCTGCTCCGCCATTTGCCATGCACGGCTGGGTCTTCCAGGCTTACCCAGTGGAGGGCCTGCAGAGCAGTCCATAAAACAAGCATGAATGAACGCAGCCTGTTTTTATTAAATGTCTTGCAACTGATGGGAAGATGGACAAGCCTGTCTGGCAAGGATAATGGCCAATGCTCTCAGCATACGAAGTCTTGGATAGACTCCAGCAGCACCCTGCATCTCGAGACCATCCAGTGTTTCAGGAGTGTGGTCATGTGCTTGCAATAAATTAATCTATGGAAGGCTTTTCAAAAGGTTTTATGGTTTCTCTTCTTTCTTGAGAAAAGCTTAACCATAACTTCTATTCCATTTGTCCTTGCTATTACTTACCTGGAAAGTCAGGGAGAGATAAGAACAGCCAAGAACCTCATGTAATCCTGCTCTTTACCGCTAATAACAAATCGAGAAGTTTGGGTGCTAGGACCTGTTCTTACTGATACAGATGGCTTCCACAAGAGCCAGGCCTGGCTCCTGAATAATCTTCTGTACGCTTTTCCTAAATATTTTGCTCAAGGCGATGAAACCCCAAATTAGAGGATTTCTTGGAAGATTCAACCCACATTCTGATCTTTGTTTCTAAAAATTCTGGATGCTAGCAAGGAAAATATCATTGGTCAAAGCTAAGCACACTTACTAATAACCTAGAATATTCAGCAAAATTTCCTACTCCGATTCCAGGGTCATCAGCATCTTTCTTATCCTTTGAGATCCTAGGTAGAATAGTCATCTGTGAGAACAGGATGGGGGGATGAGCAAACACAGCAACCATCCCATTTGTTAGTACAGTTCACATTGTGAAGTCATAAGGTGGTATGCTAGAGCAGCAGTCAAAGTCACCAGAATTATTTCATTTATAAAAAGATGAATTTTGTTTTACATGTATGAGTTTTTAGCTGCACATATGGGTGGGTACCACATGTGTGCCTGGTGCTTGCAGAGGTCAGGAAAGAACATTGGATCCCTTGGAACTGGAGTTGCACATGATTTAAGTTGTGTGGGTTCTGAGAACTGAAACCAATCCGCTGCAAGGGCAACAAGTGCTCCTAAACACTGAGCCATTTCTCCAGCCCTATTTAATTTTTAGTGAAAGAAATGAATGTAGGAAAGAGACGTGAAGCAAAGACTGATACGATTCTTCCCATCTGTCAGAATATTGAACACACATCACCCAGTTACAACGGGCTCTAACTTATACAAGTGGGGTGGCTACTGTGATGTGGTCGAGCTAAAAACTGGTGCTGCTCCTGCTGAAGTCTGTTCTTTGTTCATTCAAAACTAGATGGATGGAGAGCTTTGAACTTACCTTGCACCTTCATCTATATGCTAAGACGATGCTGTGAGTTTTGTAATTGTTCCTAGCATCCATTGTAAGAAGCTTGCTTTTGCATTTGTAGTGAGATGACACTTAGTCCCGGGTGCATTGGTTCATTCACCCAGTAATTGCCTGCTGAACTTCTACTCAGTTACAATCTCTCTGGATTCTAGGAATCCACAAAGGGCAATGGTGTGGTCCATCTGCAGCAAGCTCACACTTCAAGGGAGGACTCTGAGTCTTTTCTGCTATTTTAGTGCTCCTTACTTATAGAAAGTCCCAGTTCAGCTGTTAATGTTAAAATGAAGCCACAAAGCAAAGGGAAATAGAAAAGCCCCGTGAAGCAGAATAAAAATTAGTGCCCCCAGAACAGAGGTTCCTATATTCATTTAGCAGCTGTCAACTTCCACTGCTCAGATAGTAAGAACTATAGAATCTGATAGCATTTCTGGAAACACAGCCCAATATGATGCTCCAACAGGACCAAGAGCTACATCATCTAAACCTTTCTTTTTAACACCTTCTTTTATTTCCACTTTACTATTTCTTGGTGAATTTCCATGTGCCTAGTCCTTACTACAAACTGACTCACACAATTTTTTAATATGGGTTAAAGTGTTTTTTTTTCTATTTTCAAATTATATGTGTGTAGTGCGTGTGTGTATGTGTGTGTAGAGTATGTGTGTAGTGTGTGTGTGTCTCTGTGTCTGTGCATTGTGTGTGTGATGTGTATAGTGTGTGTGTGTGTGTGTGTGTGTGTGTGTGTGGTGTAGTGTAGTGTAGTGTAGTGTATGTGGGGTATGTGAAGGTGTGAGTGCCATGGCACACAGGCTGAGGATGGACGACAACCTTGGGTGTCAGTCTGTGCCTTCCCCTTGTTTGCCATAGGCTCCCTTAGTACTTTATCCGCTGCACATCCCAGGTCAACGGGCCCATGAGTTTCTGGGGACTCTTCTATCTCTACCTCCTATCTCCCTGGGACCACCAGGGTTACAGATGTCCATCCTATACGCTCAGGGTTTGCAGAAGTCCTGGGGATTTGAACTAGTGTCCTCACTGAAAGAGCTTTACCCACCGAACCATCTACCCAGTCTCCTGTATATTTTTTTTCAACAAAAATATTTGAAAATGACAATGTTTTTAACCAAATAAAAAGAAATTCTAGTTACTATTCCCTTGAGAACTAGTAACATTTGTTCATTCCTGCTCTCTTCTCTACTGCTGCTTCTTCTTTTCTGTATTGTTTGGTGAGCTTATGAATTTATGGATGGGAGGGATAGGAGGAAATGAAGGTACTTGGGAAGCCATCCTGCCCATTTCTAGGAATGGTAACTATGTCTCATGACTTATTAGACCTACCATACAAAGAGGCAAGTGATGTATATTCCATGTCCTAAACCAATGAGAAGCGAGAGGCCCTAAAGAATACAGTTTTACTGACTTTTCTTTCCTATGTTCCCTTCTTCTGGGCATGGCCTAATGCATCACAGAGTTCATGATGTTGAAAAAGTAAATGCAAGCCGGGCGGTGGTGGCACACGCCTTTAATCCCAGCACTCGGGAGGCAGAGCCAGGCGGATCTTTGTGAGTTCGAGGCTGGCCTGGGCTACCAAGTGAGTTCCAGGAAAGGCGCAAAGCTACACAGAGAAACCCTGTTAGTGCTTACTCCGACAGTTACATTTGTTCTTAAATTCTTACTCCTTCTGAATAATGTACAGTGACTAAATGATGCCAAAACACACAGTTAAAAAATGAATATCAACCATAGATACACACACACACACACACACACACACACACACACACACACACTTCAATTGCTTTATTATGTTTTAAATTAGCCAGACTATTTGCTATGTAAAAGTTCAAGACCACCTGTGGAAAGCCCATGTGACTTTATACGAACCCTTTATTCTGAGGCACCCCCTTCCAGACAGGTTTAACCCAGACGTGTCCCCTATGGAAGGAAGAACACTTAAGATGTCCTAAGGGCTGAGGGAGCCCAGCTTTTGGGTTTATACTCACCTTGATCTCAGCAAGTCACATGGCTTCTGAATGGTTCACTTTCCTCATTGTTCTGACCAAACATGTGACAGAAGAGACTTAAAAGAGAAAAAGGATGTATTTTAGCTCAGAGTTCTAGAGGGTACAGTCCACTGTGGTAGAGAAGGCATGACAAAGACCTCAGTGGCGGAGGGAAAACATGGCAAGTAGGAGCGTTCTAACCCTCAAGCCTGCCCATAGTGCTCTGCCTTCTCTAGCCACGCCTACTACCCTAAATGTCCTATAACCTTGTGCCAGCAGTTGGGTATCATGTTCAAACATGAGCTTGTAGGGGGACATAGCATATCAAAGCCACAACTTCCTCAACTTGAGACTCCTCCTTTGAAAACAGGGAACCACAAGGGTTTGACTAAGGAAGAAATTTTCAATGATTCAAAAGTGTAAGTGCATATGGCTTGTGAACTGGGCAAGTGTTATCCAGTTGGTCTAATTCTGTCTCATGTTTGACTGGACACCTGGGGCCCTTGGAGCTTTGCTGTCACACTATCCTGGTCTCTGGGCATCAGCGCAACAGATCTTTATCTTTTAAGTCTCATGAGTGCGGTGACAAGGGGGAATTCTCCTTCCTACCCTCCTTGTGAAGACATTCATGCACAGGCTTCAGGGTACTCACACAACCCCTGGGAGGTGTTGTCCTTCCTCTGCAGATAGGAGAGGGGGTTTCACTGAGATTAAACACAACTCTTAGTGAGCAATCAGGAAACTTTTTGAACCCTTTAAAGGCATTAGCAACGTCTCCTGTGGAGTTAGGATAGGTCATGGCCAGGCCAGCTGTCAGCACATCTGGCAGACTTGAAGACAGAAGAACAAACAAATTATAGAAGAAAATAGCCAGGTAGCAGGGGTGCTGTGAAAATGATGGACCTTTTCACAGCGATGGACTCTTGAATACTGTCCCTTCAAAGAAGCAATGATGTTCTGCTCTAGGCCCTTGGAACTTGCCTCCTTCTCGTTCTGCAAACGCTTGGAACTCTGAGAACTGGCATATGACTTGATGGAAGATAAAGAGAAAGTCTGAGTAACAGCTTTGTTAATGCTAATCATCATGGCTGCTTAGCTCTGTAACAAACCCATGCGAAAGCCAGCTTGGCTATGTTAGGATCCTTGGTTTTGGCAATCTTCAAGCCTGTGTGTGGTACAGTCTAGAAATGATACAGGGGACTTTACTGGGTTTGTTTTCTTTGCCAGTTGAAGAATTAAAAGACCTAGGCCCTTTTGTGTTACAGTTGTGTAGCTTGGTCTTCTTGTGGGGCTCCTAACAGTGGGAGTAGGGCTATGTCTGACTCTACCTCTTTGGGAGTCCTTAATCCTCATACTGGGTTGCCTCATCCAGCCTTAGTAGGAGAGGAGGCGCCTAGTCTCATTGAAAGTTGATATACCATGGCTGGCTGATATACATGGGAGTCCTGCCCTTTTCTGAAGAGAAAAGAGGAGGAGTGGGGCGTGGGGTGGCTGAGGAAAGGACTAGGAGGACAGGATAGAGAGGGAAATGTGATCAGGATGGGAAATATGGGAAATAATTGATTAGTTAATTAATTAAAATTTTTTAAAAAGTAAAAAAATAAGGCAGGAAAAATGTGAAGTACAGCAGATAGCAGCAGAGAAATCTCAAGCATTGCAGACAGAACCAGCAGTTGACAGAAGGCATTTATTGAGGGAGAGGAAACACACATAGAGAAAAAGATCCTCTGCAAAGCAGACTAGGGACTCAGAAAGTAAAAAATGCAGTCTTTTCTGGAGGACTGGGGGGTTTCAAAGCTCCTGAAGGGTCTTCCTTCCCTAATTTCGGGTTGGTCAGTTTGAAGAAAGCTAAGATGGTTCACTGGTCCACAACTGTGTGTGATGAATCCTGATCTAGCCTTGAACTTACTGAGCCAGTCCACCAGCAGGTGGCTAGATAGTGGGAGACAAAGGCCTGGCAGCTTTTGTCTTGAGTTGGGAGGTCAAGGAAGAAGCCATCTTGGAAATTCACCACCTTTATCACCTAGCCACGGTGGGTCCCTCTCCTTGTCTGTCTGCCTACCAGGGAGTCTAATTCCTGCTCTCTCACCTGGAATTCATCTTCTCCTCTTAGGTTACCTCACATCCTATTGTCCTTTGGACTCATCAATGAGAGAGGTGAAAAACACCAAGGTCTGAGGTTCCAAGACTTAGCTGAGCTCTGACTCTGGGTCAGGTACTAGGTTGAGTGCTGTTCATGTGTCCCTTAACAGTCTAATGTGCTCAAATATGTCTTCTAGTCCCCGAAAATCTCAAGGGAAATTAGAGTTGAAGATGCTAATAGTATCATTACTTGCACACGAGCACACACACACACACACACACACACACACACACACACACTCCTCGTGGAATCCATGGGAAAATGAGAGTCTAGAGCCATATGCTAGCCTCCTGGCATAGAGAATCAATGGCAGAGCAAGGACCAGCTTTCTAATCCCAGGTCACAGTCCTTATCATAGTCACTATCTAAAGGATAAGCTTCTGCTTTCTGTTGCTGTATCTTCAGGATTTCAAGGACACTGAACATGCCTGCTGACCTTGTTACCCCATTGCACACTCTTCAGAAGGCGACTTAGTCACCTACTGGGAGGACCTTAATGCTCCACAACAGCTGGGGTCATCTGCTGGAAGTCATCCCAAAGAGACCTAGGTAGTTAAATTTCATCATCAATTTGACTGGATTTAAACCATCTAGCAGACCTCCTTCCAGACATAACTGGGAGGGTGTTTCTGAAAAAGCTTAACTGACCAGGGAAGAGCCATCACTCTGTGGGCTAGGGTCTCTGTATGAATGATTGATAATGAAAAAGCCATAGGAGCCCCAGCATTCATCTCTCCCTGGATCTTGACTATGAAAACATGTGACCAACAGCCTCAAGCTCCCAAGAGGATAGAACTATTCTCTCTGCCATGCCTAACCCATCATCTGGGAGCTGTACTCTCAAACCTTGCCCTTGAAACAGGTCAGTTATTCTGCATCATACACAAAATTGCTGTCCATACAATTTTCTGCAACTGTAAAAACATTATCTGCTATGTCCAGCATGGCACCCACCAGCTACATGTGCCTACAGGTCACAACAATATAGTTAGTTCAACTGAGGATCCAAGTATTCTTTGATCAAGAGATGGGTGGTGAGTGTGTGTGTGTGTGTGTGTGTGTGTGTGTGTGTGTGTGTGTGAATATGTATGTATGTATGTGTCTGAGTATTTATTGAACTGGTCCCTGCACCATGTTTTATATGTATTTGCTTATTTGATCTTTCCACAGCCCTTCTCTCACTGTTATCTACATGAAGATGAGCTCAGAAAGGAGGAATAACTTTGGACTATGTCTCCTATCGTGAATAGTAAAGTCAGTAAAGCCTGCTTCTACCACACAATTCCCCAGTTTCTCTTTACATACTTGAGGTATCTGATGAAAACGTGTGTTATGTAGACTGGCTGACATGTTTTAAGGACAAGGTCATACACAGATTTGTTTGTGTTGTATGGAATGGATTTCAGGTAGATAAAAAGCAGAGACACGGAAAACAGAGGACGTTACCTCACTCTGAGCAAGAGATAATGAAAACCGGAGTTGATGTACAGGCTTCCACTTTGCAGAAGGAAATCAAGACTGTGCTGGGCTCATAAAGAATTGAGAGACCAGAAGCTGCATTCACCAAGACACCGCAAGGATTTGGTAAAAGTTCATGAAGAACTCAGTATCGGGTGTTCTCGTAAGTGTGGAGACTCAAATACTCAGTCTTCAAACTTCTCCACTGACTCCAGGTATGTGGGCAAACTCCCAAGAGCCCATGAGCTCTATGAAGTCTCCCTGCCCCTGCTTGTCTGTTTTATCATGTCACTGGGTCGTAAACAAATGAGTATCTTGTTTGGCCCCTTCTCTGCCCATAGCGACTAAAGTTTGGAACAAGATTTTATGGCCAGCCCACAGGTCTGTTTTGCTCCAAGTGTCTGGGTCCCATGGTTATAGCATAATAATGGATGCCTCTGAAAGGCAGTGGCAGATTGGATGATGAAATGTGGTTCACTGTCTCCTCCCTCTCTGATTAGGATCTCTGCTTATGGTAAACAAATGACTTCCTTGCACCATGGAGAAGAGGAAGGGCTGGTGTTCTCTGTAGGGGAAGTTGCTGAGGACACTGTGTGACCACATACATGGCTTCTCCTTGGAATGGAAGTGTACTCTGTGGAGTGCACTCCTCCCAGAAAAGATGTTCATGAGATGGCCTGTTGTGATCTTGTAACCCTAGGTCAGGCTCCATGCCTACATCATTAACACTCCTCGTTGTCAAGATGTTGAACATCCCATAGCAGAAACTCACTAGGGAAGTAGGACATTCCCCACTGGGGAAACATTAATTTTCTGAATTTCCATTAACCTCCCAGGCGGTTCAAGCACTACCAACTTGGTAAAAACTTCACATTTCTAATCTTCCTCATGAAAATCCATGATACAAATCTGTTAGTACAAACCAACTTGTACAAAGTGAAGACGTGACCACTCCAAGGTACAGTTGAGGGAAAGGTTTTTGTTGTAGATGTGAGGGAGAGTACAGTCAGAGGCATCTGAAAGAGTCCAGAGCAGGAAGAGAAAGCAGTAGATTGAACAGGGAGAAGAATGGACTTAGCCTAGAGAGGAGAGAGAGCAAGGGAGAGCGAGAGAGGAAAACCAAGAAAGGGTAACAGACGACAGACAGCAAAGAGAGGAAACCAAAAGACCAAGGGAATGCATGGCTGAAATGGCAGGTCATAGAAAAATGAGAAGCCTGGGGGAAGGGAAGCCCATGAGCTGGAGAAGTTTAGGGCAGGGCGCAGGGTGAGAAAAGCCAGAATGTCATCTGTGACAGGTACTTTGTGAAGCTGAGAGAGCCTGGAGGCCAGCATGCACTTTAGTATGCTAACAGGCACCCCAGTTAGCCATTTGTCCAGTTTCTTTTAGACCTGACACAAGAATGGTAAGGTGATGGTGCTCCTGCATCTTCTCTATAATGACCACTCTTTAGCAGAGTGCGGCCTGCCTCTGCTTCAGGGTCGCATCCAAAGGACCATCCTTGAATTTCATTCCGTAAAGGTTCCCTAAGTTGTGTGATTTATAGTGTCCCATCATATTTGAAAGAAGATAAACCAGAGAAAGGTTAGGAAAGTAAGTACATAAGAATCTAGGGGAAGAAGTATTGATTTATTGTAGATGCTTTCATTTTATCATTCATTTAGGCATTCATTCCATTATATAGACAAAAACGTCTATTGAGTCTCCATAGACGTCAAGCAATATGCAATCCATACACAAATCAGCAAAGTAAGGAGTTTGGAAACTGGTGGTGGGATAGTCCATCACAGGAAAGGCTATTACATGGATGTCACAAGTACAAGTGAAGGGATTCAGAGAGGGAATGGAGCATGGAATCCACACTTTAAATCCTAGTTCTTTAAGGAGTAGGTGGATGATGCCCTGGACAGTTCACTTTTCTCAGCCTTAATGTTCTTATCTACAAAATGGGCATAATTAGAATGGAAATGTGAAAATATTTACACGGGTCTTGCAATATCTAGAATAGAGTATTTTCTCAACCAATTCTACTTTTAAATGTGGCTTTTCCTTGCCATTTTGTTAGTATATATTAACTGTACAGAGGGAGATTCCATTGTGACATTTCCATACCTGCGTACTGCAATCATAAGTGTCACTTTCTGGCTTCCTTCTCTCCTCTCTCACATCTCTTTCTATACCCCTGATACCCTTCGTGGGTTTACTTTTGTGTCCCTGCGATCTCTCTAGATTTGAAATGCAAGAGAAACAAAGGTGATACTTTTCACTCTGAGACTGGCTTATTTCACCTGGTATGGATCTACATTTCTATCCACTATTGGCCAATGACAGAATTTGACTCTTCTTTGTGGCTGAGTAGAGCCCCATTGTATATGTACACTGTATTTTTGTTGTCCGTTCATCCACTGATGGGCAGCCTCACTGACTCCATAAGCAGGCTGTCATAAGGAGTGCAACAATAAAGGTGGATGTGTTGCTTTCTCTTGAGTGAGCTGAATCTGACTGCTTTCTGGTGTACACCCGGAAGTGGTATGGCTGGTTCACACAGATGATCTTTGCCATTTTGTTGGCCATTGCATTTCTCAACTTCAGTGATCAGGACCATTTGCTAAGTCTCTTTGCAAACAAATCAAAATTACCAATGACTTCACAGCCAAAGCCAAGTGCTCAGAAGTTCTGGTGTCTTCGATGAGCCAGCCTTTGACCAAACGCCTGTCCAATGCACATTTTCCTAGGTTTCTGCTTCTGGCAGATCAAATAATGTGAGCCTGGCTGTACTTTTACAGGAAATGTGATTAAACAAACAGAGAAACATAACTATGGGAGACTTGGCTTGGTGAACTCTTTTCACAAGTTTGCACCGCATATTTGTTGACACACAAAACTCAGAAGAAGCATAGAAATCTACTAAAAAACAGTATGACAATTCTGTCCATGGAACATTCATATACTTATGTCATGATCATAATAACTACTGTTATTAAACCACTAGGAGGTTGACATTATCATTATTGATGGTTGTTAATGTTTAGAGAGTTAGTCAAAACAGATTACTAGCTACAACCAATGTCAGCAGTGACGGGCAATAATGATGCAAATATGCCAACCAGTGAAGCAGTACTGTAAGCTCTCCAGTGGGAAGAAGGGAAGGGCTGTCTAGTGTGTATACTCCCTGGCTCCTGCCTTCATTCAGAATAAGAACCAGGAAGAGGCGGCATCAATTTCTGATGTCTCAGAAAGGAAGGCCTGAGACACTGGGTTCCAGAAGGAGGGATGGGAGATGTTTCTTTGTCTGCAGACTCTTTCTTGCTCTATGTAGATTGAGAAAAACTAACCCTGATGATTAATAACCTCTCTGCTTTAGAAGAAAGGTTTGATTTTTAAACCACTGAATAGGAAAAATACCAACTTTTTTCGGACTCCCTAGGGAATTACCAGTCCGAAAAGTACTCTATTAAAGTGAAGGGGAAATTAAGTGATATTTAATGGGCCTTTCTTATTTTAGAGCAATCATTGTTCTTTATGTTTCATTCAAGAAACCAAAATTCCTTTTCAAAATAATTCATTGAAGAAATTAATGGCAGCTGCCTCCATTGGTCCAGATGCTCTTAATTTTAAGCCACAGTAGTCCATATCTAAAGAGGTTAGAGTAAGTGTCCTATGTTTTTTTTAAGCAAGAGGAAAAGGTCGTCTTAGGAGTTACTTTAGGTCGGGGAAATACTTTCTCTCTGTCTGTATCCTCATGCTTTCTCTGGTGTGTTGATCTGGACCAGTTGAGAGGGTGAAATGATAGAGCAGTAGTTCTCAACCTGTGGGCCACGACCCCTTTGGTAAACCTCTATCTCTGAAAGTATTTATTTACAATTCATAGAAGTAGCAAAATTACAGTTATGAAGTAGCAACAAAATAATTTTATGGTTGGGGTCACCACAACATGAGGAACTGTGTTAAAGGATCACAGCATTAAGAAGGTTAAGAACCACACTGATCCAGAGGTTCCATGACTAAATCTATATTTACAAAAAAAAAAAAAAAAAAAGAAAGAAAGAAAGAAAGAAAGAAGGAAAAAGAAAAAGAAAATGATATGATATGTTCTCTTTCTGGGACATTTCTGATCAGGTTCTCAGCACAACTATTCCTTTCTTTAAATTGATGATTTCTTCTGCCAAGACTTCCATATCCCAAGACCCATGTCCTGGTCTTGACACTTTTCTTGAGGAGAACTCCATTTCCTTGAAGGTGACTAAATTCATCTCCTGACATACCGTTTTTTGAGTCCAACACTCCCTTTTCTAACTCATTTTTTTTTTCAATTACAACAGTGTGTGCCTGGTCATTCACATCAAAGGTTTAAATATTCCCTTTAATCTCATCTTCCAGCTTGATGGGATCCAAGCAAATTTTTCAGAGCCCTTTTTGAGCACAGGAACTCTGCTAGCTTTGGAGGACACAGATGTAAGCACAACATTATCACTGCTCTTTAGGCTGTGTTAGAGGTCATGTGAGGACAGAATGTTTAAACCATATCTGCTGAGAAATAAGAGATGCATAAACAGTATGAGAGAAAGTGGTCAGTTGTTCTCAGGACAGGAGCTTAGAAACGAAGGAAATGTTTTCACTGTTTCCTGAAAACTCCAGGGCTATAGAGAGTATACATTAGTAGGAATAATAATAAATTCATACTTTAATAATTATGGTAATAAATATTACTAATAGCACATTGAAATCTATGTATTGTTAACATCATGTATACAATTTTATATAATATTTGGGAGGAGGGTAAGACAAAGTCTTACTACATACCTGTGGATGGCATTGATCTTTTAATCCTCCTGCCTCAACTTTCCAAGTGTAGAAGTTATAAGCCTCACCACCATACCCATTTTTGCTGTATAATATTGTTAAAACAAAATCACTTCTCATAATGAAATTATGGGTGACTGAGAATGTAACTACATTATGTATTATTAACATAGTCCTATTTCTATGGTATTCCTAATATTTATATTAATTTTTTTATTTGTGAAAACCAATGAATATATCAGTGTAGGCAATATTAGTCCCATCCTGGCAAAGTGGGAATAGGCCTTCCCAGGGGCCAGATAGTTTAGAATTTCTGTCACCTCCATCCTACCACTGCCTCCATTCCCTTCCATCTTTTGTGCCTTCCTCCTGAGCTTTGTTCAGTTAAGAAAAAAATACCGTGGAAAATCAGTTCTGGAATGGGCTGCTAGCATGCCTTGTAACAACCCCCATGTGCCAGTTGTATATGCTTTATCAAAGTTCTTCCTCCAGAAGTTAAATTCAGGACTTCCACTTGGCTAGAGGGAGCCAGTCTAGCCTGGGTCCTTCCCTATGGGAGCAGGATCACAGCTGAGGCTGCCCCCAGGAAACACAGTGGCTGAGTCTGCACACACACACACACACACACACACACACACACACACACACACACAGGCACGTACGTACGTACGCACGCACGCATTCTTCTCCTCTCTCCTTCCCAAGCAAAATCCATTCATCCACTCATTCTTCCATTGTCAGGGAGAAGAAGGTAGCTTGCAGCAGTTCTGTGTAGTAACCCCTGTGATGCGCATGGCCTGAACACACTGTGTGGATCGGGCAAGTACACTCGGGCCCCCCACAGCCTCAGTACTTCCAAACTGTTACTCACCATTTTCCCTCGGGCTCTTGTACTTGAAATGCCACTGCCCAACCTTCAAGTCCTTCATTGTGTGGCCTCCACACACTTCGCCTCACTCATCTTCTGCAACTGAACTCACGGGATTGTCCCCAACGTTGTGGTCTGTGCCATGGTCTTTCGCTTTGCTCTGCTTTATTCTCATGACTGCCTACAGTGTTTAAGTCACAGTTCCCACATTCCCCCCACCCCCCGATGTTCTCCTCATACTCTAACACCCAAAAGCTGTCACTTAGCTCCAGTTCCCACACTCTCCCCATGTCTGACCATCCAGGTTGCCCTCCTTTCTAAATGATCTGGTTCACCGTTGACAGGGACTGTTTCCCTCCATCATCCGGCTGCAGAGCCCACACAGTCACCGCAGCTTCTGTTTTACATGGTAACATACACTTCCCGTGGTTCTCCAGCCACTCCAACTATCTTTCACTTCCTCCCTGGTCTAGGGCCATTGTTATCATCTCCCTCTACACCTGAAATAGAATCCTTGCCTTCAATTCCTGCCTTCTCCTCGACCTCCTTTCACTAAAGCCCTACTTGGCTTTTTGTTACTGTGATAAAACACCAACCAAAAGCAACCTGGAAAGGCAAGGGTTTATTGCAGCTTACAGTTATAGTCCTTCATCAGGGAAAGTTAGGGCAGGAACTCAAGTCAGGAACTGAAGCAGGAACCACAGACAGATGCTGCTTACTGACTTAATTTCAATGGCTTACTCAGCCTGCTTTCTTATATAATCCAAGACCACCTGCTCAGGAATGGCACCACCCAAAGTGGGCTGGCCCCTCCTACATCAGTCACTAATCAAGAAAATGCTTCACATGCATGCCGGCAGGCCAGTCTGATGAGGCGAATCTCCAGCTGTAGTTCTGTCTTCCCAGGTGACTATGGTTTGTTTTCAGTTGACAAAAACGAAGGAGCACACCAAGCCATCCTGAATCTTCTTCCAGACATCAGCACAATGGTTGTGTCTCAGAAAGCCAGGGTTCCCCAATCAGTGCACTCAAAATTGTGTATAATCTGTTTCAGCACTCCAGTACCTGTTCCTTTACGTTCATTTGGATCATCTTTTGATTCACTGTATCTGCTCTAGTAAATTACAAGATGAAGAAAGCAAGACACTGTATTCATTTTCATTCACCTTTGTCTTTGCATTATTATACAATAAAGTAGGTGTCCCATTGCTGTTCCTGGGGCTCAGCGTCTGTTTGGACCAAACAAACACATGATGAAAGGGTTAGCTTCTTATGATGTGGACTCACATATCTTACAGAGTGAGATAAACAACTTCTGGCTGTAATGATTCATAAATGATAAGAAAGATGAACTAGAAAATAATTTTAACTTCAACACTGTCTTAGGCTATAAAGTTCTTGTCAAGGAAAAAAAAGCCTTTTTTTTTCAGGATCGAAATTAAAGATGGAAGTTTTAAAAACATGTTTTTCTCCCATGTGGAGATTTATTGTGTGCATGAGACTCTGCACAGACGAGGCTCCCTAATGGGCTATCAGTGATTCACGGGGAGAGATTTCAAAGTGTGGTTTCTAATCAAATCATCTGTAGCGCTATCAGGTGTTTCCTGTGAATTCTGAGGTAATTAAGATTCTGTCTGAGATATCCGTCATTAGGAGCTTTTCTGATAATCCTGTCAGTTCTCTTGGAAAGTTGTCTCTGAAGCTACTACCCAGCTGAACTGATTTATTATCCCTAATGACCTGGAGCCACAGTTATGATTCCATAGTGATGAAATGCTTTCTGGTAATCCTTTACTCTGGAGACCACAGAATTCATTTACAGTCCTTAAGATAAGGTCTTAGTTGTACTTATTTCTGAACCTGGAAACAAAACATATTATTAACATAAAAACAAGTAACTTTTGAACTTCAGACCCAGGATCTGACTCTCTGTGCCAATTTATTTTATTTTATTTCATTTCATTTCATTTCATTTCATTTCATTTTATTTTATTTTACTTTATTTTAGAGACAGGGTTTCTCCGTGTAACAGCCCTGGCTGTCCTGGAACTCACTCTGTGGACCAGGCTGGCCTCGAACTCAGATCCACCTGCCTTTGCCTCCCAAGTCCTGGGATTAAAAGCACATGCCACCACTGCTAGGCTCTGTGCCAGTTTTTTTTTTTAGAGCCCTAGGCCACAGGAAGAAATTTTAAAATGTAGGAAGCCCAAGGTTGAGTTTTCTCTCCATGCTTTAAGAAAACTCTTTCCAGCAGATATTGCTTCTGTCAAAGGAACCAAAGAGGCTAGACTGGGCTATGGCTTTGAACAAGAAAAGAAAGCTCTGGGCAGGAGAAGGTCTATTCCCTAGTGAGGGCACTCCTCTCTGCAAAGAAACAGATATAAGAGGATCAAGAGAGAAGTCAAGATCAAAAAGCAAACAAACAAGCAAAAACCAACAATCAGACTGACCAATTATAGTTTCAATTTTTTCCGCAAAGGTCCAGGCTAGCACCTGGCGGTCTCTGGTTTCTTTTTCCCCACACTTTCACTGCTCCTAATCTCCCTAGGTCATTTCTACACAGCATTAACTTTGTCAGTCAAATCCCATAGATCTATGTTTTCATTCTCCAGTATTCACTGGGTCAAACATTCTACTCCTCCTTCCTGTCACCCTCAGTGAGTCCCCAGCCTCCACATGTCCACACTCCACAAAGACTTCTTCTCACAGATCTGATTTCCAAAGATATTTCTCAGCCACAGGTAGCATAGCGGATGGTTGACATCCATTGCCCTGGAACAGATGGAAGGACTGACATTTACAGACAGGTGCCTGACACTGAGTGTGCCCTGCAAGCCAAACCATTTCTGAAACACTCCTCCCACTGGGTCACCCTCCCTCCCCACGTGAAAAGAATGTGTGCCCAAAGTATATCAATGACAAAATTTGAGTTCCTTAAGAGGCTTCATTGACTCTCATGCCTTCACAGGGCTACCTTCCCATTCTCTCATCCTACATTCCTACACATCAGCTGTCTCTATGGTCCCCAATAGCATTACCCATATCTCTGCTTTGCAGTGTTCTTCCATCTGTCTGAACAAATCAAATGTACAGACCTTTACCAAGAACACTTCCACCTCTAAGCCTTAGCTCTTGGATGCCATGTCTTCTTCTGGGTTCCTTTTTATATGTTATCGTAGCTTCCAATTCTGCCTTTACTTCATTTTTTTTAAAACTTCCATTAGGGACAAGGAAAAAAGCATAGTGTCAGATTTAAGTAGAGAAGGAAATCTGAAAGCCAAAATTAAATTATCAAGATGAAAAGGTAAAAATAAGAATTTATGGCCTCAAGATGCCCTTAGCCGTGTTTGAAATGATGTCTGAAGAACACCCAAAGCCAATGTCCTACTTAAGACTGAGAACAAACGTTTGATCCAAGGGGGTCATGGACTGGCAGAAAACAAATCCCCTGCAGCGTGAGCAGAGGACTACATAAAATACTACTGGAGTTTTGAAGAAGCACAAAACCCAACTCTGTTTAGAAGCATTTGGCATAGGTCTGCTCACTAGGATGCTGCTGCTTAGCTGCTTTTGGTGGTCTTGCTAGCTGTTAGTTTCAAAAGGAAGGAAGAACATACCCAGCCCCAGGAGTTGTGGTTCCCGGTATCCAGAAAGATAAACACGTAAGATGAGGATGGAACGCCCGTGGCATCTTCTTTAGACATGTTATCATTGCAATCTACAACTCTGACAACCATTTGTAATTTTTCAGCAAATTATGTGGAGATAATAATAACATTATCTAGGTCGTTTCTTCAAACTGATCCATATTTATGTACACTTAAGCTCATGGATTCAGGGAAATTTGTAAACTCTGATCCCCTAATCATAATTCGGAACCTATAGGTCATTCTGCTTTAATGATAGCATCCACTGTTTACACAGGAATTTTGTATTATAAGAGCGACAGCTGGGGCCCTCCTCATATTTGTAAATACTCTCCATATATCATCTTATTTAATCTTTATATTAATCGTATGACTAAGACCTTCCTATCCATATTTTACAAATAATGAAATTGAGAGAGAGAAGACCCAGAACTCAGCCAAAACCGTGAGGCATTTGGAATCCGCCATGGAAAGCACAAGCTGTAATCTGTCAGTTGACCCTCTCGACGTCTTGAGTATAGAGAGAGGGCTGACTTTGTGACCAAGGTTCTTTGGAGGGGACTGTTCCAGGGCTAAGTGATTTTCCACTGAAGACAATGACAAGGGAAATCAGTGGGACAATTTGGAAAGCTGTGAAATGAGTTCCCCAACTTCAGTTGCTATTGGGATTGATGTGGCCCATTCCAGGAAATCTAAAGGCAGAGATAGCAAGAGCTCTGGGACACAGCCAGTGGGGTGTGTTTGCTTTGACATCCATCGGCTTTCCCCAGTTGCTGGAACAGTGACTGTCTATTTACTATGGCTCAGCTGTGGGTCCTGTGGGAGGAGAAAGCCTGTGTTGATGGTTGTAAGATGTGGTAAGTGGAATGGGTTTATTAACCTATTGAGTGCTATCATCTTGAGGTGGGGAAGGAACCCAGTGGAGAGGCAAGGGTTGCTGGGATCCTAAGACTGAAGGAAAAGCTGAGAGGGACGAGCTGGTATAATGCTGTATCCAACCATGTCCAAAGACTCCAGATTAGAGGGGCCTAGAAGCAACCTCCAAAGAGCTCAAGACAACTCACAGAGGCCAAAGCTTGGCTCTGGGCATTTGCCTGATCTGGAGAGCTTATAGTCAACTTCTGATGGAGTTCACTTTCCACATGTGTCTTTTTTTCTCTGTCTCTCTTCCCTTCATCCAGAGACCTTTGGGGGATCAAAACCATCAGGGAAAAAACAGTAAGAGTAGGGGTTGAAGGCAGCTGGGGAAGTGCAAGTCAGAGAAACGGAAACTGAACCATGCCCTTCATTCCACAAAGGCTCGAGAGCCAAGCAACCCAGGATGAAGAAGGGGAAGCCTGAACTGTAAACCAGATTCAACACTGTGATCCACTTCTAGAAATGAATGCATTCCAATTTCAGAGTCGAGACTGTGGTTCCAAACCACGGGGCCCAGTGCACTGTGACCTACAAGGAAGTGCACAGTAGAAGAAACTCACCCTGAACTGCTGTTATTCAACTCAGGCGATTCTGTTTCCTCCACAGCCCTTATCACTTCCTTTGTATTTTTCCTCCTTCCTTAATGATGCCTGTAGGGAGGAATTCCTCCTCCAGCCCCTGAGTGTTTCTTCTGCTGTTTTCAGTCACATTTTTTTTTCTCCAGCAGCTTTGCCCCATATCTTGTGTTTTTTAAATATTTCAGTCATTATTATTAAAATGACTGCTTGATTGTTTTTAAATTTTACTTGCATCTCATATTATCAATATCCATTGTTCTCTGAGAGTGTTGAGTTCTATTTTCAGTTCCTGTCCCATCGATAATTCTGCTTTGCCTATTATAAACATTGACTCTCTTTTACACTAGTTAATTCCCCACTATTCATTTGGGCTTGCAAATTCATGTTACCTAAGACAATCATGCCTGAGCCCACAAAGGTATTTTAAGGGAGATCTGGAGACCCAGTCCCCCATGGGAACCCATCTTGTTGTGCCAGTACAGGAAGTGGCTTCTCTCAGGGCAGGTTGCCCTTCTTCCTCTTGCTTCCAGGACACAAAGCACCTCCTTCTAGCAAAGATCTCCTTTAGATTCTTTGAGAACAGATCTAAAGAACAGATTCAACAGATGAGAATTTGGGGGAGGACAGCGGGCTGACACAATCCCGTTTTCATCCCTCTTTTCCCTAAGTCAGTTCTTTCACACTGTCCCCGAGGCTCTGACATGTCCCATTCTTTAAGGATTACCAGGCCCCTTTCAGCGACCATGGATGAGTTGCAACTCTGGGAAGAACTCCCTTTAGCTTAAGAGGGGGGGAGGGCAAGCTTCGGAGAACGAGTGTGGACTAGGAGGATGGCTCCACAGAGCACCCTGAGGTGAGCGGTGGGCAGAGACTTAGGAACGGATTCTAAACTCGGCAGGCAGCTCCTTGTGGGTAAAAGGCTGGAAAGTTAATTAATAGCTTAGAAATCAGTACTCTGTGGTTACTTTAAGCTGTTAGACTTTGGCCACGCTGTTCACCTCTCTGAGTCACAGTGTCCTCGTCTGTCAGAAGAGGATAAGGGCTGCCCCTCCCGTACCACTGCAGTAGGTTGCAGGTGACCACTGTGGTGACAGTGAGTCAGCATGTGGCAGAAACCAGCTATGATGGTGCAGGCATTTTAACTTCCCTGGCCTAGCGAGGCTCCCAAGCATCCATGGTCTTGCTTCTTTTCTCCTTCCATTAGGACGCTGAATGGTGGCCGCTCCCCAAGTAGCAACATCAAAGCCCTCATCATGGATAGTGAACATAGAAGACCCAGTCCCTGGAATAAGAACCAGTTCTGTCACTATGGATTCTCAGTGCTTAGTGTTGGTTTTGTCTGGCTTCTTTGTTGGCTTGAAGCCCATGTACTGACTTACACGGGTCCTGCTTACAACACATAATGGACCGCAGGGAATCTGTTTTCTAAGTGATGTAACCCATTCATCTTATCCTCTTGGTAAAGGGGATCAGACAACACAGACGCATGGCCTGCCATGCTTTAAATTTCCAATAACTTCTCATCATCATGTCAGGGCCTTCTGACTCTGTAATAGCCAGACATACTCTAGGATGTGGCAGGCCATTTGTTGGACAATTACATGCAAGAGAACCATGAGAAGGGGACAGCTTATTGGGTAAGGAGACTGCTATACACATGTGAGGACTTGAGTTTGAATCCCTAGTCCCAATGTTAAAAAGCGGGGTACGGCAGTGTGAACCTACAAACCCATCACCGAGGCAGTAGAGACAGGCAGATCCCTGGAGCTCTCTTAATTAGGTCGTCTAGCAAATCAGTGAGTACTGGATTCAGTGAGATACCTTACCTCAAAAAGGAGTTCTAGGCTAGTCTGGCATATATACTAAGTTCCAGGCCAAGGCTACCTAGTGAAACCCTTGCTCAAAATAACAAAATAACAACAACAAATGAGGTGGAGAGCAATAGAGGAAGAATCCTTTGTTGACCTCTGACCTCTGTATGTGTTTGCAATGGCATATGTACCCATGCACACTTGTATCCACATACAAACCCACATATACACACAGCAACAGGAGAACTCCAAGGACACTGCTGTTCATGAATATAGAGGTTACCACAAAAGACAATAGTATAATACTTCTTATTATTTTAGTTAATAACATGAATAACTAGCCACTCTGTGGCTGGAGACAAAAAACAATGAGTTTTAGAGTCTTGAGTCCCATATTTAAATCTTGATTTCATCACCAGGAGTTTTGTACTCTTAGACAAATTGTATCTTTGTAAAGTTCATTGTCCTCATTTAGAAAGTGCATATGCCACAGAGTTGTTGAGATTAATAAAACACACAGTAACATATTATTAAAACTGGAAAATAAAGCGAGGCACTTTGCAGATGATTGTCCCCAGCATTGTTGGCTCAGTCCTCGGCAGGATGTGAATTTCAATAACCAGATTTATTTGGTGACAATTGTCCTGGGATGATTGTTAAATTTTGGCTGGTGCACTATGTTCTTTAAGTTCCAAAACTTGGGTATCCGGTCTTGAGCCCATAAAACAGAATTAAAACGTCTGAGAAAGAACTAGGTGCTAGGCACATAAAACCTTTGTTGCAACTCAGTATGTGAGGTATTGCACTCGTCTCCAAGACACTCTCCCATGAGCTTGTCCACTGGTGTTCACATCCTTTTGGGGTCCCTTCTTCCTGCACTAGAGTTGGTCTATCTCAATGGTTCTCAACCTGTAGGTCACGACCCCACGTGGGTCACATATCAGATATTTACATTATGACTCATAACAGTAGCAAATTTACTGTTAAGAAGTGGCAATGAAAATAATTGTATGTTTGGGGGTCACCACAACATGAGGAACTGTATTAAAGGGTCGCAACATTAGGAAGGTTGAGACACACTAGTCTATCTGACCAATCGAATATGGTCAAAGTGATCACGTGTCTCTTCTGAAACTAGGTTACAACAGATCTATGTCTTCCATCCTGGGTGTCTCTCTTCATGTTCCTCTCCTTTTCCTTCAGAAAAGATAACTACCATTCTGTAGAAGATTTGCTTGGGAAAGAACTGAGAGTCATTATCAGCAATGATGTGAGCAGTTTAGAAGGGAATCTTCAGCCCCAGTCAAACCTTGTTGAATGCAACCCAAGGAGATGGATCAACTACAACACCCGCTCCCCCACACAGCCCTGAGCGAGAACCAAGCAGCTAAGTTATCTGAATTCAGAAAGTGAGATTGTAAGTGTGTGTTGTTTTTAGCTATTCATTTTCGAGGCAATTTGCTGTGGAATAGTCGGTAATGATAGAGAATGTGATATCTGCTTCTTTTACAGGTGAAAAAATACAGCTCAGAGACACCAAGTATTTTTTTCTAATCTCAGGGAACTGAAATACTGGATTAAAGTTAGGTGTTTCTCTTCAAAACAAGCATGAACCTGAGCAGGGTGGGGTGAAACAGCATATTGTTTTCAGGTAGGATTTTTAGGTTTATTTTAGTGTATCACAGAAGAAATTATTGTAAGGATGAGTAATATAAACTGAACTCAAAGCAGGAGCCAAAGGATAGATGTTCTTCAACAAAAGTTTCTATCAACTGAGTGCTAGATTCTGGGGATAAAGCTGAATGTAGTAGGTATCGTTCTTCTTCTTACACACCTTACAGTCTTCAGTGCAAAGGGCTCATAGATTATAACTGACATGACCACACCAAATGGGGACTACACTCTCTACAATCTCCCAGAACTCAGTAAAAATCTAATACTTCATGTGCAAGTGATCTTGGGCAAATTAGCAATTAGTTGGTCGTATAAACCAATACTATATGAGGACTTCACTAGGCTCTTCATGTTCATCTTCTCTTCGAGTCATACTGAGCTCTTTACCCTTATTATCCCATTTAATCCTCATAACAATCCTATGAGTAAGCATTGTTACCTCAATTTTATGGACAAGTACCTATCTCATTGTGTTGCTAGGAAAAACAAATAAAGAGCTTGGCCCGGCGGCTAGCTCATAGTAAATGCTAATCCAGTGACTACAACCCAGGGCAGGTGACTCTGTGGAGTCAGACCCTCAGAGATGTGTGAAAGTAGTTTTTTGAGAAGGATGTATGAAGTTGTAAGGGAGCTGAGAAGGGAAAGAGAGAAGGAGAGAAAGTTAACTGAGGGTGGGTTCATATCGAGAGAATCCCTATGGTCACAAAATGCTCAAACCCATTGGAACTCCAAGTCACACTGTCCAGCACACCTCGGAAATGAGGTGCTAGGGTGAAGAAGATGCGCTAATTATTTCCCTGCTCTTCTGCTTTGTGGATTTAGGTCAGCTTTTCATTGCTTCCAGCCTACCCTAAGTAAAGTAAGATAAGTCTGGAAATCAAAGGACAATCCAAAGCCAAGGATTGTAATCCTAAATACAGGAAATGTGTTCATCATATCACATTCACCAGAGGGTCCAGAAAGCTTCAGTTATAAGAAGTTATTAACACTGCTACTGTCAATAACATGCCAATAACAGGATTCTTAGTACCGTGGTTCTGATAAGTCCTCCACAGCATCATGTGTTTGAATACTGGGTCTTCTCCTGGTGACATTGTTTTGAGAGGTTGCAGGATCTTGGGGATATGAGGTCAGCCGAGTGGGGGTGGCTCACTAGGTGCAAGCCCTTGAAGGTTATAGCTACTCACCAGTGACCTGTAGCTCTCTACTTCCTTCCTATGTGCTGTTGGATGATGATGAACCAGCTCCATGCTCCCATCACCACACACGAAAGTGTCTCTGCCATATTGAAACTGTGGTTAAAATCAACCTTTCCTACCCTATAAGTTGTTTATATCCAGTATTTTGACCCAGTGATGGACAGAATAACTAATATAAAATAGGAAATGCCTTGACACAGAGATCAAAAAGGGGCCACCTCCAATCATGGGCAGGGAAGATCAGCCTGGGTTTCTTACAGATGTCAGGGCCAAAAGGGAATGAATAACAGAGTGAGGAAAAAAGATAAGAGGAGTGTTCCATGAAGAAAGAAACCCGTATGAAAAGTCAAACCAAGAAACAGGACAAAGGCACACTGCAAAATGAAAGAAATCTTGGTGGGTGGTCTGGATTTTGAGTTGAAAGAGCCATGAGAAAAAAGTTTTAAAAGGTCAGCAGAGGTAGTATTGCTCAGGTCTGGATGAACCTTGAGCTTTGTCCTAAGAATGGGAAATCCGTTATGAATTCTAAGCAGGTTTATGTTTCTTCGGTTCACTGAGGTCCTCATAAAGAAACTGAATTTGGAGAAAGGAAGAAATGAGAAAGTAGCTGCAATGATTCAGGTCCGAGTGCAAATGCCTTGGCAAACACGGAAATAACAAAGCTTAACAACAAACATGCATCTCTGTGTTGGGGCTCAGGAATCCAGGAACAGCTTATCTGGAGCCTATGACTCAGGACTTCTCAGAGAGTCAACAAGGGCTGCCTCTCTGAAGGCTTGACCGCGGCTGGAGGACAGGCTTCCAACATGAAGGATTTGCCTGGCTGTTGGCAGGAAGTCTCAATTCTGCACCATGTGGAATTCTCCCTACAACTACCCTATGCTCATCTGAGAAGACATTGGCTTTCTCCAGAGTAAACATTACCACAGAGGGTCAGCAAGACAGAAGCCGATTTGTCTTTCATGACCTAGCCTCAAAAGTCATACTCTGTCATATCAAAAATAGCTTACTGGTGGTCCAGGCCTGCTTTGTCCACTATAAGAGGAGTCTTTACAAGGGTGTGAGTACCACAGGCTGAGATCACTCAGAGCTGTCTTAAAGACTGGCAGTGGGTTTGACCTCCACCCTTGCTGGTTCCTATCCATTGCACATGCAAAAACCACTTATGCTTCTTCAAGGCTCCCAAAAGTCTTATTCTAGACAGTCAAACTAAGGTCCAGAATCTTGTCATCAGTATCAAATTTGGGTGTTAGTAAATGTTTCTGAGTGGATGTCCTTAAGCACAGCTAATTAAGTGTTGATTCAGCCTCAGTTCCTCTTAAGCGAACAGGCAAATGATCCCCATGCTTCAACTCCCCACACAACGGTGAGACAAGCACAGGGTAACTGCTCCAGAAACTCTTACACAAACAGTGGTCACCAAAACCATTCTGAGACCTGGAGGTGGGGGGAACTGGGATTTCTTTCCTTAGTGTTCAACCTTATTCATGTCTGAGGTTCTCAGAGCTGAGCTGCTGTTCCCTTGTGCTGGACACTGAGCACAAACAAAAAGTAAGTCCATGTTACTGGGATAGTAAGGGTTGTCTGTCAGCGCAGCATAGCACAGCTCATTCCGTTTAGTAAGACTTCCATGGAAGAACCCAGAAGAAGACAAGTCTGCAGGGGAAACAGAAACGCCTGGAGAGAAGAGGAAAGGCAATAAACTCTCGGTTTAAGGAAGAGAGTCTTTGAAGACGTGAGGTTATTGACAGTGTGGAATACTTTTGAGAATCCAAATTTTAAAATGTCTTGAGAGTGACTGGGTTTTAGATTTCCAAGACCAAGGAGTACTGTGAGTAGAACAGAAAGATCAGATGTCGGATTCTAATGAATTGAGGAGTCAGCGGGAGGGAGAGAATAGGCAGTTAGGTGTACCGAGTTCAAGCAAGCCCTGAGCAATGAGAGGTTTTCTTAAAGCAGGGAGTGCGTCATTTGCATTTAAGAATGGACCAAGTGAGAGACATCAGGATGGCTTGGTGGGTAAAGGCACTTCTGTGTAAGACTGGCAGCCTGAGTTTGATCCCCAACCCACATAAAGGCAGAAAAGGGCACCAACTCCACAAAAATTATCCTGTCTTCCACACACATATTGTGGCACAGGCACTGTGGTAGATGGAGGGTGAAACTTGTGCTCGAATCCTCGTTGTGCACACACACACACACACACACACACACACACACACGCATGTATACACATACACAGTAATGATAACTTTTAAAATGTAGAAAAAGAAACGAACAACTAACCAATAACTTAAGAGAACAGAGAAAAGATATGGTTCCTGAAACCAGGACAGGGTGAGGCCTAGAGTCTAGACAACGAGGGTACTTCAGATTGACAGGAGAGGGGAAGATGGACATGTTCCCTGCTGGGCCCGGTGGAGAAGGCTGAGGGCAGCTTACTGTGCTCTCCACAGCTGCAGAGATTCTGGGATTCTGCAGAGCCCGTGGGAGGAGAATGAAGGGCTACAAGGGGAGTTAGGGATGATATGTTTAGACCTTCCACAGTAGAGTCACTTAGGGGTGACAAACAGCCCGATGGAAATTCCCATTTCGACAGGATTGGTGACTGATTACATATAAAGAGAAGGGAGGACAATGGTGCTAACATTTTCTAGCATGTTGGAAAATGTAGGATGCTGGAGCCATTGGTCTAAATAGAGACAAGTGGACCCATGGGATCCAGCGTTTATTTTGTGAAGCTTGCAATGTATTTAGAATTGCTGCTCTGCTGAGAAGAATCAAGCTTGATGTGATTGATATAAAGGAGACCCTGTGAGTCTGGAGTTTCTTAGCTAGGGTCGATCATAGCCTCCAAGGCCATGCTCACACTGAGCAAGATGCTGAGACTGTCGATAGCTTTTCATATCATCAAAAGAATCGGTGATCAGCTTGAAAGTGTGCCTTTCCTGCATCTAGCTGGTGCCAAGGGACAAATCCAGGCAAGACTGTCAATTCATTGGGAGTGATCTCATAGCTGATGGAGTCCTGGGAGCAATGAGGAAATGTGTCGGTGGCTAGGGATATGACCATACACACATCACTTTCTACCTGAGCCTCAGATTTCTTAGGTGGAATTGCTGTGAGGATGCTCATATGTAAGGGCTGGTGTGTGTGTGTGTGTGTGTGTGTGTGTGTGTGTGTGTGTGTGTGTGTGTGTGTGTGTGTTTTACCATATGGTGTTTCTAATATTACAGACACATTTTTTGAAACGGGAAAACTAAGTCTCTGGGAGGAGATGGAAATCAGCAAAATCTACTGGATTGTTTAGAGGCAGAACCAGAGCATCCAGACCGCCCAACTTCCAGGCCTGTTTCCCTGCTTGCATGGGCATAAGCACAGGCATTTCCAGCTGTGTCTTCATGTACCTGTGCGGGGCTTGTTTCCGGGATGTGGTTTCTGCCTGAGGAAACACTGGGAACACTGTGATGCTAAAAGGTCATGAGTATTTCTATGAGCATTTCACAAACATCCCATGTTTTTAGCTCCACTCTGTAGAGAGGGGTGTAGACACCCCAGATATTGGCCAGGGCCTCAGCAGCAAGATCAGAAGAGCTAGGTAGGGAAATCACTACCCAGGAGGTTATAGTCTACCTCCTATATCTATGTGCATTTTGGAATGATTGTGTCTGCAATATATTTCCTTGGCTCATTCATTCATTCATCCATCCATTCATTCATTTGGAGGTCACAAGCCAAGATCATGGACTTAGGACACAAATTGAAAGTAATTAGTATCTTGTTGCTTATGTATGCATAAGAGAAGTTAGACTCTCTGTTTAAGTCCTTCAGAAACACCAAAAGAAATTTAGTGACCCTAGCTTTTAGACATGGGCAGCAAAAATTATAGAATCATTTGGTTAGAAAAATAATAGGTATTCCATAGTCACTGTAATCAGCAAAGACAAGATACCAGGATATAACAGACAAAGTCTATATTCTCTTACGGAATTGGTTCTAGATATTTCTGAATACTGAAGCTCTTCATTATTCCGAGTCCAAAGATTTGTTTCTGCAACTTCTACCTACTGAGACTAATCCACTTTACTAGAATGACTCTTTAGGGTCCTCACATAATAGACAATGGAGTCTGAGTTATGACAGTCTTACAGAAGTCTCCTCTCTTTGTTTAAACTGGAAGTGGCTGGCTTTTTCTTTTAACCATCAAAGTCCTTTCTCAACTTCAAATAAAATATTTTCATGGTTTCAAAGCTTTTCATATTCTAAATGACCTAATTGCCTTACCAAAAGAGAAAGAATAGAGCACTCAAGCCCTTCCACATGCAGATAGATATTCGGGGTAACACCTGGTACCTGGGAAGTATTAAAGCAGGTCCTGGTCACAGGAGGAAATGATTTGAGTAATCGCATCTGGTGCTGGACACCATCATTCTGCTGTTTGGTGTGGACCCAGGAACCAACTATGTCTCAGATCAAAGGAACAGTCTGGGCCGCGGGGGAGCTGGCAGGAGAGTATTGGGAGGGAGGCAGTTGGAGAATGACATTGAGAAGGGGAATGGCCAAAATGCCAGTTTCCTGAGAAGAACTGGCTAGATAATCTGTGGAGCCTACAGCAAAGTGAAAATCTAGGGTCCCTTGTTAAAACTATCGAGAACTCTGAGATGGAAACTGCAGAATACTAAGCTGAATATAGACTCCAAGCAACTATACAAGAGCAATATCAGGGCCCTTGGTTGGCACTGCTGATCGCATTGGTTCTGTTTGGGGGAAACCCCCAGACATGTAGGACACAGGAAGCAGAGAAGACACTCACCTTCTTCTCCAGTTCTGATGGAAAGATACCAGAAAGTCTCCTGGCTTCTTATTTGGGCATTTCTTACTCCATTTACACAGTTTTCTCATCTAATGACAAAAGACATTGATCTACACAGAGTCGAGGAAACATACACCACTTTTTACATCTCTTAAGTAGGTAGTTTATATAGTGGAAGGAACCAGTTTATCATCTAATCCCAAATTCTGATACCCACCTGCCACTGTATGTCACCAAAATTTCTGAATGGAAATAGCCAGGACTGGCTTTATATCATAGGCAATATTCTGTAAAAATAATACATGCAAAATGTTGAGAGCAGACTGTGTTGAAACAACCTGTTAGTATTTCATTGGTATAAAAAAAATCTAAGAGAAAGGAGAGAAGGGATGGTGGAGGTGGAGGTGGAGAAGAGGTAGAATGTGGCGTCCTGGAGGGACTGTGTCTACTGTTTCTTTTGCCATGACATCTGGCTCTCCTGAGAGACTGTCTCCACATCCCCTGACTCTTACTTTCTTTGCTCATTACTCACTGAAAGAAGGAAGGGAGAGGGGAAAGAAGAAAAAAGGAACTGAGTGATACCAGGTAGAAAAGACTTGCTAGCCTAAGGCAATTCACCATAGAGCCACTTCCCATGATGGGACCAGTTTTTAAAGGCTCAGGAATGACTCAGACACATCAAACATTTTCATTCTCTTACCACAAGCCTTAACTTGCGTATTTCTCTGACCATAAAGTCGTGTTAGCAAATATACAAATGCAGAATTGTAGTGGTGGGAATGACAAAGAGGAGAAGAAGAACATAGAAGAACCATGTGGTACCATCCTCTCTTCCAGTCCATGACTTCTCCGTCCAGCGTTCACTCAACCCCAATCATGGACTCAGAAGGAGCAAAAGATTCAAGAATTTTGTCCTGTGCAAACCCAGCGAAGCCCTGGGCAGTGGAAGTGGGAGGCAGCAGCCAGAGAGAAGGCTGAGGTGGTGGTGGGGTCTGAAAAGGTTGAGGCAACTGCTTCCTATGGCTAAGGGGAAAGTGGAGGCTGAGATGTGAGGTCAAGAGTGTAGAACTGAGCAGTGAGCTCTCATAACACCTGGGCAGAAGTGGAGAGAGCTATGTCTACATGTTAGAACCCTCTAATGATTGGTGCTGATCAGTTAACCTAACAGGATCTGGAATCACCTAGGAGACAAGCCTCCAGGCATACATGTGAGGGATGCTCTTAATTAGGTTAATTAAGGGGAAGACCCACCCTAAAAAAAAAAAAAACGGTGTGGTACCTTTACCAGGGCTTTAGTCCTGGACTGTATAAAAAAGAGGAACCCAGCTGAGCACAAGCAAGCTTCATTCCCGGCTTCCTAGCGGTAGCTATAAAGTGACCAGATGTCTCAAACTCCCATTGCCATGACTTCCTCCTCTGGTATACTGAACATGGAAACTGTGAACTAAAGTAAATCCTCCCAAAGTTGCTGTGGTGTTCTGAATGAAAAACGTCATGAACCCATGGTCCTCAGGGAGGAGAAGTTGTGAGGAAGTGCCCCCTTGCTGGAGTAAACATGTAACTTGGGGTGAGCTTTGAGAGCATGAAGCCCCGCAGCTCTTCCAATTGCTATCTGCTTCCTGCTTGTGGTTTCTGTTCCCGCCACCATGCCTGCCCACTGCCACGCCTCCCTGCCACCTGCCACAATGGACTCTTATCCCTCTGGAACTGCAAGCCAAAGTAAATGCTTTGTTTCCTCTGTCACTTTGGATCACGGTGTTTTGTCACAGCCACAGGGAAGTAACTAATACAGTTGCTTTTCTTTGGTATTTTATCGTCGCAGCCGGAGAAATAACTAAGATGAATATCAGGAGTAGTTCTTTTAGGGATGTCGGATTGCTTTTCAGAATTGGCAAACCTAACATAACCCATCCTACCCAGCATGAAGGCAAATGCCAGGGTTATGACCCCGTGCCATCTTCGTAGATTGACCCCTTCCATTTCCCCAGACTGGTACCTCCCCTTATCTCAGAGAGGACATCTTAAATCACCTTAGGTCAGAATGCAGGAGTCTCCACTGCTCTTTGCAGCTGAGCCCTCTCCTCACAGAGCCTCGGTTTGCTTGACCCTCCCCTGTTCAGCCTCATCTGGTTGCTTCCACATTGTACTTGAAGTATCGGAACGATATTCTTTTTTCTCTTTCCTACCCTTGACTGCTTCTCATCAGACCTCTGGTATAAGCAAATGGCTTTCTCCTCTGTAGTCCATGCCTCAGTCCCCTTGACAGAATCAGCTCCTTGGCCAGACTTCTGTGATGTTTAAGGGTCTGCCTCAGGCCTGCATTTCTAGCCTCATCTTTCCCCCACTGCATCCACATAGCCCAGCCACCAACCATATAACAAATATCTTGTTGCTATTTAGACCTCAGTGCCTTTGCTCAGGCTCTGCCCTCCTCTCTCGGCAATGCAGTCATGCTCCCCACGTGCTTGTGGATTTCACACTGGTGCCTGGATGTGCCCAGCTGGACATCAAGCCTCCAGTAGGATTCCAACTTCCCAGCCACAAGCTGTTCCAGAAAACAGGTTTACCTCCCTACCCCTCAAAAGAAGATGCAAAGTAGGGAAGTAGGGAAGGTTGGGAATCTGGGAGGAGTTTGGGAAGGGTATCAAACATGATCAAAAAATATTCTACAAAATCCTCAAAAAAAAAAAAAAAACTAATCTAAAAAGTTTTAATGGGAAATATCTAAAGACAAAATGTAACCGAAATAATGAGGCCAACTTTTGAAAAGGAAAAAATACACATATCGCCTTACATGCTAATTAGCAGTCCCCTGTCTGTCACATCCCCTCCTTGGAAGCTGAGGGCCCCTTCAAAGTCCAGATACCCTTGTTCCTGTCAGAATAGACATCAGCAGATGAGTATTGGGTCTTAATGCTTCACAATAGATTTGGCACCTGGCACTCGCCATAACTGAGATGCCACTGGCTAATTAAACACACTACAGACACTGTCTCTCTCTCATCAAATCCACCCTGGCAGCTCCTCTGGGAGAAGAAACACTATTAGCATGAATAAGCACATTATGGTAAGTGGCACATCAGAGACTTATAATTAGGAGATAAACATCTGGAACACCTGCATGCAATGTCGCAGTTGCCATACATACAGAGAACCTGCAGGCAAGTCACGGAAGATAGATTTCAGGTCACACTACCCAAGTCAGAGAGATCGTCGTCGATGCATTTATATAATCTAGGCATGCGTATTAGGGAGCATGGGTAAAGAGGTGATGTGATCTCCTTGCTGAAGCCTGAAATGTAAGTTCCAGACTGGTAGAGTAACCTAGTCGAGATGTGATCCAGGTGCCAATTTGGCAAAACCCGTGAGAAACAGTGACCCTATTGTACAAAGTCTAGAGAGGGGAATTGATGAGGCCATGGCTACTGGGTACTCATACTTGAGTGCTGGGTAACTAACAGGTTCCATAGTCATTTCTATCTGCACTGGGGGTGAATATTAGTGGCCTGTCCCAAATGCATGTCCACCAGAACCTCTAAATGTAACCATTCCGGAGTCTCTGCAGATGGACGCTAAGGCAATAGTCCCACCATGAGGTCATCCTGTATTAGAGTAGACCTTCAATCCAAGAACAGTTGTCATGGACACAGAGAAAAAAAAACCTAATGTGTAAAGATAGGCAAAAGTCAGAGCGACAAGACTTCAAGTTATAGAGGGCGGAACGGAAGTGAAATTAGGAGAGGGGTGTGGAACAGATTCCTTCTCAGAGCCTCCAGAAAGAACCAAAACCTCCCTTCACCTTGACCTTGGACTTCTGGGCTGCAGAACTGTGACAAAACAAACCTGGTTGTTTCAAGACACCTAGCTCATGATGGTGATTTTGGTCACCTGCCTTAGGTAACCACTATGACACTGTTTACTATCTAAGCTAATTACTATCTAACTATTGATTACACAGAGTGAAAACCCCTACTATAACATGCTGCTAACAATGACTACTAGACTCACCCATACAAGGAAATAATAACATTCTATTGATTCTTTCTTTAGATCATTATCCAGAATAGATTTTTTAAAAAGGTGGTGAATGGGGAAAAGTTTGCATAGGCCACTAAGTGCTACCAGTGAGAAATGCTTTATCATCATATTTAGTTGCCAGATAATTTAGTATAATCAGTAGCATTTTTTTATCTTATTTTATAAATGAAGCAAGTGAGATTCCAGAGTAGCTGATAAAGACTGGGAAATACAGTTTGGCTCTGTGCTGTTTTGTCTCTTCCACCAGGGCCCTCCAGACAAAGGTCCACAATGATGCTCTGTTCTCAGGAGACTGAAGCCTGAATCCTCAGAGAGTCCCGATGAGCCCACCTATGCCTTATTCTTCTCCCTTTTTCTCTATTGGCAGCTGCTGGGATCTGGGGTAAACCTCCCCGTAGCATGAGTACAAAAGAGAATCCAGACTCTTTCGAATTTGACTAAGGCTTCTGAGCCTTGAAATCAATTTAGAGATGTGGTCTGACTCAGGAGGAATTCAGATATTCAGCACCCATCCTGTGCACAGGGTTGGGCTGAACTCACTGCAAAGAGGAAGGTACATCTCAGAGGACCCCTACTGGCCTGTGTTTCCCCTTATATAAAGTAGAAAGGAAGAAATGATACTTAATTTGGATGGGGCACAAATTCTGCCTCTGTTATCTACTGATAATGACACCTTTCTTTCCGAGTCTTACGCAGCCTGTGTGGGATCTGAGCAGTGTGAAAGGCTGAAAGAGCCTGTGCTAAAGCTGTTCAGAAGTCACAAACCTAATTATATTTGATTTGGACCATTTCTTTGGCTGCCAAAATGTTTTTGACAGCCCAAAATAGCACATAAAAGTGTGAATCCACAGCCAGGTACTTGGGGTTGAACCCCATTTCTTCTACTTAATAGCTCCATGGTCCCAGGCAATGAATTAATCTTTATGGTCATCCGTCTCCCCATTTGCTTTAAGTACTTCATGTTTATTACCTCATGGAGCTATTGTGAGCATTGCATGAGTTAGTACACACAAAATGCTGAAAACAAGAAATGGAAATAGGAAGCATTTAGTGGATCCTGGCTGCACAGCAGTGAATATTTTCAAGACTATTTTGTGTTCTAGTGACTTTGCACCCATAGAAAATGGTCTAGTCCAGGCTTAACTGTCGTGTTGATATCACCAAGCACTGAGACTGGAAGTAAGAATGTGCTTTTGTAATGTATGGGTCAGAAACAATCTTCCCAGGGATTCTCTTCACTGGAACTGAAAATGGAGAGGGACTTTGTTAGGATCCAGTTTCCACACCCAGTTGCAACTTTGCCACAACGTAACCTATGCTTGGAGTGAGCATGAGAGGGGCCAGAGATTAAGAAATCCCATCTAACCTGTGACATACGTGCATAGGTGTGTGTAAGCTGCTGCAGAGCAGGAGGGAGACACAATGGCTGCAGTGGTTGGATGGGCACTGGTCTAGGTACTGTCTCTCAGCCCCTCAAGGCAATGTTTGCCACTCAGGAAGACTCTGTACACCAATGCGGCAGCATCTTTACTGTTCAACCTTGAACCTGCGACAGGTATAACAAGACTGTTCAGTTCAGGCCAATGTCAAGGCAAGGTTCAGGCAGTGGGTTTTGGACTCAAACAAGTTAGGGAGAAGACAGACGGGATAAAGTCTATAGGGCCATGTTAGCTGCTGGCACACAGCCTGGTTATGCCAGGGTCAACATGGAGGTCAGCAAGGGAGCTCCCAGGAGCAACAATCCCAAAGCCATTCTCTGGTCAGAAGCCCAAGAACGCACTGACTCTGAGCCTCAGGAAGTCCAGATCTACTGCCTCATGCTAACACAACTGTGCAAAAGCCAACGCACTTTTCCAGTTTACCTTCATTCACACTTCCAAACAACTGGGTTTTCATGCCATGACGCCCAAGGAGTCCTTCTCTGTGCAGACAAATGTTTCTGCTCCCTGGTCCACTGGGATGGTGTTAAGAAGTGTTGCAGGTATTTGGTGGATGTACAGGGTCGGCTGGCGGAAACATTTGCTGTGAGACCTTGTATCCAGCACTCCATCTCTAGGCCTCTTTCACCATCTTTCAAATGATGAATCAGCCAGTCTTTACCACTCTCCCAGCTCTGGATTGCTAAAGTAAATTTTTCACGTACCATCTTAATTTTTTACCAGGCGCCAACCTATACCAAACACGATTTTCTGTCTCTCTTTAATGATCTGAAAGGAAAGCTAAAGCTTTGACTCACTGTCCCAAAGTCCAGGGTTCTTTTCTTCATAAAGACATCTTTGGAAACACTCTTTTACCTAAAGAGTGTGACTTTAGGATGAGACATTTGGGCTTGGAAAGCCTCCTGACCTTGCTCTAGGTTCTGTTTACTTGCTCTTTCCCTTAAAGGTTTTTTTTTTGTTGTTGTTTTTGTTTTTGTTTTTGTTTTTGTTTTTGGAGACAGGGTTTCTCTGTGTAGCTTTGTGCCTTTCCTGGAACTCACTCTATAGCCCAGGCTGGCCTCGAACTCACAGAGATCCGCCTGGCTCTGCCTCCCGAGTGCTGGGATTAAAGGCGTGCGCCACCACCGCCCGGCTTCCCTTAAACGTTTTTGATAGACACATATTCACACACATTTATGAAGTATAAAGAGACATTTTGATTGAGTAATGATAAAACCAGTGTAATTAGCATAGCCATCACTTTAAGTGACCACCTTAACCTTCTAAGGCCCTGTGTTCCTCATCTGTGAAGCAGGACAGAGACAGCATCAATCTCTCAAGTATTTCTTATGTTGCATTCCCAAAGATCTTTGGTTTGGTTCGCTATGATTTTTGTTTTGTTTTGTTTTTCCAGACAGGGTTTCTCTGCGTAGCTTTGGCACCTTTCCTGGAACTCACTCTGTAGCTCAGGCTGGCCTCGAACTCAGAGAGATCCGCCTGCCTCTACCTCCCCAGTGCTGAGATTAAAGGTGTGCGCCACCACTGCCCGGCTGGTTCTCTCAGATTTTAATGTCTGTATCTGCTTTACCTCCTTCTTGTTTCAAGGCCACATCTCCTAGAAACATTCTGATTCACAGCCTTGACTTTTGAGACTTGGATCAAAACATCAGGGGCTGCTCTGACTCCTGTAACTTCAGCCCCTCTGCATCAGAGGTACGGATCTCAGAGGCCCCATCCACCATATCATCTATCTTCTTCTTTCTTCCCTCCTAGGCCCTTGTAACGAAGGGCTTCACCTCTACATTGGCCATGTTATTAATACCGTCATATTCAGAAAATGTAGAGGGTAGTGGGCATTCTAAATGAAATATTGTCTACTGGATTTTTATTTGAACATCTGTCCAGTCCCCTTGGGGAAGGGAACTGATGAGCTGGGTACCACTGTTGACACACTGTAGGCCAAAAGACAGCAACCGTTCTCACTTTTACAAAAGGTAGGTTTCAGTTTGCCATCTCTGCCTCAGTGGGGTCACAATTCAGTTCCTCTTCATACAATGGGAATTTGAAACATACAACGCAGCATTTAGTATCGGCTCAGTCCAGCCTCTGAATATTGCTGTGTGTTAGAGCTGGAAGTGGTGGGAGGGGTGTAATTTGTGCGGAGGAATGGCAGATGTGGATGATCCATTTTGGATTTATCTGCCCATCTGGATTTTCAAAAGAAAAGAAAGTGGTGTGGTAACAATTTCATAGCAAAGGCCGCAGGCTGGTTAATCTTCAGGGATTTTTTTTGAGTTAACTTCTGAAAATGTCGATTTGGCCTATTGATTTCAGATGAATTGCCTCTGACTAGCTGGAGCCCTGCCAGAGAAATCCCAGCTAGCTGTGGCTTGCAGTTGTCAATCTGTCTCCTTTGGAGATCCCGGGGTGCAGTGCGGCTGGGTGGCTCCAGCCATGGCACGTGGGCCCATTTCTAGGAAGTGTTTTTGGCAAGACTCGGGGATTCTGAGATGGAAGGAAAGCTGCTAGTGGTGGAGGAGAAAGCAAACCCTCAGTTCGCAAAAATAGCTGTCCTGCAAACTGATCATCTCTCATTTGAGACCTGGGCCAGGCTGTCAGGCTCAAGAAAAACACCGAAGACAGGGGTGGGGAAGGGGGAGCAGGCAGAGAAAGAAAGAGAAATGAGAAGTCCTGAGGTAAAGAAGAGAGAGAATTGTAGCTAGAGTTTTCCTGCCTGGTCCACAGTCAAGACAAATCTCTCTCACCTGCCAGTCCCACAGCTGCTCAGACCCAACCAAGTAAACACAGAGACTTATACTGGTTACAAACTATATGACCGTGGCAGGCTTCTTGCTAACTGTTCTTACAGCTTAAATTAATCCATTTCTATAAATCTATACCTTGCCACATGGCTCGTGGCTTACCGGCATCTTCACATGCTGTTTCTCATCTTGGTGGCTGGCAGTGTCTCTCTGACTCAGCCTTCCACTTCCCAGCTTTATTCTCCTCCTTGTCCTGCCTACACTTCCTAGCCTAGCCAATGGCCAATCAGTGATTTATTTATTGACTAACAGCAACACATTTGCCATACAGAACATCCCACAGCAGAGAATCTTTCAGGGCACTGGGCATCACTGTTGTGCATCTTAACCCCAGTGCTGGGGAAGCAGACCCCTGGATCTCTGTGGCTTGCTGGTCAGCCATCTAGCCAAATCAGTGGGCTCTCGGTTCAGTGAGAGACTACGTCTCAAAATATAAGGTGGAAAATGATTGAAAAATACCCAATATTGAGTTCTGGCTTCCACACACGAGCACAAGTGGGCATGTACATTGGTACACACGAGAACACTTGAGCACACGCATAAACACATACACACAACACACCCGTATGCATACATACAAGCAACTGAATTAAACTAAAAAAAAAAAAAACAACTTCCAAAGACAGAATGACACATGGAGACACATCCTCAGGCGTAAAGAGAAGCAAAAAGAACGAGAAAGCAAAAGAAACAGACTGGGACAAATAGAGACAGAAAAAGAGACATACAGAGGCAGAGATAGTTACAGGGATGAAGAAAAGACATAGCATCAGAGGCATGTTCTCTTAGTACAATGGGAATTCCAAAACACAGTGTGACATACAATTTGCATATTGGGGTTGACCACTTGGGCACCCTTCTTCCTAGAGGAAAGGGTAGAAACGGACACCGGGAGCTGGCAAGGCTGCAGATGTTAGGGTGAAGGTCAGACGCAGGGACACAATCAACTGAGGAAGAAAAACAGTCCCTTCCAGAGAAACCAGAGTCCTCAAGAGCTTCCACCGGGCCATCCCGGGAGCCTGAGCCCCTGTGGCTAACCCTGGCCGGCTGCATGGGGCCTCTGTGAGCAGTCCCCAGGAGCCCAGGCAGCCCCAGTCCCATTGCCATGCAGATCTCAGGGCCTGTAGAACCGGTTGGTGGATGTGTGATGGAACAATGACCCAATCACCAAGGACTGGAAACAAAACAGGAGAACAAAAGCAGGAGGAAAAAGCCCAGGAGGAATAGTTTGGAATCCCAGTTTCCTACGTGCAGTTGCTAAGCAGTTTCCTGCTGTGTGTGTCCTGGTCTTGAGAAGTACAGAGGGCTGTGAAAACAGCAGGTGCCAGGGAGGTCTGCTGTGTGGTCCTGGGTTCTCAGGTACAGGGGCCTGTTCTTCTTGGGAGGCCAGGAGAAATGCAACTCTCCTGAAACACGAAAGGATAGGGGCCGATGTCTGAGCAACTCCCCCTCCCAGAAGGCTCGCACTGCAGAACTGGGGAAGGTTGCAACCTTTTAATAGCTCGGGGAAGACACCTGTCCTGAAGTGGGAAACCAGGCAGCATAGGCTTCTCCCTCTAGGTGTCTCAGTTCTCACTGGAGTCCCTGCCTCTGTACCCATGGCTGTATGGACTAGTTGGTCCTGGCTGCACTAAGAACGGAGGTTGTAAGCACCTGGGCACAAGCTTTTGACACTTAACCTGGCGTGACTGAGCCCTGTGAGTGTTCTACCTCACACTTAGAGTTCTTTCTAGAGAAACTGAGTCATTTTGACTGGGTATCTCTTAAAACACCTCTCAGGTGTCTCTTAAATAAACCTCCCACCAAGAGAGACTCAAAGCTCTACAAGGGCAGCTCCCTCGTCCAGGCTCCTGTGTGAACTCCCTGACTGCAGTGGTGTTCTGCAAAGGAGTAACAGAAAAGCTGCCACAGTTTGCTCAGTCATTACGGTGAATTTGTGCTTCCTTTTCAAGCTGTCTGGTAGCAAAAGGGTCAAGCAGGGATTCAGAAGACCCTCAAGGGTGCCTAGGGCAGAAAGCAAGCGGGGGATGGGGGTGATGATCTTGGGTCTTGGTCTGTGGAAAGCCCTCACTGGGCAACAAAGCAATGAGTGATCATGATTGGCTGAGCCCGGGTGAAAGTAGGGGAATGGGGACTGTACTGTCTGCAGAAAGTCCCGGCAGAACCCATGACCTCATGCATGTCTCATGCAGAAGAACAGTGAGGAGCATACGACTGACATTTTGATTTTTTCTTTTGCTGATAGGAAACTGCAGTTTTATTCAGGCCGATGCTCCTTCCTGTATTGAATTACAAAAGAATATATGAAGAGATTTTCAAAATGGGACAGTCCCAGCTACTCAATCAAATGAACCATATTTGTAAACTTCCCAAAGCTGAGACGGCCCGTGTGTTTCAGTTTCCCAGAGAACACACACTACCTTCTAGGACTTTGTCCCCAACTCTTACTCATAAAGGAATCTGCCATGAATGGCTTGGGATTCCATTGTGTTCTCCTTTTACAATATTCTAAAAGCTGAATTTAAAACAAAAAATCAACAAAACATTTTGTTTTGAAACACAAACCCGCTCCCATTTGCAAGCATCAAGCTTGGGACTTGGCTGGTCTTCAGGCTGAACACCTGGGCTACTCTGGCTGCTGCCAGGGGCTCAAGGAATGCTCATCTATTTCAGTGCAGCCCACACAATAATTAAAAGGACAATTTGCTTCTACATAAAGAATCACAGAACGTAGCCTCAAACCACATAAAAGCCTTTCCCGTGCTCCCTGGAGTCCAGCAACTCCAGGCTGGCTACAGTCTGCCCTGGCTGTTCTGTCTGGTGGTGTTTCTGTGCCTTTCAGAGGCAGCGGGACAGTACAGGATGGCCCTGGGTCCTCTTCCTTTCCTTGTTCCATCTTTTCCACAGAGCCACTCTGAATTGGTTCTCCAATCTACAAACCGTCAGTCAGAGCCGTAACTCAGCCTTTCTCAGTAATGTGGGCCAGAGCAAGGCAATGTAAGGGTTCTGCACAGGGCAGTGGCCTATTGGTTTGCTCTCTGTCAACATAGCAGGAGCCTTTCTCCAGAAGCACACACCCCACACAGGTGAAGGGTAGGGGAGAAGCATTCTCAGTCGGCAGAACATGGGACTCTTAATCTCAGGGTCACGGGTTCAAGCCCTATGTTGGGCGCCAGATGTAAGACAATCTTAAAAGGACTTATAATAAAAAACCCAGAGCCAGATACTGGAGAGAAAGCTGAAAGATCAGAGAAACAGAGCAAGCCAGCCACAAGTTCTTACCTCTACAAAATCCTCAGTCTAAAGAGAGCGAGATCCTGTTTCCTCATGCCTTATATACTTTCTGTGTCCTGCCATATTACTTCTTGGGATTAAAAGTGTGTGTCACCACTGCTTGGTTCTGTTTCTCAGTGTGGACTTGAACTCACCAGACTGATCTCTGCCTCCCAAGTGATAGGATTAAAGGTGTGTGCCTCCACTGCCTGACCTCTATGTCTAATTCAGTGGCTGGCTCTTTCCTCTGATCCCCAAGTAAACTTTGTTGCGGTACACAACATATCACCACAAAAAGCACCTTGGGAGAGGGAAAGAATAGAGCATGGTCCAGAAAATGGGAAACAAATCAAGGCTCCCGCTCTTGGATGCATTGAATGCAGTCTTAAATCAGTGTTGTTTGGTAAATAAGCAACAGCCACTTATCTGTATTAAAAAGGAGAGGAGCTTGTGACATTTATCAGTTTTGCTGGTGAAGGAACTACCAACTGCGGCCAAATGCAATAGAGCAGCAGAATGCCAAGTTGGGGGGTGAAGTTCCTGCCTAGGAGATTGACCTCCCTCTCTCTCTCATTCTGACTCCCCATCTAACCCGCAGGAGGCCATCAGCTGTCAGAGCTGGGGACTGCTGCACTTTTCAGCACCCCAGAGACTGCTGCTTACTTGAGTTACTTTTAAAACTTCTATGGTTTCAGACTCTGCCTGAGGCTCCAGGAAGAAGTCTTGATCTAGTCCCTGCCCTACAGGGACACCTTCCAAGAAATCACTGAACATCTCCAAATGGGGAGTGATATTCATCCACAACTCCAAGCCAGAGGAGAAATCCTCCCTGTATGTCAGGCAACAAAAGAAGGTTGACATCTACCAGTTCTCCAGAAATTCTGTCAGTGAGTCCCACACCTAGAACATGTGTGTTGTGGTTCTGTTTAGAGAGAGACAGCTTGGGCAACCTCACTTCAGTCACCTTCTAGCTACGTGAATCCAGGCTGTGGTGCTGATCCTTTTTTCAAGAGCGATAATGACACTTGTCCCATCTGAATCACTTAGTGATAACAGCCTATATGTCATAAACCAAACCTGTTCCCTAGCACACCAGGTATATTTCTGTGATTTTGTTTCTTTTGGAGAGCGAAAACTTAGTTTTGGAGTCTGACTCTGAGCTTCAGTATTTTTATTCGGTGTTGTTGTTGTTTAGTGATGAAATGGGGAGGTGGTCCCTTTTCCCAACTGTGTATGGGGTGAGAATCACAGGAAGTGGAACTGGGAAAGTCCAAATGTCTCTAAACTGTAACATGCTGTGGACACCAAAAGCAACTTAGCCTGAGAGGGTCCCATTATGGTGTGACATTCCTAAGCTATGGGAGGAATAATAGTCTTGTTTTTCCTTCTCTGGTGGCATCTGAGCACTCTCAAAAACAGTTCGTCATGCAGGTCAAGACGAAGAATATCCAGGCATGATATCCTGAGGAGGGTGGAGCAGTGAGAACTCTCAGGCAATTGTTCCTTAGACTCTTGCTTGGAGCAGAGGCAAGGAAGTGATGCTCCTGGTTAGATCTTAAGGAAATGGTAGCAGGTAAGAGGTTTGTTCCCAGCATCCCTGGGTACAAGGCTGATGTTCCCAGGCAGAAGGTCAGTGGGCTGAGTGATGTAGGGTGAGCATACTGTGGAGTTAACTTCTAGAAGTGGAGGCACACCATCTCTTCCCTTCATACAGAGCAAGATGGAGCTCACTGTGAGCTTGGAGACAGTGAGTTTGAGTTTGGGCATTGGTTGTCCAGGAGACGTGCCAGCCAGTGCTCCAAACAGCCTGTGGAAGCTGGACCAAAGCCAGGATGACCAACCAGTTGAATGGAGGCCCTGAGATACGAGGGGACAACCTGTTTCTTTATAGTGCAAGCGCTCTATGGGTTTATGGAGACGTTGGAGGGAAAAGGAACAGGAATTACAACTTACTAAGCCCCCACGTGGGTCAAGCTAAGCCAACCACCTGCTTCACACATTTAACATCATTTAATTTCCCCCCCCAAAACACTTTGGGATATGCAGGAAATGATGGCCCGTACCAGTAATCTCAGCCCCTGGGAGGTGGAGGCAGGGAGATCAGAAGCTCAGGGTAGTCTGGGCTACATGAGACAATGTATCAACCAAAAATCAAAAACCAGACAAAACAAAATAAGAGCCCCAACTCCGTGAGCAAAGTACTAAAGCACAGGGAAGAACAGAAAGGTGGGAAATCCTCCAGAAATTACCAAAGGAAAGATAAAACCGGGTTTGTATTTCTGACACCATCTTTAAAAGCCACTGGTAAGAATCCCCACTACTTGTGATCCAGTCTCCATAGCTGTGGGACAAGTCCCATGCCAGATGCAGTGCAAACTTCCCCTCCCCAAATGATTCTTTCTGATGCCTCCTGTTTTCTTGTGCTTAGTTTTAGACAAGTCAGAAGAATGCCTCGCTGACCTTGAGCTGGCATAAACTCTATGGTTGGATTCATTCATCCTCCCAGCCAGTGGGAGACCCACAGAAACACAGAAGCAGACAGAGGGGAGAGCTGTGCTGTGGAGTAGGACACACATCCATCAGCGTCTGACTATCCGTGAGATGACAGCCGGTCTGCTTTCAATAAAGGAGACCCATTAGGGCTGCAGTTTGTAGCTGAACACATTTTGTTCTACATGAATGTTCATCTATGTGTATATGTGAGCCTGAGTGGGGGAATAGGTCATGAAACTAGAGAGCAGTCCGTGAGCAGGGGGGAAAGGGATGATGAGGAAAAAGGTGGGCAACAGTATCCATGTGACACACTGCGGTTGGAAAGCCACAGTGGGTACAGGAGGGTTGGGGAGGAAGAGGTACAAATGAACAAAACAATCTGGAGTGCTAGGGAATGTGGACAGTGTAAAGACAGAGAAAGGGTTCACAGAGAAGAAGTGCAGGGATACCAGGAGTTGTGAAACAGAAGCAGCACACTCAACTAGAAAGCTCTGCCACAGTGTGGGCGGCCTTGACACTGTCTCTCTGGCCCTCGATGTCATTCTCCCAGCTCCACTGTGCCCACCCAGTGTGTTTCCTAGTCACTTGTCTGCTCCCCTTGTGCACGTGGTCAGTTTGGGCAGGTTCCTCTGCCACTGTTTTTTCTCCGCACTAATGGAGATTGTGAGCGTCATTACAGAACGGCCAGAGTCACAGTCAGTGCGTGTAAAATGCCCCAGAGTGTACGTGCACTGAGTGTATAGGAAATGTGGCTGCCATTACCACAACACTGTTCTTAAGGGTCTGGTTGTCTGTGGCCCTGTTTCTGTCTCTTCCCCTCATAACATGGAATTGCATGACGTCATCGGGTGCCTTCTTCCTCTCTTAGGTCTCTGGGCCTTTGCTCATGCTTCCCTTTTGCTGAGTCTTCCTCACTTTTAGCATTCTCTATTAACACAAGCTTAATATCCTGCAGTTCTGGAAGGCATAAATCCAGTGTGGGTCTCATAGATTATAATCCCAGTGAGCAAGGCTACCTCTCTTTCTGGAGCATAAGGGAGGAACTGTTTCCTAGCTTTGTCCAGTTCCTAGAGGAATACAGGAATACCCTGTATCCCTTGGCTCATAGCTCCCTCCTCCATCTTCAAGGTCAGAGACACTAGTTTGAACCCTTACATTGTGTTGTCCTTGTGAGCATTCTTTAGTTATATTTACAGAGTCAGGGGGAGAGGTTCTGTTTTGTTCAGGACTCCACTGAGAGCAGTCCCCTGGTTTATCCACGGCACTCTCTCCTCCTCCCTCCTCTGGAGTTCTGATTATTTTACTTTATGTGGATGCTGGTTTGTCTGCATGTATGTATGGAGGCCATGTGTTTGCTGCCCTCAGAGGTCAGAGAGGGTGACATATGCCCGAAACTGGGGTGACCGACGTTTGTGAGCCACCATTGGGTCCTTTGGAGGAGGAGCAAGTGCTCTAAAATGCTGAGCTGTTACTCTAACCCCAGAGGTCGTGACTCTTGAGCACATCCGGAATGTACTTACCGTACTCACAGGTTACAGGGATTGGAGCGCACACATCTTTGGGAGAGAGGGTGTTATTCTGCGTCCTTCACTTGTTTTTATTCCTTCAAGGCTCATCTCAAATATTTCTTTTCTTGAATATTTTATGGCTCCTCAGAAAGGGTAAAGGGCCATTTTTTAAAACTTCTTTATGTTTTAAAAAATAACTCCTCTTTCTGTTGGCTTTGTCACACTGTTTAGTAGTCATTGGCTAATGGTGACTCCACAGAGGCCTCATGTAGTTGTAGTTTTTCTGGTCCTGCCTGGCCCATGGTCAGGAAAAATCTCTCTTACCCTCCAGTCCCACAGCTGCTTAGACCCAACCAAGTAAACACACAGAGACTTATATTGCTTAAAAACTGTATGGCTGTGGTAGGCTTCTTGCTATCTAGTTCTTCTATCTTAAATTAACCCATTTTTATTCATCTATAAATTGCTACATGGCTTGTGGCTTACTGGTATCTTTACATGATGCTTGTCATGGCGGCGGCTGGCAGTGTCAGCCTTGCACTTCCTAGCATTTTCTTCTCTGCTTGTCCCACCTATACTTCCTGCCTGGCTACTGGCCAATCAGCATTTTATTTATACAGAGCAATATCCACAACAGCCTCAAGCTGAGATTGAGCTTCTTTCATTAAGAAAACCAAAAAAAGAAAAAAAAATCCTGTTGTTTGGTATGAGCCCCACTCTCCATATTAAAAAAATGAAACTCCACTCAGACAATCCAAGATTTCTGTCCCAAGAAAATATTATGTAAGGATTGGGACATGGCTTGGTAATAGAGCACTTGGCCTTGCCTGTGCAAGTCTCTGAGTTTAATCCCTAATGTCTCTCTGTCTCTGTCTCTCTCTCTTTCTCACACACACAGAGATTGAAATAAAATACTTAAAGTCCATAACCTGCTTTACTATCCAGTGACAGCAGCACACATTGCATCCAAGCTCCCACATGTTCCTCCCCATTGTTTTCATCTTTACCTCAGTAAAGACAAAAGTGAGTCCCTGGTTAGCGATTGAGAAAGTAGAAACTCACAACAACGAGGGCCTTGTTCACAGTCATTCACACAGTTGTCACTGGCAAAGCAAATGGAGGCCCTTACCTGACGCTTCGAAATTATGAGACGTGTCAAGTCTATTTAGGCAGAAAAAAACAGTATTCTGAAGATATTTAACCAGGGACATAGTGTCAACATGAAAACCTTTGTGCTTCAAATGGCATTCATGTGGAGCAAGTGTATATGCTGTTCACTTAGTGTGTGAATTATGAACACTTGTGCAGGGAGGAAGTTCAAATGCGATGGAGTGTCCGCAGCACAAGACTGTGTGACAGGATATCAAGATGCAAGGTGTGGGCTTGGATCATGATGAATGTGTGATTCTAAGTACTGAAAACAGCCTTTTCAGAACCAGCCAGAATGCACGGGTTTGAAGTAGATGAACATGCATACATCTGTATATCATTATCTGGACATTTTGATAAGGTTTTGTTTGGAACCTGCCCCTTTCTGTGACCATTCAGAATATCTGTTCTCTTAAGCAGGTCATGAACCAGCCTCATCATGACACCTGTTCTCATTCATCTGCTGATCATTTTATTCTCATAGACAAAGCAAGAGGAAAATCTTCAGTCACTGTCTACGACATAACACTCCAAGAGAGTGGTCCTCAAGCAGATGAGGTTTCACATGCATGGTCTAGCAGCCACCTTTCCCTGACACATAAACTCAATGTTCACCTGGGTATGTGCTACAAAAAGTCATAACTGGGCCCCAGACAGTCTAAAGAATTGTGTTGTGACATATACAAGAGACTCATTAAAAGGATAGTATTTGTAAGGCATGGAGTTCAAAGGCATTGCTAAGTGAGGGTGTGGTGTGATATAGGAAAGAGAAGCACCAGAATCATCCCCATGTTGCTCCCAGGGCTGACCACCCCAAGATGAATCCTAAAATAAAGGGCAATGCAGTGGGAAGCCCTCACTTGTGACCCCCTGCCCCTCCCTCTCTGCAAGAGCCTGTTCAGCATGCTAGGATATCTCTTTCATATCCTTATAAATGAGTTTTTGTTTGTTTTTGATCCACTGTTCCATGTAGCCTAGGCTGGCCTCCAACTAGATCTGCAGCTCAGGATGACCTTGAACTTCTGATCTTCCTTCCTTTTTATCCTGAGTGCTGGGATTACAAGCATGCATCACCTTGCCAGTTTATGTCATGTTAGGGATTGAACCTATGGCTTCATGTGTATTAGGTAAACACTCTACCAACCAAGCAACATCCCCAGCCCCCTTAAAGAAACTTCTCAAGTGCTGCTTCCCCTGTGAAGCCTCCCTGGCATGCTCAGTGGTATGCTATTGTATTCTCTTAGTCCTGAGTTCATCTCACTGCCTTAACTCTTTTGAATCTGTCTTCACCACTGGACAGAGTGTTTAGCAAAGGCAAAGATGTCTTTTCCATCCTTTATCCCCTGGTTTTAGCAATACAGCATAACAAAGAGCATTTAACATGTGCTTGCTGAATTCAAGTACTTTCTCGTCTAACATCATCCTGCTCAAGGTCTGCCCAGCATCCTGCTTGCTGTTAATGAGTGTCTGTGTAAATATCCGTACTCTCTCATTCATCCCCTACTACATCATGAGATTTCAGGACCTGAAAGTCATAATTAATGAGGCCGACAGACACAGACAGCATTAACTATGAAGACGGAGATAATTCACCCCTTTCCACCCCACCAAGACGAACCTACTCCTGTGATGCATTTAGGTCCTAGCTAGTTTTTACCAGTGTGCTTTATGTTTTATGATTCAATTATCTTTGTAATAAAAATGTATGCAATTACACAGTAACTTCTGCATCACTAAGTCAGGATTGGGCTGGATTCCAGGGGTTTATTCCTGGTTATTTTTTTTCATATTCATAACCACTCTCCTGAGGAAACATTTTCCTAAATGTGTGCTTCCAACACCTTTCTACAAAAAATATGTTGAAGTCTCCCCTTTTTTTTCCATGGCTAGTGCTTTTAGGGACTCCAATTCAATGGTATTGAAGAGCTAATGAAATGATGTCTACTTAAACAGATGTAGTACTGGGCTGAAAAGTGAGACAGAGGCACAACTGATCTGGTTTGCTTCTTTTTCTTTCTAAATGTTTTTCACCCGTGTATTTGTATCATGTATGGTACTAGGCAATGGCACTTCCCTACAAGTACATATTGTATGTTGAGTCTATCCACCCATTCCCTAGCCTTCATTTTCTCTGCCCCCTACCCAATCCCCTGGTTCCATACACAGTTCACTACCACACTCATGTCATTTAAACATAGATAATTTTATATATTCAGATACAAATCTAGGAACCAGAAATGAGGGAAAACATACAAGATTTGTCATCTTAGTTTGCTTTCTGTGACTGATAAACACCATGACCCAAAGTAACTTGGGAAGCAAAGACTTTTTTTGGCTTAGACACCCTGATCACAGTCCCTCGTGAAGGGAAATTGTGGCAGGAACTCAAGGCAGGAACATGAAGGCAGGAACTGAAGCAGAGGCCATGGAGAAATGCTGCTGACTAGATTGCTCCTCATGGCTTGTACAGCCTGGTTTCTTATACAACCCAGGACAACCTGGCTCAGGGGTGGCAGCAACCACAGTGGGCAAAGCCTTCCTGTGTTGATCACTAATAAAGAAGATGTCCACAGACTTGCCTACAGGCCAGTTTGATGGAGGCATTTTCTCAATGGTTGTTTTCACTTCACAGCTGACTCTAGCTTGTTTCAAGTTGACAAAAAAAACAAAAAACAAACAAACAAACTTAAGCAGCTCATTTATCTTTCTAAGATCAATTTAACCCACTTAATGTGATTATTTTCAGTCACATCCATTTTCCTGCAATGAATAGATTTTTATGGATGGAATTTTTTCATTTTTTTATTTATTCATTCCTCTGTTGAGGATGCATAGGTTAGTTCTATAACTTAGCTGTTTTGTGTAGTGCTGTAATAAGAATGGATGTGACACTGTTGGTTACAGCCAATATGTGTGTGCCACTATTACTCATTTGGGGCTATATTGCCGTATCAGGTATTGTTGAGTTGTCTGATACAAAGTAGTTCTCCCCCAAATCATGTACACACAAGCCACACTAAGCAGATTCAGCTGGTTGTGTGTGTGTGTGTGTGTGTGTGTGTATACAGTGTGTGTGTGTGTGTGTGTGTGTGTGTGTGTGTGTGTGTGAATAACGATCAAAGTAAATCTATTTGAGGTTTACTTTGTGGGAGGAGTTAGAGAAAGGAAAGGGAAGAGGGGAGTGATGTAATTATATTTTAATTAAAACCATTTAATACAAAAGAGTGAATGTGTAAATATTTCTGATATGTTGACTTGGAGTCCTTTGGGTGAGTACCCAGTAGTGGTATGGCCTGGTCATACGGTAAATCTAATTTTAGATTTTTGAGAAACCTCCATGTTGATGCTCATAGTGGCTGGACTAGTTTATCCCTCTGCCAGCAGTGTATGAGCATTTCCTTTTGTGCACATCCTCACCAGTACTTATTATTCTTTGTTTTCCTGATGACTGCCATTCTGGCTGGGTTCAGGTCTGCTTCTTGACTTGGTTCAAGTGCCATCTCTTCTGGAAGCATTCTTCCCACTCCCACTCTTTGGATAGAGTGGAGGCTTTATTGTTTCCATTAGTGTCAAGGACTTGATTTTTCTCATGACTGTGGGATTCATAGGTTCTGGATTCCTCGTGTCAAGAGAGCCGGCATACTTAAGGTAGTGAGTGAGTAATGTCTCTACCAGACACCACTGACGTACAAGTCTTCCTGTATCAGTCCCCTTTCTTTGGGGAGAAGCTACAGAGAACGATGACATCTCTATTTTCATGACATTTTAAACCCAAGTTGTTTTTTGCTTTGTTTGTTTGTTTGTTTTGTTTTGTTGTGGTTTTTTTGGGGGGGATGATTTTTTCAAGACAGGGTTTCTCTTTGTAGCTCTGGCTGTCCTGGAACTAACTCTGTAGACCAGACTAGCCTAGAACATAAAGATCCACCTGCCTCTGCCTCCCATGTGCTGAGATCAAAGGTGTGCATCACCACTGCCCAGCCTTAACCTAAGTGTTTAACAGATAATAATTTTCATGATAATCTTCATAGTGTTTCGTTTCATCATTTTTCAAAATTATCAAGGTTATACTTCTATCTCATTTTGTAAACAGTTGAAAATAAAGTCTTTGTCACCTCCCAATTTCATGTCCCTTTCCAAATTAGCCACTGATGCTCACTCTTCCAAGAAGTACTGCCTTGTCTGTTTGCATGTCTGTAACATTTTTTTCTTCAATATAGAATATTAGTGGGACAAATCTTTAGGTCACTGTTTGTATTTATGTCCCATGCCTTTTAGAAGCTGCATCAATTTATAGCACACACACAGATATATACACACATATGTGCCACCATTTGTTAGACCATTTGTCACCCCAAGTGATGTGTGTTTAGGTGGTTTTCCCCTGTTTAGTACTGGTAGAAATATTCAAGAAAAATCCTGCCTGTGAGTAGAATTGCTAGGTCAAACACTTCACATTTTAGAAAATCTCAACAAACCATTTTGGGAAGAAAGTGCAATCAATTGAATCCATACCCCCAGTGTATGAGAGTAGTCTCTTTCTACTCCCAGCCATCATATGATATTACTATTCCACTTGTAAGTTGCATAGCTCAAAGTGTCACATTGTATCTCTCTTTGCTCACTATTTTTGTGAGAAAGTCATGTTTGTATTTTATAGTTTATAAAACTATGTGCTTTCTTGCATCAACTACCCACTATTTGACTAGTCCACTTTTTATTTATTGAATTATAGGAGTTCTTTACATATTATTCATAATCATCATTTGAATTCTACACAACAAATGTTTTTGTTAGTATGCTTTATATTTAAATCTTATTTTGTTTAGATTTTTTCAAATAATATTTCTTAAATATTAAGTCATGTATTATTTTGTTTTTCTTTTCATTTTTATATGTGTATAATTTAAGGATTGCCTTTCTCAAGAATACATTTTCTTATAATATTTTATAATACATCTTTTTATATTTTGGATTTTAATTTATCTAAATTTATTTTTAAATGTACCAGAGTTCTGTATTTAATGAATAGATAGTTGCGTTGGATGTCTTTCTATACACTGTGAATATGTGTTGCTCTCATTGGTTGATAAATAAAGCTGTTTGGCCAATAGCAAGGCAGAATAAGGTTAGGTGGTACATTCAAACTGAAGATGGATATGAAGAAGGGTGGAGTCAGGGAGATGTCAGACTGTCACCAAAGGAGCAACAAGATGCCAGGAGACTGGTAATGCCACGGCCATATGGCAACATATAGATTAATAGAAATGGGTTGAATTAAGTTATAAGAGCTAGTTAATAATGAGGCTGAGTCATAGGCCATACAATTTAAAATGAATATAAGCCACTGAGTGGTCATTTTATAAGTGTCTGCAAGAGCTCCAGTGGGGGAGATTCATCCTGACCGTGGGGCTAGGCAGGACTGAGAAACTTTCCCCTACAGATGGTAGCTTGTTTAAAACATGCCCTGGGAAGGAGAAATAGATGAGATCTCCTAGGTAAACTGGGGGTGGGTGGGGGGAAGGTAGAGAGGAGGGGATGGAGGATGGGAATATGAGGGACTGGGATGGTCGAGTTGTGGGGAATTGAAAGGTAGAGCAATGAAAGAGATCTCTTGACAGAGAGGGTCATTATGGGATTAGGCAAAAACCCTGGTGCTCAGGAAACTACCAGGAATCCACAAGGATGACCCCAGCTAAGACTCCTGGCCAATAGTAGAGAGGGTGCCTGAAGTGGCCTTCTCCTGTAATCAGATTGGTGACTACCTTAATTGTCATCATAGATCCTTCATCCAGAAACAGATGGAAGCAGATGCAGAGATCCACAGCCAAGTCAAGCTCCAGGAGTCCAGTTGAAGAGAGGGAGGAGGGATTATACAAGCAAGAGGGGTCCAGATCATGATAGGGAAACCCACAGAGACAGCTGACCTGAGCTTATGGGAGTTTACAGACTCTAGATTTTAAACAGCTAAGGAGCCTGCATGGGACTAACCTAGGGCTTCTGCATTTGGGTGACAGTTGTGTAGCTTAGTCTGTTAGTGGGGACCCTAGCAGTGGGACCAGGATCTGACCCTGGTGCACGAGCTGGCTTTTTGCAACCTATTCCCTATGGTGGGATGTTTCACTCAGCCTTGATGCAAGGAGGAGGAACTTGGTCCTTCCTCAATTTGGTATGTCATGCTTTTTTGACTCCCATGGGAGGCCTTACCCTTTCTGAGGAGTAGATAGGGGTGGGGTAGAAAGGAGGTAGGGGAAGGGAACAGGAGGAGAGGAGGGAGGGAAAAGTGTAGCTGGTATTTAAAATAAATAAAAAATTTGATAATAAATGCTCCTTTTCCTCTATACTAAATTCATACCAACTTACAGATGATCATACCTGTAGTGTCTATTCTCTTCTACTGAGCTATCTACACTTTTTTTCTTTCCTGGAATTCCCTCTGTAGACCAGGCTGGCCTTGAACTCAGAAATTCACCTGCCTCTGCCTCCCGAGTGCTGGGATTAAAGGCGTGTGCCACCACTGCCTGGTTGCTATCCACACTTTCTTGTATCAATATAAAATACTATTTTAGTTGCTACAGCAATGATATATTGCAAAATACTCTGAATTATTATGTATTTAAAACGTACTCTGCATGCACATGCATTCACTCAAATTTGAAGGTACTGAGAAAGGGCTATGAGATTTTTAGCATCAGAGGGGTTTTTTTTGTAATTTGGGAAAACAGAAAATCCACTGATGAGGAGATATTGTTGAGCTCTAATGTGAGGTAGGATTTCTCCTTGGGTTGACAAATCAAGGGGCATTCCAAGGAAACATAACTGCTTTGGTAACATGACAGAAGTAAGGCAGTGCTGGCTTTGACCTTGTCCACTGCCTTGCTTGGCCTTGATGGGAACATAAGGAATGTTTGGAAAGGAGCCTTTTGGGTATGAAGTTGGGAGCATCATGCTTGGGTGAAGATCATGGGAGGCCCGGAAATGATGAACCATCTCTGTAGAGGAGTCAGTAAGGACTTCTGGGAAGTTGATCATTGATGTGTTTTTAGCTGCACACTCAGCTCTCTGTATCTGACTGCTCTAGATTCATAAATTCAAATTGATAAAGGTTGAAAATATTCAGAGAAATAGTAATCTATTCTGGACTAGTACAAACATTATTTTGTTATTATTGTCTAAACAATACAGTAGAGCAAGTACTTAGAATTTACACCGTATTTACAATGTATTTATAACATAAGTGATCTGAAGATTAATTAAAGCTTGTGAGAAGTGGATAAGGAGATAGCTCAGTCAATATAGTGTCTGATCAAGTACGAAGAACTCAGTTTGATCTCTAGTAGCCTTGTGAAAAAGTCCAGCATTAAAGCAGATACCTGTAGCCCCAGCACCGGAGGATCCCTGGGGCACATTGGCCAGCCAGTCTAGCTGAATCAGTAAATTTCCAGTCAGTGAGAGACCTTGTCTCAAAATATAAGATGGAAAGTGATAGGGAAAGACATGTGGTATCACGTTCTGAGCTGCACACATGTGCACACAGTATATGAAAGCACATGTAGACCGCGTGTAAACATCATGGCATTTTATACAAGGAACTTGAGCTTCTGCAAATCTTGGTATCTGAGTGGTTCCCTGGAGCCGGTCCTCTTAGGATTCTGATGAATGATTATATTATGGAAACGTGATGTGGACAGTGAACTTAAGAAAGCAAAAACAGGAAAACAGAAGTAGAAAACAATCCAGTCACCATGGCAAGTTTTAGGTAGGAGATAAACCTGTCAAAAAATAAGTAAATCAATAAATTAAAAAACAAAACAAAACAAAAACTAAATCATGGTCATGGTCAGCATTTTTATTTCTTCCCAATTTACCATATTAAAAGGAACTGACTGTAGTTTACAGAGCCAAAAGTCTGCATTTAGACAACAAATAGAACAGAAAAGCTGCCTCACTTCCTTCTCCCAGGAGCCCTCTATGCACTCAACATTTTAAAATGTGTTCCACGGGGCTAGGGTAAGTATCCTTGTAGTGATGAATCTGAACAGGCCTTCCATCACAAGCAGGATTTCTCAACTCAACATGATTACACTTCTGGGCCAGAAAGTATCTTGTGCCTGGATGCTCAGAAGGATCCCTGGTACCCATTGTCTAGATACTGTTAGCATCCCTCATCCAGTTGTGACAACTAAAAACATCTCTAGGCATTGCTAAAGTTCCCGAGAGCATCCCACCAAGTTTTGTGAGCATTTGTGCCAACTTCTCTGCCTTGGTGGATTAGTAGCAAGCCACTAGCAGAACTGATACAATGGAAAAACACTTGGAGCTGAGCACTAAGCCATAGTACCCTCTAGTATGGAAAGGTCCTTGAATAAATTGCATATAAACTCGTCAAACGCTGGTCTCTTTGCTAAGAAAACTAACAGAAGTAATAGCTACTTCCCAGGATTGTTTTGAAGAGCAAATGAGACCAAGAGAGATAAGGATGATGTTAGGACTGTGGTTGCTCAGTAAATGTGTGTTGACCCTTATACATTTTTCCTTGGTACCAGGAGAGACATTCATCTTGGCTCTAAAAGGCCTTAGAATTCCCTGTCTCTGGCACAGCCTAAAACCTAAGCTTCAAGGCTTTACTTCTTTTCCAGGCAAAGTGCTGACCTGGGTGCTGACCTGAAAACCAGTGACTCAGAATGTGAGTCCATCACTCATCAACAGCTCGGCTTGTAAAACCCCTGGAATGATATTGTTCCTAGGAGTGCTATGGCCATGCAAAATAAGCCCTTCCTTCCCCTGTTGGATGGGCTACAGCCATCCCACAAACAGCAGAGTCTCTAAAACATAAAGTGTGAGTGGGAAGATTGGGAAACAGCAAGCCCACACAACTTTTTGGATGTGCATTTTCCTCCTGTTATTTTCTCCTTTCTTACTCTTCCTCTTCTTTCCTGAGAGTTGATTGATTCTTTTCCATCTTTCCCGCATCCTACCACTGTCTGTGGAAACACATTCAGTTCTCTTTTCAACTCTTCTCCAAGTCATTGTCTCCTCTGCTTCTCGGAATCTTTATCTTAACTTCTTGTTACACGTCCAGTAGTTACATACTTAAAAAAATTGTGCACTCTGTAATCTTAAAGCCTAAGACACAAGCATTGGATCTCTCTTCCTGTTTTAAACATATACGAAGTTATAAATGCCCCGGCATCTAAGGGAAAAGATCTCCAGCACCCACTCTGGCACATTCCCATCACTGCTTATCTTTGTCACTGCTCTGAAAGAAAATCCATTACAACCGCTCTAAGTGTTTCTTACATTTTAGAGATTTATTTACCCTTGTTTTATGCATCTGAGTGATTGCCTGCATGTATGGAGTACACCATGTGAGTTTCTGGTTATTACAAGGGACAGAAGACATACCCAATCCCCTGGAACTGAAGTTACAGACAGTTGTGGGTTGTCATGTGGGTTCAGGGAACCGAACCTGTATCCTCTGAAAGGTCAGTAAGCACTTGAAACTCATGAGCCATCTCTCCTGCCCCTCTCTGGGTGTTTTTAACAGATGATTTAGGAAGAGCTGGCAAAATAATATACAGATGTGTGGATAATACTACGGACTTGCATAGCATATTTGTTTCAGTAATTATTGGAGAGCTTAGTCATTCTTTTATTTTAAGAGATTTTCTATTCATTTTACATACCAACCACAAATTCCCTTTTCCTCCCTCCTCCCAACCCCCAGACTCCCTCCCCCCAACCCACCCTCCCATTCCCACCTCCTCCAAGGCAAGGTCTCCCATGGGGAGTCAGCAGAACCTGGTACATTCAGTTGAGGCAGGTCCAAGCCCCTCCTCCCTGCACCAAGGCTGTGCAAAGTGTCTCACCATAGGCACTGGGTTGGCAAAAGCCGGCTCATGCACTAGGGACAGGTCCCGATCCCACTGCTTGGGGGCTTCCTTAAACAGTTCAAGCTCAACAACTGTCTTGCTTATCCAGAGGGCCTAGTCCAGTACCATTGGGGCTCCTCAGCTATCGGTCCACAGTTCATGGAGCTTAGTCATTCTTAAAAAGAATGGAAATGGAATCATTGACACCCGTGATAGCTGGACTCCTGCTAAAAGACAGACAGTTACTAGCCCTCCCCCTCCATCAGAATAATCCTTCCTTTCCACTTCCTGGTTCCCTTTGCTTCCTCAGCATCCAGCATCCTAAGAAGAATCTTTCTCTCCTTGACGATAATCCTGCAGTTACCGGTGAGGGTGGTGCCTGAAAGGGAGGCTTGATAATTATCTTGGACAGGAGCCCAGGAAAACTGCCTTTTGCACACAGTAGGCATTCCTTATAGGATTTAATGGAGGCCTCGGTTGCCCCACAGCCCAGAGCTGTGGGTGGAATTTGTATCTTGAAACAACTCCCTGAGATTTCATCTTTAGTGCCTTGTATGACATGTATGCACACACCAAATAAACTCAACACATAGGGACTTCAAAGAAGAACTGTGTTTGCTGCCTTAACACAGTGTTCAAACAAGGCTGCTAAAGAAGCCACAGCAATGATTTAGGAATGTCTGCCCTGGAAAATGCCCACAAGTTCCTTGGGAAATTTTACTGCTCTCTGTGAAGCCAAGATTTGGGAGTTTCCATGGAGACATGTCTAAGTCATCTGGGAGAAGAAGCATTACAGATGACAGGCACATATAGAGGAGGCCCTGATTAACTGTGGGAACTCAGGCTAGACCTCGGCAAGGCTGCCCCATTATCCAGTAGACATCAACTGGCTTCCTTCTCTCTGATGCCCAGCACCGTGTGGGCATCTTGCTCACTTCTCTGCACCGGTGCTTTTCAAATCTCTCGTCGTTGGTTGAGGACAAAGACAAAACTCTATCAGTAGTTATTGAGTCCAGATGAGAATCTATAAAAGAGCCCACCCTTGTTCTGTTTGTGCCAAGTGAACTTTATTGGAATGGGGAGGTATATTGGTTTGCGTGTTATCTCTGGCTGATTTGGTTCTCCAAGGGCAGAGCTGAGTAGTTACCACAGGCATCATGATGCTGGCAAAACCCAAACAATGTGCTGCCTGGTCCTTTCCAGAAAAGCCTTGACAACTCCACACAAGGACTCACAGTGGGTCTAAAGGCAACCAAATCATGCCTTGAGAAAGCTAACTGGAACCAGGAAAGCTGGAGTATCATTGGCATGAGATAGTCCATATTGTCTTCTCTCACAGGCCCTTCTCTCATTTCGGTTCCTTTCTTTTGCATTTTTCCTCACCTCTTGACCTGATTCCCTCCTTTATTTCTTTCCTTTCTGTACCAGAATGACTTCTAGCCACCAAATATTATTTTTAAAGAATCATTTATATCATACTATTTAATGTCATTATAATATAATATAATACTATTTTAAGTAATTATTTGAGAATACCATACATGCATATAATGGATTCTGATCCCAAGACCAAATGGGAAGGCGAAATAGACACATCGACATGGTCTAACTCTGGAAATATTTGTAAGCGACGTCCAAGGACAAGAAGGAAGAGAAACACTACATCGCTGTGAATAGCAGCAGCCGGGCTTACTTTTCACTGCTCTCTTTCTGCCCTCTTACACAATCGTAATGAATCCATCCTATCTGCCAAGCGTCTGTGATTTAAGCAGCCTGGCTTCAGCGCTTCTGTCATTACATAGACATTGTCTGTAATAGGGCCTCCCACACTGCTGCATGTTGGACACACTCATAAATCCTACCTGTGATTCATCGCCATCGAATTTGTGAAACTGCTCTAGAGGAGAGTCACTGAGTATATGGAAAATATTATTGCCATTTTTTTTCTGTAATCTTGTAAAAACAAAAAGTCAGGCCACCCCTAAAGTCTAATTTGTGATCTTAATTCTGCCTACCAGGTTTATTCGTGAAGACTGATTTGACTTCTTCAGCTTTTTTTTTTTTTTTTGAAAGAAGCTTATTTGTGATTGAGAGTCCCACCTTCTGAAGTGGCATACACCGTCAGCACGATGGAAGGAGACAAAGGCATTGTACCTCTAAAAATGGACGCTTCAGCTTTGCTGTCCCTCAGCCAACTTACTTTGGCTCCCAGTGCCTCAGTTTCCTTCTCTGCAGCATGGGCTTACTAATAATGCACTACGTCAAGATTGAAGAGAGTGGCTTTTAATGTAAGCAACTACATGGGTCTGGTGGAGCACAGAGGCTTGGAAATGGCCTTTTGTGAACGAGACGAAGGCAGTGAGAGTCCTTGTTATGGGAGGAAATGCAAGGTGCGTCCATGGAGAAGTCCAGGAGGAAGCTCTGCTTCCTGTCTCTGACTCAGCCAGAAGCAGGAAGAATCTGCCACACTCACACGCTCTGCTAGATGCACACCGTCATCCATTTGAAAGCACGGAAGGATGAGTCAGGGGACCTGGGACCTGCTCTGCTGTGAATTTGCTCTGTGATTCTTGCCTAAGTCATGGCTGACTTCTGGCCACTGTCTATACATTTATAACACTGTCTATACATCTGTAACATGAAAGCTGGCTTTAGATAAGAATTTCTCTGGGTTTTATAGTATTTGATGCAAAGATGGTATGGGATTGAAGCACAGGGAAAGTATGTCTATTGATCAAAGAAACCAGTGATTATTTTTATTTAAAAAATTGATATACAGGGTTACATAAGGCCATTTTTGCTCAAGTACATGAGGCACTTTGAACATACCCTTCCACAATCAGTTACCCTCCCTTTTCTCTGCTTCCCATCTCACATCAGTCCCCCAGACACTTTCACTTCTATGTCCTTGTTGTATGTGCACACATGCTTTTATGTGTCTACAAAGTCTAGAACCCGCAAATGACAGAAAACATACACTCTCTTTCTCTCAGGCTGAGTTTCCCTAATGATTACCTCCACTTTTGTCCATTTCCATGTATGTAATGGAAATGTAACTACATTCTTCTTTATGGCTGAAGAAGACTGGATTGTGTATATACACACTGAGGTTTCTCTACTTGCCCTTCTGTTAGCAGACATCTAGGTGGGCTCTGCTAACTTAAGTATTGTGAGTCATACTGCATAAGTATGGGTGGTACAGCCAATGACACTTTTTTAATATCGTCTTGAAAAATAAAACCATATAACTGTACTATTTTCTGGACCATCACGCACCTCCTTATACTCAGTTTTCAAACAATCCCAGGATTTGGAAAAGACAAGTGTGCCATAAGAAAGTAGACTTGGGATCACATAGCTTAGAACTGAATGTACCTGGACCCTAACCCAGGCCTAGCTGACACTAACTTTTGCAAACTTTCTCCTTTCAGGGAGAATCCATTTCAACACTTTGGCTGGTTACCTTGAAGACTTCAGCTGCCTGTGATTCCCATTCATCGCTCGTGTGGTTTCTGTCTGATTGCAGGTCTTCCTGCTCTGCTCTAGAACTTTCCAGCATGAGGAATTCATTTGCCCAGAGCTGTCTTTGTAGTGTTCACTCTAGACGTTATTGAAGGGAAGTCCTCGATCAACCAACAGAGGGCAGGCGCTCTGAGCTCTGAGTTTCCTGAGGAGCCCTGGGTGGTGGCCAGAGCCTCCTGTTTGATGGTCTCTGGAGGAAGTTGCATAGTGGCTAGATTCACCACACACAGGTTTTCTACACAGCAGAGTGATCCCTCTAGTAGGAAGGAGAGACCCTTAATGGCATTGCTACCAGTCAGCTCAGGACAAGTCACATCCTTGGGGTCTCAGTGTTCCCATGGGCAACTATAAAACAAATGTCTGATGAATGTGTCCTTCACCTTAATCCACAGACCTGAAGACTTACTTCCTCTCTGGAACCTTCCCTATTTCTCTCAACAGAATGATGGCTCCTCCTCCGTGTCCTCAAGACACAGCCTTTGTCTCCTGCATCATGGGCTTGTCACAAGGCAATTCTGATTATATGTTTTTATCCATTTCTCCCAGTGTGAACTTCATCAAGTCAACAACTGTATGAACACACACACACACACACACACACACACACACACACACACACACACGTACGCATTGGAGTGTGTATTTTTAGATCTATTCAAGTCTCCTTGAGATTTCAGGCCCAGAGATTGCCATATTTGAAGCTGGTAATGTCGTAATATCTCAAAGATCCCACTACTTCTCACAATCTTGACACTTCTCTTCTTGGTTACTATTACTCACTTTCCCATAGCCACACTGACTTTTTTGCTATTCTGACACTCACAGAGTACACACCTAGGGGGATACTGTCCCTCTCTCTGGGATGTTCTTCTCCTAGAAACACCTAGGTTAATAGCATCCCTTTCTTTTTTGGTTTCTTTTGTTACTTTAGTTTTATTCAGTCTTTGCTGGAATTCCATCATCTCAATAAAGCTAAATTTGCCCTGTTTTAAATTCTACTGGCTCCTTCCTAGGTACTCTGGAACTCCCAACTGGGGCACTGTCAAATTTTAGCTTGCAGCTTAGTATTGGGACTTTCATTTAGGATCTGCTTCCCACTTCTAGAATGCAATTTTCATGACAAAATAGGTCTTTGGTTCACTAGTTCAATTGTTACTGTCTCATTCCTATAACAAGAGACCAACAAGTAACTTAAGAAAGGCTTTATTTTGGCTCAGAATCTGAGGGGATACAGTCCATCATGGAGGTAAGGCATGGGACAGGAAGTGAACTAACTGATTTTATCATGTCTACGGTCTTGAAACAGAAAGATGGAGGCTCAGGCTCACTAGGCTTTCCTGCACCTTTCTCTCTTTCCTTCAACCCAGATCCCCAGCCCATGGGATCTGGAAATCTGGGATCTGCACATATCCTCATAGATACACCCAGAAGTAAGTTTCTCAGGTGATTCAAAATCTAGTAAAAGTACATCTAATCATCATAATAAATTTGTGCCATCAATATGGCCCAACAGACAAAAAGTGCTTGTAGAAAAAGCCCAATAACCTGAGTTTGGTCCCCAGAAAGCTGTCACCATAGCACTTAACCTGCCCTTACATCTATCCATCACAGACACAAATATAATAATAAATAAACTAATAGTAACAGGTCAAGTTGACAATGAATGCTAGCTGTCATAAATGGCATCTTGTGTTCCCAAGAGAGTATCAGGCATGTACCAAAAGCTCACACACTGGTTGGGTTGCTTTAGGTCTAGTGACTACTTTTCAATGAGGGATTAAGCCCTCCAAAAGAGTCAGGCTGAAAGCTATTCTGTTGCTAAATATTTCAGCTACACCTTCTGGTGTTCTTTGTGTAGACAGACCTCTAAGGAGGCTGGGTCCTGACAGCATTTGTCCCAGGAAAGTGATGACCCCTTGTACACAAAGATTTTGTGACCCATGTAAAAGCTTGTTTTTCTTTATCGAACATCTCCAAAACTGAATTTACACTGAGTGCATCCAGACCCTTGGAAGATGGGCTGAGCTGGCCTGCCTCGGAGATGTGAGGTTGGAGCAGGAGCCCTTTCTTTTGTCTTGTCCTCCTCATTTCCACTTCCTCTGCTTCTTCAAGTTCTTGAGTCATTAGCTGACCTAATCGGGATGAACACAAAGCTAACAATTGCTTCTTGGATTATTGTATAACCACGCTGAACACTGCCACGGCCCTCTGAGAATCGGCCCCTGACTCTGCTTGGGAGTGATTTCTCAGGGATTTTAACTCAGCCAGTCTTGGAGCAGAAATGTTTATCATTTTTCTTTTTATTGTTTCTGGCTCCTCCCCTGCCTTTGAAGTCTCTGAAATCTTTAAGTATTTGGCGGGTCTCTGCACACTGCAGGTCTTCTGCCTGGAAGAGGGCACCTGGCCAAGAGAAAGGAATCGGAGCCCCCCTCTTGGCTGGGCCCATAAAACAATCAGACTTCTCCACAAGCCTGTCATCTGAAACGTGAAGCCGTGCTAAAAGTACAGATAATGCAGCAGCGGGTTCCAATGAGGCTTTCAAGTGAATGGCGAGTAACTCCCTCTTCTCCAGAATGAGCAGCTGTCTCCAAGGGGTCACAAAGGAAAGGGCCTACAGCTGGGGGTTCTCCATGAAATGCCTTGTGCTCTCTGCTGGGCCATTCAATGATGCCCATTAGTAGTTTTCCTCTTTCGGTCTTGACAATCCCACAGCCTATGGCTTCCTCACAGAGAAGGCAGACTCCTGTCTCTGTTTATCTCCTCACAGGGAAGGCAGACCCTCATGTCCCTGTTTCTCCTCTCAGAGGGAAGGTGCACTCTCATGTAGCTGCTTTTCTAGTCACAAAGGAGGTGGACCCTCGTGTCCTTTTTACTCTCCTCATAGGGAAGAGAGACAGACCCTCATGTCCGTTTCTCCCTTGATAGGTGAGGTCGACCTTCGTGTCCCTGTTTTTCTCCCCACAGGGGAGGCAGATCCTTATATTCCTTTTTATCCTTCTTTCATAAAGCCTAAAGAGATTGTTTTCCCACTCCTCATTCCCTCCAGAACTTTTAGCTCTTTGAGTAATTTCCAAGAGAAGTGACATGCTCCTGCCTCCATGTCATGGGGAGTCCATGGATGCCCCCATCTCAAAGTCAAGAGTAAATATTTGCATTAAAGACAAGTTATATCCCAGCCTTGACTTTGAGTCCACATGAATGAGCTCTGTGCTTAAATTGGCTTTATGCACTCAAGGACAGTGGAAAATCAAGACACTGAAACACTGAGGTGACTGGGCCCACCCACCACCAGTGTGTCAGTTCTGTTTTTATAACACATCTTTTTTACTTTCTATCTGTTCGCTACCTTTTCCGCAAGTCCACAGAGCAGACTCAGCCTCACAGCAGTCCCATGGTGAAGTGCGTGCAGCTGACAGGGACAAGAGGAGGCATTGCCTGCCTCCTGAAGTCAGCCAGGTTCGGTGAGTGGTGGCAGGGCTCAACGTGGTGTCACGAAGCACCATTGTGAGGAGTGGATGGGCAGACAGGGTGACAAATGGTTGCCCTGTATGAACTCATGGTAAAAACCAAACCTACCTGTGATGTGTACCAAACCTCCAAGGACACTCAGCCCTGTGCAGGAAAAGCTGGCTTAGAAGCTGGGTGGATCAGGCAACTGATGAAACTCTGATGCTGATGAAAGCAGTAGTCACTTTCCTGCCTGCCTGGTGAGTGGAAGAATTCGGGACCTTTATCTGGTCCAACTTTAATTCCTGCCGCTCTGCAGAGGGGCTCAACATGGCAGTTAGAAGGACTATTCTGAAGAATGATAAATGTCCCAGGAGTTATTCCTTGTCAGTTCTCAGTGGAAATCAGAAACCAGGTCCCAAATCATGCTCCTCCCATCTCCATACAGATGTTTCTAGTCGTGACGAGTCTCCAGTCCCCAGAGACAACCTAATCTATAGGCCTACATCATATTCTTAGACTGTTTGGATTATCAGAATTGTGCAGCAGGAAGTTCTAAGTACCCATTGAATTGAAAGCCTTCTCTTGAAAAGACTGAGTTCCCATGATGCTTTTATAGTCAACCCCTCCTTATTTATAGATTTTGTATTTATGCATTTAACAATGGTGGATCAATAATCTTCTGGAAAAAATGCATCTGCACTAGACATGGGCAGTCCTCCTCCACCTTGGTCATTATTCCATTAACAGTACAGTGCATAACTGTGAATACCCCCTTCACACTGTAACAGACATTTCAAGGAACCTAGAGCTTATGTGGAGAGAATACTGATGGAGCATATTCAGATGCCACGACTTTTTATGTAAGAGACAGTATCTGTGGATTTTGTTATTTGCATGGAATCCTCCCACAGAAACTAAGAGTCCATTGGATTTCTCAAGACACCCCAGGTGGAAAAAAAATCTCTTCTACATATTTGAGAAGGTGGCGAGTTCTACTCACATCTGGTAGCCACAACTCAGACCAACTGCTACTTTAGGGGACTCTGGCAATTTTGCATTACCTCAACCCTAAATGATATTAGATTACTGACTGGAGCACCCTCTCCCTCATTCCTGGCACTGTAGGTCCACACATCCCCTCCACAACACTGGCAGAGCTGAGGATGAGCTTGCCATCCAGTCTGTAGCCCATGTCAGGGACCCCTGCCTTGCTCCTCCTGAAGGAAGAAAGAGGTACTTTATTCTCCAAGGGGGACTACAAAGTCCCCCTATTGGACTTGCTCGCTCCACACCATTTAGAGTAAGATCACAAGCGTGAAAACTGCATACACACACACACACACACACACACACACACACACACACATACAGAGACACACACAGGCACACACACACATACACACAGACAGACAATTTCCTAAGAAGCATTTAGGATAATTTGTTGACTTGGGTCACTTTCTTAAAAGCAGACTTGGAGGTGACAATTGAAGAGCAAGTGACGTATTAGGACACACCCCCAGGAGAACAGAAAGACAAAAGAATCTGGACAGGAAAGGGATAGAAGCCAAGCCAGGGTGTGACTTCAGGCAATATGCAGCTTCAGCCTGATCCCAAAGGGAGGCTTTGGAGAAGAAATCATATCCTAGAATTGATCTAGACTTGAGTATAGCGAGCCAAGGGCTCTGTTTTTCTGCTCTTGCCAGTCCCTGGGAGGAGGGGAAAAACCAACCAAACAAACAAAACCTCTTGGGTTCTAGAGTTATCTGAACAGTAGGGTAAAGCGTCCATAATAGCCCCATAATCCCATCTGTTAGAAACAGGATCTCCTGTAGCCAGAGAAGAGGTATATAAAAATACAATACAAATACAAATGGAGCTAGGAAAATCTGTATAGGGCATCAATGTGTCTATTCATTCCACCATGTCCCTCCCAAATAATGACTTCTATTAGCCTTAGAATTTGCGTCCTTCCACTCTGTGACTTGGTCTCTCTATGGTAAGAAACAACCCTACTATCTTTTAACAGTACTTAACTAACCCCTAGGGTGGGTGGGGTCAGAAAGGTGCTACCACATCTCAGGTTCTGCTGAGTAGGTGGGGCCACATGGCTATTTGCTGTAGACTCATATTTTGATGAGTATTATTCAAAATCTTTTAAATACATTTTACAGAAGTTGCTGCCAAGTCCTGTTTGGTGAGTCTCCTTGTGCATATGAACTTGGTCACGTCCCTTCTTTCGCTAGAGTTTTTCTATACAGCTCACCATTGAATTCAGTCAAATCACCTCCCCAAAGAAGACAGAGATTCCTATGAGCGAACATAGAGCCCAGCAGTGAGCTCTGCAGACCCTGGTCTACCTCTCAGAAGGCAGATTTGTGTACAGGCAACTCCTCTGTGAAGACAAATAGAAATTTGAATAAAACTGTTCCCACCTTACTTACAGTAAACAAACCAAAATGCAGCAAACCACTAAATCGGGTCTTTATCTTTATGAGTATGGTTTTATTTAATTTTCCATAATAACTTCTGGAGTCCTGGTTCTCCATCATTTGATGCCCAGGAACCCATTACATGATAAGGAAGTCCAATATAAGGCTGTTTTTCCTTCTCTCTCTCTCTCTCTCTCTCTCTCTCTCTCTCTCTCTCTCTCTCTCTCTCTCTCTCTCTGTCTCTCTTTTGCGCACGCGCGCGCACAAATAAAAGCATACGTTCCTTTCTTCTCCTCAACTCACAAACAAAACAAAAACAAGCAAACAAGCAAACAGAAGAGAGGGCTGGGTACATGCTCTAACCAGTAAAGAGCTGGCCTTGAAGCTCCAGGACCTGAACTTCGTTCCCAGGACTCATAAAAAACAAAGCAGGGCATGGTAGCACACACGTTCAGTCTCAGCCCTGGGGAAATGGGGACAGGCAGATGCCTGAGGCTTGATGTCCAGCCACTCTAGCTTTCTTAGAGAGCCTCCGGCCAAAAAGAGACCCTGTATAGAACAAAATGGGGGGCAATACCTGAGGAATGACATCTCAAGTTGTCCTCTGATCTCCACACGCATATGTGTGTATGTGTATATGTATGTAAGTATGTATGTATGTATGTATGTATGTATATATACATATACATATACATACACACACACACACACACACACACACACACACACACACACGTGATAAAACTCTAGAGAGCAAGACTCAAGCCACAGCCAGCCTATACACGTTGGCCTTGTATAACTAGTTCTAAGAGCCAATCCTGTTTCCCTAGTCACCTGTACTGATCTTAGGTGGGGCAGACCTTTAGTAAGAGTGGGTGCCCGGCTATTTCTGCCTTCTTTTCAGTGGACCTCATCCTATCCAATCTGTTCCTCTACACTACCATTCCAGGCTTCTTCACAATCTGTCTCCCTGTTTATCTGGCTGTACGCTGCTCCCACAGATGCACAGGCACACAGAACCACAAAGACTAAAAACATGTTTTTGTGTTTTCCCAGAAGACCGATTGCTTTCTCTATGTCATTTTATCCAACTCTGTATAAAGTCCCCTGGGAAGTACTATCATTTCCCCAAGACAACTGAGGTGCACAGTTAGTCAGCGTCCCTTCCAGATGACGCAGCCGTGAGAGCAATGCAATGCAGCACTGAGTTCACACTGAGTCGTAGCTAAGTCTCCTGACTCGACCCTAGTTTCTGTTTTCTAGAATACACTTTGGGTCTTCAACTCCCACGGAAATACCATAGGATGTAAAATAGTTTCGAGGGGCCCAAGAGATGGCTCAGTAGTTAAAAGCATTTGTTATTTTTGTAGAGGGCATGGGTTTGATTCCCAGCATCTACATGGTGGCTCACAATCACCTGTAACTCCAGTTTCCTCTGATGATACCAGGAACACAAATGATGCATATACATATATAGGCAAAATCCTCATATACATAAAACAAAACAAATAAATCTAAAGTTTTTAAAAATCAATTTAAACCTCTAAATTGATGATCCAACGATGGAGCCGGGGGGAGTCTTGATTTACATAACTCTTAAAAAAAATCAGCTCTGCAGTAGTGGCACACACTTTTAATCCCAGCACTCGGGAGGCAGAGGCAGGTGGATCTCTAAGTTCGAGGCCAGCCTGGTCTACAGAGGGAGTTGCAGGACAGCCAGAGCGACACAGAGAAACCCTGTCTCGAAAAACCAAAACCAAAAATAATCAGCTAGCAAATACTTGGACAAAGAGACATGCCTCTTCCTATATTTGAAAATATCTCTCAGAAACCAACTGGCATTATTGTCAGTAATGAATTAGACTGAAAGGACTCTTGTTTATGATTTCTAAAGGATTATTTTGTAATCCAAGTGCATGAAAGCATGTTTAATGCATTGTTCAACCAAATGACAGTCCCTATAGTTCACAACTCAAAATGTCCTGGTGGCGAAATCCTCATTAGTCACCTACTATAACTTCACTGGAATGTGTTGTGACACGGAGTATATAAAAGCAAATATAGCCTTGTTAAGCTGTTTGGTCACATAATGCAGGGCCTCACGTATGGGCACTGTCGTGAAGAGAAAGGCTTAAACTGTATGCTTTAAGTATATTGAGAAACTAGTTTCTAGAAACCCAGCTTTTCATTGAATGCTCTTTAAAGCCACGCTAATGTATTTCCGACAATTATAACAATGACATGTGAGTCACACGTATGGTTTCGAGATTCCTAAACTGGCTGTGAGGCTGCTGATGCAATCAGAAATCACCCCTGGATCTCTGAGACAAGAAGACTGAGTCAAGAAGCTGCTTAGCCAGTGGGATTGCTGGTTTCCATTATGGCAAGGGCCAGTACTCCAGTGTTCTCGGAATGTCTGAGAGAAATTCAACATCAAAAATCCTCTTTCCAACTGAAATGTGTCTCTATTACCAAGGAAAAAATATTTGTGGGATTCAGCCTGCAAAGCTACCTTGAATACGACACACTCTGCAAATGACTCTAAAACAGGACCCAGAACTGTGGGGTTGAGCGTCAGGCAGATTTGTGCTTGAACTCCAGCTCCGCAGCTTACGAGCTGTGTGATTTCAGAAAGGTCGTTTCATCTCCGCGAACCCTTGTTCTATCTCTAACCGAGAAAAGCAGGAAATTATCCCTACCTCATTGGGCTGTGTAAGTAAAAGTTAGTCACTGAACAGCGTTTGGCCAAACAAGGGGTCCAACATGGACCTCTAAGGGAACCTAGTAACTAGTCTTCTTGGTTTGAAACACAAAGTGACCAAAACAAGACTCTGCTCTGGTTCTGGATGCTCTTCTTTCTGCTTTGTCTCAAACTACTAAACAGGGGATTCATCCAAACTGCCCAGGTACATACAGAAAGCAAGGCAAAGGGACAAAGGAAGGGGATGTAAAACCAGAGCTTCTAAGTTCACCCTGTGCTCTGGGATGCTGGTTGTCAGTCACAAGATTGTGAGGAAGGAGGGTGTGACTGAAATATGACTTTGAAAAGAGTAAAGGGAGGCATGTAGCTCAGGAAGAGTATAGAAATACTACAGTTTCAGATGGGCAGAGAAAAAGCTAGATGAAGACATGAGCATTCTGAGCACAAAAATGACCCACTGGGCTGGAGAGACTAAGTCTCTTTATAGCAGAAGGGACCAGAAATGATTTGCTCAGAGGAACGCTTAGTAGCACCAGTGTCCTCGGTCATCCTAGGCCTCTCACTGACAATGTGAGTCAGAAATCAAGTGATAAATGACATGTAGAAGCCCTGGACAATCTGAGAATTCTGTAGGATCATTTTAGAAAGAAAATCATCACCTGCTGTTCCTGAGTCAAACATTTTTTACTCTTTTTATTGGTGTACATTAATTGTAAAAAGTGACCAGTTTCATCAGGGCATCTTCACAATGAATTACACATAATGTAAATGGATTATATTCACACATGATCTTTCTCTCCTCTGTCTCTCCTCACTGTCCTGCTGGTCCCCCCTCTTTCCAAGCACTTGAACTCTTCCTTAATCATACAGTGATGTTGAATTATATCTAGTAGATCTAGGGAAGAGCACAAGGTATTATACAGCCTACAAATTTCTTTCCGGTTTGTGGTTCTACTCCAAATGAAGCAAGGGGGGGGGGGGAGTTGAAAAAGAAGCAGTTTCTATAAACACACTGAAGTTGAACTCAATAGTGTGAAGTGACTATGTTTCTAAAGGTCGAAGAATTGTTTAAAGCTGACATCTTTGTTTTACCAAAGGCTGATATGCAAATAAGAAGAGGCTTTTCACTTCAACCAGAATAAATGTTTATCACATTCTTGACAGTGTAAGTAATTTGAATTAATCTTCCCCTCAACCCAACAGAATGGATATTGTCAGTATCTTCCCAAGCTTTATTTATTGTTTTATTTTTAATTATCATATGAACTATTAGATATCATAATGGCATTTTCAATAAAAGTGTGTTATGGTTGATTCTCTTCCTCCATCTCCCCTTGTATCTTCTCCCTAAACCCCCAAGTCTCCTTTCTGATTATATCTCACATGTGTCCTTTTGCACTCCCCTCCCCTACTCCTTCCTCAGCAACTCTTTCACTCTCTTTCAATCTCCTTTCCAGGTTTGGGGGTTTTATTTACATTTGTACCCATTTATAAAATACATATATACATCGCACATAGAGCTCTACATAGGAGAGAGAACAGGTAGCCATTGAGTTTCTGAGTTTGGGTCACTATGTTACATTTACTATGTTCCAGTTCCATCTACTTTCCTCTGAGTCTTTCTAAATGAGGACTAGGAAACTGAGATACCAAACATCTAGCCCGAGCATGCTAAACTTCTAAGTGGCAGCATCAGGACTGAATACATTCTGATGCTAAATGTATTTTCTCACTCTCAGCTGCCATCTCCCAGAGAAAAGGCATGGCAGATATCAGTTTTTGCACTGAATTATGAAAAAGTCACCTTAGGTATGGGTTATCACCTAGATTCTCAAGGAAGGAAACAGTTGCTCAAGATCCTCATGTGACTTCTCCAGGACCAAACAAATAGAAAAGAAATGATAAGATTCAAAACTTGTTCAGAACTGACCAAGAGCTGATCCCCAAGCCCTTGAGCCCAGAATAGGACAGGGTGACTTCTGCCTTCGTATCTGGTATCATAATTCTTGAGGACAAAAAAAAAGGAGGTTAGCACAAAGCTTAATTTCCAGGAAGTGAAGCACTGTCATCGTGCAGAAAGCCCACAGCAACTCGAGCTGTTGTGCTTACTCCCAAACTCATCCACTTAGTTACCCCCAGGTATGGTGAGTGTGTGAGCATGTGTGCGTGAGCCAGAGAGCCAGAGAGCCATGCCCACAGAATAAGCAGAGACTTACAGACGAGTCTCTGCTCTCATATTCCTTGGAAAGCCCTCCAAGCACTCTCTTCCCCAGGCACACTTCCTGGGGAAGGCAAATAATGACAGAAAAATAATCCATCTTTAAATCTCCATGGTTTCCTATTGCCTTTTCCCTGAAAACTCCATTGTCTTAAACATAGTCCACTGTTTGTTTGCTTTTCAGGTTTTAGAGAGTTGGGAGTCCAATGAAGCTAAGCTGAAGTGACGCTTGGACTAATTCTTCATCCTCCCTCCTTCTCTAGCATGGGTTAACATTTTTTTCCTGAGCGACTGTGACTGTAGACAATACCACAGTGTGACCTCAGAGCAATGGCAGGTGCCTGATGTCATCTCAAGTACAGAAACCATTGCAAGTCTCTTTGGAGTAACCTTAGAGTGACGTGATCTCTATTGTCCCCATGACAGACGTCATAGCACGTCCATGGCCTGGGAGAGCCAACACATTGAAAATCCTCAAGTGTTGACTGAAGCGCGTCTTACTTGGCTTCCTTTGAATGTACAGAAAGGCTGGAAAGAAGCAATTGGGTAAGATGACTGGCCTTTAGCCGTTGCCAGTTGACACTGCCAGGTTCAGAAGAACTATGATCTAATTTCCACTTCAAGGGGAGCACAAACAAATGTAAACAATCAGTTTCCAAGGCCACTGTCCAAGTCCTGGTGTCCTGGTCCCTTCTGCACTGTAATGTATGTCTCAGTATCCTGGTAACTGCTGGAGAGAGGGTTTCTGTTTGAGATGACCAGTGCAGATTGCAATCTCAATAGCAGGGTGGGAATAAGCACATCTTTTTACAGTTAACAAGATCTTAGTGTTTCCAGAACCTCACTCAGGACCCGTGATAATGGCAAAAGGAAAATTAATATTAAAAGGCAAACTCTTGTGCCATAGACAAATACACTAAAGTATACAGTTACTGGAGTTAAGACAGTCTACCAACTACTAGAATAATTCTCCTTCTTCTGCTTCATCACAAGATGAAGTTATTAATATAATAAGAAGCTCTTACTTGGAAATTCTTTGTAAGGGCTTGGCTACACACATTACCTCCCCCCCCACACACACACACAATATAATTTTAGACCTATGGGCATACATATGTACATACACACACAAATATGGCTTCTAATTTTGTGTATGACATAAAGTAGTCCCTCAGTAAGAAATGTTTTTCTATGTAAAGTAGCATTATATAATAGTTCAGCTATGGCTTCTAAAACCAGGTCAATTAACTTGAGATAGTATCCTAACCTTGGACCAGATACTTCTCTGGGTATTGGTTTCCTCATGTGAAAACTGAACAATATTTAAAAGTTTTGTAGAGATACTATAAGAGTTCTACCAATATAAGACAGAAAAATGCAAGAAATAAACCACTACCTTTACAAGGTGGGAACTCCCCACTCCTCTCTAGGCTTCCTACAAGGACTTCTAAGACACATGACAAGTGGAAGACTCAACTGCATTCAGAAACACAGAGTTACTGACAAAAATGCAACATGAAAATGTTCTAATTCCAGAGAATTGTTGCCATCATGTTGAGCATTAATATTGGGCTATTTGGCAAATATCTCGAGGCTTTGATACTCAGTGCTCAGTTCTGTGACACCCTTTACCACCACATCAAAGATCTTGGCACCTTTCAGGATACTGCATGGGACCTGCCACAGCATGCTCCTTCACCCTAGGCTCTACGACAGAACGACAACCATCTCTTACCTTGTAGGGCCAGTTTTGCCTCCTTCTCCACCCCAATACCAGTCTCCCTTCAAGAAGTTCCTCAAACACAGGCTCCAGGATGGGAGGAGCAATGGGGTGTTTTCTGGTTGCCTCTTCTTTTCAGGGAGATAACATAAAAGTCATTATTAGTCCCCCAAGGGAAGGAAACGTACATACACTCCAGATGTGATTTTTTTCAAACTCCTGACATATGGGAAATACGAATTACTGTCCCAATACATTTTCCTGCCAAGAAAAAGAAATGGAAGGAAGATAAATTGTGTGTGTGTGTGTGTGTGTGTGTGTGTGTGTGTGTGTGTGTGTGTGGAGAGAGAGAGAGAGAGAGAGAGAGAGAGAGAGAGAGAGAGAGAGAGAGAGAGAAAGAAAGAGTCAAGGACACAAAATGTTATTTGTAAACACTCAAATGGTATATAAAGACACTGTCTTTGCAGTTCCACATTATTAGGACTATCACATGATGCCTTGGTACTACTTTCCTATGCTTTGTTAAAACAAGGCAAAGCCTCAGAGTATGAAAGTTTGATACAAATATTTAGTCATATAGACAGTGGCAGGCTATATAAAATGAGTAGAAATCCCTTCCCGTAATGTAGTGTGGGAACTTTGCATCTATTGTGTGGCAGTAAAAATACAAAGTTAGTAGTCTAAAACCAGCAGAACCATAACAGAACAACACACTCTGGCTACACAGGCTTCATGCCAGAAAGACGAGGAGGGCTCAGTACAAGCATGTCGGTGTCCAGATTTTATCATATGGTTAAAGGGGGAAAAAACAAAACAAACAAAAAACCCCCAGAAGATCATCTCAGTTAAACTGTCTTGATGAACCAAGAAATAGTACAAAATGGTAATTCTTGTATGGTAATGAGTATCAGAAGTGAAATTTAAGTAAGCACTGGGTATAAGACCATCAAATTCAAGAACATACAAATGCCCACTACCAGCTGTTACTATTAAATATTCTACAAATTTAAGTCAGTGAAATAAAGTGCTAAAAGAGAGAGCTACTAAAAGGAGCTCACTATTTTCTGTTTCTTAATAGTGAAAGGAAAATTTGTTAGACTTCAGAAAGTTTACTGGCTACCAATAAATATGTAAAAATCAGTAACTTCCCTCACATAGTTACAGTAGGCAATTAGAATGTTAATAGAAAAACAAATTCATTATGTAGGTCAAATGTCATGAGCTCTATCAAAGTGAACTTAATAGCACCATATGATAAAGCCCTCTAACTTTAAAAAGACCTACATGTAACTTCAATAGCTGAATAACTCTTAGAAGAACACACGGAAGTAATTATTCATGACTTTGGGTTACACAAAAATCTTCTTTTTCATGGCACAGAAAAGTAAAAAATAAAAGGATGTGAATAAACCAAATGTCATGTCACTGAACCATGCTACATGTGGTCATGAGTGTCAGACCTTCAGGATGTGGGAGCAAAGCTGAGATCTGCAGTAGAGACAGACTCCGAGAATATCACTTTGGCTCCCATGTTAGAGGACAGAGAGGGTCGGAAGGGGAGAAAAGCTGAAGCTGGTGAGGCAGGCCATATCTGGGGGCAGGGAGAGTCAACCAAGTTGAGAAAACTAGTACAATGTCATGCATTGGAGATAATTAAGAAATCAAGAAAATTAAGAAAAACCCAGTATTTTCTTAAAGTCATAGATTGAGCATATAGTCTGTTATGGGGGCATACCAAACAGAGTGGCTGGGAAATCTAGAATATTCTCCCCACCTTTTAAAAACAGAAATCTAGAATATTTTCACTATCCTCTTAAAATAAAATTCACCTCCAAGACCTGCTTCATTGACTTTTGCCAGAATAAGCAGATAAAAGTTACATGAAAATGTGATTTATGAACCCAAAAGACTTCTGGGCAGTGTGATACAGTAGATGGTATGCTTTGGATGTCAAAATTACTAGCATCATGACCTGGGAGAGTTACTTCATAAGCCTGAATATCAGTTTCTGTTCCACTGAAGAAGGGAGTGGCCTCTAGCAGCCAGGACTACGGTTCGGCTGGGAAGAGCCTGGCACCGGCTGAGGTCAGCTAACATGGCTCTTCTTCCATTCTCTCCACTGGGGCATCCAGCCTGCAGGCTTCAAGCAGTCCTCCATGTGAGCCTCGGTGTGTTCTACAGCCGTCTGCCTGATTGTCACCATTCCCAGGGAAGATACAAGGAAGCCACTGTGATCTCTCATGGATGGATTGCACGATTCATTCACATCCTTCATCTCTACCTTAGTTAATGGTCTAGTTAGCAATTTTAAATCTGCATTTCTAACTCAAGTGCTACTTGCATAAGCTCAGAGACACTGGTAAGTAAGAGTCCTTTCCTGCTGGAGTGTCAGACAGCTGCCACTCTTGATTCCTTCCCTCTCCGGGTGCCTCTCTTCCTGAAGTATCTTCAGTGATAGATTTACATGCTTGGTGCTCTGCCTCCAGAGTCTGCCACTGTCCCCTAAGGAGAGGGAGTGGATGATCATGGGTAGCTTCCTATCTGATCCAAGCTAGTCTTGTGAGTGTTCGTCTTCATTTAAGAAAGAGCCACGCTGATCCCAGAATGGTTCTTGGCAGACACTGGGTAACTGAGTCAAGGCTAGAAGTGGAAAAGAGACACAGCGAACCATCTCACTGTAATGGCTTCAGTTATTGTTCTGCTGATATAAGCCTAGGTCTCAAAAAAGGAGCTGCTACTGCCATGTCACTGCCGCCTCTGCTGAGGTGTGTGATGTGTGAATGAATTCTTCCCATGATTACCCGAGAAGGTACAGTGAGGTTTAGGACAACACGCGCCCTTGCCAATTAGTACATGAATGTCCCCAGCTGTGGGTTTTATTGCTGAGCTCTTCAGTGGAAGATTGAAAACCCCTCTCAGAGCCAGGTCCCATGCTGGGTTCTGGTTATATAAAGAAGATGAAAACTGAAATAGCGTCACTGCCAATACCATAGCTTGGAGTGGAGCAAAGAATGTGCACAACTAGTGTGTGCACAAAATGTACATGCAAAAGAAAAAAGCAGTAGGCATCCACTTCTGCTTTCCCCAGACCTAACTGTCCCAAAAGCTCCATTTAACACGTCTATCCTACGTCTCAGCAGCAGCAGTGGAGTTTGTGATACAGGAGTGTGATTTGACACTTGTCCATCACTAATCATTTCTACCACTATCTGGTGTCTGCTGAGGCTGGGTACATCCGTAGACAGATCTGTGCCTCCTTGCTCAGAGCACACCATCTTCTAGGATAAGGGGTACCAATGGATACTGCAAGCTTTCCCCACACTCCTGACACAAGTCCCATCTCCAGCTCAGACAACTGCCTGGCCTGATGGCACTTCTTGGGCCTATGCTAAGGATGTATCCTTTCAAATAATCTTCTAGAGAGTTGAGTCCTCCTCCAATTCCATACCCTTCTAGCAGTACATGGAGTATTTCCTAAACCAGATAGGCCCAAAATCAACCATGTTAACTGAAGTAGAAGAGACTCTGGCTTGGGCTCATTTCTGGAGAACAGGTCCTAACAGATCTTTATAGCATATGATAAAATAGTATATCTCTGTAGAACAGATTCTCAAACTATACCGTATAGTAAGATGCTACTCATTAGCTATGTTAGGCTTCAAGGCAGAAAGGGAACACATGGTACCATTATCTGTCACCAGAGCAAGCAAGCATAGTGCACAGACCTGTGAAGCCCTATAGCCTGGTACGTACCTTTATTACCATTTATGTATAGGAACCCATCAAGAATTAACCTCATCTCATCTCCTTGCTGGGCACACAACCAGCCAGCTTTGAAGTCCAGCCTCACTGAGTGACCGTATCATACAAAGCAGTTTTCTGTCTGTTCTGAGATCCAATGCTAAGACACAGAAGAAATAGTTTGGATTTTTTTTCAGCATGTTGGTCCCTCTTCCTGGGTCATCAAACCCCTTCATTTATTTAACGCTATATTTTTCATCTATCTCTTAAAAAGAAACAAATCTCATTTCTTATGAGCTTAGCCTTGGCTTTAATTGCTTTCCCAATAACTCACTCCACATGTTTATTCGTCCTGCTGGATCCAATTCTCCTGGAGGGTCTGACTTTATTTGTTCTTAACAAGCATCACTTAGGCTGACCTACAAGTCAGGTCCTAAGCAGAGATCTGGAAAGCATCTCTCGCCGGCCTGTCAATATCTTTATCATCACCAACATCACTGCCAGTTCCTTAACATCAGCTTGGGGCACAAACCAGGACCTGTATCTTCTAAATCTGCATAATCCTCACAATCACCCAGAAACAGAATTGCCATGATGTCTCCATTTACACTTGAGAAAAATCAGCCTCAGCTGGGAGAAGTTAAGAAGTCAAGGTCAACTTGAGCCTTTTGGAATTTCCTGGTGACCCACTGAGCAGGAATGGCCAACTGCCTCCTGGCTTGTAACGGTCTGTTGATACTGAAGATGATCTGAATGTGTTCCTATGCCAAACCCAAGCTAGAATCTTAACATAACTCCTCCCTAAAGGAAAAGGAGATGCTCCTCCACCCCTGTCACTCAGAAAGCAGTGCCCAATGAGGCCAACACAAGCTATGCAAGCAAACTAGTCACTTTCAATGTGGATTTCATAAATTTGGGTGAATATTCGTATTTACTTGGAACCTCTTAGTGTGCCTTTCTCACGCACACTGTGTATCTTTATTGTAGTAACTCTTTAAGGTCATTAAAAACAGACATCACCAGCCTCATGCATTAATTCAAAGGTTTATGTTGTTCAGTAACTATCAACTGAGTGTTTACCTTAGCCAGGCTCTGTGCTAATCCATAGAGAATGTGATATGAATAATGCCCGTGTAACTCTCAGGAAGCCTGATCTAAGGTGTGTACAATTCTCCTGTATGGCGGTGAACATGCTCTACAGGGCAATGAATCCACTCACCATGGAGCTGGAGCTGTCAAGACAAGGAACTCTCACCAGCACACCCAGGGTGATTTCAGGCAGCATGTGGAACCAGAAGGGCCAAGATCCACACAGAGAGCTTGATGCCAGACTAAATGAGCAAGGGCCATGAGTGTTAGGCTCAGAGCACTTAAAAGTGGTTCTGGAGACTATGCTACTCCTGTCCTAAAGGGGGACATAGTGATTTGGGGACTCTCAAGAAAGCACTGTCCGGGTGAACTATGAGAGAGAAACAGCATGGTAGGATGGGAAGAGATCAGACCAGACAGTAGGAGGAAGAGAAAATAACAAACGGTGATCTACTATATGCTAGTGTTCATATTTGTTACTTTGGGGTAAGGAGTGGGTCAACGGCATGACATCAACCCCATATTAGAAGTGTGCATCAATCCAGGAGCCAAACTTTGGGAGATACAGGTTTCACTTTTCACTGGTTATGAGATCTTGGGCAAATTTGCATTTCATCCTGAACAGAAGAGAAGAGGATTGGGGCTTAAGGAATGTAGTACCTTAGCAAGATCACTGGACATTCAGAGGCAATGCTTTGTGATTGTTTGGACAGAAGATGATGACAAAATCACATAGGACATTTCCTAGACATCTTTAAGATAAGAAATCTGGTGGCAAGCAAAAAAGGGGGTGCAGAGGAGAGGCTGAGGATTGAGAATTGGGTATGGGTTAAGATTCACATTCCAACTAGTGACATGTTCCCATAGATCCATTCTTGCAGATCTTATCAGTTCAGTCTCACGGGTCCAGATCTATCAATTCATTCTCACAGGTCCAATACTTCATCCTCAGGTCTATCACTGTTCCTCACAAGTCTATCACCTCATTATTAAGTCCTCATCCTCAGAGATCTGTAGCTCCATCCTTACAGATCCATCAGTTCATCCTTATAGGTATATCACTTTCTTGAAATCACCTTCTTCCTTAGCTTCAAAACAGATGGAATGTCTGTCTAGTGCCAAGGATCTTATTTCCCTGAGCTACAAAGCCAAGGAGAATCTCCGTGGAGCTCATGGAAGGGAAAATAATCACAAGTCTCCTGCACACAGCACCCTCTTCACCCCAGCCACGTGTGGGTGACTTTGGCATCTCTTCCTGTTTCCTATAGTGAATTTTGCTTTCAAGAAAACTGCGAACTCATTTCTCTCCACTTGGAAAAGAAATGTTGTCAGGCTTTTCTTTGGGCTGCCAGCTCATAAAAAACGACATGGAGACATATTAATTATGAAAGCTCAGCCTTAGCTTAGGCTTGTTTCTAACTAGCTCTTATAACTTAAATTAACCCATTTTTATTAATTTACTTTCCACCTCATGGCGTTATTACCTCATCTCTGTACTGCCCAGCCTGCTTGCTCTCCTGGCATCTCTGCCTTCCTCTTCTCAGTGTCCTCTCTGCCCAGAAATCCTGCTTAGCTATTGGCCATTCAGCTTTTTGTTAAACCAACCAGAGTTACACATCTTCACAGTTTCCAAAAAGATTATTCCACAACAAAGAAAAACATCTCTATCCAAGTCAAAGGGGAAACAGAATCCCCAGACACCTTCCGAAGCCCCTGTTTGGTAAGCAGCACTACAGAGATCTGGCAGGTGCAGTTGGGGACTCACTGCAGTCATTGTCTCTCCCCTGGCCAGCATTTCTCAAGCCCTGTAGCTTGCCTTTTCCCAGACACCCTCCAAAATGGAGGCAAATTTGCTCGGGCAACTCTGAAAATGGAGGGAAGCAGAGAAACCTGTATTAGAGTTTTCTAGAGGAACAGAGACAACAGAATGACCATATATGATGGGAGAGAATTTATTAGATTAGCTTACCTGATAGGGGCCAGGTAGTGCTTCGTGTAGGAAGCTAGATGTTATAGGAGTTCCAATCAGGCACTGAAGAACTGGAAAGCTGTTGGTCTTTAATCTACACTGAGAGGTGGATTTGGATCGGGTTCCAATGTCAGGCAAGGGTAGTGGAAACAGCAGCAAAAATGGGTAGACATGGTAACCAGCAAGAGGGAAAGTGAGCAGGCCAAGCAGCACTGCTTTTCCCTGTGAGATCTTTCTATCTGGGCTGCTACCAGAAGGTGCTGTCCACTGTGAGGAAGGGTCTTCTTCCCTCCGCTAAGTTCTTTCCTGGAAATTTCCTCACAGACCCACCCAGTGGCAAGTCTTAGTTGATTCCAGATCCAATCAAGTTGGCAACATTGGCGGCCACAAACCGTTTCGCAGAACGGCTTACCTTGTCCTCAGAAGGTCCCAGCCCCGCCCAGGCTCGACTGCTATTGTGTCGCTGCTCTCAGGGAGAAGTGAGCAAGTGTCCACTCACTCCAACCATAGACCAAAGAAGCGGTTCCGAGGCCGGTTTGCGGAGTCAACAAGTTTTACTGGGCGTACCTACAGGAATCCAGGTAAGGGCCACTGGGGTCGCAAACCAGTTGCGTCACTGAAAAGTCCTGTCCCAGCTTGAATGATGACCTCCCCAAAGCTCAGGGAAGAGGGCGTTCCCTCAGTTAACCTTCATCTTCTATGTAGTCTAGCAAGTGTACAGACACAGGCAGCTGGTCAGGAATATATGTATCAGTGAGGGGGCGGGGCCGATATTCTCAGAAGATGAGGGTCTAAATGGTTTTCACCCCAATTCCTTGTATGAGAAGATGTTCATAGAAGGCTCTCCTCCTAGTGTTCACTGTGGATAACCACAGCTACCCTGATTTCAGGTGGTAGCATGTTATGCCTGGAGGACAACGTTCTACAGCAAGTAATGACCAGCCATATATGTCACCCACCTTTTATATTGGCCTTTGCCCCTTCCTGTAACCTAGCTCTCTGGCTATTATTCACTGAGGTTATATCCCCAAATGCAAGTGTAAGCCTACAAGGTCATCTCAGGCTGTGTTTCCTGGGGGATCTGGTGTTGAGAGCTCCCTCACTGTCTTTTGAGAAGAAAAGCCCACCTCTGTCTGTTCTTTATATTGACACCTCTGTTTAATGTTGCTTTCAAACAAATGGACCCACTAATAAAAGGAACAATATGGAAAGACAGGAAAAAAGAAGGGAGAGAGGGAACAAGGGAGGCAGATTCTAGCCTTCTAAACAAAATCTGTAGTCTTCATACAGGCATTCAAGGTCCTCCAAGGCCACGAAGCGTATCTTTGGAAAATCGCCTGCAGGTGCTTTAGAAGCAGCTCAGCCTACACACAGACCTACTTCAGACCGCCATTGTTGTTGAGGCAAGACCATCCTGTACCTCCTTTTCAATTCCTTCCCACGCTGGCCTTACTCCTGCTGGTCTCTTACTCATCTACTGTATCCCAACATGAATTCCACCTTCCCTATGGTATGTCCATGAGCTCCTCTATCCTCACCACACTTCAGCTGCCCTCCGCTTTTGTTGTCAATAATCACTGTTATCATCACACTAACATTGACTGAGGTCTTGCAGAAGGGCTCTAGTAGCTGCTTCACGTGGCCTATTTCATCAGCTCTGTAAGACCATGTGTGGATATGATATCAATGATACACCTCCAGACAGGGACAGTGAGGCTGTGGAAGGTTCAGGAGCCTATGATACTGTTCATGCAAGAGTAACACAATTGTGGAATTATGCTGGTCTCCTAATTGTAATAAGACCTGGAGGCATTTGGAGCCAATGATGGAGTCCTACACAACTCAGTAACGTCCTTATAACATGGTTGAGGATGAATTCTAGCACAGAATAGGCAGAAGAACATTCTGGCATGTGTAATGAAGATATATCAGCTTATGGGGGGAAGGGCCCATTCAGTCTTCACCTTCCCTGTCTCCCCATCCACTCTCTCAGCCCTTCAACCTGGATCTGGAGACTCCCTGTTGCTTTGAAAGTACCAGTGCTTCCTGTTTTAGAGGAATAAGAACTTTCCTTGAGTACTTGATGCCATGAATTTAGTCCTGAGTGTGCCTGCAGCTCTTGTCGCCATGACTTGATGGCATTGTTTCTTTATCAGAGCCCCTGTGACAGTCTCAAGGACAGATACTTGACAGCCTTGCTTGCCTTTGGGCCAAAAGGAGGCATGAAGCAGCCACAGTATAACAGTACGAGGGCAGGGCAGGGCAGGGCCGTGGAAAGAGGCCCGATTGGGGTGGCAGCCTGGTGTTTTTCCCAGCTGGACCGAAGCCCCATGGTCCTGTGGTCAGCCTCAGAGCAGACCTTCACGTCTCAGACCTACATTTGGAACTGGCTTCTCCCAGGAGCCCTTTTTATAAACAAAAAACAATCAGAGCAAATAAACACATTATCTCATTGGTGCTTGACTCAGATACTCCAGGGGTCTGGGGGCAGAAGGAGCCAAAGAGAGGAGAGGAGGGTGGTGTGGAAGTGGTCCAGTGCCAACGAAAGCTCCACCCAGTCTGTGTTGGGGTTATAATGGAGTATGTGAGTAGGGAAAATGAGATTTTGCCTTTGGATGTCTGCAGTTAATGGGGCCACCTTCACTGGTGTCTCTACCCCATCCCGTCCATTGCAGCTAGCTGTCACAGATGCCCACAGATTCCTGGGGTACCAGGTGGCAGCTCTGTATCCTCAAGGCTAGCACAGGATGGCAACTCCGTTTGGGAAATGGGGCCGTGGAATATTGGAATATTGGTTAGCTATTTTCTAGCCAATATCTCATTTACCTCCGCCTACAAGGTCAGGTTTGTGAGGGCCATTCCACAGGTGAGAGACAGAAGTTGAAAACATAAGAATGTGCCTCTGCTCAGGAGAGGACCAAAGGAAGAATCAGGACTGTTGTGGAATATTCCTTCACATTGTGTAAAGATGTGTCACTGTGATTGGTTTAATAAAGAGCTGAATGTCCATATAGCTAGGCAGGGAGTGGTTATAGGTTAATGTAAGTTACAAGAACTAGTTAGAAATAAACCTAAGCTAAGGCTGAACTTTCATAATTAATAATAAGTTTGGTGTAATTACTTGTGAGCTGGAGGCCCCGAGGAGAAAGTTTGTCTACACAGGACTTGACTCAAGGTCATCTGTCTTTAACATCTATGTCCCTCCTACCCCTCCAAAAAGACTGGAGACCTCAGAGCCCATCACTAGGATCTCTGCCCTCCCTTTTCTCCATAAGAGGAATTTGGAAGGACAGAATGGGGAACAATGAAGGAAAAAAAATGGTCACTTTTACTTCTGCCTCCTCTGCTCTCCTATTGCTGAGCTACAGCAGAGCCCCAGCTTGGAAGTCAGGGAGTCTGCATAAAGATGAGAGAGAGGCCATGACAACAATAATGTCGTCTGTGCTCAGCAAAGTCATGACCCCTCTCTGGACTTAGTATCTTAGACTAGGAGTGAATGTATTACAGTAGTTTTTGCAAGCAACTTGCTTGGCTGTAGTATCCTACCCAGCCCATGGTACCCTACATTTTGGACCTGTTTGTCTTTAACCTTTTTTCCTCCTCAGACTTTCTATGGATAACAAACTTCAATCAACACAGCACAGCCACTGAGTATCTGAAAGGCTTAACCCAGAGCAAGGGGAGGCTCAGCGAGGTGATCAGGGTTGCCCATCCAAATGGACTCTCCATCATACTTTTCCAGAGATGCAGGAACTCCAAGGAGAACTGTGCCTCATTCTCCTCTCTTTCTCATGTGTTTCAAGACTTGGCTCTCTGCAGGATTTCATTTTTCCAGACGTGATTCAGAGACATTTCGTTACATGTTGACATTTTCCACCCCGTCTGAGAGTCCTGCAGGAGGCCTAGCCTGAGGCTCTCTTGCTGTTCATTTACTAGCTAATCAGTGCTGGTGGAACAGGTGTAGCCTCGAGGTCTCGGCCAAGACCAGCAGCATCCAATTACTTACTAGAGTAGGAGGGGGTGGGATCAAATCCAAAGTCTGCCAGAGTCCAGGGCTGCAAGGCCACACTGGAAGAGGGTTGGCGAGAGCAGAGAGAGTGGAGAGATGGGGTACCAATGGCAGGAGAACCTTGGGGAAGAAGCAAATGAGATTAAGAAGAGAATTCCGATTGAAGTCATTCATGACTGATAAGTCCTCCCTTCTCCCCTTTGCTTTGCTATTGTCCTGTGCTTCCCCTTTATCTCCACGTTAAAACACATCTGAGATGTTGGGGTGGGGCTATCTTGTGGGCCAGGCCAGGTGAATGGGAGAATCCCTTTGTTCAGGAGAATTTGATGCAGTCATTCAATTTGGATTTGGCAAATGAGCATCTTCAATGGTACGAGTGTCTTGGATACATGAATGAGTGTTGGGGAAGATGGAGAAGCTGACAGGAGAGACGACAATATTTTGTGGAGGCTCTGGATGACATGGTAGGGAAGGAATCTACCTCTGGCAGGGGCCGGAAGGTCCCCTGGTAGAAGATGCATGGAGATGGGGCTTTCTGAACAGCACAACAGAATTCTGCCAAGAATGAGCAACTTTTTGTAAGAATGAGCAACTCTTTGCAGGCCCTGGTCTTGCAACTTTGTTTGTCTCCTGTTAGTTGGCAATATTTTCCAAAACAAGGAAGTGTGATGTAGTCCAGCTGAATCAAAGGCAGCACACAGCTGCAGGATCAGGTGAAAAAGCATGATTAGGTCAGATAAGACAGTGTCATCATCGGGGAGATCTGTCTACCAGATTTCCACCGTCCAATACTGTAGCTGCTGACCACAGGAGGCATTTAAGTAATTAAAGTCAAGTTCTCCAACAGCACAAGTAAGAGTTTGAACATTTAAAGCTGTGCTTGTATGTTGTCTGTCCCACTGGGCAGAGTAGATGCAGACCATTGCGTAATTCCTCAGATTCTACTGAAGAGCAATGATCTAGACAGTTGAAGGTTTGCAGCAAGAAAAGCGAGAGAGCCAGGCTTCTGCTTGGAGCAGCAGTATGAGATCTGGGCTATAGAGGGTAGAAACCATTGACAAGGAGTCATTTGAGAATCTGTTCTGAGTCTTAAATAAAGACTTTGGAGAAAACAAAGAAGAGGAGGAGAGAGGTGGGTGCTTCCTTCTGTTCCCAGGCAAGCTTTGATGGGGATGGAGGCAGAAGTAGGGTAAGTATGGTCCCTCTTTTAGTCCAGGTGAACCTTGGTGAGGATAGAGAAGGGAATGAGAATGAACGCAGTGCTGTCAATCACTCCAGGAGAGGCTTGACAAGGCTGGACATTAGGATAGGATGGGTGCAGTCATTCTGCTACTCCAAGGTGAGACCTGATGAGGATGGACAGGAGAATGGGATAGATACTGTCTTGTTGTTTTAGGTGAGTCTTGATAAGTTTAAAGAAGTAATAGAATGTGTACATGTCCTCTCTTACTCCAGATAGCCTTGATAAGGTTGGAGAAGGGAACAGAGATGGCTACATTTCTTGTGCTGCTCTGGGTGAGCCTTGGTGAGGAAAGAAAAGGGTGTGGGTGGATACTGTTCTCTTGTTATTCCAGCTGAGCTTTGGTGAGTGCAGGAATTGGGCAGAGATATTCTATTTACAACCTGGCCTCAAGTGTTTTCTGGTGCTGTTACCTTCTGGGGCTAGTGGTACTACCTTCTGGGTAGGAGTGCTCTTCATTCATTCCTTCACAGAACCCAATGGCTACCTCGTAAATACTTTCTTCTGGCACACAGAATCCTGAGGGTCAGTCTCATAAGCAGGTTTTCAGACCTAGACTTCATGGACTCAAATCCTGTCTTGGTACTGGCTAGATGTATGGATTTGTGAAATCTCTAGAATGTTTTTACTATTTCCCAACATGTAAAATATGGAAAACAATAGTGTTACACTCTGAGTTTATTATTTAAATAAGATATCTGCTTTTATTTAGAGGTGTTGAGGATTTGGCCAGGGTGCACACCAGGCCAGCACTTACCCCACTGCGCTCCACCCCACTTAACCCTTATTTGTTACGAATTTTAAATGAGACCTGACACATTCTACTCCTCAACAGGTGTAAGCTCTTACCATAACCAAGAAGCAATTGGTCTTAAATCAGGGGTTCTAGATCACTCTTCATGTACTAGGAATCCATCTTAGTCACTTTCTTTGACTAAGCTGAGGAGTGACCGACAATGATAGCTGCTGATGGAGAGAAAGTCAGTGTTCTTCAGGGATCTAGAACATGAGAGGCTACCATGCCCAAGTAGATGGACCTAAACCCATATATATGTGTGTGTGTGTGTGTGTGTGTGTGTGTGTGTGTGTGTGTGTATACACATATATATGTATATATGTATAGATAGATAGATAGATAGATAGATAGATAGATAGATAGATAGATAGATAGACTACTAAGTGGACTTGGGTTTAAAAAAAGCCAGCATGTGATGCTGGGAGTGAAAAGTGGTGGTCATAAAGGAGGATTCGTGGAACTGAACATGAGGGGAGACTTTGATCAAAACACATTACATGCATGGAGGAAATTCTGAAACAATAAGAGAAAGATGAAAAGAAAGAAAGCCTTGTTCTTTTCATGATCAGATTCGGCTTCTAATACTTTTTGAGTTGCTATGTCCAGGCAGAGATGTCAAAGCTTGGATATGGAGGCTGGTTTCTTCAGTGACTTACTGCTTGGTTTTTAAAAATTCTTTCCCAGAGAAATGGAGACTCTTGGCTAAGCAGAAGAAGAGGGGCCTACACAGAGAAATGTGAAAATAGAGGAGGACTAAGGCATTTCACGGGCATGTGGCTCCACGACTGCATGTCTACTGAGTTTCTGCTCAGGGCCCAGGGTTACAGGCCCAGGGTTACAGTCTGGAGCTGGGATCCATCAACTCGGCTCCTCTACTCCTCATAGGTTTGCAGCAGGTCCTCTTTACAAAGAGCTTTTCAATGATCAGAATTTCTCCCCGGACCTTTTCTAAAAAGAGCCTCAAAAAGCTGCCAAGTATGTGTCAGAATCCCATGGCAGATGGCCCACTCGCCTGGAAACTGCTGAATGACAGAGGTGATACCCATGCTTTAAAGCTACTCAATGCCTTCACTAATTCCGCACTCTTCCGTGCACGGCCGTGTCCGTGAATCAGCTGTGATTAGACTGTTCACCACTCTGCTTCTCTTTGTCCCTTGACTCTGATGCCAGCATGCCTACCTGCTATTTTTCTCCTCCAAGGAGATCCTAGGGGAGTCTGTAGGATTAAGTGGAGCAATTGAGTTATCGATATTAAGTTACTGACTTGAATTCACACTTTTTTCTTTGCTGAGACAGGGTTTCTCTGTATAGCCCTGACTGTTCTGGAACTCGCTCTGTAGACCAGGCTGGCCTCGACCTCAGAGATCCACTTGCCTCTGCCTCCTGAGTGCTGGGATTAAAGGCCTGCAATCTAAAGTATTCATCAGAGTATTAGTGAAAGCAGAAAGGAATGGCCATTGGCATCTGCCTACCAGGCATTGGCACTTCGCATAGATGGACTTGACTGCTCATTTCAGGTCCTGACTCAGTGAAGTGAGCACATGGTTCTTGAGTTGTAGGGGAGGACACCAAAGCCTGGAGAACTGGCTCTTGGACAGTCTTTCAGAGACAAAACCCATACCTTTCCCCCAAATTTAAAGTGAACACATAATTTATTGTAAAGAATGGAATCTTCCTCTGGGGGGAGGCATGCCTTTGTCTCATCCCTTAAGGGTTAATCCAGTGGGGCAGGTTCCAGATCTGGCTCGGAGACCACCCTGCCCTAATTAGGTTTCTGTTACTATGATAAAACACTGACCAAGCTAAACCTCGGAGACATAGTAAGATCAGTGAATTCCATTAGTAGCTGCCTACTGCTGCACTCCCTTAGCTGGGGGGGGAATTTCCTGGTCTGCAACAATGCAGTGTGGAATTGCACGACAGTGAAATGTTGCATGGTAGTTTTAGTAGCATTATGTGCAGAAAAGACAACCCCATAATCAGAGTAAGTATCTATTGCCGTAGTGACAAAGTGTCGTCCCCTCTACGATGGAAGTAGTCCCATACCTCCAGGTTTATCTTAAGACAATGTACATCTTCCCAGAATTCCCACCCCACTACTGCAGTCCCTAACACTGAGCCTCCATGTTCAGCTGGGCCTGACCACCTTCCTGAAGCCTGACTACTTCTTTTTCTTCTCTTTGTATTTTTTTCTTTCAGATGCTGGCAAAACTAAAGTACGCTTTTCAACTCCCTAACAGCACTTTGGGATTCCTTCCTCTCTAACTCTTCTCTGGGCTGGCCTTGTGGCTGCCTGCTGCCAGGTGGCTGACCTCCATACTGTCTTATCTCAAGCAGCAGGCTTATGTTCCTTCTCTTCTACATTCCCCTCTTCCCTTCCAGGAAGCTGTGAGATTTACAGCTCGCCTGCCATGGGGTTTTCCCTTTAAACTGCAATAAATTGTCATGGGGCTTCTGTTTGAGTCTGTGCTTTTCCTTCAGCTTGGAGTGGCATTCATCCTTAAATTCTTTTATTCCTGAGACTAAGAGCCCCAAGAGGGGACCCCAATTTCCCAGGAATCATGTAAGGACCCTAGTAGGACTTCCCAAGAGTTCCAGTGGTACCTCTTTTCTGCCTTCTAATTCTTTAATTGGCAGAGAAAATGAACCTGTGTCTGCACTTCTACATGGCATCTCTGTCACTGATAGCAGAAGCTTGTGACAAGGAACAAATGAGCATTAATATAAGGCCTGGATACTGGGAGAAGATTGGGGCATATGTCACCCTACCACACTGAGCCTGGAAAGCAGGTGCCCTTGCCTGCCCTGCACTGTTCTTCATAGTCCAAACCTTGTGTTGAGCAAAGGCTTAGGGAGACTTGGGAATGTGTGTGTGTGTGTGTGTGTGTGTGTGTGTGTGTGTGTGTGTGTGTAAAGGAGCAGTTGTAATCAAGGAAGCAAAGGTCTGGCAAAAGTGAGGCTTTCCCAATTAGTAACTTCTGTCTATAAAATTGTCTCATGAAAGAAGATGTAGAAGAGGAAAAGAATAAAGGAATAAAGACAATTTTGATAATACTGTCATAGTTCCTTATGCCCTTATTTTTTACACAACCATGTACTGTTTAGTAGAATTACGCTGCTTGTATTCTGATTTTTTTTCTTTTAAAAATTGGCATGATCTCTCAATTGTCTGTTGTAAAACGTAGCAGCAGACACTTTGGCTGTCCCTTTCATTAGGTATATGCATTCTGTGTCCATAATTCAATACATGACACTGTTGAGGACAGGTATATATTGATCTCTCTCCAGGTCTTATTTGACTTCTAGGGACATTGTTTCTAATAAAATTGGCATGCGTAGCCTAGGACACTTCCCATTATGTTTATCTTAATAAAGAAAAAAAGGGCGGGGGGGGGGGGGAGCCAGAGCAGAGCCGTGGCAGCCATATTTTGACCATGAATTATCAAGCATGAGTAAAAGGCTTGAAGAATTGTGTGATCCTGGGCATGAGCTTTCCTTTCCTGTTTGAGTAATGGCCACATTGATGCTAACCTGTGTCTATGCCAAGGGAGCCTTGTGAACAATTGTGTGCTAATCTGTCACTTTGCATTTGTGCAGAGGAGCAATAGGTAATATTAGAGCCTGTGTAGTAGGGGTGAGTCTGTGTAAGGCAACACTGATTCAGACCTACTAGGTGAAAGGAAAAATGCCAGGTAAATCTTCCAGTTTTTCTTGGGTGGCTCTTGTTTTGATGATTTTTATTTCCCAGTGAGAGATGACTGGCCCACAGGAAAACAATTAGAGATTTGTTGAACTGAACAAAAGATTATGCATGCTCCTCTTGTGAATCAAACAGCACAAAAGATGCAAAACTCTTTCCTGACTCTAAGGAACCTGTTCTGGAGTCTTCCACACTTTGCTCCGTATGCAGTCTCACAGCCAGATCCCCCATACAGATGCATTTGCTCAAGAACACGCATGAACTGCTAAGTGTGGTAAAAAGTGCCAAATCCTTCTGTGTGTGCCAACGTGTAAGTCCTATTGTTCCTATGTGTTCACACACAAATTAAAATGTAGGTTCTTAGGTTTGTTGGGAGGATTAGAATACAATAATCTGGGACTGGTGAATGGCTCAGTGTCTTATGTCTGACAGAAGTACTATGTCTGACAACCTGCGGCACACATAGTAGGAAGAGAAAGAGTCTCTGTTTATCCTCTGGCATTCACACATTTGCCATGGCACATGGCACCCCCACACGTGAAATACATAAATATAATAAAAATATAACAATATAAAGAAAATCCTTAGCCAGGCAGTGGCGGCACGTGTCTTTAATCCCAGCACCTTGGAGGCAGAGGCAGGCAGATCTCTTACTTTGAGGCCAGCCTGAGCTACAGAGTGAGTTCTGTTGGGCAGTGGTGGCGCACACCTTTAATCCCAGCACTTGGGAGGCAGAGGCAGGGGGATCTCTGTGAGTTCGAGGCCAGCCTGTGCTACAGAGAGAGTTCCAGGAAAGGTGCCAGAGCTAGACAGAGAAACCCTGTCTTGAAAAGCCAAAAAAAAAAGAAAAAAGAGTGAGTTCCAAGACAGCCAGAACTACACAGAGAAACCCTGTCTCGAAAATAAATAAATAAATAAATAAATATAGTTAAAAAAAAAAAAAACTAGAAAAAAATCCTTAGCTTAGCACAGCACATAGCACATGGTACATACAGAACACACATGGGCTGTTCATATCATGAATGTCATGGGCATAATTGCCATGATCATTGTATTTACTTAGCTACTGTATGTGTATGTATGTATGTATGTGTATATATACATACATACATTTATACACACATATATACACATACATACATTTATACATATATATATATGGCGTGTGTGTGTGTGTGTGTGTGTGTGTGTGTGTGTATGACTGGACAATATTGCTCAGAGTAAAGGAGTAAAGAATCAGAATTGAGTGTGTGCAGAACACCCGCCATACCAGCATAGCTAATCCTGACTCCGGGCAGTTCACCTTCAGCATCCTCTGTTCAGAGAAAGCAGCAGCGTGACTTCTCGTGGCAAACAATGAACTTTCACTGACTACTGACAGAGAAACTGAAGCCTCTCTTTAAAAGACACATCAGCTCTAGAGCAGATGACCCGTCTGATTCAAGCCTCCGGTGGCTACAGACAGTAACAGGGCAATGAAATGATCCAGGTGATAGGTGGAGAATGGTGGGCCAGCGCCTGTCTGTCCCATGCCCCACCAGAGTTTACAATGATGAAGAGATAACAAAATAGCCTTGATATGAGAGCATCCACACAGAGGGAGAAAGGTAAAATAAAGTCAAGTAGAGATCAAAGTGTCACCAAGACTCGATGCCTCCATGCTACATGTTTAGAGGAGAGCCTGGAACTGACATACTGGAGTATGCCACCTACCAGTAGGGTTTCCCTTTACTGAACTGCATGGGCTTTCTAGCACATTCTTTCATTTATTTGGCCTAAAGAACTATGTAAGATATCACCTAAAGTTGGTTACAAAAAGCTGGCTTAATTGTTTTTAAAGAAGTCTTCCCACTGTCTTAAAAGGGCACTGAAGATAATGCTTGCCACAGAGAAGAGACTTGATAGGGCTGTTTGTGCTTAGGGAGACTGGGGGGGTGGGGGTGGGGGCAGAAGTTATGTGGAAAGGAAGAAGGTAAGGCTGTTGCTGAATGCTCACTCTGTCACTCATGAGTTCCACGACTGAGGATAAAGTACTTTTCTAAGCCTCGGTTTCTTCAATCACAGCATGGAAACAATATACCTGTCCAGTCATAGTGCTGTGACAAGGAGGAAGGGGACGATGTGTCACACAGCATCCAGCTGAACAGGAAGCAGCAGGCAGCAGCCTAGCCTGCCGCAGCTCCTTCTACCCAGTGGTTTTCTCCAAGGAACTCGGTCCTTTGTCCCTCTCTCCTTCTCCATCAGCTCCTGTCTATTACTGGACCTAGGCAAGGAGCCAGAAATCACTTATGAGGAGGAGTAGCCTCAGAGAGACTCATCCTTGAGTCTTGTCTCATCCTTAGCTCAGAATTCTCCCTTTTACCTGACCACTGCTTTGGATGGTTTCTTCTCAGTTGCTACAGTAGCTCCTGGGTCTCGGTGATGAGGCATTATCCACTGCAGGAAGAAACTTCCTATTCCCAACCATTTCAGTGTCATTCAGCTAGAGTGGCGGCCCTTTGCTGTGACACACGGAGCCTGGGTCTCAATGCCAACTTCCAGTTTCGATGCAACGTGCCCCATCAGGCCCCATTGTGAGCAGCTAGCTTATGTCCTTGAATGAGCCCTGCCCAGTATTGTTCTAAGTCGCTGGGGCAGCTGAGGTGTTAGAGCATGAGATCTGGTCTGCCTGCAGTCCAGAGTGCTGAGGCTAAGTCCCAACATGTGCCTCTTCCTGGCCATGTCACTTCAGTCAAGTTGGTTTGCCCTTGAAAGCTTGAGTGTCCTCACCTTTGTTATGAAAATGAACTGGGCATGGGAGAGAGGTGGATTAGCTAATAAAATGCTTGTCATGCAAGCATGAGGACCTGAGTTTGATCCCCAGCATCCATGTAGAAAGCCAAGCATGGTAATGCCCACTGGTGATTCCATTGCCCTAGAGAAAGAGACATAGAGACACGCAGATTTGTGGGGCTTGCTGGCCATCTAGTCTAGCCTAGTCAGTGGTCACAGAGATCTCTTTCTAAAAATTCAAGGTGGATGGCTCCTGGGCTGCAAGACCCAAGGTTGACCTCTGGTCCCCACAGACACATGCACACATATGGACATGCATATGAACACGCATATGAACACACATATGAATGTGCAACTCCTCCCCCTATACACACATATGAAAAATCAAAAACTCATTAGTAGCCCAACATTGTAAAACTCCAACAAGATTCTGTATTTGAAAATGGTTTATGAATTATTAGTGTTTTACCTCCAGAGAGAGGTTGTTAGCTACATATTGAAAGCTTGGAAGTCACCAACCGTATTTCCAGAGGTGGTGGGGTATTCAGGAACTGCTTCCTGCTAGTGTATGTACATGTACTCCACACTGAGAGTCATGCTATTGTCCTAAACAGTTAACATGCATCAACCCCATGACAGAATCATGATGTTGTGAGCTTGGACACTGGAAAGGAGCAGGACTCAAATTTCTCTCTCCATATGAAACAACTGGCCTTTTCAACTCGATGCTCTTAAAACTCTACCGAGCTGAACATGGAAGCAAACAAACAAACCAAAAAGAAACCAAAATACCTGAGTAAATTAATCAATTTTGTCCATTCCAATTTGGTTTTGGAGGACATTCATCGATACCAACACATCTGCCAAAGCAAATCCTGGGAGCCTTGGGAGTGGCCTCTTGGACCTGACATCTGTATTATCTACAATCCACTCATTTGCAAACTGGTCTCCATGAAGGTAACAGTTTGTGCTAATGGGAACCGTATGGGCTGGTGGCTGCTGTCAGTAAAAACAGCCCACATGGCTTCTGGGGCCAGAAAAGCATTGAAAAGCTAAGAGCAAGAAGGCAAAGCTGCATGGAAGGATAGCCTGGGAGCCTGCCTGGCTGTGGGGAAGGATTCAGGGGCCTGAGACATGATGCCAAGGCCTCATCGACAGTACAGATGTTTTCTTGAAGCCAGACCTCTGCAGTATAACATCCTACAAGCTCTGGTGCCAGTCGGGAGGGGGGAGTGCTAAGAAGGACTGTTTGAGAACACAGCTTTGTTCAGCACGTGCACAGACCTGCCTAGAGTGTGTCCTGGGCGTAGAATCTTCTACTTGCTCATGTCAGTGTAGAGAAGGCACCCAAATACTACAAAAAGAGGTAAGGCTAGAAATTTAATTTTTGAGATTAAACATATAATTTATGCTTTTGTGCATGTGTCATATTCTACCATAGTATACAAAGAGCCTGGATTTGAAAATTATATATTATTCCAAATTCACAACAAATATAAGGAGAAGCAAATATTCAGTTTTCAGAGAGTGATTATTAGTTCATAAAATTAAAATATATGCCCAATCATTATTGCAAAGAGTGCTTTTATTGATGATGTTCCTCCCATGTAGTATAATGTTCATTTGCTCCTTCATTTATTCATCCAATAAATATTTACTAAGTGCCTATTTGGAAAACACTAGAATGAAGAACTTTATTAAGAAAAAGGTGGTGAAAATGAGGGAGGATCAGGGACAGCAAAGCGGCTAGAGAGATTGGAGAGCAAGAAGCTGCAGACTGACAGGCTACATGGGTCAGACCGTCTGACTAGGAAGTCTTCAGGTTTTGAACAAGTGAGTGTCAGGATCAGACGGATCGGGCTGCCATGCTGAGAGTTTTCCATGCGGACCTCTACAGAACTGTGGGTAGTTGAGCAACTGTTGTGAGAATCCAGGCGAGGGAAGTGTCTTGTGTAATATGAAAAAGGCTGAGTCCTTGTGGAGTTCTGGATTATATCAGGAAAGGAGCGCGGGCCTTTTGCTGATAGTTTGGATGTACATTTCAGGGGGGTGGGGCAAGAGAGAGTCTAAGGTTTTAAGCCAAAGCAACTGAAAGAAGTTGCCCTTCAGAAATGGGAATGATTGTAGATGAAGGATGGGGAAAGGAATTTGGGGATCCAATGCCATGCACACTAAATCTGGGATGTGTAGCAGTCTTCCAAATACAGATGTAGTGGGTTCAGTTGGTGACAATCATAAATTTATGAGTGCTATTTAAGGCTGTGAAACATTGAGAACCATGTGACAGTGGATTTAGATATGAAAGAAGAGACATGTCTTCCACTGGGCACTTTCCAAATACGTGAGCTATATCAAGAGCAAAATAATAAGCATTAGTCACAGTGTGTATAGTGTGAACAAGAAATTAAGAAATAAAGTAAATGATGCTATTATTTTACATGTAAGAAAACCAGAAATCCGAGAAGGCAATTTGTTTGCTCCATGTCAAATAGCCAATAAAGAAGAGAAGAGATCTCCCAACTCAGACACCCTGACCCCCTTCGTAAGGTTTCCTCCATGCTGAGCTGCCAGGGCTGATGCAGTAGCCAGCTAAGAAGGGCCTCTTTAGTCTTCAGGCTGCTAAGCTTTTCCAAGTTAGAAATATAAGCCAGGTCATCATAACAGGCATGCACCCTTGACCTCCAAGCTGAAGATATTATCAATCCTAGAAAACAAATAATATTATTAAAACCTGCTTTTGGCAAAGTTAAAACTTAAAAACAATAATGAAAACAGGAGAGAGGGAAAGAATGATGACATAATAATAATAATAATAACATTTGTCATCATCTGCCCTTCTCTTCCGCACACGTGCTCTCTGTCTCTGGAGCTCTGTGTCATGCTCTCCATCTTGGGAGGAGGTACACACATAAGGCAGAATATAATCATTTCTGTCTTCTGAATCAGGAAAAAAGGTTAGAAAAAGAAAAATGTCCTATGTTAGATTACCAAAAGATGTGTGGATGGGAATCAGAGAAGACTCAGGACGCTTTGAGAATCCTTTCCTCTACAGACTGTTTAACACTGTTTTGTGCAATGTAGAGGAAAGCCAATAAAATGCAAATCAGATCTGACCATTTTCAAAGCCTGTTTAATCCATTGTTAATGAAAACACATAGCTACTATGTATGCTAGCATGAACTTCAAAGATGAATAAGCTGTAGTTTGAAGAGATTAAGTAATTTGACTAAAGTTGATATAAAACAAAGCAGCCATTGTATAAAATGTGGCTATCACCACTGGAAAAACACTATGAATTCATTCATTCATTCATTCACTCATTATTTGGTGAGTATGTAATGTATGTGTGTGTGTGTGTGTGTGTGTGTGTGTGTGTGTGTGTGTGTGCAGGTATACTTGTGTATGTGTGTGTGTGTGTGTGTGTGTGTGTGTGTGTGTGTGTAGGCCAGAAGTTAATGATGGCTTTCTTCCTCTATTGCTTGTAATGTATGAAGACAGGATTTCTCACTGACCCAGGAGGTTGCTGTTTACACTAGACTGGCCTGCTAGTGAGCATCTAGGATCTACTTGCTTCTACCCTCCCAGTGTTGGAGCTAAAGACTCACACGGCCATACTCAGTTTTTATGTGGTTGCTGGGGATCTAAACTCAGGTCTTATACTTGCACAGCGATTACTTTACTTACAGAACCATCTCCTCATCCTCACACTTATTTTTAAAATGCATTTCACTTGGCTCTTATGTGCCCTACAAACATTAAGGCCTATTCTGTTTGAGGCTTCACTGTTTTCTGGACCATGGTTTAAACTCAACTCTGCCAGCCTTCTCTTCTTCCTGCTTGGACAGTATCCCTTCTTCTAGAGAATCCTGAAATGTGGTCCTTCTCGAGAGAATGGCTCTAGTCGTAGCCAGTCTTTGGCATTACCCAAAGCCTTTGCAAGTGCTCTATGCATGGTAGAGTCTGGCAAAAGCTGGCTAGGTTGCATTGGGCCAAGGGCTATGAATGGAAGAGGAGAAGAAAGGTTATAACAGCAGCAAAGAACCTTGACTACTGAGTGAAGCAATGTGTAAACAAGGTCACTAGCTAGTCCAGCCCTTGGGTTCTGCATCCCCACTCTGGGTTGTATTAACAAAGAAGTTCAGTGACTGTGTTAAGTTACTTTTGCACTGCTGTGACAAAATGCCTCACAGGAACAGCTAAGGAAAGAAAGGCTTATTCTGACCCATGACTTTGGACAGATTTGAGCCTGTCATGATGGGGAAAGCATGGTGGGAAAGGTACGTGATCAGAGCACCTCAGTTGTGCATCAGCAGGAGGATGCACCAACAGCTGTTTATGTGGCATAGACCAGAAAGCAAAGCACTGGACCAGAGGCAGGGGCAGATTGCAATGTTGAATATTGTTGACTTGACAGGACTTAGCATTGCCTAAGAGATAGACCTCTGGTCGCATCTGTGAGGCAGCTCTATGTTGGGTTATTTGGCGTATGAAGATTCAGAGTAAATGTGGGCAGAATCAAAGTTGAGCTTTCCTTACGGTGTTTTTTTCAGATACTTTTCATAGCAACAAAAAAGAAATTAATAGGCAAAACTTTCAAAGGTCTATTCCTAGTCTCCTGCTTCCACTGTCCAGGCCACTGTTTTTAAAACAGCCCCATAAGCTGGAGACTGAGTGTTCCAAACATGAGCCCATGAGGGACCGTTCAGGGTCAAGCCATAGCAACGTTGAACTCAAATGAGGGCAAATATGTCTTTATTGCAGAAAAAGCCACACCAACACTTTCTATTGTATTTCAGATCTGAAAACTCAGTTTTAGTTTCTTATTCCTAACCACACCTTAAGTCTTGTCATAGTTTCAGCCAAAGAAAATCATTTCTGAATGGCTCATGTTAAGCTTGTTCTCAGTCCAAAGAAGGAAGACAGAAAGTAGGAAATGACATTTAATTTTTTTTTTTTGAGGTTTCCTGCTCAAAGTTGAGACCAAGAAATTTGGTGTGAATTGTTTGAGTCAAATGAAACTAGGGAGAAGTGTTCGGTTCCATTGAACTCATTCCATATTTGTTCCGGGGGAGGATAAAGTCAAAGCTGTTAGCTCTCACTCTTGTGTTCCTACGACTGTCGTGCTGCCTAATGAAAATGGAAAATATAGAGAGAAGAACAGTAAGGCAGAACATTGTACTAAGAATTGATAGTAATAGGTTATGGGAAACTTGGGGTTACACTTAATTGGGAAAGGAATAGTTTAAGAAAGGGAAGGTTGTTTTGAAATGGCCCTTCAAAATGTCTAAGATTTTGATAGGCAGGATGAGAAAGAGGATACTCTAGCTAGAAGAAAGAAAGTCAGACTAGTGAAGGAGATAAGACATCTCAATCTGAGACAGTAGATCCAGGGGGCAGAGGGTATTCATGTTTGAAATGAGCTATTTGGATAATCTGGTGAAATTTTATGAGCTCTATATTGAAGGAAAGAAACCCTGATTTATCCAAAATAGACTGGGACCAAAACCTGTATTGGAAAATGTGCCCACAGAAATAGAGATGAATTAAGCAGAGATATGGTGTTCAACTTATAGCCCATAGATGTAGACAAAGCATGAATATTGGGACAATTAATACTTGAATTGTCATTGTTCAATAGATAGCCATTGTGGGCTGTGGGAGATGACAGGTATAGCACTATGGAAGCTTCAGTGATGGCAATATTATTGTGCATAGAAAAAACAAAGAAAAATGTCCTGTAGATGTGACATTTAGAGGGGAAAAGTTGGATAGGTAAAAAAAAAAAAAAAGGACATGGAAATCATTCCATATGGAGAAAATAGAAGAATCAAGGTAAGAATTATTAGGAATGGTTTTAGAAAACCTATCATAAACTTGAATGACATGATCCTTAAAGTGGGATATATAGACCTCTGAAGAGGTCAGGAGGTAAAATTCAGGGATTGGGTATTTAAAAGACAATAAAGTTTTCATTGATCTGCCATTTATAACTAGAATTTCCTTCAAGTATAAAAATAGACCACAAGCCACAGCAATACCTTGACTCAACACCAGTAGAAATCAAAGATATTTTCATCATGCATTACTTCCATTGATGGTATCTAGGACAACATTTATAGTCATCACATCTTCACAGTTCCAACAATGTTAGAACTGATGCCAGATCTTGTTACCTAACTTCTCATTCCTGTGACTAGAGTTGTTTCTGAGTAATCAACTCACAAGGATACAGACAGGAGAATACCCAAAAGCTTGCAGGCCATCCAGGACTGGCAAACCTAGGAGAAAACAACCATGTGACCCTGTCTTAAACAGGGTAGAGGACAAGGACGCAAAGCAGGTGCTGTCTTCTGCACGTATACATGTGTGCATTCACATGCATGTATGTTCTCTTACTCTGTCTCTTCTCTCTCTCTCTCTCTCTCTCTCTCTCTCTCTCTCTCTCTCTCTCTCTCTCTCTTTCCCTCCCTCCCTCTTTCTCTCTCTCTGTCTCTCTGTCTGTCTCTCTGTCTGTCTCTCTCTCTCTCTCTCTCTCTCTCTCTCACACACACACACACACACACACACACACACACACACACACACAAGCAAAAAAATGAGAAAGAAAGAAAAGGAAAGACCAAAGACTTTCAAACAAAACCAATGCAGGATTTCATTTTCGGAGTTGTGTTGTGAAGACACTCTCCAGCTCCCAGTCTGAAGTGTGTGTGTGAGTGTGTGTGTGTGTGTGTGTGTGTGTGTGTGTGCAGCACTGTGCTCTATTGTGAAGTTGAGTTTCCAGATAGCTTTGTCACCTCATTATCAATGCTGTCACCAAAAATTCAACTTCAGAAATTTACACATGAAAATGGGAAGCAAGCACTCCCACTACTGCATACAGTGGATACTATTCTGGGAATATTCAGAGAAGCAGGTGAGTAATCCAACGTCACTGACACCTCCAGCAGCTCTGCTTCCCTCTCTAATGACTGAAAAGAGCGACTGTGAAGGTGGCCGGAAAATCTGGCTACTCAGGTGACAGGTAAGCACCTGCTCGTGTTTAGATTCTTCACGATTAAAGGGAGCCATTTATTTCCCTAGCCGTCCAACATGGAACAGTCAAGAGTTTGTCTAAGCAGGATATCATAGATGGGAATTCAATACAGGCCAACAAACTCTCTCTCTCTCTCTCTCTCTCTCTCTCTCTCTCTCTCTCTCTCTCTTTCTCTCTTTCTCTCTCTCTCCCTTCCTCTCTTTCTCTCCCAAGAACCCCAAATCTGGTCCAAACTTCATATTCTTCAGATATAGAATCTGAGATCCAGAGGCCCAGAGACCAACATTACCGGAAGTAAGGTGGGTAAATGGAATCTGGGGCCATAATTGTGGACATCAGCCCATGTCTATTTGCTTACCCAAGGCCCTAACATTTGGTCTTACTTTGGCCACTGTGACCTACTTCACTGTACTGGGATCCTATTCTCACTCAGAGTGCCAGTCTAGTAGTGGGGTGACTGTCTGATTAATACCCCAATATTCTAGGACTGGGCACTTTCTTAAACTTTACATTTCTCTCTCACACAGAAAACATATGTACAGAAAGCAAAAAAAAAAAAAAGTGTCCATTTTTTTCAAAAGAGAAAAAGTCTTCACAAAACTGAAACCTGGCCCTAAATCCTGGTCCATGAGTCCTGCTATCTGCTTTTAATGTCCTTTAATTTTCTTGGAGAGCAAGAGTATGCACCACTTTTAAATACCAACTTCTGCCCAAGTCCTGTCCTCATCATTCTATGTATATGAGCTCATTCATGATTCACGGGCCGTGTGAGATTGGAGTGACTGATCCGTTTTCTAAACACCAAGGAGACACTGTTGGGAAGGAACAGCATTTAAGTGAAGCTTCTACGAGGTGCCAGGCTAGCCCAGGCCCATAGTCTATGCTGTCCAGTGCGTGGCTTGTGCACAGGGAGTATTGCCTGGAAGACACAATCCATAACAACTTCTACCTCCATCCAAAGATGCCATGCCTCCACCGCCATTCCATCTACAAAGTGATTCATAAAATGTCCCATTAAATCACCTCCAAGACATTTCATAAAATGTCCCATTAAATGTGATCTGCAGCTTGAGAATAATCTCACCACAGGCTCTTGGTATTAGAGTAGTTGAACCTTTAATTTGCACATTTGATGCAAGTTAGATTTGAGGCCTGGTGGTGGTATCCCTGCTTTTCTTGGTGGCTGAGGGCCAAGCCAGGCACCCTCTCCTACTCACAAGCAATAGATTGTTTGCAAGGAAATGCAGAGCCTCCAAAGGACCCCTGCTGCATTTCATCTTACAGGATTTGGCTCACGATTCCAGCCAACTGAGATCATTTAGAAGTTTGATTTTTGTCATCAATCATTTTCTATCCCTCTCAGCTGTGTGTCAGCCACAGATGTGATAAGCGGACTTTATCTATCCTTGTCTAAATTACTGATACCAAATATTAAACAGGGCTCAGGAACATACCTCTGCTCTGATCCCAAGGACTTAGAAAAGGACCTTCATCTTAATATTTACCCTTTGATAGTTTTGATGCTTTTACATCCTCTAGCAAAGGCTTCAAGTGCAGAGCCTGGATAGTGTGTTCTTCACCATCCTTGTTGGGGTAATGCTGAAGACTGAAGACATGAGCAGTGTTTGTTGAATGGCAAAATAGACAAAGCTATTGGCTTAAAGTTAGATGATGTGGGTTCAGGTCATAAACCGCTAACCAACATAGCAGCAGTGAATACTCTAAGTGTCTCAGTAAATATGGACAATGATCTTGACAGGCAGTTTCACTTTGTCATTGCTGAGTACAAAACACATCATAGATCCAAAAATACTTGCTCCTTCGGGCCTCTTGTGTGTTTATATATAATTCTTCTATCAGAAATACATTTTTCCTTTTCTTTCTCATAAGCTCCATCCTCACACCATTCTTTATCATCTAATGGAAAGTTCCCCATAGACTCATGTGTTTGAGCATTTGGTCTCCAGTGGATGAGACTGTTATGAGAGACTATGAAAACCCCAGGAGGTAGAGCCTCCAAGGAAGAAGTGGTCCTCTGGGGGAGCTCAGTATTTGGTGAATGATGCAACAGACCAAGCCATTGGCTTAGAGTCAGAAGTCAGATGGACAAAGTCAGCTCTGGGCCCCTGTGTGAAAAGATATCACGTCTGTTTACTTGCCATCATTACAGACCAAATTCCATAAAAGGCAGACTCTGGGGTGAAAAGTTGCACACAAAATTGTTAGTGTAGAGGAGCTTCAGAATTGACCCCAATGAGATGGAACAGTAAAAGGACTGAGCGGGCAGAGAAGCTGATCCTCAATGAAGTGGGCAAAAGAACTTTGCTGGTCTCATGGAGAACTTGGCGTGAGGGTGGCTTTTCAGTGTTATCGCAAATAGAAGCAAGAAAGTTAAGCCTCTCATCACCTGTCTTAGATGAAGGCTGCTTCCAGGAAGGGGGCAGGACTTTGATCTTGGAATTTGCCCTCCATTGAGAACATTTCCAAACAGAAACAGCTAAGAACCACCAAGACACACAACTATGGGAAGCAGTAACTACTCTTTGTGGAAATGGAGAGTATCTGCTATAGTATCTATGCCTAATGGTAGATGATTCATTGAAGTCCTTAAAAAGATGTTCATTTGTGTCCATAGCAGGGTCTGGCCAACCTCAAGTGGAATCCTGTAGGAGTCTGTGGGATTATCAGCACCTGCCAGTCTCTGTACCCTTCAGCACCCTGCTATGGACTGTGCAGGTATTCACCATAAGGATGAGGAAAACCAATCCTCTTTCCTTGATAAGAGAGGACCATCCTTCTCAAAGGATGGTTTTGGGTGGACAAGCCGGAGACATTGAAGCCAAAGGACAAGAGACTATTCAAAACAAGTAATATAAGCCAGTGATGCTGGGATGAGAGAACATGACATGGACCTATGATAGCAGTAGATCAGGCTCCTCGTGGCCTCCAGGGCTGGGTGTCAGACTTTTGACCAGCTACCCAAATCAGCAAGAGGACTATAGCATTTCAATAGAAGACTGAACGGCAGGCTCTCATTATAGAAAAAGCACAGGGTGTAATTATTTGGGCCATTTTCCGTGCAGGGCTTCCGAGGGAGGGACCAGCCATCCAAACTCAATGGTACCTGTGATCCCCATGTAGAGCACAGCCTGAACTGCCTCCACTACAGGCCCCCTGTGACTGAAGAAGTGCTGTCTTCTACAGGTATAGTCTAACCTTGACAGTGAGCAGCTGTAAGTCCAACCTCAGCGGAAAGAAACAAAGAACAAGCTTAAAGTTGTCCATCCAGAGAAATCAGGGCATCTCTTGGCCCAAGGTACACTCAGAAGATTCTCAGCCAAGGAGTCCTCCTGAACTGACTCGATGTCCACTATCAACCAGTCACTGCGTCTATTGTGTAAGTGTGTTACTAATCCGCATCTATAAAGTCTGCTCATCCATGACATGAGAATGGGAACATCAAGCACTCTACTGATAGGGACAGAAAGCTTAATCTAATAACATCAATTATACTTCTATCATGCTGACAAAGATTTTTTAAAAGATGAAGATCCATGCTGATGAAAGCAGATAATGGAGGCTTTCTTCTTACCATGGGTGGGTATACTGAGCTAAATAGCAACTCTATTGTGAAATTTCATTTCACATTGTGCTGTAACTAAATTTACCATTATTTGAGTTGGTATCATTACTCTGAGTACCAAGCAGTTCTGTTTGCCACTCTCCTTTTAGATTTATTTCAAACTTTATGTTACTTTTGTGGTGCTTTATAATGAAAATATCATAGCTTTAAATAATAATAATAATAATAATAATAATAATAATAATAATAAAGTGCTTCTTTACTCCTGTAATGATAAAATATATGCAGAAAGGGACCCTGTAAACCCTAGTCCTTGCATTTAAGCAAAGGCACATTTCTCTCCAAAAGTAGGTATCTCTCTGTAGCTGAACATCTTACAGTAAGGGGAATAATCCATGCTGAGGTTGTGGTCCCTGCAAAGGTCTTTGGTAGACAATAAGTGGCTTCCCCGCAGGGCAACATCCCAGCAGTCTCTGAAGTGTACCTCTCAACCATCTTTCAGACTCTATTTCTTTATCCACTGTCTCTTTCTTTCCTGGCCTTTATCATCTCCACTGTAGAGGACCTTACATACTATCTTCATTTCTAGGGTTTGCTTGTTTGTTTCTCTCTCTTCAATTCTGCCCTCTTACAGTCACCATCCTTCAGGCAAAGCAATTGTTCCCCTGTGTATCTCTGACCATGTTACTCTCTGTGCTTCCTAGAAGGGATACTTGGGGCTTCTTGTTGTGAAGTTCATAGGTCAGATGTGATCAAGCCTCCATCTAATTCTCCAAGGGCATCTCCTGCTTCTTTCTCTACCATGTCTGGAAACACAATGTTGGTCTCTCACAAACTACCTTACAGTAGCTCCCCTAACTCTCCGTTTGCTTTGTATGCCTCCTTTCTTGAATGTTCTTTCTTCCATTTTCCTACAGCAAACTCCTGTTCCACTTCCCTAGGTGTCTCCTGGGACATTGTCCTCTCTCCACTTCTCACCCCGGTCTATTTTTACTGTGTCACCTGCAGTGCTTCTCCGTCCAGGTCAGCCTTGGGTCTCTTGCCTACATTGGACAGCATGGTCCTCAAGGAAATAGACCATATTCTTTTGAAACCTTGCCACCCAGCATGTGTTCAGTTCAGTCCATGGATCTGTTAATGTTTTCTTAAATGAATTTTTTTTTCTAGAATTATACCCCGTGGCACAAAACAAAGCAACCTAGATTTTTCTCTGGCTGCTTCATAATGCTGACTTCACAAAGTCCCCAACCACCCACAGGATCTCTCAACGTTGTCATCTGGAGGATAGGGGAGCTTTGGGGGAAAATCAGAGCCCCTCAATTACCATCTCTGACAACTCTTATTTTAGCTTGGATCTCCCCATGCAAATAGACAGTTGACATGTGATTGGAGAAGAAATAGAAGTACGTTTCTATTAAAACCATGTTCCTTAAGTTGTCGCTCTGAATTTATATCCCTCTGGCCTTTGCCAAGTTGGCTCTGGGCTATATTCTGTCCTGAAATTAGAGCATTCTTCTTGTAGCCCCAGGAGATGCCTACGATCCTTGAAGATGAAAACCAGATCCTGAACCATAGCTTTGGGAATTTGTACAGTCCAAAGTATAACTTCCCTATACAACATGCTTGGGATAACCCAGCTTTCCACTGCACTTCTGATTAGAGCTTTTGATATGGAAGAGGTCACAACTGAAATGATCTCACCCTAAGAAGATGAGGAAGAAGTACACAGAGGGTGGTAAGAATCCGTTACATTAGGGTAAAGAAAAACACTATCCAAAATGTCAGAGGCCCTTGACCTTTAAGGAAAGCAATTGTGGGGTATATGTGCATGAAAATGTTGAATTTAAAATTTAAAAAAAAATTAAGTTAGCAATTATTTGTTATCTGTTGCTTTTGTGGCATTCGCTGAGTCTGATGAGAGAGGAAAACAAGAGCCAGAAGGTAGTTGCCCTGAACTGCTTATTGGTACTCTTGAACAAGGAGTTCGATGGGGGTTGGCTCTACACAGCTATGATTACTAGTAGACTATGATTACAGAAGACTTACTATTGTAAGCCCCAGAAGAGATTAAACTTGCATCTGTGCATGCTGTAGAATGGGGATGATAGAACAGGGTTAGGAGTTCTGGTATCCAGGCTCCAATGCCAGATCAGCTGGATCCCAGAGGTACAATACCGTGCCACTCAGAGCCTCAGTTTCCTCAACTGGGTACACAGCCACAATAGCCACTTCAGAAAGGAGTTGGAGGGAGATGAAATGAGATGCAGTGTGGGAGTTCCTGGCCCCAAGTAGCACTAGCTTGTTTTCCTTTTGCTGTCCATCAAAGTCTAGCAGGAAACCCTGGGGAGACACAGTTTCCCCGAGAGAGTATGGTGAAGAGTGTCTAGAGTGCAGAGTGGAAGCCTTTGCCTTGCTCTTCCAGGTTTTCAAAGACTGTCTTCCTGCCCAGGGATCTTGAAGTCAGCCTGTCTTGGACTTAGCAAACGCTCTGACTGGAAGGTGAAATGTGTTTAGTTCATTTGGATTAAATTTCTATCTGCCTGTGAGATGGAGCTAGGCTCACTCAGTCCAAACACCAAGGAAGACTGGTCCCACACTAGCTTCTCCTCTGAGGCTCCAAGGGCCCTAGAAGACCACAGAATGCATAATACGAGGAAAAGAATCAAAAAGGCTGAGAAAACCAGGCCTTCCTCATACAAGCTTGGCCTGTGGTCTAGAGCAGCACAATCCAGCTTGGGGAGTCCCGGCTTGGTTTAGCATGGCTGATTACTGGAAAACTCAGAATTCTGTCAGGAGCACATGGGTGGCTGGCTCATGTCTCAGTGACTTCTTTCATTTTATACATAGAAAAGCACATTTCCAAATCTATCTGTAAACAGAAGAGATGACCCACGTTTCCTGCTGTGGTTCTTCTTCCAAAATGTAACTCAGCAGAAATGCAGCTATCCCCTTACAGTCGGGCTTGAGAAACTGAAACACAACCCAGCAGACTAACTGTCAGATGATGAGGGGTCAGTGGTGACTTAGACACCCACTGTCTGGGCAGCTCTGAGACAGCTGCTTCTATCTCTGATGGATCAGTGTTTTCATCTTTGAAATGGGCACAGCAGTACTTCCTTTGCAGATGGGTCTATGAATTAACTAAGTCCATATATAGAAGAAACATGCTAGGTCTCAATAGGTGTTCACTTCTGCGTCTGCTACCCACGAGATAGGGAATAAATCTTGCAATCAGTCTTAGAATTTCTGCTTCGCAAAATTCAGCTCTTTTCCTCACCTTCCTACTATGTGGGGCTGACTTGAGAGCTTAAGGAAAAGATGGAATAAATGCACTTTGCACGTGAAAAGCACTAGAACAAAATAAAGTCTGTTTGATGGTTGTTTTCCCAACATGAGAGCAATGTCCAGGAGAAGCATGTAATTCTTTTTTTTTTCTTTTTCTTTTTTTTTTGTCTTTGCACTTGGTCTATTTAATTTTTATTTTAAAAATTTTTTATTCATTTTACATACCAACCACAGATACCCCTCTCATCCCTCCTCCAGCTTTCCCTCATCTTCTCCCCCACCCCCAGTCCATCACCCCCTCCTCCAAAAGGGTAAGACCTCCCATGGGGAGTCAGCAAAGCCTGGTTCATTCAGTTAAGGAAGGACCCCTCCCCCCCTGCATCAAGGCTGAGCAAGGCATCCCACCATAGGTAATGGGCTCCAAAAACCCAGATCATGCACCAGGGATAGATCCTGATCCCACTGCCAGGGGCTCCTCAAACAGACTAAGTTATACAACTGTCTCCTGTATGCAGAGGGCTTAGTCAGGTCCCATGCAGGCCCCACAGCTGTAGGTGTAAGTTCATGAGTGCCTACGAGCTTGATTCAGTGGTCTCTGTGGATTTCCCCATCATGATCTTGACCACCACCCCCCTTGCTCATATAATCCCTCTTCCGTCTCTTCAACTGGACTCCCAGAGCTCAGCCTGGTGCTTGGCTGTGGATCTCTGCATCTGGAGAAGCATGTATTCTTAAGACTCAACTGAACAAGGGCTGCAGCTCAGTGGCAGAGCCTACTGTATTATGTTCCAGTTCCTGGTTTCCTTTCTCAGCATCTTGGGTTGGAGTATGTCTTATCTCATCAATAATTTCTTAGATCTGAGGGTCACCTTAGAAAGATCCACCTTCCCTTCAACTCCTATAATGATGACTTACCATAAAAGAGATGGAGACACTGGTTGCTGTTGAAGTCAAGCCATATTGGCTACAGGGTCAGTCCCAAACTCTTTGACTATCATATAGCCTCAAAGAAATCAGAGCTGACAAAGCCTAATGTCAGATACATGATTAACTGGACAAAACCTATACACTCTAATCTGAGGTCAAAGAGGTACTCTTTCCAACAAGTTAAAACCTCTTAAAAATCAGAATATGATTCATGCTAACAAGAACTTAGGATTCAAGCAAGCAGACAATCCCAGCCTGAGATATTGGAAGTAGATCTGAAGGAGGAGGGTGATAAGGTCGTCCTCATGAACATTTATGTTCAGAGGCAGGATGCCCATGTCCCCAGGCTATCTAACGTCAAAGGGTTGACCTCCCAGAAGAGTCCCCCATCCCAGGGCTACAATTTTCTAGGGTCTAACGTCCACAAAGAGAGGGTACCTCCCACTCATCTGGTATTCCCAAGTTCTAGTTCAAGTTCTTACATAGATAAATCCTCAGGAACCTAACTTTCTACATTTGCAGCAGGAAGTCCTCATTATTAATTCACAGATTAGTTCTAACCATACTATGAAGGCATGTTCTACTCTATCTCCTTCTGCAAGATAAAGAATCCCAACACAGAGCCAACCATGCCAGCTCCTTCTGTAGCTCTGAGAAACTGCATTTCAGTTACTAAAGTCTATTCTACTTCATTATTACGGTGCAGTCTAAGACACCAGGAAGAAGTGTGCTTCCCTATCATTCGACACCACCATCTACCCAGGTGTCCAAGCCAGAAGTCTGGGGAACAGCTTTGACTCTCCTTACGCTTTCTGTCTGCCTAACCTCATTGTCACAGTGTCTCTAACGAATCCCTCTCCAATCAGCTTTTCTTGGTATCAGAATTTCTCTGGAGGACTCCAGAGTCTTCTCCCTTCCTGAGATTCCTCCCCTAGTTCAGACCCCATTGTTTCTTCCCCATGTGTATTTCTGCCATTGGACAGTTCACCTCAGTCCAGTTTCTATGTGGCCATCAGAGCCATGTTTTCCAGATTGTGACCTGATGCTTCTAACATGGTGTCCTTCATCAACCCCTGTGCCATCAGCCCCTACACTATAATGTTCAGTTCTTACTGGAGATGCAGAGATTCTGGATAATCTGCCCATGTCCGGGCCTCATCTCTCCCATAGTGCAATGGCTCACACTGTCCAACACTTCTGCCCCTTCAAATCCCATACATATTTTTCCTGATTGATTATTTGGAGTTTAGATGGTTTAAGTGTTGACTTGCTTTGTTTTTTGTTTGTTTGTTTGTTTGGTTGGTTGGTTCATTTTACATTGTATTCCCTTTTTTTAAATAAGAAAACTCATCATTTTCCCCTCTAAAACTCAGCCTAAATATTATTTCTCAATAAAGACTTCTACCATTCTCCCAACTTCTCCCTTTACAGCCAGGAGCCTCCCCACTGGATTCTCTGAGCAATCCCAGCTCATGGTTATCCTGATTGCCATAAAAGGGGCATCTTAATTAACTGGTTCCTTCTTGTCTGCTTCCTTTCCTAGAATAACCACAAGCTACATCTCAGAAAGAATGCTGCATCTCAGAAAGGCCTAGCCTGGGCCTTGGTAGTAACAAACAGCACAAGAATTGTCTGGAGAATAAAAATGTTCCCTGAAGTTCTGATCCAAGCAGAGAGAAACCCAACATTTCTTGTTCTATAAAGGCCAGTCCTTAGGATATGTTCCTTTATTTGTTACTTTTCTTGATACTACGACAAAACATCAGACAGAAGCAGTTCAAGGGATGAAGGATTTATTTGAACTCACAATTTAAGACAGATGCAGTCCATCATGATGGAAGGCTGAGTGGTAGAAACACAAAGTAATTGGTCACACTGTGACAGCAATCAGGACGCAGAACCAGATCAGTGTTAGAACTCTGCTTGCTTCCTGTCTTTCTCTCTCTTTATTCAATCTGGCATTCCATGGGATGCTGCTGCCAAGGGTAGGTCTTCCTCCATCAGGTAAACATCTCTAGAAATGCTCTCATAGGTACACCTTAAAGTATGTCTCCTAGGTGATTCCAGATCCAGTTAAACTGACAGTTGAACATAAACCATTACACTGTCTTATTTACTATTTGAACTGAACAAGAGGGAGCCCAAACAAGATGGCTGTACCAGGACCTGGAATAACCAGCTTAGTCTCTGTTCCAGTTAGAATTTATTTTGGGTTTGTTGGCACAAACTAGAGTTTTCTGAGAAGAAGAAACTCAACTGAGGAAATGCCTCCATCAGATCACCTGTAGGAAAGTCTGTAGGGAAATTTTAATCATTAACTTTTTAAATGTAATGATTGAAGTGGGAGGACCCAGCCCACTGTACACTACGCCATCTGGGCAGGTAGGTGGTCCTGGGTGGTATAAGAAAGCAGGCTGAGCAATCCAGGGAGAGCAAGCCAGTAAGTAGCACCCCTCCACGGTCCCTGCTTCAGTTCCTGCCTCCAAGTTCCTGTCTTGAGTTCCTGTCCTGATTTCCCTTCATGATGGACTACACCTGTAAGCTGACATAAACCATTTCTTCCCCAAGGTGCTTTTGATGGTAGTGTTTATCTCATGATAGAAAGCAAATTCAGGCAGACTCTGAACCAAGCTCTGTCTAGCTGGTTTCTGTCTAGAACAATTTGTTTCACCTCTCTGAGCTTTAGCCTCTTCAAATAAGAAGCAAGGCTGTAGAAAACAAGCCACTATTTCCATTTTTAACTATCCTTTAAAACCGTTGAGTAAGACTCCAGCCCTGACATTTTTAAATGTCTTCCAGGTGATTTAAGAGCCAGCATTGAGTACTGCTGAGAGGCTACAAATGGTAATGTATCAGCTGATATGAAGGACACCCAGTATTGATACTGCTGTGGTACTAATAATAGTGTTAAAAAGATCTCCATCGCTGTGCTTCTTAAGTGTGTAGTACACAGAAGTGATGCAGACATGGTAGATAGAAGTGAATATGCAAAAGGTGAATTGTGCTATTGAGTCACCATGAAAACCTTTTAAACGTTCTCTCTGTGTTCCAGGCAATACATGGAGACTCAGAGAAGATAAATGACTTAGTTGTCAGGATTGGATGCTGTCAAGAAGAGTACCTAACCTGGGGCTCCAAGTTGACTATTCCCAGGGCAGTGGAGTAATGGCCGTCTGGGAGCTGGAGCTGGGACCTCAGCATCTAGCTGGTGCTCGGCAGGCAAACAGTTATTGTAAGAAAGGCATGAAAGACTGTGTGCTGTGTACCAAGTCTGCTGAGTGCTGTGCTGGTGTGGGCCATGGCTCTGCAGTAGCATAACCTGGCTGCGCAGAATTGGGGTGGTTGGTAAAAAGTGATTTTGAATTCGTTTCTGCATCTTGAACTTAAAAGGCTAATTACTTCTACAGATTATCAAAATGTCTGACAGCCCGAGACTGACTCTTAAGAGTACTCTATTATAACAGGTCTGGGGTCCTAAGCCAAGCTCTCTTGCTGATACTCTGGACTTGGGGCTTTGCCAGCTCTCTTCCTGGAAAGTGCTGTACTCAAGCTAATGAGAGCTTCCTCGTTTTTTGCGTGTGTCTATATCTCGAATGGAACAAGCAGCTGCTGATTTTCACCCATAGCCCTGCAATCCTGTACCCAGAGAGGCTGCTTATGAGAGAAGAGAGGTGTGTGTGTGTGTGTGTGTGTGTGTGTGTGTGTGTGTGTGTGTGTGTAAGCATACATCCCAGGCAAGCTACCCTGCTGACTTCCATGGAGTTGTATTTGGTGCTGAAGAAGACCTGTGGCTTGGCTGAAGAAGACAGTTTCCAAAACCAGGTGAATACCGAGAGAGAGACATGCCCTTCAGAGAGCAAGTGGGCAGCTGCATAGACTGGAGGACATGGGTGGGAATGATAGTAACTAATATGCTCAGACCTGGGAGAACTGAGGACCAGAAGCCAGCCCCAAGCAAAGCCACTAAGGGGCCAAGTGTCTATCTAGTCCAGTGGCTCTCAACCTTCCTGATGCCGTGATCCTTTAATATAGTTCCCATGTTGTGGTGACCCCCCCACCATAAAATTATTTTCATTGCTACTCCATAACTGTAATTTGCTGCTGTTATGAATCTTAATGTAAATATCTATGTTTTCTGGTGTTCTTAGACAACCCCGTGAAATGGTTGTCCCCCCCACCCCCACAGGGAGGTCATGACCCATAGGTTGAAGCAGCTAGCAGATGCTTGCAGTGGCAGTCAGGTCTCAGCAAGACTGTAAATGACAGAGAGGCTTCCTCAGGGCAGCCCACGTATCCAGAACTTGAAAAATTAAAAATAAAAGATCTAGAAATGAAAGCAACTCAAACCGCAAAATAAATGGTTTACAGCACTCTGGTCAGGCTCGCCTTTCCCTTTCAACGTTCTTCCAGCCGTTCCTATGGAGATATCTGGAGTTTGTAGTGAAAGCAAAGGGGATAATACCTAAGGTATCTTATCCTCAGTTGTCTCCTGTGTTACCCTCTTCAGCCTTTATCCCAAGACAAAGGTCTGTTTTATAAGTAGCAAATGCCCTAAAACTTGACTCTGATGAGAACATGTCTCAAGGCGAGAGGGCGGTGACACTGGCTCCCAAGCCCCAAGCACTCTGTTGCTGATCTAGTTCTCAGCGGCAGGGCCTCTATCCACCAGTGGGGATCAAGTGCTCCAGCTTATTGGCATTAGTGACGGACGTTATGTGGATCCACCCAAATCCACTATATGAGCAGAGCAAAGCCTCCCAGTGCCTCTGGATCCTGCCCTCCTCACTTGTAAGACAAGGAACTTGAGCTTGATACCTTCGAACTTCAAATCTCCAGTCCCAGTCTCCACCTATAGTTTGAAAATTGTCCCTCTGCTACTTCATACGTACAGGTGAAAGGCATATTTATACGTGGCACACATACTTGAACATACCCCAGATTTTATGAAACCACAATCAATTTCTAGATGAAGATAAACATAATGAAAGGTACTGTAAGAATCTTTAAGTGTCATAATCTGCCATGAGCCATCTGAGTAAGAATAAATCATTGCGAGTACCAGACTGGTAATGCCACTGATCAGTAGACAGGACATTTGGAACTTAGCCACTGCAGGGTTCTTGTTTTAGATATTCTGGGAGCTGAGTAATGGTCTAAGTAGTAATCATCAAGATAGGACACATTCGGTAGGCCCAATGGGAAGTTGTGGTTGGTATAACCCCAATTAGCCAGCTGCTCCTCTCTCTAGTCTCACATACACTAGATGCCTCTTTCCATATACAGATCGAGAATCCCTTTAGCTGCTTACCAGCTAAAGGTTTGGGGATATTTGTTTGTTTCTTTGTTCTTGTTGCTGTTCTTTTGTTTTCTTTCTGAGAATGTCTGCACTTTATGCAGATCAAAGCCTGATATTCTAAAACATCAAATAACGACATTCAATTGGCTTTCAATTGAAATCTATCTGTATTATTATAAACAACTCCATGTTTACCAATAAAAAAGGAACAACTGTGCTAAGGTTTAGGTACAATGTGCCCCCTACCAAAACAAAACCAAAACCAAAAAACACTTGCATTAATAGCTTAGTCCCCAGTTGGATCTGCCATTCTCTGAAGTTTTAGAACCGAAAGGAGGTAGGGTCTTGGGGGTTGATCTTATTCCAGATCTCCCTTGGGATTTCTGATTTCATAAGTGGATAAAGATCCTCCTTCCACCCATGCTTGTGAAGTCATGGTGTTCACGATGTCTTCTTACTGGCATGACAAACACAAACTTGAATGAGTCTTGGTGAGAAAAATGTCAAATGAAACATAGTCTTGAGAGATACACCAAAGACATTCTGGAGAAATTTTTTAACCAGAAGTATGGATTGTGTGGTCAGAAATAGTTGGTCACAGCTGGTGTCTGGCTCTATAGTGAATTTTCTTGGGAAACTCAGACATGACCTTGGTGTAGCAGGGAGTAAGTTGTGCCCAACGGTGAGCCAGTAATCTAATATCATGACTAAGAATCACAGTGTGTTGAAATCTGCAGGGTGGTAAGAAGTGTCTTAGCTAAATGTCACTAATGTCCCAGCTCTGAGTGAGATACACAGTATGTTTGCCAAAAAGTTATTTCTTCCCCGTCTCAGAGATGGTAGACAAGAAAATAATAGAAAGAAAAAATACTTGAAATAAGTTCAACAATGAGAAAAATGTAGTTTTAAATCTTTTCTTTGGTGATTTAGAAAAGAATAAACTAGACAGTGTCTGAAATGAAATTAGAGACAAAACAAGTAGGAAAACTTGACAGCCAGTGATGGAAATGGACAAGTAATGTGGTAACATTCCCCAGAGAAACACAACTCTGGGATCCACAAAAGTGAATCCAAATGCTATTGGAGCGTACTTTGCCATGTTTGGTTGATGTCCCTGGGAGACCTGCTCTGTTCTGAGAGAGGATGGAGGGGGACCGATCTGAGGAGGAAGGGAGGTGGGGGGCTAGAGACTGGGGAGAGGAGAGAAGGGGAAAATATGGTCTGGATGTAATATATGAGAGAAAAAGAAAAGAAGAATAAAGTACAATTTCTTTTAAAAAAAAAGTGAGTACAAATAGAACAATTGGCTCATACGATGCTGGAGGCTTGGTTTTCTTATGATCTACAAGGCAGGCCAGCAGACTGGGGCTCGGAGATGAGTTCAGACCTGAAGGTGCTGGCTGGTAGAGTTCTTTTTTGCTTAGGAGAGGGCAGTCTGTTCTGTTAGAGTCTTTAATAAATTGGATAAAGTCCACTTACATTATGGTGATAATCTACTTTATTCTGATTGCATGTATTGCAATATTACACTCATTAAAATTACAACCACCATGGGGTCTGGGAGATGGCTCAGTTGACAAGTGAAAGGGCCAGAGTTCAGATCCCACGAACTCATGCAAAACTAGCTGGGTGCGACAGCACACATTTGTAATCCCGGTGCTGTGTAGGTAGAGCCAGCTAGATTGCTGGCCAGCCAGTCTAGCCCTAAGTTTAGTTAGAGACTCTGTCTCAGAATAGTAAGGTAGAAAGAGAGTGAGGAATAGCAATTGACATCAATATCCTGTCTCTGTGCATCCACATATGCCCACACACACAAGTATACAAGTACATACACACACAAAAACAACTTTTGTGGAAGCATTCGAAATAATGTCTGACTAAACACCTGCACACTATGGCCCAACCAGGATGACACAATAAAATTAACCACCACAGCTAGTTTATAGGACTGATCTTTAAACCTTCACAGTGTTCTTAACTGTTCACACAGTAATCCCCTTTAATCTACTCAATACACTGATTGTGGGTTATCACGTTGACTCTGAAATACGAAGAAACTCTTGAAGCACATGTAACTAGCTCCCATGGCTGATGAGCAGCGTATCTGAATCCAAGGTGCTGCACTGACGGCCACACCGACCCCCCAAAGCGCAGTAAGCCTCGGAACACATCCCTTGTGTGCTTTCTTTGACGTTATCTGAAAAGAGAGATGATTGTGAAGCTATCCACATAAACAGTTTAGTTCCTTATTTGTGATGGCAAAGAGGAAGGGAAGAGTCTGAATGACATTTGCCGTGTTCTTCTATTTTTAAAAGGTGACCTATGACAATGTTTTGGGGTTTTTTTGTTTGTTTTTTGTTTTTCTGAGGCCTGATAGTTCTCTTTAGAGAAGATCCCATTCTGGTGTTGAAAAAACATTTTTTAAACATGTTGTTACCAAAGCAGCTTCAAAAACGGAGTTTTTATATGTTCATTACATGTTCAGTGTCTAACACTTGTCAAGGAAGAGACTTAATTCCCAGTGGACATTTGGAAACTGGCAAATTTGGTGCATGATTCCATATACAATATCCAAGAGCAAATAAAATTAAAATCAGAATGGTGTCACCTTTGATGAAGGTACCAATGTGCAGGGCCACAAGGAGGATTCAGGGTACTGGAAATTTTGCGTATGTTGATCAGAAAAACTGTAACCTAGGTGTATATGTATACAAAACACACTGAGACATACACCAGGTACTGTGGATTCTACTTTATGTGTACTGTATCTCAGTCAAGAAAAGGAACACAATGTACTAGGAGAAAAAAAGAAGAAATAAACGAAAATGAGAAGTGTTTCTTTCCTCTCACGGTGTCCGAAGTGTGAGTACAAACTAAATAAGAAGGGTCATGGTGGGCTTTTGCCTTAGAGGGGAGGAACAGGCAAGGAGAACTTCAAGGTGAAGTCCAGCTCCAGGGCGGGATTAGGATGAAAAAGAAGGTGGGAAGTTTGCCTGTCATTAGAAAACCACAAACGCATTTTTTTCTGAACATCTTGGACATCTTGGAGAAAGGATAATACATGCGCACGCGCGCATACACACACACACACACATACACACACACACACACACACACACACACACACACACACACACATTTCCTCAGGAAATTTGGTAAAATAACAAAGTGAAGCCTGGTCCACTGTGGTAAGAAGTCTTGGAAAAAGCAGACTGCAGTTCATCCAAAGCTAGGGCTAAAATTGCTGGAACCCTCGTGGATGGGTTAGTGGAAAGGGTCTTCTTAAGGAAGTGGCATCTTGTCTACTGGGGAACTCAAAGCTGTTTTCTAACCTTTCTAGAAGATTATGATGTGATGCAACTTCCCATGAGAGTATGTCATGTGCTTACCCTTAGGGCCCTTTCCAGGAAAGATGTGGATTTCTATTTACATTCAAGGATGGAAAAAACCAAGGAAGACACAGTTCCTGTCCCTCCTTTGTCCCCCGGAGATGGTTTTAACACAAAGGAAAGAAACACTGCCCTGGGCATGGGATTTGGATTTCTAAGAACTTCTTGGTTTGATTTGAGAGTGAAAAGAGTATTTTCCCCAATAGGATCTTGTTGGATTTTCCAATTATGTGCTTTAATTGCAGCAGTGAGCCTGGCCTCTTGTTCTACAAGTGCATTTGATTCTGGAAGGCCAGGGAACCCACCAAGTCTTACATGTCCCACAGCCAAGTGACTGCTTTTAATTGGGCTTTGATGCTGCCATCGGGTGCACAGAGGCCTGCCTATGGCTCCTGGGGTCCTTTAAAGTTAGGGCTGAGAATGACACATCTTGGGTTTCTAAGGAAGCATGCACAAGCCCAATGGCTCTACCAACTGAAGAGCCGACAGGGCCCTTCTGTGCAAGGCGGCAAAGTTAGACCCATCCTAGATGACTCCTGAATATCAAGAGTTCCTAGCAAAGTAAGGAATGTGTGACATCTCACACCACCAGTCTAGGGACAGTGACCCTTCTCATATGCAGACATTCAAATGGAGAACATGTCTATGCAAAGTTGACAAGACTGTACTTTTGTGACTTTATGCTCCTTATCTTTTCCTATTAGTCAGTGCTCTCGTTAGAGCTCCAAATTATCTCAGTCCTTTCCTCTCTCCCCCTTCCCCTATGTGTGCTGAGTCATAATCTTACTTCCCTTGCCTAAGATGGCTAATCCTGACACTTCAGCTAGATTCTTTCTTTTTAATATGAACATTAAATTCAAAAAAACATTGAGAACAGCTTAGAAACTATAAAACGCTGGGACCTCCTACCTTTACATGACAAGCTGCAATAGACCACCATTTCAGTTGGAAACACCTAGTGCCTTTCTGCTAGCTCTGTGTATGGTACTTGGAAGATCAGGGTAGGTGACAGGGAAAGGAAATCAAGTATAGAGAGGAGAACAGCCAATGGTCATTGTGCATCTAGTTTGGGTCAAGCTTTGAGCTGGACTCTTCATTTCATTTTATTTATTTCATACTCCTTGTTCATTACGAGGACTTGCTGGTTTTATATTATACGCTACCTTCGAAATATCTACATTTATACCCCTCGACAGATTCTACTCTCAGTTTAACCAAAGATACTTCTATTTGTAGTGAATGGCGGTGAATACAGAAATGCATGCCTGCTGAAGATGCTGAGAATCAGTGACGGCTGAACGCTCATCCCTAAACTAGTCATTTACATCTGCCTCCTGAAGGCTCAGGGAATATCACAGAAGGTGATGTGAAAAGAACACAAAAGTGGAATTTATGAAGGAGGGCTGTGAAATGCCATATTCTGTCAAAAACCAATATGATCGTGGTTGTCCCGCAGCAGCCTACAAAGGATCTATGAAAGGCTTGGCCTGTCAACTGTCAATCACAGACAATGGAGGAGGTCACAGGGCCCTAACGCTCCCTGATGAGCTATTGGTTACTGACGGACTCTGAGGGAGAAGAAGACATCATCTTTACTTAAGTACCACTGATAAACCTACCAAGCTCCAATGTGTAGTTCTAAACCCATTGTCACACAGATGGCCCTGGTTAAACTCAGTCTCAAAACAAAACAAAAAGACGTGAATTGAGAAAAGAGACTTGTAAGGGGAAGGGGGCCTGGAGGGAGTTCAGAGAGGAGACTGTGAGAAGTATACTAACCAATGGTCAAAGAACAAATTTAATAAAAGTTCTCTTTAAAAAGGAAGTTTAAATAACATGATTTAAATGAGCAGCTAGTGAGTCAGAGAGACCACACAATCCAGAACTGTGAGCCTATGCTACTCTTCACTCATGTTATCTTCCTCTGCCACTATGGCACCTTGCATAGTGGGTTGGATTATCCATGTATTGCAGATGGGGAAATCAATTCAGAAAGGCTGACCAACTTGTCTAACAACCCAGCCAATCAATGGCAGAAAAAGTTGACTCAAGCCTATATTCTCAGATGTTGTGTCCTTTGCATTCAATTGTGTATCCATGGTCTCTAAAATGAAAGAGCCCTTACTTTATGAAGAGTCCATAAGGTGTACGAACAGCTCTGGTAAGGTCGTTAGAACAAGATGTGGAGTCAAAAGGCCAGTTTTGGTGAGAAGGCCAGCAAAGATCTCTTGTGAAAGGAGGCACTGAGACATATTGAGCCACAGGGTCTGTCGACTGTAGCACTCCTCAAGATGAGACGAATACCTCACTCCACTCCAGCCTGAGCAGCTGAGGGGTGTGAGTTTTAGTTTTTATTGATTGAGCCCCCTTTCTTAAGGGATTATCAAGTAGAAACACTAAAGGGAATAAATCATAATAGAAAATACTTTGAAAAAGTTCTAAACATTTTTTCTCTGCCATTTAAAAGCAAAGCAATAAAAAAAGAAAGAAATCAGTGATAACAATCCTGATAGAATAACGATGACTTTGCCCTGTGATAGTATCTTTCTTCCAAACGCCTACTGCCTTCGGCCTCATTATCAATAATGACACTGCCTTCTCTGACTGGATTCTGATGCAGAAAGGTTTCCATAGCACCTCCACTGGACTTTTGCAAGTGGGTCATCCAGTGGTGTTGAGAACAAGGGAGACATCCCCAGGGTCTTCTATCTCTCAGATTTGATTCTCCTGTATTAAGAACATCAAGGAGACTCCTGCCATAAAGCACTGACCTTGACTGGGGCTGGGAGGTGTGCTGGCCTTGGTACTGTCACACCAGAATGAGAGTGACATTCTCCAAATCTGCTCCCAGTGAGGTCCTCCTGCCCATTGCACCATGCCAAGGTTACATAACTCTCATTTGAGCAATCTAAAGTCTTGCCTCAAATCAAAGATTTCACAATTGCATAGCTGATTTCCAGCCTCCTGAGTTGCAGTGGATCTGTTTGTCAGAGGATGGGGGAAGAAACCAGGTCAGCTCCAGAACTGGAGAAAACAAGAGTCACTTCTTGAGAACTCACTGCACGGGGCAGATCTTGAGATCTGAAGTCAGGTGGGTCAGTGGAGTAGAGAAAAGGTGGGAGCCAGGGATGGTTTCACAGAGGAAGTCCTGAACTGAAGTTCTAAAGAGTGAATGGGGATCTTCAGGCAGCCAGAGAATGAGTTCCTCCAAGCAGAGGTAATGCAAGGGCAGAGAAGTGTGAGACCATATGATGAGCTCTGGAAACTATGGATTCATGTTGCTATAGCTAAGCCCCAATAACACTGTAGCACAGAAGAATTCTTGACAGCTCAACCTCCCAACTCTGAGATGCTCCCCAAGGATCTAGGTACATAACATGCTGTCTCCTCTTGGAAAATATACGGAAGCCGGACCTTTAGCATGACTAAATTTTCTACAACCATCAGGATTAAATTAAACGGCAATTGTCTAGAGATCATGGAGATCACCCAAGCTCTGTGATGGTCCCTCAGATAAGATTGGAATTCATCTTGGGTCCTAAGATCCAAAACTCATTGGCTTCATATAGGGTTGCAATTGGTGATTGCTAAGGAGGACATGTTCTGAGAATGCTCCTTAAACATCCTGTCATTCCCTGAAATAGAGAGGGATTAAGCTACCTGAGAAAGCAATTAAGCAGGAGCCGTACTGCCTAAGATGCACGTGCTAACACTGTTCATGGGAACTTGAGGCAGTTCCTCTCCAGGCTTTCTCTGTGCCACGGTCGCTGCTGCTATTATGTAGAAGAAAGTCCATATCCTTGGATCTGCTCTTAATTAGGTCAGAGACTTATTTACAAAGCCTTCCAGTGATCGGATGTCACTTTGGAGCCTGAGATGTGCTAACGTAGCTGCTGCAATCCCTCAGCCCAGAACAGCAGCCCCACAGGCACCACATGGCAGCCACTGTTGTTGCTAGTGATTACTCAATAATAATGAAAATAATCAATAATAACTAACATGTGGCGATTGCTTTGCCTTTTGACCAGTGCTTTTCACATACAATATTTCCTTTATTGTTTATAAGATCAGTTTCAGATAGATACATCTAACGATACCCCTGTTTCACAAATAAGGGAATTTAGTCTCAAAAAGATTAGGCAAATTGCAACCCATCATATAGTTTGTGGGACAAGGCAAAGATGCCCAGGCAGCTCTCTCTGACTCCAAAGCCTATTGGCTTCTTCAATGTGTTTGCTATTAAAGTCTTCTGAAGTTCTGCAAAATAATACTCTTTGGTCCTAGGCCCTGTGTTCCTCAGTCCTGTCGTTAGACTATCCTTTTGCTCAAATTCAACTGCTCATCTTGGGTAAAGACTGAAGTTTTTGTTGTTGTTGTTGTTGTTGTTATTGTTCAGCAGCTAGGCAGCAAGCCACACATATACTCAATAGCCTGGAATTCTCTGCGCAACTTCCCTGAAAGCATACTCATCTCTCGATGAGACCACCATGCTTTCCTTACTCAACACTGTCTCCCGAAGGCAGTTCCTGACTAGTGAGTGATACTGAGTAAGTACCGCTCCAGTTGTAATGAATATCATTGTCCCCAGTTCTTCACCTAAGATACTTCAGACTCAGGGAAACAGGCAGCACACATGAGGTCACAGAGCCTGGAAGAGGGGAAGCAGGAGCCCTGGTGGAGGTTTCCTGGGCTCCCAGCTCTCACACTGCCTCTTCCAGGAGCCTCTACCACCTGGCAGTCTTGAATAGTTTTTCTTTCTCTAATTTAAAGAAAGCTGACAAAATCACCCTTGCATTGTCAGTTTAGAGGTATTCAAATTCTCATTCTCTCTCTCTCTCTCTCTCTCTCTCTCTCTCTCTCTCTCTCTCTCTCTCTCTCTCTGTGTGTGTGTGTGTGTGTGTGTGTGTGTGTGTGTGTGTGTGTGTATGTGTGTGTGATGCACACTTGTGTGTTCAGCGGGTGAGGAGGCTTCTCTAAGGACAAAGCCATCGATTCCCAGGTTTCTGCGTATTTACAAGAAACTACACACTTCAAAAAATCCTCATGAGGAGACACGTATGATCTTGCTCATTTTGCCCACTTCTAGGTGATTCTCACTTTGGTGACCAAGAAATGTCTTTTCCCTACAAAAACCAGGTAAGTCCTAGATGCTTGGCAATGTGAATATCTTACTGTATCTAAGACTCCACTCTTATAGGCTGGTCATGGGGGAAATGTGAATTTCATCATGTTGATGCTCTTTCATCTTTGGGGTAGGAGTGGGGATGCCTTCTGCATCTAGAGTCAGCAGACATCTATGATTAACTATGCAAAAATGCCAGTTTGGTGATAAAAGCTGTACTTAGCATCGGCTCCTCTGCTAAAGCAGAAGTCTGGGGGATGTAGTGTTTGAGGACTCTTTTTCTAAATGGAAGCTTTTGTTCACATCAGATATCTAATTAACTTAGGCTTTAAACTGACGGAGGTGCTGTGTCCTCCAGAAAGATGTCTATCAAAATAGTTTCATCTAACATAATTACCCAAGATCAGCAATGGGAGAAAGACTTGAAATGTTTCTTTTTTAAGAACAGCCAATGTATTGAATGACATGGAAGCATTTTGTTGTGGGCTCCCAGTCTATGCAGTTGAGGCTAGATCAACTTACCAACTAGCATAATTATCGTATCCAGAGTTTGTCTCAGGAAATGCCTTCCAGAATCAGGGAAAACACAGTGTCTGTGCCCACAGGACGAGGTGGCTCCCCCCCCCCCCCCAGGGTGAGCGTCTCCAGCTGCTCTGCAGTTATAATCAGATTGGCTCCCATGTGCCCCCTCCAACCTCCTCCAGCTCATCCTTTATACAGTAATAACAGAGTTGCTGGCCGCTGATCTCCAGAATGGTATTTAGGACATCAAATACTTCAACCACCACCTATGTACATAATGGCTCCCAAGTGGGTATCTCTAAACCTGGTCTCCCTCCCCCATCCCCAAGACTCCAAAGCAGGTTCTACAGTGGCCCCCTTCCCCATCCCCAAGACTCCAAAGTAGGTTCTACAGTGGCCGATTGGACTTTGGGACCTTTATCAGGAATCTCCAAGGTGATTCTCCTAATACCAAATCTAGCCACTTCTCCTTTGCCTCCAACCACAAAGGAATCCTTTGCTTAGATTCCCCAAGGTTGTCATCCACACCATTGTCTTGATCATCCACAGCCCTTATTTTATAGATTAATATTACTATTATGGTGTACTTTATATTACAACGGGCTTAGATTTATACTTCACAACAGTTTATAAAGATGGGAGCTGGGGAGAGAGCTCCATTGATAAAATACTTGTTGTACAAGCATGAGGAACCATGTTCAATTCTTCCACCCTCCTCCAGAACCTATCTTAAAAATCTGTACACAGAGACAAGTGTATAATCCTGGTCCTGGTGAGAGAGAGACAGGAGAATCCTTGAGACTTGATGGTCAGCTGGCTTAGCTGACTTGGTGATCCCAGGATACCCAGCCCTATCTTAGAAAACAAGATGGACAGGATCTTAGCAATAATACTTAAGATTAACCTCTGGCTTCCATATACATATGTATATACATGTAATTTCTTCTGCACATGTATGTGCATACTCCAATATATACACAGAAACACGTACAGATTGTGGAGATAGTATTGTAAGTTCCCATGTACCAGAACCATTATCACTAACATAGCAGTGTGGTATGTTTGCTACAAGTAAACAAGGGTTGATACATTAACTTGTTAACTGGAGTTCATACTTTCATTACTTTTCATTAATTTTCTCTCAAAAATTAGTTAATTTTATACTGCATAAAACAACATGACAAAAGCAACTTATAGAAGAATGTGTTTGTTTGGATTTTATGGTTCCAGAGAGATAGGAGTCCATCACCATCTTGGTTGGGAAGGATGGCAGCAGGAACCTGGGGACTGGAGTATCTGAGAGCTTATATCTCAAGCTGCAGGCAGGAAGTAGAGAGAGTGGACTGGGATTGTCATATGGATTTTGAAACCTCAAAGACCACTCCCAATGACACACTTCCTTCAGGGAGGTTACAGTTGCTAAGCCTCTCCAAAGAGTGCCACCAATTGGGGATCAAATACTCAAATGCCTGAGACTATGGGAGGCATCTCATTAAAATCACCCATAAGTCTCATGGCAACATCATAATGCAAAATACATGCAGACCAACTTAAAAATCCTCATAGTCTTTCACAGTCTCAGCACTGTTTAAAAGTCCAGATTCTCTTCTGACACCCCAAGGCAATCTATTCTCTGTAAGCTCATAAGGTAAATTGCATACTTCCAACATGTAATGGGACCATTCCAAAAGGGATGAATCTTGGAATAACGAGAAAATACTAAAACTTAGTAAGCAAATCCAGTAGCTGTTGTCAAAGGGCTTAGATGGCTCCACCCCTCCAGCTTTGTTTCCTGCTATACACATCTTTTTTTTTTTTTTTTTTTTTTTTTTTTTTTTTTTTTGGTTTTTTGAGACAGGGTTTCTCTGTGCAGCTTTGTGCCTTTCCTGGAACTCACTTTGTAGCCCAGGCTGGCCTCGAACTCACAGAGATCTGCCTGGCTCTGCCTCCCAAGTGCTGGGATTAAAGGCGTGCGCCACCACCGCCCAGCGGTATACACATCTTTTTCATAGGCTGGTTCCACTTCCTGAATGGAGCTCTTATTGGCAGTTGCCCCATGGCTCTGGCATCTTCAACATCTTGGGGTGTCCAATGCAATCCAGCTTTTCCTTCCACAGCCCATGCAAATGGCCTCTTGGGGCCTCTTAACTCCCAGGGCCTCCACTCAAGGATTCTTCTGCCACATGCCTGGCCTCAGAGGACCTTTGAAAGCATGCAGGAAAGTTCCATAACACCTTTCTTCGTGTATCCTCCATGACTCTGAAGCCAGCACCACCTGGACAATGCAGCCAAGTGCACCTCCAGCTTGCCATGGCCTCTGGCCCCTGGAAATCACATTTGCAATAGCTTAAGTTCTTTGTTCATCTCTAGGAGCAAACATTTTCTTAGGCCTTTTTCTTTCACAAGTGGGAAGCTTAGCTGGGTGGGGCCTTACCTGGAGAGCAACTTTTCCCTTTGTAACACTGTCCGTCAGGCCTCTCCTTTATCTCTTTATCTCTTTCTGCACAATCCTTAGCTCCAACTCGTGTGTGTGTGTGTGTGTGTGTGTGTGTGTGTGTGTGTGTGTGTGTAGGCAAGTGTGTCACAATGCATGTGTTTGCGGAGGTCAGAGATACAATCCCTGGTATCAGTCCTCACCTTTCACCTTGTTTAGACATGGGCTGTCTTGTATGCCACTGTGTACTCCATGATAATTGACCCACAGACTGCCAAGGATTTTCCTGTCTCTAACTCCCATCAGGCCACTACCCAGGGACTGTAGGCAGCCACACAATACTTTATGTAGGTTTGGGGCTCTCTGTACTCAGATCCTAATGGCTACACAGCAGGTGCTTTACTGGTGGAATCATTTCTCCAGTCTCTGGCAAAATTTTTAAAGCATTGTTTGGGCGCTGGACAGAATTGGTCACTGCCTTCATTTGATAGAGAAAAAAATTATTAGTAATTATGATGCTGTACTTCTTAAAAGCAAATGATGATTAGTCATTCCCCCACCCCAGCAAATTTCTAGTCCTTTTAGGGTTAAGCTGTGCCTTGTGGATCCCTGTATGTCTGGAATCTGGCACTGCTCATGGGACTTTCGAGGGCTCAATCTATGTTTGAAGTTTTCTTATTTTCTCATCTGCAAAGTAGGGTCCTACAACTTATCTCTCAGGAATGTTGAGATGATTAAATTAAGAGTTTAAACTACTTGGCATGAGGCCTTCACATGGGGTTAGTATAGCACTCAAATCTATGAGGTGCTACCAATTTGTCAGCATTATTCATGTTTGTGTCATGCAGGATACACTGGTGATCCAAAGAATTGACTTTGACCTACTGCATGTGTAAAGTAGTAAATTTAACGGTTGAATGGGACCACGAGGAGCCAAGCTCAGCTTTGCACTGTAGAGAAGAGTCTTCTGTAAAATTCCTGCTGCATTGGTTTACTTTGATACCACTTCAACGGCCATCAATTTTATCCTTAACAATAAATAGTCCAGATCCAAAAGAAACATAAGACATGGCTTCTAGTCTCAAGACCTTATAAAATTGACTGTGCAACAGTCAGAGCTGTGTGCAGAGCCAAGTAGAGAAAATGTGGGTGTGAGAAGTTCAAGAAAGAAGCTGTGTCTGTGTGGGCTGTGCTGTTGTTGAGACCAGGGATGTGAGCACTGGATGATGAATCTGGGCAGGATGGTCAGACAGAAAGACTGGAAAGCCAAAGGCTGATATGTGGAAGAAATGAGCATATGGAATTCAGAGCCTGGGAGAAGGCACAAAGGTTGATGCAGAACAGGATAAGAGGGCATGGCATCAAGCTGGGAAAAGCAGTGAGGTGGGGTGGCTTGGAAGCTGCCCAGAAGTGCATTCGAGTCATTTGTACTTCTGAACTAGGGAGCAGTAGAATGAAGATGAAATTTTAGAGGTGGCTGTGTCATGACTAGCTAGCTAGAGAAAGGTTAGGAGAAGAAATCAGCATGTCTGGTCACTCGGTCATTTTTCCCTCTTTTTGTAATGTATGAACTCCGTAAATATTTGTGAAGATCCTGTGAATCCCTGGGGTATATGAGCCTTGATATCCATTCTAATGTGTCTAATGGGCTAGAAGGAGAGAGTAAAGAGATTCCCAGTGTAATTCAGAAAATATCATAGAAAGTCAGGAAGGAATATAGAGGAGATGACAGACAAAGCTAGATAGATGACAGATGATAGATAGATAGATAGATAGATAGATAGATAGATAGATAGATAGATGATAGATAAATAGATAGATGATAGATGGTATAGTAAATACATACATATATCATAACAACAAAAGTATGTATATAGAGATAAATTTATACCATAATAACAAGTGTATGAAGAGCATATATATTTCAAATATACACAAATATTTGCATCAAAAATATTGCTTTATAATGAAAATTGAAAACCTAATTATTAGGTTCAAATAGGAAATAAAAATAAAGCAAGTAGCTAGAAAGATAGTCTTGAATAGTAAATTGGAATGGACTAAAGAGAGATTGCCTTGGCCCAAAAAAAAAAAAAGGAATTCTGCAGCTTGGAACTAACAAGGCAAGAAGACAGAACAGGCCAAACACTATGGAAGACAGTAATACTGTCAAACTCTCATTGCCTGGAAGAAGGGTAGGAAACAGTGTTGGGTTCAAGGGAAGCTTGTGAGCTATCAGCCACACTACGACAAAGGCAGTTGAGCACCCACAAGGAAGTGTGTATAGAGGAAAACAAGAACTGAGACACAAGTCCTTAGAAAGCTTTACACTATGAGGGCTTCAGAGACGACGACATTCTAAGAAGTGGGCTCAGAGGAGGGCATCAGAAAAGTTGTGGCTCAAGAACAGTGGGAGAATCTAGTAGAAGGTCAGTCAAAGGAAAGAGTAGTTAAAGATGTCAAACCCTACCGCCACAAGATAGACAGTCTACCGCTCAGGATAGACAGCCTACTGCTCAGGATAGACAGCCTACTGCTCAAGATAGACAGACAGCCTACCACTCAGGATAGACAGTATACCGCTCAGGATAGACAGCCTACTGCTCAGGATAGACAGTCTACCACTCAGGAAAGACAGCCTACCGCTCAGGAGCTACAACATTGAAAAACAGCAACAAGAGTAATAATAATATTATTCTAATTTTTTTGTTTGTTTTGTTTATGAGACATGATCTCACTATATAACCCTGGCTGCCCTTGAACTTTCTATGTTCCTGCCTCAGCCTCCTAAGTGCTGGAATTATAGTTATGTTCCATCATGCCTAGTTAATAATATACTTTCAAACAGTACTATATCTCAAACTCTGCTACTGTTCTGGAAACATTTATAAAACAGGTTTTCTTATTTTCCTTCTAAGCTAGCATGAAGCACATAATAATTTCTAAGAAATGACTCATATCCTAAACCAAGCTTGCATGCATATCCCTAGAATATAGATATTGCAACACTGTAATTGGTGCTTGTTAGAAATGGGTTTTTATTGGTTGAACAGAAGAGTTATGTGGTATAACTTAGGTCATTGGCGTACTATTAGCAAGTAAAATCCAGACAGGATAAGGTTCCTTGCCTTCTGTACTCTGTGAGAGTCTTCTACTTACTCATATAGGATTGAGTGGTACCCAGATTGCTCTTCTCCACCTCTCTGGAAGAAACAGTCTCTAAGGAATTGTATGTATTTGGGAACTGGCTATAACTCTTATGAAGCATTTCCAATCCATGGATGTGTTCTAGACACAGAATTGCCTCACACAGGAGAGGTTGATGGCTGGGAGGAGTGGCCTGTATTCATAAGGAAAAATGGCCAATAAATTGTTTTTCCTTCTTCCAGTGGCATTTCTGAAGAGCTTGGAATGCATCTTAAAAGTCAACCACAAATTAGAAAGACCAGAGGCCATTGCTGCTGAGTGGCTTTCAGTTTAAGGAGGCAATTCTCTCTTGGATGCAAAGGGACAGTATATTAGAAAAAGGTTGTTGACATTACTGAACCTGTTTAAGTGAAGACTTGCTCTTTAGCATGTTTGATAAATGGTATGCAGATGCTTCCAATACCTATATGAGATGCCCACCCAACAAATGCTCTTCGAGCTTTCATACATCCAACAGGATATATTTGAAGTTACAGAATACAGCTAAGAAAAAAAATGAACGTATTTTTATTTGAAATCCAAATATTCCAAGGGGAAAGAGTAATTCTGAAGCTAAAATAAACCTAGCTAACAACTCCTTTAAGCCACAAGCTGATATCCTGCTCATAGGGCTTGCTCTAATATAAAACATTCCTCCAGTTCACCATCATAATCCTCATCACCTTGATGTCCACATCTGGAAATTATAGAGCACAACATGGGTATTTATCAGGATGGACTATGTCATCCACAATCACTCATACAAAGAAGGAGGGGTACAGGATACCAAAGTAGTTCTGCATACCCTCAAGCACTTCCTGTCAACCAGTGCCCTTTTATAGGCTGATGCTGACATTGACTTCGATCCATCAATGATCATAAGCAAAATCATTATCATTCAGAAAGCACGTGCTAGTCTGCAAAAGAGAGATGGACCAATGGCTGTACAATAGAAGGATAAGGTGCTGAAGGGAAATTCTAATGGGTAGTGTGGCTGAGATGAAGGACATCACTGAGCTGATTGCCCTGTCATTTTAAAGGCCTTTTTGCTCTTCATCTTGAGGTCCTACAACATCCTCTGTACCTGGTATTTTTGAAATCACATAGCTACCAAGTATTTGATTTGGCTTTGAATAGGCTTTGAACATATCAAGGCATGGGCAGTGCAGGAAAAGCTGGTCAGGACCATGAAGGCAGTGGGTATACCCACTATCTGGGTGGGCATGTTGTGCTATAATATTTGGCATAGTTGACTCCAGCCATTAAGAAATACTTTCAATATTGTTAAGAGGGGGGTGAAGAGAGACATGCATGGGTTAACTGCTATGGAAGAGAAATCACAGCAAGTAAAAATGAAAGCCTGTGGTCAAGAGCTAACTTGACAACCTCAGGGATACACTTCTAGGACCTTAAGGGGAATCTTGGACTTTGGCCGACTGGCCCAGAGTCAAATCCCCTAGGAATGAGATAGGTGCCTTGCTTGGTCTAGGGCCTATACATTTGATTTTTAGCTAAATGTTTCCATGCCAATCTTGAGTAAATGGTAGGGTTGTAATAGGATCTCCTCAGCAGCAGATTCTTACAAACAAGAATCTCAAACTCTTTTAACATAGTTAGTGCTTTAGGATTTCCATAACTCCTTAATGTCGTGCACCCAGACATGCATGTAGTCAACACACACAGATTTTCCTAGACCTCACTGTCTCTAATGGTAATCTAGCATTTAAGAACATCTTTAAAAATGTATTGTTCCTAAAGCCATAGTAGATCTGTCAACAATTTGCCATGAGATGACTAGAAAAGAAAACAGGGTCATAGCACAGTAATTGAATTTTGAAAATATTTCAATGTTTTCTCAGTGTAATGCCAATGTTTTTAGCAACCCTTGTGTGGTAAAGCAGACAGGGTTTCTGTCTCAAGAAATCATAGCCAAATGAAAGCCCCAAGCTGGTATGTCTTTCAGTGCGATGCTTGGATGACCTTTCAGAGCCACCTTGGCAGCTTAGGGAAAAGGGGAATTCCTTAACCTTATTTGTCTTTTCAAATAAGGTTCTAGAGTGATGCAGCCTGGGAATCTCAATCTTAGAAAGCAGTCCCAGGTAATTCTTGTCAAATAAACGTTGGCTTTTGTTTTTAGTTCTCAAGTTTGGAGAGCACACCTCCCACCTAGCTATGGTAAGGGACCCCATTAACTCAACCCTTTTGAGCCTCTAATGTGCAGGAGACTGTAACCCATTTCACCTGGAATTGTTGAGTAAAAGGATATTTAATCAAGAAGCTTCTCTTGGGCCCCAGAGTATAGGAGCAACCTATAGCAGAAAGGAGAGAAACATGACCAAAGAAAACATCACAAATATACCCTCAGGATTCAGATGTAGATGGGAACAAATCTATCTCTGTGATCCCAGCTACCACCTGTTTACTATGTTTTATATTTTTCAGAGGAGGAGGATTCTTGCTCAGCAGTACCAAGTGCCTGCACACACTAGAGATATTAATGCAAATCCCTTAACCCCAGGTCCAAAATTGTTAGATTCCTTCAACTTCAGAGCAACATTGCCATAGGTCTATACCAAGGATGCAATATCTCACTCAATAGGACTGGAAAAAGTAAGTCAGAACTGATCCCTGAGAACCACCTTGGATATGTTAGAGGTCAACAGCCTAAGTGGCTTCAGGCACGCTATCATTGCTCATGTAATTTTTTTTTTTTTTGGGGGGGTTGGTTTGGTTTGGTTTTTGCTGTTGTTGTTTGGTTAGATTTTGTTTGTTTGTTTTCCAAGACAGTGTTTCTCTGTGTAACATCTTTGGCTATCCTTGCTTTGTAGACCAGGCTAGCCTCAAACTCACAGAGATCTGCCTGCCCCTGCCTCCCAAGAGCTGGCATTCTAAACCACACTCTAGGGTTGTCCTTGATGTACCCTGTCACTTACCTCTGGAAAGTAGCTTAGTTTTATATCGAAATATTTTTGTATTTGCATTTATTTCTATCACCTTAGGCCAAAACTACTGAAAGAATCTTAGTTGACCACTGCCCTTCCGTCCTTCCATTTTTACCATTTGCCCATCCAGTCATACCAATCAACTCTCCATGACATCCTACACCATGTCACTTCCTTCTCTAAACCTTGAACATCTGGCCACTGATCTTAGGGTAAAACTAAGTTTCCTACCACCGTGCAAGGTACCACCACTAGCGGTGGCACAGGCACCTTCTCCTCATTCTGGGCCACTTTCCATCTTGTCTTCCTCGCTTTGGGTATCTCAGTATTTGTGTCTTTTAAAATTCTGTTCTGTGTTCCTTTCTGCTCAACAGCCTTCATATATTTTGGTCTTTCCCAGGGGAGCACTTTTCACATCTTAATTCACTCACTTAGCTCACTCAGTCTTCAGATCTCAGTTCATTATCATTGCCCTAGGGAGCTCTCTTCATTATTCCTGCCCCCTCCTCCCCAGATCTAAATCAGTTCCTCCTGTTCCGTACTCTCCTGGCTCCTGTACTTAGGACAGTTGACGATTGTTCCTTGCCTGGTGATTGCCTGTATCACCCACTAGAATATGAGTTATATTAAAATGGAGACAATGCCAGTTTGTGAAGTGTTACCTTCTCCCCAGCACCTGACACAAAGATTGGGATAGAGAAAAAGAACAGTAAGTGTTACTATGCTTGATGCTGCTGCTATGGCTACTAATGATGATGACGAAGATGATGATGATGATGATGATGATGATGATGATGATGGTATTACAAAGAGGCTAGCTGGTGTCAATCTTAGTTCTGAGTGCTTTGCTTGCTTGCTTTCTCTTAAACTTTAAACAGCTCATGAATCAGTTGTGCTGTGCTGCTTAATGAATGAATATGCCTCATTTCTCTGAGGTACATTTTCCTCTTGACAAATTGGAGAAATATGTGAGTGAATCACATCCTAAGTTGAAGTATAGTATGTTTTCTCCTAATTGTTTATGATTGAGAGAGTGGAATCTCTTAGTTGATTTCTGAGAATGTGAAAATACATACGCGTGTTCATATTTTTTTACATTGGTCTGAAATAACATTTTCCAAGATGTTTGTTGTTACACTGTTGTTCTTTCATATACAAACAAGAAGAAAAACTAAAGATACAAAGTATTTTAATCAATGCATGTTCACTCAAAATGAAAATTATTTTTTAAAGAAAACAGTCAGATTTTGTCATATCAAGTTGGACCTTGAAGGGCTACAAAATATTCTTACTATTTAAGGTACCATTTGCCCCTTCTCAGAATCAGTTTCTGTACTCTTGATCAGAATATGATTGTTTTTCTCTTTGAGAATGAATATTCTGAGAGAAAAAAAACGAGAGAAGGAGAGCAGGAATGAAAGGAAAAAGAGGAAGGGAAGGATGGAGGGAAAGAAGATGAAGGAACAAATTGAGAAACTGTTGACATCCTCTGATGAAAGATGGGGGACTGGGGCTAAGAGGCAGATGCAGCCCAGCCAACTGCTCCCAGCACTGTGAGCAACCCTGTGCTTCTCCCACCCAACCTGACCACTCTTCATGTGATGAAAATTCCTTACATTCCTTCCTCTCTCCTTTCATTACCATATGGAAAGATGCCAAGTAAGGCTCATCACTGTCCCATTTCACATTGGAGCAGAGGAAACTAGGCATGAACATCCTATGTTCCACTAGGGAGCACACTGCTTGATGATGGAAAAAGGTAGCAGCTATTGGAAGAATCGGGTTTTAGGAAGGAAAAGGATGCTTTGGGATTAGAGTGGGAATAGAGGCAGAACATTGACACACTATGGTGGGAGTGAGAACAAGGGGGAAAATATAAGGCAACAATAATAGAGGACACTTTCCTGGTATAAGACATTTGGGCACACCCAGGAAGAAGGATGCCATCCAAGTGAGCTAGGCTCTAGGTATGTAGGGAATGATGGTGTGGCCTAAGGGGAGGAAGTGGGAACTTAGGTTGCAACTATTTTGGAGAACCTTAAATAACAGGATTAAAGACTGGCTAGGCACCATTGAAATGTCTCCAAATTAGACATCAAGAAGATATTTAATTGAATATGGTAACTAGGTAGAAGAAGAAGCAGATGCAAGAAGGCAGGACCCATTGAACAAGAGTTTCCAGCGGATGAGGCTGCTACTGTAGGATGTCTTACCCCACAATACTGAGCAGCACCCTGGACTCAATCTATTCTATACTAGTTGTGACAACTGACAAAACTCCCTACACTACTGACTGTTCACTACATAACACAAACCTTGAAAATTATTCATTTGGCAATGACCAGTGATGTACTGATTAAGAGGATCACAAAGGAGAAGGAAGTGAACACTGGGACCACAGATGTTTTAAGCTCTGTAAATGTCACAACAAATGCAAAGGTGATAAATGTCCAAAGAAATTTTCATATTTCAACTTTGAATGATTAGAAAAACAGCAGTAACATTCACCAAAAGGAGTATGGGTACTATTGAGAAGAGTGAGAAGAGGGGGCAAGGTTTAAATGTTTGGTTTAATGGAAATAATAGAAACAGAAACGTTCTGTGAGTAGCTGTTCTCTCAAGATGTCATGAATGAACAAAGATGCAGGTGAATGATGTATGACACAGGAGCGATTGGAAGGTAGAGAATGAGTGTTGTGAGTGTGTGTAATCACTAAAACAGTCATTTTTAAATATTTTTTAAATGATGAAGAGGTAGAAAGAATGTAAGAGCCAGAGTATAAGAATGAGTGCTATAGATGCTGTTTTCTGGACATGGCATGAACCAATAGCATTTTTGGAGATCTATGCAAGACCTGGATAAGATCAAGCCAGCCAAAATTCTAGCATAGGTGAGGGAAGAGCTAACAGAAAGCCACATCTAGCTGAAGAGTTATTGGTATTTGATAGCTGCTGGGGGAGGGAGAATCACTCTTCATGTTCCAGGGGATGGCTCACACTCATGCACATATGGGAAACACTAAATGAACTTAGTGGGTTATGATTTAAAAATATAAGGGGGAAATGAGGTTGAGGGTGGAACTATGAGAAGGGACCTTGAGGGAAGTTTGTAGGGGAAAATAAGGGAGTGGATATAATAATACTTCATTGTATACATGCCTAAAATTCTCAAAAAATAACAAATATGAACATGGGACAGATACCTGCTTGGTTCTACTTGTGCATTTGTATAAGCAATAAGCAATGCCTTTATTGAAGACAGAATACAGATCTTGTGGATTCCACACAAGATGAGGTTTTCAAAGTACATTTTGAGGTAGGAAAAGGACAAAGATCCTGCCCATTTCCATAAGAAACACCAGTGTTTGGATGGATGCATGTATTCATTTTATATCATCCATAGAAGTACTTTCACAAGCATCTGATTTGAATCTCAATTTAAAAAAAAATAAGAGTTCTGAACCTTATGAACTATCTCATACCCTGAACAATGGAAAGTCTAAATAGTTTAGTCTCTGTGATACAGATTTCACAGTCAAAAGGAGAGCAGTGATTTCTACAAATCAGAACATTTCATCATAATTCCAAGCTTCATCTTAAATTTTCTTCTGCATCATGGATTCTAATCCCTATAGATAGCCTGACCTGGTCCACCTTGGAGGTGTACCTGAATTCACAGCCAGCAAGCAATCTCATTTACTTCCCAACCCAGGGATATATATCAATGTGTCAATTTGAGTACAACCTTAAAGCAAGTGACATCAAATTGGGAGCTTTAAAAACATCAAATGCAAATTCTTCTCCTGCCACTCACACGCTCAGTGAGTTTGTGTGGGTATCTTGACCACTCTGATTTTGATTTCTCAGTAATAAGGGTGGTCCACACTACACAATAAAACTCCATTGTGAATATCCTATGATATGAACCATAAAGTACATGTTAGACATTGAAGGTGCTCACTTGCTTAATGTGTGGAAAGCAAGGAAGAAGAATGGATCCCTGAGAAAGGAGAGTGGCTAATATGTTAGGAAGACAGTCTTGGTAGCTCAGCCCCTGAGGTCAGAGAGGAGTACAATTCTGAGAGAGAAATTATTGAAACATTGTCAGTTGGCTCAGAGTGAGTAGATGAGGGCACCTGAGAAACATCTGGAGTTGACATTTGAATTGGTTAACTATGGCCTGAAAGCAGAGTTAGGAGCCCACCGATAGTGATGTCCCATTGACTGATGAGTGGCAATGAATAGGAAGAAACACATATTTTTTCCATAAATTTGGTGAAAAGAAAATGCCACAAATGGGAGGCAGCAAGACTGGTAAAAGTTATAAAATGAACTTGAACCTACTACTCAAAGTTTGGAAGCCTCTATGATAAGATAAGACACAATGGCACAAAACCTGAATGAAAATTTCTAATATAAAATATGAATTGATTGGAGTCATATACCTTTTTAAGGCAGGAATTAGAAAAACATTCACTGTCAGCTTCTGGTAGCACTACACACACACACACACACACACACACTTCCACCCTTCATGGGGATCTGTGGTCAATAATAGTATTACAAATGCTGTTTTAAATAACACTGGGCAAGCACAGTGCCTTAACTTCATTGTGAATCTGTGAAGCAAAAATATGTACCAAATCCCAAAGTTAGTAAACAACGGAAATGGTTTACTAGAATTTCCCATGACTTGTATTTGGAGCAAATTTTAAAACAATTCTGCCTCAAAGAAAGCCAGCTACTCTCCTTTATAACACAGTTAATGTACTGCATCAGCACTTCAGCAAAAGGATACCCCTGGCACTTTAGCTCAAGCCCTTCCCTCATATGGAATGTCTGAGGTGGGAAAAGATTAGCAGGCTCAAAAGCAATTACCATTCTCTCCACATCTCTGTCATGGTGGATCAGAACATAGTATACAACCAAGCTGATGATGAGCTTCAGGAACCCCTGCATCCGGTAGCTATCACACATTTTAGCCATGAGAAAGGGAACTGAAATAAAAGTACTACCAATTCTCCAAGTTGACACTTAGCAGAAAAATAATCTCTACGATGTATTTAAAATTAGCAGGAGGTACTGGAAACAAGGCATCTTCCGGCACTCCTATGAATTGTTACATGCTATTCAGAAATTCCTTCCAATGGGGCAGGGGCAAATTTGTGGTGCAAGCATCTGGAAATACCTGAGTGAGAAGAGATGGAAGCTGAAGAAAGAATGATTTCTACATGGAGTCAAAAATCATGGTCACTTTTGGTCACTGTTGGTTCTTATAAGATATTAATCAGGTGAACCCTTTCTGCAGGTTCATGGCATTTGGGGGCTTATTCTTTGTTTTTCTGTGTCGTGTGTGTGTGTGTGTGTGTGTGTGTGTGTGTGTGTGTGTGTGTGTAATATTTGTATTTCTTTACATGTAGGACTTTTTCCTCTGGAAAATTAATTATGGATCAGTTTAAAAGAATAATCTTGAGGAACACAAGTAGCTTCATTTAAAAGCAGTAAAAGTTAAAAAAAATCTTTGTGCTGATTGTGAATTCCATGAGAGAAATCTAGAATTCTTATTGCTCCTGAGGGCAAGGGCAATCTATGTCCTGTTGATAGTTGGTATTTTCTTCTCTGATAGTGTCTGTGTATTCACTATATACAGAGAGATCATGGAAATTTCTATGATTTTTTTTAAAGAACTCATCCCACCCAACCATTCACAGGAGAAATAAAACAACAATAACCCACACAACAAGTCAACACATTGTTCTATGACCTCAGCATGCTTTTAAAGCTCATTGTGAAAGAGCTCTGACAGTCAGGCAGGACAACAATACATCACTTCTGCATTGGCTGAGGCTCAGGCATTAAGAGATGGCCTGAAGCCACAACAGTGAGGGACTCGTTCTGTCCCCTGAGCTCTTGTAAAAACTGGCTACAGTTGGAGGGAGAAGCAACTGGACAGACTATACCCGCTCTTTGGGTCGCTGGAGAAATAGCCTATGTATGTCTTATGCAAACACCTTGAACTTACTCCAGGTCACTGCTCTTCCCCTCCTGCACACAGGACAACAGATGCACCTATCTTACAGAAAGCAGTGATTATGATGCCCCCTGGGCCTTCAGCATCCTTCAGCATCCTGCCTGGACCACTGTGTGAACTTCCTCACTACCTTTTCTTTACCTCCATCCCTTTCTTCCATCTATTCTTTACATGAACAATGACTTTCCTGCAGGAAGCTTAGAATTTATTGTATTTTGGATTAAAACTCTACACTTGCTCCCCATGACAAAGATGTCAAAGTCGTTCCTCATAATTTTCAATAGAAGAAGCTTTGTCATGCCATCTACATTTCTTTCTAGTTTTAATTTCCATGTTTTTTTCCATTCCTCACAGTGGACCAGCCCCATCAAATCCAAGGGTTCTATGACAACTAGGTGTTTTCTCAGAGGCTGTGTACAAACTTTTACTTTGGAACGTTCCCATGACATCTCTCCTTAAGAAATCCCAACTCATCCTGCAAGATTCAAACTCAAATACCACCTCCTCAGTAAATCCTTCATAGAAACTCCTTGCCAACAGGGCAGAGAGAACAAGTGCCTCCTGTGTCCCTTTGCTCCTTTCTATATACTTTCATGAGAGACAAGGTAGCACATAATGCTCGGAGGGTATACTTCATAGCAAATACCGTAAGTGAAATCAGGCTCTGTACGTGCTATTCTTTTTCTGACACTGGGCAACCTTCCCAATATATAATTCAGTTCCCTATGCTGAAAATGAGAATAATGGCCAATATTGCATAGGATTATTATAATAAGTGAATGTATCAAATATTTTAAATCCTCAGAAGAGGTCCTTATTCATTGTGAGCATCGTGTAAACCATAGGTGATATTAGTGTGTCCACTAACTTTTTGATGCTTTTGTCATTTGCTTGGGTGTACTTTATCTAGAGAAGAGAATGAGGATCAACTTTAATCGTTTTGTAATCATATAGCCAGTGTGCTTAACTATTCTATGTCACAGGGTCTGAACAAGTGTTTATCGAGTTGATACATTGTTTTCTGGGCAGGAGAATATCTCCATAACTCCAGAGATTGTATCTCAAGGAATGTTTTCTTCTCCTTTTGCTCTCTCTATGGAAAGGAAGACACTGAATAAGTCCATTAAATACTCTTTCCTAAAGAGAGACTCTTGAAGTTCTTAGTGATGGGAGAATTTGGCAGCAGGATAAGTGTCTTGGTTCTGATCGGGCTCATGCCATTGCAACGATAACTTCTATTCATTTATTCAGATTATCTTCTGGATCTCAATCATGTGTCAGACAGCATTCTGGGTCCTGGAGAGGATGCATTGTGTAAGCTCAGGAAGGGGTCCATTCTCATAGATGAGTATTGGAAGGAGAGGGTACGAAAGGAAGGGAGGGAGGAATGGATGCAGTTTGTCTATATTTTTTAAAAAGGCCCATGAGATAAGTGGTTTCAAATATTTTTAAAGTGTTAAATATTTTTAAATCATCGAAAGAATTCAAAGGTGTAAAAGAGAATAATTCACAACTGCTGGGTTTGTAAAGAGACTCCACAAACATCTGTGGCTCCATATTCTAGCTCCTACAGTCTATCCACAGCAGCAGCAGGTCTCCTTTCAGGAGAGGAGAAGGAGCCATCAGATACAAGTTCTATCTGAGGCCCTTTGGATGAGGAGAGGTGTCTGGGAAAGTTTGAATACCCTCTCTGGGTGCGTCATGAGCTGTCTGCTGACATGAAAACATTTTACATGGCTAGATTCTCTCATGAATACGGCTGCCAGTATTGTAGGTAGGATGCTTAGGATCTACTACATGAGTAATTCAGCCTTGTCTCAGAACCCAGTTTCTTCCAGAGGAGGCCATGGCTGCTTTGGGACTCACCCATTCAACTGGTTTGCCCAGGCGCTACCTATCTGCCACACCTCCAAGAAACATCCAAAGCCCTTCCTTTGTTGCAAAATGATTCAGTGTCATTTCCATAGACACGGGGATCTGAGCATGTGTTCACACATGCCACTTGGGTATATTAGGAGACTTAAAGGGAGCCATCTTTTTAAGACATCAAGACAGCTGGAATAAACTCTTATTGACTTAAGGGATCCGCCAAGCCTAGCGTGGTTCCCATAAACCAAGCTCTCTCCTAAGCAAGCCGCGTTGCTGGTAATAATCACAAAATGAGTGAGAGCGTGGCTAGTGTGAGAAGAGGAACAAATGAGAGTGTGAAGGTGTAGGGCATGGTGACTGTCACGTCAGCACTTTGGAGGCCAAGGCAGGAGGACTGCTGTGAGTCTGAGGATAGTCTGGGGTACATAGTAAGTTCAGGGCCAACCTGAACTGTAGATTCAGATCTTGTCTCAAAAGTAAATCATTAAGTTTTGGTAGTGTGTGTGTGGGGTCTAAGGGCAGATGAGGAAGGGAAATGATAGTTGATATGATCAAGATACACTGTATGTATGTACCAGATTGCCAAAGAACAAATATTTTTGAAAGAAACAATAAAAAAGAAAGAAAGAAAGAAAGTTAGAAAGAAAGAAAGAAAGAAAGAAAGAAAGAAAGAAAGAAAGAAAGAAAGAAAGAAAGAAAGAAAGAAAAAGGGAGAAAGAAAGAAAGAGAGGGAGGAAGGAAGGAAGGAAGGAAGGAAGGAAGGAAGGAAGGAAGGAAGGAAGGAAGGAAGATCTCTAGGAAGAACTCAACAGATCGACAGAATGAGATAAAATTCTTGCCCCATACACTGGCTACATTATGTCAGGTACTCTGCGAGCCAGGCTGGCAAAAGGATGGGAGACATACAGAAAGATCAGCTTCTAGGAGACATCGCTTAACCTGCTCTAAATTGGATCATCTTCCTAAAATTAGATCAAAGCTCAAAATCAAAATGTCCATTCAAATTGCCAGGTTTCCTGAGAAGCAAGTTCATTCAGGTTACTAATATATGAGACCAAGAGTGACATGTCCTTGTGTGGAAGAGGTACCCTTGACACTTAGTGAGCAGGCACTTCACAGTTTATACAAGTCGTTCTTAAGCATTGAGAAGTGGGACCTTCTTTGGATTTTTGCCATGCATTTTCCTACTGAGTTGTTTTGACTTCTGCTCTGTGAGCCCTTTAGAGTTGTTTTATTTGTATACAACATGCCCAGAAACAAAGTCCTGGCATAAGGACTTTCTGTCATTGTGGGTAGACACAAGGGCAGTCATTTTGGGTCTCTGTCAAGAGCCTCTGGTGTCCAAGGACACTTGTGAAGCTTCACTGTAGGAAGAGAGGGGACTGGCAAAGAAGCTTGGAGCAAGGAATGTGGTAGAAGTATAAAAATTGAACTGACATGGCCAACGTCAGGAATTCTACAGTGAGAAAGACCACCGGAGTGTCAACTACCGGATTTCCTCATTTGATCATCCACTCAAAGCCCAAACTTCAGACTTGACCATTTTGCCCTCAGCTAGTCCACCAGTGTTCACAGTGTCCCAGAAGAGGAGCTATGATTGACACCAGAGAGGCATAATTTCCTGGAGTACCTTCCTGGGAACTAGAAGAGTCAACAGAGGTGACAGGGCTTCTGAACATGACATATTTGCTCATCATAGCTCTGCTTGTACTCAGGCAGCTTACCAGTGTGAGAAACTTTCCTCTTAGTTTGCTACCGATGGTTACACAAATTCTGCTTTCTCACACCCATCCTGCAAGGGATGTATATACTTATATTCTTATTTAACAAAAGGGACACAAAGAAGTTATGTGAGCCAAGTCTCAGAGCTCATCACACACACTAGATTTACTTGCTTCCAAATCCTATGTTCCTAACTACTTCATCATCAAGGTCATCCATGAAACAAGAGCAGAGATTAGAACTCAGGTCTCCTTTTCTAGTCCCATAGCCAGCCAGAAGTCCCCTAGAGCAGCCTCCTGGCATTACTTCACTGAGTACTTAGGTCTTGTGCTTATATCTGGAATTTTAACATCTGAGTCCCCTCCCCCACTCTTCTCTTTCATCTTTTACAGATTCTGTTGGTGAAATACTACCCTTGAGACATATCTTTTTTGGCAGGCTCTCATGGCCACTGGGAATTCAACTTGAAGCCCTGAGAAAACCTTTCTGATAACTCTGGAATGGAGGAAGAGCCCAGTGGTTCTGGCTGGATTTCACCCAGAAACCCCTCCCCTCATTTTATAGCTGCCGGGGCAGGGACTGGTGGTGTTGTATAGAGCTCCCCAGGGTTGCAGGTGAACTGACGTGTCTCTTTGAGGTTACCTCTGGTCATGTGCAGCCTGAGATTAATGGGTCCCCAATCCTAATGCTGCAATGATAGTTAGCACGCCCAGATTTTCATCTTAATCCGTAGAGATGAGCACACATCAAAAAGCCCAGCAGGTTGGTCCAGATCATTATGATAATGATTAATAACAGGCTTGCTGGTGGCGCTTCCACCTGCACGGCTCACCATTGCCTTTCTACAGGAGATTCTGGTGCGGGAAGGTAAAAGTGAGGACAGCGGCCCCACTGGGGACAAGTAGATTTCCTTAACTAAATCAGTCTCTCTATAATTCAAAACCATACCATGGATTTGAAAGCCAGTTTGGCCATGGATATAGATGAAAGAACACTTCATAGAATAATGAATCATGTACCTCTCTTTGAGTATGTGCATATGTTCATATGTGTGTGACGTGTGGAGGCCAGAGGGCATCCTCAACAGACATTCTTTTGGGACCCTCCGTTGCTGTGTTTGCTTTGTTTTGTTTTGTTGAGACAGGGTCTCTCATTGATCCTGGGCTAACCAATTTGACGAGGCTAGCAGACTAGTGAGTCATGGGAAACACTTTACTGAGCGAGGCACCTCCCCAGCCCCTGAATCACACACATTTCTAACACAGAATGCATTATGTTGATGCTATCAGTATCTGTCTTTCCATCTAGAGATTAGACACTTGGAATTCACCTTTCTATTTGTAACATTTAGCCCAGTGTCCCCAACCTAATAGCTACTCAACAGATGTTAGCCATCATACTAAATTCATGAGAATGAGTCACAGTTACCTTTATGTTAAAGATAAAAAAAGAGAAGTCCAGCTTGTGGGCATGGATTATCCAAGGCCACTCACCCAAAGACTGGAACAAACCTTAATCTTGAAACACTGCACCTTGCTTAACCTGAGACTTCACTTTTCATACCATCTTTGAAAGCCCGAGAATGACAAGCCCGTCAGAAGCAGGCCTGCCCAGAAAATCACTGTGAGAAAGGTTTGAGAGCCGAGGCCTAGTATCTGTGTGACCACCGTTCCAGCCTGCCTGGTACCACCCCGGGAAAAGTTTGTCTATCTGGTTTATTTATGAGACACAATTAGATAAATCATACTTTTCAAATAGCTGATCCAGAAACTGCAAGAGCATATTCATCTTGGATTCCTTCACTTAGCATTGGCATTGAGAAAAATGAAAGGCAAGCTTCGTTTCTTAGCATTATGTAAGAAGAGATGTGGTTCTAAGGCACAGGTCAGCATTGCTCATGACATCAGGAACTATTGAGCAAAGCTGCAATTGTCATTAACTATTAAGTAATGTCAAAGGGACAGAGAAACACAATTTTACTTTGGAGACATAGAGTTTTGAGGATTCTTCTGTCTCAGGCCATCAGTTTTTGTGATAGTTACTGATGTCTAGTCACTGACCCCAAACACAGAACACTTGTTCTTGCAAACCAATGCATTTGTGTACATCAGTGCATTTTCTCCACAGCCTCTGTTGCACACTGTCCAAGGAAGAAGATGGATTAGGAGAGGATCAAGCTTATGGGCTTGGCTTCCTTATTCTTGAAATACACAGCAGGTATTATTGGTTAAAACTGTCCTGGATTAGTGACTGTTGGGGGCAGTGTGGTCCTAGATTGGTGGCTGATATCTGTTGGCTCATATGAATGTAACCATTCAGGAGGGAGGGGATAACTCATGTCTACTTTTCTTCCACTGGTTTGGGCCATATCTCTACTCTTTTATTCCTGATGGGGATACATCTCCAGTCATTGTATATTGAAAGTATATTTTTTAAAATGCATGTAAGACACCCAATTTAGAAAATATCATAGCTTAGTAACGTGGTACACTCTAAGATCTTGGCTGTGTGCCCTTTTGAACATGTTACTGATCATGTGATTGGCTAGTAGCTATGATCCAGCACTGAAAGAGAGTGTCAGGCTGCGAATTGATTGGACAAGAAAACATAAATATTCAAAACGGGATCAGTTTCTACTGTTGGGTGTATAAGGCTTTTATATCAGCATAATGTCAAATATTCTGAAGTTGAATCCTCTGTAAGTCACAAATTAGGGACTATCTTCAAGTGATTAGCTTGAAGGAATAAATATTTTATTTATATGATGAAAAATAGAATGGTTCTCACCATTTCTATCAGAAGAGAAAGGGCCATTATCTGATTGGTTGGTTGGTTGGTTGGTTGGTTGGTTGGTTGGTTGGTTGGAACTAGGTCTCATGTGTAGTGTAGACAGTTCTCTAACTCATGACCTACCTGCTTCAGCCTCCCAAATCCTGAGATTGTAAGTGCATACTCCTACACCTGCCTCTAGAAAGCAGCTTTTTACTGCAAGGGACCAGGATTAAGAGTCAGGCTATCCGGAGTGATTAGCAGCTGTTTAGCCTCTCTCGGCTTCTGTTTCTTCATCTTCAGAAAGAGAATAGTAATTTTGTTCTGCAGCTGTTGGCTCTGAAAACTAGCTTTAAATACGTCAACACTATAGAACATTAAAAGGATGTGATATTTCTTCTCCTTTCCTAGAACTTTTAAGATTATGTTCAAAAAAACAAAACAAAACAAAAAAACCAGTCTTGAATTAAATAGATTCAAATGTGAGCCTTTCTTTCTTTTTAGTATAGCCAAATTGAAGGGTGATTCACTTGGTAATAAAAGCATGTTATTATAGGCTACCTGGCACACTCATGGCCATGCCATCCATCAGCTGGTATGATTGATCACTCTGCTCTTACATTGAAAATACATCCTCTTCTGCTAACGAACCTGGGTCAGACCTGTGTTGTAAGATGAGGGTGTTTCCTGTAGGGTACTCAGGTCATTTTCTATGTGTGTTAAAGGTTACATAAAGTTTGATTATGACCACACCCAGAAGAAGTACCTGTGTACTTTGTAGGGGAGAAGGATGGGGGTACTGTGGTATCTACGTGTGTGGTGATGGCCAGTGTTTGAGTTTGTGGAATCTACTTAATCACCTCCGTATTTTTGTAGAGATTCCTTAAAATGCAGTGCTTGGATCCTGAAGGCCTGAGGAGAAGCTCTTAGGCATAGTCCTTGGATGACTGAGCCTCAGCACTAAGCCTCAGTGGCTTTACTTTCTTAGACCCCCATCACAGCCTCTGATGGACTTCAAAGCCTGCTTGAGACTATGCAGAGGCACATGTTCATAAATGTATACATGAATATATGATTTAAAAGTCACAGTGAAGTTCTTGTAGCATTCTGAAATGCTACAAGAGGTCTTTTACTCCGTAACACTTTTACCTGTTCCTCTCCTTTTCTGGGGCATGGTAGAGCCTCTCACTCCTATTCAATCTTTCTTGAGTCCTATACTTCCTGCCAGTCCTTGTCTGTCTTCTCCAAAGTATGCCAGGAACTCTTCTGTCTACTTATCCTGAACATTTTCTTATTACAGTGCTTTCACATCAGAGATTAATCACCTGTTGGTGACTTAGCTTCCCACATCAATGCTTAGTTTGTAGAAGACCTAAAATGTACTTAATTTATCTCAGCAACCAAGGTCCATCACAACACCTAGAATACTATATACCTCAATATATATCCAATGACTGAATGAATGAATGAATGTCTCAATGACTGAATAGTTGAGTAAGTGAATTATGGCTCCAATTACAGGCCCAGTCTTAGTATGGTTACATCAAAAATGGGGCAGGGCTTCTGTTTTATAAGGTATCTCAAGCATCAATCTCTAAAGCATTAAAACTTTGAAGAGGAAAGAGCTTCCTAAAGCAGGTGCACTGGCCTATATGACACAGTGATTCTAGAATGGCTAATGGATCATCAGGTAATTTGTCCACTTTCCTGGAGTAATGTTTTAGGCTGGGGCTCGCCTTAGCTCAGAGAGCCCTGTGCATGATGCTGCATGCCTCCTTCAATGTAGTTCAATTAAGCTTAATATCCTATGACTCAAGAGTTTGCACACCAAGGCTTGGCACTTAATATTGTAATTACCTCTTTTGATTAGAACTGCCTTTCATAAGCAAATCAAGGCAGTGGTTTGACAAGCTTGAGGAATTGCTTTGGGAGCTCACTCTACAAGTTCCATAGGGGAATAATAATCATGGTAATTACCGTCCAAGAGAGATTCCAGTTCTCGATGTACGGGATGTACTAGGAGGTAAGTGCATACGAGTCACGCACGATGCCCTCTTCCCCCTCTCAGGACAGACTGTAAACAAGGAACAAGCTGGAAGCCAGCTCAGTGCAGTCACGCTGGCCCACAGACTAGGGAGCTTGTCCTGGGACAGAGCTCTCAGCCTTTGGGGTTCAGTACATTGAAAGGAGTTACTTGGCCACCATGTGTCAGGGTTTTGCTTCCCCTCTCTTCCACTGAAACTGGACACACAATTGGTTAAACCCACTCATCCAATCTGTGCTCATTTCTGGAACTCTGTGGACAATGAGATGTGAGTCCACACACTTGGTTCTTTGAGAGGTTCCTAAAATACTGTTGCACTGATTACAGAAACTAAAATCACGAAGAAGCTGGTGGGTAATGATGCAGGACAGGGCTTGGCTCAGGGTCCCAGTCTTTAGGGTCCCAGTCAGTGTGCAGATAAAACAGCCCACGAAGGATGAGTACAGACTGCACTGGTGATGCTCAGAGCATGCTAGGCTGGTTTGTACAAAACAGATGTCTCACAGAGCTTGAACCCATTTTCTAAGCCGCAAGGGAGTCTTGTTACACAGAAGTATTCAGCCTACAGATGAGCAAGGCTGCCTTTCCGGCCCCATGGCCACGTGCAGGCTGCCCTGGGAAGCTGGAAGAAGTCCCTCATGTTAAAATGCACCATCTGCCTACCCGGCTCCAAGGAGGCTCTAAGAAATATTTACTAGTTCTCTTTTTCTTGGAGAATTTTTTTTTAATATTGGGGCCCCCTACTCTCTGGAAACACCATTTCTCATGCCAAAATTTCACAACGGTGGCTCCCCACTGTCCACACTCCACAGAGTTGCTGCCCCTAAACCTGGACTTTTCCTCCATCATCTACAGCCCAAAGATTCTTTTAAAAATTAACAGAAACAGAAGGGGAAAAAATACCACAAGACCAAGATTACTAGCAGATGTTCTGGGGATACTGGCAAGTAGAAAAGGCACTGGGGGCTGGGGTTCTCTTCTCTGCCCCTTCGGAAGGCTGTGCAGAATTAGCGAGGACCTTGAGAACACACCTCTACATACTTCCCCACTTTTTCATTCTTTCAACAAATATCCTTTGAATAAGAGAATATGCCAAGCCTGCTGCTGAGCTCCCCAGCCTCAAAGGTAATAAGTAACATTTATTGAGAGCTTGTTCTATGCAAGACACTACTCTAAACCTTCCACAGTTGAGAATATACTAACCCAGTTTCCATAACAACCTTTTTGTTAATCCTCAAATGAGGAAACAGTGACATGGAACAGTAAAATCTTTGGTCCAAAGTCATACAGGTAGGAGAAAGAGAGTTCAGAATTTGAACCTTGACACTCTAATTCTTTAGCCTAAGCCAAAGGCCAACAAGCTTTTCCTGCAAAGGGTAAGATAAGAAACGATTTAGACTTCATGAGCCAGTTGCTCTCTTGCCATTACTCACCTGTGCTACAATAGCTCAGAAGCAGTGCTAGCTAATGCATAAATAAACAGGCGTGGCTGTGTTCTGATATGACTACATGCATGGATGCCGAAATCTGAATTGCATAGCATTTTTATGTGTCACGAAATAGTCCTGGTCTGTTGAGTAATTTTTCCTAGCCACTTAAAAAATATAAAACTCTTACAACATCATGAATTATACAAAATAAGCATTAATATAGATAGATTCTCAGTCTCTAAGGTATGTTGATCCCTGACCCAGGTTATGTTAGAAAATAAGACAATATTATTATCCCAAAGGGCTTTGCAGCCTAGCTGGGGTGACAGTATGCTGGCAGGGGTATAAGCTGAAAGCCTTTGTCTGTGCACACAATGCCTGCAGCCTTCTCTGCCCTTGGTTAAATCCTTCCTGTCTGCCTGGCTTAGCAGTGGTCTCCTTCTTCCAGCATCTTTTCTTGATGTTTTCTCTCTTCCCAGGGACAACATTTCTTCCTAGCACTCTATCTTTGTGTTAACAGTCTTTTTCTTTCTTTTTTTTCCCAAGACAGGATTTCTCTGTGTAGCTTTGGAGCCTGTCCTAGAACTCACTCTATAGACCAGGCTAGCCTCAAACTCACAGAGATCCACCCATCTCTACCTCCACCGCCTGGCTGTTAACAGTCTTGTAGTTATCTAACTCTATGCCTGTAGAGAGAAGTCAGATCCCATATATGTGCCCTTCCCTGGATCCTGACCAGACTTTGAAATGGACAGACTACACACATATTAATGGGATTAATTTAAGGATGGGCGATTCTTGCCCAGGGTGAAGGGAGAAATGAACTTTCCAGAACTGAGTTGCATAAAAGAATACTCAAAGCCAATAAGATGGAGAAGAACAGGGGTACAGGGAATTATGGCCAGCCAAGAAGCTGGGTGAGCAGGTATGGCAGTTCATGCCTGTCATCCTGGCACTTAGAAGACTGAGGCAGGAGGATAACCATGAGTCCAAGGTTACATGGTGAGTGGGGTAGAGTCAGACCAGGTAAAACAGTCAAAAACAAACCAAAAGAAGCAGAGGAACAGCGGAAGAAGGAGGGGAAGAGAAGGACGTAGAGGAGAAGGGACAGCAGCCTGAATAGGAAAGTGTGGCATGACAGGTGTCAGTGGACCACCAAAACACCAAAGCATGGTACAAGTGATGAAAAGAGCAGCCTCGAGGTCAGCCTACACTGGCGATCGAGCCCCACTGGGCATATTTGCGTGCTCACCCAACTTGTGTGGCACAGACAAACTGTTGACCACTTCAGGTTTACTGTTTGTGGGATCTGATCCCCTACAGGATCAGGACATGTTACCTGAAAATGTGCTGCCTGGGTGTAATGACTCCAGTGTGCTCCAGGCCTCTGAGACTCAGCAGAGGTGAGAAGAGTTCTACACCTTTGCTTTATTCCCTCCAAAGCTGGGCATAGGCTTGCCCTTTGAGGAAGATGCCTCTGTGTGTCGGACAGAGACGGCTGCTGTTCTCAGTGAATTCAGAACCAGGCACTCAGGTGTATCAACACCCTAAAAACAGAGACCTTTGCTTCCTTTAGTTCACACACTGATTCCAATTAAAGAGGGAAAAGTGCCCAAAAAAGGGATTAGATCCACGATATTATCAGGAGAGACGTGGTGGCACACTTGTGATCACAGCACTCAAGAGGTGGAAGCAGGAAGATCGGGGTTTAAAGTCATGCTTGAGTACACAGCAAGTTCAAGTTCTACTTGGATTACATGAACTCCTGTCTTTAGAAAAATCATTCAAATTGGCTTTTTCTAGACTCCTTTCAAAGTTTCCTTACAGGATTAGGACACAAGAGATTCCCTTATCCTGGCTAAGGTAACTAGGTTTCCTTCTGTAATTGGTTGCTATGAATCTCTTGTTTCTTAGAAAACTGGCCAAATTCAACATTTGATCATATGGTACCTACACTTACCAACTCTCTTCTGCCTTGTTAAGACCAAACAATGATCTCTCATCAAATAGTTAACATGCCTAAATCAGGTTTTCTTAAAAACAAAAACAAAAACCTGCTCTGAGCCTATTCTGTTCAGTTGTAACCAAACTGTTTTTAGTGATCTCTGTGCATATAAATGTTAATGCATGTTATGTGGGGAGGGAGGAAAATCCATACCAGCAAGGTTCAGATGCCTATAGACCATCTCAAGAAGATGTGACATAGATTAGTGCCATAGAATGAGGGGTCAGATCAGCAAACAGATGGAACAAATTCAGTCTCAAATCACAGTTACAAAAAGATGGAGCTGAGGAGGGAAGCCAAGGAAAGAAATCAAACTCTGTACCCTTTCCATCTTCCATGCTGCTTCCTCTGTGCTGGGCATCTGGCCATGGCCCTGGGTAATCACTGACTGTATTTAGATGCACCGCAGTATGATGGACCCAGTCACAGTGCATGCTGATGGAATTGCCCCCAAGGAAAGAAGTAAGAGTCAAGCTGTGGCTCTCTAAACCTAAGACCCATGACCTCTATGCAACCTTTCTACTCATCTCTGGGCATGTGCCTGCTTCTCCTGAGCTGTGTGTCCTCATGTATGAAATGAGTTGATGAGATGCTCTTTAAAGGGCCTTCATTAGCTAGGACTGGAAACATTGGAAGGATTCTGTAACTCATATTAAAATACCTGTGGGTAGATTTTGGAAGGGGTGAAAGTCCTGGAAGAGGAAAAAGTAGGGGAAAAGGCCTCACTTTCACTCTTGAGGGACAGGGGTGAGCAACCATCTAGGGCTTTAAAGGAGAAAGAAGATCCATACCAGATTAACTCCAAAGATGGAAACTTGTTAAGGAGATTTAAAGTCTAGCATCTTAAAACCCTTTGTAGTTCCTGGCGCCTGGCTTTTCTTGAAGCTCAAAGTATTTTGCAAACATTAGCTCTTTAATCCAGCCAGTAGCCCTGTGAAGTGGGTAGGTGTGAATGTCTTATCCCCACTTAGGAACTTTGAATATGAAGGAGAAGGGATCACCAACTAGGGAGCTAGTGTGGAGAAGATGATGAGATGGACTAAACATAATTAACACTTTGATTTCCTTAATGTTCTCCTGTAGAAGCAATGTCTAGAGCAGAAGGCAGGAGCCCTGGAACCAGTGAAACCTGGATGCACAGGAGTCTCCTGGCTACTGTGTGACTTTGGATACATCTTTCAACTACAGTGAAACGTGCCTTCCCTTTGGAAAGGACAAGTGGGCATAACTACAATCTCACTGTCTTATGATCTAAGATTGTCACTCAGACACTGGAAACCTAATATGTTTAAGAGGTTTTAAGATAATCATTATAAAGCTCATCAGAAACTTGACACAATATTATATGGGGTTTTGTGTTATGGAGAATGGTATCCTTGTACCGGGCATAAAGCTGGAATGGGAGGGAGGGTGCACATAGGGACAGCTTCTCGGGTGGAAAGATGGATACAAGATTGAGTCCTTGGGAGTGATGTGTGTTGGGTTTGTTGAGAGAAACCAATCAGCCAGCTTAACTGTAGTAATCTTGAGATAAAGCTAGAGAAAGGGCTCAGCTCCCAAGGAAGGTATTAAGACTAGATTTCACCTGAGAGTCTTAGGAGGCTTGAGCATGGACCAACCTGGTTAGATCTGTAGTGTTGCTCTGTTCCAACTCAGAGAAACAGTGAATGCAAGGACTTTAGCGACTGATGGGCAAGAAAATCTACTGTGATTTGAGAAGAAAAACTTATATCACATTTACTAAGTCATTTCCCAAATCTGGGTATTTTAATATGACTTTTGTGAGTGTATCTTAGAGGAAAGCAATACGTTTATAAAATAGTGTGTTAAAGTATTTAATATTGGTAAGACATATTCACTTTTTTAGTGATGAGAAACATGACTCAAAATTGGGGGCAGGGGCACTCACCACATTAGTGGGAGAAGTCGTAAGTACAGAATCCCACAGACATTTCTTCAAGGAATAAGAGAGCTAATGGATATCTGGGAAGAACAGTGGTTCATATGACTAAGACAAGAGAAGATGAAGACCCTGTGATACAGAAGGAAGGATAATTCTAGCCCCTGTCTCCCTAGATTCACAAGTATCCTTGGTGTTCTCTTTCCCCTTTGCTGATATGATCATCAGAGAATCCATTCATTCAATTACTCAAAGGCTGTTAATAGCCAGTCACTGTTGCATTGTCTTTAGAATCCCCAGGAAAGGTTATGTTACTCTCCCAAGTTCTCTGTCTTTCTAATCACAGTCCTGACTTAGTTCCCGATGGCCTCATTAGCTGGCCTTCATAAACTCTGGCCAGAATGCCTTGGCAGAATCTGAAGATAGCAAAGATGGGGCCATGGAAGACTTCAGTGTTAGGAGCCAATGTCATCTAAATAGTCATAAAAAAGTCCAAACACTGTGCAAGTTGATTGTCCATTATCTGTAATTTCTGAAACCAAAAGTGTTTCAGATTTAGAATTTTAGAAAAGTTATATTGACAAGAATGAAGTATCTTGGGGATAATGGTACAAGTCTTAATATTAAATTCATTTTGCATCACAAACATACATAAAAAGATAGGAAATTTTATACATTATCTTCTGGGATGAATGACAATATGTCACAGGGTGGGATTTTTCTGTTCACATTGCATCCATTCCCCCAAAATTTCAACTTCTGGCACATTCCAGATTTAAAATTTTATGATTACAGATTCTCAATGTGCACCAAAACAACATACTTGAGTATGTTTTTGTCTGACTTACATGCAACTCATGGGAACGCCACGCTGTTGCTATCTTCCTGTTGTCTCTCTAACAGTCACTCCTCACCATGTCAGCAGAGGCCCTTTCGGCCTGCTCCCCCACCTCCAGTTCCCACCTCCTCTCAGCCTCATTCATCCTCTCTCCTCTAACTATGTCAATCTTTCCGCCTTTTCCAAATGCACATATTCTTGTCACTCTATCCATGGCAAGCTCTTGCTGGGTAGAACTTTCTTTTCTTCCTTACATTTATGACCTGTTGAATCCCAACTATTCTGGAAGACTTCCTGACTCCTGCCTTGTCCCGAAGTACAGAGGCTTCATCCAATAGTCAATTCACAAATATTTGTTGAGGGCTCTCATAGGAACTCTGTCCCACAGACCCATATGTCCTTGGCACTTACATCTACTGCAGCAAATGCCACATTAGGTATCATTATTTGTTTGCCTGTCTGCAAGGTACAGCCTGGCGACAGGCAGCTGTGTGGAATGTTTGGTTAAGACAATGGCACTGTTTCCTCTCTTCTCCCGACCCACCCAGCTAGAGTCACCTGTGCCCGCCATTCCTTAACACAACTCAGGACAACAAACATGTGACCCTTGATCCAGCCCTAGAGAATGGCTGAGAAGACTACAAACTCCCCTGTTTCCTGTACCCTGTTCATTCGTACAGACAATATCATTGAGCTGTTTCCTAGAACTTCCTGCAAGTATGTTATTTCCTTGATGCCACTGGAAACTATGTATTGGATGGGTCTTCAGAACCTTACATGTTTGTACCAGATCCTTTTCCTGAGGCTGGATCTGTGCCAGATAGACCCAGTGATGGTTGAGGTTCTGCTTGCTATATGCTGAGCACTAGGGATCTCTCAGTTGATGTTGTCATGACCTACCACAGGCCTTTTGTGACTGACTGCCTTCGGTGAAATATCCAGTGTGAGCACACTCCTTCTTCCCTCCCCACCTGCTGAACTGAATAGTCTCCTAGAGCTGGATGTGTACTCCCCTCTCAGTTCTTCTGCCTGGGAAGGCTAGTGCCCTGGCTTTCTCCCTGTCTGTGGAGCCTCTTCTTTCCCACGGGATCTTTACTTGGCCATAAAAGGCAGAAAGGTTTAGGCTGAGGATTTGTCATGCTGCAGGGAGAAGCTGGGGTGACAGAGAAGAGGGGTGGTTAAATATCTACCAGGAGATACGTCAGTGAAGTTTCATCTGAAGAACAAAAAAGGAACAGAAGACAGGAAGGAAAAATGTCCAAGTTATTTTTGCATATTTTAATGTGGAATGGGATTGTGGACACCAGTGAAGAATTTACAGAAAATAATGACTTATATTACTAAGTATTTAGAACATACTGAGAGTTTTACTATTTTTTGGTGAGGTTAACCCATTCAGCAGCCCTATGAAACAGGGTCTAGAGATCGAATTTCTTTTAAAGGAAGAAATGACTCAGAGAAACTAAGAGGATGTCCATCAACCGGGAAATAGTTGAGTAAATGATTGTTTCTCTTTGCCTTAAAATAACATCCATTACAAAGAAGAAATTCAACACTCAATGATACCAATTTCTCATGACAAATTTTGCAAGGGTGGGTAAGAAAATCCATATAAAGACCTGTGTAATGTGACCTTACATATGCATTCAAATTGAACAAATCTCTCATGGATAATTGTGCACATAGTGTTATGTTCTGTGTATACTGTAGAGAGTAATAAACACGTAATTCCACTTTGGGGAAGATAACCTTAGCGTATGCACATTTATGTTTGATTATGAGATAGATGAATAATGGAAGACTGCACCTGGGTCTCTTGACTGTCACCATTTGGGACAGGAGACAGGGAGGGGGTTATACACCTTTACGTCCTTGGTCTTCTTATGACAAGCATGTACTGCTTTCTTAATCAGAAATCAGTAAGTGAAGAAAATGATTTATAGCAAATAAATTCTCCTGGGACTCCATGGTCTTCACCTGGATGCTAATTACTGAAGGACAATGTCTGTGCTCCCACAACCCACTCACCTGGTCCTGCCCAAGGTGGTTGGAGCCTCCTTAAAGCACACCTATGCTCCATCTACTTCTGGGATACCCCCCACTTGCCTGGCATGTTGGGTGATTATAAATTTTAACTTTGACTTTCTAGTTTATATGTGTAAGTCTATATGATACTGAAAGAAGCTTAACCAGCAGGCATTGAGAGAGAAACTTACGAATTTGCAACAACACTGAGCTTTGGACTGTAAGCTTAATACTCTTGTGTTGAAGATATACAATTTCGTGATATAAAAACATCTTTCACAGTAGCAGTTATTAGATGAACGTAGTAGCTTACACCTGCAATCCTGGCACACGGGGAGCTAACACAGAAGGATAACCATGTGTTCAAGGCAAGCTTGTTCTATTTAGTGAGTACCAGTCCAACCTGAGCTACAGAGGGAATCTATATCTCAAAATAAAACCAAACCAAAACAAAAAATAATAGCCACAATAGTAATAATACTACAAGGTATTACATGGGTCATTATTATAATTAACCTTCCATTTCCCTTTTTCCTATCATTAGGGCAAGAAGTCATCAGTTACATGAGAAGTGGATTGTTGATTATAGCCTCACGTACATTCATTCAACAAATATTTATTGAGCATCTAGCATGTGCCCTGCACTGGGGTAGGTGCAGGGTCAGTCTTACAATCTGAACAAACACATTTCCCACAGGCACTGGGCCAAGAACCATTAGCACATGCTTCTAACATTTGTCCTTTCACAATTAAATAGAGTCTTTTATTAAACTTGAAAGTTTAGTAAACATGAAAGACTTTATTTCAGAAAGACTCTGAATCAGAAAATACTTAAAAGAGGTGAACATCATTTAGAGACACATAGACTATAAATAAATCTGGGATGGGTGAGCATAGGGAATGGAGACAACCCAGCATTTTGGAGCACCCTATATGCTGATTGTAACAGTAAGTATTCCTGCTAACCTCATATGGAGGGTACTGTGATTCTATGGTTTATAGCGAGAGAAGACTTTGCTCAAGAGGATTAGAAAAATGTCAAGTTCTTAGCAAATGTTTTAAGACCAAGAGTTGACTCGTCTCACTATAGAAGTCATAGATTTCTTGCTACTTTGTCCTGCCCCCTAAAAAGCACATCAGACTCACATGGCCAAGGTAAAGTGGTGGTTGAATGTGTCTCACCCAGAACATACACATCAAGTGAGAATTTTGTCAGTAATAGAATGTTAATACTGACATTTATGGAACCCTCATCACCTGCCAGACACTCATGGAGACATTCTTCTAAACACTTGACAATGGTGTTTTCTGATTGACTGGCCAGGCATCTTCTCTTTCTCAGTGGTCAGCCTCCTGTCTCCCCCATTGCAGCGGTCAAAGACATCTTCCTCAAACTCAAGCTGCATAGCCCCCTCTCTTGCTCAGAATGCTGGTCTGACTTCTTGCCCCACTCAGGATGCACCCAAAGACTTTGGAGTGATGGGCAGCCCCACCTCCTTGACCTAATGTCCCACTGCTGCTTTTCTTGATCTTTGACTAGCCCTTTTGTTGTATGAACCTGGGTGTCTTAATTGGCCTTTCTTATTTTAACTACATTTAACGTATAATTATGTATTCATACACAGTAGTAGGCCTCTTTGCAGCTCAAAAAACACTCTAGGCTCACTCCAGTCCCAAGTCTACCCTGGCTCTTTCCTCTAGGTAGAATGCTTTCCCACAGGTGTCTGGCTCACCTCCCCATCAAGGTCAAGTCTTTGCTCCAATCTCATCTTCTCAGTTAAGTCTTGCCAACCACTACATTATCCCATAACCACTGCATATCACCCATATTGTCCTGGGTATGCTATTATCATTTTTCTCCAATATCAGATATCCTCTTCTAATATAATATATAATTTAATAATTTCTGTAGCTCATTTGCTGTCTCCCTCTTCCAGAACATCAATTTTTAAACTTTTGGGTCACAATGAAATGTAATATAGGATTATGAAACACAGTGTGGGAGGTCATGAAATATTTGATAACAATGAATGATTTCTGAATGTACAACAACCAAAACTAACTCAAAAATCCAACACAGAATGTGTTCCTACTAGCATTTACCCTGTGAAGCAACATGTGACTTCTCTGCAGCCCTAGTTCTTACAATGAGCTACTTTGCATGCATTTGCTGCCTCTCACCTACAGGGGCAACCCATGCTGCCAAAATGCTTTGGTCAAATTGGAGAATGTTGTATGGTGTGGACTGCAGTGTTTTATTGTATGAACAAAGTGTTTTGCTCCTATTGCGACAGATTGGTGTGATTTCAGAAAATACAGACTTTAATATTTTCCTACTGGCATTCCTCAGCATGTAGTATCAAATTAATATGTCTTTGGAGTGTATTGAATTTCATAAAAATTGTTAAATGAATTTTGGCTTGGATTAGAACAGCATTTTCAGTAATTTCTGAAATAACCCTCGATATACTTTTGCCATTTTAGATTACATATTTATGTGAAGCAATATTCTCAGCACAATTATAAAATCAAAATAGTCATTGACTCAGAAAAGCATTGGAGATGTTTTGCATCCTGCTGTATTAAATACGAAGCCAAGATCTAATTCTTCATGTAAAAATAATCACTTCCATATAATTAGCATGAAAATCTGATTTTATCTTTAATGAATTATATAATTATATGCACACTAGAGAATTGTTTTTAAAATATTTTATGATTACGTCAATAAATATTTGATTTGTATATCTATTTTATGTATCTATATACTCAAGATCATCCAAACATCTCAGGTTGGAAGGGTTCTGAATGGGGAATAATTCAAGATGTTTGCTCTACAATATGAGAGTCAGAGGAATGAGTTTCTCTGACTTATGTCCATCACTTAGAGAAGCTTTAGAAGCATTGGCAACTAGTAAACACTTACGAGTTTATAAATGAATGTTTCCTCTGTTGTTATTACTAAATGAATAGATTCTTCTTCTTTTCAAACCTCAGAAGCTCAAGAGCAAATTCCTATGTGCAAAGTTCACTGCTAAGGAGAGGCAGAGGCACATTTCAAGGCCACAATGTCTCCTTGGAGAGGACAAGAAGGAAGACAAGGCAAGAGATATTTTTCCCATAGAGGAGACTCCTTGTCAGCAAACAGCCCATCCAGAATGATTCTATCTTCCTCCATACTCACAAAGAATGAGAGGAAGTGTGCAAAGATGCCTTCTGCTTTTGCTGTTCACCTTGACTGTTGACCTCTAGGATCTGATGCTGGCATCAGTATTACAAGCCTGCATCCAGAAAGGAGATAAACAAGAGATGAGAGTAATATCCAAGAATGGAGAGAGATGAGCCAAGCCATCAGTGTTCTGAGTCTCTCACATGAAAGGTCCCTTATACATGCTTAATGTCAAATATGAAAATTAGCAGGTGTCATAAGATAAGATCAGCTCTGCTGGGAAGGTTCCTGTTTGCCCAACACAAGGTGCCTATGCTTAAGACATTCACACGTCCTCATCACTTCTGACGTTAAACACCACCTGTGTGGTGAGTGCTGGGCGCTGAGCAGTCTGAGGTAAACTTCAGCAGGGACTCTAGAAGGCCACACTTGGGCTTGATTTCATTTATTTCTAAACATGAATTTGTGTCGTCATTGTTAGTCCTGTGCTAGATTCCGGAAACATGGCACTGAAGCAGGTGGCTGCTTTTAGAAAGTCATTACTGAGGAGAGTCAGAGACAGAACTGCAATGAAAATCGGGTGGCCTTGGCTTAACTGGAGGGCTTGGGGAGAAGTTAACAGACGTTAGAATGAAAGCTTCTAAGGGGGCATTTAAGTTAGTGAGATTCCCTTAGAAGACGGAGGCTGGCCATAAAAGTGCTGAATTAGTCCCTGAGCCTGCAGCCTACACAGAGACTATTGATCTGAAGTGAATCCTGGAAAGCAAGTGGTCTAGAGGTTTCTGCAGCAGACGAGGGTCCATAATGAATCAGAACCAGAGTGTTGGCTCTGCCTTGTCCTGTACTCAAGGCATCCCTAGCAATGACGTCCACATTTACAGGACTATGAATCCAACTCTGTGCTAGGAAGTTTTCTTTCATAGCTTTATATTCTTACACCAGCAACGAAGGCTCACAGAGCTGAATGGTTTGATGCAAAAGCCTGACCACTGAAGGCAGCACAGGCATCCAGGATGTAGAACTCAACACGCAGGGCTCTTCCAAAAGACAGGGCCTTCCTCCTTATATAGACTCCTCCCCTATAGACTGCCTATTTCTCCTGGCTCAGAAGTCTTTAGAACTTAAAGCAATGTCTGATACAATAGGGAAAAGGGAAGGGGTTGTAGTTGTAGCAAATCAACACCAAATTTCACCTCTTGGCAACTTCACTTGCTGACCCAGGAAGACCACTGTACTTCCTGAAGCTTTAGTTCTTCCATCCAGGGAACGGAGCATGGTGAGTCTGGATGGCCATAAAGTCGGCCATCTGTCCTGCACTGGGGGGCAGCCAACACAAGTGAGAAGTGCCTCTCCTCTAAAGAACTCCATGATGAATTCTCTTACTCCCCTTTCAGGAGTGAAGAAAAGCAATGGGCATATGCCAGGAAGTTGTCATCGAGAACTTCCTGTGTGAAGTTTGGGGCGTTAAACAGGGAAGTTATACACTGCCTTGCGGCCATTGTTCTTGAACAACAGTGACGGTGCTGACTATGAGGATACTCCACTCTCTTCCCAGATGTCTTGACAGTGGTCATTATAAGCACTGGACTGAAGGCTGTTGTCCTGAAAGCCCTGCCAAGCATTAAGATGATCTGATTTCTTAAATTACAGGTCTTTTTTAGTCTTTGATAATTTCATATGTGTATATGGTATACTTTGACCATATTTATCTCCCCAATATCCTCATATTTCCCACTGTTGTCAGACCCATAGTAGTTTATTTCAAAACTTCTCTCATACAATATATTTTTATCACTTTTCTCCTTCTTCAACTCTGCCCAGATCCTCCCCTCCCCCCTCCCCCCCAACTTTATGGTTTTTCTCTCACTTCTTATTCCCAACAAATCCCCCTTTGTACTTTCCTCTCTGTCTCTTTCTGTCCCTTTCTTCTACCTTCCTTCTGTTCTTTCAGTGCCTTAGCTTGTTTAATGAGGGTTGCTTGCATGAGAACAGGTGGGAGATCGCTTACTTGTGCAAGAGCCACTGATCAGTGGTACACCGAGGAACATATCTCCCCCTCTTCCCTCAACAAGTACTAACTGTGTCTAGCTCCTCCAGGAGGAACGGGGACCTCCTGAGCTTTTCTTCCATCCATAGTGGAATGCTGACGGCCCCAGTCTTGGGCAAGTCTTAGGCAGTCATTGCTGCTGTGACTTTGTGTGTGCAACAGTCACACCATGTCCAAATGACAGCATTTCAAGGCATTTCTTTGGCTTCTACCTTCCAACAGGACATCTATATCAGTCCTTCTAAGGATCAGGGGACTTTGTGGAAGCTGATTCCTTTGTTGTGTGATACCTTGATATCCACCAATTACAAACATCCATCGCCAAAGGTGTTTGGTCCTGAGTAATTACTAACAGAACATGGTGATTTCCAGCATGGGAAAGGCAGCATAAGTCTCACTGTAATTATGGTGGAAACTGTGAGATATAATCACTAACCAGACCGCACAGATGGCATCTGCAGGCGCTCCAGGATTGTATTGTACTTGCTATCAAAAACAGTGGCCAAATCATTTCTCTGAATGAACTAGGGTATACCAACTGATACGATTTTTAAATTGAGTTTTTCCTCATTACATAACTATAGACTCATGGGCTATTATAAGAAATAATGCAGAGAAATTCACTGTTTTTTCTTTAACCAATTGTATCTAATAATATCTTGTAAAAAACCACAGTACAGAATTCTATCCAAGGGGTTGACATGGCTGCTGCTGAGATACAGAACATGTCTACCAGAACAAGGATCCCTCATGTCGCCTTTTTGTGGCCATACTTCCTCCTCTTTACCCACACATCCTTACTTCCTGTCAGCTACTCATCTGGTCTCCATTTCTACAGTTTTGTCATTTCAAGAATGTTACATAAATGGAAGCAAGCAGTGTGTAACCCTTCGGAGTTAGTTTTTTCCCTCAGTGGGACTCTCCAGAGAGTCACACACATTCTTCCACATAACATCAGTTTCTTCACTTTATTGCCACAGACCTGGAGATCCTGGGGGCTTCTGTTCGTTTCCTGCAGTCTATTTTCCCCTCTGTTGTTTAAGATGCAGATCTTTTCACCTTCTCCTTTCCAACTTAGATGGTCTTCTATCTCTTTCTTGACTAGCTGCTGCTGTGGTTAGGACTTTTAATAGGCGCTATTAAAAAAAAAAAGCTTAACATGCAGGTATGAAATTTTCAGACAATAAAAAAGTATAAAAGACTATTCATACATAGAACTGAGTAAAAGTGGGAACTCCGAGAGACTACAGAACTCTAATCTTTTAGTCCAGGAATGTTTGACAAAGACAGCTGCTTTCTTGTGTTGTGTGGGTGACAGAAGCTCGGAGCTCTGAGGACTCTAAAAGGAATCACACATTGGTGCCCATACAGGGAGAAAAGCCTTCTGTAGGAATTCATCACTACCCACCAAACTCCTAGGGGCTGCTCAGCCCCAATATGTGTAAGGAGGGCACTATTTTAAAGATCCTATTTTAAGTTATATTTTAATGCCAATAGTGCCATCTGACAACAATGCACACATTGTCTCAACGTTAACTCACATTAAGTCCAAATCATAAAGAATTTGTAAAAGCTACAACATAAATGAGTTGATGACAGAAAAAGCTCCTAGACAGGAAATCAAAGTACCCTGAGTGACAGCTGAAGTCAAAGAACAGGGAAAGCAGACGCAGTATTAGAAATATTAAACAAAGAGCAAGGAATAAATATCTAATTTTAGATATTGAAATGAGACTTGAAGAGTGCATTTAAAAATTAAGACAATTTATAATGAATCAAGTAGGTTTCTATAAATGAAAAGTGTAATTGTAATGTGTCATAATATGTTATATCAGATACATATAGTAAGTTATATAATTTTCAGAATATTACATATGTAAATAGTTCTATTATTAACCGTTATAGGAATTTTACATCATTGTATGTGCTGTAATTATACATGCAATTGTAAATTAAATATACTAAATAAAATGTTATAACTACTAAAGTTAATAATTAATTAAAAACCTAAGAGATAGTTTTTAAAAATATAATATTTTAAAATACAATCAATAAGTGGGTGATTACTCCCATAACATTTATGCCACTATTACATCAGTATATCTTGCAAGCAGACCACAGGATTTGTATTGATGGTTGCATTTCTGCTCTAGTAGTGTGCAGAGCTCCAGCACTATAGATGTTAATCAGTAGGGGTGAAGCTTCTAGATGGACACCAACTTGATTTACCCATGTTTGATGGCATAGGTGGTATCTTCAGCAATAAGCTCTTACCACCAGGTTGTGAAGGGTAGCCAATAGCATTGACATTAGTCAGTGATGTTTGGGGGTGTTTGGGCCAATGATTCAACAAGATAAAATTCATTTTTGGAAATAAATGCTTTTCATCTTGCATCAAGTAAAAATATTTTCCATATATGGAAACAAACAAACAAACAAAAATAGACTTTCCAAAGCTATGGTGACACACACCTATAATCCCAGAACATGTGAGGCAAAGGCAAGAAGATGTGTAGATTAAGATCATCCACCTCTGACTACAGTGAGTTCAAGGGCTTCCTGGGCTACACACAAAGCCATAGCTTGAAGAAAAGAAAAAGAAGAAGGAGGAGGAGGAGGAGGAGGAGGAGGAGGAGGAGGAGGAGAAAGAAGAAGAAGAAGAAGAAGAAGAAGAAGAAGAAGAAGAAGAAAAAGAAGAAGAAGAATGAATGAATGGGAACAAAACAAAACAGACATTTTGGAGAACTTTGCAAAATTATTAGCAGCATATTTTCTTAAAGTTGATTTTAAAGGATACTGTTGAGCTAATATAGCTTAAACATGTGACTTAACAATCTATGCCTGAATTTTCTCATTGACAAATAAAAATAATAATTTAGTCTAGTTCATAGGTAAGTCACAAGAATTACATGGCATAAGGTTTTAGACTGGCATGTGGTATTGTAATACAGTCTTAACATCTACATTTATTGTAGTTAGAGAAAGGAATTTTCCCAGATAAAAGCATGAGAGTGAAGAATGCATAAAACAAAGGATTTAAGTGTAAAAAAAAAAGTTGATACTAATGTCTTACACAACTAAAATTTTTGAAAAAGTTGGTGAAAATAAATGGCAACTAAGTAAGAGGGGTTGGAAGTAAGGATTCTTGTATTATTTGGAAGCACACTGAAGACATTAATTTTATAATATGAAAAGTTTGGTATAGTTCTGAAGCTGAATTTTCTTAAGCAAAGACAAAAATAATAGAAATGGAGTGTATAATTTCCAAATTACAGAATCATCATGAGGCTTACATAAAAAATAAATACCTTACAGCTACAGAAGTAGTTGGTACATAATAAGCACTATGCATATAGTCCTATCTATATGCGTTATGAAAATCTGAAATGAACATACAGAAATAAAAATATTGATTATATGTATGTTCATACTTAATTAGCCTAGTTTAATAATTTTACACTTTTCTATTATGGTCAAATACATTTTTTATTTTTTATTTTTTGAAACAAGGGTGTGTGTGTGTGTGTGTGTGTGTGTGTGTAGCCCTGGCTATCCTGGAACTAGCTCTGTAGACTAAGCTGGTCTCTAACTCATAGAGATCCACCTGTCTCTGCCTCTGCCTCTTGAGTTTTGGGATTAAGGCATGTGACACCACTACCCAGCACAAACTACATTTTTAAAATACATCTTAGAAAAACTTTTTCAGAAAAATAGAAGACCATTGGAAGAATAATGAGATAACAAAAGACTCCTAAAATTGGCTAAGCTTTTATAAAAGAATCAAATATATGTGTAGAAATAAAACAAAATAGAAAGTCATTGAAATTAGATACTCAAGGTCTGCGTTAAACATTATGTCAAGTTAGAGAAATGGAAAATTGTTCCAAGGAAATCACTCAGAATTCATCCTACAAAAACAAAGAATAGGAAAATACAAATGAAGGGCTAAGAGCCATTGGTTATAAAATGGAGGAGCTTTTAAGATTAGAGATCATGGATATAAAGTGTATATCACTCCTTATCAATCAGATTAAAGTGAGATAGTAACTTTCATTTCAAAAAGAACAAATAAAATCTATGTATGAGTTGTAGATTAGTTCATAGAAATGACCAGATATAAATCAAAGAATGAGAAGGGAAATTAATAAGAATTTAACTTAGACAAGTGAATTTTAAATAAAACTTATATGTCTCCTTCAGGAGTTAAAGGCATATTTATAAATGTATAATTTAGATACTATATAGTGTAGTTTAAATGGGTTTATTGGACTAACTCGAGAAATGTTATCAATTTTACTATTTTTACATAGGAAATAATTTCTAATTTATTTATTAATAAACTCAAGGACTTTTAAAATCACAAATTTTTTATGTTGGTGTTATCAGTGTAATGGTCCTTCTGTAGTTGTATATAAAACTTTTTACTGTAACATAAGTTAATGTATAAAATATTGATATGGTATAACATGTTAGTATGTTTAAAAATATGTAGTATGAAGCATCTAATTGTCTCATAAATGGTAACTATTTTATTATTCAAGTTTTCAAATGTTTCAGACAGGAAGACACATTTTTATGACACAGAATTTCAAATATAAAATACAAAAGGGTTTTATAAGTAGTTTTGAATGGTTTTCTGAAAAAGAAGTAATGAATCATATGTTCCGGTCAACTGAGACTCTAGTAGTTACATGAAACGTCATTTTAGTGCAGGTTGTTTCTTTTTAATAATTTATTTAATTGTCATTGCAACATCCTGATCTCAAAAATTAACACAACAAACCCTAAGGATGTAGTCAATTCTCAACTCTCTTGAAACCAAGAAAAAAATGGACAGATCTTCACATGAACAATTTCTATGTGAATTTGTATTCTAAACCTGCTTTGATCCCTAACATCCTCAGAAAGTGAATGCAGTGGACCTGTATTCCACGTTTAGGAAAACACTAAATAAAAGGATTTGGGAGCGTCAACAAATGGAAATTGTCTCTAGACATCATTCCCTCTTTGTCTTTCTTCCTTCATTTTTCACCTGGTCTGTTCAGTGCCTGCCTGGTTTTGTCTCTCCATTTGTACCTTCCCCCTAAGCTACTACATTTTGTCTCTTGACTGGCAGTGACCCAGAATGCCTTTCACCACACACCAGCCATAAGGAACTGGTGCAGGATGACACAAGATTCCAGGGTCGTGTGTTCTTGATCCACTTTTATTCTCGTAGACAGAACAGAGTCCCCAGTAAAACAATGTTCTCTATGATTTTTAAGTTTTTATACCATTTACAGTTTTTATTTTGTTATACCACAAAAAAATAATTAAGCTACTACATTAATGAAATCACGCAGTCCAAACAGTAGCCATACAAATAAAACCACTCTGTCTGGTAGTGGTAGAGAAAGGAATCTCTTCTCTCAACATCAAGGTTGTTCAAGGGAATCTCAGTCAAAGTTTGTGGAAAGGACATAATCTTTGCAGTCATCAAAGATGGGGGCATCTAGCAAAGTTTTTTGAGGTGGGAAAAACATGTATATTATTGTGAGGTATTTGGCTACACAGAAGCATATCTTAAAGTACATTTGTGCAAAAGCTTGCTACCATTGCCACTCTGGAAGAATTCCAGAAAAATAGGAAGTGTTGCATCCAGGAAGAGCTGCAATTAGAGGGACAGTCATTATCCTGGTCATAGTCACCTGATGTTCCACCCCCAGAATTACAAAAGTTCTTACTGCTGCAATAAGTTAGCTGTAGAGTAGCATGGGTGTACTCTTGCATGTATTTCCTTGTTTGGGGTCCCTGCCCATAAAACAGATCTACTGCAAAAGTAAAATTCCATCATTAAACTTTCACATGGAAATGATCTGAATGTCATATTCAAATACTTCCACATATAAGAGTTCACACATATATAATTATTATAAGAGATACATATGAATTATTTGCATTTTCTACATTTTACAGTGAATGAAATTAAGTTCTAATAGTTTAAAATCACTTATCCAAATCCCGACATTTAGTAACGGTCATCTTTAAACCTTGGATGCTGTCCCTCAGGCTGTCAACACTGTGCTCTTTTCACTGACCTGGGGATTAAGGCAGGGAAACCGGGCTACCTGCAAAGGGGAAGCTTGTGTGCAGTCAGGGTAATGATGCCACTTCGGTCAAGGTGGAAGACCTGGCTTGGGACAATTAGCTCTTCTCTGCTCCATCCTTCTAAATTCTAAATTCTGCCCGAGTTTAGGAAAATTACTGCCACAAACAATTGAACTTGAAAAATTGTGCACAGCCAACAAAAATCAGCTGTCTCATGTATATATTATGTTCCAAACTTGAATTTTTCATATATAACTTACCTTCATCATACAAAATGAGGTGAATTCTTAACATTTTCTTTTTGAGGCTCAAAGAATATTGTATGTTTGCCTAGGAACAAGGAGCTGGCAAGCAATGAAGACAAAACACCAGACTCAGGTCTTTTATGTCAAGTCCAATGCTCTTCCCAATGTGCTGAACTGTCACAATAAGTCCAGCCTCTCCCTAATGCTCAAAACACTATTTCAATACAGACAGGAGAGAGATGATACAATCTATATCTTCTCAGTTGAGTCTGAATCACCTTTCATGGTCCCGTGACTCACCTGGCTTCCAATACTTTCCCTTTCCTGAAACAAATGTCCCATCTACAGCATCAACACCTCCTCTTCAACATTTCTTTCCTTGGGTGTTTCTGTCCATGAGATGAAATGGCCTCAGGAGCTGGAGAGAGGCTCAGTGGGTTAGGGTAAGCCTGAGCACCTGAGTTTGGGTCCTTAGCACTCCCTTACAACCCAGATGTGGCTGAAGGTGCAAGTAACCCTATCACTGAAGGCTGGAGACAGGCAGATTCCAGGGGCTTGCTGGCCAGCTGATCTAACTAAACATCATAATCTAGACTCAATAAGGGTTCCTGTTTCAAAAGAGTAAGAATAATATTAACACAATAGGATACATGATGTCCTCCTCTGGCCTCTGCATGGGTGCATACACCAACACATACACATGTATACATGTAAGGTTTTAATGTAATTACTGGAGCCTCTGACTGAGACATTGAATGCTGTAGTCTTGGCAGTGTATAATTAATGAGCAATATATCTTTTTTATAAACTAAGATATTTGAAGATGTATCTTCTGTGGTTTCAAGTGGTGGCATTCGGATCTAGAGCATACAGGGATTTCTTTCCATGTAAGACTTTGAAAAACTTATTTTGTTGTTCTGAGCTGTGTATCTACATTGATGAATATTCATATTCACCAGTGAGCAGAACTATAAGAAATAATTATCAAGTTGCTAAGACATCATCATTACTCAATAAACGCTAACTTCAATCATGACAGTTCTAGCTCAGACTATGGAAGCCACCATCCAAGCCACCAGGCAGATCATTGACTCTCCCTGGGCCTCTCTCTTCAACTGCTCTGTTTTGGGAATAGTAGCTGATCTTTTGGGTTTTAGTCTTGTTTTGTGAGGCTGGGCCTCATGTAGCTCTGAACTTGCTATGTTGCCAAAGATGATCTTGAACTTCTGACCCTCCTACTCTGACCTTCTGAGTGTTGATATTACAGAAGTATGTGCCCATACCTGGTTTAATGTGGTGCTGGGTCTCGCACATCTGGGCAATCTCTTTACCAAATGAGCCCTATCTTTTGCTCATGCTGCTACATGATCCTCATACTGCAGCCACCCCACAGACTTCATTATTCTGTGCATTATCTTTGTACAAACTAGATTGAATGAAACTGGAAATCCCCTTCCAGGCCCTGCCACATGATTCAAAAAGTCAGCCCTCCAAGGATGATATATTGGTACTTGATGCCAGCCAGGTTTCTTGGCTGTGATAACAAACAGGACAGAGCGATAACTCACACTTGGTTACCAATGTGCAGATTCCAAGTGGCAGGTCAGATTTGGGAAGCTGGCTAGGCAAATATTAGCATTTATCACAGCTCAAACAAGCCTACCTGCCAAACCAAAGAGTTCTCAAGCAGGAATTGTGCTCCCTCTTCCGCTTGGGAGAATGAGAAATCACTATGTAACTTCGTCACACTACCTAGCAGATAACTTGCTTTTCTACCTAGTCAATAAGCGGAGGCACCACCCTCTGTGTTTAAAGGCACTGTATGTACCTATGCTCACTCTCTTTGGAGTATGAAGAACTGGGTTGGAATAACAAGAGGTACTGTCAAGGACCTAGAGATGGCTCTCTGCCTTTGGAAGCTGAAGACTCTACCTAGTCTAAAGAATCTAGACAGTTCTTAAAAGAGAATGAAATATGTCACATCTTAGAGGGGAGAGGCCAACTTCATGTTCATGATAGGATTCATTTCCAAATTCCCAAATCTATGTCAATACAACCAATGGGGGAGTGGAGCATCCAACTGGGAAACTCAAGTGCAAGTGTTTTGTCCCCAGTTAGTCAGTTGGGGCAAGAGCACCCTAAGGATCTTCTTATCCTTGCCTAGATCTCATATTTTCCCAGTGATTTATTGTTTGTAGAACACTTCCACTTAGCTCTCAGCAATCTCAGCTGTGAAAGTGAGAGGTGGAACACTGTGAAGTTTCAAGAATCCCGTAAGCGTGGGATGGAACTCAAGGTGTGGCCAATATGACAGGACTAACAGAGTCCTCGACAGGACTAACAGAGTCCTTTGCGAGGGCCAGCTAAGAAAAAAAAAAAAAAGATTAGAGCATAAATGTCTAATTGTCACTGTGATGCCATGTTCCTTTCATCTAGGGCTGTCAAATCAACTATACAATAAACTCCAAAGTTTAGCAACAGGGTCCGAAAGATGACATCAGGGTGAAGATAATAAGGAACCGAGTGGAAGAAGAGAACTCTTGCTTTGAGAGTCTCTGTACCATGTAGGCCTGGGCCTCAGCACCTTCAATGCAGTGGTTAATTTCATCCCATCAGTAGCTCCCTGCATAGTAACCAGAGACCAAATTCCCGGCATCAAAGGTGCTGGAGAGTCAGTGATTGTGTCGCCAACGTGATGCTGAGGATACAGTCACTCCCCACCTTTCACCAGCAGCTTCCGGGTGTCCTTATAGGAGCCCGAGTTAATTAGTAGACAAGTTCTCTGCATGTGTACCTGCTGATGGGGTTCTGCTGTACGATGAGCTGCGAGGATGCTCGGGTCACCGCCCCTTAATCCCTTCCCATCCAGTTCTCTGAATTTATCATACTCCTTCCTACAGCTTTCTCCACTTCACTATTCCTTACTAAATGCAAGCCCATGCCACTCTAGCTTCTGACCTGACCACACTACCAACCTAGTCCCTCAAATGTCACTATTAAACCTCTAAATTGGCTCATCTAATTTGCTGTTTCCATTATCTTCTCGTACGATCTAGCACAAAGATGCCTTCCTGAGTTCTGTACCTCCAGTGGCTTCCGCTGTGCCAGTGCTCTCTGAATCCCCTACTTCGTTCCCCCTCCTTCCTTGTTTGATTTCCAATCTGCTGCGTGTGCTGAACACTCTGGAACGTTTTAGGGTATGTGTGTGTGCGTGTGCGTGTGTGTGTGCGCGCGTGTGCATGTGTGTGTGTGTGTGTGTGTGTGTGTGTGTGTAATTTTTGCTTCTTGTTTCTATCTCATCCAATGACTCCATCTTAGGCCTTCTATAAGCTTTACTGACTGTCTATCAAATAGGAAACTTCACATGTCTATTTTCTTCACAAATCTTTCTGGTGGGCTCCAGACATGTCACATGTCTCTGACTAAACTCTTTTGATTGCCAAGACCACTCCTTCTCTTGTGTTTCTGTACTCCATTTGTGTAATCCACTCAGCCTCTTCCCTAGATTCCTGGGAGTCATTTTTAACACCATTTTTTTTTCATTTTCCTGCCACATGAAGTCAATCTAGTTTTTCTCTAATTCCATTCAGAATCTGCCCCTTTCCCCACATTCTATCATTCCTTATCCTGGTTCAAGCACTTATCATCTTTTCCTGAATCAATTTAACCATTCCAAAGAAACTTAGTCCTCTGCATCCCTCAATTCCATCATTCACCCATCCAGAGTAACCCAAGCATCTAGATGCTTCTGAGCGCACTATGTGCGGGTAGTTTTCTATATAACAAAAACCTATTTCGTGACTAGTTCTGTCTCCTCTGCCAGAATGCCTTACCTGGCACTTCAAGCCCAGCCTTTTACCTACATGCTCTCTTCTGGACAAATTCTAGCATTTATGATGCTCTCTGTTGCTTCAAGTTTCCTGACACCTGTCCCTACCTCATTACCTTTTAGCAAACAATTTTTCCATTTTAGTTCAGTCATTACCTCCTGGGAAACACTGTGGTAGAAACAACATTATGTGATTGCCAAACCTATGGCATTTTCCTATTCCTAGGCATATGTGACAGTTCAGTTTGATTACCAACTTGGTTGAATTAAAAACCGTCTCATGAGGAATGCAGAATTAATCTTTCCCAGGGATGAGCCTCTTAATTGGTTATCCAATATCAAGTGGTCAGACCTAAATCATATACATACAGCGACATTAAACGTACTCAGCAGGTTGTATTTATGCATTTATTTACATATGTGTATGTATTTAGGTATATAACAATAACAATTAAAGATAAAAGGGCCATGGATTTTAGAGCGATCCAGGAGTGAAGGACATGGAAGGAGTAGGAAGCAAGAGAGGGAAGGAAAATGATATGATTATATTTTAAGTGAATTTAATAAAAGAATAAAAATGAAAAGTTCAGTATTATTACTATTTTTAAAAACGATTTTACTACTTACTAATTTAGTTATTGAGTTTAATATCAATTTATCTTATATTCTAGTTTCTCTTTAGATTGAATAAATCCCTCACCCTTTAAAATAAAAATTAAAAACTCAAACATCTGAGGCATTGGCAAGACACACTTTTTGGTGTATATTTGAAGGCATTCCAAAATAAGATTGAGTAAGGGGTAGGAAGAGTCACCTCAAGATAGATGGCATTATCTCATAGGCTGGGGTCCTGTACTCAGTTGCGGAAGGAAAAGGAAAAGTAAGCAGAGTGTCTTCAGTCATCCCTCTCGGCTCCTTGATCTACCCAGACAGATGTTCAGCAAGCAGCCTCAGTCTCCAACAGCACAGCCAAGAGCCACGCCAACGGCCACGCTTTCTGCATCATTGTAGAACCTACTCTCAAACCATGAGCTAAAGAAGCCTTTCTTCCTGTAGGTTGCTTCCTCTTTTTAATTTTTATTTTTAAATTTAGTCAGCACAAGTGACTAATACAACACCCAAAAAGGCTGAATTTCTCAGAAACCCTTTGGATTAAACTGCAACGCTGTAATTACAAATGTTTGATAAGCAGAAGACCTTTGGTTCTCTTCACAGTGACGTAGAATTTTCGAAAGCACTGAACTTGGATTCACTCGTGTTCACTTTTCCTTCCTTCACAGCAGTGAGTAGGAAGCTGTAATTTGAAATGGTAACATCACAAGATAGGAGCAACCTGGGCTGCTGAGTCCATGCAAGTCAGGATGCTGCTCCTGACAGGCATGTAGACCACGAAACAAGCTGTTATCATCATGTTTTACTGCTGAGACTGGAGTTTATTACTATAGGAGAGCATGGGTTATCCCAATCAAGGCAGAGGGTGTGGAAGGCAAAAAAAAAAAAAAAAAGAAAGAAAGAAAGAAAGAAAGAAAGGCCCCCCCAAAGTCACTCGTGTGCCCGGGGCTTACAGTGAAATACGTTACAAGGCCAAGGAGAATTAGATTTCAGACAGATTTAAGGTTGCCAATCTTCTAACCTTGAGATAGAGGAATTATTCTGGATTATCTAGGAACCCCTGTGTAATTGCTATGGTACTAAAAAAAAAATGGAAGAGAGATTCAAATAAGAGACTCAGAGTGCTGGCATCATCAGAAGCCTCTGGCTCTGACGATGGAGGAATGAAGGCCATGAACTGTAAAGCATCCTCTCTAAGCAGGAACAAGTGTTTCTCTCTTGGAGCTTCAGAATGGAGCACATCCTGCCAATACCTTGATAATTGTTTCCTAAGATTCAGGTCCACGTCAGGACTGCTGAACTAGAAGATGATGTAGTGTTATTGATGTTAACTTACTAGGTCTGCCATAGTTTTTTACAGAGGCATTGGGAAACTAATACAGAGAACTTGATAGATTTCATGGATCACTTAATAATTCTCTTCTGTTTCCCCACAATGCTATACATGTTATATTAATGAAGCCCCTGTGTGCTATTTTATTTATTTGTTTGCTTATTAATTTCTCCCCTAGACTGGACATTTTCTTGAAGGCAAGAATGACATCTTCATTTTTACATCATTCACGAGCTCGGAGACAATCATCAGTCCATATGTACTCAGTGAACGAGAGCTGAACTAAAGTATATGTGCAGTGTGGTACCTTTTAAAATGTATGGGGGCGGAGCACAGTAGTGTATGTCTTTAATCCCAGCACTTGGGAGGCAGAGGAAGGTGGACTTCTGTGAGTTCAAGTCCAGCCTGGTCAACATAATGATTCCCAGGCTAATCATGGCTACATAGTAAGAGAAAAAAAAAAGTAGCATGGTTTCAGAATATACACAGTTGAACAGGAGTACCAAGGAAGGAGTGGACACTTAGTTGACAGGGACCAAGATATTTTAGAAGAGGTGTCAATGGGGCTTATGTTGTTTGCTTAGCTTAGGAACCACAAACAGCAAAGCCTTTGTGCTGGCTGGTTGAGGAATCAAGGGACCCAGTATCCCATACTCCTCCAAATGGACCGCCTCCTACTGATGGTCGCTTTGCCCAAACCAGGCATAGCTGCCCAATACACTCCCTTTTCAAGAGGAAATCTGAGTTTCTGTGGGAAATCGAAGTGATTTTCAACTCTGGGCAGAGATGGAAGAGACAAATAAGCAGACAAAAACCCACCATTGTTGTAAAAACCAGGAAAAGAAAAGAACTCTCTAGACACGATTGACTCAACTTCTGGTGCACAAGAGCTGTAAAGAAGGGCGTTCTAGGAAGAGGGAATGGATTATGTAAATGGTATGCAGTGTTATGAAAGAACAAGGGGGGCTCAGGGAAGAGTTGAGGAGTCTCAGCCTCAGCTAAATGGCTGCCTGGGGAGAGGAGGAGAAAGCTGAGTCTGAGGAGGGTGGAAGGAATCTCCAACAACATGCTCCAGATCTCAGATTTCACCCTGTGAGCAGTGGGAGTTGGGCAATGAAAAGGTGTTAAGGAGAGGAGGGTGATGAGATGTGTGTTCTGGAATTTTCCTCCTGGCAACAGGAGGATAGAGCAGAGGTAAGGGACTGGATGGAGGTGAGGAGTGAGAACAGTATTATCCGTGCATTTTTTTGTTTGCAGCATCAAGCAATACCTTGCTGTAGAGCAATCAGTCCAGAGTGACCCTATTCACGAGGCCAAAGCACCCTGGAGAACAGTCTCTCTCCATGAGATTAATTCCAGGGCTTCCCTGGCATCACAGGCCTCAGCAAGTCCACACCCTGGAGGAAAAACTTTTGATTAGGGGGATGAGGGGGGTCTGTGTACGTGTGTGTGCCACAAACTTACTTTTCAGGCCCAGAATATCTCATAATCCTTTTGGATAGGAGTCAGTTTAGGGCCATAAATCACCAGGCTCATCATTTCTGCAGGGATATGTTTGCAACAGGCCTTGGGTTAGAAGGAATGTAAATTTTCTTGAGGCCAGAAAAAGATGAATAAGAGCTTCTTTGGTTATTCATGCAGAGTACGTAGCCTCTCTCTCTCTCTCTCCTGAAATAAAACAGGACTGTCAACTTCACATGCATTACTCTGGGTTTCTGGAAAGTATTACATATCAGGATGCAGGAAGTTATGCCTGGCTGTCCCTCCCTGTAGGATCCATGACAAGTGAACATGCTGGGCAGATTGTCAGTCACAGTTGAGCAAATCTGAGCCAGGTGGGAGCTATGTAGGGCTCAGCATGCAAGGGAAAGAACCATTTCAGTCATGTACCTCTCTAGCTAGGACACCCTGAGACTGAGGGGATAAATGAGAGGGTACAAGATATAGACTGACAGGTATGCATGACCTCAAAGAAGGTCTTCCACCAGGAGCTCCAGAATATACTTTGCTCTCTGTTCAGAGGTCTTTGTACATAAGAGAACCAAGCTGAGACCCAATGCATTGGAAAATTGTTATAATCCATCCATCCATCCATCCGTTCACCCACCCATCCATCCATCCTTGCAATGTATGCTCAGTGCATGTGTCCTAGTCTGCTTTATGTGCCTGTGATAAAACATTTGACCAAAATAAATTTGAAGAAAGGGTTTATTTGGCTTACATGTTACATTCCATTGTTGAGGGAAGCCAAGAAGCTCAAGGAACTTAAAGGCAGGGACTGAAGGAGAAACCATGGGGAAGTGTTTATTACTGGCTTGCTTTTCATAGCTTGCTCATCCTGCTTTCTTAAACAACCCAAGATCACCTACCCAGAGATGACATGCCCAAAGTGCACTGATCGTTAATCAAAACAGTTCTCACGGACATGACTGCAGGCCAGTCTGATAGAGGCAGAACTTCAATTGATGTTCCCTCTTTCCAAGAGACTCTAGCTTGTGTCATGTTGATGAAAACTAACCAGCACAGAGTTCCTCCTGAGTACTAGGCCCTGGGCTAGGTGCTACAGTTATGTATAAACTCAACGCCAGAACCTGAAACAGACCAAGAAATGACTTTCAGTTCAAAAGATTGACGGCAGATTAACATGGAAAGCGGAAGCGATGAGGAGAAAGCCCATGGGTGGTGGTGGTTGAAACTGTCTAGGAAGACTTTCTTAGAAAAGAAATACTCAAACTGGACTTTGAATGGTTTAACTGAGTGACCAGTATAAACAGAAGCTGTGGGGAAAGAGTACTGAAGGATGAGAAACTATGGATGGAGAACCGAAGGCGGTTCCCTTGTCTCTGGAGCTGTTTCATCCTTCCTCCATCCTGGACCACTTGTCCTCACAGTGGTCTTGACTGTTCCTTCCACTGAGCACAGAGAAGGCAAGGAAGAAGGGATCATGGCAACTTCATGTTACTTCAGATGCCCGTGTAGTATGTTGTAAATACATTTGCCCATTTTGCTTTTCTCACTCAATAAAATCTATAGATTCTCCCTTTCCTTTTAAACAGCTGCAAACGTATATCACAAGATGAAGACATAAAAACGATCCATATCTTGTCAGTCTGAACCGTACTAAAAACCATGTACTATTCTATATTATAATTTTTGTGTTATACTATAAATTCCCAAGGTAGATAAGGCTTAGCTGAAGAACATGTTCAAGTGTATGTGTTGGGATGGGCATTTTTAATGAGTTCTCAGAATATGCTCATGCCATAGCTATCTTTCTTGAGTCCCTGGATCATCATTGTTCATTATCTACTACTACTCCATCCGCAGCCCAGCCCACTTCAAAAACCATAAGGTATGAGTTTGGGGCAGCATCCAACTATCTCTGACTCTCTTTCATTGAGAGTGGAACCTGATGTATGTTAAGCTTTCCATGTTTGTTAAATGAAAAAGTGAATGAACTCATCAGAGTTGCCAGACCCTTCTAACTTCCTTGTCTGCTTCCCAAGGTGGAGAAAACTACATAGTGTCAGGACAATGCTATATTATAATATTTATAATATAATAATATATTTAATATATTATATGTTATAATAATATATTAAGAAATATACTATATTAGTAATATATTATGAATATATTATTTATTATTATAGATATATATATATTATATAATATATATATATATAATATATATATTATTACACACGTACTCAGTGCATCATTCTCTATGGTCTGCTTGTCTGGCCTTGAGCTAACAGATAAGGTGCAAACGTGAGAAGCTGACCTCAAACCTGTGGAAGGACTTGAGATGATGACAGGGTGTGAATGAGACCTTTCCCAGAGGCACAATTGTCTCCTGTACTCCCAGGAAGAGGAGATACAAACAGGACTTCTGTTTGTTGAAAAGCTTAGGGTCAAGTCTATAATATAGCATTGTTCGTGATACCAAACACAAGGCTCAGTCTGCATATGGGCTCATTACTCTACTGTAGCTCTTCCCATCAGAGTCCTCACATGGAGGGTGATGTTTCAGCCAACAGCTGCTGTAGCTATTGGCAACAGGATCCCTTTCAGAGTCAATGGTTTCAGAAGAAATTTTTAAAAAGAGAACCAAGCAGCAGTGACGTCTCTGCCCTTACACATGAGCCCATGCACGCTCATACACACACACACACACACACACACACATACACATACACACACACACATACACACACACACACACACACACACACACACACACACACACACGATTGCCTCCAGTGTTTGGCAGGAGGAGGGGTTCCTTGGCTTCTGTGGTTGTTGCTTTGCTTTCACATTTTAATATTTGTCTTCCTGGTGTCTTTCCAGCAAGCCTGGCTACATTGTGTTCTGGAAAATGCGTTTGTCCTTACCAGAAACTCTCAGCAGCAGTCTCAGTGGGTCCCAGTGGATGTTGTCATGTGTGCAGCTAACTGAAAACAGGCCTTCGCTGAAGGGACCGGCTTTGGAGACTAACTTACAGGTTGAGGGTCAACCACCACCTGGCTCCTTCCCCCACCACCTGGATCCCTCCCTCTGGTCCCAGGAGAAGGAGCACAGGAGAAACAGGAGAAAGTACTTCCACCTGGATCAGGTAATGTCAAGAAATGCTGATGGGAGAGGATGCTGTTATGTCGGGCTGTGTCCTGAAAGCTGACTTAGTCCTGTCTTGCTACTATTCCAAAAATAGCATAGCCCAGGTGGTTTATAAGTGACAGAAATTTATTTCTCACAATTCTAAAAGTTGGTAAGTCCAGATTAAGGTGGTAGCAAAGTCCACAACTGGTGGTAGCCTGCTTCCTGGCTCCTAGAACACTTTCTTGCTGATGATGGCAGGGGGTCTCTGAGGTGTCTTTTTAAGGCCCATTTCCAAACACTAAGACTCTATCCTTGTGATCTAATCAGCCCCGCACAGCTCCACCTCCTAATACCCTGATAAAGAGGACAGACTTTCACATATGAGTTCTAAGGGACACCAGTATTCAGTCTATGCCAGAATCACGGCATGTGTCTAGGGACATAAAGGTAAGGCTTTTGCAGTTAGCATGGGCGGTTCATCAAAAGTGGCTGGGGATAGAACAGTCACAGGGAGAATATAGAATCAGGTCAACCAGGAGGGTCAGAGGCATGGTGAGGTGGGGGTGCGGGAGACCAAGTCCTACTCCAGAGTGTCTCAGTCTTTGGGCATTGAACTTCTGGGACTATTACATAACCTCAAAATCCCATGCCACTTCTTTTATCCTATCTGCTGGAGGCCAGGCCTAATCGCTCTCACAGACAGAAGTTTGCACACACGTATCAAATCAGACCTCAGGCACCTCTGGGAGCTGTTTCAGAAGCTTCCTAGCCCTGGCCTGTCAGAGTGCCTTCGGCCTCAGCACCATCGTCAGCTGGAAAAATTCACACCTCTGTGCCATGATATGGACTGTGCAGGCAAAGATTTAGATCGGTGGCAGAAGGAGGAGTGATCGGGTTTGGTTCCTCCTGAGCTATCTGTTCTACTTCACAGCTTAACCATATGCCATAGCCCTGTCTGCGTGGCCTAAATCATAATATTGCAGTGGCTATCTGTTCATTCATTCTCCTTCTTATTGCTCATGTCCCATTCCCTCTGTAGTTAGTGGCCAGCTCAGGACTTGAAACATAGCTGACATTCACCATCCATTTTTCACGAAACATGATGGGACAACCACTTGGACTCCCAGTGGACTTAAGGTCCTCCTGCGAGAGCACGTCCTCCTGGAAATAGCAGTATTAGATAGCAATGTGCCCTAGCAGGAGAAATTGGGCCCTAAGCTAGGTAGAGTTGGTATCAGCTTTTTCTGAGCTGGACAAAGAAAATAGGAATGCTAAAACAGAGTGCCTCCATTGCTGACGTAACTTCTGTTCCTAGAAGGGTAAAGGGGGGAATGTCTAAGAGCTTAGCTTTTTTCTCTTGATTTCCTTTGTGTAGTTTTTCTCCTGGGAAGATTTTAAGCAGTACTAGAAAGGGAATTACCTTCCTCTGCTGTGGCAGATTCTCATGTTGATGCTGTTGACCTTTAATTCTCTTCTCTAGTAGCTGAAGATGTTAGAGGGCCAGTGTCACATACATATTCATGTGTCAGGAGAAAGGAAAGCAGAGGCCATCTTGAAAACTTCATTTCCCTGTAGCAGCTTGGAGGGTTTTTTCTCCAATCACTGGAAGTGGTTGTTGTAGTGTCCTGTTGATCAGACTTTCTCATCCCTGGACTGCTGTGGTCGGTATACACACCCTAGCTTGGTGCTCTACTGTGATTACTATGGTGATGGCTCCCACTGAAGATCTACCTAGTTCCACATCACCCTCAGAAGTAGAAGCTGTTCAGGCAGGTCAATCCTGGAAGGTATCCAGGAAGCTTAGCCTAGAGCTGTTTTGTATACCCTCGCCCTCTGTAACTGTTTTATAAACATACAAGCATTGATAGTAAACTCTACACTGCTTAAAATATCTAGAATTATTTATTTTTCTTGCACTTAGGCTGATGAGTATACATTTTGTCATTTGATGCCCATTGATTTTTAAGTCTTCCCTCTATCTTAAAGCCATTAAGTTGACAATGTCCCTAAACATGACTTGGAAGAACAGGAGGAAATACAGAGCTTCAGGGTACAGCCCAGCACCAGAGCTGACTTACTTCCCTGGGGCTTAGCCTCCAGACTTGAGAAATCATTCTCTGTCTAACATTCTTAGACTGCTGCTGTCCTTGCCTTGAAGGCAGGATCGTGGTGATCTCCATACTTGAGAGGCCGGCTCCATCATGTACCAACATCCAGACACACAAGCCTTCTGGAGAATCTGAGCCGACATGCTCAAGGCTATGACAGCCACTCCACTCTGTTCAGGCAGAGGACCACCGTGGGGCACTCCATTTGGAGTGTCAGAAGGAATCACTTACATTAAGAGAAAAGCATCCAAGGTCAAAGAAAGCAGGCAGTTCAACCTCCATTTTTGTTTTCTGAAAACTGACTGGACTCTCAAGGTCCTTAGGACACTTGGAAATCTTAAGAATGAACCTAAAATGGTGGATGCTTTAAAGAGTGGTTGAGTCGTAAAGAGCTAACTAGTCGTCCATGAGCTCTAGGCCAGGCTCTAGCCTTCCCTTTAAGGAAATGAAACCTTTAGTGTGTTAGCCAACCTCTGGAGTCTGTTTCAGTCTTTATAAAATGCTGCTGCCACTCTGTATAGTTAGTGCAAATACCAAATTCCTGAATGCTAAAGTCTTTCTATCCAAGCGATCCTTTAAGGACACAAGTAACCAAGAACTTCTTCATCTTCCATGTAAGAGCTCAAGCGATTCCAGCATGGTGCCTGGTAAAGGGGAAGGAGGCAGTAACTACTTGTTCAACTAACAGAGGGATCATCAAAAACAAAACAAAAACCTAACAAACAAACAAAAATTCACTTTAATCATTTAAAATCCTCCAAACTTTGAGGGCATCCTGCCAAAACTGTAAGTATTTGGGGACAGGACCAGGGATCCTGCCAAAACTGTAAGTATTTGGGGACAGGACCAGGGATCCTCGTATAACCCACAATTCCCCATCAGTATTCCCTGTCCATGCTTCATACTTTATAAAGATGTATACATTTTCCAAAATGATTTGTAGGCAAAACAGCACTGATTTATGGAAAGTAATTCATAAATTATCCTCCAATACTAATTTCTTGGCATCTGAGAACCATTTTACATGGAGCAGGAATTCATATTTCCTATTGCAAATCACTGCCGGGACCAGGGATTGCAGTCTGTTTCCCCAGTGCTGACGCCCCCGCCCTCGGCCCCGCTCGCAACTCTCAGGCTGGCTCTAAATGAGAAGCTAAGAGCAAGGCAAGGACAGCACTAGCGGAGGCTGGGAGGGAGAGTGGAGGTCTTTCATATGTGCGTTCTACTTTGGGGAGATGAGAAGAGTAAACCAGACAAAGACCTCCCAAGCGATACAAACATATTATGAGTCGGCACCTTGAAGCCCCATGATTCAGAAAAAGAAGTCCCATTCAGAGTACCTGAGGAAACACCATAAAGAAGGACTCACCAGGTTCAGAGAGGGAGCAGCTCTAGAGAAAACCACCGTTGATTTAAGTGAAAACAGTCCAGAAATTTAGGCCCAGTCGGATCACTGGACTGGTTTATTTTGGGGGTCGGTGTTCCACACATCTCCTCTTCTCTCTGCAACTCCCAAGGCAGATTCTTCTTGTGGATGAATTAGGCCGGGTGAAGAGAACAGGATCCTTGCCCATAATTTTTCAGCGTATCTAGTTGATTTATCTGTTGATACCACTGTGTTATGGCAGTTAAAACCCGGCAACATTAGAACAAGCTGGAACAGACTTCGGGCATTTATAAAGCATATGAAAAGCACATGTAGGAGATATGGGAGAAACAGTCCAGATAAGAAAATGAATGCAAACATTCACTATCCCTCGGTTAAAGCTGAAGGAGGGCTTGGCTGCAGAACCCTAAACACAGAGATGGGATCTGAGAATCGTCAGCTTGGAGCATCCTTGACAGGGTTCTGCACTCAGACAGGTGAGTGGCCCGAGCACAGAGGTTTCGGATCACTTGGCATTCTTCCTATGGGAGGGCTGTCAGTGACCAAAGGAAATTATAGTTCCACCTACTTTGGGTCTGTGTCCCTCTGGCTCCTTCACGGAGAAATCAGAGTGCTTCTCATACTCTTTGGTTTGCTTTTGCTGTCCTTTGATTTTTTTAAGACCCCACCCCCACCCCGCCCTGAGCTGTTTGGGTTTTTCCCCCCTTAGGAGAGAGCTGGAGTAGATAGCTGGAACACTCCAGGGTGTGGCTAGAAGCGCCTAGGTGTGTGAGCTGGATGGAGTATCTATAGAAACTTTCTCTTCATCTGCAAAATGATAGTAAGGACTTCAGCGAAAGAATGTGGAAATGTTTGCATAACTTGACAGGGAAGCTGTGAATCACAACCGCTCAGAATCCTTGAAACTTGTAGACTACATCAACTCTTTCATATGAAAAACAAATCCTCATAAAAACCCCAGAAAAGTGGCTGTAGACACAGGGGACTGTCTCCACTTTGAGGTCCACAAACCAAAGAAAGGGGGAAAAAATGTATTTTATACTCGAAGAAGAAATATTTCCAGCTGAAGTGTTCACAATAAGTTTTGAGCAATTGTTAATAGACAATAGGCAAAATGAGATCATTTCAAAACTCACCATCAAAATAAATGTGCAAAAAAATTAAATTTATGTAACCTTCGTCCCACCAAAGATAATCCACAAATCTGTCCTTGTTTGAGACACACTGGCTTTTTGTGATAGACTTCTAATGTGATTTCAGATTCACAACTAAGGAGTTTTGAAGCCTGGCTCTGCCATTTACCAGTTTCATGATCTGGGGTGGGAAATACAATCCTTCTAATGCCTCCATTTCTCATTTTAGAATGCTAGCCTTAAAGGACTGAATAAAGGTGAAAAGAAATGGGACAAAACTGTGAGAGTCAGAAATTCTAGTGCTGGGGTCTTAAAGGTCGGAACTAGCTGTGTAAGTCTGAGCCAACCTCTTGCCTTTGCTGAGCCTTGGCATAAAGAGGATGCTAATCTCTGGCCAGTTTCCCTAGCTGCCAGAGCTGCCAGCAGCACATCCAAGTGTTGTTGTGAAGGTGCCTGCTCTACATACAAGTGGGCAGAACTGCACTTCTCCTGGAAACCTAGCTCTGCCACATTGCTGGAGGCTGAGAAACCACTACCCCTATCTCACAGATCAGATCTAAGGCCAGTGCTCTGGTAGAAGAGTCTCGGATTCTCTGCCAGAAGTGAGCTCAACCGAAAGTGCCATTAGCTGCCCACTGAGGGTGTGATGTTGTCACAGTCCCTTTTATCAGTCAGAGGGCTGTGAAAAGCCAGATAAAACCTAAATACAAACATTACCAGAGGTTCTGCTTGTTCAGGCTCTGGCAAAGCCCACCCAGCTCTGGACCAGGGCAAAAACAAACAAAAAAACAAACACACGAACAAACAAACAAACAAGGTCTTTCCTCCTTCACAGCTGCCCTGCAAACCAAAAGCCAGGCATTCCCAGATGGTTTGCAGAAGCCTTTTCTCTTTCCTCTCTTTAATCTGCCTCCTCTACCCCTAATGGAGGTACATAGGATGTGGAATTAGGATCTGCAGAGCCCCAAATTGTCTCTTTCCACCTTCTGGAAATGAATGGGCTCTGATTTGTGGCAACAGCTAAAGTTTAGACTATGTTGATTAAGGCATGCCCTGTGTTCAGGAGCAGAGCTGGGGCTTTCATTCAATAGCATCTCCACTTCATCCTCAGGTCCTTCATTCTCTTCATGCATTATTCTTTGAGGAGAAGCTAGGAGTTCCCTGCACAAACTCTTGCAGATATCACATCCCTGTGTCTCCATCATCAGTCTTGGCCTTTATCATTACGACTGTGGCTATTCAAAGGAGACTCCCAAGACAGCAGACTTGTAGTTGTGGACCCAGCTGTGTGGCCTTGAACTCTTGATTTTAACCTGCTCTGCGTCACAGCTTCTTCTTGATTGGCTTCTCCACGTGAGATGGGCTTATGGGTTTAACTGAGATAATGTAGAGGTGATCTTTGGAAACACTAAGCACCTGGGAAGACTGCTGCAAAAATCATAGAAAACACAGGCTCTTCACTCACTGGAGTCTGGCTTCCTTTCCTCTCTTCCACACATGCTCGCTTACCCTTCTAGAATTTGGTGGTCCACTAGGCTTACACAAACCATGACTTAGAGTTCATGCATCTCTCTGGAGAGTTGTGCCTTTCTAGTCCACGTGAGTTGAGCTACTAGCTCTTTGAACCTATCTCTTTTATAAATAAAGTTTACCTTCTCCTCCTTTCAGAACTGCTCTAGGGTGTAAGTAAAAGGGTGTAAGAACACAATGGTGCAGGACTGGCCATGCGGGGAGACCCTTGGGTAGCTAGTTCTTTCTGGACTAGTCTTGAAAGTGTAGCTGGGTTTTCACACATCCACCCAGCTGCTTGTCATAAAAAAAAGACCTCACCAAGGCCTGGAATAAAGAAAGCACTACTTTTCAGTGCAGATCCATGAGAAAGGCTGAGGAGAACAGCAGATCTTAAGAGAGAAAGTCAAAAAGCCAGGCCTGATGGTGCAAAATCATAATGCAAGCTACTTGGGAAGTTGAGGCAGGGAAATTCCAAAAGCAATTTTCTCCTTACTGAGTTCAAGTTCAAGACCTCCCTAGGCTCTGGAATGAATTGAAGTGTCAACCCTCACAACTTAGTAAGACTTTGTCTCAAAATAAAAAGTGAAAAATAGGGCTGGGATATAGTGGTAGATTTCTTGCCTGGCATGCATGAAGCCCCTGGTTCTGTCTCTGGTACCACACTCACACATACAGAGAAAAGAAAGAGAAGAATTAGGAGTAGATATTCTTTACCAACCCCCCAAGAATACTCTGCTTTAGCAAACTGCTAACACCATAGCTCTGGTCATGATCAATAACCAGTTTGAAATGGATGATGCGTTAGCCTGTGGGGCTGCTGTAACAACATCTTATAGGATGTGTGGCTTCTCAACAATGACATTTTTTCCTTCTGGAGGCTACATCAGGGTGGCAGCCTAGTCAGGTTCCACTGTTGTGCCCTCACCCTTGAGCTTCTGTTATGAGGGCTCTGCTCCCACCTAAGAGACACCTGTCCTTATGAGGAGCTTTAGAACTTCTACTGTAGCTTTAGAAGATGGGACCATAGCAGATGTGTTGGCTAGTTTTATGTCAACTTGACACAAGCTAACCCCATTAGAGGAGGGAGCCTCATCTGAGAAAAAAAACCTCCATAAATCTGGGGCTATAGCTCATGAAGGGACTGGTCCTGTAGATCCAAAGCTGCAGGATCTCCACAACGCAGGGCAACAGCAGGATAACCAAGAGGGCTTCCATTGAGGACCCAGCATCGATAGTGTAGCAGAAACCAGAGGCCTCGAACCAGACCAATGACTCTCTGCAATGAACACCTGCAGGTAAAGATGTCTGGATAAAAAGGTTTACTGTGTGACTCACCGTATCACACTGCAGCTTCCATGACAAGATTGATTTTTCTTCTTTTTTCTCTTTTGTTCTTTTTTTCCTCTTAAATTTTATTTTATTTTATTTTGGAAGGGCAGAGGGCATATACGAAGGACATGGAAATAAACGGGATGGAGATGCATGATGTAAAAGACACAAAGAATACATAAAAAGAAAGGTTAAAAAAATCGGGGCTGTAGGCAAATCTGTAGGGCATTTTCTTAATTAGTGGTTGATTAGAAAGGGACCAGTCCATTGTGGGTAATGCCACCCCTGGGCTGGTGGCTCTGGGTTCTATCAGATATAAAGCAGGCTGAGCAAGCCAGTAAGCAGCATTCTCCCATGGCCTCTGCAATAGCTCCTGCCTCCAGGTTCCTGTTTGTGTCCCTGTCCTGACTTCCTTCCACAAGGAACAGTGAAGTGATGTGAAAGTGTAAGCCAAATAAACCCTTTCCAGCTTGCATTTTGGTCACATGTTTCACCATAGCAACAGCAACCCTAAGATGATGATGATCTGACCTGACGATGGCATTTTCTAGAAGCGATTTCAGGATTACTGAGTGTCACTATCATATGTAGAGTTGGTCACACTCTTGGACCTGCCCAGCTAATAATAGCTAGGAATGGAGCAGACATACAGTCAGATAAACTGACTACCCTAGATAAGTGTTGTAGTTGGTAAGTCCAGGGGAGGGTCTCTCACCTTCACGCTTAACAGAGAAGGGATTCCAGGCAAATGATAAGCTCAAAAATCAGGACAAAATTCACCACAGTTGCACTGCCTTTGTGCTCAGACTGAAGGTTTGCCGGAGATCCCAATTTCCATGTGTTCCCTTTAGTACTCTACTTTTGACTCATTCAAATATTTGAGTGAAACATTAAAAGATGAAAATAGATATGTCAGAAAATCCTAAGGGAACTTTTTACCATAGGTGAAAAAAATGGGCCTGGGAGGAGGAGGGAGGAAAGATCAGATAACACTGGATGTGAAAGCAACTATGGGTGAAATTTGGAAGTGTGAGATGGCGGGGAAGGGTTGCATTGAAGAAACTAGAACCATGTGAACAAAGACATGAGACAGAACACTCACATAAGGAATCTGATGTCTGTGAGCTAGGCAGGCAGTTCACTTTGCTTTCACTCTGTCCCCTGCTGTGCCCTCTCATTACTCATGGTGGAGGCTTGCTGGATAATGAGGGCATGCCAGGCTGCAGAGAGACCCTATGTTAAGCTTTCTTTCTCTTCTGGGTACAGCATTCTATTTCCCCACTATTCCTGCAGCCAGGTACTAACTGCTTTGGGACAATATTTTGTGTGTCGCTTAGTTCATTACCGCCAGCATGCCTTTCTCTGTTGTATCACCTGAAGAGGTATATGCTCCAAACAGTAGTCTATCGGACTAGAACTGCCTCCAGATGGCTCGTTCAATCATCATATCCAGTGGCTTAGGATATTTCTGTGATTTTTTTTTTCTAAACGAAGCCATTTTAGGAATGTGTGTTATGGAAGCATGCCTAGCTTATTATGACTAACATAAGGAGTTTCTTAAAAGCGATCAAGAATGTTATGAAGGCCACCTTGGACCCAGTGTACTTAGTTGAACCTCTGAGGAGACTAACCTTTTTTTTTTTTTAACTTTTATTGATTTTTTTTTTATGGATTTCACATCACGTATTCTGATCCCACTTAACTCCCCATCCCCTGGAATCTGCCCTCTGCCCTTGCCAACCTCCCCACAAAAAACAAAACCAAATTAAAACAAAAACAGAGAGAGAGAGAGAGAGAGAGAGAGAGAGAGAGAGAGAGAGAGAGAGAGAGAGAGATCGGTCATGGAAGCTCTAGTGTGGCCCGTTGAGTCTCACAGTTTACCCTTTACTCCACTCATCTTCACTTGCAAGTGTTCATTCCTACGAGTCATTGGTCTGGCTCGAGGCCTCTGGCTTCTGCTACACCACCAATAATAGGCTCTCACCGGGGCTCCTCTCAGATATCCTGTTGTCCTGTGTCGTAGAGGTTCTGCAGTTTTGGATCTGTAGGTTCGTCCCCCTCACCTGCTCTAACAGTTATAGATGAGGTGACTATTGGGGTAGGCTAACTCACAGCTTGGTTCTGGGCCTGGGTGGTAGCTGGGTTGGTCAGCCTGCCAGCTTTCCCTCATCGTCACTACCCAGGCAAGCTCTCCAGCACTGCCTCAGCCAGCTCTCCAGCACTCCTCAGCCAACTCACCCAAGGCACTTACAGCAAGAAGTGGGGCCAGTTCTCCTGCTCTCAGGTCCTCAGATCCAGGTCACCCACACTCACACCACCAGGACCGGCTCTACTGTTTGACCCAGGCAAGGTACAGGGCCCTCTCTCCTGGTTTTTGTAGGGGAAGACGAAAAGGGGTCAACTCTCATGCTCTCATGCCCTCACGACTGGCTCACCTGTGTCCCCCCACCAACATGGTCAGCTCTAATGTGCTGTCCAGACAGGGTACAGGACCAGATTCCAGCTGCTGAGGGACAGGACTAACTCTCTTAATCTGGTAACCCAGCTCTCTGGGTCAGCTCTCTCACCATCCACGGAAGACCAATCTTAAGCATACTTATGAGTCAAGAAAGAGACACCAAGTCCATTGGTAGCATGCCTCTGACATCCATCAACACTTCCACTCCTAAGCAGGATCTACTCAAACAGTAACACTACTAAAATCTTTGTGGCTTAATTGTAAAATAATGACATATAAGATACCGTTGATCATCCTTAAAACTATGTTGAGATTCAGATAAGGTGAACAATGACCTCATAGCAGCTTTTGCCTAGCAATAATTGCTTCCAATTAGTAAATTACTGAGAGTTCAAACTATTAGTGAACAGGGTACAGCCATGGCTAGTTTCACTCTTACATTATTCCTGAAACATTTGAATAATTGTCCAATTTGCTGATAGGAAAACAGGCTTACAGATTGGACAAGACTTTCTTAAGTTCATAGAAGTCAGTAAAAGAAGAGTTAACACACAAATTTATGTATGTTCAAATCCAAACCCAGCTCTCTTTTCATGAAGATATATGTTCTCTGAAAGCTCTCAGGCAGGGTAGGCTAAAAACAGAATCTTACCTGGAATTTTTCTTTTTAAAGATTTATTTTCATTTTTAATTATGGTATGTGGGTGGGTGGGTAAGGTTGACCATGTAAGTGCTCATACTCTTGGAGGCTAGAAGAAAGGGTCCTAACTTGTGGAGTTGGCATTACAGGTAGCTGTCAGCTTCCCAACATGGGTGTTAGAACCCAACTCAGATCCCCTGCAAAAGTACTAAGTCATCTTAACCACGGAACCCTCTCTCCAGCCTCAGATTTTTTTTTAAATTTTATCAGAGGAGAAAAAATGAAATTTGGGAGAGACCAAGAATGTTCATCATAAAAGGAAGTGCAGGTCTTAGATTCAGGCTCAAGTCATTCAGGCAAATTGGTTTCTTCTACTGCCTCTGCTTACCTAGGAAGACACATAATCTAGTTGATGTGATGATAGAGGAGGGCCTTCATGATTAATAAGAAACAGCTCTATTTTGCTAAGTCAAGAACAATTGTAGCAGGGTGTGTGTGTGTGTGTGTGTGTGTGTGTGTGTGTGTGTGTGTGTGCATTTGTGTGTTTTCCAATTAACAAAGTAAAGTCAATCCTGGTCGTTCAAGATACACTTAGCTCATTGGTCCTTGCATGTGTCATATTTATTTATTTTATTGGCTAGTTAATTAGTTATTCTTTTGAAAATGTATGCATTCATGAAACCATTCCTGTGATCTAAAACGAGGACCTTCATAATAACCTCGTCTCCCTATGTCATTCTTCTACCCCCTCCCTCCACTGCCTCCACGCATGCGTGGCAACCATTACACTGAACACTATACTCTTCATCCCTTTGCTTGTAGCTGTGATTTCATTGTGTCTACATCTCTCTGAATTAAAAAAAGTATGTGCTTGATTTCAGTTGTTTCAAAACCTGCAAAAATGGTATCCTGCCATAAGCAATCCATTAAAATACAGTTATTTTTACTTGACATGGTATTGTTAAGATTCTATTGCTGAATGTTTCTGCTATTTCTTTTAACTGGTCCACACTGGACTTTATTTTTCTTGTAATGGACATGCCTAGATCATTCTTCTCTCAACATCTTGGGAAACTTACCCAGTTTCCATGTACACTTAACATAAGAAAAGCACACAGAAGGGCAGATTGAGAACAACAGAGAATGTGGGTCTAGAGTAGCCCGTGAAGCCAAGCTTCATCCTTTTGAGGCTTAGTCTTTGGGATGTGTTTCCTGTTCAATTTTCATACTGTGCTGTGGCAAGGATCCAGTGAAATTAAAGGACAAAACACTGTGATTTCTACGACACTGCATAAATATTGTCATAAGTGAAATATTGTCATAAGGGGAAACTCCAATATGCTTTCTAAAATAAATATATGCACACACAGAAAGACAGACAGACAGATACACACACACACACACACACACACACACACACACACACACACACATACTCTCTTCTAGCTGCTGCTCTTAAATTGACAAATTCAATCATATAAACACATTTCCACCCTGGCTGCCCCCTCGATAAGCATGAGTAAAACTATTAGCAAACCTGAACCATCCCTCAGCTCAGCCAGATGTCTCCACCCGTCTTCCTCCAATGGTTCTGATGATGCTCCTTCTCCATCTTCTAGGAAATCGCAGGTGCTGTGGATTTGCGTGTGTCTACTCAGCACATGTTGTCTTTCTCAGTTTGCATGCATGTAGATGGGACACAGTTTGACAGAGCTGTAAGTTACATTATGCAGAGTGGTTTAAAAGTTTTAGGACAGAGAATTCAAGATGTGCCCAGTTCAAATTTTTAACTTTTTTTTTTTTTGAGGATTTCATATATGAGCACTATATTTACATCATTTTCCCCCTCCCTTTCCTTCCTCCAACTCCTCCGGAACCCACCTCCCCAACTTCATAGCTCTTTATTCTTTAATTATTATTGTTACATATATATGATACACATATTTATAAATTTATAAACACAACCTTCTGTGCTCATTTAGTGTTGGTCAGTGTAAACCACAGTTGCTATAAAAACTAAGTCAGCTAAGGTTAAGTCCAGGACTTAGAATAGGCCGTGAAGTCAGCTGGAGTATCATTTAAATGTTGCTCCTATTTCTTTCTTTTCCTTTCCTCAGCAGTTATTATAGAGATGGTTTAGTAAAGGAAGTAGTGTGACATCAAACACCCAAGACTGTGAAGCTTACTAATGCTACATCACTATCCAAATGTCAAGATCCACGGCAATGCTGTGGGAATATTTGCACACAGCACCTTTGATACCAAATGCCGTCTCCACTTCCAGAGCCACCTCCAATCACCATGGTCTAGAATAGCAAGACTCCAGGGGGTTTTCAGAACTGTCTTGTCACAACTCTTTATTACTCAGAGGTTAAGACCAGGTACTGAGTTTACCAGCCAGCAGGCAAGCTAAGATCAGAGGTGCTCACGTCTAAGGGTCTTGTCAGCTTTCACATCACCCTGGTCAGTCAGTCAGTCATCAAAATGTTTTCCACACAAGTGTAAGTTCTGTTCCCAGCACCCATGTGGAAGGTCAGGTGTGGCAATGTGTATCCACAGTCCTAGCACTAGAGAGGCAGAGACAGGAGGATCACTGGGACCTGTTGCTGTTCTGTCTCTAGGTTCAATGAGAGACCCTGTCTGAATAATTAAGGTGGAGAGGGATAGAGGACAACACTTGAAGTTGACCTCTGATCTCCATATACATGTACATATACAGGAACATGCACACACACACACACACACACACACACACACACACAAATTAATTAATTAATTAATTTAAAAAAACACAGTATAAACACAGAGACACCTCCTTTACATCCTCAAAACTGGGTTAGAACTGAGGCCCCAAACAGGAGATATAAGAAAAGCTAGAAGAACCTCCTGGCTAGCTTCTTTACTGGGACTTTCCGAAGACTGCTTCTTCATTCTAACAGAATGTCCTTCCAGAGCTTCCTGTGTACAGGACAATGTGATGAGGGCATCCTTCTGTGACCGAGCATCAGAAAACCTGAGAAAATTAGAAATGTACAGAAGTGGAATACACTTTCTCATCTCCTGTGTGGCACTCATACAGGACTTTGCTTTGATCGTGGATTGTACAGCGCCAGCAAAGACCTCAGTCAGTACACTTAGAGCTTGGGTTTGACTTAAGAGTACAAGATTAGGGCGGGGAGCCTCCAGACAGGGCAGAGAGAAGTCCTTGCCAGTTATTAGCTGTGTAGTCCTGGCTCAGTTACTTCACTCTTAGGATTGTCAGCCTGAGCACATAAAAACACTGGACACCCACTGAAGTTTGAACCTCAGTTTAAAAGCGAATGCTTTTTCAGAGTAAACCACAGACTTACTCTTTGTTTCTCTGACTTTGAATTTTGCTACATGGCTTGTATTTTGTCTGGCACTATTATTTACTCTTCTGATTCCATTTATTCTCCTGTACAATAAGGGTTAAAAAACCGACTTTGCTTGTCTGATTATGGTTGAACTAAATAAGATGTGGAGAGGGGTCTCACCATATAGCTTTTCCTCCTCCCTGCTTTCCTATTGTCCGAAGAAAGACCCCAACTAGCAAAGTGGACCAGGGAAGAGATCCTGTTCGATAGATGACTTCCTGAAGCTTGGCTCCGCCACCCATGTGGGACAATGGGGTGCACACTGGGGTGAGTTTGTGAAAACTGAAAACCAGATTCATACTCACTGTGCACTGCCTGATATGTTCTTTTCTGGCCTTCTGCTTTGAGAATTTGTCTGTGAACATGGGAGTAAGCTTTCTAACAGGACCAGAACAGTCAAATGACAAGGGGCCAATTCATTTCAATTCTCCAGTCTCTGGTGACTGAACACCCCAAAGCTAGAAATGCAAGTGGATGTGCGAGGGAGATGGAGATGAGAAACAAAAACTACAAAGTCTCATGCCTAAAGAGCCAGCTGATGCGTCCAGAGAAGGAGAGCTGGTCCTAGATGAGGGCATCTGAGGGTGGCCTGCTTAGACCATGCCACCTCCGCTTTGCTCAGTGAACCCACAGGGCAGTTGTGGTAATGTACACCTGAGGGGTTGAGGGGATGTGTCCGGAGAGATGCAGAGGCTCCGGACAGGGACAGCTGCTGTCTTTGGTTCTGTGCTCAGTCCACGCCATCAGCATGTATTCAAGCTCAAGCAAGCACTCACCTTGGGTTCCTCAGCGAAATGAAGTCACACTCCTTTGTTCCAGTTGTGCTTGTGATGTGACCCTGCAGAGAAGGGTGGAGAGGTCACCAGGAGGTCTGTGCTGCTTCCTCAGTAGTCCTATTCTTACTTGCCATATATATTGGCTTAGCCTTCTCAGGTCTCCATGGTTACATGATACAGGAAGACAGGGGCCTACTGTAAGAAAATCATGAGTCGCCGGGCGGTGGTAGCACACGCCTTTAATCCCAGCACCTGGGAAGCAGAGGCAAGTGGATCTCTGTGAGTTCGAGGCCAGCCTGGTGTACAAAGTGAGTTCCAGGAAAGGCACAAAGCTACACAGAGAAACCCTGTCTCAAAAAAACAAAAAGAAAAAAAGGAAAAAGAAGTATTTTTCTTTTATTTATATATGAATTTTATGCATGTCTGTACCTATTATGTGTGATGTATGTGCATGAGTATGTATGCCTGTTTGCATGTGCAGGTGCCAGCGTAAGAACATCAGGTCTCCTGCTGATCACTCACCGTTTTATTCTCTCGAGTTAGGGTCCCTCACTGAACCCAGAGCTGAAGCTGGTGGCCATCAAGCTCCAGCCATTTCCTTGTCTCCACTCTCTCCAAACTGCAGTCACAGATACACACAGGACTACATCAACCACATGAGACTTTTTCTGGAGAATCTGAGGGTTCAAATGCAGCTCATGCTTACACATCAAGTGCTCTAACTGGCTGAGCCATCTCCTAAGCCCCCTGCCCCCCCACATTGTGAATGAGGACCAATCCAGTCTCCATCTGGAAGACAATAGGCTGAAAATCATATTTCTGTTTTGGGATCAATGTAATGATGATCAGTACAAAGAGGAAGTGTGTGTTGGGGGCGAGGATGGATGGGTGGATGAGGTCTTTTGTGTCTACTTCCGAAAGGCTGCTACAGGGATAAGCTGAAATTGGTAAAAATCCAACTGTTATCTGGAGACCTATGAAGTCCTTAAGCCCCTGTCCAAGGGCTTATGGTTTGAATAATTTTCATAATAACACTAGGTAGTATTTACTGTTTAAAGCCTTTTATGGATGAAACAGCAGTTTCTAGAGTTTGTGGGACACATTCAGCAATTACTATAAGAAGCTATTAAACCATAATGTCCTTTCCATTACATATGTCTCTATAAGAGTCCAGTCATTGTGGGCATTACAGAGAACTACAAAACTGTGAAATGAAGACATCTTCTTACTGAACATTTGTTTAATCTCTAATTATTTTTCATGAATTTTATTCATGTTAACATGCCACAGTCTGCATTCTTTTGTGAACTAATGATTTTATAATTTCCCAACTTTAGTTTCTGATAGGGTAAATGCTAATCACTATATATCTACATCAAACAGATATGTGAGGGCCCTTCACCTTTCTTAAGAACATACAAGTGACGAGAAAGGCTGAGGCAGGAGAATCACATGAGTTCAAGGCCACCCTGAACTATACAGGGAGTTCCAGGCCAGTTACAGAACTCTGTCTCTAAAAAATAAAAGAAAGCAAGTAAAACAGAATAATAAAGAGGCATTCACAGACTCATAATCTTGTTAATTGTCATTTGGGAGGATCATGAGTCAATTTTTAAGAGAGTTTTTCTCTTTCTCTTATGTTTATATGTATTTTGTCCATGCATGTACCTATGCATATATATGCTTGTGTGCATGTGCAGAGGCCAGAATGAGGACATCAGGTGTCCTACTCTGTCACTAACCATCTTATTTCCTGAAACTCAGGAGCTCAAGACCAGCCAGGACATCTAAGTGACAATAAAAAAGTGTGACGAATTAAGGAAGTCCGTGTAATTCATGAAGAAAATTGGATTGATTCTTACAGCTCTGGGGGCTGAATGGGATTGCAAATAGGATTGGAAATTAAACTTCAGTTTGTATATTTAATCCCATTAAGACTTCTGAATGGCCTGAACTATACCCAGACATCAGGGAGCGAGTTTGCCACCACCAGAAGTATGTGAGGAAAGTCTGGTAAACCACGCGGCAGGGATGCTGCAGAGAGAAAAGCAAGTACCAAGAGGAAGCTAGGGTCAGGGTAGACTTGGGTGGCCAGAGGCGTTCAAGATCCTTGACAGCCTATCCATGTAACTCAAAGAAGACCGAAATTGGTTTAAAAAATCTCCCAGGCATCACTTTGTTGGCCGTATCTCTAGCTCTCCCTTGTCAGCATGGGACATGGAAGACTGATTCACACGTTGCCTTGGAATATCCCCATAGTCTTTTCAGCTGACAAAACTCCACTTACGCTGATGAATGTGATCCTCCCAACTGCCCCACCAGTCAGCCTCCCAGAGGAGGCTCCGAGAGGTGATGTGCGCTGCCCAAAATGACGCAGCTGGTAAATGACATATCCTCCTGGCACCAAGCACTGGTATTCTTGCCAGTGGAGTTCGACTGCCTCTACTCCAAGCCAAGGACTGGGCGAGCACCCAGCATCCAAGTCGGGTTCTGACATCTGCGTCCTCCTCCGGTGGCTCATGCGTAAAGAGAATGTTTGCCCAGCTTGTCCCTGCCAGGTACCAGTGCAATGCTCACGTAGAGGAGTCCTTTACGTCCCTGGGCATCCTTCCTAGGGAAACAACTGGACTCCCGGGAAGCCTGGCGTATTTGACTCTCCAGGCACACTAATGAGCTGTTTGAGTCTGAGATAGAGGAAGCCCTGCAGCAGCTTGAGAACGCAGCCCAGGCCAGCAGAGCAGAGAGGTGCGGTCCCTCCTTCTGCAGCCTGTCCTCTGCTCACCTGTTACCACCTCTCTGGAGTGGCACTTCCACCTGCCCGAGGCCATCCCTCCTTGGGCAGGGAGCCCATCAGATTTTACAAGCCAAGCAGGGTCAGGCCTAGTGAAAACGTGAATGGGAATGCCCAAAATAACAAAGGCAGCAGGCGTCTTCCCTCAGAAGATGGGGTGAGCCAAGCCACATGCTGCCAGTCAGCAAGCACCCAGAGTGTGGCCTCTGCAGACCCCAGAAATGAGTACCAACTGAGGACAGACCTGCTGGGATTAACCAAGACTTACCAAGACTCCGTTTTTTTCCGTAGAAGCAGTATAATTCTGACACCCTTCAAATCACTTTGAATTACTAGAAGGCAAGCAAGCTAGCAAATAAGAACTGTATATAGAGCAGGGTAGGAAAACACTTTCAGAGGGAGCGCCAGATAGAAACTGTTTAGGCTTGGTGGACATAATGGTTTTTGTAGTGTGAAAACTCCATAAGAGATGCAGAAATGGGTGAGTATTCTTGGTCCAAAAAACTTGCATTAATGTGCACAAACTGGAATTGCATGTAATTTTCATACATCGTGAAATGTGTTCTTCTTTGATTCTTTTCAAAGCCATTCAAAGTTGTAAAAACAACATTTTTAGCTCATAGCTGTAGAAGAACAGACGGGCTCGGTTTGACTTGGAGGCTTTTGTTTTCCTGTTTCTGTTCTGAGGTCTTGCTTCTCAACTATATATGTCAAATAAGCCATTTTAAAAGATTTCCAAGCCTTCTTGGCCATATATTTGGAAATGTATATAAAAAATAGACTAGAAAGCCAGGCAGCGGTGGCACACACCTTTAATCCCAGCACTCGAGAGGCAGAGACAGGTGGATCTCTGTGAGTTCAAGGCCAGCCTGGTCTACAGAGTGAGTTCCAGAACAGGCACCAAAACTACATAGAGAAACCCTGCCTCAAAAAAACAAAAACAAAACAAACAAAACAACAACAACAACAAAAAAGCTACTAAAAGAAGGCTGAAGAAGGAGGGGAAGGATGGCATCACCTTATGTACTAGCACTGTGGAACTGTGGAGGCTGGGGAGGAGAATAGAGGGGTCCTGACCAGCCTGGGCTACATAGTGGGGGACCTGTTTTCAAATAATTAATAGTGTTTGTCTTATTGTTGAACTTCCGTGTAAATAGATAGGAAGAAAGAGATGGAGAAAATGGCAGAATTGAAGAAAGAAAAAGGAAGGAGGAGACAGGAAGGGGAAAGAGGAAAGGGAATGGGGGGAAGAAAAGAGTTTAGAGAGCGATTGTGAATGTGATGATTAATTTTATATGTGAACTTGACTTGATGGACCCTGACATGGGCTAAGCACTCTTTCTGGGTGTGTCTGTGAGGGCGTTTCCAGGTAAGAAGGGAGCATTTGACCCTTTAGACTCCTTAAAGTGGTTCCTGCTTCAAAGTGTGGCTGGGCGTCATCCAACCCAAAGAGCACCTGAATGGAACAGAAGGAAAGGGAGAATTTGTTCCTTTTAGAGAGCTAGATATCAATCTCCTTCCACCCTTGAATCAAAATTCACCCCACCAGCCTCTTGGGGTCTCAGGTGTTTGCAGACAGCACAGCCACCAGTTTTCCTGGGTCTCCAGTCTGCACCCCAGAGAAAAGACTGCTCAGCCTCTATAACCACATGCATGAGCAGTTCCTCATAATGAATCTCATAATAATACACAAATAACCCATCGTGCTCATATGTAGTTAATATATACATATATGCATGCATATATGGTTCTGTTTTTCTGGGGCATTCTAACACATTTGGACACAGACACTTGGTCAGATAGGTATGGTGCAACTGTTTTTCTAGTGGGCCGTTTGCCTTTCCATTTTCTAAACAGAATCTTGTAAAGATTAAAAGATCTTAATTCTGATGAAGTAAAGGTTTCCAATTATTCTTTTACAGTTAATATTTTCTCTGTTCTAAAGTTTTAACCTTGTATTTAGATCTATGACTCAAGTTAATCCCTATTCCTTCTGTGAAATAAGAATCAAGACTCTTTTATTATACATTTATTTTTTTTCATGTGATCTTCAAATGATTTTCATGCTAATGTGAGCAGATCATTCTTACCCTAGTGAATGGCCTAGATTCCTGTGTGCAAATCATTTAGTCCTATATCCTGAATTGTCTAGACTGTTCAACTGACCTGTATGTCTACTCTTAAGTCACTATTATGCTTTTATGATTATAGCTATATATTAATTCTTAAAATTGGATTCTCGTCTTTTTCAAATTGTTTTAGCTTTTCAAGTTTCAGTAAGTCTTAGAGTTGTATAGAAACAGAGCCTGACATTTCAACTGCAGTCACACTGGTCAGTAGATCATGTATTCTTCATTTGTTTTTAATTACATTTGATTTTAAAAATTCTTTCAAATTTATCTTATCTCCTTAACATTAAGACACAAAAAGTGATGGTATTGATTATCTCAGTTCAATCAGCACATATTATATTAGTGTGTTAAAAGGCTACCCTGGCTTACATTATACCTTATATAAAAAAGGAAGAAAGAGGGGGGTAGGGAGAGACAGAGAAGAAGGAAGGGAGGAAGGAAGGAAGGAAGGAAGGAAGGAAGGAAGGAAGGAAGGGAGGGAGGAAGGAAGGAAGGAAGGAAGGAAGGAAGGAAGGAAGGAAGGACCTACCCCTCTGAAAAGAAAAACAGAAAGAAATATCACATTGTACTCAAGAAGTATGTTCCATTGTTATATTTGTCGATGTGTTAATGTCTTAGGCAGCAGCAGTTGCCTTCCTTCTGGTTCTCCAGGGGATGATCTAGTCTGGTCTTTTACAGCTTCTAGGGACCATCTACAATCTCTGGCTGCTGGTCTCGCCCCTCCACATTCAGAGCCAGCAGCCCCAGCCTGGGTTCTTTCAGAGATGCCATCTCTCTGGCACACTCTCTTTACTGTTTCTCCTGTTGTACTAGCAATGGACCTATCTAGATAATGGAGAAACATCTTTCCTTCTCAAGGCCGGTTTATGGGCACCCTTGATTCCATGGGAAACTCCACTCTGCCCTAACAGCCTCTGTTAAAGGGAACTGGAGCTTAGAGGCCATCAGTCTGCCTTCCTTTCGTGTTATCTAACACAGAATGAGATTTTAATCTGATAAGAAGTACTTCAGACTTACCATATCTAGAACCCTAATACATCTCTGTGTTGTTCTAAATCATTAAGTTTGTGATAACATGTGTGTGGACACGTGTGTATGTGTACATGTGGAGTCCAGAAGTTAATGTCATTTTCCACCTGACCTTTTGAGTCAGGGCCTCTCAATGAACCTACAGTGAGCTCACCAATTTTGCTGTGACTGAATTTGTATATCTTACCAACTGCTTGGAAATGTTTAATGCTATAAAGAATTATACTGTAGATTTTGTTCCCTTTTCAGTTCTTTGATGTTTTGTTCATGAATTTCTGTAATTAGAAGGCACTTGCAGAGGCAAGAGCTTAGGGGTAAGCATACCCATTCATCACGCTGAAGCTGTCTTCTGAATGACTGATAGTAGTTTTGTTACATGGTTAACCTGGGTTTCCACACTTGCAGTGTGTGCAGTTTGTCTTCCCCACAGTTCTGCTTTGTAACTTCCATGTGCTGATATTTAAAGTATGTTTCCTTTTCATTATTTCCTTTTTATCTCTGTGTGTGTGTCTGTGTGTGTGTCTGTGTGTGTGTGTCTGTGTGTGTGTTGTATCTGTGTGTACCCATGTGTCTGAGTGTATATAGGTATAGTTGCACATGTGTGAACATGGGAAGGCCAGAAGTTGACATGATGACGGTGTCATCCTCTATTTCTCTCCATTTTATTTTATTTTATTTTTTTTGAGACAAGGTCCCTCACTGAACCTGGAGCTCACTCACTGGCTAGGCTGCCTGGCCAGCAAGCCACCAGGATGCACCCATCTCCACTTCCCCCACACCCAGAGCTGGGGTTACAGGCAGGTGTTATAACACCCGAGACCTCAACTCAAGGCCTCGTACTTGCAAGGCTAGCCCTTTGCCCACTGAGCCATCTCCCCGGCCCCCTTTCTGGAAGAAAAAAAATGTTACTGGATTGCACATCTTTAGACCACATCAACATCTCCTCTTCTTAGGGAAAGCATTCAAACCATCTGTATCTAAAGCAATTTTTGGTAAGTTGAGTATAATTCTACCATTTGGTTTTTTTTGTTGTTTGGTTGGTTGGGGTTTTTTTTGAAGGCCTCATAGGACTTACGCCCCTTTCCTTGTTCACTTCCTTTGTTTAGTATTACATTTTACTTCCTCTGTTTGCTTATATGTTAATAATAGCTGTAGTGTTTGGACTATAGAGCTTTCTCATAATCTATGACAGTCTATATTTGTAAAAGGTTACATTATTTCATGTCCAATGTAATGGTATTACCATGACATATTTTTGTGCCGTTGTCTTGTGCATCATGCCTACTGCTAAGGAGTGATGCATCTGGGATTCTTAGTGAACCCCCAGATATTCAGCAACTTCTCTCCACTGTGACTAGTTTGAACTAGACTGTCTCCCAGCTTCGTATGAGCTCTGGGATTATTCAGTTCATGCTGCTGAGTAGCTTTCCTTTGCCTGGAGTTGTGAGATTTTCGCCTTGATAAAAAAGATTTTGCATTTAGCCAAGTACTTGAGAAAACTTCTCTGTGGTTTGGGAGTTGAAAAGCAACCAACAAATAGTCGCTAAAGCTACACCTGCAATGGATTTGGGGATCTTCAAGGGTTGAAAATATGTCAAATAGTAGTTGTTGCTTTAGCAATCATTGGTGAGACTTCTTTGGGGGGATTTTGTACTGAGTCCCAGAACCCACAGTACAATGGCAGTTCATAGGCATGTGCTTCTAATTTGGAAGCTCCGTTTTGGCCACTGAAAAGAATGAGTCTAGAGACTCACATTGTAACACCCAAAAGTGAATCCCAGTGAGAACTAGTGTCTGTATTAAGAATCATAGGTTCTGAGTTGAAAGATCACAGGCCCTTCACCAAGTAGAGGAAGAAAAACATACCTGGAGTAAACAACCAGACAAGTAAAATGCTGGGATTGTTATTCCTGCAGAAGGAATTCCTAAACCCTTATAAACACAAACATCAAGACACTTCATCTGACAGAGAGGTGAACTAGAGACAGCTCACAGAATAGGGATCATTTGAAGGAGGATTTAATGAACAAACAGCCTTTAAAAATAATTATGCGTGTGTGTATTCCTGAGTGTTGTCTGTGCACCACGTGTATGCAGGAGCCCACAGAAGTCAGAAGAGGAGTTAGATCCTCTGGAACTGTGAGGTGTAGATTGTTGTAAGCCTATATGTGGATTCTAGGAACTGATCCTTGATCCTCTGCAAAAGCAGTAAGTGTGCTTAACCACTGAGCCATCTCTCCAGCCCCTGGTGTCACCCCCCCCCCTTTTTTTAAATGATTTCTTTTCATTGGTGTCTGTGTGAGGGTGTTGGATCCCCTGGAACTGGAATAACTGACAGTTGTGAGCTGCCGTGTAGGTATTGGGAATTGAACCCAGGTTCTTTGGAAGAGTAGCCAGTGCTCCCAACCACTGAGCCGTCTCTCCAGCCCTGGTGTCAACCCTTTTAATCTGGACTAATTAATTTCACTGTTAGAAAATTTTATATAAATCATGGGCATGAACTTTCTCTGCAAACACTTCTGAGTTATGGGAACATAAGGGGCTATTGTTACTAATAGACAAGTTCCAGTTTAGTAAATGCTTGTGGGATAAATGCTTACTTAAAATATCAAATACTAATTCAAATGCCTCTCAGGATTTATGTACGTATGTATTTTTATTTTGTGTATGTAGGTGTTTGCCTGTATGTGTGTATATACATATATAATGTGCATATCTGCAGCCTGTGGAGGCCAGAAGAGGGTAGGTATCACCTGGGAACTGGAGTTGGAGATGAGTGTGAGATGCCATGTTGATGCTGCGAACCCAACCTAGGTCCTCTACAAGTGCAGCAAGTGATAATTAACTGATAAGCCATCTCTTCACCCCCATTGCCCTGGGATCTTGATGTAAATTAAGTGAGAATCTTGATTCTTAGTGTTCAGATGCTACAATATTTCAGAAGTGATAAAATGTAATAGAATTATTTATGCAGTTAAAATGGAGGTTGTCAAGTACTTTAGAAATTTATACTTAATAGAATGTAGAGTTGTTTTATATTATTTTGTGTTATTTATATCAATATATTATTTTATCAGCCCAATTAAAATTTTTCCTTATTTTCAATTAGAGAAGTTTAACACTTGCCTCCAGTACCAAAGACGATCATCTGTAGAATCCATATTTGAAACGAGCTTTGCCTCTTTTCCAAAGCTGTACTTGTTCTTCTGTACCAGTTTGCACCTGAAAGAGTTGTCCTCTCTTATAACTTGCCTATTCCTTTTAGACTGTGCTCTCCAAGTTGGAAGTATCCATCTGGAATCTCAGCCCTTGGGAGGTGGAGGCAGGAGGATCAGGAGATCCAATTTATGCTTGTCTACTATTAAGATCAAGGCTACTCTGGGCTACATGAGACCCTGTCTCAAAACAAAACAAACAAGAATCTGTGCTCCCCAAAATCAGTGTGACAACAAAAATATATTCTTAGACCCCAAGCATAACTACAACCATTGCCCGCCTTTCTCTCTCTCTCTCTCTCTCTCTCTCTCTCTCTCTCTCTCTCTCTCTCTCTCTCTCTCTCTCTCTCTCACACACACACACACACACACACACACACACACACACACACACACACGAAAGAAAAAAGAAAAAAGCTTTCTTGTGTGAGTCTATTTCCTATTGCCATGGTATAAGCTACTCTTCATAGCTAAGTTAAGTTCATTTTTACCCACAAGTGAAGTGGCAATCCTGAAGCAAACTAAGATTCAGGCTACAGCGAAATCACTGATGTATTCCTCTACCTATAGAAACTAGAGTCCATGGAGAGTTATCTCCAAGCCGCATTTTCTGTAATCATTTCTTTCTTAACCTAAAGCATCTGCTATCACCTTCAGACACACACAGGCTTCAAAGGCCAAGGAAAGGAAAAGTTTGGAAAGGTTGATTATACCATACTGGTTCTTCTTTCCTTCATTCGCTGCTTTGAGTTTTCTCATACACACTGACTGTAGGGCATGACTCAAAAACTTGCCTTGGAATCCTAATTGTCATATTAACGCTGGTATTTTTCTTTATCCAGCCTCATGAAGGAACAAGGAGATGATAAAAGCAAACTATGTTTGGAAGATTATATTTAGAGATAAACAAAATTCTAACAAAGGGACATTTTCATTGACACAAAATGTTTCAAAGGTCACTTGTTTTAGTTGAGTAGCTTAGCCAGAATAAGGGACTCAAATGTTTTCTACTACTAGGACCAAGCACAGGTTGCCTAGAAGCAGCCATCTATGCCTCCTAGACACATTTTTAAAAGTAATACAAGACAATCATAGCTGTCCAGAACAGAATGTTCTGGAAGACAAATATTAGTAACTTATCATGAGCCAAGCACTGGGCTCAGTACTTCTCCTGTCTTTCTGATGTCTCCATTATGCTTTCAAATCAACCGAGACTCAGAGAAACGCCTTAGCCAAGACCCCACACAGACTTTTCCACACAATCATTTCTCTGTTTGGTCCTGCTGTTGTCTCAGGGTGACTTTAGATAACAGGACAGTGAAGACTCAATAAATCATGTCACTGACACTGTACAACATACAGGAGATAGCCACCCATGGGGACATTTCTACATCAAGTGAGACAACCTCCCCACCTTGAAGATATCATAAGCTCAAAGGTTACAATTCCTGCTGTTTATACTATTGAGAAAGGAAACTGGCGTTTTTGAAGTTCTCTTCCATGCAAGACAACGTGCCCAGTTTTCACCATTGTCAACTTAGCAGTTTTCATCCTCGAGACACCCGGCTCTCACCCTGCCTGATCAGCAGTGTGGTCAGCCTCATCCATCTCTCTACACATGCATGTTGATGTGAATGCCCGTTGATAGTCTCAGTACTTATGCTTAAGGTAAGTATCAGACAAAGAGAATTGGAAATTAAAGTGGTATTATTGGTCACCAGATTTTGTAAATGTCCTGTGTCCCTGCCTCATGTTCAACAGAAGACCAGTTCCTTTTCCAAGAAAACATCATCTGAATCCACAGGGCAGGAGAAAAAGGGAGCAGGGAAGGGGGAGAGGGAAACCAAAAACAGGAGAATCACTTTTTCCTAGCCTGGGGGATGGAGATGATGAAGCTCTGGTTTTGGTTTGGGTTCTGGGATTAGTATTTGATGTTGTTTGTATGTCAATTAATGGATTGCCAAAGCTAGAAGTCGTTTTCCCCAATAAGCAGATGCCCTGATGAAAATGGGCACTGAAGAGACAAACCTTAGAGTTCCCAAGGTAATTCTGTTTTTTTCCAGAAAGTTGTTGGGTCCTCAGCCTGGCTCCTCTTTGTGTCTTCATCATTGGCTCTTATTGACAACTAGCCTGGTATCATCTAGATGTGCAGTCAGATGGTCAAAGGGAACAGAGGGGAGAGAGATGTCTGCACACAAGTACCCCAGTCCAAAGGTGTGGTCACTGAGTGTAATTAATAGGCTCTATCTCATTTTGTCATGACTCTATTTCCATGGGGTAGAGAGAAGGAGACACAGAAATTTCAAGTTCTAAGCCTAACATGATAATGATGAGGAGGAGGTCTGTAATCTAACACTTGAGAAGCTGAAGCAGGACAACAGTGAATGTGAGACCATCTGGGGTACATGGAGAGCCTCTGTCTCAAAAAGGAAGATAGGAAGGAGGGAGGGGGAGATAAAATAGGAGAGGAAAAGTAGGGCAAGTGTTAAGTCCTGTGTGTAAGAGCACACTGCACAGCTGGGTATGCAAGATGGAGTTCAGAGTGCACACTCACTGTTTCTTCCCTTATCTCTTCCCAATCATTCTGCCAGAAATGGCATAGGAGCATCACAACCCAGTGTGATGGTTAGCCTTCATCATCAACCTAAAAGTCTTTAGACTCTCCATGAAAACATACCTCTGGTATGTCTATAGGGTATTTCCAGAAAGGTCTGACTAAGAAAAGGAGACCTGTTCTGAAGGTGGTCAGCACTATCTCATCGGCTGGGATCCAGGACTAAATAAAACAGAGAAAGTCAGCTGAGCACCAACACATGCCCTTTCTGCTCCCTGACTGTGGACATAACACAACCAGCTGCCTCATGCTCCTGTGTCATGGCTTCCCAGCCACAGTGAACTGTACCCTCCAATTCTGAGCAAAATTAACCCCTTCCTTGCCCAAGTTTCTTTTCTCAGTATTTTGTCACAGCATCAAGGAAAATGACCAAGGCATAAAAATGGGCACCAAGGAGTGGAGTTGTTTCTGTCTGAATTCAGATCTTATGGTTCTTAGGTCTTTGGAACAAGTTTGAGGGAAGAATATAAAAGAGTTTGGGGATGTTTTTTCTAGAAAGATCCTAGAATGACATGAGAAGAATAAATAAATTTTCATTATTAAAAAGAAACCTCACACTCTATGCTGAGTCAATAGGAAAGGTACCCTGAGAGCAAGCCCCTACCCATTGACAGTCTTCAACCTGTGAAAATACTAAGTCACTTGAAAGGAAAGAACACAAATTGAGAATGCGGACTGAATGTGTTCCCACCTGAAAAACACTGTCTAAAAGGAGTGTCTCCCTAGGGTCAGCCTCAAGGGACCATGGAGGATGCTGCAACAGTAGTCCAAGGGGCCAGGCTGCATTCAAGCTAGCAGTAATATGGCTGTATCATCCACATGGTACTCGGTACTGGTTTTGCAGGCATGAAAGAGGTAAGGTCAGAGTCATAGTGACTTTCATCAGGTTACAGATTAGGCAATGTGTAACAAGACTGACTTCTCTGAAAAGAGGCATTGGGCAGACCATCACATGAATCTGAGACTATAGTCAAGCTGAAGTTGCAGTAGAGAATCTAAGTTGGTAGATATGCCTGAACTATGGAACGTCCACTGAGGAGAGCTGCAGACATACAGTAGAGCTGGTCTAAGAAAGAGTCTATGTGTATGGCAGGCAACAGTGCTGAAGAGGTGGCGGGGCTCTTGGAGAACAACTGACTCCATCGTGAACTTCTGGTCGCTGGATGTGGAGCTGCAAGGTTTATTATTTGTTGGGTTTTGATCATATTTCTGCTTGATACCTTTAGGAATGAGACTATTTAATCTGTACCAATCATAGGTTGAAAGAATGTGTCATTGTTTATAAATAGGGATTCACAGCTAAGTAGTTCAATTGAGTGTCAGAAGACACTTTGGAATTTGAACTTTTGCATCATTGCAACCATTAGACGTAAAGCCTTTTATCAGTGGGCTAAATGTATCCTGCCTTGTGATATGAAAGTGAGACCGTGAGTAGGGTATGGGATGTTATAATGGAAAACAACATGTTTGGTGTTAAGTTGATAAGGGATGGATTAATAACTGTCAGTGTTCATTGTCAAGTTGATTGACTTTGACATCACTTCAGAAAAAACTCTCTAGGTGTGTTTATGTCTGAGTTGCCAAAAAAGTTTAAATGAGGAGAGAAGACCCGCCCTGAATGTGAGTGGCACCATCCGACGGATGGCAGGGGTAGGGATGGTCCTGAATGTGAGTGGCACCATCTGACAGATGGCAGGGGTAGGGATGGTCCTGAATGTGAGTGGCACCATCCGATGGATGGCAGAGGTAGGGATGGTCCTGAATGTGAGTGGCACCATACTATGGGATGGCAGGGGTAAGGACAGTCCTGAGTGAGTAAATGTGGAAAAGGAGCTGAGCATGAGTGTTCATCTCTCTTTTTTCCTGCTTCTGGAAACATTCCATCAGTTGCCTCCACCGTTATGCCTTCCCAGCCTTTACGGACTGTACTCGCAAACTTTGAGGCACAATTAACCTTTCTTTCCTTAAGTTGTGGAGTCAGGCAGTTTGTCAGAGAAATTAGTAAATTCACTAATACACCTGGCTCCCCAGAAAGGCCATGTTTCAACTTGCCTGTCCAACCTCCTCAAGTGAGCAAGGCTTTCTTCTTTGGACCAAGTAGACCTGCCACAAAGGCTGATAGAAATTGTTGTGCTCAGATCGCAACCCCCAGAGAGACCACCAAAGATGAGCATGCCAGAATGCAAAGGCAAGGTTTAATTCTGGGATATCCAAAAGCAATACAAGCCTAGGCAGGGACTTCGTCCAATACATCCAACACAGTGGAGGCTGGAGGAAGTGCCTGCCTGTCGGCAAGCTCAGTTTTTAAAGGGAAAAATCACAAGGTTACATCATTTAGGGGTGCTAGTACGGGTACAATTCTGATTGGCTCGCTTCTAGGGACTTCTAGAAATTACTTCTAAGGGAGTGGTTGCCCGCCACCATTTTTCATTGGCTGCCCTCAGGAAGGGGCATTTTTATGGTCAGTTACCCTGGAAACCAGGGAGAGGACGTTCCATAGTCTGGCAGGCATTACCTCGTGACTACCTTGTGACTCTGTACTTTTATACTTCCTGGTTTCTGGAATCTGGACTGACTTGTTTCAGTAACTATTGGCCTATTCCTAGAAGGAGAAATCTTAGGCCTCAGTTTTTGGGTGAAGGCATTTTGGTCTTATTTCTAAGATGGCTCATTTTGGTCTCACAAAATAAATCCACCTTGATCTCATTTCTTCTACCAAAGCTCTTCAAATGCAGAGTCCAATAAGAAAACCATGACGAGCCAACAGTGGGTACAGAATGTTTCGTTTGCTTCTGTGCTGCCTGTTGCTGTTTGGTCGTGTTGAAGAGCACAGCTTCTTAGGTTTGTCTTCATCTCAGGAAGTCACTTAGTGTATGCTGGTGAAACAAAAGTGAAGTTGCCATGCAGGATCCTCCTCTGATTGAGTGCTTGTTGTGCTCTCATTGGGATATTTCCTGATATCAGGTGCACTTTCAGATGAGAAGTTGAGATTTGAAGGATTCAGATCATTTCTCCAGGGGTCTACGGTCATCCAAGATGCAGTCAGCACTCCTGTATCTTGGGCTGAGTATACAAGTGGTAGGGGCTACTGTTTGACTTGGTGAGTATGGAGGGGCCCCAAAACAGCTTGACCACACAGCAGCCACGACAGGCTTAGGGGCCTAGACACAGCTTCTGTGACAGGTTTACTGGCAGGCAACACCCAGATCCAGGAAAAGCCTTAAGCTGATTCCACCCAGGGGTGAGGAAGTACCTGACATCCCAAACATTCCAACCATTAGATAAGGTGACCAGATGCCCTTGAGTCTAGCATTCATGTATTTTTTTTTTTTACAGATACCCCTGGACAGTTGTCAGCCAATCTGGGTCCTGAACTCTGGAAACCCCCTCACCCAACCTCTGCTATGATAAAAATCCCACCCCACCTGAGCTCGGGGCTCTCTGCTCTCACAGCTGTATCCAACAGGCAGAGTGACCAAGCTCTAGAGCTTGAAATAAAGGCTCTTTGCTTTTACATGTGAGATTCAGTCTCTGTGGTGGTCTTTTAGGGGTCCCTGCAATCTGGGCATAACAGTGAGCAGATTCTAGAGCACACGCAGAGAAAGCAATTTTATTCTTTCTCACCACTCTCCATTAGCAAGGCCCTCAGGAGGGGAAATGCATATTAGTCACATAACTTTTCCAAGCATTCCTCGATAATAAGCCTTGGAGTTATTTCAGTTTGCAAAACCACTCTCATTTCAATAATTAAAAAGTTCTGTCTAAGATAATAATCAACAGGATGGCAAGGAGCAGTGTAAATCCTCCCTCTTCTACCTATAGTTTAGTCCTTCTTGTAAGTGCCAAGGACAGCGCAGGTGAGCTACCATTTGGCCATCAAGCAAAGGGTCTCCCATTATATCATTTCTGTGCCAGTGGAAAACACATACACACTGATCCACCCAAAGAACATCCATGAAGCCTCTCTTATTGGTGAAACTCCAATGCCAACTGTTTATATGAATGGCCTCTGACATTAAGGTCAATAGATACTGTTGCTTATGACCTCCCCAACCCAAAGACAAAAGAGTCTAGCACCACATGTATTGGTGAACCAAAGGGCTAGAGGATGTCAAGCCTTGTTGAAGAAATTAATAAACGTAACATCAAATTTTTATCCATTCATCCAGCATTGTTTGTTCTGTTATTCCAGGGTGGGTTTTGCATGGGAGTATAGGGAGATGAGATTGTGCTTTATAGACCAGGCTTGTCTGTAACTTACTATATGGCTTAGCCTGGCCTTGAATTCATAGTGCCCCTGCCTCAATATTCTAAGTACTAATATTATAGAACTGCATCATCCTGCCCAGATAATTTTGTTAGTTTAAATCAGAGCTCTGGAAAAAAGGAAAAAGCCTCCATTGGAATATTAATGTATGGCTCACTTAATAAAAGACTGACCAAAATTTAGAGGTTAAAGATAAAATTCTCATTAACTCTTGGGTACAGAGCCAGCCACTGGCGGTACTTGTAAGGATTTGGTCCTTAATTACGTCATCAGCCTTCAACAGCACCCCAGCCTAAAACGTGGGTGGGCCCTCTGTGCTTCCTTCCTCTTCCCTCTCTTTCCTTTCTGCTCCTTCCTCCCGTCGCCCCCCCCCCCCCCCCCGCCTCTCCCCCTCTCCCTCTCCCCCTCCCTCCCTCCCTCTCTCTCTCTCTCTCTTTCCTCCTCTCCCAATAAAGTTTTAAAAAGGTAACCATGGCTGCGTGGCCACTGCGAGCAGCAGCCAGCCACAAGGAGCAGAAGCGCTGATTTAACCAACAGTACTACTGCAGAATTTTCCAAGGAAGAGGGCATTATAGCTAATAGATCTCAGGGTTACATGTACTCTGGACCGGCCATATCAGTCATGAAGGTAGGGGGATCCATTCACCACCATCAACTTACATTATTAGCTAAGGAAGTTGTGATGGTTAGTTTTACTTTTCTATTTGGCATTATAATTACCTGGGAAGAGAATCCCAGTGAGAAATTGTCTAGATAAGCTTGTTCTATGGTCATCTCTATGGGAATCACCTTTTTGTTTTGTTTTGTTTTGGGAGGGTGGTGGTTTGAGACAAGGTCTCACTATGTACCTCTGGCTATCCTGGAACTCACTATGTAGAACAGACTGGCCTCGAACACACAGAGATCTGCCTGCCTCTGCTTTGGAGTGCTGGGATTAAAGGCATGTACAATTACTCCCTGTTGAATTTTTCTGTTTTATTTTCTCTCTCTCTCTGTCTCTTTTTTTGTTTGTTTGTTTGTTTTTAGTTTTTGAAGACAGGGTTTCTCTGTGTAACAGCCTTAACTGTCCTGAAACATGATTTGTAGATCAGGCTGACCTTGAACTCATAGAGATGTGCCTGCTGAGTGCTGGGATTAAGGGTGTGTACTACCACATCCAGTTCTCTTGAATTTCTTTAGTATGTTAATTGAGGGGGGAGACTCATCCACTGTAGGTGACTCCATTCCCTGACAGGAATCCATCTATACAAAATGACAGGAAGTGGGCTCAGCATGTCTACCTTTCTCCACAACGAAGGACTGTGTTCTGGGATTGTGAGCAGAGTCAACCCTTACTCCTTTGAGCTACCTTCGTCAGAATGGTTTATCACAGCAAACAGGAAACAAAACTAAGACACAAATTACTTTAAAATCATCTACCCAATCGCCTTGGTCTAACATCATGCTCAAAGTATAGATTTCTGGTCATTTACTCAGACATCACATCATGTTAAAACAGCAGTCCCTGGTGTGGCCAAAACAATTTCTTTAAAGGGCCCAATAGTATATTTCGTTTTTGAGCCTCAGTAACTTGAACTAGATTTCCCAGAATCCTCTTCACTGTACAGTTTCAGAAGAAACTTTGAAGAGGAACAAACATGGGATGCTGAAGGTCAAGGTGAAGCAGCAATTGTCACATACAGAAGTCAGTTATGACCAGATATGATGACATATGGGCACACAGATTTTCCACAGACTGCCACATGTTCTCCTGCTCCTTGGCACAGCATTTACCATTCATTCTATATGATATAAACCCAGTTCACTGTAGGTGTTGGGCTGTAGATTCACGGGGATGCTGGCCACATAGAGGCAAGGGTCAAATTATCCCCACCACAGCCACAGCACATATAGGAAGAGGCAGTCAGCAGGAGAACATGGAGTCATGACTAGAGACAAATGTAAAATTCCAAGGTTGTGAGAACAGGAAGCGAGGAGCCATTCCGCATTAGTATGCAGTATACGGTAGACATTTTTTCCAAGAACACTTGGAGAAAACAGACTTGAAGCATATTACAATGAGCTGAGTGTTTATTGCTCCCCAAATTCCTATGTTGAAATCCTAATCCTCAATGTGATGATATGGAGAGGTGGGGCCTTTGAGAAGTGATTAGGTCATGAGGGTGGGGCCGCTCAATTATGAGATGAGTGCCCCCAGAGAGATCCTTTGCCTTATTCGTGTTATGAAAACAGCAAGAAGGTATCACTCAGACCAGAAAGTGGACTCTCTGAAAATAGCAATTCCGATGATGTCCTCATCCAGGACTTCCCAGATTAAGTACTGGAAACCAGTGTCTGTGGTTTATAAGCCATTCAGTCTATGTTGTTTTGCCATAGAAACCTGAATGGACTCAGACAAGCACTACTCATCTCTGAGCTGGAATTTAGAGGCAATTGAGAGCCAGAGACATTAGCAGGCTGCAATTGTCAAAAGCCAATAATGGGGACCCACACTCAGGCAGTAGGGATGCTAGGTCATGAGAACATGGGAACCTCTGAGAAAGAGTCAACCAATTTTGCACAACATCAAAAGTGAAAACCTGATGGGGAAGAGGGTAAGGGGAGAGGGAAGTGTGTGCTCAGCTACAACATATATATGCATGAAAACTCAAAAACAATGCCAGGCGGTGGTGGCTCACGCCTTTAATCCCAGCACTCGGGAGGCAGAGCCAGGCGGGTCTCTGTGAGTTCGAGGCCAGCCTGGACTACAGAGCGAGATCCAGGAAAGGCACACAGAGAAACCCTGTCTCGAAAAACCAAAAACCAAAAAACGAGCAAACACATAAATGAAGTGGCAAACCTGCACATGACCTGTATAAATTCTAAACATGGACTCTTACATACATTACACTTTTTAATCAAGATCTTATTAAAGTGGAATTTGAAAAATAGTAGGTGAAGCACAACTTTGAAATTATTTGTGTGTCTGCTGTGTATATGAGGAAGCACGGAACAATGGGGAGCTAATGGGCTGCAAGGCAGGTTTCCTGGGTTCCAAGCCTGACGTCGTGTAGCAGTTTCCTCTGAAGTGAAAACATTCCATTTTGGAGGTAAATGAGAACCTGCCTGACTCCATTTTGAAGTCAGGAGCCATTATGCTGCATTGTTAAAGGTAAGTTTACTGTAAGAGCAGAGTTGCTCTCTGTTTCCTGGAACCTGACCTCCCCCGTCCCATGACCTTGACTTGTTTTTGAGGATACCCTTACCCTTCCAGACCCTCCCTGACCCTCCCTGACCTTCTGTAATCACCTTCCCTAATCACATGGTGACCACATGATGTTTTTTGAGCAAAGTCAGCTAGAAAGAGCAGAGAGCAGGCAAGGTGCCTGGAAGAGGCACAGAGCAGCTGAGCCACCTGGACAAGACCTTCTCTGACCTGTTGGGCTGCCTGCAGGCTGTGCATTTTGTCCAAGTTCCCAGCCTTTGTGAGCTGCCACTCATGCTGGGGTAGCCTTGGTAATACAGCTTCTCTCCTTTAGTCATGTCTGCCCCTTTAAGTAAGTCCTCACCCATACTGCAATAAATAACCCCAATCAAACCCACTGGTTCATCAAGTTGAGCTTTGTGGTATCTGTACTTTAGTTTATTTTGGGCTCCCCATCTGGTATGAGCAGACATACGTGTGTGTTGGGTCTCTCCTAGAGAAGTCTGTCATGCAACACCTGATTCTGTTATTTATGAACCAGGTAAGTTCAAATGATCTGTGCCTCATTTTCAGAACTGTAAAATGAGACTATTAATAGTATGTATTTTGTAGAGATATTTTTAAGACTATGAAATAAAAGCTGTAAGAGGCTATCGTTTTGAACTAAACCCTTGCATTGGACCTCACAGACCATAGTAACAATCAAACCAAAGTCACTTTGTGATGAGAGCTAAGTCATCAAAGGGAAATTAAGTAGTTAACTGACCTTCAAAGAAACCAAAAGAGATAACAGCCAACTTTCCCAAAGAAGCCATTAAATTGGCATGATAGTGAAATCCTCACCTTACCCAATACCCTCAATCCTACTCCCTTTAAATCCTTCATAAAAGCAACTTGATGTTCCCAATTACTGTCCACTGTTCTGTCTTAGTGCCTCTGACAGGGAAAGTAACACACCCTTGTGTTAATTCTGCTTCCCCAGCCCTCTTCCTTCAGCTCATTGGAACACCTTAGCGTATGGAGCAGTGTGTTGCTACATTCTAGGATCAGAAATGGAGACATTGAAGTTCTTCAAACTATGTTTCCTGCAGTTTTGCCTTTTGACAAGATTAAATGCATCAGGATTTGTCAAGCACTTGGGAAAGTTCTTACCAAAGGCAACGTAGGCATTTATATTTGAAAGGATGCTTTTATTTTCACTCCACACTGTCAATTCAGCCTCCATGGTAGAAATCTTTCTGTGATTTCCTAGATCTACCCAAAGTTCTTTCTCTACTCCCTATTAAGAACTATAGGGATAAATAGATTTTCCAGGGTCTGCATGCAGCCGTGTGGTGCCGAGCAATCCCAGGAGAGCAACGGCCTTCCAAAATTGTTCCAAATTTTCAAATAAATCTCAGTGGGTCCAGTAAAATGGCAAGCATTGCTGGCACACTACTGTCCCTCCCTGTCAATTCTCACCCTGTTCAACAGACTGCCTTTCCTGTTAGGGGGCAGGGGAGATAACTTATCTGGGTTTCAGGCTACAGGGCCTCATCTGGTGACCCCTTTCTTGTTGCTTTCTGTCACCTCTCATGCTGGGAGGTGATCTGGGTGAACTGTATGGCTCCAGTTCTGTGTGAGGTCACACAGGACAGTACAGGCAGGCAGTAACAAACGTGAAATGCTTTGCCCTGGGCCCGCCCACCCTGGCACACCAACAGCCTTGGGCTGGTACAATGCCATGGCATTTGGAAAGGTCGAGGGGTAGAAAGGGAAGGAGGTCTCATTTGTGTGAGCCCCTTCGTCACAAAAGAGCAAGTGGAGGTCTCCAGAGTTCAAATGTGGCCACTTTAACTTCATTGATTTGCTAAATTCAATCTGGCATGTGACTAGACGTGAGTAAAAGATGCTTGCCTTGTGGTACTTTTTCTTTCCAGAGACTTAATCAGTGAGGAGACTTCCCTTGAGCAGATATCGGAACAATCCATCTGCCTCAAGAAGCTCAGTCAATGGAGAGAGATCTGTGTGTAGAAATGAACCATAGAGCCACCCGCTAAGTGCTGGAAGGGGTTTCCAGGGAGGATAAAAAAATGAAAGGAGTCAGGGGAGCCTTTTGGATAGATGCAGCAGAGAACAGATCCTCATCAGACTCTGCAGAGGTTGCTGGAAGGCTGGTAGACCTACCAAACATCCATGTCTGGGCTGAAGGCAAACATGAAGGTTTTATCTACATCATAATGCCCACTGAAGTCAGAAGAACTGAAGGCCGGGAGTAGCATGAGACGAGAAGGCTGCCTGTGCAAGGCCCTGAGTCCAACCCCAGAATGGTGGTCCAAGGGTACCCATGTAGGGGTTTCTAATAGACTTGAGTAAGGACAGGAGCCAAGCTCACAGAGGATGACCTTCTCGGTGTCTGGTGCCTTTTTCTGAGACTGGCCCTGAGATAAGAGATGGCCGTTTCCCCAGGCTGCCCCTCTTGCCAGCTGCTTTCTGTAGGCAGTGGCAACAGCTGTGCACAGCTCCCACCTACACCCTGCTGGTCAGCCACCCTTTGCTCTGATTCCCCACTATTTCCCAATACGCTGCTGGTTGCAGGCTCCCCTGTGACTGCATCTCTGGGCCTCCATCCCTGGACTATGATAGAGCTCAGAACTTGGCTGTCCCCAAAGCTTCCGGACAAAGAGTGAAGCAGGCATACTTTCCTCCCCTTTCTGACCCAGTGTGCCACAGTGGGTGGGAGGGCACCTAAGGACAGAAATCTGACCATTCTTTGCTGGATCCTTCAATGCCCAATGGAGATGGATGGAGGGTGGAGCTCTTGGACCAGAAAAAAACAAAGATGGTGATATAAAGTCTCTACTTCCCAAACACGAGGAAAGCGCTGAGTGGAGAGTAATGTCTCCCCTCCCCAGGAAAAGGCCTTTTCCCTCGACCAGTTTAGAAGTAAGACTGCAGCTCAGGGTATGACAATAGACACCTGCTTTTCCAGGGACATAAAATAACTTTCAGGATGAATCTAGCTCCTTTCCACGTGCACTTCACACCACAGGACACCGCCCCAAGGAGACCACGAATCCGGGTCCAGAAATTCTATCGTGTGAGCTGACTATGTTTCTTTGGTTTTCTTCTCCCATCCAGTATGATTAAAGCCGAAACATTCCAAAACTCACTTTCCAAAACCTACATTTCTCCAAAGGCAGAAAACGGCTTGCTTTCAAATCCACTGTAAAGATTTCAGTTTAAAAAATCATAAAAATAAAATTAAAAAGTAAAATAAAATAAGAACCAAACGCTGCTGGCACCTAATCTGACTACAAATTGAAAGCTATACTGGTGTTTACGTGGCTTGGGGTTTTTATTAGGAAAGAGTTGCCTGGCATTAATAATATGATGTTTAGCAGGAATAAAATCCCAGCTCTCCATCTTTCCATACTTTGGGGGAAATGAGACCCTGTCTAGGCTCTGAACACTTACAGGCTCATTCCAAGAGAAGGTGCCTGATACAGGACCCAAATGAGAAGCACAACAGCCATAACAGCCTTGATGTGGTATCAGGAATTCACGTATGTGAGACCTAGCTGCTGTCCCACCAGCCCCCACGCACAGGACCGCCAATTCCACTCTAGAAATGAGGAAAACGAGGCTCAGGTGGCCTAAGTTCCTGCAGAGGGGGACTACACAGGCAGTTAAAGAAGGAAACAAGAATTTACATCTGAGTCTGTCTTCACTCATTTCCAGATCACACTGCAAAGAACTACGTGGTCCCAAATGTCAAAAGCACCAAAGGCGAACATCCCAAGTTTTACTGAGCTATGAATATCAGGTAAATACCCCAGCATATGATGTTTTTGAAGGGCATATGCAAATTCTTGTTCTCACAACCATCCCCAAGAAATGAGTATTTCTCAACTGTAGAAAAGGTCTCTCATCCATAAAAATGAGTTCTTGTGTTTTCCATAATAGTAATTTAACAGTGAGGTAGAGGCAGGAGAGATGGCTCAGCAGTTAAGAGCTCTTGCTGCTCTTGCAGAGGATACAGGTTTGGTTCTCAGCAGCACCCACACTGGGCAGCTCATGGTAGCCTATAACTACAGCTCCAGGAGATCTGACACTCTCTTTGGCCTCTGTAGGCATTTATATGCACATGTATACACACACACACAGAGAAAGAGAGAGAGAGAGAGAGAGAGAGAGAGAGAGAGAGAGAGAGAGAGAGAGAGAGAGAGAGAGAGAGAGGTGGGGCAAGGGAGGGAAAGAGAGAGACATAAATAAAAATAAAATCTTAAAATGTGAAGTGGTTAATGTTTCTTAAAATATTTGAGGGATAACTCACTTGGAAATCCCTTTTCCTGTGCTCTGAGTCACGATGGAACCTTATAATTCTGTGGCTGTTATAGTAAACATCATAGATCAGGCCCCAAAGGCAATGTTCCTCTCTGCAGGCTTCTTGGGGAGATTCTTGAGGAATGGTGGGAAGTCAGAAAGGTTGGTTCATGGTGTCACATAGACACCTTATGCACCTGTGCAAATGTAGACATTTCGAACTACTTTTTACTAGGGTCACCTTCCAGCAGTCCCAAAGCCAAAGCTTGGTGTCTACGCATTTAAAAGGAGTGGGTCTGATGGATAGAGAAAAATAGGGGAAGCCAATATAGAATGATTGCAACCATATCAAAGAGGTTTCTAGAAACAGGAAGTGCTCAGAAATGATGGCGAACCCGCCCATCACAGAAGTGGAGAGAAGGGGGAGATGGACAGGAAAGAAACTAAGGCTTGTTGTGAAGAAGGCCTAGACTTGTGTGGGGTTTTGCCTGCTTATTTCAGAGGCTCTGGAAAACTGGCTTGGTCTCTGCCCAGAAGACTTGACTTTCTCTGTAGTCTAAAAAGGAAAGAAAAGTTCCACAATGGAAGGCAGAAACCATAGCAATGGTCCTCACCCCTGGTCCTGTGATGCTAACCTTATACACATATTCCAGCAACCCAACCCTGGAAAGTCATTAGCTCCAGAAAGGCCGTACTTGGGCTTCATGCCTACATGAGCAGAAGCCACGGACTGGAGGCAGGACTACCAAGCTTCATGCTGTACATTGTACTCAGGGAGGGTATACCCCAGCCTCACAGAGCCCACTAGCCCTGGACAAAAGCAGGCCTATGCCATGCTATGCTATGCCTGTGCTCTCCAATTTCGTCATTTCTGGCTCAAAGCAGGCCTGCAATTTTCATTTCTTTATGGGCTTAAGTAATCTATTGCAAATGGCACCGGCAGGCTGTAATGCATCCTTGTTGAGGAAACAGTTCTTTCTCTTCCGAAGCTTTCTGTTGAAGGCTTGCTGGGCCGAGGCTGGGTAACTGTTTTACATTAGCTATAATGGTGTTTACATTGGATGTACCGATGTTTAAATCGCTGGACATATTTGTTATTAGCAGGGAGGCAGTGGCATTGTTTAGCCCAAGCATCTGGGTGGGTAGAGGGGGCTCCTATTAGTATTGATAATATTTTACAAGGGACCTTGCAGGGACGTTTATAATAAAACAGTGCTGTTTATCTCACTAGGATTATGTTGGAGTAACTTTAATTGTATTCATATTAAACATATCAGTGTTAGAACTGATGTAATATGTTTAGCATTAATATGAAGGTTGCTAAGTTGGGGGCTTTTGAGGTAGAATTAAAGTGGGAAGACAATAGGACATATGGAAAGCATTTTGGGGGGGTCTGTTCTTGTCTAACAAGAAGGATTAGTGCTCTTGCTGAGGTACATTCTAAGATGAACAGTGGGCTGTAGTGCTACCATCTGCTCGGCTTACGACGCGATTCTCTTGGCTGGCTTGGGTACGCTCGCGATTGCTCTCCATTCCCTGTGTTCTCACAAGCTCCACCAAAGCCCAAATGTCAGGGATACTTCAGATGCTTTGCAGCTGGCTGTCGCACCCAGAGACGTTTCAAAATGGATTTTGTAATGGCTTATAAAAGTCCCACATTGTGCACGAGCGGTTATTGAGTGTGATATAGTGTGCGCAAGAATGTTCCAAATTCCCTCCGCGCTGTATCCATCAATCTGGCTCTATTAGGGTTGGCAGGATAATGGCTGGAGTGAGGCTCTGGACTTTATCTGCAGCTGAAAGAAGCATCCTAATTATCTGCTCATCAGAGCAACCCTACTCCTGGCTCAAGGAGATCGCTGCCAGTTCAGCCCCAGAAATTCCAAATCCTCCCAGTCACCCGCCAGGCTTACAGAGGCAGAATGCAAGATTGGGTCCAGCCCAGCTGGGGAACATAGTCCCAGTAAATCCTGGAAATCAATCTGACTGCCCAGCTGGAAGCACTGCTCCAGTTTTAACCCATAGAGGCTCAGCTTTCTGGGGCTTACCTCCCAGGGCAGTTCACTTCCCACTGCGCACAGAAGACTCCCGGAGGCGACATGGCAGAGGCTGGGACCCTGCTGGACATATCAGAAGCCCCTGCTTTTGGCAATGTGGAAGTAATATCTGTGCCTCCCTAATGCTACCAAGAAGTTTGACAGTACTTTGAAGAGGAGCTGTACCATGGCATGCATTCATTAGTGACCAAAGTAAAAACTCCAGTGAAGTGTTAGAGTTCTGGAGGAAATGCATGCCTTCCCTGATGGAGATATGTCTACTCTTTCACAGAATGTACAGGGAATATTTATAAAGACTCTTTTTCTTTACAGAACACTTCTCATTAATATTGCAAGCTTATACACAATCTGTAAGCCTGTATTAATATCATAATTATCTTATTCCTACTTTTGTAAATGAGGAAGCAAGAGCAGGAGGGATGAAGTGACTTTCCCATTTGATCATGGATGATTCCTTGAACTCTGGTTGCTACTCTTCAGCTTGGAAGAGATAAGCTCTTTTTCTTGTTGCTGCAGATACCCGATAAGTGCAACTTAAGGAAGAGTTTGTTGTGGCTCAGGATTCCAGGGGATCATGTCCATCATGGCATGGACGGGATGCTGGAAGGAATGTGATGAAGCTGTTTACATTGTGTCCTCAGTTAGGAAACATAGATGCACTCTGTTTATCTTCTTTTCACCTTTTTGTTCATTCAGGCTGGGACTCTAGTTTACAAGATGGTGCTTCCCACATTTAGGATAGGTCTTTCTTCAGTTAAACATCTCTGGAAATGCTCTCAAAGAGACACCCAGAAATGTGTTTTCTAGGGGTTGGAGAGATGACTCCATGGTTTAGAGCACTTGCTGCTCTTCCAGAGGACCTAGGTTCAGTTCCCAGCACCCACGTGGCAGCTTACAACCATTCATACCTTCAATTCCAGGGAATCCAATGCTCTCTTTTGGCTTCTGCCAGAACCAGGTGTGAATAGTGGTGTTCATACACATGTGCAGGAAAACCTTCATACACATAACATAAAAATTAATGACTATTTTTAAAAGTAAAGAAATACATCTCCCAGGTGATTTCAAATCCAGTCAATGAAGATTAAATATTACATATCTCCACTCTGCTGTGGTTAACAAGTGGTTGGGACTAGATAGATTATAAAGGGGCTGTAGATATATGACTCTTTGCTTTTTTAAGCTGCCAGTCTGCTTTCCTTCCAGAAAGTGGTTAGGGGGTGTGCAAACATGTAAAAGACATGAGGTTGGGCATGTGTAACTATAATTTGAAGTGCAGAGAATTTAGGAGCCATGAGACACAGTATGGCGCAACTGAGAAATGGACACTGCAAAGGTCAGTTGGAAAGATTGGAAAAGCCTCATAGAGGAGGTGGAATTTACACTACATTTGGGAAGTCAACAAGATTTTGTACATGCAGAAGTAGACATGCATGCTTTAGACAGGAACAACAGGGCTAGCAATGGTGCAGCTCTTGCTTGGAAAGTAAGAGGAATACATGGGGAAAGTAGGTTGTCTTCTGAAGTCTCCTATGATGGATATAGAAAGGGAGAGAGTGACAGACTCCTCTAGTGTTGGTGGGTGGCAGGTTGAGGCAAGCTGAGGTTAGACTTTAATTTTTAAGAAGTAGGGAGCCTAAGAAATGGCTTGATGACCTAGTAGGTTAAATGTCTGTTGTGGAAGCATGAGAACCTTAATTCAGAGCCCCAAAAGAAGATAAATGTAGTAGCATGTATCTGTAAACCCAGTGCTAGGAAGTGGGTAGGAGGAGGTAGCAGGGGGTAGAAGGAGATAGGAGGATTCCTTGGGTTCATTAACCAACCAGTCTAGCTAAAAACAGCAAGTCCCAGAGTCAGTGGGAGAGCCAATCTCAAAAGTATAAATTGGCAAATTGTGAATACTGTGGTGCACACACACACTCATGGACCTTACACACACACACACACACACACACACACACACACACACACCAAAAAACAAAACATAAAAATGTAATTTAAATTTAAAAAAAAGGAGGAGAGTGATAGAAGAAAGACACCAAACACATTAACATCTGGTCTCCACATGCACCGGGATGTACTGCATGTGAGTGCACGCATCACAGAAAGTGAGAGAGAGAAAATGATAAAGCACATGAACGGCATGATCAGAGCTACATTTTCGAAAGATTAAACTGACACTTTGAAGGAAGTAGATGCAGGAGGGGTCAGGCACTGAATAATGGCATAGTAACTGAGGCCAGGGTAAGAAGGGCCTGATGAGATTGACAGGGACAAAAGGGGAGAAACCATGTATCACAACAATTAGAATATAGAGCTGGCATCCTATAGGCCTGTTTGTACCTACTGACCCTCGGAGTCTTGGAGAGGCAGTGGCAGCAGTTCAGGAAGACTCAAGGAGCAACCCCTTGCCAGCAAGAGCTGGCCTCAGCTATGCTTTCAAGCTGACTGGTGGGTGGGGTCCTCATGGCCCCCGTTGCATATATGTCTTGGGGCTCATCTTAGTCCCTCGGTCTTCCACAGCAAAGCACCACAGATGGATGGCTGAAACAACTCATGTTGATCTTCTCGAGATTCTTGAGGCTAGAAAGTGTAGTCAGGGTTCATTTCTTTGGAGGTCACTCTACACAGTTTTGCAGATGGTCATAGGTACGGTCTGAGTATTTGTGTACCCCATAATTCATATATTGAAGACTTTGCTCCCAAAGAGATGATATGTGGAGGTGCAGACTCTGAGAAGCAATCTGGTTGTGAGTGTGGAGTCTTCAGTGGCTGGGTGCCTTTATGTACGTCAGTTCCTCACCCCTTCTAATGCATGAAGACAGGCTGAAAGGTGTGATGAGCCAAAACTCGGCCACTCACCAGACACTGAATCTTCTTCTCCTCCTCCTCCTCCTCCTCCTCCTCCTCCTCCTCCTCCTCCTCCTCCTTCTTCTTCTTCTTCTTCTGCTTCTTCTTTTTCTTGTTTTTTGAGTCAGGCTTTCTCTGTGTAGCTTTAGAGCCTATCCTGGAACTTACTTCGTAGACCAGGCTGTCCTCGAACTCATAGAGATCTGCCTAGCTCTGCCTCCCAAGGGCTGGGATTAAAGGCGTGCGCCACCACCGTCCAGCCAGACACTGAATCTTCTGGTATCTGTCTTAGACCTCTAGGCCCTAGAACTGGGTGAAGTCAGTTTTTCTTGTTCCTAAGCTATTACATTCACAACATTTTGTCAAAGGAGCCAAAACAGATGTAAGAAAGCCGTTTTCTCCCTGTATCTTCATCTCTTGGACTTGTCTGTGTCTGGATTTCCTCTTCTCCTAAGGATGATTTAAATAGCTCTTTTTCTCCAAAGCCAAATGCTAAAGAGCTGGCATTTAGGACTTCGACATCCAAATTTGGGAGAGGTGTAAGCCTGTAACAGTTTCCTCCTAAATGGTTGGTTTAATGTAAACCCACCCTCCATTCAGAGTAAAATAAGACAATGGCCCAAGCTTGCTTCAGTATCCCAAAGAAGGCCTTAGCTTCCAGATGACAGAGCCAGTAGAAGGCAGTGGGTGGGTTCTTGAACCAGGATACTTAGAGTCACACTGATATCTAATAGTCTAAGAAGGGTCCAATGAGACAGCCTAGCAGGGAGAAGCACCTATGTACCTCACAAACAAGGCTGACAACTTGAGCTCAATCTCTTGGTGGCTGCCCCAGGAACCAGAGGTAAAGAAATCAGATGCAGTGGTGAGCATCTGTAATCCTGCAAGACATGGCACTAGAGAATTGCCTGGGAGCTCCAGGGGCCAGCTCACCTGGAGTCTGCAGCATGGTGGAAACAAGACAGACCATGCCTCAGAAACAAGGTGTAAGGAGATAGCAATCTTCTGAAAATTCTTTTCTGACCTCCATACTCATGGCAACACATGCACATGCCAACACATACACATATGCAATCATAGTAAGTCACATTTTAAAAATAAGTAAGTAGTCTAATGATGCTTGCACACCACCCAGTAGCTACTAAATGGAGAAACTGGTTTCTGAGTCAAAAGGAAACCGTGCAAAAGGTGGTATTTAACAGATAAATAGAATTTAACTTGGGCCGTAAGAGAAGAAAAGGAGTCTTCTCAGTATGCCCAAATAGCCTCTGCAGATGCAACTCCGTAGAATTAGAAGAGACAGATGAGGCTTTCAAAAGCTTTGCAACCTGCCCTACATTGTCCTGTCAGATTGGCAAAGAGGGCTGGGGGTGTGGTCAGGGCAGAAGCCTGAGTAGGTTGAAGGTATAGCTGGCTCCTCCCAGGAGTCCACAGTGCTCTGTGTGGGATGAAAGCTGCTACCTCCCTCTCACTAGGATTAGTGTGGTTCTGGAAACTGGTACGGTGAAGCATGTTACTTATAGAGGAACCCTGGGAAGACAGCACACCAAATGTGGTGCCTCCCTCACGTTTTGGAACACCAGCCCCTACAACCAATATTCATTGCACCATTTACACAGCATGGCATCATGGCCATGCCACCCATATACCCAGAAACATCCATGTTGACACTATTGTTCTGGCACAACTGTTAGTGGCTAGCGGTTTTGCTGTCAAATATGTCCTCGTATGGGTATGAGCTTAAGTTCATCCTTATTACGGCTCCTGACAGATGCTGCTCAGTGGCCCACACATTGACCCCTGGATTTTCCTTCTCCACCAACAAATCCTGTCAACCACATAGGTCCTAAAGGCCAGGTTGTCCACGTGTCCTTTTTCTGTTCCCCAGTAGCTAGCCAAGGACTGGCTAAGAGCAAGTACCCTGGCTATATTTCCTAAGTGGGACAGCATTCATTCAGCCAGACAATGCATCTTTTATACTGAGGACTTTACCTCACCCTCTTTAAGGTCCCTGAGACCTAGACTCTGGCTCTTCTGGGGGAGGAGCCAACTGTCCTCAGAGCTCCCCTGCTGAGTGTGAGTCACAGACAAAATCAGGAGAGAAAGTAGCCAGACTCTGTAGTCAGCTCAGTCGACAGAATAAGGCAAGGTCTCCTCTTTCTACTGTGGGAGGAATTCCAGCTTTGTTTCTCAAACCATGGAAGAGGTCTAAAACGCACTGTGCAAGACAAGAGAACATCCATGTTCTTCCACCTGCCTCAGTGCGATGAACACGGGCCTGGGAGCCAATGCCAAGTCCCTAGTTAACACTCTTGACTGAAGTTTGATGTTTAAGGGTCTTACCTTTGTCTGTCTCATACACTCTGCTCATGTATTCCAGCCCCAGTCACTATATTATTTACTTTTCTCACTGCTATCCATCACCAGTCTACCCCTTGTCAATTTGTCACCCAAACACATCCCACTGCATCAACTTCCAATCGATTACCGGTGCTCCAACCTTACTACATCTGTCAAACACAGACAACTCATTTTCCCAAAACTTGACGGCCTCACCGCTTCTGCCAACCACAGCTGTCCTGACCTGAGCTGAATGAGCACCGTTTTCTTCCTCACGTTCTCAGGACGTGTTTTTCCAACTCCACATTTAATTCATCTTTATGAGGTGGGAGGTGAGAGCTGGCAGGATCCTAATTTGTGACACCTTCCAACAGTACCCGTTAAACACTTGTTCAATGTTTATTTAAGGAGGTGGTATGAAAATGATTTTCTCTTAATATGAATTATATTCAGGCAGGTTTTTATAATTCAATCTCATGGCTAAAGACTATTCAATGTTCATAAAATATTGATAAAAGGGGGGGGGGAATAGATATATCCTATTTTTCTATGGTTCTGGAATTCAATATTCAGTTGTGTTTTGTGATTTTTCTGAAGCCAATAAACTACTTAAAAGGACTACTAAGAGTTTTAAATTTAGATAAGAAAATGAATCACCAAAGGAAAGAATGTTCCATCCACACACTCTGATTCCAGTGGCTCAGCTGACCATGCTTGCCTGAGCATGTCCCTCTAAACTATGCAGCTGAAGCAGGCGGTTGCTGGTAAGCCTTTTTTTTCCCCCTCTACTTCCACCCAAAGGCATTTTGTACTTGGGTGAGAGGTCCAGTGTAGATTTTTGCCAGTTATGTGGAGTGTTATACCAGGATCTCTACATAAAACTGTTCTGCATTTTCAATTCATTCTCAGAAAGTTTGGCTCGTGGAGTGATGCCAGGAAGGTGGCCCAGGTGGCCTTCTCTCTGATCCATTTGCCTTCCTTGCTACTCTTCCAATCACAAGTATCCCTGGAGGTAGACATTATAACCTTTCTTCTCATTAGAAGAGTTGACACCTAAAGAAATCAAGGAGGAGAGATTCTGGGGCTAAAGAAATCACCAACCAATGCCAGGACCATTGGCGAATGGAAGATGGAGGATAGAGAGCCCATTGTTTAGGAGAGTGGTGGTCACAGGAGGAAGTAAAGATGAACTTGGGAATCTCTTTAGAAGGGAGGGGACAAGGAAAGAAGCTGGAAGAAAGGCGGGGTCAGGGAAGGGTTTTGTTTATTTGCTTTGAATTTTTGTTGTTGTTGTCTAAACTTTATTTTTATTTTATTGCCTTGGTTTCCTTCTTGTCCTCAAGTCTCACATAGAATCTCAATTTAGAAAGAGGCTTACCATATGTATTAGTCAGGGTTCTCTAGAGTAACAGAACTTTTAGGATGAATCTCTCTCCTCTCTCTCTCTCTCTCTCTCTCTCTCTCTCTCTCTCTCTCTCTCTCTCTCTCGCTCTCTCTCTCTCTCTCATATATATGGGGTGTGTGTGTGTGTGTGTGTGTGTGTGTGTGTGTGTGTGTGTGTGTGTTTAGGATTTATTGTAATGACTTACAGATGGCAGTCCAGCTAATCCAACAATAACTGGCTGTGAACTCCAAGAATCCAGTAGTTGCTCAGTCCATGAGGCTGGATGTCTCAGCTGGTCTTCAGTATATACTGGAATCCCAAAGAAGTAGGCTCTAATGCCAGTGAAGGAACGGTATGCTAACAAGGTGAGGGCAAGCAGGCAAAGAGCAAAAGCTTCCTCCTTCTATGTCCTTATATAGACTTCCAGCAGAAGGTCTGGCCCAGACTAAAGGTGTATCTTCCCTCCTCAAGATCCAAATTAAAGGCGTGTGTCTTCCTGTCTTAAGATCTGGAGCAAAGATGTGTGTCTTCCTAACTCAAAGGTCCAGACTAGAAGTAGATTCACCCACTTTAAACCAAGCCAAAAAAAAAAAAATCTCTCACAGCTGTGCCCTTCATTTCTGGATTGTAGTTCATTCCAGATGTAGTCAAGTTGACAACCAATGATAGCCATCACAAGTCCACCCCTTGCCAACTTGACACACAATCATATCTCCTTATGTCATGATTAATTTCCAAATGAAAACAATAAAAAGGTCATAATAATACCTAAACATAATATAACTATCCCATGTACAATCACAAATACATTATACATTTAACCAGGTCATAATTATGCCTAACATGATATAACTATCATTAGTAGAACCACAAATGCATTATAAATTTAGAATAGGTAGCACCGTCACTTGGGAGACATTGTTTTTGTATCTCAAATTTAAATTTGATAATTCTCTTAATTGATGTTACAACACATGATAAAGAAATTGAAAGAAAATACAAATATCTATACAAACACATTCTTAACAAACTTCAATGGAAGCACTCTTGTCAACTATGATGCTCTTTTCTGCAACTGCTCATGTGTCCTTAGCTGGTATTTATAACTACCTTGCTCTACTACCCATTGTGTATTTCCTCCACCCTCAGCAGATCTTAGCTCTTTTCCTGGAGGAGTGACCCACACCTTCATTCCTGAAGGGTCTGTGCCCTTTGCCATCCTGCCTGGATTAGGCTGTTCTTACTTCTCATTGACTTTAATCACAAGACATGGTAAAACCAAGAGATGCCCTAAAGGATCTCCTGTACTCCAGACATATCCTTCTTACCTCCATTGTGGAGAGGCAATCCAGTTTCCCCATGGTAATCTGGATCTATTATACCTCCTAACACTGTTATTATGTTTTTTTGTTTTGGTTTGGTTTTGGTTTTTCGAGACAGGGTTTCTCTGTGTAGCTTTGCGCCTCTCCTGGAACTCACTTGGTAGCCCAGGCTGGCCTCGAACTCACAGAGATCCGCCTGGCTCTGCCTCCTGAGTGTTGGGATTAAAGGGGTGCGCCACCACCGCCCGGCTATTATGTTTTAAATAAACAGAAAAGACAGACTATTTCATTTTCTCCCTAGAAATAAAATGTTGAATGACAAACCTTCCATTTCTATGCTGATTTCAAATCAAATAGCTTGTTATAGATACAATAAACTGAGAAGGTGAAAGTAGGCAAGAGACAGAAGTGGACAGACTTCTAAGTTCTTAATGGATGATTCTTCCCAACTCTGAAAGGTATATTGGTGATTCAGACATTGCCTATGTTCCATAATTCCAGACACTCAGATACAAAATATTTTTTTATTTTTCTTTGGAAAGCTGACCAGATGTTTTCAAATATCCAGATGTTCTTCTTGATATAACCCAAACAACTCTACGTCTTGCCTGTGTTTTATTAAGATATATGATATCAGGAAAACAGATCTCAAACTTAGTTGTAAATTCAATAAAGATGGAGACAAGGACAAGAGCTTTAACCAACTGATAGAACTCTAGTAGTGACTAGTTTTATGTCAACTTGACATAAGCTAGAGTCATCTGAGATGAGGGAGCCTCAATTGAGAAAATGCCTCCCTAAGACTGGGCTGTAGGCAAGCCTGTAGGGCATTTTCTTAATTGGTGATTGATGGGGGAGGACCCAGCCCATTGTTAGTGGTGCTATCTCTGTGCTGGTGGTCCTGTGTTCTATAAGAAAGCATACCAGGCAAGCCAAGCAGTACCCCCTCCATGTTTTCTGCATCAGCTCCTGCCTCCGGGTCGCTGCCCTGCTTGAGTTCCTATCCTGACTTCCCTTGATGATGAACTGTGATGTAGAAGCATAAATCAAATAAACCCTTTCCTCTCCAGGTTGCTTTGGTCATGGTGTTTCATCACAACAATAGTTACCCCAAGACAAATCTAAAGCATGACTGAGAGATAAGAAGCAGAAAAGAACCAAAAAGATATATTTAACATGGGTGAAGTTTTCAAAAATGCAACCATTCCAGAGAGGTTCTTAGTCAGCATGCTTTTGTCAATTGCCCAGTGATATTCTGAAGGGGTCATCCTAGCCCAGTGTTCTCACTCTTGTTAACCATGGTGGATTCCTGCAGCTCTTTGCAAAACATGCCAATCAGTTAAAAATCTCTGAGCCAAAGGATTAGTAAGATCCATATTGTGCTGCAGTTTATTGTAACTCATTTGCCAAAAATGATTTTTTAAAAAAAAAAAAAAAAAACCTTTCTAGCCCAGCCTTTCACATTCAGTTTTCCAGATGCCCCAGCTAGAAGTATTCCTGTGTTATTTTCTCTCCACATTCTCAGCGCCCAAATCCTTCTAGAGAGCCAGTTTGTATTGCTGCCCATAGAAAGTAACCTTCATGCAGATGCAAAATTTGCCCAACAACTTCTGTTTCTTTATTGAAAGTCTTGGTGCATGCAACAACTTTTTTGCGCTTGCCTTATTGCCTCCCACAAATAGGAAGCACTAGAAAGATGTGTTGGGTAGATTTTTGTTATCAGCTTGACACACCTTCAGTTCTCTGGGAAGGGGAGCCTCAACTGAAGAATTACCTCTTCACACAGGTAAACTGTGGCCATGTCTTTGAAGAAGTGCCTTGACTGATGGTTGATATGGGAGGACCCATCCCACTATGGGTAGCACCATCCCCTAGGCAGGTGGAAATGGGCTGTACAAGAAAGCTAGCTGAGCATGAGCCAAAGAGAATGTTAGTATAGTAGCATTCCTCCATGGTTTCTGCTTCATTTCCTGCCTAAGTTCCCTTGGTGATAGATTGTGACCTGGAAGTACAAGATGAAACGAGCCCTTTGTTCCACAAGTTGAATTTGGCCAGAGTGTTTCATCACAGCTGCAGCAAAATAACAAACACAAAAGGCAAAATCTAATCTAATCTAATATATACACACTCATATATATACATATACATATATATATATATATATATATATATATATATATATATATATATCCCCTAATGAACACATGATGATAAACTTATCAGGAATGGATTAATGCTTTTGTAAGTTTCATCTATGTCAGTTTGATTTATATTGCTGTGATAAACACCATGACCAAAAACAACTTGGGGAGGGAGGGTTTATTGGGCCCCCAGGCTTTGCTTGAGTCCACCATTGAGTGAAGTCAGGCCCGGAACTCAAGCAGCAACCTGGAACTCAAGCAGCAACCTGGAGGCAAGAACTGAAGCAGAAGCCATGGAAGAGCGCTGTTTACTCTCCATGGCCTGCTCTGTCAGTTTAGTGCTTTACACAACTCAGGACCACCTGCCCCGGGTGGCACTTCCCATAGCGAGCTGAGCCTTCTCACATCAATTATAGATTAAGAAAATGCCTCAAAGACTGGTTTACAGGCCAATCTGATAGATACAGTTCTTCAACTAAGGCTTCCTCTTCCAAGATGAGTCCTGTTGTGTCAAGTTGACCAAAAAACCCTTGATAACAAAACAAACACCCGTAACCAGCATATCCAGGGATTCAGCTTTCATGGTGGGGAGGGCTCTTTGGTGATGCCTGCAGCTACCTGTGAGTTGCACAGGCACCTGAAAGCAGCCCTCACTCACATTCCTTCCTAGGAGTAACCAACAAGCTCATTGACATCTCTAAGACAGTGGCAATGTTAACAGTGGGGAGAACAGCATTGTACACACAGCCATGTCTGGGAAGTGTGTTCAACACGTTAGTTCAAACCCATGAAGAAGCATCACTGATGGGAAGCCGGCGGCAACTTGACATAAAGAAGCCAGGCTTTTGCCTCAACCAGCAAGAAACATGTTCTCCACAGAGCTCTCACGCCACACCTTCAGGGACCAGAGAGCCAGCACGGCCGAGTGTGTGTTCTGGCCACATAAGGAGGACTGATTTCTAGACTGAGGAATATCTCATAAGTACTCTTTTTATTTATTTATTTATTTATTTTTTTAACACTAGCTCTTGTGACTTTCTATTCCTGGAAAATTTCTTCAGGAGCACAAATTAATCTTTTTTAACCAAACATTCACTACATTTACCTGAAAATTCTACTGTTTTATGATGTTAATGAGGGGTATCAGTTCATAAAAATCATCATAAGTCTCAGTTTTGGAGTCCACACCCCTTTCCTTAGTTCTGTGTGTATAATAGAACAGCACCCCACTTTCCTGGGAAATTGCATTTGTCCAGATCCTGTGGAGAGATTTTGGGGGGATGCTGGCTTCCAGTTCACTCACTAGAAAGAGACTCCCAGCAGGGTCTCATTAGAGTGAGACTAGCAGCTTCCTGAAGAGTCTTTGCCCTCCATTAGTCAAGTGGAGGATGGGACAGTGTTGGAAGGGACAGAATTCAGAAAAACAAAAACAAAAACAAAAAAAACAAAAACCTGCTTCAATGTCACCAATGCCCTCCTCAGCCTGGTATGTGAGGCTTCTCTGACAATATTTAGTGAATGAAAAGAATGCTTTATTCAGCTGAGGTACAGACCCAGAGGAAGGGTAGAATCACTGTTCCCACTGTGGGGTAGGGACGCAGGTAGCATGTAAGTCAGCCTGTGAAGATGAGTCACTGGGAACTGAACTTGGGATTCTTCCATCATGTTCTGGCTCTCATTAGGATTCTTTCTTGAGCCTGATGAAGGTTGAGTCTCTCATGGGGAGTTGAGTGTCACCAGCTGTCGGGGAAAAATCACTCCATCAAGGAACCAGGCCGCACGTGACATCTAATGGGTCCCGCTTTGAAGCAAGTCCACTCCAAATGTCTGTGGTTCCTTTAAGCTTTAGGGTTTACTTGGGGGAGGGGTCTTCCTAACCTCTCTCCTTTTATCTTTTCTGTCTCTGCTTTCTCCTTTGCTTCCTTGACCATACAATGGCAGGTTACACCAAACCCACAAATTCCAAGCTATATGTAGCATGGAGTGGTTGTTTGTCCCCAAAATACCACGTCGCTGACTATAGCAAACACTAATTACAAGCTTTATCTAATCACTGTTGTGTGACGGGTCATTTTTGGTTTCCAAAAATGACAATGAGTGGCATGCTTCTGCAGCTGGTGGGATTTCAGATCTCAAGTGCACACAGATGTGCACGGAATGGAGTACCCCAAGTGACCAGTTCAGAAAGGGAAATGGGACAGAGAAGAGAGGAAGCACAGAGAGAAGGGTTTTGCTGTTTGGACCTCACAAACATACGGTTGAGGGTCATCAGGTTGTGCTGACACTAGCCAGAAGGTGTCAATCAGCATCCAGCTCCCTGGTATGCACTTTGTTCATGCACATGGTGACACCAGAGCTGTCATTGAATGACCACACCAGAGACTGGAGCAAATGAAGCTTGTCTCAAATTTGTTGACCAGTTTGGCGTTTACGTTTGTTTCTTTCCCATCAACTCTTTCTCTCTCTCCACCCAAAGAGGAGGTAATGCTATCAAAGAAACAGTGCTGATCGTGAGGACTGACACCTTTGTGAGCTTATGACCATGACCTTTAGAAGGCTGGCTCACTCTTCTACATGACCTTGTGAATAAGGGATAGCTGTTACTTACACCCACTTCCCCTGGCTGATGAGATGCTAAGGTGAAGGTATGTAAAAGTACCAGCCATATGTCTGACACAAAGTGGCCCAGGAAAGGGAGCTGTGGAATGTAACCACTCAGCTGGTATGGTCTCGTCATAACCAGCTTGACTGCTTCTCACTCCCATGAACGTGGGCTGTCAGTTGCTAGGGGCAGGCAGAAAGGAGCCCCATGATGAACTTGGCCTGTGATCAGAGTGTCAAACACTGCCACTCAAAATAAACCAGTGCTCCACAGAGGTTCCAGGGCACATGTGCACCCTTGGAAGGCAACTCCTCTGCAAGTTTTAAATAGCTTGAAGATGGGCTTGAAGATGCTGTATCAAAACATAGAAGCCCTTAGGAAAACAAGACCCTTTAAAATCCTGCATTCCTCCTCACCAAGACTTCCTTCTCACAACCCTCTCTTATATAGAGCAATGGAGCTCTCACTGGTGACTGTGGCACGGTAGAGGCCTGACCTGCCAGGGCCAGCAGAGGGGAGGAGAGGCATAGAGGATTCTCTGGTGGCTGAGGGTGGTAACATGAAACAGTGAACGGCCAGAACTCAAACTGACTTTCACTTCCCTAAACTATAAATAAAGCAACATTTTTCCTTTTATTTTAATTCCACATTAGTCCCCTCCTGTGAGTGAGTCCTTTAAGAAAAAGAAATGGAGTGAGAGCATCAACTCTAACTTAGATTTAACCCAGCATTCTAAAGAACGATATTGATGGGCCCAGCAGTCTCTCTTTCAACTCTACAATTTTGTTTGTTGAGGTCAGTTCTTCCCAGGAAGTGGGTTGAGGACTGACACAAAGGAACACCGTTGTCCTTACCTGCCATCTTCTTTGGGACATGCAGATTAACTTCTCCTTCTGCACTTGTCTATCAGGATTATAGTTGGCTACGCATCCGTGTGGTTTGCCCTGTACCACACTGAGAAAGGAGTATGAGCTCTGAGTTTAGTCAGCCAATGTACCAGCTTTCAAAGCAGGCCCAGTATGAGAAACAACAATAAAGCATGACATGGGTCTGGGGAGAGAGCTCAGTGGGTAAAGCGCTTGCCTTGCGAGTATGAGGACTTGAAGCCATGCACAAAAGTCAAGCGTGATGGCGTGTGGTTATAACCCCGGTGCAAAGGAGGTAGATTCAGCAAGTTCTATGGGACTCAGTCCAGCCAGCCTAGGCTACTCAGTGAGCTCCAGACCATCACAAAAGACAAGGTAGAAAGGTCCTGAGGAATGGCACATGAGCCTATCCTCTGAGTTGCATGTTCACAAGCATTCTGTATGTGTGTGTACACACACACACACACACACACACACACACAGCTCCCGCTATAAGATATATTACACTTAAGAATTTCACATTCCACCTTCATTTCATCCTTAGGGCAATTCTATGATGTCAACGTTTTCAGTCTCATTTTATCCACAGTGAAACTCAGATTTAGAGATAAATTCATTCACCTAAAGCATTTCTCTGTTTCCCCTGACCAATATGAAACTCAAGGTCAAACGTGGCCAGAAAGAAGTACTCAAATGCTTAGATTTGTGTTCCTGTCATTCCTGAGTCTTCTTCCCCTCTTCCATTATCTTTATAATTTCTACTTTTATTTAATATAGTTATAAAACAACTTTAGATCCTCTTTGAAAGAGTGAAGTGTAAATGTGTTAGTGAGTGACAGCTGGCCAGTGGCAGTCAAGATGAGGACTGAGATTCCAGATGTCTGAGCCAGCTGTCATTCCTCATGTTCTCCTGCTCACAAGTGGCCTGTTGGCTTGGAAAATGGACATGTGCTGCGCTGACCGAGAGACCAAAGGAAACTCTAAGCTGCAAACACCATAGCTGCTTGGACTGCTTGAATTCTGGCTGGGACCTGGGTGGGAGTCAGGAAGTAGAGACTGTGTAACCCTCTAGGGTAGCTTGTTGGTAAGAGGTCCAGAAACATAAGGATGAAGTCTTAAAAGGAGCAAAGAAAGAGAAGCCCCTGACTTGGGGTGATGTGTCCCTCTACCATCACTTTGGGAACAGCCAAGTGCTCTAAGAAAAAAAATCAGCAAAGAAGCAAGATTCTCAGAACAAGGATAAGAATAAAATGAAAAGATAAGATTCTATAGCATCATGATATGCCAGCAAGAAACTGCTGTGCAAGTATAAGGAAGCAATTACAATGTGCATAATACATTAAGAATATGTAGTAAGTTTAAGATCAGATGAAGCCATAAACCACAAATGGGAGAAAACAACAACAAAATTACAATGAAATGCTTACTCTGTGTCAGGCATTTGCTATGTCTTTCAAATTCCATTTAATTCAGGTCCTCACTGAGGCTCACCTTACTGTGCCTGTGTAGCAAAAGAAAAGCCAAGATCTAGGTGGTTCAACAACCTGGACAAACTGGCAGGAGACAGAATGGCATTTACACCCAGTGACAATTCAATTATAAACCCAGCCCTTTCTACCCAGCTACCATTTCAAAGAAACTATTCCTACAGTCTACACTGACCCACCCAATAATGAATGTAAATTTAAATGGACACTAACCCACATAGCAAGTAATCTCCATTTAGAACCAGAAAGAGTAATCCAGTCCAAAGCTGACAGGAAAAGGGAGCTCATGAGATCCCATAAGAATAAAGTTCTGGAAAAAAATAAGCAATGATGGAAGAACCAGATGCATTGGGAATTAAACCACATGATGATAATAATAACAGTGATAGTGAAAAATTGCAATATTCCAATAGCAAAGAAAATTAGTTTGTACAACAGAAAGGAGTATACAAGATAATTTAGTATGTTATCAAGAAAGTATCAAGGGCCTAGAGAGAGGCTCAGCAATTGAGAGCACTTGCTGCTCATACAGAGGACCCAGGTTTGGTTCCCAGCACTTACCTACCTGGTGGCTCACAACCACACATAACTCTAGTTCCAGAGGATCAGATGCCTTCTTCTGGCCTCAGAAGGCACCAGGCAAGCATGTGGTGCACAGACATACATACTGGAAAGCACTCATACATGCAAAATAAAAATAAATAAATCATTAAAAAATAATAAATTACTTTTAAGAAAGAAAGTATCAAAACAAACTAGAACATTTAGCGCTTAATCAATTGGCAGTTTTATGCAGTTAGATAACAGTTTAGAGATAAGTTCATTTGCATTGTCCCTAAATGGTAGGGAAAAGTAAGCCCAAATAGGTAAAAGTGTAAAACTACTTAAATGAATCATAGAACTAACAGAATTAAAATCAAGTATTGGATCATACTTGTGGAGAAATTGTTATTGGTAAGTAGTAAATATAAAGTCTAACCTTCAAAGAAACAAAAGTTCAAACTCATTAACAATTTCTCTCCAGGAAACATAGTTTTCTTCCAAAAAGAAAAACAAATTAAAACTACCAAGGTAATCAAAAGATACTTTCAAAAATATGGCACAGATAGGATGATTTAATATCTACAATGCATAATGCATAACCAGCCAGTACAAGAGGACCTACAGAAAAAAAAGGAAAGAGTTAATTAGCACAAGGCCAGTCCTACCAAGGAAATAAATGCTTTTCAAGTTCAGGAAATAAAAGACACACACTGTATAATGGCAATGAACTTTGGTTATACTCTTGTAGAAATAGTATCATTTCATCTTACACCTGTCAGAATGGCTAAGATCAAAAACACTGATGACAGCTAATGTTGGAGAGGATGTGGATCAAGGGGAACACTTCCCCACTGTTGGTGGGAGTGCAAACTTGTACAGCCACTTTGGAATCAGTATGATAGTTTCTCAGAAAACTGGGAATCAATCTACCTCAAGATGCAGCTATATCACTCTTGGGCATACATCCATATCACAAGAACACATGTTCAACTATGCTCATAGCATTATTTGTAATAGCCAGAACCTGGAAACAACCTAGATGCCCCTCAACTGAAGAATGGATAAATAAAATATGGTACATATACACAATGGAGTATCACTCAGCTGTAAAAAAACAATAACATCAAGAAATTTGCAGGTAAATGGATGGAACTAGAAAACATCATCCTGAATGAGGTAACCTAGACTCAGAAAGACAAACATGGTATGTACTCACTCATAAGTGGATACTAGATGTAAAGCAAAGGATAACCAGACTACAACCTACAACTCCAGAGAAGCTAGCTAACAAGGAGGACCCTAAGAGGGACACATGGATCACCCTGGGAAGGGGAAATAGATGAGATCTCTATGAGTAAACTGGGAGTAGGGGTGGAGCAATAGAGGTAAGGGATGGGGGATGAGAACATAAGGCAATGGGATGGTCGAGGGACAGAGTGGGAGAGCAATGAAAGAAATACCATGGCCGGGTGGTGGTGGCACACGCCTTTAATTCCAGCACTCAGGAGGCAGAGCCAGGCAGATCTCTGTGAGTTCAAGGCCAGCCTGGTCTACATAGCAAGGTCCAGGACAGACACCAAAACTACACAGAGAAACTCTGTCTTGAAAAAGAAAAAAAAAGGGAGATACCATACTAGAGGGAGACATCATGGGGATAGAGAGAAACTGGGTGCTAGAGAAGTTCCCAGGAATCCACAAGGATGACCCCAGCAATAGTGAAGAGAGTGTCTGAACTGGCTTACCCCAGTAATCAGATCAGTGAATATCCTAACTGTCATCATAGAGCCTTCATCCAGTAACTGATGGAAACAGATGCAGAGATCCACAGCCAAGCACCAGGCCAAGCTCCAAGAGTCCAGTCGAAGAGAGGGAAGAGGGATTCTACGAGCAAGGGGCATCAAGATCATGATGGAGAAACATACAAAGACAACCAAACCAAACTAGTGGGAATTCATGAACTTTAGACCAACACCTGTGGAGCCTCCATGGGACTGCACTAGGCCCTCTGCATAAGCGAGACAGTTGTGTAGCTTGATCTGCTTAAGGGGTCCCCTGGCAGTAGGATCAGGATCCATCCCTGGTGCATGAATGGACTTTGTGGAGCCCACTATCTATGGAGGGACACCTTGCACAGTCTTGATACAGGAGGAGGGGCTTGGAGCTGCCTCTACTGAATGTACCAGGCTCTGCTGACTCCCCATGGGAGACCTTACCTTGTTGGAGGAGGGAATGGGGTGGTGGGTTGGGGGAGGGAAAGCTGGGGGCGGGAGGAGGGATCTACGTTTGGTATGTAAAATGAATAAAAAATTTCTTAATTAAAAAAACAAAAGAAATCCCTAGCTATCAGTTACAAGACACTGAAAAGGAGAAAATGGTATCATTAACTGTGGCATGAACAAGTCTGGAGAGCTGAAGTACAACACCAAGTCCATAGGTAGGCATGGGATTGGTGCTAAATGAGCAGGTGCTCTTCACACACACACACACACACACACACACACACACACACACAGAGAGGTGATGATGTGAGGTAATAGGTTTGTGAATTTGCCTCATAAAGTCAGTAGTGTTTTGATGATTATATGTATCCCATAGCATCAAGTTATACATGTTATAAAATAAATTATACATTTTATTTATATGTAAATATCTTTAACATTATTTGTATCATCGGAGCTGGTAAACCTGTTCTAGAACATAATGTCCATGTACATTAGTGCAAAAACATGAACAATTCCTACACAGAAAAGTGTCCTTTGCAATATCTAAATAAGTAATATAAGTAGAAACACACACCAAAAGGCCAGCAAGGTAGCTCAGCAAGTAAAGTAACTGCGGCCAAGTTTGATGACCTGAGTTCAAGGCCAGCCTTGTGACCTTGAGATGTGCACATGCACACCTCCACATGTAGACACACACAAGTAAATAAACAAGAAATAAATTCATACCATTTAAAGCATCAAAATAAATGATCATGAGGAGTGGCGTGGTGAGATGACTGTAGAGTCACTCCCAAGTGGAGTGTTAAGGACACATTGTAAGATGGACATTGACAGTACCTTGTGGGGGAAGGGAGCAGTTCACAGTGATGTCTGTGGACTGAGCATGTAAGAACAAATGTGTACAAATGGAAGAAGGCTGGAAAGGGTCATAGAAAATAAGAATTTTTATGAAACTGAATGTTCTCCGTATTTTCAATTCCACTCACCATTGTCAAATTTTGCTCCTAATTTAAAATCTGGTTTAATTAGGCCATTATTGCGAACTTATGCTTTAGAAGAACTCCCTGGACCTTGCTGCCTGGGGATATTGCCCAACCTTTAACTCGAGTGAGAGTATTGCCCGTGGACAGGAAGGTTGGGTAGAAAGGCTCTCCATTCCTTTTAGACTATACATCTTCTACCAGCTTCTTAGAGAGGCTGCAAAGGATGACACAAACTATGTGGTTTAAATGATGGAAGAATTTTGCAATTCTTTATTTTATTCTTCCACAAGCTAAGATGTGCAGCCATAAGTTTCTCTGGTCCTGTCCAACCCCACAGTTAGGACGAATCTCTCCCACCCATGTTCTGCAGCCACCTGGTCCCAAGTAAACACTCATTTACAAACTGTATGGCCTATTGGTCAGTATTCTTGTTAGCTAGCTCTTGTAACTTAACTCAACCCATTTATATTAATCTATATTTTGCCACATGGCCATTACCAGTCTGCTGGCATCTTGTTGGTCCTTGGACAGTAGGCTGGCATCTCCCCGGACTCCACCCTTCTTCAACTTGTCTTCAGTCTGAATGTACTCCTAACGTTATCATGCCCTTACATAGGCCAATGCAGCTTTATTTATCAACCAATCAGAGCAACACATATTCACAGCATACAGAAAGACATCCCACAGCAAAGATGCTAAAATCAAGATGGCAGCAGGATTATGCATCCTCTGGGACTCTGGGCAGACTCCTTCTTTCCCGTCCTAGCTGCTAGCCAACATTGACAGTCTTGGCATCATTGGCATTGCAGTGTGTCACTGTAGTTCTTGCCTCTGTCATCAAATAATGTCCCTTCTGAGTGTCTGCATGCTGTCTTCTTGCAAGGTCACCCATCCCCATCATTGGGTTAAGGATCCATTTACTTCAGTGTGATTTCATCTCAACTAATACATTCATAATGACTCATCACTAAATGAGATTGCATTCTGAGGTACTGTAAGGACTTCAAAATATATTTGGGGGAACACAGTTCAGAAGTAGCTAAGCCCATATTCAAATACCAAACGTCTATTGATCTTATTTGCACAAATCTCTTGATCCCCAGAATGCTATAGGCAGAAGGGCACTGAAAATGAAATGCCATGGTAACTATTTAAGGGACACCATTTTAGTCCCAGCTACAGATACTCCTTGCTGTAATTGCTTTGATGAAAATATAAAATGACTCATTTTTTAAAGTAAGGAGACTGAGGAGATAGATTGGTCAATAAAGTTCTTGCCACACAGCATGAAAAACTGAAATGTGATTCCAGAACCCACATAAAAAGCTAAGCATGGCCCCAGGGTCATGAGAGTGAGACAACTAGCCTTGCCCCATACCACCTATGGCACACAGGAGAGTAGGCCTTGTAACCTACCTAGGCAGCACACTAGAGCTGACCCAGTTGTCAGGGTCTTAGGTGAGCCAGGGCTGAGGGCATGAGAGCAGGAGGGCTGACACATACTCCCCTCATATGCCCCCTATAACAATCACGGCAGAGGGCCCTGCACCTTGCTTGGGCAAAACAGTAGAGCTGGCCCTGGTGATATGTGTGAGGGGGACCCAGATATGAAGGCCTGGGAGCAGGAAAACTGGCCCTGCTCTTGCTGCAGGCTACATTGAGTGAGCTAGCCCAGGCAGTGCTGGAGAGCTCATCCAGGTAGTGATGATGAGGGAAAGCTAGTGAGCTGACTAACCCAGGTACCACCCAGGCCCAGAGCCAGGGCTAAGAGTTGACCCACCTCAACATCCACCAAATTTGTGAACTGTTGGAGTATGTGAAGGGTTCAAACATACAGAACCTAAACAGCAGGATCCCCATGATGCAGGACAACAACAGGATATCCAAGAAAAGCCCCAGTGAGAGTGCATTATCGGTGTCCTAGCAGAAACCAGAGGCCAGACCAATGATTCGTGGTAATAAACACTTGAAAGTAAAGATGAACAGACTAAAGGTTATGCTGTGTGTCTCAATGGGCCACACTACAGCTTCCACGACAAGATTCTTCTTTTGGTTTTGGTTTGTTTCTTTGTTTTGTTTGGTGTTTGGCTTTTCTTTTAAATTTAGTCTTGTTTCTTTAGGGGGTAAGGGGGTTGCAAGGGCAGATGGTAAATGCTAGGGGACTGGGAGATAAGTGGGATCGGAATACATGATGTGAAATCCACAGAGAATCAATAAAGGTAAAAAGAAAGCTGAGCATGGTGGCCCATACTTGTAATGCCTGTGATGAGAAGGTAGAGACAGGAGATCTCCGAGCCTCTCTGGCCAGCCAGTCTAGCTGAACTGGTGTGCCCAAGACTCAGTGAGTGACTCTGTTTCAAACAATAAGGTGGAGGGTGATCAAGGAAGAGGCCTGATATTAACTTCTGTCATCCAAACATGTGTGTACACACATAGACAGGCACTTGGGTATACACATACACACACACACACACACACACACACACACACACACACACACACACAAGAAATTATCTCAAGGAGGAATTTTTTAAGATCTCTCTGAGTTGAGAGTAAAGAGCTAATGAGCTCTGAAGTGTTATATTGGTCTCTTGATGGCAATCATTGTCACCATTTAAATAAAGTGAGTATGGCATTCAGTAAAGTTTTAACGGCTTCTGTTATTTCTATCATCCTCAACTTTGTGCACTTCAGAGGACAAAAGGCAGCATGACAGTATCACAACGTGGTCCAGCATCTACAGAAGAAAAACAAGGGGCATTCTTAGATTGAGGACGCCTGAAAGTGTCTAGCAGAAATACAGAGTCCTTTAAGGATGACAAGGAAAATTAGAGTGTACTCTAGACAGTTGTGAACAAATTGTAAAAGCATCCCCAAAGGAGACTCTTGAGCTCCAGTGGAAATAAAGTCCTTGCACTATCCATGTAGCTTCTGTACACTGAGAAGGGGAAACCTCAAAACTGTGGCAAGCCTTGAAGTCTTGTCTTCCACCAACCTCTCTAGCCTCATGTTTTAATCAAATCTGGACATGGCTTCCTGTCTCCTAAACAGACTCCAGGACTAATCACACCCCTGTCTTTTCCCATTCTCTCCTAGGATGCTTCACTGTCTCCCATACCTACAGAAGGGAGATCTGCAGAGACCCAGAATTTCTGAGACACGCCCCCCCCAACTCATATACCAGCTCAAAGAGCTCTCCACTACTTTTTGTTGGGATGGTTTTCTGTATTGTCTTTATTCACTTTCTAAATCCATCCAATCTAGTCAGCCATTGCCTATCTATTGACAACAGACAAGTGTGGCAGGACTAGGTGTAGCAGTGATGAATAGACAGATGGGTAAATGGATATTCTGTAAATTCTTAGACAGGAGAAAAGTATTTGAGTTTGTGACTAAATGCTAAGCAATCTAACTGGGAGGTAAAATGGAATTTAAAAAAGGGAAAATTTGCGCATACCATGTTTCAATTCCACGGCAGACCACCTCTGGGAGCTCCATGCCGTGATTAGAATCTAGCTGCTTATTCTCAGATCAGAATTTCCTTTCTACATGGAGTTATGCAACCTAGACATGCAGACGCACACTTTGGCATGGGTGGCCTCACACCCTCTATAGGGATCTGAGTACGCAAAGCAACCATGAGCCCGGCCTCATCTGCAGTAGTGGCCAAACCAGGTGGCCTAAAGAGGAACACAAAACTTCTGGAAGCATTCTCCCCATCCTCCCATGGATCCTTCCTGATGGATGCAGGAATGCTCACATGTCTGCCTTTTGACAAATAACAAGCATCACATTTGCCAAAGGGAGGGGGTCTTTTTCCCTGGTCACTGTTGTCCTTTGGAGAGAAATCTCAATTCCAGAAACCAGCTTCGAAAGTAGTCCAATATTTAGCTTTGCCCAGCCTCTCTGAGTTTCTGTTAGGAGAACTTTTATTTCCTCCTTGCTCCTCTATTTTGATAGCGTTTACTTCCTCTATTTGCTGCCTCAATAGTCTGGTCCCCCGCACCCCCACATATCACTTCCACAGAGAAACAGCAGAGGTAAATGAACCACTTCTTCCTCGGGTCCTGCAGAGCTCTGCCCTGCTCTCCACCACCACCACAGATGCCACCATGCACTGAGATGGCCACTTGCCCTGTCTCTCTGTCACCTTGGACTGTGAGTTCCTCAGAGCAGGACCTCTGTTCCCTAAGCAAAGGCAGGTGCTAGTACATATATGTGTTTATTACTTGAAATTTGGCTAGACCTATGTGTATGGACACACTTTAGTCTCTGGGTGATAAGACATGGGAAAACCATACATTCTGTTACTGTACTTCCCAAGCTGCAGAATTACCTAGGTTAAGCCTGTGCTCCGATAGAAGACTATTGAATAATAATGATGAAAAGGGAGTATGGAGAGAGAGTCAAGGAGGAGGGGGGAAACTATTTTAGAGAAGCAGGAATAACAGTCAGTCCTGGAATCTTGTTGAAATCAGTTCAAACAACCACAACATAGATAGGTGTTGAGACACAAGACCATGCATGAGCTCCTAGTAGATCTAGGAGGAAAATAAAGTTCTCACAACCATCAGATCTACTCCCTTCCATGTAGCTTTTCATTATTTGGTCCTCTGAACAGGATAGCCAGCACTTATGGAGCCATGATGGAGAGGGCACCTCCTAGCTGAATGCTGAGCCTGCCGAACGGCAAGGTCTTTTTATAGGATCTCACCATTTCTCTTTGGAAGTGCCATCATTGAGGAAATGTTGACAGTTGCTCTGGCTTCAGATCATTGTTCACTGTTCCCTCTGGTAGCTTCCAGAATCAGCCTTCCCTCTGAATTCACTTCCCTCTTTGATTAACTCTCCTCTTCCTTCAACGGGTTAAGTGCATGCCAGACACAGGCTGTTGAGCTATCATTGTTTTTGAGGGGCTCCCTACCTAGGCCCAGGGTCTAGTCTCTCCATATCTCCCTGCATGGCTTGGCACTGCCTAGATCCATGACCAGTTCTATCCAGGATGCATAGAATTCCCACTAGAATCAAAATACATTTGCAAAGACCATCAGGAGGACTCTGTGTGTGTGTGTGTGTGTGTGTGTGTGTGTGTGTGTGTGTGTGTGTACCTTGTCTCTCTTATCTGCCTGTGCTTCCCTTCCACAGAGCCACCCCAAGAGTGCTTCCCTACCCAAGGGGACAGAGAGAAACCTAAGTTCCTGAGGGGGGGTTGGCCACAAGCGCAGGAGGAACGCTTTCTTCACTGGTATTTCAAGACTATTTCACAATCGGAGAAACCACCAGCCACATGCAATCACTAGCTGGCAAGCAGCAAGTGCAAGTTTGGATTGGATGAACATGTATGTGAGGGTGCATGTATGTGTGTATGCATACATTCATGTGTGTGCATATGTTAAGCGTGTCTGTGTGCACACAAGCATAAGTATGTGTGTGTACATGTGTATGTATGCCACACGTGTGTATGTGTGTGTGTTAATAATAAGATATGAAGGGAATCCAGAGACAGGCAGCCAACAGAATTCTTTCTGATGCCAGTGTGTGTTTCAGCCAAAAAAAAAAAATGTATTTAGGGCAAAAAGGAGAGAGGTTTGTTCAAGTCCAAAGCTTTAATTAAATCATCAGTTATGAAAAGTAGTGTTGTGCACACTTAAAAAATTATAATTCTTAACAAGTATGAACTTTAAAGGAAACACCCAGAATGACATTGTTGGCACCTTCTCCATTTACTATTTTTAGATGTTATGATACCACAAGTTGAACGGCCAAATGTGGCCTTCTAGCTGGGGTTGTCCATCAATGCTGGACAAAGTCAAGTTCGCTTGTTTGTTTGTTTGCTTGAGTCATTTGCTAAACGCGTAAAGAGAACAAGGCAGGGATGCCGATGGCACACAGGGCACATGGAAAACTTTGAATTTCAGGTATACAACATACTTAATGACTTTTTAAAAGTTAGTATTAATGTATGTGCTGTGCATTTGGTCTTCTGTGTAGCACAGCATGTGTGGGAAGGTCAGAGGGCAACTTTGCAGAGTTGGTTCTTCCCTACTTTTATACGGGATAGAATTTAGTTCATTCAATTCCATTTCAATTGAGTGAGTACTTTAAGATATTTTATTTATTTATTTATTTATCTTTTCTTTAATGCTAGACTTAAGTGCCATTACAATCCCATACAATACATTAACAGAAAATTGTTCCAAATATTGTGTTAGATATACAAACATATTTTAGAAAGAAAAAAAACTTATTTTCTGCACATCTGAAGTTCACATTTAACTGGGTACCCTTTGCTTTCCCTCACTGAACCAGGTAACCCTGTTTCCAGGCCTCCCTCCAGCAAGCATGGGCACTTCACTGCAGGAGACAGCGGCAAGCTTCAGGTCTTCCTCAAACTTGCACAGCCTGGAAGTTGATCTAGTCCAACGTCCTCATATTACAGATATTGAAACTGAACCAGAGAGGAAGTAACTTGTTCAAGGTTACAGAGGGATTTGATGGTACAACCAAGACCCAAACTCCCTCTCACCACCCTAGGAGGCTTTGCTCAAAATGACAGAGGGGCCCAAATGACAACAAGATTTGACAGAGATCCATCTAAAGTTGACATTAGGCTCAAATCAACTTAAAAACAATGTAACCAAGGTCTTTAGCCCATTCCCTCAGAAATGTCAGGTTAAAAAGTTGGGGAATCTGGTGCTGAGATAGAGCTTAGTAGGAGAGCCAGCCCTGGCTTCTGTTCCCAGCACCACAGAAGGTGGGGGAACATAGATCTCAGCGTATGTGAAGTGTACAGGGCTGGGGTGGCAAAAGTGTTGCCTTATATGCATGAGGATCTGACTTTGACCTCTAGCATTTAAAAAGAAAAAGATAAATTAATAAACAAAATATCTTGAAGCACGTATTCAAATGAAATTGTATATGAAATCCAATGTACTTTGTACACTGGACCTGCAGTGGTGGACCCAGGGTTAGAGTGGGGGTTTCTCTCCAGTGTCCCCTACCCTGCTAGCAGCTCCCATAGACTACAGTCATGGAAGCATCTGAGTTCCATCAAATGCCGTGGAACCACCTCTCAGCTACTAGAACCAGAGATCCATCAATGCCATGGAACCACCTCTTAGGTCTAGAACCAGAGATCCATCAATGCCATGGAATCACCTCTCAAGTGCTAGAACCAGAGATCCATCAATGCCATGGAACCACCTCTCAAGTGCTAGAACCAGAGATCCATCAAATGCCATGGAATCACCTCTCAAGTGCTAGAACCAGCAGCAGGGTTTGTGTTTAGAGACTTCATTGCCACCACCCTTATATCGAACACAAAAGCTCAATTTCCTCATTATTCCACATGAGAAAATGAGCATTACTAATGGTCAGATGACAGGACAGGCAGAAATACTTCCGTGCGTGCTTTGAGCCCTGTGTGGTCTTAGCGCACAAGTTTGTCCAGATGTCTGTGTGTATTTCAATGAACTTAGCAGGAAACTGGACCATCTTCCTTGCCTAGACTTGTCTACTTCACCAGGGAACTGTGAGAGATGATGGATATATACAGGAAAAAATTATAAAATCAATTCAGATATGAGATTTGCATCTTTATTTTCTTTGGTATCACCCCCACTCCCAAATGCCAGAGATCAAAGCCATGGCCTTGTGCACACCAGACAAGCATTCTATCACCCACCTATACCACCAGCTCAAGTGTTTAGATGTGTGCCAGTGGGGATATTCTTAAATCAACTTCATATTCTCCTATCCTAACAAAAAGGAGTTGATCAAAAAAACACTTGGCTCACTAAAGAACATTTCCGATATTATACAAATTAAAACACATATTGAAACACTCCCTAAATGGACCTTTCTATTCTCCTTTGCCTATGTGATATTTTGAGTAACAAGGTTCTAAGATTTTTGGTGGACCAAAATAATGGGAAAAATAATCTAGACAGAGTCCCTTGGCTTGTGCCAATTTTCTCTCCATAGGAAAACCATGAAGGACGACAGTCCATTCCCCAGTAACAGGGACAGGGCCCACACATCTCTGCTTCAATGGGAGTGAGAGAGTGTACAGAAATGTATGGATTTACTTCTCAAATAGTCAGGACTTTGTCACACTTAAGGTGGGGGGGGCGGGGAGAGAAATCTAGAACACTTTATTGAAAACTATCTTATCCTCAAAGTCTGAAATTTCTCAAGAAACCATCCTTCCTCACATGGGAAGGGTCCTTGGGTCTCTGAATGTCACCCTCAAAGATGCAACACCCCACAGATTAGGGACACACAAAATGACCTTGTCATTTATGTTTTCCAGTGCAGCGTGGGACTCAGTGACCGGCTCCAATACCGTTTGCTTTTGTGTTGCTTTCTGTTGCTGGAGATAAGACCTAAGTGCTCACACATGCTAGGCAAGCACTCTGCCACTGAGCTCCACTCCCAGACACAAGGTCCGCACTTTACAGGCATCCCTTCAGGCGTGGGATGGCCAACTTCATGAGGCAATTTTGAGGCCGAGCCACACAAGATGACTGTTGGCAAATTCCTCGAACTCCAGTTGAGGAACTGGACTGGCAGAAATACCACTTCTTTATCAGAGGGTAAAGGGCATTCACAATAATAACTTATAACAGCAAAGCAAATAAAAGAAAAAAACACAGGAAAACCGTGATCTGGTGCATGGTTTTTCATTTGGACTTCTTACACAATGCAAATGACATTCTTATTCTGGAATCTCGTCTCATCCTACAGTTTTCTCTACAGTGTTGTTCTCTCGGAGTTGGGGGTTGATTGGTATCCAAACACATTTGAGCTAGAATGCACCCCTCCCCAGGACCACTGTTGTCCACACTGCCTCCTTGCCTTGTGTTTGGAGATGGGAGAGTGTTTTCTCATCCATGAGCTCACTTATGCCTTTGTCATCTTGGGAAGAAATAAATTATCACAGCTGTATCCCAGGTCAAAAAAAAAAAAAAAAAAAAAAAAAAGGCCAGCCCTCTCCTGCATGCCAAAGCAAAGGAGAGCCCCTCTTCAGTTATGAAACAATATTTAAACTACCAAGGATAACCGAGTGAAGAAATTTCCTGTAACATTTGTGCTTTTGGAAAAATAGCATTTCCAGAGAGTAAGCAGAACCAAAACTGAGTATCAATTGCCTAATAACCACAGATTTAACTGGATGGTGTTTTATGAGATGTTCAAACTGGGCCCGCTGCGTTTCTGAGGCTGATCGACTGGAAATTGCTGTTTTGATTTGTTTTCCTCAATAGAGTCAAGTCCATCTATTAATTTTTATTAATGGGATGGGTAGAGAATGAAAAGTAAAGCAGAGAGGATGCTTGAATTCTTCAGAATTAGAGAAATGTGACATGTAAATAAAAGTTCCCAGTGACCCACCCTGGCCCCTGCCAAAGTCTGTCTTGTTTGGGGAACAGAGTCATTTTTCTCCATTAAGCTGGTTCCATCGAAAATGTCAGCATGCAATTGGAGCCACTAAAGGCAAGGCTGCATCTTAAGTGTTGGAAAATAAATTGCTATGACCTGAGGCTCTTCCTTCTACTCAGAATAGAATGGAGAGTCTGCACTAGTTGCTTGGTACTACTGTGGGTAGACACTCCGGGCACACACTTCCTCAGAACTCCAGAATAGCTCAGTGGTGACCCAGCCCCTGGTTTCACAGATGAGGAAATGTGGCTTTAGGGGGTGACTAGAGACCATCAAGCTAGGGCAATGCTGAGGCCAGACTCGAGATCTACAATTCCAGAACACGTATGTGTGCGTGTGCGTGCGTGTGTGTGTGTGTGTGTGTGTGTGTGTGTGTGTGTGTGTGTGTGTGTTAAAATGGGGAGGCAGAGTCAACAAGGATTTTCCAGGGAGTGACACCTGAACTGGGTCTCACATGGTGAGCAGAAGTCAGCATAGGACATGATTGCTGGGGAATGAACTGATTCAAAGAGAACAGCCACAAAGGTGAGACATATGTGTATTGAAAGAACTGGAAGAAGTTCGCTTTGGTCCACTTTGGACGTGGACAGAAGGCACATACTAGATTATTGGCTATCAGATTCATCCTGATTTCCTCTACCTCCTTCATGCCAGCTTCTCCTGTGATGTGAATAACCCCACAGGCTGTCCTTCCTCATGCTGGGGGCCTCACCCACCACCACCTCTGTGCCCCCTGACTCATACAAACCAACATCTCTGGGATTTCATTCTCCATCTAGACTGGATTTCTCTCTTGGAGACTCCATCGATTTCTTTCACTCTGCTCTCCTCTAAGAAAAAGACATGCTACAAGATATCTAGGGATTGCTGAGCAGTGGTGGTGCACCCCTTTAATCCCAGCATTTAGAAGGCAGAGGCAGGCAGATCTCTGTGAGTTCAAGGCCAGCCTGGTCTACAAAGCAAGTTCCAGGACAGCTAGGACAGTTACACAGAGAAACTCTGTCCTGGGGTGGTGGGGGGCAAGGGAGATATCTAGAGATAAGAGAGAAGAAGACAGAGAGAAGAGAGGCACTGGGAAAACCATCGGGGCAGGAAGGAGGGTAGTGCACCCTACTCAGTTAAGAGTTGAGAAAGCATCCAGGCAGAAACTGGGGACCTTTCTCTCTCCACAGCCACAGCAGCGTGGGAGCCAGAAACTATATTGTGAGCATCAGGCCTACTTGTGAAACCAGGTTTGTTTTGGGCTCTTCCTCTGCTTTTACCCAGCCCTAAGGCTCTGTCCTCCAGCCCTGCAACAATGTGAGCAGGTTATTCACACTGCACTATGGAATCAGCATTCAGAGCTTTTGTCTTTGCTGTAAGGCTACCGATGCAAGGAGCTGACATCTCACCACCCCACAACAGTTAACGTTTTCAGGCCTGTCTGAAGACAAAGTACTTCCCTCTTCATAAACAGTGTGTTGTTTTGCACACTATCTCCGATAATGAAAATTTGAATGAAAGGGGTTCTGTGGCTTTGAAAAACAAACAAATGAAGAATTGCAAAGTATCTGTAATTGCATTGGTTTCATCCAGTGCTGAAATTGGCTAAAGCTGGCTCACAAGAGTACAGCATGCTATCTCTGTTCAGCTTCATGGTAAATGATGTTGGCTTAGCAGCAGGAAGTCAGACACACTGGGAGAATTTACACCATTGGCATGGTCAAATCCTTCAAGTTTGTATCATTTTGGTGGAAGGAATGTGAAAATTACTAGCATCTCACTTCTGGGAAGAGCCACATAAATCCATTACTGAGAGCAGAAAATTAACTGCGTTGCACAAATGAAGCACAGAATTCCAGGACTTTGGAATTGCCTCAAAAGGGAGAATCAGCACACCTTTAATGAGCATTCTTCTGACTAATTTGAAATAGACAGACATCAGTACTCTGCTCCAAGACAGAGGTTCCTTTCAGAGCACAATAATAAGAAAATTGAATTTAGGATTCAGAGGCATGGGATTAAATTTGACCTTCATCATTGATTAGAATAATAATAAAATTATATCAAACTAAGGAACTCATAACGTCTTAAGTCAGCTTATGTTTTTGTGTTGGGCCACATTTATACTCATCTATGGCCACATGTGACCTGGTTGCAGGTTGGATGTGCCAGCTCAAGTTAATCTTTTAGCCTCATTATCTACAACACTACTCTAGAGTGAGGTTAACTGTTTCCCATCCTGTTTGTGGAGACTGAATACTACACTAATTATAAAATGCAGAGCACTTCATAAGCACCAGACAACATTACAGATCAGGAAAATGTGGGAGCTATCTTGTGGACCAAATCAAAAGTTCTTATCACCACAAGAGCACTTGTTCAGCTATGTTCATATCAGCATTGTTTGTAATAGCCAGAACAAGGAAACAACCTAGATGCCCTTCAACTGAAGAATGGATAAACAAAATGTGGTACATATACACAATGGAATACTACTCAGCAGAGGAAAACAATGACATCATGAGGTTTGCAGACAAATGGATGGATCTAGAAAAAATCATCCTGAGTGAGGTAACCCAGACTCAGAAAGACAAACATGGTATGTACTCACTCATAGGAGGATACTTGATGTGGAACAAGTATGACTGGACTGCTACTCACATCACCAGGGAGGCTACCTGGAAAACAGGACCCCAAGAAAGACACGGGGATCGCCCAATGACAGAGAAATGGAAGAGATCTGCATGAACAGCCTGGACATGAGTGGGGGTAATGAAGGGCGAGGGTCGAGGGAAAGAGAGCTTAGGGGAGCGGGAGATCCCAGCTGGATCAACAACAGAGAGGGAGAACAAGGAATAGGAGACCATGGTAAATGAAGACCACATGAGAATAGGAAGAAGCAAAGTGCTAGAGAGGCCCACAGAAATCTACAAAGATACCCCCACAACAGACTGCTGACAATGGTCAAGATACAGCCCGAACTGACCTACTCTGGTGATGGGATGGCCAAACACCCTAATTGTCGTGCTAGAAACCTCATCCAACTACTGAGGGATCTGGATGCAGAGATCCATGGCTAGGCCCCAGGTGGATCTCTGGAAGCCCAATTAGCGAGAATGAGGAGGGTTTATATGAGCGAGAATTGATGAGACCAAGGTTGGATAAAGCACAGGGACAAATAGCCAAACGAACGGAAACACATGAAATATGAACCAATGGCTGAGGGGTCACCAACTGGATCAGGCCCTCTGAATGGGTGAGACAGTTGATTAGCTTGATCTGTTTGGGAGGCATCCAGGCAGTGGGACCGGGTCCTGTGCTCATTGCATGAGTTGGCTGTTTGAAACCTGGGGCCTATGCAGGATCGCTTGGCTCGGTCTGGGAGGAGGGGACTGGACCTACCTGGACTGAGTCTACCAGGTTGATCTCAGTCCGCGGGGGAGGCTTTGCCGTGGAGGAGGTGGGAATGGGGGGTGGGCTGGGGGAAAGGTGGGGGGGCGGGAGGGGGAAGAACAAGGGAATTTGTGGCTGATATGTAGAACTGAATTGTATTGCAAAATAAAAATTAAAATTAAAATTAAAAAAAAGAGTTCTTATCTCCCATTAAGGGGATTTCCATCCCTCCAAGTGGACTTAACATTTCTCCTTTATTAATTTTATTTCATCTTTATCAGCTGCCATGATCCATTCCAGTTCAGCAGAATAACTGTGAAATATCACAGGCTGATGAAGGGCTCCATCATCCTGCATGGCCCTCCCATCTGGGGATGCTGAGGATGACTCCCTTGGGAGCTGTCACAGCCAGATGTTGGCAAGCATCACAGCTCTAGAAACCTTTCCAGCTGTTTGATCTTCGATCATTGGGAGTTCTCTAGATTGTTAAAGGAACAAATCTTATTAACTGCGCTGGAAGCACATTTTCTTCCTCTAAGATCTCTAGAGAAAGAAGTATCTGTTGCAGGAGTCCTAAGGGAATGAGCCGCGCAGAAGGTTGGAGGGCTATGTTCTGGTTATTATTGCCACATAACAAATAACTTCAACATGCAATGACTTCAAATAGTCAGTTAGTACTGGAATAGACTCAATCTTAAAAGACCCTCCAAGTCCATGCTAGAAAGGCTGTCTTCACCCTATGGCTTTGTAGAGAAGCAGAGGGAAGGAAGTTAGGTCACTGAGGACACCTCAGCCTCGACTTCTCTCTCTCTCTGCTTCCTGGCTGCCACAAGGTCAGGAGTAATCCTCTATCACACACTTCCCATGTGATGTTCTATCTCACCACAGGCCCAAAGCAAATGACCAAGAGACCATGGACTGAAAACACCAACTGAAAGAATCTTTTCCTCCTTTTAAGTTGATTTTCTCAGGCATTTTGTCACAGTGATGCAAAGCCAACTTACGTAAGTGTCCTTACAGATTCTGGGAGTTAGGGATTTAGCAATACAGCAGATTTGACTCTGTTTCTTCTTTGGCATCTAAAGCCTCATCCAGGAAAACTCAACAGCTGAGTTCCCATAGCCAGAGACTGGAGTCATCTGAAGGTACCTTCTCTCCCATCTGCCAGTCAACTGGGACCTCAGCCTTCAGACGGGTTGTCAGCCAGAGAACCTGCATAAGTCCTTTCCATGTGCCCTGGGCTTCCTCACAGCATGGCAGCCTCAGGTTTCTCAAGTCCCAGCTAGAGGTAGACTCTCCCTTCAGTGCCTAGCCGGAACCTCTGGGACCAAACCTGGGCAGTCACTCAGCTCTCAGTGGTGGCAGTCTGTTTTCTATTCCTTCCAAGTAAGCTGGGAACCTTGCCCAGATGCAGGGGGAGGGGAATTAGACTCCACTTGTTGAAGGGAAGGTGCCAAGGTTTTAGAAAAGCATGCAGAATAGGAAGTTTCAGCAGAGCTGTTCTTGGAAAACCATCTGTCATAGACAGCAGCAGCTTTCTCCCATGCCCAGACCTTTGCCCTTCTCATCCCTGTGATGAAGATAGCTCAGGCTTCTGAATCTGGTCCAGGCCTTCCAGGGATCTGCCCCTCTCACAGCATGAGACTGGCTCAGGTTCACCATTCTTTCATGATAAAGGAAGGGATTTTGTAAGCAGCTTAGGGGCAAAGCCATGGCTTACCTGGAATCTCCCACCCATATGCATGCTTCTCCCAGCACAGAACAGCCCAGGAATTGTCACTGAAATGGGGTTTTTAGATTATCCAGCTCCTGCTAGCATGTCTCACACGGTGACAGGGCCTTTGCCAAATGAATAAATAGTTGTGGAATGTTCAGTGGTGATGCTACTACCTCTTAGAGCCTGTATACCATCTCCCACAATCCTAGGCATCCTTGCTGCCATCTGTAACACAAGGGGCTATCACACACTCCTGAAAGTCTTCCATACCTGCTGCTGTACACTTTGTCTTGTCTTCCCAAATGGACCAAAGCTAAATATTGCATGATGCAAACTTTTATGGTCTAACTTAAATAGCTTAATAGGGACTTTCAAAGGTTCCTAGGGACCTCAAGTCCTAGAACAAAAGACTATAAACTAGATGCATCTCAAATCATTCATCCTAGGAATGTATGCTGGCCTCCCTGGGGTGCCAGATCCTGGGTTAGTCACTGGCTATAGATGTAGCTAAGGGTAGGAGACACACAGGCATCCTCCATGGAGCTAATAGGCTGGGAATCAAGGGGTGGGTAGACACAGGCTCTACCACCAGAACCCAGAGCAAGGAGATACTATGAGCTGACTGTGGGGCTTGGGGTGCTGTGAGGAAGAATAGGATCTGACCTTATGGGGACAATCAAAAGTCATGTGATTCCTGTTTAGTCACATCAGCCAGCCCTGAGGCTTCATTCTCTGGTACTCCTCCAAGTTCTGTATGTGAGAGACACAGTGTTCCAGTCCCTTGTCTTTTCTGGCCTACTCTCACTGCCAGCCCAGAAGAAAGAAACGACAGCAAATGACACCAGAATGGTCCTTGCATCCTCTGTTGTCATTTCACCAAGAGTTTAAGGCAACAGGATGAAGAGGAACATGACAGACTCACTGTTGTCTCCCCCATCCATACAGTCAGGCCCGTTTCCTTCTAGAAGGTTCCTAAAAGAAAGAAGGCCCAGCAAGGTGGGCCTAAAATAAAATAGGAGAGAAGAGGGAGGAAGAGGCTACAAATTGGAGCTCTCCACATGCTGGGTAGCTGACTGCCCCATCAATAATGGGGAGAGGGTTGCTGAAGTGGAAATGGATTCCATTTGTTCCAGTCTGGTGAGCTATTAGTAGCACACGGAAAGAATTTTGGTGTCAGATCTTTATCCCAAAGACTCACTCAAATAACTGGAGCATTTTGTTTACATGGAAATCTGCTTCTGGAAGCTAGGGAGATGGCTTAGTGAACGTAATGTGCTTACTAAGGAAGCATGAGGACCGAAGTTCAGATCGTCAGCACCCACATAAAAGCTGGGTCCAGCAGTGCACTCCTGCAATTCCAGCACCAGGAAAGCAAAAACAGAATGATTACTGGGGCTCACTGGTCAGCCAGTCTCACCAATCAATGAGCTCCACACTCACGAAGAGACCCTGTCTCAAAACATAGGGTGGTGAGCAACTGAGAAACATTCCTCTGGCCTCTTCGCATACCTGCGTGTGTGTGTGTGTGTGTGTGTGCGCGCGCGCGCGCGCGCGCGCACACACAGGATATCTCTCCTATTTAATAAATGTCTCCGCCTCAAGCCTCACCAAAGCAAGGTTTGATTTTTTTCTCTCCTCACTTTTCTCTTTCATCTTAACAAGGACAGCAACTCCAGGTAGGAGTCCTCGGAGGCAGCGGCCACTCTGCTCCACACCCCTTAGAAGCTCCACTCTCAACAGAGACTGGCAGTGTTCAGAGAACAAGGACCGCCAAGCCAACCTCAGGCATGTGGGATGTGAAAAACAAGAGAAGGCTGGCCTGGAAGCCAGCAGGTCCTACCCCACCCTGCTACCTCTCACCCTCATGACAAGTGGCACAGACACGCTGAGACCCTAGAATTCTGGTATTTCTCATGAGCGAACCCAACATCGGTGTCCCATGCTTTCTTGTCCATTCCGCATGTCTAAGCACTGGCTTAAGGATGCTTCTGGATAGTTCTGTAGCAGCTCTAACAACACGTGGAATTTCCCTACTAAACCAGTGGTCTGGAGCTTAGCCTAGAGGCAGGGTTTTGTCACCACCACTGCTGTTTGATGGACCATGAGGGATTTCCTTGTTACTGAACTGTACTTGTTCTCCTTTGTTTCTTTTTTTCATTATTTATTTATTTATTTATTTTTCTATTATCAGCTTGATACAGTATAAATTCTTATTCTAATAGTGATAGTGAAATGTTTCATTGAGGCTTGCCCAGTAATTGAGTAAAACCAAAACTTATTATAAACCACAGTCATCCTAGGGTCCCCCATGCTATATATATAGCCTCTCTGGTTCTGTGGGTTGCAGTCTTATTGGTCTTTGCTTTATATCTAGAATCCACTTATGAGTGAGTACATATCATGTTTGTCCTTCTGAATTTGGGTTACCTCACTCAGAATGATATTTTCTAGTTCCATCCATTTGCCTACAAATTTCATGCTGTCATTGTTTTTCTCTGCTGAGTAGTACTCCATTGTGTATATGTACCACATTTTCTTAATCCATTCTTCAGTTGACAAGCATCTAGGTTGTTTCCACATTCTGGCTATTACAAATAGTGCTGCTATGAACATAGTTGAACATGTATCTTTGTGGTATGATTGAGCATTCCTTGGGTATATGCCCAAGAGTGGTATGGCTGGGTCTTAAGGTATATTGATTCCCAATTTTCTGAGAAACCACCATACTGATTTCCACAGTGGCTGTACAAGTTTGCATTCCCTCCAACAGTGGAGGAGTGTTCCCCTCGCTCTATATCCTCTCCAGCATAAGCTGTCTTCAGTGTTTTTGTTCTGCATCCTCTCCAACATAGACTGTCATTAGTGTTTTTGATCATGGCTATTCTGACAGGTGTAAGGTGGTATCTCAGAGTCATTTTGATTTGCATTTCTCTGATGATTAAGGATGTTGAGCATTTCTTTAAATGTCTTTCAGCCATTTGTGATTCTTCTTTTGAGAATTCTCTGTGTTTAGCTCTTTAGCCCATTTTTTAGTTGGGTTGTTCAGTATTTTGATGTCTAGTTTCTTGAGTTCTTTATATACTTTGGAGATCAGTCCTCTGTCAGATGTGGGGTTGGTGAAGGTCTTTTCCCATTCTATAGGCTGTCTTTTTGTCTTATTGACCATGTCTTTTGCCCTACAAAAGCTTCTCAGTTTCAAGAGGTCCCATTTATTAATTGTTGTGCTCAGTGTCTGTGCTGCTGGTTTATATTTAGGAAGTGGTCTCCGGTGCCAGTACATTCAAGACTACTTCCTACTTTCTCTTCTATTAAGTTTAGTGTGACTGGATTTATGTTGATGTCTTTGATCCACTTGGACTTGAGTTTTGTGCACAGTGACAGATATGGATCTATTTGTAATCTTTTACATATTGACATCCAGTTATGCCAGCACCATTTATTGAAGATACTTTCTTTTTTTCATTGTATAGTTTTGGCTTCTTTGTCAAAAATCAGGTGTTCATATGTATGTGGATTAATGTCAGGGTCTTCAATTCTATTCCATTGGTCTGTATGTCAGTTTTTATGCCAGTACCAAGCTATTTTTATTACTATAGCTCTATAGTAGAGCTTGAGGTCAGGGATGGTGATAGCTCCAGAGGTTGCTTTATTATACAGGATTCTTTCAGCTATCCTGGGTCTTTTGTTTTTCCATATGAAGTTGAGTATTTTTCTTTCCAAGTCTCTGAAGAATTGTGTTGGAATTTTGATGGAGATTGCATTGAATCTGTAGATTGCTTTTGGTAAGACTGCCATTTTTACTATGTTAATCCTACCTATCCATGAGCATGGGAGATCCTTCCATTTTCTGATATCTTTTTCAATTTCTTTCTTTAGAGACTTAAAGTTCTTACCAAACAGGTCCTTCACTTGTTTAGTTAATGTTATCCCAGGATATTTTATATTATTTGTGCCTATTGTGAAGGGTAATGTTTCTCTGACTTCTTTCCCAGCCCTTTTATCATTTGTGTATAGGAGGGCTACTGATTTTTTTTTAGTTGATGTTTCTTATCACTGAATGCTTGCCACATCTACCTCAGGGGACTAGGGTGACATCAGAACAGGTTCATGGAAAATGACCATAGGAACTGACAAAGTTAATGCTGTTTCACAACTATGCACTAAATCAGCTCACTTTGCTCCTGTTGGTGTTGTTCACTTTCCATTGACTGAATGGTCCAGATGTGAGACATTCTGAGATCTCTAGGATGCTGCATTCTGAGAGAGAGAGAGAGAGAGAGAGAGAGAGAGAGAGAGAGAAGAAGAAGAAGAAGAAGAAGAAGAAGAAGAAGAAGAAGAAGAAGAAGAAGTCTATAGGAAACATAATTCAGAAACTTGTATCTTGTATTGGGCATGCACTGCTCCTGCTTCACCTGAATTGGGAATTGGCTTCTCTGTGGCCTTTCAAAGGCCAGAACTGCCTGTTTAGAGAACAGAAAAGAGTGATGTCCCCTTTTAGAGAGAGAAGCTTATCTCACTATGGTGGCAAGGTGACGCTTCTGCTTTGTGCTCTACGGGCAAAACTAGTGAAGCTTGGAGCAAGCTGGGTGTCTCTGAACCTCGGTGTCCTCCTAAATTCAAAGAGAACTTAGGCAAGATGATGTACAGACAATTCCAGTGCTCAGGAAGCAGAGGCAGGAGGATCTGGAGCTCAGGGCTCTCCCAGGCTACATAGTGAGGTCAAGGCTAGCCTCAGCTACATGAGCTTCGATTTCCAAAAGTAAAGTTAATTAGTTAAATCCAAAGAGGCAATGGGAGACTGATCTAGCCCAAAGAAGACAAATAATTGAGCTATTCTTAAACTCAGATAAACCCATTCAGTGGAGCCATCATCACATTCATGACCCAGAGTATAACCATTTTACAATTGCTGACAGCACAGCCCATGTTTCAATAAAATAGTTCATCAGAATTCATTATAATCCTGCCCTAGCAAGCACATCGTAAGATAACACTTTTATGAGCAATTCTGAGAGTCTACCACCATGACTCAGGCAAGGGTGTGCCTGAAGACTCACTCACTCGACCATCTGTGTGTTCATTCAACAAGACCTGAGAGCCTGTCACAAAGTTCCAATGGAAGGCTTCAGGTAAGCCCCACAGCAGCATGTCATGCACCTTGTCCACAGACCTTCACATGCTGGATCTCACCAATGGTGAGAAATTGCGTTATAAACTGGTAACGTCACAGACAGGTGGAAGGCTCATTTTGTAAATCATCATGACCTCTCCTTCATTGTCATAGGTCCCAGGGTTCTGTGCTACTCACTCATCCTCTAATTGTAAGTTCTATGTTTGAGATGATAAAACATGTATGTGTGTAAACCTGTGTGTGCTGTGTAAGTGTGTGAAGTCCAGAGGTCAGCCTCTATGTCAGATCACTCTCATTGTGTAAAACAAGGTCTCTCACTGGCCCAGAGATGACTACTTTTGGCTAAGCTGAATGGCCAGTGAGCCCCAGGGATCCACCAGTCTCTGCCTCCCCAGCACTGGGATTATAAACACACAGTTCATGATCATACCCAATTTTTTCACATGTGTTGGGAACCAAATTCAGGTCTTTGTGCTTATAAAGTGAGTACTTTACCAAGTGAATTATCTCCCCAGCCCCCAAGATAAAGCATATTTTAATGTTGCACATAATATCAATCTGTAACTCACCTGGGGATAGACTAAAATAAGAATTGGGGCTAAAGAGATGGCTCAGCAGTTAAAAATGTGTACACTTTTCCAAAGAACTCCAGGTCAGTTCCCAGCACTCAGATCCAGCAGCTTATTCCAGATCCAGAGGATTGAACACTGTAGCTGAAATTTTCCTGTGTCCCAGCCTGCCAGCAGTTGGGACAGATCTCTCCTACTCACATCCCCCAAGTAAACACACAAAGACTTATATTACTTATAAACTGTATGGCCATGGCAGGCTTCTTGCTATCTAGTTCATATATCTTAAATTAACCCATTTCTATAAATCTATACCTTGCCACATGGCTCGTGGCTTACTGGTATCTTATATCATGCTTCTCCTCATGGTGGCTCAAACCATCTCCTGACTCAGCCTTCTTCCCCCCAGCCTTCTCTTCTCTCTTGCTCCGCCTACACTATACTTCCTGCCTGCTACTTGCCAATCAGCATTTTATTTATCAATCAATCACAGCAATAGAACACCACTTCTGTTCTCCTTGGGCACTGAGGTCATATGTGTATGCACATGCACACCTGAGTAAGTGAGTACGTGAGCATGCGTGCACACACATGCATATGAATAAACTGAAAAAAATAGAATCTTGAAAATTTAAAATAGTAAGATTTTATAATGGATGGAGCTGGTTTGGAGCACAAAACATAAAAAAACAAACTTTGGTCCTTTCCCAAGAAGTTTCCTAAAGACAACTGCCTGCCATGGCCTAGGTTCCTTGAGAGTTTCAGTTTGTCTTGTGCATGGATTACTAAAAGATTGGATTCACTTCCAGCCTCCCACGTCTCCTACCCTACCAACAGCCTACAGCTCCTTCCTTTTAGGCAGTATTCACTAGGTTTCTTGAGCCTCCCAAGACTTGTGTTTGGCCCTTTTGGTCCTCTCCTTGCCTCTGCCTGCCTCTTGAAGTGAGGACAGAGATCTGGGTGCTTCCCAGCAGGCATCAAGACTTCCTGCTCTTGAAATGCTGCCTCAGCAGTAGCACACAAAGTGACAGAGCAGAAAGAACTGGAGTCCCCAGGACTCACAGAACAGGGGCAATGCACATGCGCAGCTAGGAGTCTTGCATCCTACATCATCAGTGGTCGCTGGCGACTACATCCCCGCCTTAAAAAGCCAGACACAGAGCCCCACCCTCTCTCTCTCTCTCTGCTCTGCTCCCTCCCCTGAGGCCTGGCTCCCCTCTTTCTTCCCTCCTATACCTTCCTTCTTTCTAATAAAGCTCTTTGTAACTCTGGTAGTTGTGGCCATGGCCTGTGACTTTTCCACTGGTAACCAGTGCCACCACCAGCCCCGTTTATCATAACTATCAAATGTTTCCCTGGTCTTAGCAGGAAGGCAAGATCTACCCAGCAGGGTGCTGACAACAGAGCTTCTGATTTCAGGGATGAAGCCACTTAGGCTTTGCAAATCTGAGTTTCCTCATCTGTAAAATGGGAGTGATGAGCCTCCACCAAGACTACAGGGTGGAAGCACTCTGCTAAGTTACAAGCACTGTGTCCTGCAAAAAAACCAGCTTAGGAATGCATGCCACCAGGACAATGGGCTCCGCCATAAACAATGCAAGTACAGGGCAGCATCCACCAAATCTTCAGCACTGGGGCAATGCCTACAACTTTTCTACACTTCCATCTTCCCAATGGCAGTACTACCTCGAGTTATTCTGGGATCACAGTAAGGTGAATAATTTTAAGTAAACACAAAATTTGGGATCAAGAACTTAAAGTGTTATTTGGGGAATAGTGTGTGTGTGTGTGTGTGTGTGTGTGTGTGTGTGTGTGTGTGTGTGTGTGTTTGAGGCAGGGTTTCCATAACCCAGGCCAATCTTCAGCTCACAGCAATCCTCTTGCTTCCATTCCTAGTGCTGAGATTACACTCGTGAGCCACTGGATGCCTGGCCTCAAAGTACTCTTTTGTGAGGGTTGTATGATGCAAAAAGTTTGCCTTAGATCCAAAGTCCTTATCTTGACTTACAGAACTCTGATGATCTGTGTCCTTCCCATCTGCCCACTCCCTCTTTCTAGCATCTTCCTTCCCCTTACAGAAAGCAACAGGATGCTTCATGACTCCAGGCCTTTGCAGGTACTGCTATCTCTAAGTTGACTGCCCCTCCCTTGCTGAGCACAGCCCGGGTTTGAACTGCAGGGGAAATTTCGTGATGTAGTGAGTAAGTTCACACTGTCTAGCATACACCTTCCAGGTTACTTGATTCAGTCGATGGCTGAGCCTTTTCACAAGGCTGGAACTCACGGAGAGCTGGCAGGCCATACGTCACATGTCTCCTATAAAGAAGTGCAAATTCTGTCCTATCCACAGAGTCTCAATTGATTCCTCTTCTGCTGTGGAGAAGGCTGGTTTTGCTTTTATTTGCATATTCATTTCAATATTTCTCATCTATCCATATGCCAGTTCTCTGGGCTCTCCTTTGACCTACTTATAACAGCTGCCTGGCTCTTGAATTAATAAGTTAAATGAAATCCTAATGTGTTCTTAATTCCTCTCCGTCTAAGAATCATAATATTAACCGTCAACTTAAAATGACCACTGACCAAGACTGAGGCCTTATCTAGAACTCACAGGCCTTGCTTGTATCCCACCCTTACTGCAAACCTTCCCTGCATTCCTACCTAGTGTTGGGTCCTGTGTTGGTGCTAAAGATGAGTTAGGGAGTGTTCCTCACCCAGTGATATCCTGTAGACATTTCCACTCTTAAAGGAAAAGATAGATACACAGGAACAAAGTGAGCAATCCCTTCTCTCAACTGTGAACACCAGAAAATTCCTCGAGACTCTTAGCAATAATTAACATAACAAGTTAATCCTATAATAACAAATTCTAAAATTCTCTCCAAATCATGCTACACAAAGTATAATTTTGTGTTGAAGATTATTTGAATTAAGTAAACTAAGCGTTGGCAACATCTGGTTCCTCCTGAGACATGTTAGTAATGATATTTGGCTTGTGCTGTATTTGAAATAATACCATATCCTATTCCAAAGTACATAGCTCAAAAGTCCTAAATCCCAAGTGCAGAACTGCTTAGTTCAAGCTATCTAAACAATCGTCAGTCATCAAACAGCCATCCTGTGAGAAGACAAACAACACACATACACAATGATGGGATCAGAACCCTCCCCTTGACTCCAGGCAAAAGGAATGAGAGAGTGAGTGAATCTGAAATGAAAGCTATGACCTACATAAATGTAATCAATGTAACTCTGCTTAGCATCGATTACCATATGCAAGCTTGTCTCTCCAAGGAAACAGATTAGACTCTTGACTTTTTTTCCTTGTCCAGCCTATCCATCCATCCACCTGTCCTTCATCCAGTCATTCTAAAGTCTACACCAACACCTACCTGGAATGCCTTTAGGAACTTGAGGTGATATAAGGATAAAGTAAGATGAAGTCTTGGGATAGGGTCCACATTATGACCACGAGGTGATGCGACTGTGTTAGAGCTTGTTTATAAAATGCTATATGAACTGAGGAGTAGGTGATGCCTTGTGAGACAGGGGTGATATGAGAAGGCAGAGAAATTGTTTCCATCAAAGGGAAGATCTAAGACTAACCTGGGCTGGGAAAATCAGAAATGGCTGTTCCTTTCCTCTTTTGGAAGAGGGGCATGTGTGACTCCAATACACTGACAGTAAAACACACTATTCAAAAAGTTGTAATCATAACTTTCTTTCAAATACAAAACAAAAGCAAAAACAAGCAAGCGTCTAGAATTTTATTCTTCTTCTATTAATTGGATACTAAAACCAGTTAGAGTAAGAGCAAGGAGGTAGATGTTTGTGAGTGTTTAATTTTTTTTTAAATTTAGACTAAGATTGCAGGCTGGCTATAAAACTGTGTTCATAGCTTACATGGCAATAAACAATAACCTTTGGCTTATTGATGGCATAATTACTGACAAAGTTATGTATATCCCCAGTTCAGTAGCCTGGCCACATAGCTCATGGAAAGTTCATCTTCCCCAGGGCCTGTGGACCCTCCACGTTTCAGCAAGTCTAAGATGGTCAGGGTAGGCACCAAATGAGAGGCAATTATCTCAATGGCTTTTGTTCTTTACATTTTCTCCTGATATTCAACTTACAGGTTGTAATGAAAGCTGTGGAAACAAAGTATCCTGATACTTGATGTTATGGTTTGAATGAGAATGGTCCCCATGGGCTCATCTATTTGAATACTTGGTTCCTGGTTGATGGAACTGTTTTGGAAGGATTAAGAGGTGTGGCCTTGTTAAAGAGTTATGTCACTGGAGACCTGCTTTGAAGTTTCAAATGCCCATTACATTCCCAGTCTCTCTCTCTCTCTCTCTCTCTCTCTCTCTCTCTCTCTCTCTCTCTCTTTCTCCCTTCCTCTCTCCTCCACCTCTTGTGCCTGTGGATCAAGACTTGAGCTCTTAACTACTGCTCCATGCTCCCCATCGTAATTGTCATGGACTCTAACCCTCTGAAACCAAACCATAAGCCCAAATTAAGTGCTTTATTTCATAAGTGGCCTTCATCATGGATTTTTATCACAGCAATAAAAAGTAACTAAGACGTGGTATTTGGTAAAAGGGACACAGCAGACAAGCAATCTGAAATTTGAAAACAGACAAAAGCACTTTATGGCACTACTTCACTGGAGTGCTAGGACTTGCCTCTGAGGGACTTTCTATGCATGAGGCTATCTTCCACTCTGCAAAGAGCAAGGGGAAGTAGTAGGTTGCTATCTGAAACAGATTCAGAGTTTTTAACCTATGAAGCTCCCGTAGTTCACACTGCATTAACTTCACCAACTTTCAGTAGAGTGGATGGTGAGTCTCCCCAGGTTGAATTTTTCTCCTGGGACACTGGAGACAGGAGAACTGGATCCAGCAGATAAGATGCTGTATGAAATACCACTGAACCCCCACCCCCACCACAGGGCTTCCAGAAGGAAGCACACAATAAGAAAGATGCAAGAAGCTGAATATAGTGAATCAGGCCTATAATCCCAGTATTTGGGAGAGGTTATCATCTGTTCAAGGTCAGCCTGGATCACATAGAGAAAGGGAGAAGGGAAAGAAGTGGGGGGGAGACAGGAGGGGAGAGACAATTTTTAGGAACAAAGAATTGTGTGATAAACAGGTCATTTGAGGCTGATGGGGTAGAGTGGTGTGGAGTGTGCCATGATGGGGTGGACTGGTGTGGAGTGTGCCATGATGGGTTAGAGGGGTGTGGAGTGTGCCATGATGGGGTAGAGGGGTGTGGAGTGTGCCATGGTGGGGTAGAGGGGTGTGGAGTGTGCCATGATGGGATAGAGGGGTGTGGAGTGTGCTGTGATGGGGTAGAGGGGTGTGGAGTGTACCATGGTGGGGTGGAGGGATGTGGAGTGTGCCATATTAAGGAGTGTGGGAGTTCCCACTTCCAGACTGTGCTGGAAACTGAAGTTAATATGGGAGGAGTTTAAGCAGAGGGGGACATGGTCAGTTCTGAATGCCACAAGGACACCTTTGAAGAAAGGATCAGAGCTGGGAGATCTGTTGGAGGTCACAGGACGAATGTGAGGGCTTAGGTATTTCTGAGGAATATAAAAGCTGTAGCATTTAGACATGGTGACCAGTTCATGCAAGAAGTGAAAGACAGGAGTTGAGAATCATTCTTAGCTTTCCGACTCGAAACTCTGCAGGAAAGGCATGCCATTCAAAATAGAGCAAGTGTATTATAAAATGCAAGTCTACCCTCACTGTGACAAAATACTGACAAGCGACCTGAAGAAGGCGGGCTTTACTGGGCGCTTGGTTTGATGGTGTTGCTCACGTTACACCTGTGGTTAGGAACAGAGTGTTGAACCCCAGTATTCAAGTTACTTTCTCCTTTTTATTCAATTGGAGACTGCATTCAGGGGATGATGCTCCCCACATTCAGGATGGACTTTTTCCTCCTCAAGTAAAACCTTTCTGCTAATGATTTTATAGACATGTCCAGCGGTGTATCTCTCAGCTGATTTTAAAAAACAGTCAAATTGACAACGAAAATTCATTATTATGTGGAGTTTAGGGAGAAAAAAATGAAGTTAAAAACAATGAACATAAACCTAGATATTGTGAGCATAGAGTGGGGGCTGAGAGATTTCGGTGAACTGGACTTCTAACTTCCATGATGGTTTCCCTTCAGAAAAACACATCAGCAAAGATGAGGAATGCACACAATCCCAGGAGGACACAGACCTCTTACTCTGCTTCAGGCACACATCGTACTGTTACTGAGGCTGAAGACATCTAGCTACCCACCAATGCTCAGTTCTTTATATAAAATGACACCGTATTTGCATACAGTCTACACACATCCTCCCATATGTTTTAAACCATCTCTAATTTACTTTTCCCCATTTTCTTTTATTGGTGAGATGACACTACAATTACGTCGTTTCTCCTTTCCCTCTCCTCCCTCCGAACCATCCTTGCTCTCTTTCAAATTCATCTCTTCTCTATTTTCAACATCTGCTGCAATGTAAACATTGTGTACACAGTCATTTCACTCTCTGGGAAATAATCACACACAAAAAAGCTGTCTAGATGCTCACTGTGGATGTAATTTTTGAATATTCTGTACCTATAGTAAGATGAATCCATCCAGGTAGACCTTATGGATACAGACACTATGCAGAGAGATAACTGGGTTTATGAAGATTTGGATGTGTTAGTACCAGAAAGTACTATGCAGTCTGATGGGGGCCTCACATGCCACAATACCAACTTCCCAGGCAACATGTGCTCACTGGTACAATGGTGGTACAACTGTTATATGGTAAACAAAACTTTCTGACTGGACTCGTGACCTGCTCCACAGGAGAAAATTTCATACCTGGTGTTGAAATCAAAACCTTATGTGTAGGGTAGACTTGTTAGTTTGCTAAATAGTCATATTTTTTCATATTGCTTTCTACATATTTATGATTAAATGCATATACCTAGGCTGCTCTAAACCCTGGTCAGAGAGTTATTTCTATCATAGGAAGCAGTAAATGCAGAAAAGCACAACTGATCAAATATTGACAATAAGAGACTGATTTCTCAGTCATAAGTAGGACATTTTTATGAACCCACACACCCTAAGGCCTAAGGAATAATATAAAAGTGGAGGCAGAATGAATGTAAGAGCCAGAGGATGGTAGGGAGGCTGTACAATGGTGTCTTCTGAGTATGACAAGGCTATCTCCCTCATTAACTCAAACAGCTATGGTTACCAGCACAATACCTGCACAAGATCAAGCCAGCCAAAATTCTAGCATAGATGGAGGTACTCTCCAGGCCCCACCCATTTCTCAGGAGGTATTGGCGGTTAACAGTTGCTGTGGGAGGGAGAATCTTTTTTTTGAAGGAGTGGCCACTGGTAGATTTCCCATGCTCCAGTGGATTGCCCTGCAATCATGAGCAGCATTAATTAGATTTAGTGGGTTGTCGAAGAAGAAGGAGGAGAGAGGAAGAGGTGGTGGTGGAGGAGGAGAAACAAAGAAGAAAGAAAGAAAGAAAGAAAGAAAGAAAGAAAGAAAGAAAGAAAGAAAGAAAAGAAAAGAAGGGGGAAGGAAGGAAGGGAAGGAAGGAAAGAAGGAAGGAAGGAAGGAAGGAAGGAAAGAAGGAAGGAAGGAAGGAAGGAAGGAAGGAAGGAAGGAAGGAAGGAAGGATGAAGTTGGGAGGAAGATGTATTAGGAGGACAGAGGGGGAGTTGGAAGGGAAAAATAGGCCATATATATCATCGTATTTCATTACATACATGTGTGAAACTCACAAGAATAAAGAAAAATTATTTTAAAACAAAAGATTTAAGCGTGTGTCAGGCTGGGCAAGAATGCAGAAGTGACCGAGCAGGACTTTCATTATCTAAAAGCTCACAACATCTAATGTTTTCTGAGGAAGTTAACAAGAGCAGATAAGAATGGGAGTGGGCAGCCTGCTCACAGGAAGAAGAGCCCACCCATCACCTAGGTCATAGACAGCTGCCCTCACCAGGGACACAAGATCAGCCGGTCACACCATTTATGTATTGCCTTTATCAGATACAAGAAGTTCCTCGCAGGCGGAAGGGGTGAAAGTCACTAAAAATAAAGCGGTTTCTGATTTGAGTACATTGCAACATTCTTCGGGGCATTTTAAGGAACAAGTCCTTTTGCTATATGACAGGAAGAAATTGAAAATCAGCCCTCGTTGATGACTGGAGTGAGAAAATGTTTAAGGACGGAGCCAGACTTCTAGAAATCCTTCAGACATCGCGCCTCCCTAAGCAGAAAACAGACCTTATTTTCCTCCTTCTTTTCTCTTCTCCTCTTGCTTTCAATTCTCCAATCCTCTCCCCTCCACCTTTACTGCAGGTGTTAAGAAGACATTTGACCTGATCTGTTGGCACCCTAGCCAATGGCACCACATCACCAGGTCAGGTACAAGGTCCTCACCCTTTTAAGAGGGGCATGTATTTTTCAAAAAGTGCTTGCTAGAAGTCGTGAGACCCTCTCATTGCCCATCTTATAATCTCCCTAGGATTGCCCTATCCAAGCTGACAGGTGCATCCTTCTTCAAAGCCCATGTACTTTTGACCTACTTTGCTTTTTGTAATAATGGCACTCGGCTCACTGCTACATCACTAGTGCTCGGTATGGTTCAGCCAAAATACAACAGTGCCAGATGGATGTAGGAATCTGTCTATCATAATCAGCCTCTATCCCTACTGAGCACCCAGTAAGCTCTCAATAGCTATTGGACAAATGTATGGACAGAACCCTATCTGCCCCATGATGAGCAAGTAGAAGGGACTGCATGACTCACTAACTCTTAGTTCTCTTTCCTTCTTCCCAGCTGCCCCCAGCCTTTGCCTTTGCACGTGCTTGGTACTGAGAACATACTGTAAAAGCATTTGGGCCAAGAACTCTCAGCATTATCTTTGTAAGCAGCATACTATCCTAAATTGAAATTGAGTAAGAACTCAATTGATTCTTCCTAGGAACATAGTCTTCTACTAGTTAGCCACTAGAACTCTTGGGAAGTTTGCGGGGGGGGGGGGGGTTGCTTGTTTTGTTTTTATTGTTCATTCCCTCAAACACGTCGCTTGCATCTCAGGGTAGAGGTCTTTGCCTCATGCGCTCAGTGCCATGGGCTTAAGCCTCGGTGCTGAGATGAAAAGGGCAATCGTGTATGAGGAAGCTTTTGGTTTATTTGGGTAATTTATTTTTTGTTTGCTTGCTTAGGTGAAGTTGGATTTGGGTTTTTCCTATTGTTCTTGTTGGTTGAGATGATTTTTTGTTGTTGTTGTTGTAGTTTTGAGATAGGGTCTCATTTTGTAGTCCAGGGTGGCTTTGAACTCAGTTTCCTGAGGGCTGAGATTCCAGATATGAGCTATCACACCTCGAGAATTCTGTACATGTATGATATGATGCATAGGACGACCGTGATAATGCTGAGGTGGGGGGAGCAATAGTCCGTGTGTACAAATGCAGAGAGGGCACACACAGAAGTACTGAGCGGGCTGGAGTCTTCGTAGTCTGATCTTAGAGTGCTTCTCCTTTCCCGAGAGTTCTTTTCTCTTGAGCTGGGAGACGGCTTTGTGCAGCTCTACCAAAGCCAGGTGCTGTATGATGCTGTCCCTGCAGAGGCTGGAGAGACGTCAGCATCCACCAGCTCAGGGAAGGGCACTGAATGGAAGTGCTTACCCTGGGCACTGAATGGAAGAAAGAATGATTGTTCTCTGTGGACTGTACCCAGCACCAGCTCTGTGTCTTCTCAGCAGCTCACCACAAGTTGGAGTGGAGGAGTGGAGCCAGATTGACAGGTCAAGTCCTCATTTTACCCTCGCAGGGAAGAGCTAGAGTCCGATTTGCAGTCATCTCACATCTAAGTCAATGGAACTTTCTCAGTCAGCCTGTCCTACCTCAATCTTTAACTTCCCTTCCTGCTGACAACTCTTCCAGACTCTGAGATCTGGCCCTGTTTACCCCCTTCCTGTGGTAGAGTGAGGAGACCGCCATCCCTGATGCCTTAGCTCATTTCCCAGCCTCTCCCTGCCCCTTTACTTCCTGGGTCACCCTACCTGCGTGGTTCAGGTACCTTCCACCACTTTCCCACTGCAGCCTTCGCTTCCCCACCTCCTCTTCCTGAGAGGAACTCTATCTGGGAGATTCCAGTCCCTCCTTTCTTGGCATATTCCAGATATCCCCTCCTGGAAAGCTCCTGTGAGATCACTAGATCACAGAGAAGCTGTTGTTGCTCGAAATAGATGGCCGACTCCACCGATTCCCTATGCCCTAAGCTTATTTCCAAATCTGATCTAAAAATGAGTCTATATGCTTATTTGTTACTGGGTTTTGTTTTAATTGATAATGGAAGTGCACAGTCTTTGATGTAAAATTAGATTGGTTTTGGCAAGTATATACACTCACTAAACAAACACGTCAACCGATAGTTAGGATGTCACCTTCAGCCTAGGGACCTCCTCCTATTCTTGTAGATAGCTGTTATCTCAATACTTCCACTAAAGCCCCACATTGCCTGACCTTCAATTTTGGATAAATGGACGCAAGGAGTTCATTTTCCTCTCTAGATTCTTGTGCCCAATCTGATGTTTTGTTCATTTTTATCTTTTTTTAATGTTTGATTTGAGGGTTTTTTTTTTTTTAACAGTTTTAGATTACCCTTTGTTGTTTCATACCCTGGTGGTTTATTCTCTTTTAATGTGGAGTAGTACTCCACTTTATGAAGAGACAGTAATCTGTCTTCCCGCTGATAGGCATTTTGGTTGCTTCCAATTTTGTGCTATTGTGAATAAAGCTGAGGCAAACATTGCTTCAGTCTTCTGTGAAAATAGCATCGGATCTTACTATGATCAGTTTACCAAACTCATTTGTTATCTTAAATGTTTTCAGTGTTTCCACAAGGAAAGGTCACTGTTCAAGTTCTTAAGGATCACTGTCACAATAAACCCGGGAGTCACATTAACTCAAGACACAAACAATCAATCAATCAATCAATCAAAGATTTTCCCGAGGGCATTGCCCATAGGCAACAAGGACTCAGAGCTGGCATTTCTAATACCAGGCCTTGCCTTCTGACCATGTGAGCAGGCCAAGGGCATTGAAGGAACAGCTCCCCCGACAGCCGTGGCAGCCTCCTTCAAGTGAGCCCACTTTTCCTCCCACCACTCTCCCAGGCCCCAGGTCTACAGAAATTCAATATCCACAAAGGGCAGGAATCCCAAATCCAGCATCATTTCTCTGCTTCATCCTTTATACTCTTCTTGTTGCTCTAGGAAAATCAAGTTTGATTGGCTTTGAGTGGACATTCTGATATTCTTTGAGCACTCTCCTTTGGAGGGCAGGACACTGAGATTCTACTTATTGAAACAGAACTTAAGTAGGAAACTCAGGTCAGAGGAAGGACTCTACCTGTCTCAGCCTCCAAGACTCCACACTCTACTGCGCTGCACAAGTTTCTTCCTGCTGATGATTTCAGTCTCCAAGACCCAAAGCCCCTGACACCTGCGACTCCAGCCTTGACCAGCTGCTCCCACTGATGACCTGCAGCTCCACAAGGACAACTCTCAGCTGGTGCCCCACCCCCCAGTGCTGCTCATTTGCTCTTCCTGCTTAAGTCTATGTTGGGCAAAAAGTGCTGCCCACTCCTGAGATACAACTCGAAGGAGCAACCACTGAGACCGAAATGAAAGCCAGGAGGAAATGCTCCTCTTATGCTCCTCAAGAGGAAAGGTGCCAGCCAGGGAAGACCCAAGCTCCCATTTGCAATGTGGAAGATAGCTGTTTAGTGATTTTGTTTTGAGACAAGGCATCCTTATGTGGCCCAAATGGGATTCAAACTCTCTCTTCCCTGCCTCAACCTGCTGAATACTTGCATAACTGGCCCAAGCTATCAAGAGAACCTGGAAAAGTCACTTCCTGCATCCTAAGCTTCTTTGTACACTTGCGGTAAGGGAGCAAAGGAAAACACAGTTGAAGGAATGCAGTTTCAAGGAGAATGGCAGATATTCTAATGTTAAATATCAGTGTTTATTTATGAAGTGAATAGTAAATATCTGCTGCTGTTCAGAGAGATCTACCTGACTGTCCCTTTAATTGCCCGGCACCTATGAAAGGTAAAAGCACCATTAGCAAGATCTTGTTTTGCTAAAGAACATTTAAATGCACAGTGTCCATTGACACAAAGGCATGACACGTTTTATAGGGTTTTTCTAAGTAGCAATTTTCCATGAAAAAGAACAATGCCCCTTGGCTTGGGGGTGTTTAGCAAGACTTACTTATTTTTCCCTCTTAAACAACTTCTAAAGATTTTTAGAAACCCCAAATCACCCTTAAATCCTTTCATTTCCTACTAATTATCCACAAAAGGACTTCTGACTAATATAATAGGCTATAACATTCTGAGCAACACGGAGCATTCATTTAGACAAACATCACTGGCAGACTCAGACAGAGCATGGAACAAGAGGCCAAGGGAAACTCAGAGTGCCCCACTTCATCCTGGGTAAGGGCAGGGGCCATCCTATGAACAACCTCTTTGGGGTTTGTTGTTGTTTGATGGAGGTGGTGTTCTCTGTTATGGAAAAGCATTCTGTGTCAGGATTCTTGGCTGTGGCTGTAACCTGGATCTACTTCATGCATTGACTCCCAACCATCAGCACCCCTGAGAAGACCATAACAACCATTTCATGGGAGCTCAGCAAGGCTCCTCTATCCCAGCCACTTGCAGTGAAATATGGGTTATATAGCTTTGCTCAAATGAGTTATGTGGCTGGCTTCTTGTTTGATTTCATTTTCAACCAACACAAATGTGCCTTTAGAGTTCAATATCCATTCCTTAAGATTTTCCTGCTGCTTGGTTGCAGACATTCTGGGGCCTGGGGAGACGAGGCAGGCCACACCCTGCTGTTTGTGGTGCTCACAGCCCAGGGTCTCACAAGGACCCAGTTCAAGAGCAACCTGGGGCCATTAAAAGATCTCCCTGCTTTTGCGTGCTGAGTGTCTGACATGCTTGTCTCTCTCTGTCTGCTTGGTTGGTTGGTTTATGAAGTTGGGGTTGATCTCCTGCCAACTTAGAATGAAAGGAGGAATTGAGAAAATATCAGGTTAACTCGACCCATAAAGGCAGAGAATCCAGAGGACTGAAATTCTGGATGTGCTGAGATGTTCTGTCCTGTTCCTCCCAATGGTCAGATTAACCTAAAACCATCGAATGCTAAACAGACTGAGCCCACTCAGCAAAGGCTTCAGGTTACAGCAGGGAGGATTGCAGAGCCAAATTAATACCATGGGGATGGGGAGAGGGGAGGAGAGGAGAGGGGAGGGGAGGGGAGAAAAGGGGAGGAGAGGGGAGGAGAGGAAGAGAGGAGAGGGGAGGGAGGAGAGGAAGAGAGGAGAGGGGAAGAAGAGAGGAGAGGAGGGGAGGGGAGGGGAGGAAGAGAGCAGAGGAGAGGAGAGGGGAAGGGAAGGGAAAGGAGAGGGAAGGGAAGAGAAGAAGGAAAGTGGGAATGGAGGGAAGAAGAGGAGGAGAGGAGGAGAGAGGGGAGAGGAGAGTAGAAGAAGAGGGGAGAGGGGAGGGGAGGGAGGCATGCAGGTGAGAAGGGGAGAGAGAAGAGGGAAGAAGAGGAGAGGGGGAAGGAGACACGGCTTCATGTAAGTTGAAACAACAATAACAAAATTAAATGAGCACTGGGTGACCAATCTTACACACCCCTAGGAAGGGAAGAGACAGGAATCCTTCTCAAGGCTGAGATGATGGCTAGACCGATTTAACCTTCCTCTCTAAAAGAAAAAAGGAAAAAAACTGGCGTTGATTAGTGCATGTGACTATACCAGCTACTCAGAGCTTTGGTTTTCATTCCAAGAAATTGGCAGCATCTCTCACCACTGATCTCCCCACATTGATGGATGGTAGCAATTACGTAGAGTTATTTGTGTAATGTGTTGTAATAGCAGCACACATTGGCTGTCACTTTGACCTAGACACCCCCTCACCCAATTATAAGGAAACCCCGCCACCGAGCCGCCTTCAATAGGAGGCCTTTTTCTTTAGAAAGGGAGGGAGTCTTCCTCCTACCCTCTCTTAGAAATAGAAACTTGGAAAGTCTTACAGAAAATAATATCCCTTTTATAGAACACTTAACTATTAAACAATATTAATTTGTCTTTGTGGTTTATCAACCCATCTGGGCATTTATCCCTGTCTATTCTTGTTGCTGGTGAAGGTCATTAATTTACAGACTGAAAACCATTTTATTCACTTACTGGGTGTTTAATAGCTTTCTGGATAAAGCACAATACACTGGACTTGTCTTTGGGGTGAGGCAAAGGGGACCAGTGTCTGGTACCTAGGAAATAAAGTGGGAACAGCCACGGAAGCTGTGGCCGCCATAGGTCTTGTGTACTGAGCACCTACTGTGTGCTGGGCACTGCCCCAGGTAGTTCTCTACATGATCCCTGCTACCCCTGGCTGAGAACATCCCCTCTCCCAGACATCCACCTTTCCTCTCTGGTCTTTTTTCTCCTTAGACACAGAGCTGTGCTTCTGCCTCCGGGTTCCATACTGCCTCTTCCATCTGGATGTTTCTCCCCACACATCCCCATCTCACCCGCATCCTTGGTTCCAGCCTCTATTCATATATGACACCCCAAATGAACCAGCAGTGTCTGCCCCTGACCCAGCCGATTTGTCTTCCTGACAAATTACGTAACTATTTCACTGATAAGCTGTGGTGATCTACATCTACACTGAAAACCGTGGAGTAGCACACACTTGAGGGGCGGATTTCACTGTGTATGAATTCTATCTCAGTATAATGATCTATAAACCTTGCATTTGGGAAGTGAAGGCAAGGGGATCAGGAATTCAAGGTCATCCTCAGCTTGAGGCCAGTCTGGGCTTCACATGACACAGTCTCACACTAAATTAAACTTAATGTAAAAGTGGGGAAGATGTGCCTCAGTGGTAGAGTGCTTTAATCCCCAGTACTGCCAAAACCAACCAACCAACCAACCAACCAACCAACCAACCAAAAACAAAGTCAGTTTTTGTAGACCATTAGACAGGATTCTACTTCCTGGGACCTCTTGTAGGGAGTTTGCATGTGGCCATCAAAGAACCGCTGTTTTAGTGCTTGCCTTAGTTACAGTTGGGTACAATTTAGCATCCTTCCTCCTGACTGATGCTGCCTGCTCCAGCCATGGAAGAAAGGCAGAGTCCACCTTACTCTTTGTCACCAGCTTTCAGGCCTCTGTGGCCTTGCCGGCTGACTCCCCAAGCTGCCTCAGTTGCCTAATGTTAGGCGGTACCGTGTCCACACATACCCATGTCTTAGCTCTGCTTTCAGGCTCTCCCTCAAGTGATCTGGACAGAAAGTTTGCCAATGGCCTAATTTCTCTCTTAAAATATCGGATGTTTCCACGAACAATAGCAAATTATTTTACAGCATGCTACCACATGCATAGCTCAATTGTTACAACTACTTTACAAGACAGATAGCTCCTTGACAGAGGGAGAAATCCAGACTTACTAATTCTATAGGGAGTTAAGTCAAGAGCCACATCCAGGTCTCCAGATTTAATATTCTTCATCTTTAAAACTGTCTTACAAAATTTTCCGAGAACTTTCTCAGAAATTAAGTCTCCTCTTCCTCTCCACCCCCTCCTCCTTCTCCTACCCTGCTCCCCTGCCCCATCTCTTGTAAGTTATGGAGTTGACATTTATATGTATTTTGACTTTATACTGGTGTGGAATTGATACGTACTACACATTCAGTAGAAGTCACGCAAGGACTTTTAAAGTTCCGTCTGTTCCTGAACAATGCAGTACTCTCTGGCAATGCAGGGAGGCGGCAACAGCAAGTCTCGGCTCCTGGTCAGCCATACCATATGAGCCTATGCGTTCTGTAAGCCCACTGCCTTTTCAGCTGTGTGTTGATGGGAAGAATTCAGTTAGTATTCTACTTCTCGATCCCCATTTAGAACCAGCAACTACATGAGATCGTCAGCCATACATTACAAAATCAACTTTGTGTTCAGTGATTTGAACCAACTGTAGGCATGTAAGCATTCTGAGCACATTTGAAGAGACCAGCTTAAACTGCTATATAAATTAGGTATATTAAATGCAATTTTTACTTATAATATTTTCAAATCACTGTTAGTTTATTGGAAAGCAACCCCATTGTAAGTAGAGGAACATCCACATAACATTTATCTATCATTCATCTATCTTCTAGCATCTACCCATTTACAATCTATCATCTGTCTTCTATCTGTTATCTGTCAATCTGTCTGATACACATATATTCGCCCTTAGTTTACAGGCAATCATAAAATGAGAAACTGAGGTACAGTTTAGCTACGCTGCTCTGGAGAATGAAACTCTTTTTCTCTGCCTTGTTCCTTTGCTGTACTGTGCAACACTTACAGCAGCATTAATGTGCTAAGCTTTCTCTCAGAGGGTCAGCCTGTACTCGAAGGTCCATATCAATTCTCTCTTCATGTTTGTAAGTCAATCACTCCAGCCTCAGCAAGATCTCTGGTGAAAGAAGTCGTGAAGGACTTCCAGCTATAGCCTGGTCCACTGTTGAAGAAAGGGTGTCCCTGAGGGGTGCTTTCAGAGCCAGGGTGTTCTGTTGTGGTACAAGGCTATACATATATATGTGCTCTGGTTTCAATGGCTTTAGGTAATAGATTGTGCCTGAAAAGTTACGATCATGAAATCCTGAAGTCTTCAGCATGTAGTTGTAACAGGGATAGTAATTTGGGGGAGCGTGGAATATAAACTGAGAACACAACACATTTTCTTTGTCCATCATTCCCTCCCTCTTCTCAGGAATAGAACAGTATCTATCTATCCATCCATTTCCTTATGAAAGGTTTTTAAAGTGACGAGTTAAACTTTACTGAAAGGTTGACAATGACTTTCTTCACTCCTTTCCCTTTGTGAACTGATACTGAGTGTAGTGATTTGGACTTGGACATGTCCTCAGGCCATGCCATAGAGGACAGGATGACATGGCAACACTACCATGTACAGAGAAAGGGCAGAAATAGGGGCAGATGAAGGGGATTAAATGTAAGAGAACCAGCTATTTCCACCCAACTCCCAACAACACGGAAAGCCATTAGTGAAAGAGGAAGTAAGTGACCATGAAAACGCTCGTAGTGCTTGTGAGCTCAAATGCTGGCATAGCAGGCAGATCTGAGAAAGAGCTGTAGTCCGAGCCATATGTTTATTCCCAGAACATATGTCATCAGAACGTATGTTTATTCCCAGACCCCAGACACATCCTGGGAAGAAAATGAGATCTGGTATAGACAGGAAGAAATAGCTATACTAGAGACTTCAGACCTTGAATGAACTAAGTACATTTCTGTTTATTATGAGTCTAACTTGGATAAGCAGAATTTCTTGGGTGTGACAAGTTTATCCCCCTGCCCATCCCCTAGAAAGCAGGTGTAGAGGCTCCAGCGCAAGCCCAAACTGTTAAGAGGTAGAGTACACTTGACATTTATTATTGATATGAGGCCAGCATTGAGAAGGGAAAGGGTATGTGGGTGGCTGGACACAATACCACATGCCAATCAAAGAGGCTGAGGAGGACCACAAAAACAAGGCCAGCCTCAACTACATAGTAAGTTTGAGTCAGCCCAATTGATAACAAGACTCTGTTGCGCGCGCGCGCGCACACACACACACACACACACACACACACACACACACACACGCAATTGATAATTTTTCCAGGGTAGAACTATCCCAATCAAACTAGTTAGAATAGTCACCACAGAAGACAATGATAGGTGCCTGGATTTTGCATCACAGTGGTAGTGTGTCAATATCCATTCTGTCGGTGCCTCTCCTAAGCAAAGCATCACACCAGAGCTGGTGGAAAAGCAACTGTGAAGAAGTCCTGGTCTCTGCTTTGGAGAACAGACTGTGTACTGTGGTAATGATGGAGATGAATGTGTGTCCGAGCTCTGGGATGATAAAACAGGCAGACAGGAGGACAGAGAGTCCCACTTACTAGGATAACAAAGATGTCAGAAAAGCTGCTCAGGAAGAAGGGATCCCAGATACTGAGAGTTTAAAACTATGGAAATAAAGAATAATGCCATGAAGAGGTGAAAACATTTCAGAATGAGAAAGACAGGTGAGTAGAAACATGCAAGTGGGCTGCACGGGTGTGGACAGGGCATGGTGGGCATCTCTTTTGTGGTACAAGTGTGTGCAGCAGACTCTCTGGTGGCCAGCAACGACCAGCCATTTCCTTCTTTTCACAGAAAACCAAGCTTCCTTTGGATGTGGAAAATCACATCTAGCTGGACCTCCCAGATCGCTGAGCTGGAGGCCAATGAGATGTGATAAAAAGATCCTCTTGGGACCAAAGCCACACTGGGAGAGCTTTTTGCCATCGTTCTATGCCCTTTGTTTCACTGCAGGTACCAACACAGCACCTTCAGGGACCCAGCATCCACCTCCTCATCTGGAAGAAAGTGACAGCCTGTGGAGCACAGACGGAAAAGGAGAGGACCAGGGTTGCTGGTGGCGTTGAGAAGTTGCTGTATCAGATCTAGGCTCTGACCTCATTCTTTCCACTGCTTGAAACCAATCCACCCTTTAATTATTCCACCTACAGCCACTAAGGATCTCTACTCTTTGCAGACAACAGGGATTTAACTAAATAGCTATGAAAAGGCAGATTGCAACACAAATAAGGGAGGGACCCTGAAAATTAGGTCAACACTACACGGGTGCTTTATATATCATAAATGATTGATAGACTCTTTAAAACTCTAAAGACAAATGGAGTCTCAAGACTAAGAAGATGCTGGCATTGGACTCTTTTTTAAAAAAAAATAAATGACTAGGTTTGATCAATACCATCTTAATAATCACTAGCAAATCAAAGTCTTCAAGAATGTTTGAAGTGGTGACTACTAATACACTTCTGATCCAGCATTTACTGAGCATGCACTATAGGCCAGATGATAGAAGATAAGAAGTGTTTTATCTTACAGCTCTTGAAATGCAAAAGGTTGTCATCTCACAGTACTCTGAAATATCTTACTCTACTGCCTCCTTAAATTCGTGGAATGCATGATTGCCTGTAAAATAGAAGACTTTATTTTTTTCATATTTATTTTCATTTATGTGTATGCATATGTGTGTATGAGTGCAGGTGCCCACAGAGGCCAGGAATGGGTGACAGCTCTCTTGGACCTGGAGTTATAGGTTCTTGTAAGCTGCCTCATGTTGATGTTGGGAACCAAACTTTAGTCCTCCAACAGAGCAGCAGCACATTCTCCTAACCATAGTGCCATCTCTCCAGACCCAATACAGAAAAGTTTAAAAGATCATATACCTGATTTGTAGAGCGAGTTTAACTAGCTTTACATACTCAAAAAAAATCAATATTTGTACCTCTCAAACCAAAATTCAGCCCAGAGAATGATCTCCACAAATCTCAAAGCATATGGACATTAGAGTTCAGGGATATCATAATCTGAACATGTATGTGAGAGTCTGGAGTGGACCTACCTCCAGTACCCATGAACAGTATTCAACAGCCCAATGCTCCACTTTATCTACCTAACACCCATGGTCAGGGAGCTGGGGTAACAATTAAGGGACAAATTTCACAGAGCAGAAGGAAATGGCATGCCCAGTGCTTCCCATTTCTCATCCCACTACTAAAGAAACCTAATTGGATATCCACCCTATGACAGCACTGATGTTATGATCCAGCCGTTAGACCAAATGCTACTCCCAGCTGATGCTTAGATATTTCAGTGTGGATTAGGACCAAGAACACACAGAAGTAAATTGCATCCACATAAAGTCCAGAGGCATAGCATGTCAGCTGTTTGACCTTAACCCTTCTAACAGCATCAACTTCACAGCATGATGAGGAACAAATGAAATAGCACGGGGACAGTCTTTTGAGAGGTCCCCGATCCTACAAGAAAGGATATTCTTTGAGACTAACGCTGTTGCAGGGCAGACATCTGATTAGGCTTCCCCAAGAACCAGCAATTCACAGTCAGTGTCAAAAGGAGAGCTCACAATCTTCCTGCCCCTGCCTTCTAAGTATTGGTGTAGCAGCCATGTGCAACAAGCCAGGCTTGATTGTGTGTATGTGTGTGTGTGTGTGTGTGTGTATGTGTGTGTGTGTGTGTGTGTGTGTGTGTGTGTGTGTGTGTGTTTGCATGTACTATATGTACATGTGTATTGTATTGGGGGGTGTTCACATGTTTGAGTACAGAGATCAGCATCATGTGTATTCTTTGATTGTTCTCCATCTTCTGTTTTGAGACAGAGTTGCTCCCTGAACCAGGAGCTCATTGTTTGAGCTAGACTGACTAGCCAGCAAGCCCCAAGGATCCTCCTGTCTCTGCTACCTCTCCAACTCCTGGGCTGGGATTATAGGCATGAACAGCCAGCCATGCCTAGCTTTTATGTGGGTACTAGGGATCCAAACCTCGGCCTCCATGTTTTTTCAGCAGTAACTTTACTCACTAAACCTTCTCCCCAGCCCCTTAGCTGAAGGTCTTTGTGAAGTTTGCCTTGTGTTCTCCTTGCCTTTGAAGATACAGATGGCCCCTTGCCAGCATCTACAGCTCTTTAGAACCCAGCTGGGGGCAAGGGTTAACAATACAACATCAACTTATTGGATGAAGAACTCACCTGTAGTGAGGCATGCATTCACTTTGGGATAAGACCTCTGTCCAGATCTCTACTCAGACCTGTTCTTACAGGCTTCCATGGGGAGTCGCTTTCCATGAATCACTGCCTGGGCCCTCATTTTGTCTTCCATATAAAAGGAACCATGAAATCCTCTCTATTAGATTATTGTAAGGTTTAAATAGAAAACTGCATACAAGCATGAGTCAAATTCCCATTTCTGATAGGGGCACAATAAAAATTAACCTTTTGCGTATTGCTGGGAAGACTGAAGGTCACACCCAGGCTAGCCCCGGTTCATACTTGTGGTCCAGGCGTAATTAATAATCACACACCCTGTCACTCTCCAAAGGTCCTGGCTTCCACAATAAACTGTGTCTCTCTTTATTATCACTGTCTCAACTCTTTTGTCCAATTTTTATTCTAGAACTTTCAAAAAATGTAGGAACCTGTTGATTAAATCTTCCAATCCCATAAGGACCCACAGATGACTTTTTAATGTCAATGCACAAGAATGAGGCCAACAGCATTTCAGAAGGAGGCAGGTAGCTCATAGACAAATAGAAAATATTGGTTTAATGCTTCTAAACTACACAGGGATGGGAGGGGTATCCTCAATGCAATAGCTGGCAAAGTCTCTAGACTTTGGAGACCACATGATCAAGAGTCCCAAAGAGACACAGCTTCCCAAGAAACTATCCTTTGTTCATCTTAAAAAGGACATGTCAGGGCTGTAGAGATGGTTCAGTGCATGAGGCTACTTGTCCCCAAGCCCAGTGCTCCAAGTTTGATCTCTTGGACTCACAAGGTGGAAGAAGAGAACCAACTCCCACAGATTATCATATGACCTCCACATGTACAGGCACACATACATACATGAATGCACACACACAATAAATAAATGGATAGACAGATAGATAGATAGATAGATAGATAGATAGATAGATAGATAGATAGATTAGGTGATACATAGATAGATAGATAGATAGATAGATAGATAGATAATTTGTTAAGATGACATGTGTTTAGGGTAAAGGACCCCTGACTCAATTATGTATCCCACAGTTCTGACATCTCCTTCCTTCTGAATACTCACAGTACTAGAAAAGAAAAGACCTGCCTTACAAATTTAGACCTGGAACTTAAGGAAGAACTCTGAGCTTGAGTGTTTATTTCGACACAATGGGAGTGTGTGAAAGTGGGTTCCATGCGTACTTATGTATGCTTTGTGGTTATACCCAAGCAAATCCATTACAAGCCAGCCAACATTTGTGGACTTTTTTAGCATTAGCGATTCTGCTCTCAACTACTGGCTTGTTTGTAGAGCTGCCGAGCGTCTTCTCTACAAGCTCCCACTTCAGAACGGTGTCATGGGCTTCCGCAGCAGCAGCCTCAAGAGCAGGGGTGCAAACACGAGCACCATCTCACTTTGGCAAACTCTACAAACAGCATTGTCATGTCCTAACAGCCCTGAATAAGGACTCTCACTGGTGCCGGTTAAACAAATAGCATTAAGTACAGGACAGGCTGTCAGCCACGGAGCTCAGCATCGACTGATGCTTATTGCTGCTGGCCTCCCTTGGTTAGCACAGAGTGCTTCCATTCCAGCACCTTCAGGGGAGTGCTGGCAGGGCTTGCTACGGAGGGGAGGGAAGCCCTAGGATTCAAACCTCCCACTGAAAGATGAGGTTGTCAACAGATGTTTATGCCACTTTCAAATGTTAGATGCTCTCTTGGAGAGGGAATTTGGATATTCAAATGCTAGGATTTCTACATGTTTCATGATGTAGGGTATCCACGGAGCCGAAAACCTTAGTGACTATATTTGAATAGTTACTCACAAGGGAAGAAGAAAGAGCTTGTGCTGCTGGTAAGAACGGGTAGTGTAAGGCTGCCATGCAAATGACAACCACATTTTACATTGGTATCTGCTTCTACTGTGGGGCCACCACTGGCTCTGTTTTCAGTAACCTTGGGGTGATTTATGCCAGCTGCTTTCCTCAGATGATGGAAGCTCCCTCCTTCTCTTAGATCCACCTTAAACACCACTCACCCCCTCTATGTAGCTTTTTCTTACTCTTTTTTCTTCCAATTCCAGTAGAAAATGATTGATTTGTCTCCACTGGATTCCTGTAACTCAAACACTAATTGCATGTGAGTCACTAAGATGTTTAGTGAACAATACGCAGGTGTTTTTATGAGAATGGTTAAAAGTCTGCTTATATGTTTCAACTGTTTCAAGGCCCTTTTGCCAAGAAACAAGATGGTGCCATGATAGTATACAGTACCTAAAAAGCTGAGGCAGGAGAATTAAGAGTGCTGTATAATGAGACCCTGGAGAAGGAGTGGGGGTGGGGAAGGGGAGAGGAGGAAGGAAGTAGGGAGGTGAGGGCAGGGAAGGAGGAGAGGAAAGGAAGGATACCTGTCCAGTTGAACCATTTGTGCAGAGAGTTGAGAAATTCTAATTCCATTTATCTGGTGTAGGTTCTGGAATGTTTCAATGTTGTCCAGGCTAGCCTCAAACTCTCCACCCTGCTGCTTCCACCAAGTACTGGAATTGATTATAGACATAAACCCCCAATACCATCAGGCTTTGGGAATTTTCATTCTAAACCAACATGCAAAGCAGAGGTTCCTAGTTGACATTTGAAAATTAAGGTTATGGTCACTGGGTATTAATGGAGCCTGCTAACGAGCAGCTACACTAACTTTTCAGAATGGATACTGGGGAGTCCCTTAGTTTTCCAAGCATCACGGTACCATGCACATATAGACGATTAGAGGTAAAATGCTAAGGCAGAAATAAATTGTTTTTCTTCCTGAGAGATAGCGCTGGACATGTGGGAGTGGGGTGCTTTCTAGAGTGAAGGAAGGAGGAACCAGGAGTGCTGGGGGAAGGGAAAGCAGAGAATCCATGACTAGTAACCTGGACATGTCCGGGAACTAACCTTGAAAAATGAAAACATCGCGGAAGAATGTTGTCAGTACTTTCCTCTGAAATGTGCAAACTCCTTCCCCAGTCTCCCTTTGTTATTCTTGGGTAAAAGGGTGCTAGAAGCCTCCTGCATCTCGGGAAGGATAGAGACAGAGAAGCCTTAAGGAAGCAGAGGAAGGCGATGAAAGGCAGTTCACATCTGGCTTACATGTGTCAGCCTTGTCTCCCAGTACAGCCTGTTACACAAAACAGGTGTTCTACAAGGATCTTTAGAGCAAATGAAGTTACTTCTAGGAACTAGCTTGGAGAGAACACCGTGCTTCCTCACGCCACAAAGGACTGGGGATGGCGAACTCAGACTCCGCCCGGCTGTTGTTCTCTTACCCATTTACCAGCCAGCAGAGCGTGAAATGTCTATCCAGACAGGGCAAGCAAATGAAAAGCGAGAGGCCACCTGAGTGGCAGCTTGTTGGCTTTGGGTGCTTGGCTGATGTTTTAGAAGAGTTTAAGAGAAATTCAGTGCAGATTCAAAGTAGAGGGAACACTGGGAGTTCTTGCTGGCAGGTCAGATCCATGCACCCCAATAGCAGCTCTTTACCTCTATTAATTATTTTACTTCGCCCAGAAGCCAAATGGATTTCATGCACACATGTACACACACACACAACACACACAGAGACACATATGCATGTGCACGTGCACACACACAGACACACAAATGCATGTGCACACACATATACATGTATGTGTGTGCATATATGTGTGTGTGTGTGTGTGTAGATGCATGGGTGTGCACATGTATGTAGAGGCCAAAGGCTTCAGGCTCTCACTCCTCAGGTGATATCCACTTTGCTTTAACAGCTGGTCTTTCATTGATGCGATTAGATATGTAAACTGGGCTGGCTGGACAGTGAGCCCTCTCTGATTCATGCATATTCGGGAAATTGAACTTGGGTTCTCATGTTCCCTGATTTCTCTTTGTTGACTTGTGAAGCATCTTCCCTAAGACTGGCTCTAACTCATAGCGGGAGCTAAGAAAGAATCAGGAGGCTCTCGAGAATGGATTCCCATCAGGTTTTGTCTAACCAGCATCCTCTTGTCCCTTGGGAGACTGATTGCCTCTATTCTGAGTCATTCCAGCAAGTCTCCTAGCTTCCACATCTGCCACTATCTTCTTCTTGATCACATGGTTGGTTGTGTGACCCCATATTAGCCAAGGTCAGTGCTCTGCAGCCCCAGCAACAATGACTGATCCAGGGGTATGTGTATGATATAATTAAGGACAACCAGATTGCTCCTTGAATCAACACATGGGATTGGAGAGTTAATCAGATATAAACCAGTTGAATCTGGATCTGTAGATAGCCAAAGCCTATCTGCAGGACAAAGCCACTATCCAGAAGGGCACTAAGCTAAGGGACAAAAGGAATCCGAGTCTCAAGCACTGAAAGAGTCAGTGTATCTGGCCATTGCTCAACCTGCCAGGTACATGAAATTTCATAGTATGTTTTTTTAAGTTGGGCTTTGTAACTAACAAATAAAAACATTGTAATGAGTATAAATAAACATGAAATGTCAACATAAGCAATCTTTAGGAAGGAAAAAGAAATCATTGTAATTATTTATTATACATCGATTTGTAATATTAAGTGCATCTCTCATTTGAATATCTCACTTAGCAAATGAATTCACCTGAGACTCAAAGATTGCTTGGGCAACAAGGCTTCACCAGTGGCTGGGGCCTGGGGGGCTGCTGGCAGTATGTACCATCAGATCAGAGGGGGCTGGCTCTTCAGCTGGCACTCACTGGTCTGAAATCTGGAGCCAGAACAAACATTCAGGCTATGAGCTTCACCCAAGACCAGCCGCTTCCTTGGTCTATAGTAAAACCTATCTAGGCTTCCTTGAAATGGAGAAGCCCAGGAGCACAGTAGAAGCAGGAGGGTTGTATGTGAGGCCATCTCCTCCCTGTCTGTGGCAAACCTCTATCCCCCTCCTTCTTCCCTTACAACCTCCTCGGAAGGGACAGGGGAATGACAGTCTAAGGAATATACTCCAGTGTCCCATTAATGAGCATTTCCTTGATTTGAATGTCAATTCCCATCCCCAATTATGAAATGCACCGCCCCTTACAATCCCATTGACAAAAGACTGGTTTGTGTTGCTATAACAACATAGCACAGCCTTGGTAACATTTAAGGAAAACAATTTATAGTTGAAGTTCTGGATAGGAAGTCAGAGATGGAGGAGCCTTTTGACAAGTCATCCCATGACAGAAGGCAGAAGGGTAAGCACACACTCAAGAAAGAGCAAGAGATTAAGCTCCGAGCTTCAAACTCTTCAATAATTGGTATTAATCCACTCAAGAAAAACTACTACGAGAACTCGCCCCTCCCTAAGGGACCATGGCAGTTAAAGGTTGTGGGAGAGATTGCCATTTCTTCATGGTCCAGCCACTGCTAAGTGGGACTTGCCTCAGTAGATAACCTCCCACCCATGCTCAGGCAAGAAACTCTAAACTTAGTAGGTCAACACGCAAAAAGAAGAAAGGGATTTGTTGAGAAGAAGATTCTAGCAGGAGAAGGAAGGGGATGAACGGAGGGGATGTGAGGTAAAAGGACTGAAATTCCCTGATGATGATGATGATGACAATAATAATAATAATAATAATAATAATAATAATAATAAAAATAACCACTACTTTTATGGGGACTAGGATGGCAGGAGTCCCTGGAAAAGAGGATTCCTAAGACTTTCTAAGACAGTAATTTTCAGTCTTCAGGTCTTTCTAATAACTATCCCAAGGCAGCTTGTGAAAACACAGTTGTTGGTCCAGAAAGTCTGGGGGTGGGGCTGATAATGAGCATTTCTAGCAAATTCCCAGAGATGCTGATGATTTGGACACAACCCCATTTCAAGCAGCGAATTTTGGGGCATAGGCAGCTTATGATCACCTTTTGCTAAGTAACTGAGAGTAGGAAGCTATACACAAATGTGTCGATAAATAAACCAAGGAAGTAGATTAAGATGAGAATCCTTTACTGATGACTGGGCTGGTCTGAGAGACCTCACCTCCAGCCTTTTCAACTTGATATTTACCAGTCCCTCTGAGCACATGTTACTTTTTATTCCTTTTGTTTTCTCTCTCTCCTCAGCAACAGATCAGTACCAAGATGTCCCTCAGGGTCTCTGGCATACTCTCTAAGCCTCAGTGACTGTGTCTCTGAAACAGGACTTGTACTGTCAGTATGAGAGTTGTAGCAAGAACTGTGTGGCTCATAGGAGGAACTTGAAACATAGTTGTTATTGGTACTATTCATATTCATTAACTGAAAGAGTAACAGCTTCCTTGGCTCCACACAGAAGGGACAGGGGAAAATATTACTTGTGTTTATATACACCAGCAGCATGTAGGATGCTGGGATAAATTGACTCATAAATTCCTAAAGCATTTTGAATCTGTAATATTATACCAATTTTGCAGGTGGAGGAAACATAGACTTAGAAAGGATAACCAGTTTTTATCTCGACTCACAGAGCTGAGTTAAGTGTGCAGGACCAGTTGTGCCTGATTTAAAGCCATACATTCCCCACATCCTGCCTCCCCACTGTACACAGGATGTGGGCTGGCCATGCCTTTGCACATAGCTGTCCACGGTCTGAAGCTCTGGGCACTCGGTGTCAAGTCTCCCGAGCCATCCCACATACTGGGCGCATCCTTTGGCGGTGGATCACACGGTTTGTTTACAGGACACAGGTCTGGATGGCACCATCCCCTGTGCTGTTGGTCTGTTTTGGCTTTCTCACACTCAGAGCTTCGGTGAGTCAGTCACAGTCAAATCCAAGGACAGTTTGTACAGAGCTCACTCCAAGTTACTGGGAAGGTGTCTGAAGCCCGAAAGGTCACTGGGTGAAGGTGTCAAAGTGGGCAGACAAATGACCTCTCACCTCTTTGTAGGAGAGAGGTGTTTATTGAGCAAAGGGTTCAAGAACATCCGCTCTGAGACCCAAACAGGTCTGAATCACCAGCCCCACATGTTTCCTTGTTCAGATCCAGTGCCAAGCTAGGCAGGACCTGCCTGCCTGAGGTCTAGAACAGACGCAAAGAACAGAAATGTGTTGACATGTTGTCACCATATAAAACCGGCTTCCTTTACCCGTGGCTTAATTCTACCTCAATGGTCCTTCTCCTATGACAGAGATAGTGCTTGCTCCCCAGAAATGACTTGTCCCCTTTCACAGAATAGAACTGTCACTGGGAAGTGGCTGCTGGGTCACTGTCCTCCTTTCCAAGCTCTCCCTGCTTCTCATAGGAGTCATTTGACTATTCCACACCAGTGAGCAGAAGTGACCTATCTTATTCTTGGGGCAAGGTAGGAACTCCACCACCCTTGCTTTGTTCCCCCTCAGTAAGAAAGAAGGCCCAGGAAAGAGGAGGTGAGGTCCTGACTCATGTGTAGAAGGCTTCCTGGTCCAGGATCACCCACAGAGAAGAGTTGGTAAATAAGAAATAAAGTCTTGTTTCCAAGCCATTGATACTCTCGGATCTGTCTGTTGGGACGATTAGCAATGTTCTCATTTGGATACCAGCATTAAGGTAGCAACTGAAACGTAAGGCAACACTCAGAACTTTATCACCCCAATTTTGTAGAGCCTTCAGAGAATTCTGACAAATCATCCTCATCCTCACTTAGAAACATAGAAACCATGGCTTTGGTATGTTATAGGATTCATTCTAACTCACAGAGTTAGCAAATAACAGACATAAGATTTAGAAACTTCTGCCTGGTAGCAGATGCAAGACATACTCCCTCTAAGACCGTGGTCTTGAAAATTAGAGTATCTCTCCGTAGTAAGAGTCTGTGACCTGTTCACAGTGCCCCATCCTACGGACCCGACCCCCATCATGAGTGCTGGAGAAGGTAACAAAAAGAGTGACAACCATCTTCCTCCTTCAGTCATGGTCAACCACAGAATGAGAGGAGTCTCAGAGGATTGGGGTGCTCTTCCTAGGCTCTGTCATCCACATCTGCTGCAGCGCCAGAGAAGTGGTAAGGAGTTGATGTGGCCAGTGTAGGTTTCTAGTGTGTCTCAAACTTGCTATTGGCAGGTTATGGTGAAATAGAGTTCCAGTAAATTTCCCAACAGGGGTGACTCAAAAACTATTCAAATTAAAGTTTGCAAAGGTGGCCAAGTTACAAGGCGTAAAGTATGCCAAATTTAGAGGGCACTTGCGACCCTGGCAACAACATTGCCGTTGAGTGGAAAACAGACTGAGCTTGGGGTTAGAAGCCAGAGATCTAAAGACTGTCACCATGGCTCATGTGCTACCTGTAACCAAGACACACGGCTGACATGTCAAGACACAGCCTAAGGAGCTTCCTCCTTTCTGAAAAGGGGGTGTGGTGGGTGGGGAAGTGCAACTGTGTCTTCCTCACAGTACTGTCAGGGAATTCCCTGTCTTTCAGCTTTGTGCCCAGCATCCTCAAGCCTCGCATCTTCTGCCTGGACTGTTGTAACAGGCCCTCAGAAAGGAGAGTTCCAACACCTTCTTCCCCATGTTCCCCACAGTGAGATCCTACTTCTGTTTAGTCCCATCCAGAGTTCCCTACTCCTGGGGCTAGATGGATGGATCAGCAGATAAAAGTGCTTGCTTCACAATCAAGAGAACTGAAGTTCAGATGCTTAGTACCCATATAAAAAGTTGGGTGGGTGGCCCATAGTTCCCTGCTTTGCAAGGACAAAATCCAAGCTTCTTAGACTGCCAACTGTATTCCCTGATACAAGCTTGACTTCATTTCTATGGTATATACCGTTGTTACAACCCTTCACCCTACACTTGACAGAGACAAGTCTCCCATTTCCTTGTGCACTTTCTCCTCATGACCACCTTTTCATTCCTCTGAAGTGGTCTGCCTTCTCCCAATTATTAAATGCTCTAAACCTACCCATCCTGCAAGGCCAATATTAGTAATCACATCTGGAAGCTATTCAGATGTCTATGCTAGATTTTCACATCCCTTAAGTGATATAGTTTTTCTTATCTCCTCTCTTAGTTACTGAGAAAAAGAACCTCATTTTAATCTGACTTCTCTTACAGCTGTCATTATACCTGGTAAAGGGTTGCTTCAATCTCCTAAGTCAAGGGAGGGCTCAGAAATGACAGTTGAAAATGGAAGAGTTAGAGCAAGTCACAACTTAGTAACAAGCGTGCCTTGGCTGACATTATTTTACACACTAGAGAATGTACCTCTTGCTATTTTCATAGTCTCTCGGCGGCTCCCAAGCAGAGCTGACATAGTTGCCTTGCATCCATGCAGGAGATCTGCTGTCTTGAGTGCTGTGGGATGGTCTGTATGTCAAATGTGTTGCTCTGATTGGTCATAAATAAAACACTGATTGGCCAGTAGCCAGACAGGAAGTATAGGCGGGACTAACAGAGAGGAGAATTGAGAGAACAGGAAGGCAGAGGGAGACACTGCCAGCCACTGCCATGAAAAACAGCATGTGAAGATGCCAGTAAGCCACCAGCCATGTGGGAAGGTATAGATTTATAGAAATGGATTAATTTAAGATGTAAGAACTAAATAGCTAGAAGCCTGAGCCATTAAGCCAAACAGTTTAAATAATATAAGTGTCTGTGTGTTTATTTTATAAATGGGCTGTTGGACTGCTGGGGCTTGGTGGGACCTGGAGAGAAAACTCTCCAGCTACACTCAAGTGTTTTGCTTACAGTTGCACAGGTAAGGCTGATAAATCACAGAAGGCTGCACAGGACATTTTAGGGCCAGGCTGGAACTAATGTCCATTCTGATGACCTGAAACATTATCAATGAAACAGATATCACTGACATCACCTGAGACTCTATCAAAATGCAGGGTCCCTGGCTCCACCCAAACCCACAGAATTATCTTCATTTAGTGGGATTTCTGGGTGATGGGTGACATCATATTAGAGTGTGGAACACTATAGTGAATATTATTTCTACCTAGGGATTTTTTTTTTTTGCAAAGACTCATTCATATGCTCTCTTAGTTACTTTTCTATTGTGGTAACAAAACACTGTGACCAAAGAAATTTAAAAAACATTTAATTCAGGGCTCACCATTGTAGAGGTTTAGAGTTAAAATTATGGTGGAGAACATGGCAGCAGGTATTGGCACAGTATCTTATCTACAGCCATGAGACAGAAAGACCTAACTGGGAATTACATGGGCCCACCCACAAGTAACAAAACATCTTTCTACCAGGAAAAACCTCCTAATCCTTCCCAAACAATTCCACCAACTGTGGACCAAGTATTCAAATACATGAGTCTATGGGGGCAATCTTCATTCAAATCACCATATAAGCCCTAACATTAGGGTTAGAAACAATAAGGAATTTGTTCAATAAGGAATTTGGACAATAAGGAAAGCTAGAAAATTTCCCAGTCCTGTCTTAGTTTGTTTCTCTGTTACTATGATAAAGCACTAAACAAAACTTACACTGGGGAGGAAGGTGTTTGTTTTAGCTTGTAAGTCACAATCTATCATCGAAAGAAGTCAGGGCCAGAGCTCAAAGTAGGAACCCTGGAGGCAGGAGCTGAAGCAAAGATCTTGGAATACTATTGTTTACTGGCTCACTCCCCATGGCTTGCTGTCTTTCTCTCCTGAACAACTCAGGAACCCTGGCCTAGGGTTGGCACCATCCACACTGGCTAGGCCCTCCTTCATCAACCACCAATCAAGAAAATTCCTCCACAGACATGCCGACGAGCCAATCTGATGGAAGCAGTTCCTCAGCTAAGGTTCCCTCCTCTCGGGTGTCTCAGTTTGTGTCAAGTTGACAAAAATCCAACCAGCACATGCCCTAATGACCAAGCATGGATGTGGTAAACAGACATACATGTAGGTAAAACACAACACACATAAAATAATATTTAAAAATTTTAAAAATATGGAATGGATACCATTCCCGTTGCAGATTAACTGTCTCTGCACCCAGGCTCCCTGTTCTGCAATAACAAGGAGAGTGGGGTGTGTGTGCTGGGTGAAGACATGGGAGGTTTCAAGACGGTGGAATTCAGCACAAGGGCAGGGACCTCCAACACATCTGTGGAAAGATGGAATCCAGGAAAAGGCCGCCCTAAACGACCCCTTGGCCAATGAGATTAAAATAGCATTTATCCCATAAGAATGCACTAAGGACCACAGGACCTAAGCAGTCACACTGACTGACAACTTTCTATGACATTTTGATCTGTTTCACCAATTCCATTGTTTCTGTTCCTTATTAACTGGGATTTTCATTATTCTCTTTTTTGTTTGTTAGTTTTTCCAGAACACAAGGACTTGATGTTCACCTACTTTTATCTTTTCTTGCTGGCTGATCAATTAACAAGCACCAAGGAGGGGGAGGATTGGGGGATAGTAAAGAAAACATTTTAGAACCCATTCATCACATATAATGTGTAGAGGCCTTAGTAAGAAAACCTGGTCCCTTTGTGATATTTGTAATTGGTGGCGTTTTATTTGGTACACACTAAACTACCTCTAATTTCAAGTTTTAAAGTATTTTATTAACATAAGAATGAAAAACATAGTATTTCACAATGTGAATTAACTTCATCTTGCCATGTGCCAGACAGCAAACAGATCAAGCCTGAAGCAATCAGAATTTTCCCATCAGTGATGCACTTCTAAGTGTAATGGCAGAACATTCCTTCCCTAAATATATGGAGTTCTTACTTATAAACCACATATACATGATCTGTATATCCAATTGGAAAAAGTATATATATCCAGAGAAAATATATATCATGGAAAGTAATTATAGTGTTGAGTTGAATCTGACATTTCATGACCATTCATATGATTTAGTGTTAAGAGTAAGGGTGGTATCACAAGGTTCACTATGAGCTGTAAGAACGGATGAGTAACATACATATGTATGTCATCAGCCATGGGATAATTTGGACCTTGTCAAGTGGCCATATGTCTTTTCCTTTTGCTGTTGTCTGAGGATAAGTGGCTTCTCATAATGAACTGTTCCTCTGATGGCTTTGACAACTGGGTTGATGACTTCTAAATCTTTCTTTCCAGAATTGCTTTCTTTATCCCTGTGCTGCTGGGGATTGAACCCAAGGCTTCACACATGCTGGGTAAGCACTCTACCACTGAGCCCTATCCTAGCTCCCACATTGCATTGGATCTCATACTTAATCAATTCAGTGTGAACACCTGTTTTCAGAGGACTGTGTTCTCCAAAAGTGACTCATCCCTTCCTGTACTTCATGTAAAATCACTCAAATACTTGCTGACTTATTGACGGAGGTGGGGATTCATTCAGTTTCTGCATTTTCATTTCTACACAATTAATATGGCCCTTTATGAACTTCTACACTTGTTTTACCTCTACCCCGACAAGGACTTGAAGAGTCTTTGTTTGAAGAAAATAAAAATCAAACCCACAGTACTAGAACAACAACCAAAGAGATGGGCCATGAGGGAGAGAACAGCAGCTTCCCAACACGGTATAAGGAGGAAGCTCGAACACAGATGAAGGGGTAAGTTTCTCAAAGGCAAAAGCAAAGTCGGAAACACTTATCAAGATGTGTGTGAATCACAGGTCTTGGCAAATTAGAGGAAACGCCAGCTGCTTAGGACAAGCAGGGTTTTCTTATGTAACAAAAGCAGTGTCAGCAGAAGTGGGTGGTATGGGCTATCACACAAGGTGACCAGACCAAAGGAACCTCCCCTCTCGTGTGTCTTGTTTATTTAACAATCATAACTGACTTAGGCAAATCGCTTAGAGTGCCTTGATTAGCCTCCCCTTCAGGACTGCTTGAGGAAGAGTGGAGGGAGGGAATTATTTCCCTATTCTGTGCTCTTCTGCTTCTGGGAAGATGGCATTTCACTGAGTGGCTTAAAATCAAATGTTAATGCTGGGTGTGGCAGTGCACACCTGTGATGCCAGACTTGGGAGGCTGAGGCAGAAAGTTCATGAGTTCAAAGTTAACCTGGGCTACAGAGCAAGACTCTGTCTCAAAAGTGAAATTAGAGCCAGCAAGGTGACTCAGTGGGTAAGACTGCTTGGTGCCAAGCCCAAGAATTCAGTATCTGGGAACCAAATGGAGAAAAGAGAATCAATTTCTAATTTCTACCAGTGGTCTTCCGACCTTCACAAATGTGCCATGGCACTTTCATGCCCGCCCCCCCCCCCGCCCCACACAAAATAAATAAATAGATAGAAAAATAAATGTTTTAAGAAAATATTAATCTAGTTTAAAACGTATATGCTGAGAGTCTTTGGGGATGTGGCATCTCAGTGTCTACCTTTACCTACCAACACTGTTCCACTTCCTGGTCCTCAAAAAGCCCTCTCCTCTTTGTCTAGACTGTGTCCCCTACAAAGCCTCAAGCACCAGTTTCCCGCCCCATTTACTTACTGATATTCTATAACGTGCCTAAGTCTCTTTGTGCTGCCAAAACCGAATAATTGAAGCTGGTCAATTTACAAAGGATAGTAATTTATTGGCTTCTAGTTCTGGAGCAGTGGTTCTCAACCTTCCTAATGCTGTGACCCTTTAATACAATTCCTCATGTTGTTGTGACCCCCCAACCATAAAATTATTTTCATTGCTTCTTCATAACTTTAGTTTTGCTACTGCATGAATCATAATGTAATTATCTGATATGCACATGGTCTTCGGTGACCTGCCCAAAGGGATTTTGGCCCACAGGTTGAGAACTGCTGTTCTAGAGTGTTGAAAAGTCGAAGAGCATGGCATGATTAGTTGGTAAGGGCCTTCTGACTGAGTCATCTCATAGCATAAGGTAAGAGGGCAGGAGAGTTCATCAGTGAGAAGGACTGGACTTGTTCATACAACTGCATTCTTCAATAGTCCGCTCTTAAGGTAATGAATGGCCTGTAGCTGTTTAAGACTGCACTTGCTGTTAAGAGCATGGCCAATCAGAAGGGCAGTCTCCTGGGGAGGACATAATGAGAGGACAGAGTCTTGCTATATGACCCAGGCTGGCCTTGGCTCAGCCTCCTCAGTGCTGAGATGCCTGGTGTGCACTGCCACAGCCACAGAGTGACAGTCCTTTAACAGAAACAGGCAGTTCTATTGCCAGAGTGGTGAGACACTTTTCACATTGATGGTTGCCAACGAAACCCTTCTCTCACTGCTTCCACACTCAAGCAATAATGCTCACAGCTACAAAACACAGGCTTAGTCTCAGCATCCCTTAATGTCCCTCAATGTCCTCCACGTCCGGACCCATTTTCAAGTAATAAAGTAGATAGGGCTAACACAATCTGCTGTAGACAAAGGACAAAAATTGGAGCTGGGAGTATAGCTCAGTTGATACAGTGCTTGCTCACCATGCACAGAGCCTGGGGTCCAACTCTAACACAACATAAAATAGACATGGAGACTCATGCCTGTAATTCCAGCACTCTGAAGGAAGCAAGTGTTCAAGGTCATCCTCAGCTATAAGTGAGTTCAAGGTCAGCCCAAGACACATGAGATCCTATTTAAAAAGAAGGAAGAGAGGGAGGGAGGGAGGAAGGGAGGGAGGGAGGGAGGGAGGGAGGGAGGGAGGGAGGGAGGGAGGGAGGAGAAAGGCTAGGGGAGAGAGGGAAGGAAGGAGGGAGGGTAGAAGAGACCAGCCTGGTCTACACAGCAAGTTCAGCCCAGTGAAGATGACACAGTAAGACCTTGTCTCAAAAGAAAAATAAATAAAAAATAACAAAAGAAAGCAAGCTGGCAAGATAGCCCAGTGGGCAAAAAAGCTTGCCACAAAGCTTCTTGACCTGAGTGTGGACCTCAGAGCCTATAAGGTGAAAGGAGAGGACTGGTTCCTACAAGTTTCCTTTGACTTCTACATGTGGGCTGTGGCGTGTTTACCCTCACAAACACAAAATAAAATAAAATTGAGAGAGTGTAAGGTGGAGATAGAGAGTAGAGAAACTTGAGACAGAAAGAAATAGAGAAATACCTTTTACAGTAATGACAAATATTGTTCTATTACACACACACACACTTTGTGACCTGGTCTAACATCAGCTTCTCACTGTAGATTGCTGTCAAGAGTTCAGTCACTACATTGTGGCCCCTGTGTACCTCATGACCTCTGCTGAGGTGGTCTGACCATCGCAGGTACAGATCCACGAGTTTACTGACAGCTCTGCAGACCAGTAGAGAAAGGAGACCTTTGGGATCTGGCAGCCTTGGATTTGAATCTGAACTATGCCACTGATGACAGTCTGCCCCTGGGCAGGCCATTCTCCCTCTCATGACCACAATTTCATTATCTGTCAAATGCAAATAATAATGGCCATCTTATGGGATAATAACGAGGCATAAATGAGAAAATATAAACACTCAAGGCATATCACATCATAATGTTCAAAAAATGTTAATTATAATAATTATTAATCTAAATATTTTATTATGACTATTATCATTATTATTTTCAAATTGCATAGAAATTGCTTGTTTACATCTGTCTGCCTAGGCTAAGTTCACCATGAACTCTGTGGTAGTCTTTATCCCTGTACTTCCGAGACGAAGTTTTACTCAGTGTAAACGGATTGATTGTGTTGATGGGAACTCCAGCATCAGAACCCGGACCAGCAGAGACAGCCCATCAAGTGCACAGCCTGAGAAGCTTATAAAAGGCCTTCCATTCAGCTCAGAGCTCCTTGGAAAGAAAATGAAAAGTAATAAGGGTGACTAAGCATGGTAAAGGATTTATTATGAGGTGAGATCACCTACATAATTTTGTTTCAATCTCAAAACCATACTGCCAAAGGAATTGTGATTCCCAGGCTCCTTTAGGAAGCTCACGGGAGGACTTTCCCAGAACATAGCAGCCAGACTGTTGACTTTAAGCTGGGTTCTTTACCTTGTCCTAGTAACTCTTAAGTGTTAGCTGATGTCCAAGAGCAACCAGAGAGAAAGATGGTCAAGACATCACTGGCCCTCTCCTCTTAGTCCTTCAGCTCCAGTAAGAATATGGATTTTTAAACAGCACTTGTCAGTGATTCTGCTCCAAGTAGACAAAAGAGATCATTCCCCTTCTCCTGTCTTCCTCTCCTCTCCCTGCTCTCCTCTCCTCTCCCTGCTCTCCTCCCCTCTCCCTGCTCTCCTCTTCCTGCTCTTTTCTCCTCTCCCCTGTTCTCTTCTTCTCTCCCTTGCTTTCCTCTTCTCTCCTCTGCTCTCCTCTCCTCTCGCTGCTCTCCTCCCCTCTCCCTGCTCTCCTCCCCTCTCCCTGCTCTCCTCTCCTCTCCCCTGCTCTCTTCTCCTCTCCCCTGCTCTCCTCTCCTGTGTTAGTCTTGAAGGTCTTGCTATGAATCACGAATATCACTTGCTATGTCACCACGTAGCCCAAGCTGGCCTGGAAGTCACAGTCCTCCTTCCTGTGCTTTCTGGGTGCCAGGATTACAGGCACACACAACCATGCCAGGCACTAATACATGTGTTTAAAACACAAAGTCAGGGTGCTGTACATATTGTACATTTCTCCAAGGCGAGTCGCAGTTAAAAATGGATATCTAGATCTGGAATCAGCATGTCCCCACATCCACTGTGCTGATGGTTTCATGTCACCTTTTGAGCATGCCTTAGGCCCAGGTACTAACAGAATGAGAGGAAAATCTTCTGGCCAGCAGTACCTGTGCCAAGGGCAGAGGTGGCTCCCATCTGCACTGTGACATGACAGGAACACTGAAGGGCAAGAGTTCCCAAGGATCTAGGGAGGTGAATGCTTTGCTTCATACTTTCCTCAGCTAGCATTGGCATCCCAGCCTGTAGCCCCCATAATTCATTGTGGAGGATGTCACATGTTCATTTTCAAGTCTTTGTCCTGGAGGAAGGGGTGAAGAGGAGGGTGGGCAGAGGAATCAACCAGAGCCACAAACTTGGCAGATCTTGCTAAGTGTAGGAATGATTGACTTACAGACGCCAAAGAAATGGAATGTCATGATTATTATTAGTATTTAATCTTATTATTATTCTTAGTATTAAACTTAGTGTTTAATAGGTATTTCCAAGCTGACCTTGTCTCATTCATAAGCATTTCCAAGCTGCTCTTGTCTCATTCTGGTCATTAAGTTTGACAACCTCTAGAATTCAAAGGAAAGGTCTTTTTTCTCCCCTAAAACCATGATAGACTTCATATACTTTTCAAGGAAGACATTAAAAACATAAAAGAACATTTTTCATGAACTATAAAAATGATAATCAATAAACTATGTGGTCTGTGAGAGAAGAAACATCATACACTGTCTTGGAAAAAATGCTTTTACTGGGAATGATGTGTTTGGAGATGAATTTACTGTCCCTATTGCCAGGCCTTGACCTGTCAATTTTCCAGGGAAATATGGGGCATAAGCCTTTGTGGCAGTGCCACTTGCTAGCAGTTTTCAGATGACATCCATAGACCAGTCCCATCACACAGTCACCTCAGTGCTCTTGATCACACTCACAGAGAATGAGGACCATTCTCACTTTACAGCCCCAGCACCGGAGGCTCAGGAACAGCAGAGTTCCTAAGAGGTAGAGCTGGGAATCTCCTCGTATTTACCCTCCTGGGTTGTCTTATCTCACTTAAACCAAGGTCTAAGAGCTAGAGGGCTGTCACACATGATAGCATTTCCATCTTCATTAATCCAGAAAATTATTCCTTTATAAGGACTGGCTCTACTTCCTTTGATGTAGTCACCTGTGAAGTTGGTTCTGTATCCTGTAACTGTGTAGTGGATCTGGGAGTATGAATATCTATTCAAGATCTTGATTTTAATTCATTTGGATACACACTAAGAAGTGGAGTTCCTGGAACATACAGTGATTCTGTTTTCAGTCTTTTGAGAAATCACCACACTGTTTTCCATGGAAGCTACAATATTTGGCATGCAAGGTGCATAAATTTGAGATTCTGTCTGTTCAACACAGTGCCTGTGATAAAGATACTATACACACACTTAAACTTTTTGTTAGGTGTTCTTACGAGACACACACACACACACACACACACACACACACACACACACACATATAAGTGATGAGGGTACTGGAAAAATGTCAGGTGACAGGTAAATCTACCACCTTGATGGTTTGGGGGCAGTGTTTACTTGTGTCCAAATTCATCAAGTTGTCTTCATTAGATAAATTTTCCCTATCAATTGCACCTCAAAAAGCTGTTAAGCCTGGGAAAAGAACTGACTGATAGAGCATTTGCTCAGCATGGAGAATGTTAAAGGGGAAAGAAGAAGTTGAAAAGAAAGTTAGCTCACACCTATAATCCCCACAACCAGGAGATGTAGGCAAGAGAATACTTAGATTTGAGGCAAGCCTGGACTATATTGAGAGTTCCAGGCCAGCCTATGTCTACATAGTCAGGGTCTATCCAAACAAACAAACAAAAGAACAAACTTTGAAGTGTGTGTCCACAACAGTGTTGATACATTTAACATTATCAAATTGGGTATTTAAAAATGGCTAAGATGGTAAAGTTTACACTTCATGTTTTATAAACCTCCAGGAAGCAGAGAGGGAGGGAGGAAAAGAGGGAAGGCCTAAAATGAAAAGAGATTCAACAGTAGGTCATTGAATTGTGTGCCAGCATATTTGCCTATAATCTTAGCACACAAAAGGTTGAGGCACGAGGATTGAGAGCTGGAGGTCTGAGGCCAGCTCACATTATAAAGCATGACATGCCCACGCCAAAAGAAGTCCTTTTGAGTCTCGTCAGTCTCACAGGCTTTGTGTAAGATCTAAGAAACTTCAAGTCCAGAGGTGATACTATACAGCATCTCTATGAACTCCGCCCAGCACAGAAGAGTGAAAATGTGGGAAGAAAAATCACCTTCCCCTTCAAACCCACCTGACCCCATCTCCAGGCTCCCTTGCCAAGTCATTGAGCAGAAGCTGTGTTTTCTGGGGAAAGCCATTTTACAGACTACATGAAATAGTCAACACACCCCGAGAGCAGTTTCAGCATCCTCACACAGAATGCCTGAAGATGCCCAGCTTTCATCCAGATCAGACAGCAACCAACACACATGACCAAACAAAAGAGCAAACACTCACTAATGAAGGTTGAAATGAACAGATACTGAAATAAAGACTAAGGCAAAGTGCCCACAATCCAACACGCCTAAGTGATAATGTATCTGACGAACATTAACAAAACACCTTTTCGTTTTTCCATTTAACATTTAAGCAGAGACACTTTCCCATACATTCCCATGCATCATCTTGTGGGTTTTCCTGGGAACATGCTGTTCTGCTATATTCAATATTCTTTTTGTTAAGTATTTAGGTTCTATCTAGTCACTTACCTACTATAAGTCATTCTGTAACAAATAGCTTTGCAAGCAAGCATTTTTTAAAAGTTTAGTTTTAAGAATTGAGCTACAGCCTCAGAAGTGAAATATGGGTCTATTTGGGTGTGACTATCACATAAGTAACCAGATGCTTTCTGAAAAAGCATCAATTAACAATGCAACTCCATATCTGTGAAACTGACCCACTTGTACTCAGGGTCAGCTTCATAGATACACCACTGTGAAGTTACAGAAAGCCCAGAAGGCTTTGTGTTTTATCTCAACTCATTGTTAAATCATCTTGAAACTCTGAGTTCAATCTTTTCTGGGTTTAGTGTTTACTGTTTGTTTGAGACAGGATCTCTCTCTTTCTCTTAGAACTCTCAGCAATCCTCCTGCCTCTGCTTTCTGAGTGCTGGGATTACAGATACATACCACCTTACCTGGCATTAGCTCAATCTTTGCATGTTCATTTTGAAGTGAAGTCTGATGGAATAGAGGAATGTGACAGTGACAAGAAGAGACAAGGCGGCACATGCATTCCCCTGTCCTTCACTCTGTCATGCACAGAAATGTCAATAGTGATCCTGAGTACAAAATTCCAGCAGGCCCATGTGTGCTGGGGGGTTCAGTGAGACAAGGAACAGGGGGTTGATTCTCTTACTGAGGAAGCCTGGGTCAAGAGAGGGAAGCTGGGTGCTGGCTGTCCTAAGAGGCGAAGCTTTTTGTTTTTGTTTTTGCTTTTTAGACTTACTTTTTTATGTGTGGGTGTTTGGCCTGCAGGCTTTAAATCGGAAGCAGAATGTGCTTCCAATGGACGGGAGCCACATCACACTCTTCCTCACTGCTGTGACTTCCCTGTTTTTGTTCATTTGGTTTTCTTTAAATCTATCCTTACTCCTTCATGGGACAACAGCAGAGCCTTGGGAAGAGTATCAAGATGGGATTTCAACACAGGGAGTGTGGCCTGGCCTGGTGGCCCAAGGCTACAATGCCAGCACTCAGGGACTGAAGGCAGGAAGATCAGAAATTCAAGGTCTGTCTGGCTTGTACGGTTAGAGCCTATCTCAGAAAATAAATACTAAAGTAGGCACTCATGTACAAGCTGCAGGACACATATTCCAAACATCCGACACAGAATATCTCAGTGATCCCAATAGGACTTGCCTCCCCCTCTAAACGAGTTCAGGCAGCCTGAATCCTATTTTACTAGGCTCTAGCTGCCTTCTTCCCCCACCCTTCTCTGCCTGCCTTCTGGCTCAACAGCAGGCCAGTGGCACTTCTGCCCAATCTAATCAGCGAGAGACACCCGGGCCAGTTCCTTCAGATATGGACAGAATGATAGTGTGGCTTTGGGGGCTAGTGTTTGGTAAAAGGTCGATAGTCTTTATTGCCTTGTACTCTGTGACTCAGGCTCCTGTTTACTTGATTGCCGGGAACTTTTTACAGCCTTGTTCTGTCAAATACCCTTCTCTTTTGGATTCAGGTCTCATTTCTCTAAAATGGTGACCGAGCTTTGGACTGCAGTAAAGTCAGCCTTGTTATTCTGAGCTGGCTTCTTGTAAAACTACAAAGTTCTACTTCTGAAAACATGATTGGGTCAGAGGATTACCTGGTATCCTTGCGCTGACACCCCTCAGCTTCTAGAAGAAGCCACCTGAGGCAATAGGCTTTTGTTTTTGTTTTGTGGGATTGGGGATGGACCCCGGACCTCAGGCCTGCTAGGAAAGTACCCCACCACTGAGATGTATCTCCAGGCATTTATAAAGTTCTTCTTTTGATAGTCTCACTTAAGTCATCTAGACTAGCCTTAAACTCCCTGTCCATGTAGCCCAGGCAGGCCTTGAACTTCCGATCCTTCTGCCTTAGCCATGTGAATAGCTGAAAAGCCTGAGCCACCACACCTGTCTGACATCACTTTCTTTTCTTTTCTTTCTCTTTTTTTTGGGGGGTGGGGTGGGGAGAGGGGTAGTGTTTTTGTTTTTGTTTGTTTGGTTTGGTTTTGGTTTTGGTTTTGAGCCAGGCTTACTCTGTGTAGCCTTGGCTGTCCCAAAACTTGCTCTGTAGACCAGGCTGTCCTGGAACTCATAGAGATCCACCTGCCTCTGCCTCCCGAGTGCTAGGATTAAAGGTTTACACCACCACCACTCAGCTCCGACAGTAGTTTTCTTTTTTCTTTTTTTTTTTTTTTTTTGGTTTTTCGAGATAGGGTTTCTCTGTGTAGCTTTGCGCCTTTCCTGGGACTCACTTGGTAGTCTAGGCTGGCCTCGAACTCACAGAGATCCGCCTGGCTCTGCCTCCCGAGTGCTGGGATTAAAGGCGTGCGCCACCACCGCCCGGCCCACAGTAGTTTTCAAAGGTTGCTACACAATAAAATCAACTGGCCAGTGTTATAAAGCAGCTTTATCAAGGATGCCTGTGTCTCACCCTGCAAGACCCTAACTTAGTTACTCTGGGGTTTGTCCTGAGCAGTGTGAGTATGACAAGCTTTCTAGATGATTCTTTATTAGACCACAATGTTGGTGCTGCTTGGAGACACAGCTGTATGGTCTCATGGATTTTAATTCAGAGGGAACTCCGCAGGAGCAGCGGGAGCATCAGTTCCTGTATCAGCAGGATTCGTCGAAGGCCTTGTTGACTGACAGGTATGGATATGGCACTTCACCCTCTGGGGATTGCAGAAATGAAGAAGACAGGAGTGTAGGGATGGGGAGGTTGATTTAGGGGCACCAGAGAGGATGTACTGAGGTTCTTCTGTACAGTAGGATGATATGATTAACATCAATGTGTTGAATGTTTCAAACTAATTAGTAGTTGAATGCTCCAGTCACAAAGAAATGAAGAACATTTAGGGTATACACATATACCAAAATATCAAACTATGCCTCATAAATATACATAATTAGTTTGTATTAATTAAAAATAAAATTAGGCCAGATGTGATGGCATGTGCCTTTAATCCCAGCACTCAGAAGGCAGAGGCAGGTGGATCTCTGTGAGTTGAAAGCCAGCCTGGTCTACAGAACAAGTTCCAGACTAGCGAGGGCTACATAGTGAAATCCTATATCGAAAGCAAAACAAAATAAATAGTAAAAGTAAAATAAATTTTAGGGCTGGAGATATGGCTCCGGGTAAGAGGACTTGCTGCTCAAGGATAGGGATCTGAGTTCAGATCCTAATACACGTGTAAAAGACTAGGCTCAATCATGCATGCCTGCAACTCCAGGTTGTAGGAGATGGAGCCAGGATTTCGGGGACTTGCTGGCCTCCAACCCAGCTCCAGGCTCAGGAAGTGACCCTGTCTCAGTGAAATAAGACTCAGAGTAGTAGAACAGGACACCTGACGTCTTTCTTTGGCCTCTACACTTACACACACTTTTGCACATTCACCACACAAAAAAATAAATATACAAATATGAGAGGCCACTGTAGCACCATGGTGGGCTTCTCCCGGCCCCAGCCTCTACTAGCTCTGAGTTTCAGTTAAGTTTCAGTTCTATTTAGGTCTCAGTTTCTGTTTCAGTTTATGTTTCTGATAAGGCAGATGAGGGAGATATTGCATACCAGGCATGATTCAGCACTTACAGCCACAGCCTATCAGAAACATATTAGTGTGGCTGCTGCTCCCTTTGGCCAGTCATGTTGAGGGTGACCTAATCCCCTCCTGGATGTCTATGAAAGGAGCCTGCGGCTTCTCTGGGGGTCACTGCCATTTTGTGTGGCTGACCCTTGCACGCAGGAATTCTTCTCTCGAGAAATAAATGTCCTTGCTTTTTGCATACGTGGGTGGTGGTCATTTGTGGGGTGATCTGTGGACCATAATAAAATACAATTTAGTGGGAAATGAATAAGATAACATCCCTAACTGGAGGAGTATAAGGACAGAGGGCAAGTAAGAAAGTCAGAAAGATGATGAGAGAGAATTGAGGAACACAGAGTCAACAGATAAACCCATGAACCATATATGTATGTTACTTTTAGAAGGGGACTTCTGGGTCCTCTTCACAAAGGTGACAAATCAGACCCACTTGTGTCAAGAAGAAAAGCAACAAGGTTACAAAGCAATAGGACCCCAAGTCAGGGACAATGTTTTGTTCACCTTCTTGTTCCAAGTCACCAGCACAACACAGTACAAAGTTGCTGGAGATCCACAAGCATTTGAAGAGTAAGTAAATGTCCTGAAATGGTTGTTGTCTAACTTGATAAAAAGACCAAAAGTAAAAGCAAAAAGGTTGGGATGTTTGTCTAAGTTAAATCATGCAAGCCTAGAACGTTCTCAAGCTTGGCAGTTCCCATGCCTGGGCTGTTCTTAGTTTCTTCCCAGCCTGGAAATGGACCCTTTTTTAGACAGTGCTGCAATCACTGAATACCAAAACACATCAAGCAGGAAAGGCCTCAGAGGTAGGGTTGGGATTAGGAACTACTCTTTCTCCAACAGATTAGATTGTGGGGGTGGGGAGTTCAGACTTTCTTCTAGACTCTAAGTGACACTTATTTTATGGCTTGGCTTGACTGGTCATCAGGCACCTAGGCATTTGGGTGTTTGTTACTCTGTGTACGTGTGTGAAGGAGCTTGGGGATTAAGAATGTGTGAGTCAGGAGACTAGTAAAGTGGGTTGCCTTCAGGCTTCCTCTAAGGGTAGATGAAGGGATGTTCACCCTCTACCTGACCCTTTTTAAGGTATCTGCAGCTACCCCATTGGATTTCCTGGGGCTTACCTCTTGATACTGAGTCTTCCAACTCTCTAAAGAGCAAGACGTGGTGTCACAAAGGACTTTGCAGGCACATTTACAGTGAGTTCTCTTAGCAGCCTTCGCACAGGAAGGAATGATGGTGTGGTATGTGCCTAACCACTCAGAGAGCCCTAACAAGGTACTCAGAGGGAGTAACTTACAGAACAGCAAAAGATTCCGTGGAGTTCTGGGCCAGAAGAGCCAACTAAGATCAATGTGCAGGCTCATTCGGCTCTCAGTGAGAGCATTTTTCTCTTGGCTCCCAGATAGCTCATAGCTTCCCTCGCTTAACCTCAATTCCCTCCCCAAAGCCCCCATTCCAAATATCATCACATTAAGAACTGGACGAGGATTTGGGTCTTTGACATCTTGGTAGACAAAGATGTTTAGTCCACAACAGTACATTTCTCTTATTTTATAGGTGAGGTCATTAAGGCCTGGAAAAGGCTAGCAGCCGAGTCACCAAGCTCAGGAGTACAGAGGGCAGAACCTGAGCCACTATCCCCCCTCTTTCCATCACAGCTATGATTTTTACTGCTGCCCGTACACAGACTTAGGCTCTCCTCATCAGAAACAAATGAAGATATGAAAAGTTGCTCAACCTCATCAGTCCTCTGAGAAGCACTAATTAAAACCATTTTTCGCTCATCAGATTGGCAAAGAAATGACAAGAATAAATAATATCCTGTGTCAGTGAAGGAAAGGGAAAAGGTGTGCTCATAAATGCTGCTTGTGAAAAAAAAACCCACATCAGTGGACTCTCTGGAGGGCAATTTGGAAGTACCTATAAAAAATTTAAAGGTGCCTTCTCTTTGATCAAGCAAGTGTGGTTCTCCATATCTACCCCAGGGAGATAGTTTCAGTGAGGAAAATTGCATTTTCTCATAACAGTGCACTGCTGAATCCATCTTAGATCCTATGAACAGGGAATAACTTAAAGGACCGCAGGGTCTATCAACTACAGTGATTATGAAGACTTCCAAAAGAACACGCTAATATCCACATTCTGACAAGGAGTGTTTTATTCAGTAAAACAAGCCAACTGTAGACAGTCGTGGACAGCATGATTTTACTTGTGAAATTGTGTGTGTGTGTGTGTGTGTGTGTGTGTGTGTACACATATATATCACCCTAGAGGCTTGAGAGATGGCTCAGTGTAACAAAGCACTTGCTGAGAATGCAAGAGAAACTGAGTTCAAATCCCCAGCACTCTTGTAAAAGCCAGCATGGCTGCTAATACTGTAGCACCAAATCAGGCTGTAGAGACAGGAGAACCTCAGGAGTTGCTGGCCAGCTAGCTCAGCAGAGCTTTGCGTTCAGTGAGAAACCTTGTCTCAGAAAAAATAAGGTGGAGACCAGCACTTAGGAGGCAGAGGCAGGCAGATCTCCATGAGTTCAAGGCCAGCATGGTCTATACAGCAAGTTATGGGCCTGCCATGGCTACATATGACACTGTCTCCAAATAAATAAATAAGGGGGAGTGTAGTATAGGAAGACACCTGAAGACCTCTAACCTCCACATGCCTGCACAGGTACACACACCCATACATATGTGTACTTATCCCCAAGGCAGACAGACAGACAGACAGACAGACACACACACACACACACACACACACACACACACACACACACACACACACTGAAAGAGAGACAGACAGACAGACAGACAGAGATCACCGTTTATGCCTATAGCCTATATCCATATGATATTTCATTCTTTAAAAAAAAAGCCTTCATGAACATACATACATCACACTGTATTAGGCACTTCTTGGGCTGACATAAAGGAGAGCCAAAGAGATCATTCATGCTGGTCGTGTACTGAATGAAATTTCACCGTGAAAATACATTAATACTATAGTTTCTATAGCCATAAAAAACCAAGAGACACATACATAAATAAAATCATGAAAGAAAAAGCATGCCTTCTGACATCAGAGAACTGTTTCTTCTCAAACAATAAACTCATGAGTTCATCAGCTCCCTCGATGCTCCCTCTGAAAAACAGGAGAGTCTGGGGTGGCAGGACGGGTTAGTGAGAAAGTCCCCTGTCTTGTGGCTGCACCTCCAGTCTCTGTGGATGGTACCTGACTGCTTCACTCACCCTACAGTCTCAACGATGTTTTGGTTAGGATCAGGGGAAGCTATCCTCATTTTCTTTTAAGGAAGCCTCCAACTCTTAAGGGATTAGAGGTTCTCAAAACTCACCCCTACTCTATTTTTAAACCAGAGCTGGGACAGGGGGCTGGTGTCTTTTGAGTCTCCACTTGAACCCTGCAGGATGTGCGGTGTGAAGACTCCTCTGATGTTCTGTCCGATTTCCACTGAATAAGCCTCATTTTGCTGATGTCTATGAAGTCTGGCTTTATAGCAGAGAGCTCTCCTGGAACTCTGTCTTTAATAAAAGGGGGAAGAAGTGGAACTACCAATTTAGTTTCTTTAAAAGGCATGTATTTTCATGCACATTAAGTCCATCTGTTCGTGAAATGGATGCCTTTGCACAGTGTATAATTTGATAAAACCCAAAAGAACTCAGGACTCCTCGCTTGAAGCACAAATAGAGAAAGTGGCTGGGGACCTGACAGAAGTGGAGAAATCCACCAAACCCAAAGACTATTTTTAGAACCACAGCCAGATTTCAGGAAAAAAAAAAAAAGCCCATCATGGAGAATCTAGATTAGCGTTCTCTGTCTAACAGCCTCCAGCTCGTCTGAATGGCTGTGGGGCCAGAGATCAAAGGGCCGGCCTTCTCTGTGGCCCACTTGCTAGAAGTATCTTTTTCAGAGCACTGTGCAACATCCAATCACTTCACCCTCTGCCTCGGTGGTGCCCAGTGGGTCCCCGGTGGCAGCGGAAAGCTTACAAACTGGAAGCTACATATTCCTTTGCCAGGATGAAGTATTTCAAAACTGAGTGCTGACAATCTTTACAACTCGGAATTTCACACCAAAAACCTTGATTTCTTGAAAAGCCGCACTCCTACAAAGCATTAAAGGGTTGACACTGAGTAGAGGAAGTCTAATTTAAATGGTATTCACTTCCTGCAGTGCCACAAGTCCAGCCTGTCCTTACCAACCCTTGGAGATACTTGAGATTATATTTTGTCGCCAAGTTTGAGTCGCCTTCCCAGACTGGCCTTCAAAATTGCCGTTAGTGCTCTTTCAGCTCTTCAGTCCCCCACTCTTTCAGATCTTCCCCGACTGACTGTCTCAGTTCAATACTTTTACTTATCACTAACTTCTCTCTAACAGACATCAGGTGGGGTACAATGTGGAAAGACGGATGAACTTGCTTGTGTGTGTGCACACATGTACGTGCATTTATATGTGCACAGACGCATGGGAGAAAGCATACAAGTGAAAGTGATTATGCATGCATGCCAGAGGACAACCTCAGCTGCTGTTTCTAAGGGCCATCCACCTTTTCTGAGACAGTCACTCACTTGGCCTGGTGCTCACTCAGTAGATGAGGATGACTGGCCAGGGAGCCCCAGAGACCTGCCTGTCTCCACTCCTAGCTCTGAGATTGCAAGCATGTGTCTGGCTTTCTTCTCTTTGATGACTTTTGTTTTGTTTTCTTCACTTTCTTTCTTTTTGGCTTTCTCTCTTTTTCTATTTTTTTTTTGTAGGTTCTGAGACTTGAACTCAGATCTTCATGTGTTCAAGATAAACCCTTTACCAACTGAGCTGTCTCTGCAATCTCAACAGATACTTTTTTTTTAATGCATATCTCCTCTCTTTGGGTCCTAGTAGAGGTCACATACAGATTGGACAATGGGCAGAGTTGGTTGGATGGTAGAGGACCAAAATGTTAGTATAGTACTTTGAGTTTGAAAATGTTGGGACTGTTCAAATCATCAGGCTTGACAGGAATGAGCTACTTCCTAGAGAGAAGCTACAACCTTCTGCTGGAAATAGAGCCAGCTCCAGATGACCTGCAGTGCAGGACCTGAGCAAAGCATCACCTAGTGTGGCCCCTGTCATTCTCCTTTCTACTTCTAGCCTTGAAGATGCCTCTCTATTGGCCACAGCTAAAAACAAGGTAGAGATGGGATCTTAGTTCAACCAATAGGAGTCGGATTTCCCAGGCAGAGGGGAGAGCAGAAGAACAGAGTGGTTCCAATGCAGAGCAGAGACACTAGGCCAAACCCATTCTGCCCTGCAAAAAGCTAAGTCTGAAGAAAGAAAGAAGTTCAGTCTAAAGAAAGGCAAGTCACCAAGTGGTACAAGAGCAGGGAACAGTGCTTATGAGAATCAGGAATGGCTGCAGGGTCCCAAAGCAAAATAATAAAAGTAAATAAAAACAAAACAGGACCACAGAGAGTTGTGGCCGACCTAAGACAGTCCAAAATTGCAGCTGACCTAAGACAGTTCGAAGCTTCCAGGAAGTCATGCACTCCACACAACCCTGGAAATGACAGAAGAGTAAGGAGTCATCCAGAAAAGGCAGAGGCAGGAAAGCTTAGTTGCTCCAGGAAAGAAAGTTCATAGGGTGGGTTTTATGGGTACCCCATGTCTATACCCTGGGTCACACGGTGGACTCGAGTGTCTTCCAACTTTTTGTGTTCTATGAAAAATATCTTCCTCCACAGTACTTTCTGGAAGTTATTTCACCTTAAATAAATGCAAAATCACTCTTTCAAGCAACTTTGCTTTGTGTCTGTCTGACGTACTTAGCTTTTTATTGCTGTGATAAAGACCATGATCCAAAGCAGCTAGAGGAGGAAAGGGTTTCCTTGGCTTAGATAATCACAGTTTATCATTGAGGAAGGTCAGGGCAGAAACTCAAGGCAGGAACCAGGAGGTGCAGCTGATGCAGACAGAGGCCATGGAGTGATGCTGCTTACTGGCTTGCTCCCCATGGCTCTCTCAGCCTTCTTTCTTATAGAACCTAGGACCACCTCTCCATGGGTAGCACCACACACTGTAGGTTGGACCCTCCCACATCAATAATTAAACAAGAAAATGCACCCATAGACTTGCCTCCCTGAGATTCCCTCTTACCAGATGACCCTAGCTTGTGTCAAACTGACAAGAAACTAACCAGCACAGTAGATGTGTGGCAAACATATAGAAGAAGGCAAATGTTACAATAGTCTCAGCAGCATTAGGTACAGTAACCAAACATCCATCAACAATAGACAATCCTAATAAATTATAGCATATTCACTGAATAGAATACTACATAGTATCATGAACTCACAATGCACCACGAGTAAAAAAAATATGTATATATGAATATATGTATATATGAATACCACAGATGCAGTATTTTGTGAAGGGGGGCACAAAAGATATACATCCCAATTAGATTCCATTTAGAAAAGGATCAAAAGCAGGCAAGACAAATCTAAGGTATTTGGACTCAGGACAGACACAATGCCTTAAGAAAGTGATAGTAGGAGATACCTTAAGACTGGGGGTTCACTGCTGCTTGTGAGGTCTTCTTTTCCATCTGGGTATCTCTGTATGGGTTTGATGTGTATGGTTTTCCATGTGTTTTACTTTGGTTTAAAAGAAAGTTTGTCATCTTCCCTGGGAAGCTTCCAGGTTATTAAATAATGACAGCTTCCTGTGTGAAGAGCTCTGAAACTCATTCAGACATTTGGAAAACACTGAAGGGGCAGTTTTTCTGATGCCTTTGAACATCCCTGCCTACACTTACGGCTGAATTTATTCCTTTAAAATAATGGAGAGAAGGAAATATCCATTTCTCATCAGCGATGAGTTTATGGTCTTCCGGAGCATACCGCCTACCAACCAGGACTGTCTCCACTCGTAAAACATCTCTGAAATGGGTGAGCCGCTCAGCCACAAGGGCCCCTGGCCTTCTCATCAGAGAGGAACCCGACTGTGATTTTTCTCCCATGAGACCCACGTCCTGAGAGAGGATGCAACCAATAAAAAAGGAAAGAGGTCTGTTGTGTAACCACCCATGTGTTTTAATCAAGACATCTGTGTTAATGCCAGCCTAACCTTGTAATTACCATGAAATATGCAATATCCCTCCACTGGATTCCAGGATGGCTGCTCAAAGCCTGAGAATCTGTTCATTTTGTTCATCCAGGAAGATCCATAGCAGAGGTTCAGTGTGGGATTTCCAAGATTAATCTTTATGATACAGAAATGAACTCAGAAGCCCTTGTTCATTTTTTTTGAGCTTCTGGCAATGGCATCCTTAGGGAGATCCACTGTCAGCCCCTCGCCCCAGCTACTTCAGAGACTTGTAGTTACCTCCAGCTGTCTCAGGGTGCCACTTTCCTGACTTTTCGGTGGTGATTTTGAAATGATAACGGTCTTTGGGAAGCTCCATAAGCCAAGAGAAGTGAGATATGATTATTTTAATAATATGAATTTTCCTAGTCGGTTTGTCTGCTGGACAAAATACCATAAACCGAGCAGAGGCTAAAGTCCAGCTTCTTACACTGGGAGTTGTAACCCCCTGTGGGGTTTTGTAGCTAAATTTGGCCATCATGAAAATGTTGGCAGTAGTGAAGGATTTCTAGATGCACGACAAGCAAAAATTAACTCAGAATCAAATGCATAGTGAATCCACGGTGGTTTTGGCAATGTTCACCCGTGTTGCTTCACCAACTTCACAGCAGCCTTCATTCTGAACACACCACATGAGCACATTTCTCTCTGCATGTTGTCATGCCATGTAACACCCAGCAAGGCTGTCTGAAACACACCATCTCACATCTGAGACTTTTTGTAAGCTATGGACTCTGGCAGTGTTTCTATTGCATATACAAAAGTTTAGGTCTTATAAAAACATAATGGTTTAATTATGTGCAACAAAGGCCTTTAATATTTCCCCAACCATGCCTCAGCATGTAAGTATTAAATGGATATATCTTTGGATTGGATTGTGCTAAAAAATGACTAATTTTTTAATTGTTATTTGAGTGCCTGGCTGGAACTCCATTTAAAATAATTAAGTGGATTTTGGCTCAGGTTTAGGACAGAATTTCCAACAGTTTCTGAAATGGCCCTTACCATGCTTCTGCCATTTTGTTCTATGTGTCAACATGAAATGGTCTTCTGAGAGTTAGTGATTATAAAATCAAATTATTAATGCTCTCTGAAAATATTACCAAGTATTATCCAAGGCTTGATTCTTTATATAAAAATAAATGAGCATATCTATCTCATTAGTATGCAGATTGGCTTTCATATTCAATAAGTGATAACATTATACTAAAGAACTGTTTATAAATACCTTTATGAGTAATTATCAGTAAATACTTTATTTGTATGCCTAATTTATGTATCTGTATATCTGGGGCAGCATAACAATTTTTCAGGCAAAAGGGAGTTCATGAGTAGGAAAAGGTTAAGAAGTCTTGGTTTCAACAACAGAATGAATTTCTCACACTTCTGGAAACCTTAGTGTGTGGTGAAGCTTACTTCCTGATTCATACACCTTGCCTTATCTTTTTGCTCATGGGGTGGGAGGTTTGAGTGAACTCTCTTAGGAAATTTTTATTCAGGACACAAATGGCCGTCATGAGGGCACCACCTCCTAGAACTGTCATCCTGGTAGATAAAACCTCAACATGTGGATTCAAGATAGGGGGAACAGATACAAATATTCAGACTGTGCACTAATATTGACTGCATATGTGTTGGCCCCTTTTCTATAATATATGTAATCGATGTGTAGCAATTGTACAAATTTATGGGTTCAGTGTAGCATATCCACACAAAAATACAACACATACCGATCAGTTAAAAGTTATTGTCATGTACCTACTATGTATGTTGTTACTGTCTCAGGCAACTTGCATAGGTCGCTGTAGGCTTTGGGATTATGATATAGGGTGAGTGCAAATGTGACCTCAGATCTTTGCTGACTAAGTGATCTTAACTAAGTGAGCAGGTACTTAACTAGTGTGAGTCCTTATTTTCTTATCCATGAAATGGGGTTTTCTGCTGGCAGAGTGATATAAGCTGTTAATCCCAGTTCTCAGGAGAGAGACAGAAGTGAGAGGATTGAACTTTTGAAGCCAGGCTGTAGCTGGAGTTATCTCCAGTCCCACCTGGGCCGACAGCCACTCAGACTCAAATAAACACACAGACACTTATATTATTTAAACTGTTTGGCCTAATGGCTCAGGCTTCTTACTATCTAGTTCTTATATCTTAAATTAATCTATTTCTATTAATCTATACCTTGCCACATGGCTCCTGGCTTACCGGTACTTTACATCCTGCTCCTCATGGCAGGGTCTGGCAGTGTCTCCCTGCCTCAGCCTTCCACCTCAAAGCATTCTCCTCCTCCTTGTCTTGCCTACACTATCCTTCCTGCCTGGCTACTGGCCAATCAGTGTTTTATTTATCAATCAATCATAGCAACATATATTTACAGCATACAGGACATCCCACAGGACCAGGCTGATCTATATAACAAGTTCAAGGCCAAACTAGAATACACAGTGAAAATCTGTCTCAAAATAAATTCTAAAATCAAGACTTCTAATTTAGTTCAATAAGGTCATCAGTTCAGGGCTCAGCTACAAGAAGTACTAGGTTACCCCTGAGTAGATGCTCTGTCTCCTTTACAGAATCTCTTTCAGAAAGTATAATGGCAGACATGATGGTGCACAGCTGTGATTCCAATACTCAGAAGAAGAAAAGGGAAGGAAAGAAGGAGGAAGAGAATGGGAGGAACTGATATCCCATTGTTATAAAGGAGAGGCTGAGGCTTGGGGCATTGCCCGAGATCACCCAGCCGCGAATGGCAGGCTTGGACTTTTTAAGCCCTCTTGATACCAAATCCCAGAATGCTCTTTGCAAGATTCAGTTGGTAGACCTGAGAATGCTGTAGCCACACACCCTCAGCTGCTGCTTCTCATATAAATACTATTTTTAAGCCGGGCGGTGGTGGCGCACGCCTTTAATCCCAGCACTCGGGAGGCAGAGGCAGGCGGATCTCTGTGAGTTCGAGGCCAGCCTGGGCTACCAAGTGAGTTCCAGGAAAGGCACAAAGCTACACAGAGAAACCCTGTCTCGAAAAAAACAAAAAAAAAACAAAAAAATACTATTTTTAAGGGGAGGAAGGTATTTCAGTTAGTCATTTAGAAGAGTAAAAACCAAATGAAGTCCATTTTTGACCCTAACATGAAAAGGCAAGTTTTTCCTGAACATATTTTCTCACAGACCTTTTCAAGGCTGCCAGTGTTGCATGTTTCGGCTCTTGTCAAACATAGCTTTAAGCATTTGTAGAGGGCTCAGAGGAATTCAGCCAGACTGAGACCCTGGGTACCTACTTTCCCTGCAGAGTGACCTCTGTCACTCCATCGACATATGGAGGTGTCCCAGGAGCCCTGACAAGGAAGCTTCTCCTGAAACATCATTCCAGAGCCATCACATGTGGGAGCTCAGCCTCAGACATTTGACTCTGCCCTTCGTCCTGCATTGTGTGAGACGGCTGGGAATCATCCCTAAAACATTGTTCATGCTTAACCAAAAAGGCATTTTGTCGGAAGTAACAAGATCTGTCCCTTGCTGTCCACTGCCTCTGTTCTTTGCTGATAAAACATTAACTAATGTGCTGATGCAAATTTCCAGGAACCCCAAGCTATTCAGAGCTTGCTCAGCCAGTGCTGCTACATTCAGAGGCAGGTGCCAGAGCCCAGCCAGGAAGACTGTCTCGAGCCTGCCAAGCTAGCCAGGTCCCTGTCCAGGACCCTCTTCTTCTACCCACACCAGGGCTTCTTGAAGAATTCTACAAGTAGGAGTTGATAACTTTCAAGGCCTTCAGCCAAACTCCCTCTCTGCAGTTTTCTGGACCTACTGTGGGCAAGAGCCCTACCACGTTTGTCCTATTTATCTCCAGATGCAGGAAGAGCTAAGGCAACCCTCAGCCCCACTACCATAGCTCAAAGCAGGCTCTTCCACCTACTTGCACTACAGGTCCCCGTAATAGCTACAGCTCATAGAACATTTACCTCCCAAACAATGACTTGCCCCTTGCTGTAGAAATCATCTAGCTAACCCTCTCAACAAACCTCACATCTTACATCATGGAAAATGTGTATAATATATTTTATAATATATTTATAAATGTGTATATAATTTATATATAAATTATCATATTATGTTGTATAATTATAAAAATATATAAAATAATAATTGTTAATGTAGTAATAATATATAATGCATATATATATATGTATGTATACAGTGTTATTTCACGGATGCAGGTACTAAGTCACCAAGGGGATGTACTGTACACCTAGGACCGCACATTTCCAACATTTGAACCCTGACCTCAAGCCCTAAAAGCAGTCATGGTATGCTAGCCACCCTAAAATACTTTGTTCTCTAGTTCTCTTTATAGTCTTAAAAGTGATTGAGAGTGGGAACTGGAGAGATGGCTTTGTGATTAAGAGCACTGGCTGCTCTTCCAGAGGACCAATGTTTGATTCCCAGCACCCACATGGTGGTTCACAGCCATCTGTAACTCCAGTTCTGTGGGACTTGATGCCCTTTTCTGGCCCCCAAGGGCACCAGCATATACATGGTGCACACATATACACACAGGTAAAACATACGTGCATATAAAATAAAACAAATGAAATCTAAAAAGAGTGAGTGAGAGCTCCAAAGAGATTTTGTTTATTTTGGTTCCGTCACTGTACTGGAAATTCAAACAGAAGATTTTAGAACTCAATAACACAGAAACATGGGTTCCGTTGGTCATCACTGGGTGACAGCACCAGGCATTAAGTGGCTTCTAGAAATGAAGACTGTAACAACGTCTTCATGTAGCGAGAGCGATAAACAAGCAAATTGATGTTTGTGGTAACAGCATGGAAATGTACAATAAATAATTCCATACATAGACACAGTGCAAGGCACGTTTATCAACACCGACAAGATGTGACTAGAAACTCACGTTGGTGTGAACTGGATGAAGCAGCCTTACCTGTGAGCCGGCTGCTACCTGCTACGCTCCGTGCAAGAACAGGCCATTTCAAAGAAAGCATACGTTCACAGTACTTCTTTTTCACACTTCCATTGCATTTGTGTGTGTGTGTGTGTGTGTGTGTGTGTGTGTGTGTGTGTGTACATACCACAGCTCTCAAGTGGAGGTCAGAAGACAGTCTACGAGCGTTGGTTCTCTCCTACTATGTGAGCTCAGGCTCTCAGACTAGGTAGCTAGCTTTTTTACTCACTGAGGCACCTTGATGGCCCCAAACTATGTGTTTTTGAAGGTGGTGGATGCAGAAATGACCAAGGAGATGGTGGGTGCCTTTGGCTGGAGTGATGTTTTCCAGAGGGTACGGAAAGAGCAGTGTGGGGCTCTGATGGAAGACAGGCTTCAGAAATACTTGCCTAAATAAAACCTCTTGGTAAAGAAGGCACTTTTCCTCCCATTTTTCATCATTTGGATTGTAGGACAAGGCATAAGCCTCCTATTTATGGGGGCCTGTCTTCAACAGCTCTGTAACATGCAGCATTTGCCTCTGTTACTAAAAATTTACCTCAGGCTAGTCCTCGGCAGACAAGAAGGATTAGCTAGAACTCTGTCATTGCTCCTGTGTCGTGGTTCATGCTTTTGTGTTGTTTTGTTTTGCTTTAAAGATTTTATTTATCTTTACTTATTATTATATATATTACTATATATCTTATAAAAAATATTTTATTTATCTTTATTCTATGTGGGAAAATGTTGTCAGCATGTATGGATATGTACCTTATGCATATTTGGTGCCTGTGGAGGCCAGAAGAGGGTATTGGATCTCCTGGAACTTGGGTTTCAGATGTTTGTGAGTCGCTCTGTGGGTATTGGTAATTGAACCCATGTCATCCGCAAGTCCTCTTAACCACTGGGACACCGCTCCTGCCTCTGTTGGGCTTTTTGTTTGGTTTCAGTTCCTGGGGTGGAATCTCAGGCCTCAATATGCTAGACAGTCAGGTTCCCACTGACCTCCGTCTCTAGCCAGCACCTACGTTTTCCTTCAGTAAGTAACCCTATGGCTGTTTAGTTCCTTTTGTAAATAAACTTGGTGTTTTAAAAGTTAACTACTAAATTTTGTAACAGATACCATAAAAGGCACATAGCTATGACAATCACAATCACAGCATATCAACTTGGAAAACTCCACGTGCTGCTGCTTAAAGTCACCCTCCTGCCACTGATGGTCTAGCCAGAGTCCCCGTTTGGTGGCTGTGATTGGCTCCATCAAGTGTTTAGCTGTCCTCTGCTGTCTAGACTCCTGTGGGCTGAAGTTTTGTTCAAGTGAGTCTGGGTTGAAAAAGTCCAAACTGCTTAGAGTTTTCTCCCATCCCAAGAAGAACAGGTATAGCCCCTGAGCTGAATTCAGAAGAAACAGCAACAAGCATGAGTATGCTATGGACCCTGTGTGTAGAAAGTGTAATTCATGTGTGAAGAAGCCCCTCCTGGCCAGGGTATGAATGGGACAATTTTCCCAGGACAAATGTGTGAACTTAATAGCTTGCCTCCCTCTACTTGGCCTCCACAACTCAACTATTGCCCCAAGATCAGGTCATGTGGGAGAGAAGATACTGCCGTTGTCTACATGCTCTGTGTTTGCCATGCAGAGAGAGATGACCTGGATGTGTGCGTGAACATGTGCTTGCAATCTGGACACCTCTCCCATGTGACGCATCCACCAGTGCAGTCGTGTGCATTGAGACACCAGACAGAAACCCCAAATTCACAGTCCTGCCAATGAAATCATTCCGAACCAGTAATCTTAGTTTCAGAAGGCTGAGGATCTTGATTCTGAGACAAGTCTAGGCCACATAGTGAACACCAAGCCAGCCTGGCTGTATTATGAGGGCCTGTCTCAGAAAGTAAGAGAAAAGGGGGAGTGAGGGAAGGAGAGGGTGAAGAAAGAAAGAAAATCATTGCATTTTTAAAAATGAGAAACTAGATGATAAAAAGTAAATGATGATGAGAGAAAGGAACCGAAGGGACCTCTCGTCTGGGGAAATACACCAGAGCCTTCCTAACCCAGGAGCAGGAAGTGAGACCACTGCTGTCTCTTCGGCTCTTCTTCCTCAGCCTGGTCATCTGGGTGATTTCTCCACTTAGAGAGTCCGCTCACTCACTCATTTCCTGTAGTTGGGGCTCTTTTGGGCTTCTCTTTGGTGAGGTCTTGCTTCCACAGAAGAGGGCAACAGGGAGGAGTATCCTGGCTCCTGGTGTCCCACATTTCGATGAGATGGAGGAGAAACAGGAGGTGGATTAAGAGCAAGAAATGAGCCCCAGATACCCCCAGCCCACAGCAGAACTTTGGAACCCAACCTCTGCTCTCTTGCTCTCTGAGTTAGGAACAGGGGAGCAAGTCAGCCCCATCTCCCAGTTCCAGGCACCTTCTCTCAAAGATGGGTGTAATAATGGCCCATGTGGTATATATACAAACATGTATGTAGGTGCACGTGCATGTGGAGACCAGAGGGGGATGTTAGTTGGTTTCCTCTATTTCTCTCCACCTTTTGAGGACAGGGTCTCTCACTGAATCTGGAGCACACTGTTTCTGCGAGGCTGTCTATCCAATAAGCTCCAGAGATCTGCCTGTTCCCATCATCTTTAGGGATGGAGTTGTCCACAGCCACTACTGAGTTCAGCTGCTTTTTATACGGGTTGTGGCAATCCCAACTCCAGTCCTCATGATGACAAAGCAGGTATCCCCAAGCTTCTAGTCTGTCACTGTCCTGGTTTGAAGCATAGCCAAACTTCTCTTTAAGGGACCTGTCTCTAAGACTGTGGAGGTTTGCTTGCTAGTAGCTGAAATGCAATTGAGGGAAGAGATCAGGTGGGACAATTCTCCCTCTCAAATATCACCTTGTGGGGTAGCTGCAGAGGCTGCAAGCTTATAGGCCGGGCATACCCACCTTTTAATAACCCTGAGCATCATCTAGGTTCTCCTAGAAGCAATTCCTGGGCTGCTGATCTGGATGTGGAGGAGGGGGGGGTCTGTATTGTTATTTATATTGCTTTGTAATGCCTCACAAAATTGATGGTTTAAGAAAACACACATTATCTCCCAGTTTCTAGGAGGCTGGGTATGACTTGGCTCTGCTCAGGGTCCCACAGGCCGCAATCAAAGTGGCAGCTGAGCTGCGTTGTAATCTGGGGGCTCCTGTGGAGAAGCAGCTGCTCCAGGGCCCATTGCTTAGCAGATGTGTGACTGAAAACCCTGGCTTACATTGTCTCCCCAGTTCTCTGCCATTGGCTCTCCCCTCAGATAGCTCACAATATGGTTATTTGCTTCTTCAAAGCCACCAAGAGAATCTCTGTCTCCAGCCCACTAAGAATCATTTTAAGATGCAGAATAACATTAGGACTAGGTGATACCATCATATTTTTTTAAAGTTACATTCATTCATTCATTCATTCATCCATGCATCTAGGAAAGGGGTAATCCTGCTACAGTGCAAGTGTGGAGATCAGAGGATGACTTATAGAAATCAGTTTTCTCCTTCCATCATGTGGAACCCAGAGACTGAACTTAGGTCATCGGGCTTGGCAGCCAGCACCCTCATGAGACATCCTCATGACCCAATATCTACCACTTTGGGCATATAAATATGTTTTCTATTTGTGTTACCATAATTATCATTTGTAATTAATATTAGTTACTGTAATCATTACAAATTTGGTATCCTGAAATGTCTTAGTTAGGGTTTTGTTGCTGTGAGGAGACACCATGACCATAGCAACTCTTATAAAGGAAAACATTTCATTGAGGCTGGCTTACAGATTCAGAGGTTTAGTCCATTATCATCATGGTGAGGAGCATGGACGCATGCAGGCAGACATAGTGCTGGGGAAAAGCTGAGAGTTCCACCTTCAGATCAGCAGGCAGCAGGAAGAGAGAGCAACATTGGGCCTGGCTTGGGCGTCTGAAACCCCAAAGCCCATCCCCAGTGACACACTTCCTCCAACAAGGCCACACCTTCTCCAACAAGGCCACACCTTCTCAAACAAGGCAATACCTCCCACTAGTGCCACTCCCTGTGAGCCTATAAGGGCCATTTTCTTTCAAACCACCACATTTGGTATCCTGAATATGATGTTTAAGATCTTATGAATCTTTTTTTTTTTAATTTTTATTTTGCAATACAATTCAGTTCTACATATCAGCCACAAATTCCCTTGTTCTCCCCCCTCCTGCCCCCCTCACCTTCCCCCCAGCCCGCCCCCCATTCCCATCTTCTCCAGGGCAAAGCCTTCCCCGCAGACTGAGATCAACCTGGTAGACTCAGTCCAGGTCGGTCCAGTCCCCTCCTCCCAGGCCGAGCCAAGCGATCCTGCATAGGCCCCAGGTTTCAAACAGCCGACTCATGCAATGAGCACAGAACCCGGTCCCACTGCCTGGATGCCTCCCAAACAGATCAGGCCAATCAACTGTCTCACCCATTCAGAGAGCCTGATCCAGTTGGTGACCCCTCAGCCATTGGTTCATATTTCATGTGTTTCCATTCGTTTGGCTATTTGTCCCTGTGCTTTATCCAACCTTGGTCTCAACAATTCTCGCTCATATAAACCCTCCTCATTCTCGCTCATTGGACTTCCAGAGATCCACCCGGGGCTTAGTCATGGATAATGCTCAACCACACCACAAGAGCACTTGTTTAGCTATGTTCATATCAGCATTGTTTGTAATAGCCAGAACATGGAAACAACCTAGATGCCCTTCAACTGAAGAATGGATAAACAAAATGTGGTACATATACACAATGGAATACTACTCAGCAGAGAAAAACAATGACATCATGAGGTTTGCAGACAAATGGATGGATCTAGAAAAAATCATCCTGAGTGAGGTAACCCAGACTCAGAAAGACAAACATGGTATGTACTCACTCATAGCAGGATACTAGATGTGGAACAAGGATGACTGGACTGCTACTCACATCACCAGGGAGGCTACCTGGAAAACAGGACCCTAAGAAAGACACGGGGATCGCCCAATGACAGAGAAATGGAATGAGATCTACATGAACAGCCTGGACATGAGTGGGGGTAGTGAAGGGCGAGGGTCGAGGGAAAGAGAGCTTGGAGGAGCGGGAGATCCCAGCTGGATCAACAACAGAGAGGGAGAACAAGGAATAGGAGACCATGGTAAATGAAGACCACATGAGAACAGGAAGAAGCAAAGTGCTAGAGAAGCCCACAGAAATCCACAAAGATACCCCCACAACAGACTGCTGGCAATGGTCGAGAGACAGCCCGAACTGACCTACTCTGGTGATGGGATGGCCAAACACCCTAATTGTCGAGCTAGAAACCTCATCCAACTACTGAGGGATCTGGATGCAGAGATCTTATGAATCTTTTACATAAAAACCTTTCTTAGCTATCAGTGCCCACCATATAAACCCTAAGTCCCTGAGCCTAGCTTTCAGCCCCCTTCCTTCCTTCATCTCTGTCCTGGATCTTTCCCAGTCATGACCAACACATCTCTCTTGAGCACAGGAGTCTTTCCTTTGTTTTCTGCACAGTCAGCTTTATGCTTAATCAAGTTTTCATACCTTTTTTTCCAAATGGTTTGTGTGTGTGTGTGTGTGTGTGTGTGTGTGTGTGTGTGTGTGTGTGTGTGTTGTACTGTGCACGCGCACATAGCATGTGTGGAGGAGTGGAGGTCAGAGAACAATGTTGAGTGTCAGTCCTCACTTTCCACCTTGTTTTGAGACAGGGCAGGGCATCTTCATTGTTCACAGCTGTACTGCCAGGCTAGCTGGTCCTTGAGCTTACGAGGAGTCTTTTTGGCTTTGCCTTGCAGAGGTTGCTGGTGTGCATCATTGTACTTGACTTTATTTACATGGGCTCTGAGAATTTCAACGCAGATCCTCATGCTGCCATGGCAAATGCTTCAATCCAGAGCCATGTCCTCCAGCCCTAAAGACATATCTTTGCAAACCCATTCGGTCTTCTGGCCTTGATTCTCCCAGGGTCAGCACAGCCTCTCCCCTCTCTGACGGCTGCAGCTCTGTGTATGTGCTTCTTCATGCTCACACTGTATTTATAACACTGTCTTGCAATGAATTTCACTCCATTTGAAAGTTTCAGATATATATATTATATATATATATTATATATATATACTATATATATATATATATATATATATAAAATGAGCTGCACAACCAATATTATCAACAGCTACATTGTCATTAGTGGCTCCTTAAGATGTGCAAAATATTCTAAGCTGACATGGGCAAGACTGGAGTGCAGACATCAGCCAAAGATAGAGCAAGCCAGCTGGATGACCCAGGCAGGCCCGGTGCAGCTTGGAACCCGATGTCCTCTTCCTGTCAACCCACAGGCTCCGGAAAGAAGCCGAATCTCTGCTCCAAGGAAGAGCCCTTGGCTCTGTACTTCCCGTATTCACTACTGCTATTCTCGGTGGTCCCCTTCCTCAAAGCCTGCTTCCATATTTTCAGGTCTTTGAATGTTGCAGCCAAACCACTGCTGTACTTCTGAAAGCAGAACCAAAACAAGCCACGAGCCACTGCTCCTCATTGACTTCCCGCTCCCGGGGCTGCAGTCCAGGCCTCCTGCTCTCCATCTGTGCGGATCTCAAGGCTCATCCACAAGCTACACAAGGGCTATGTACCTGCACCTCCTCAGGTGTCTTCCTCCCCACCCACCCCCACCTCCTCCATCCCACTCTGAAAACATCTGCTGCCTCTTGGCAACATCCCCCCTACCCATCCTCCATGGTGAGCTACTTCCCCATGAGATTGCTTTGGGTCCCTCCTCCCTTCATTCTGGGGGAAGCCTGTTCCAAAACAGTTGTGACTCTCTTAGGTTAAGGGCCAGGATTAAAAATAAGTACCAGTTACCATTTCTGTCCTAAATTTCCTTAGACAGGAAGGAGCCACAAAGGCTTAATGTCCTGACCAAGCTAAGAGGTTGCCCAAAGTGGCCAGGCCAGTCCTGTCCTAGGAAAGGTGGCCAGGAAAAAACAAGGCCCGCCAAAGTGCTTTAGAATGAGTTTCTGGGATGGGACTGCAGATAGAACTCAGTTGGAAGAGCAGTGGCCTAGCATGCACAAAGCCTTGGGTTCTATTCCCAGCACCACCTAAGCCAAGCATGCTGGTGCATACCTAGAATCCCAGCACTTAAAGGGTGGTGGCAGGGGCATCAGAAGCACAGGGTGATCTTTGGCTTACCGAGAGAATTCAATTGCCAGCCTGGACTAATTGAGATCTTGCCTTGAAAAGAAAAAAGAGGAGGCCGGGCAGTGGTGGCACATGTCTTTAATCCCAGCACTGGGGAGGCAGAGGCAGGCGGATCTCTGTGAGTTCGAGGCCAGCCTGGTCTACAAAGTGAGTTCCAGGAAAGGCACAAGGCTACACAGAGAAACCTTGTCTCTAAAAAACAAAACGAAAGAAAGAAAGAAAGAAAGAAAGAAAGAAAGAAAGAAAGAAAGAAAGAAAGAAAGAAAGAAAGAAGAGGAGAAGGAGGAGGAAATAAGAAACTTCAGTTTCTTATGGAACACAAAGGATATTAAATATACCCTTCTGGGAAATGATTGATGCCCATTTTTAATCTAATCAAAATCTACAACCAGAATTCCCAGAAGCGGGGTTGGGTGAGGGAAAGAGATTCACACTTGAGTTCAAATCCCAGCTGTGTCACTCAGGACAAATCACATGAAACAAGAGAACTTAGGTTTCTTCCATAAAAGGAGAGGGCAAGGCGCTCCCACACACACGGCTGCGAGATCAAAGGAGCTGGTATATAAAGTGTGTGGCACTGCATGTAGTCCACGGGAGGCGTCTTTAAAGATGTTGTTGCTGCCTTCCTTGGTGGAGCCTCCAGGTTGGGGGCAGGGAGTGGCTAACAGTGGCTGTACTCTCCTACCTGGAACGCTTTCATACCTGCAGGGCATTGCCATCCGAGTCGGAGGCCTCACGCCACGCCTGCTGCCAGTCCAGCTCGAGTGGTGGTAAATGGCCCTGGGCCAGCGTCCTCCGCGACTAGATGTGATGCCTGTGATGTGATGCCAAAGAAAGATGTATTGCAATTATCTAAATTATTCAGGGCCCCCACAACATCCAGAGAACTAAGGCAGGTTTCTAGAAAATAAAAAAAAAAGTCGAATCCCCTGTCCACCGCAACTCATGAATCACACCAACTGGATTTTCAGTTCTCTATGCCGTCCAGTTGCCTCACACCTTGGTACCTTTGTGCGTCCTTCAGCCTACTTGGAATTCCCTTCTCTCCTCTCTCTCACCATCTAGGACCCCTCCCCTTGCTACAAAGTCCTGTGGCCCCTTCTCCGTGAAGCCCACCCAGAGAGCTCTTCCCCAGTACTCTTTCCACATGACTTGATCTTTGTATGCCCAAGTTACTGAGAGTGTCTGCCAGGCAGCAGCAAGCTCTCTCCATGTTCCTGCTTAGAGCTGACAAGGTAACTACCCAGAGGTTTTTTCTCTTGGTACCTGCTTGTGAAAACAATTGCATGTGTAGTAAAAATAAAATAAAACAATAAAATTCTTCTTAAAAATGTGTTGTCATGGAAAGAATCAACATTTTAATATTTAAAGGCAATTAGAGTCTGGCTTTATGACTAAACAGCCCTGACAATGGTTTGAGTTCCCTCCTTCATTTTTACCTCCCTTCCTTCATTTTCTACTTTATCTTACAAAGTTCCATCTTACAGAACTGTGAGAGAGTTGCAGGAGAGGACACATACTCACACTCACACACCTACACCAGTGAGCCAGGTTTCTACTGTTGGAAATGTATTACCTTGACATTCTATGTCAGAGCAGAACCACTAATCACAACCTTGGTGATGATGATGATGACGATGATGATGATGATGATGATGATACCCCATGCCTGGGTCTCAGCCTTCTCTCAAGAAAGAATAAGCTTGTCATCATGCCTCTCATAGTTGGAATCAAGGGAGGCTCTTAGCAATCTGAGGCCCTTCATTTAGATCTCTGCCAGATGGAGAAGACAGTGATACTGAAAGACTTTGCTCTTAGGCCTGAATACACAGAGCCCCAGGCTCCTGATTGGGATCCTAGCTGTCACACTCCCTCTAGAACATGAACCAGCATTCCAACCCAGAACCCTTTTCCTGTTGTGAAGATTTGTGCCATGAGCGTTGTTGTTGGTAAAATAGTGGGGATGTGTTTTAGCAGTAACTCGGCATCCTGAAGTCACTAAAGTGTCTTGGACACAGATGTGGGCTTATGAGACAGCTAGGCTTCATCCCTGAGACTCGGAATATCAACTCACATCACCAGGAGCTTCCCCAGCAGTATGGCCAAGATCAGACACCAGAGGCTCACACCCGCTCTCACGGGGCATCACAGGCTGGCTTTGTCTGTGTGTCCTCCGGAACTGAAAGTCCTTCAGAAATATATCCATGTCTATTTTTCATTATTATAGACCCGTTTCAGGGGGGATAGTTAACAAATATTTATTTCTGGGATGGGGAGACAGCTCAGTCAGTGGACAAAGTCCTTACTGCTCAAACACAAGGCCCTGAGTTCGGATCCTCCAAACTCACACACAACTGGACATCTGTAATCCCAGCATTGCTACAGAGAGGTGGGAGACAGACTTAAGAGAATCGTCAGAAGGTCACAGGTCAGTTAGCCAGGTGTACACATCAATGAACAAGAGACTCTGTCTCAAGGAAAGTGGAAGGTGAGGACTGATACCCAAGGCTGTCTGTCCTCTTACCTCTGCACATGTACTTGACATATACACATATACCGACTCACACACACAAACACGTGCATACATATATACACACACATAAATTATACCCATAACACACACACAAGATAAAAATAAATACAGCATATTTATCATTCTGCTATTCAGCTAGCACCCTGGGTTGTTAGCACAGTGGTTTATGCCAGGCTCTGAGCTGGCGACAAGAATGCAACAAAAAACAAGACTGTCCTAACCCTCCGTGAGCTCGAGTCTAGAGGAGAAAGCCGAGGTGCAAAGGAAAATTGGTTCAACCTATGTTAGGGGCTCTCGCTGATATCCCTACCATGGAAACGAGTCAACAAAATGCTGATCCTCCCAGGAAATCCTGGGAGGATTTAATAAGGGACTGATGCTGGAGTTGGCTAAAAGGATGGGTTTCACCAGGTAAAAGGAATGAGGAAGGCAGAGATGAGGGCGTATCTGGAAACAGGATGTTAGGATAGACCTAATGTGTTCAGGGAAGGGAAAGCTTCCTTTGATAAGTTGTATGTGAGATGGGGAGAGTGAGGGACGGGAAGGAAAGCCAGGCTGTGTGACGGAGGCCCACATCCCAGGAGCAGGGAGCTTACCAGGGAGACTGGGAGAGAGCAAGCTGGCTGGCTTTCTCTCCCACAGTCGGAAGTGAGGAGGCCTCAATTCCGGCAAGATGATAGATAGCCTTCACACAGACCTCAGACAGACAGAGCCCATAGCGACACAGGAAGAGGATTCCTTCAGAGTCTGCTCTGAGGAGTTTGGATTTTGCACCTTGTAGTTTAGTTTCTGCATGACTGAAGTGGTGCTATCAGATAGCAGGATCTGCAATGTACCGTACTACAGAAGAACAGACTGAAAGGGAGCACCTGAACATTTGGACCAATCAGAGTACTTCTTGCTGAGCATCCCTACCTCCTGGAAAGATGCCCTTGATCCTGGGTCTACAGCAAGGACTGTCTCTGTTGTTTATAGATGTGACTTCTTCATGTGTGCACATGTGGCTACATGCACATATTACGGGCTCTTTAAAGCACTTCAACAGTATTTTGTGTGTAAAACCTCTCCAAGGATGGCAGCCAACAGGCAGAACAGAGCTTACTGATGTGGTTTGAATGTGTCCCCCCAAAGTTCACATGTGGGAAACATAATCCCTCAAGCCAGAGATTGATACTATTTGGAGACGGGGCTTTGGGGGAAGCAGTTAGTAACAGATGAGGTCATGAGGGATGAATTGCATGATGGGATCAACAGCTCCAAATGAAGAGAAAGAGCAACTATATATGATATGACACAGCACCAGGGCTCTCACAAGATGCTGATGCTATCTATGCCTTTAGAGTTTAGACCCTCTAAAACCACGAGATAAGGAAACCTGTTGTTTGGGAGTTTAATTCAATGTATTTTTTAATATGGCATCTCCTCATGTAGCCAGTTGGCCTCTAATTCAGCATGTAGGAGAGGATGGTCCACCTGCCTCCATCTCCCAAGTACTAAGATGACAAGTTCATTGTTTACAGCTTACCGAGCCAGTGGGATTCTCTTGTCTCAGCAAACACAATCTAGGGCCTTGAATTTGGTATAAAAAATCACAGGTGACACTCTACAGAGAGCTAGAAATACTGAAACCCAAGACTGAAAGGCCAGGTGACTATATACGCAAGGGCTGGCTACAAGTTTCTTAAAGACATGGTAGAGTTCGACTGCTGTAGGTATATGCCATGAGAGAGTCCTTTCATTGCCAAAGTCAAAATAAGATCAGCACATACATTTCACACTTTCCTGGCATCTGTGAAACTTGTCGAAGGGCTAAATGAAGTGAGTCATCCAAGGTTTGTTACTAGAAGTACAAGACAATGAAATCTGCTGCAGAAACACCCACAATTGGTCAATCTGTCTTTTTTGCCACAAGTCACATTTCAGAAGTCCAGGTGTGAGGCTGTATTGATAACCTTTTTAGAAGTGAAAAAATAAGCAGTTAGCCATTCAGAAAGATTATTTGCAAATCATTATTTGCAAATTGTTCAAAGCATGATAATTGCTTTGAACAATTATTTAATTGACTTTACTGACTACCACCATTGTAAGTGCTGTGTGCTTCTTTGATTCAGTCTTTGTCAATAAGAACATGGGTATGATTATGCTAAATGGTTCAGGAGGGGTGAAGTGTCCATAGGGGACCCCTGAGTTATGGCTCCAGGTTCCAGGTCACACATCAGAGTCTCTTTCAGCTGTGGTTTTTATCTAGATTGACACAGATACAGTTGGGACTCTCTGTGGTTCTGAGTTTGATCTCAGGACTCCAAAGACATTTACTGCTAGCTGGCACTTTCTCTGATTAGTCATAGTGTGGTTTTCAGCTTCAATTGAGAAAATCTGGACAGGACAGATGTTTGATCATACACTCATCCCCAGGAGCGCATCCAAGGACTTGGAGAAAACTTGGACTGGCCCCCATCAAGTTTGAAAGTTTCTCCTGGATTGTTTCATTGCATTTATACTATCGTTGATAGTCAAGATTTCTCTAAAGAAACAAAACCAACAGAAGAATCTATCTACCTACTGATCTATACACTATTTATCTATGTATATGTGTATGAGCATATACGTGTAAGTTCGTATATGTGTATGAGTTGGGTCATGCACTTGTAAAGTGAATGGTTCTGGAATCTGTAGGGAAGGTACAGTCAAGATCAAGTGTGTTGATGCATACTTACAAGCCCAGGACTCATAATGCAACAACAAAAGGGTTATAAGTTCAAGGCCAACTTATGCTTCTTAGAGAAAACAAAAAAAAAAAAACTGTTTCACAAAAAAAGTAAACAGAGAAACCCTCATTGAAGAAATAATGCTGTAGTCCTGAGTCAGAATTTTATCTTTTCCAAGAAACTTTTTTTTGTTCTTGAGACACTCAACAGATGAACTAGCCAGATAAAGCCACACAATCTCTTTCATGTGAAGTCACCCGATCCTAGATGGCTAATCACATCTACAAAATACCTTCACAGCAACACATAGATCAATGTCTCTTAGATAACTGAGTACAATACTAGCTTAGTTGATTCAAAAAGCCTGTCACACCAAGTTTCTGCTGCTGTTCAAAGTCTGTGATTTCCCTGGATTTGGGACAATCTGGCAGTGAGAGGACAGAATTTCTTCCAACTGCGTAAGCTGAATGAAGCTCTCCAGATCAGCCACAATCCTAGGGGTTTGTTGTTGTGTGTGTTTTTTTTTTTTCCTTATACTTTTGAGTTTGGTTTGCCAGACATCTTTTCACATCAATTAAGAAGCACAAATTTGAGAGTCTCGGGGGTTTGGGAAGGTGAATTTTTCAAGTTCGTTTGAACACATTTTTATGATCCTGCCCTCTGATTGCCCTAAAATAAACCAAATCACCTTCTTCCAAATATTCCATGACCAAGAGATGATTCATGGTCCAAGAATGAAGAAAATACTCAGAATCCCAATCGCTTCCTCTACCACCACTTCAGCTGACTTATGAAACAAAACTCTCCAGATGAATAACACAGTGAGAGCAGGAGCCAGCAACCATCCCTTCGAACGTGAGTAAACAGTTGTGGTGTCCTTTTTCTTTTTTTGTGAAGAGCACATCTGGGTGGGAGGAACTGGCTTTCTGCACTTAGCTTGCGTGTTTCAAATGCCCTCCTTGTCGGCAGGTAGACAGCCTGGCCGTTTCTTTCTTGTTAAGAGATTAAATGGAATTCTCAAACATGAAAAGACAGACAGCAGTCCAGCTCTAGAAGAGTGTAGAGCAACTGTCAATCACTGGTAATAAGAAAATAAATTGGTATGTCGCTCCATAAGACATAACCAGGAAGACAATATAAAAGTTGAAAACACTTTGTTCTCCAGCAATCCCTGTCCTGGGTATGTATGTGCATTGGTGACTGTTCCTCTCCCTGTTGAAAAGAATCTGAAAGAAGTAACTCGAGGGAGGAATGATTTCTCTTGGCTCCAAAGTTGCAGGGATATAGTCCATCATGACAGGGCAAGCATGGCTACCCAAGAGCTTCAGTTCCTGGTGGCAGAAGCTTGCAGACTGTCCTAGTCATATGTTGGCAGATCAGGAAGTAAAGAGCTTGGGTCAGAACGGGAAGTGGATATCGGCCTCCAGCCTCCCCATCTCTAGTGACCCGCTTCCTCCAGCTAGGCTCCACCCCTTAGAGGTTCCACAACTTCCCAAGGTGACAGCACCTGCTGAAGACCCAGTGGTCAAATACATTAGTTTCGTAGGAAATATTTCTGATTCCAACTGTAACAGTATTCAACAGAAATGCACACACTGAAGTGTTCACAGCTGTGTCGTTCGTTACAGCAACCCAACTGCCCATCAATCATAAAACGGATAAATAAACATAGCCACACATCATTACACTGATAGGAATGATGATCTGCTGCTACCGTTGACATCAGAGAAGTCTGTCATAGACATAACATCAAGCCAGAGAGGCCAACTACACCACAAAGGACTCATGATGTCATTTTATTCCTACAATGTCTACAAGCAGGCAGAATGGGTCAGCAGTGTAGGGAGTCACAGAATGCTTACGGCAGGGAGGGGCACAGTGACAAGCAAAGATCACTGGGGTGCTTCTTTGTGGATTGAAATGTTTGGTTATGGTGCTGTCTAATAAATTACCCCAAACGTAGGGGCCTAACCGAACAGCTATTTCATTGCCTGCCATGATTCTGTGAGTCAGGAGGTCAGGGCTGGGCTAAGCAACTCTTACGCTTCATGTGGTTTTAACCGAGGCCTCTCAAGGGTCCAAGAAAGGTCTCCTTACAAAGTCTGTGCCTTAGCCATCATTAGCAGAAGTCTGGCCTCCACCAGCTGTGGACAGAGTGGCTGTGCATGACCCCTTCACTAGGGCATTCTCTGGGCAGTTAAGATTCCAGGTGTTTCCAGAAACAGTCGCTAAGAAACCCACCAAGAAGCTTCCCGTCTTCTTATAGCCTAGCTAAAGCACCACTTCCACTTCATTCTGCTGAGTTAGAGAAGTCAGTATAACAAGTGCAGCTTCGAAAGGAAATGCAGGAGAAAGCCTACTTCTTGGAGGAAGGGCTATGTGTACACAGATGCCCAAAAGTGATGGCGGTCACCCTGGAAACAATGTCAGCTATCTCTCCATTTGGGCGTTGACTACAAGGATCTCTTCAGTTTGTGACAGTCCATCAAGCTCTATGCATGTGATGTGTCCTTTCCTCTATGTGTACAAATGCAACAAAAGGGTTTGAATTTGAAATGAATTATCTTTTTTTTTTTTTTTTTTTTTTTTTTTTTGAGAGACAGGGTTTCTCTGTGTAGCTTTGCGCCTTTCCTGGAACTCACTCTGTAGCCCAGGTTGGCCTCGAACTCACAGAGATCTGCCTGTCTCTGCCTCCCGAGTGCTGGGATTAAAGGTGTGCGCCACCACCACCCGGCTAAAGATTTATTTATTTACCACGTATATAGGATGCCTATACACCAGAAGAAGGCACTCATTACAGATGGTTGTGAGCCATCATGTGGGTCCTGGGAATTGAACTCAGGACCTCTGGAAGAGCAACCAGTGCTCTTAACCCCTGAGCCATTGAATTATCAAGCAGAATGACTCCACTCCCCCTGAACAGGCTGGTCTTTGTGGTCCTCCTGTATCTTAGTGGATGTTGCTGCCTCCCCGGAGTCTCCTGGCCCATTCTCAGCTCTGTGTTCTTGAACTAGAGGTGTGAGCCCTTGTGCTTGTTCCGGTGATGGGGGGAGCAACACCTGCCCCATTACATAACTGTGAGGAAGAATAAGACAACTTTAGGGAAACTTCCAGCATATCCTGGATGCTCCATGAGTGAACTTCATTTCCATTCAAGCCATGGTCACTTCCACAGACTCCTGACTCCTCTGCTAACAAGGATTAGAAGTTTAGCCTTCTTCGAAGTCCTGACAGGATTCCAGTGAGCCCACGCCCTCTTTGCTCCCTAGGGTCCTTTGCTATAAGCAGAGAGAAGACTGTGTTCTCTCAAACCTGCCACCCTGCTTGGAGGGCCTGGGTGGGACGTGGTCAAAACACTCTACAGTTTCTAGAACAAGACCAAAGTCCCCAAGCGAAGTGACAACTAATCACCTCAGCGAGTGCTTAGTCATGATTAGGTACTTTCCACACAGACACATTGAGATGGTTACCAGAGAAAAGTCTGCCTGTGGACCGCACGGCCGCCCAGAGAAAATGTTGTTTTAACCTTTACTTCGCAGGGGAAAAAACAGCATCACTTTCCCTTTCCTTCAATCTCCCTTTTGGAGTGAGAGTCCTTGGCAAGGGAGCCGAAGTGGTTGTTTTTGTTTACCCTGGAGGAAGTTTCCAGATAGTTCTCCATCCAGGGCTTTGAATGTGGGGCAGGCCCCTCAGGCCTTAAGCACTTAATGTCTAAGTGTATAAACAACTCCCTCCGAGGAGACTGTCACGGGCCATCCAGACTGTGGGCCTTCCCAGCAAGCTCTTTGGTCACTGGGAGTGTCCTTAGGGCTTTCGGATCCCAGAGAGACAGAGATGCAGAGGTCCAAACCCCTCGCATTGATGTAGACCTGGAAGCTCATATTTGCTATCCCAGCTCTCACGAGGGTGAAGCAGGAGGCTTGCCTTAAGTTCAAGACCAGCCTGGGCTGCTTAGTGAGTGCCAAACCTGCCTGGCCTGCAATGTGAAGTGTTTTGTTTTGTTTTGTTTGTGTAATAAACAAAAATGCTCTCACTTTGACCTGAGATTGCAACACTCTAGCCCCCCTGCTCCTGCTCCTCAATTAGTAATGAGGATTAAGCATGTCCACGCGAAGATGGAGGCAAAGGTACATGAAGAAAGGATCACAGCCCAGAACTCTCCCCTCCGCCCCAGTTCTTCAATCACTTCCCGGCGGCTCATCTCGATTTAAATTCCCTCTTCTACTTAGTTCACACTATCTCATTCTCTCTTCTCTCTGCTATCTGCATATTTTTTCTGGCTCGTCTTGAAGTCTCAGCCCTCCCTTCGCCCCATTCATAGCCATTTCGCTGGCTGGTATAGCTTTGGCGTGAAGCTATTGAAAACCAGCCAAACTCTGCTTCCAAACATTGCGATTCTTGGCCAGAGTTTCTCTCCTTCCAAAGGAGGGTGATGTTTCAGGCATGGCAAGTCCTGCCATCCATTTAGGCCCCAGGGAAGAAAAACAGCAAGGCCTCAGTGTGTGGCCTTAGGTGGATGGTGAAGTGGGCCTCTGGGTACTCACAGGAATAAGTCTGGTGTTTCTGAGAATTGGGAAATGTGTGCAGGCAATGTGTCATCCCAGCAACAGTGAGTCAGTCCCCAGGCCTAGGCCCAAAGCTGGCCGTCTTTGCTTTCTAAATAGAAAGTGTGTTCCTGGCCAGCCTGGCATTAGCGGAGTGACGGTCAATGGGTGGACAGAGAAGCAGAGGAGATGCGCAAGTCCACACATCGTGGGTTCCCAGGAAAATCAGGCACTCTCTCCCCTTCTTTCCTATTCTCGACTCTGGTGTGTTGTCATGTTTGCCCTCCCATCTTTTATCTTATCCCAGGGTTCCAGAGTTACCTTCCAAAACAGAACCACAAAATTGCAACAGACTGGCCTGCATGGCCTGGGTGTTAGAGTCTTTAGTGTCAATCAGAGTTCAAATTCCCATTCTACCATCAGCTAACACTGTATACACACACACACACACACACACACACACACACACACACACACAGAGAGAGAGAGAGAGAGAGAGAGAGAGAGAGAGAGAGAGAGAGAGTCAGACAGACAGATGGACAGGAGACAGTCAGAGACAGACAAAGAGACAGAGAGACAGAAAACATTTATGCATATGTTTCTGTGTCACTGAGTAAATTTCTAAACTCTCCAGAGTCTTAACCTCTCATCAACTAAGAAGACCTATCCATGCATGTGTACCTGCTCTGTGTGCATGTGTGTGAATTCATGTATGTGTGCATGTGTCAGGGTACATATATGTGTATATCACTGGGTTAAAAAAAAAACTCTTTAGAGTCTCAGGATCCCTTCAATTAAATGTGGGAGAACCCTGCCTCCTCCTGCACAAAGTCACAGCCGGTGGCCATGGCAACCAGATGCCTTTCTCTAACCTGAGAAGATGCTATGGTTAGGAACGAATGTCCTCAGAGACCTGCATATCAGATACTTGTTCTTCACCCTGGGCTGCAGCTGGCAGGGAGTGAGACACTTCAGACATGGAACCTAGTGGGAAGGAAAGTGATCACTGAAAGTATGCCCTTAAGAGGGATTCACAGCCCTTGACCCCTTTCTGTCTCCCGTTTTTGCTTCCCAGACACTAGGACTGAGCAGCTTTCTCTGCCTATTTATGCCCATGGTGATGCCCCACCTCTCCAGCAGCACCAAATCCCGGACCAACAAGACCATAGGTTGAAACCAGGAGCCAAAATAAACCTTCACCTTTGTGAGTTGAATACTTCTGATCTTTCTGTCACAATGACCGAAAGCTGACGACCAAGAAGTATCCAGAGCCCTGACCCCTCTCCACCCTCTGGCCTCAGGGCACGTTTGGGTTGTCCTTGCAGAAAGTGTGAGTGCCGGTGACAGCAGTAGCTACTACAACAACTCTGCCTCATCTACTAGTGAAACGGAATATTAAAGAAAACACGCTGGACCCGGAGTCCTCTGTGCGGCCAGGCAGGGCCCCCTTTCATCCCTGGCAAACACAGATGCCAGAGTCATGTGGCTTCCGTACCGGAGGAAGTGATGCAACAGTCATCTAGCTTTGGGTCAGCCTGGAGAAGAGTGTCCTGTTATTGAGTGGGTGGCGCTGCCTTTAAGCTCAGCCTGCGTCCTCAGCCCACAACAGAAGGGCAAGTAGGAGCTCCTGCCTCAGAGCAGACACTGCCCATTGCTGAGCTTGCTCTCAGGACCACGATTCCAACCCTACAGAGGGCTCAGCCAGACCAGTTATCCCTGACCACGGTTCATCCTTCCCCTTCCAAGCTCCCAAAACTGTCGTCAGGACAAGCACCTGCTTCCTTTGGCAGGGACCCCATGAGGTCCAGCTAAACTACTGACTTGATATGCACAAGAAGCAATATAATTTACTTCAATTATAATAACTACATCCATTAAAAACCTATGTAATGTTCATTCAGCAACCTAGGTAATGTGCAATTAGTGACATTACCATATGAATTGTGCATTGGGTCACTAATATGCAGATTATGTATAATGTTCAACATCTGTATTAATTATAGCACATGCCAGGAAAATACAGCACTCAAAACTAGCAGGCCTTTCTTGATTATAAACCCTTGTGATTTTTCACAAATTCCTTTTTCTGGAGGAGCCTTTTCTTCATTGGAATATTTGGTTTCCAGCTCTTTATGCAAAGGTGACCTTTCCAGAGAAAAGCCTCTGGGAAGCTGGCTAGAGCTGACTTTGGGTAAATCCGAGAAGCCTGCGTTAGATCTTGCCCCTGGAGAAAGGCCCTCACCTTGAGGGCAGAGTTCAGCTTTCTGAGTTCTCTCCTAGACTCTGGTGATACTTTCCCTGCCAATCACAGCACGTCCATCAGGACATCCATTATCTTGGAAGTAGACATAATAGGCCTTGATGATGCCTACATTACCAAGACATTAACTAGATGATCTCACTAGAGAGACCAGCATGCTTTGCAAATTCAAGATGGCAATAGAATTGAGCTGAGTTCTCAGTGGGAAGGCTTCTATTCTTCCCCTTATGTGGCTAATTTGCTTATGGGCATCACAAGATTTCAGCAATGGCTAACTTTTAAGTGTTTTGTTTTGTTTTTCCTTCTTCTTTTGTCCTAGTATACATTATTGACACTATTTGGTGCCTGGGGTTGCCTCCTCAATTTTACAGAATTCAGAAACTCAGACTCATTCACGCCTTCATTCTTCTGTATTGATTCATTCATTTGTTTGTGTGTTCTCCCTCTATAAGAAATATGTGTCTCTGTGGTAGGCTCAGTGATTGAATAAGGGTGAAGAGTGATTATGACTCAGTTCACCTCTGCCCTGGAAGAGTTTCATTCTCAGCTGTGTGTGTGTATGGGGTGGGGGGTGGAGTGGGGTGTGTGTGTGTGTGTGTGTGTGTGTGTGTGTGTGTGTGTGTGTGTGTTGGAGGGGGTTGAGAGAGTAGACGTAAAGGTGGGTCATTGCAATATTCAGGAAACCTTAGAAGCCTGCCCCTAGGGACTCTAAGCGTAGGATCACCCTTTGTATGGAGCTGGGATGTGGACTTGGAGTACAGATAATAGGAATAAAAACAGAATGACCATTGGATTGTGGAGGTCTTGAGGGCCACTCTAAGAGCTCTGCGTTCTGACTCCAGCAAACAAGATTCACCATAGCCCTTACCGTAAGAAATAAACTAGGGTGTTGGTTCTAATTCCTTAATTAAGATGCAATTTGATCTGCATTACCAAACGCTGTCCTTGAGTTTTAGAAATTATAGTAAGTGGGGTCCCAACGCCATTCAGTGTGTCCTTGTAAGAGGTAGGCAAATCACTTTACAGTCGTATATCATGCAGAGACAGGGGACTGCCCCCAGAAATGCACTATTAGGCTCTTTTCTTATACACACACAGTAGAAAGCACTTACATAAACTAAGGCGGCTGCCCCATCACTAGGTGAAACCACCATAGGTCATACATGCAAGCCATCAGTGTCTAAACCATTGTTCTGTGGTGCACAATCGTTCTGTGGTGCACAATCGTTCTGTGGTGCATAATCATTCTGTGGTACACAATTGTGAGGGCTGATCTTCACTGTCAACTCGGCAGGCTGTGGAATAACCTAGGAGACACAACTCCGGGTGTTTGTGACAGTGATTGCAGAGAGGTGTAACTGAGGAGAGATAACACACAGTGAGTGGAGGCTGCACCATCCCTTGAGTCCCAGACTGAACCAAAAGGAGGGGAGGAGTATAGTGTTCTGATTGTTATAGACATGAGGAGTCCCGTTCGCACACTCCTGCTGCTGTGAACTCTGCCATGTCCTCTCTGTCATGATAGACCATGCCCTCCGAAACCCCAAGGCAACATACACCTTTTTCCTCTTAGGCTGCTTTCTCCTGGGCCTTGGTCATGGCAATGAGAAAAGTAACTCACACTGCGACTAAACATCCTCAAGCCTCAGAAGAGGTGGTGTTTGTCCCTTGTCACTGAATGGTTGGACCGTAATTGCAAAGCAGCTCTAGTCAAAGGTTAAGCCTGTGGAGGCTCAGGATGTCAGCCTCCATTGTTCAGTAACCATTAAACCCCTGAGGTCTTTGGTGCTCTCACCCGGCACACATGTCCCTGATGATTGTGTAAAAGAAAAGGAAGGACACATATGAAAGATTAACGTGGTGCAGCACACAGTGAGCACACAACACATGATGTTACTGTCATTGCTACCTTTATGAGCAGTCACAGACTAGCTGCTGACATTTGAGGTTCTGTTAGAACTACAAGCGACCTCCTTTTCATCCTTGGCACATACTCACGAAGTCCTCAGGCCCCACGTGGTTCTTCTTTCTGCATCTCAAGGTTGAGAGATAAAGAATTGTCAAAGAAAAACAAATTGCATTTGTTTACACGTGGATGTGGTGGAGGGAGGCTGCTGAGCCTTATGCACGCTAAGCAAGCACTCTAACCCTGAACTACATCCTCAGCTTACCCCACCCCCAAGTGCATGGTTTTTGATCAAAGAGAAAATTTCAAATGCAAAACACTTTGCAGAACATACTGGTCCTTGTCCAGGGACTTCCTAAAAGTCTGAGGCCTTGCCTCTTCAAAGTCCCGGCCCTTGCCTGTCCCCAGACTATTTCCCAGCAGGCTCCCTGGTGCTCCAGCTAGTCACTGAGAAGTGGGCAGGGAAGGCTTGGCCAGGTACAAACGTGTCCAAGGCAGAGGCATTCGTGACTTTCCCGCTTCACTGGCCTGCAGGGAAGGTGGAGCTGGCTTTGGACCGCAGCCAGGGTTCTGAAGAAGCCATGATTGTTCTCAGAACAGGAGCATGAGGCTCTCCAACTGCTGTGAACTCCTGCCACCCTGGTGCTTGCCTAAGAAGGACAATGGTGCTGAAACAAGATGCTGAGCCACAGCTAGAAACACCCAGGGAAGATGCCATTTGGTTCCTGATGGGACCTGAGGACACTCTCCTAGCACTCAGTAGGTACTCTGGTACTCCAACAACACACAGTAAGGAGTTCATCGGGCTCTTGGTAAAGCAGATGGTGGAAGCGTTTGTGATCTGTTCTAATTACCAGTTCATTTAATTCCCATAACTCAGCCTAAAAAAGAGGTGTCTTTAGCTTTGCTTTACAGGCAAATTGAAGTTCAGAGAAAGCTTGCTTCAAGTTCCAAGGATGGATATTGACAGAGGTGGGTGTGTACCCACATCTCTCTGACCCCAAAGGCTCTTTTCCATAACATTTCTGGCCTTTCGGAAAAGGGGAACATAGCCCTTCAAGACGGCAAGCCTTCAGCTTCCAGACCTCAATCACAAGGTGCTGCCCAGCACTGCATCAGGCACTGTGAGGGAGACTGAGGCTGGGAACTAGGATCCATGGCTCTCCATACTGAATAGGAAGACAGCTGGGAAGGGGCAGTGGGCTGATAACAGGAAGTGTGCACACAGCAGAGAAGGAAGGGCAGAGGACATGGTGTCAGTGTGGTCATGAGTCCCCCACACAAGGCTTGGATAATCCCTGCATCTCCTCCCAAGTCGGGAAGACCACAGAGAAGGGGCACTAAGATCCAGACCCACAGGGAGTAAAGGAGCAATCACCATACCCACAGCATCCTCTCCCACACCACTGCTGGCACTGCGTCACAGGATTGCATGGCCCACAAGTCAATCTTTTTGCTCCCTCTGGACTGGGATGTAGCAGCTAGCACCCTGCCATAAGAGGTGTCTGCCATGTGCTGGGCAACAAGCTCAAAGTGATGGTGAGGACATTGGAGGGGCTGCCGAGGCTGTGCTGGGAGACCTTTAAGCCTCCTGAGTCTGAGGCTGCATTAGTCCATGGCCTGGTAGAGCAGAGGCAGGAGACTCCTTTACCGAGATGCTCTGAGCAAAGACACACAGCCAGGAGTCGGCCTCTCCTCCCCATTCGCTGGCTGTACAAAATACTGCATGGCTCCTTTCTCTTGGGAATTTGGGACGGCTCTCCTGTGAATCTCAGGCTTGGCTTTTTTTTGTAATGGTTCCAGGAAAATGCAATGTCTCCATGTCATAGGTCTGCTTCTAGGCCAGATCTACCTCCTAGTCCTTGTATCCCCTCAAACTCCCACCCCAGACCTGGCATCTCACCCATAATCTTAGCCACCCAATCCCATCCAGAAGGTGCTTGCTGGCCACTTGTCTTTTCTTCCACAGCTATTGTATATAAACCCCTGAATATTTAGTCCCCGAGTGTTCGTTACACCTGTCTTGATCCATTTTCCATTGCATGACAAGGTACCTGAGACTCAGCAATTTATAAAGGACATGTATCTAGTTCGTTGTTTCTCAAGCCTTGGAACCCCATGATGAGGCTGTTTCATCTGCTGAGGGATTCTTGCTGCACGGAAACCGGCTACAGAGAAGAGCCATCGGGAAAGGGGCACCAGCTCTTGATACTGCCACATCGAGGAATTGAAACTGCACCCCGGGAGCTTTGGAGGGACACACTCGAACTATAGTATATTACTACTGTCTATAGAGGTCTACACTGGGGGTGCAGGCACCATCATGAGCAAAAAAATTGTGGCCTTTCTGAGACCAAACCATTGTCTAGTGACTACGGGCAGCGGCCAGGGGGAGATTTGATGATAAAATACAGGTAGTTCTGGCCAACTGACCTCTCCTATGCCTGTCTCCTTTGCCCTGTGGACACCTAATCTTATTGACACCGTTTCCTTGAGGATACTTCCTGCTACAGCAGGAAGCGTTGAGGGGAAAACTCCAGAGACTGATGAGAAAGGGAGCCATGATACTTTCTCTCTCTCTCTCTCTCTCTCTCTCTCTCTCTCTCTCTCTCTCTCTCTCTCTCTCTCTCTCTCTCTGTGTGTGTGTGTGTGTGTGTGTGTGTGTGTGTGTGTGTGTGTGTGCGTCTTCTCACTTTTGCATCAACCATGGCCAAGGCTCACTTGCAGACACACTTCTTCTGAACTGGAAGCTGGCTTTGCCTCTGCGGTGACAGGCAACCCTGAACCTGCCAGGGCTTTGGGATGGAGTACAAATACCCCCACCCCATCTCTTCAGGAAGAACAAGAGCCAACAGCTTGCCCCAGGCAGCTAGCCAGGTTCCTTTCAATCCAGGGCCAGGCACATGGGGCCTAATCAGCCACCCCCCTTCTTTCTGCAAACACCCCCGTGGCCATCTGCAGCACAGACCCACAAACTGTGTGAGTCCCTGAGCTGATGCTCAGCTCCACACCTAGAGGCTGGCCCAGAGCCCCTCACCTCAGGCCAACACCAGCTGGTCATCTGGAAAAGACTCTAGTCATTCACTGGAAGGGATCACTCAAATAGGGTAGGATGTTGACCTCACACCATGCAGGTCTCAGGGAAGGCAGTTTCAACTGCTGTCACTGGACATACACTTGCTACCAACTTGTCTATGTATCCTATTGTGCTTTTCCTATGAGATTCTTTTTTTAAACCAACAGAATATCATGATCTATTTGTGGAACATTCGCTGGCATGAAATCTCCACAAAGACATAAAAGTTATTCTATTCAACTCTACAGCTCAGATCTCTAGCTCCTAGAATGTGCTCAATAAATGACAAACAGAGAAGCTGGGGATATGAGGAGGGCACGAGGGAGGGACTCGTTAGAGAGGGGAGGTCTAGTTTGTCACTGTGTACTCAGGTTGTCTTTTTCCTCCAGATCTAACTCAGGTTGGTGGCCTTTCAAAAAAGATGACTTTAGCAGCCGCCATCATAATGACCGTTAGTACAGGGTCCTCTTCATGTCCAGAAGAGCAGTACTGGCTTCCTGGTCTCGCTTACGTTCCCAAGTACTCTCCATCACTGCTATGACTCAGGGTTTCTCAGTCTCAGCCCTGGGGACACAGGAGCCAGGGACTGGCAGGGGCACATCATGGTCACCTGCGGCACTCAACAGCAGCGGATAGGACTGCTTCCCACGATGTGACCTTCTCAAAGTTGTGAGAACCAAATAGTCCTTCCAGGCATCCCTAAGTATCCCCTGGGGGCCAGCATTGCTTCATTTTTGCACCTCTCTATTAATTCCACACACTAGGAAACCGAGGCAGCTCAGTTAAGCCAGGTGAGTTGCCCAATGCTGTACGGTGGGAATTCCTCCCAAGTCTGCCTGGTTCTTCTGATTCTGCCAAGCCACCTGCCGGTAGCAGGGCAGGACTGGCAGCCCAGGGACCTCTGATAGGAAGTAAGACATGCTCTCCCCAGGCCCCGTGGCATCTCAGCCTGAACAACCTGAGATCCCTGGCATGCGAGGGAGCCTTCCCCAGCAGCGTGGCTGAGCATAAGGCCAAGCAGCTTGGAAAACACTTACTCATGCTCTGGCCAGGCCTGGAAACATCACCAGTGATAAATCATATCTCTTAATTATCTGTGGCGATCCTGAGGCCAGCCAAGATTTTCCTCTGGTGACAAATATTTGTTACAAGACGCACACCCCAGTTTCCCCAGAGGAGAAGCAGCGCAGAGAGAGGTCTGAGCTGACTTCCTGTCAGCCCTCCTGTCCACCCACCCCTCGGGAGCTGGGTCTCTGCCTGGGCATGCCTCTTTTTGCAACTCCCAGCTTTCTGTTTGGGTTTTGGTGTGTTCTCAGAAGAGTTCCGGAACTAGAGATTCATTCACTCGTGCCAGTCAAGGAGGAAACAAGAAATGGAAGGGCACAGCAGCTTTGGTTCAAAGCAGCTTGAGTCTACAACAGGAAAAGTGTTCCCTCCACCCCCCCCATTATAAAAATAGTTCTGGGGCTTCTCAGCTCCCACATCTGCCAGGCTTTCTTGGGCTCTCTGAGTTCTGTTTCCATTCACTCCTCCCAATAGCCACAGTCATGCTGAATGGACCTACTGACAGTCTTTCAAACATGGTCTCACACATTATTGCCTTTGCAGTGAATACTTTCCTCCCTCCCCTGACAGAAAATTCCTATTCAGAATCTAAAATCTAATATAAATGCCCCAGTCCCAACCCAGGTCAAGTTTATTAGCCTTTCCTTCCATCCCCCTGCAGCTTGCACAGAGTTCAGTCGAACCTGATGTCCACTGGCTTGCAGAAGTTCTAGAGTGCGTGTCGAGAGTCTCTTGGGGACAGCTGAGCTAGCAAGAACAAGGTGAGATTACCATCACAGATGTGGAAGACATCCTAACGATTTCCTCACAGGGCCCTCCTTCTCACGAGGCTTCGTTTTCCTTGATGCAGCCATGTGTGACTTGCTTGGGAGCTCCTCTCAGAAGAACCTATGAAGAGCTTTCCAGAGCTAAGAGAAACCCCCAGCTTCCCTGAAACTTTTCACAAGACTAGCTAAGGCTCAGATGTAATTATAGCTGCCCAAGTCATGGAGAGGGAGGGCTGAGCAGGGTTTTTTTTTTTTTAAGTCCACTTACCTTGGGTGTTGAGGAGACTCTTCAGGGAATAAAGATCTTCCCCTAGTGAACCCTGGGTCCAAGTAAGAAATATGGTCTCAAAAAACAAGGTGAATAGTGTCAGTGGAATGACACCAAGGTTAACCCGTGTCCTTCATATTCACAAGCACACACACACACACACACACACACACACACACACACACACACACACATGCTCACATTCATAAACCTACCTTGTATCTCCCAAGCTGGCTTTCTGCCCTTCAGAAATGTCCCGAATGTGACCCTCCCCCCCCCCCCCCCCCCCCCGTCTGCCCCAATGTCTCCTTGAACTTGCTCGGCTCAGAAGAATCGGCACAGGTGCCTGCTCACAGGAGCTGGGCTTGTCACAGTTCTTCTACTCTCTCCTCAGAAGTCAGATATGTGGGGGAAGCACAGAAGGGTGCCCCTATTCTTTTATGCCCTCAGCACACCCTGAATGTAGGAAACAGACAATCATGGTAGTCCATCACCCAGAGCAATCATTTGAAAGTGCCTCCAGGAATCACTCAGGAACTTCCCAAGCTCTCACAGCATCAAAACCCAGGGTCTTTTCACTGATGGACAGGGGCAGAGTAAAGAGATGAAGGTGCTTCAGTAGCTTGGGACAGACAGCGGGCAGGGGCTGGTCAAGCAGTTGTTGGTGATCCCTGAGATGATTTCAGGCAGAGAAAGGGCAGGCTTATAGCCTGGTCTCCAGAGCTCATGCCAACTGCATGTGGAGTATTCCAGAAATAAAGAGGGAAAATCATGGAGATGAGTCTCCTGGCTCATATGGCCAGGTGGGCAGTGGCCATTAGCTACAACAAAAAACAGCAGGAAGAAGCACTTGCTGGAAGCAGGAGGTGGGGAGGGGAGTGGGGAGCATTATCAGACTACAGACTTTTACAGGGGATGCACTGGACAAATGTGGATTGTGGGCCTAAAGCTCAGGGCCAATGTGGAGGCCAGAAATACAGCAAGGGACTGGTAATTCTAACAGAAAGAATATACCTGCCCAGAGAGAGTGTGGAGAGAGACCAGAGGAGGCTTGATGCCTCTGGGAAGGGGAGGGAGGGGGAAAGAACAGTTGTGAAGAGCATATTAGGTGCTAACAGGGATGAAGAAGGGATAGGTTATGACAGGGTCCTCCTGAGGCTGTGAGAAGAACCCCACACAGCCCCTGGCATACAGCGTCCTGACTGTAGTTGTCCCCTCATCAGAAGAGGGTATGTTCCTAGATCCCCAGTGGCTGCCTAGAACTGCAGAGGGCCTTACCCTAACATACTATGATTCCATATAAATATATAAATATTTATATGGGATAGATATATTTGGGATAGATAGATAGATGATAGGTAGGTAGGTAGATAGATAGATAGACAGACAGACAGACAGAGATAGACCCATGACAAAGTTTAGCTTATGAAGTAGTCATAGTAAGAGATTAACAAGTAATAAAAGGAATAAATATAGTAGTATATGTAATTGAAATTACATAAAACTGATGGATGAATTACTTCCAGAATTTTCCAGTTAATATTTTTGGACCACAATTGACCACAGGTAATTGAAACTGCACAAAACAAAAGCACAGGTGAAGGACGTGTGACCACTACATCGCTACAGGCAATTTCCTTTTCTTTCCTTTAACTTTTTTGTTCAGTGCTGGGTCTTGAACCTAGGCCCTGTGCATGCTAGGCAGGCGCTCTACCACTGAACTCAATCCCCAGGATCCCCACCCTTTTTTGGGCAGGGTCTTGCTATAAAGCCTAGGCTGGTCTCGAACCCTCAGTGCTCTCACTGCCGCCCTCTAGGTACTGAGATGGATGGTGTATGCCACCAAACCTAGCTCCATAGTTGACAGATTTTCACCTAATTAGCAATCATACTAACAGTAAGGGAGTTAGAGAACTCACCCTAGGCTGCATGCCTCCTTCTCTAGGTAGTCCATTACTGGCCTCCTCATTGTCAAGATGAGGGAGTTGAGCACAGTTAAAGTGACTCATACCCCAGCTCATAGATGGAGACAGAGTCCATTCCACATAGATGGCACTTGAGCACCAGGTCAAGTCCTCAGTGGCAGGTCCTCCCCTGCCCCAACTCCCTGCTTTATCTCTGCTTCTGTTGCCTCTACAGATGCCAACTGGCCCTCCTGGAGCATGCAAAATGCTTGGCTCCTTTGGCCCAGCACGTCAAAAGGCTCCTGGCTGCTAAGCTATGATTGCAAAACGACTTTTGATGATGTAACTGTAAATGAATCTGAAACATACGGACTGAATTTCTCTTGAACTGCACACCAAAATTTTCATTTGATTAAAAATTTGGAGAGTCCGTGCTGAAAAATCATAAGGGAAGAAAAGGAAGAAGAAAAAACAAAGCAGTAATTATGTAGAAGTCAGAGGAACATGAAAGGAGAGCAGCGGGGATAGAAAGAACACTTTCGACACCTCCCAAGTCCAAGGCTAGTGAGAGCTTTTACAAGGGGCTGTGAACTTCTCCCACATTTCACTAGGGGCACAGTCCTGCTTGGATTGACAGGCAGCTCTGAGTATCCTGGAACTGCTGAAGAGTGGGGGCTAAATAAACAGAAAGCCTTTTTTCATACAGTCTTTCTTGCAATTATATGCCAAGTGTATGTGCGGGTGTATTTATCTTACAACTCATGCTTTCTCTATTAGAAGTATAAATCTATAGCCTAATTATAAATACAGTGATAAAGAGATACATTTAAGTGACATAAATACAATGACATCTCTACTCTCTTAGGAAAGGAAAATATATATATATGTATAAACTATATATATATATATAATTTAAATGATACAACCACAAATTATAACAGAATTTGTATATGTACTTTGTATTCTACATATTCATATCTCCAAACTGGTTGTATTATTTTTTTTTTGAGATAGTATCTCAGGAAACCCAGGCTAGCCTCAAATTCACTATATAGCGATGGATAACTTTGAACTTACAATCCTCCTGCCTCTGCCTCCTGAGCACTGAGATACTTGGCATGTGCTACCATGCCCACTTTATGTGCTTCTGAAGATCAAACTTAGGTCTTTGTACATGCAACATAAACACTCCTCCAACTGAGCTAACATCTGCTCGCTATCTCTTAATACATGTAAAACAGAGACATTTAATACAGGCAATATAAAAATAATGTGTATTCTAAAACAAAACACAAAAGGAATGGACATTTGTAGGAGAGCAGTGAGTACTTAATAAAGCTGACCTGGCTCCAGGCTTAAGCCCCAGTCTGAGGGAGAGGCTGAGGATGGCTATTCAGATTTGATGATGCTGTGCTTCTAGTGGCCCTAGAGACAGTCCATCTGCCTCATGGTGGCCTGAGAAGTGGCCACTCTCAGCAGGTCTCAGCTGAATACAGGGAGGACTTAAGTCACCATGAAGAGCACACAGGTCCTCAGCATCCTCACAGCTGATATCTATGAGCAAACCTTCTCATGGGACCCATTGCCTACACCTTTGTATTCCCCAACCTTCTGGTGAGGGTAAAGAGAAATCCTTCAACCAAATAGAAACAGGGGTCATTTTTGCCAGAGAATTGCCATCATCTCAGAAGCTCTGACTACAAGCTGGGCTTGGCATTGCCACCAGTAATCCAAGCACGTGGGAGGTGGAATTGGGAGCTCAGAATCATTCCGACACATGATGAAGTTCAAGGGAAGCCTGGGCTATGAGAACCTGTCTCAAAAAAAAAAAATCAAAACAACATACCCCTTTAAAAAAAAAAGAAAACAAATGATGAAGGGGCCAGAGCCACAGCTGGCTAGGATGATGGTGGCGGTAATGGGGGTGGTTTCATTTTGTGTTTTTCTCTTTCCTCCCCAGTACAGTCTACAGTCCTGCTCTGTTTTCTTTTCTTTCCTCTCCCAACCCCCTGGTGCTGTTAGGAAATAGTTTTGGGAAACACTTGCTCAAAACACAACAGCAAGGGAGTGGGTGAGCAGCCAGTGCTTTTGAGAAGAAGCGTTTGGCAGCTCCGAAAGCAGTGACCACACCGGTACAGGCTGCATGGGTCAGAGCTGCAGATGTCAGAGGCATGAGTTCAGCAAGACGCACGGCCACAGCCTCCAACCCAGCACCCCGACCCCACCTGACACTGCCGAACACTGGCCTGGGTGCGACCTAAGCACCACTCAGCCACCACCTTCTTCTCAGAGTGCAGGTCGGGTGGCTTTCAGGGCAGCTGCCATCCGGTTGTTAATAACTGCAGAAATCCTTTGACTAGATCTGTACACCCCAGACTCTTCCCTGCATGGCAGAAACGGCTGTCTTTCAAGTAAGCTCTGCCAGCAAAAGGGAAGGAGACTCCTTGCCAAGCCTGCAAGGGCATGGCTGTTGGTTGACTCTGCCAGGAATCTGCCAGGTCTTCTGGCTCAGGGCAAGCGTTAACCCTTGACAAGGTTCAGGAAGTAAGCCAATCCACTGCCAGGGACAAGCACTCTGACTCAGGAGTTCGACAGCATCGGTTCAAGCCTCAGCCCTAAAGCACACACCGGAGGGGCCTTGGGCAAGTGTTGAACTCTAGCCCTATTTGCCCACATGAAAGGTGGACATGATAATAATTGTAACCATGTTATAAGCACAGTGTCAAGACTAGGTCTGCTGAACTAGACAAGGATTTAGCCCAGTGCTTAGTTCACAGTAAATGCTCAAATCGAGCTCACTAAAACTAAGAAAAGCAGAGGCATTCCATTTTTCCTAAGTTGATACTGCAGAAATTTACTAACAACTACACATACATACTCACAAACACACACACACACACACACACACACCTTATCTGTTAAAAAAAACATTCAAACATTTGCTTACTCCAGACACTCCACCCTAAAGCACCCAATACTTATTTCCTTAGCTTACACCTTCATTGACTCAGACTTAACATTCAACTAGCATTTGAATTGCAATTGGAATAAGATGCAGATTTTATACAAATGGGTTCCTTGCATCAGTCAGGAGAAAACTGAGAGTGAATGATGACAGAAAGCCCAGGTACCCACATTCTTCATTGATAGTTCTTTATCAGCCAAGTGGGCATAGGTTGTTTCTGATTCCAGGACTTTGGTAAGACTTCATGGAGGGATGGCCATTGTTGAGGATAAGCTTAAAGATAGATGAACAGATGACAACTGAGTTATCAGCCAAAGGGCTATCAATTTTCCAGGAGGAAGTAATGTTGCCTGGAGACTGCTCCCTGAAAGACACTGTCTTTCTAGACCCAAGCAGAGGTACACTACCCAACCTGAAGCGCATGGTCACTCCTTCTTCACCATGGAGAAGTGACTGTCTCTCTAGACTCAAGCAGAGGTACACTATTCAACCTACAGCACATAGCCACTCCCTCTTGATCATGGAGAATTGTGAGTGCCGAGATATGAGTTAGCACTCCTGATGCCAGACTTTGTTCATCTAGAGGTCAGCTTGTACAACGTCACAATGACAACCCTTGAGGTGATAAAAGAAAAAAAATGCAGTGCCTCATGGAAACAGGCCAGTGTTAGGAACAACACACACAAATGGCCCAGAGGAAGTAGCCCCTTGCCCTGGTTTTGGAAACCACTCCCCAGCTTTTCAGCAAAAGGGGAGACTCAGCCGGGCGGTGGTGGCGCACGCCTTTAATCCCAGCACTCGGGAGGCAGAGGTAGGCGGATCTCTGTGAGTTCAAGGCCAGCCTGGGCTACCAAGTGAGTCCCAGGAAAGGCGCAAAGCTACACAGAGAAACCCTGTCTCGAAAAACCAAAAAATAAGGGGGGGAGAGAGGACCCATAACAGAAAAGGAAAGGTGGATTAGAATTCCATATTCCTGATCTAAATCCTTTTCCTACAGTCTCAGAAGGTGGATATATTATCTTCCTTGTCCAGCCAGGGAGGCTGGGGCTCAGAGAAGGCAAGCAGCTTGCCCAAGGACACATAGCTAGTGAAGCTACTCAAATTCAAGAACAGGAGCCAAGCATAACAGCACCTGCTCATAATCTCAGCACGCGGAGATGGAGGCAGAAGGATTGCCAAAAGTTTGCGACCAGCCCAGTCTACAAAACAAGTTCCAGGCCAGCCAGGGCTACATGGAGAGACTATCAAAGAGAAGGAGCCAAGGATGAGAATTGAACTGAGGTTGGCTGAGGCGCAAAGCTGTGCTCTCTCTCCCAATCGTTATGATGCAATCATTCAACGGCCCTACTGCACATCTGAAATTCAGATGAAATCAGAAGTATTTCACTATCAGTTGGCAGCTGCTCACAGTACTTCAAAGACAGTGGGGCTCCCAAGGTGAAAATCTCATCCATGGATTTTCTGGAAACATCCAGCTTCCTTGAATACTGCCTCTCGCAGCCAACAACTCAGAGTGATCCCCAGCCATGGGCAGAGCCCTGTTCAAGTGGAAGGCTCTAAGAATCGACTGGTTGTGTTCTCCCTAGCAGCTGACACCAGCAGGTACTGTGAATCAGAGGTTGTCAAGGGCCCATAACTGTTCTAGTTTGCTTTTTGTTATTATGATAAAGAACACAACCAAAGTAACTTGCAGGGGGAAAGGGTTTATTCCATCTTATACCTCCATGTCAGGCAGGACCCGGATGCTAGGACCAAAGGGAAGTGTTGCTTACTGGATTGCTTTCCGCTAGCTTTCTTATACTCACAGCACAGGCCCACCTGCCTAGGGATGGTGCCACTCACGATGGACTTGGCCCTTCCACATCAATCAACAATCAAGGTACTTCCGGAAATAGAAAGCCCCTGATTCTGATACTGGAAAGGTGAACTCGGTCCTGGCTTCTCATAACAGATTGGGCCACCTTGGGCCATCAGATGTGCCTACTTTATGTCTATATATATGAAATGGGAACAGCACCAATTTACTCATCAGAGCTGTAGTCACAGTCAAAAAGATAGTGGTGCTAAGCACCCAGTGTGGAGCCTGGCACCTCATAAACACAGGGCATTACAAATCACACCCTTACATAGCAGTGGAGATTCAACACTTTCATCAGGAAAGTTCTTGGAAACAATCTTGAGCCAAACAGACTGTTGGTTTGAATGAAACTTGTCTCCCATGGGCTCAGGAGTCTGCACCCTTGGTCCCCCATCTTGCCTAATGATGAAGTTCTGATCCTTTAAGGATGTTCCAGAAGCCACTAAACACTGTGAAACATGTACTGTATTGAGATCACAGGGGATCAGCTACAAGGCCTCAGTGCCCTTAACATGCTAGGATAGGGCCTGGTGCCAGGTCAGCAAGGATGTTTACATTACAAGTCAACCCCTCATGACCCCACTTAAACAGACAAGAACCCAGAGTGACTAGCAGGGATAGCCTATGGGTTTGAGGTTTCAGGAGTCAAAGATAGATTCCAAGGTCTCTCAAAGCGTGAGAGACAGAGAACGTTTAGGCAGGGCATTCTTTTTGGAACTCAGACTGTCATTTCTATGAGTGAAAGAGCCCGTTCATCCAACGGGGCTGGAACCCCAGACACTCTGACCAGGCTGACAGAGGTTAGGAATCCCTGGCCATCTTGTGGGGAAGATCCAAGGTGAGATGTCAGGCCCCAGCATCCGGAGAGGCTTAGAGACAAGACCTGGAGCTGGAGGCCTGGAGGCCATCTCCCCACCATGCCTCCCACCTGTGTGCTGTGGGGAAAGTTGTTTAACTTCCCTCTGTCTCTGTTTTCTTTTTACAACTTCCCTATCTGTGACTTGAGGAGAGTCACCACAGCACCTTGCTAGAGTGTTGACAAAGAATGAGGTACTATATCCAGTAGAGCGCCTGTTAGATGTGTGGTGACATGTGACACTACGTCGTTAGGCTACCTTTGCACTCCGTCTTGCTAACTCCTCTCCTCAGCTATAGTATGCTCCACAGGGACCAGGCCTAGTTTCTCAGTCAACCTGAGAGAGAGACTGGACCTGGAACAAGACTCCTCTCTTGTAGTAGCTGGGACTCTGCTCTGACAACTCCCCCAATTCCAGCACAGGCTCATGAGGTACCAGGCTGTGTGGGCAGATCCAAGACAGGACACACCTCTTTACTTATGCTGACACAACATATGGTCCTGCCTATCCCTTTCCCATTGGGACAGCCCCAAACTGACGTAGCACACAGGATACAGAGTGTGTTCTGATATCTTCAAACATGAGCAGCTGGGGGCACAGTGGGAGACATTGGTGACAGTGGAGGGAAGGGACAGGGTGTCCCAGGCAAGACTGACACATGACAGCCTCAAGTCACGCAACACTAAAAGCCCACCGGGGACAGCTCCAAGCTGGTGGAAGTGATAACAGCGGCAGCATCTGGAAGACTGTGGGAACAAATGACATTTTGCAGAAGGCAGTAAAACCCTAGAGACCTAAGCAAGACACTGGGACCTGGGAACCACAGAAACCATGGGGTAAGAAGAACCCCCTCTGCCCATCCTCCACTGTGCTATAGAGGTTTAGCTTTTAGAGCATGTTTTGGATAAATAGTTCGTGTGTACCTAAGGTAGCTCTTCCATGTGCTAGCTGTGTGACCTTGAGCAGACAATCCCTGGCTTTATCAGGCTGTCAGCCAATTAATCTAAATTAAACTCTTGGCAGTGTGGAGTGAGTTAAACATAAACTATGACAGTTGTTACACTCTGGAGAGTCCATATGAAGTTGGATAAGAACTGGCCATCTGCTTTCCCAACCTCAGTCAGCAGAACTCCATGCCTCAATTTCCCACCTTCTGACGGCTTCTCCACACTGTTCCTCTTACCTGGTTCCGGGAATTCTCTGCCTATTGTCTTCCAATGTTTGTAGAAGTTTCTAGGTCTTGACGAGCCTTGGAGCCTCCTATGCTCCCAAGCAGGGAGCATTAGAGTTCCCAAGGAATTCCAGCTCATCCTCGAAACCGCTCCCCAGTCCTTTGAGTCCTCCCAATTGGCCACAAGTTTCTTAGTGGTAGCTAGAATTAACATCCAGGAATTGCCAACCCAGAGCATACCTTGTCCAAAGATACTTTTCACAGTCTTAGCTCTTTCCAGTTGGTTCTTACTCTAGAATCTTTCAGACAGCGATGCCCTGTAGTTTTGGACCACCAATAGATGCATGATATCCAGCAAATAGCCAAGTATTCTGGAATGTTAGTTGAATGAATGAATGAATGAATGAATGATTTGCCATATTTCTGACTTTACAAGGACTTTGGACTGTCCCTGCAGCCAGAGCACAGGACTTGGATTTCTAAGGCCTGTTTTGTAGCTAACTCAGGTAATTAGAGCAAATTTCCATTATTTGTGTCCATTAAAAATGACCTATAAGAGAGAGGGCTTCCAAAAAGTTTACATGTGACCATGTGTATCTCATTTCTTTATAGTTAGGAAGCAGGATGGTTTGTTTACTAAGAAGTTGGAGACAGCTTTCAAGTTTTGACGAGCTCCAAAAGCAAGACTTCCTAGTTCCCCAAGGCTCCGTCCCCACCCCCTACCTTCCAACCCCCCACTCCCACACACAGTGCAGCCGCTACTGCCTTCCGTCTGTGAGCAAGCACCACAGCTGTGAACCTTGCATGGTCTCTCTGAACAGCTGTTTTACCACCCCAGAGGGACAGCCAAGCCAGTGTTTCACAGATGAGAGTTTTGTAGCCTTCAGATCGGCCTTATCGATCATCTCGTGTCTAGCCTGGAGTGGAGGTTTGTGTGCAAACACAGGCAATAGATCCAAAGCAGAAGCCCTTGCCGTATGCTGGTCATGATGTGCATATAATCTTATACAGAAAAAATAGAAAACAAACTAAGACACCCCCAGATCTTGGAAGTACTCGCCCAGAGCCTCACCAACAGTAAAGAACAGACAAGCACGTGACCCTATGCCTGGCCATCCCAGCTCCACCTTATGCTTATTTCTTTGCAGCTTCTAGGGATTTTGGGGGTGGGGGTTGTTGTTGTTTGTTTGTTGTGTGTTGTTGTTATTGTTTTGTTTTGTTTTTTCAAGACAGGATTTCTCCGTGTAGTTTTGGTGCCTGTCTTGGATCTCGTTCTTAGACCAGGCTGGCCTGGAACTCACAGATATCCACCTGGCTCTGCCTCCAGAGTGCTGGGATTAAAAGGCGTGTGCCACCACTGCCTGGCTAGCTTCTAGAGATTTTGGAGAGCTCCATTTGTGAATATTTTAGAGGCTTGAGATCTTTTTCTTTATTTCTTTTCCTCCTTTTCAGTTTGTAAGATGGAGTCTTACTACATAGTCTAGGACACTCTGGAACTTACAATTCTCCTACCTCAGCCTCCCAAGTACTGTGATTAAAGGCATGCATGGTTACATTTTTTAACTTCAAAATTTTATTATGTGTCCCACACCATTCTCAAAACGCCCCAAAGACAATGAACTATAAAACTCTCTAGATGAAAAAACTCACCAGTCAGGACACGGGTGATGCATTTTAGGCTAAGGCCTTAGGCAGATTGGAGGATGAGGAAGTCTAGGATGCTGAGGGAAAAGAGAGCTCATGGATAGAAAGACATTATCTTCTTTTCTCTCTAGTTCATTTGATCTAGTAAGGGAGTCTAGCTTGCAGCCTGAAGAAAATGGAGAAAGCCTTCTGATCACTGGCTCCAACTCCTTCACACACATTGATAGTTCTCGCGGCCTAAGAGCTCACAGCTTACTCTCCCATTGTTCCAGAGCAGCTGGAAGAGAAGATGAGTGTGAAACCATACAGGGAGCAAAACCTGAGGCTTCCAGGCAGGACCTTGGGCTTCAGAATGGGGGCCTCCCAAACATATCATCCTGCACACACACTTAAGGCCCTCTGGCAGAGACCCCATCTGCTGCTTGGGGACAGGACAGCGGCACTTTCGCTGTATCAAGACATAAGGGCCTGCTTCCCTGAAGCAGTCAGGGTGTTCTCCTTCCTGGACAAGCGTATTATACTCTTGGAGTTGTATGGAATTTTGCAGAGCCGGGCTACTGGGAGCTTTCTCTATTCAAGGGAGAATGTAGACATAAATGCTAGAAGTGTTTACTGGCAAAGAGAAAATTGCAAAATTCCAATCCAGCCAAGCCAGTTTTTTCTTTAAAGGCGTTTAAGACTCAAGACTCAGCCCTCTCCTTTTGCTATCAGGGTTACGTCCTGGTGGCCTCCATGAACTGTCCTTCCCTGGCCCGTGAGCCTCATCTCCCTCCACTCTGCCACATGAACACCCCGTTCTCATCAGACACATTGTTGAGAGACTGTGGGCTATGGCTTGAGTCTGGAATGGTTCCCAAAGACTCACATTTTAAAAATTCAGCTCCCAACTTGTGCTGCTACTCTGAAGACTGTGGAGCTCTTGGGAGCTGGGGCTTGGCTGGTGGAAGTTAGTTGCTAGGGGCAGACCTTTGAAGGTTATGCCTGCCTCTGTTTCTCTTCTAGCTTCTGCTTCCTACTCCATGTTTAACAAGCCACCAGCACAAGCTCACAGGCCACGAACAGAGCCATGCCTTTCCCGCCATGACAAACTGAAATCCCTCTGAAGTCATGAGCTATATAAGCCTGTTTGCCCATATTGTTTCTAGTCCATGTTTTTGTCACATAAACACAGAAGTCTCTACTATACTCTCTGACCCCTTACTGTGCTATTCCCATCACTAGAAGTCATGGCCTTTTTACCTGGAGTAGATGTCTGTCCCTAGTGAGTGAAGAGTGTCTCATCTGATGACACTGTGCCTAATGCATCACACTGCTGTCACCCTAATCCAAGGAATCATGCTTGGTTCCCTTGTGTTCTCTCTCTCTCTCTCTCTCTCTCTCTCTCTCTCTCTCTCTCTCTCTCTCTCTCTCACACACACACACACACACACACACACACACACACACACACACACACACAGAGTCTCTCTACTACAGCATGTCACTGACGTTGTTAACTATGTCCTCATGTCCTCACAGAATTGTGAGCCCTCAAGGGCAGGGATAAGGACCAGCTGTGCTCCAGCATCCTCCTGTCTTCACAGCTTCTAGCACTGGACTTCATTCACTTAGGGAGACTGCTGAGCAGCCAGGAGGGAGCCTCGTCATTTTCTCATGGATAGACAGAAATCAAGAACTAGTTTCTTCTGTCTGCTACCCTGTTTAAGGATCTCTCTATATTATTTCTTACAACTGTATGTGACTCTATAGTTATCTGAAAATTTTAGTCAGTATCTAGTGTTTGATTGATTTTTTTTTTTTTGAGATAGGGTCTCACACTATAGCCTGGGTTAGCCTAGATTTGACTATGTAACGCAGCATATCTTTGAGCTCAAAGCAATTTTCTTGCCTCTTCCTCCCAGTTGCTGGGATTATAGGTGTGAGCTATAGTACCAGCTTCTAGTGTTAGAGTTAATATTGATTTAAATCTAATTAGTGAAAACATCCACACATCAGGGCCTTGCTGGGCTACAGAACCCTGATGGGTTTCTCCCACAGGGATGAGAAACTCCTGCACTCAGAGTGATGACATGAACGGACTTCTGATCTCCAGCAGAACATGGAGAAGCTTGAATCCTGGTTGCTGGGAGTCAACATCTCCTCATTGGATACAAAAACATATCCTCCTTGCCAGGGCTGCCAGCCTGAGTCAGGCTTTCATCCATCAGTTTCCATTTCACTCAGTGCGACACTGATGTCCCAGGAAACCACTATGTCCTGTGTAAGGGCTGTTCACGGAGGCTAGTGAGTTCCTACCCCAAATCTACCTTCTCCTTTCTCTGTTTCTTCCCCAGACCCCATTACAGAGATTCTAGAATACACTGTGACGAATGTCCAAAGGCTACCAGAACCTCACAACTTGACATACCTGACAAGTACTGCATGTTTAGGGAAAACTAAGCCACATTTTTTACTTAAGGCTGGTACAGACTCAAAGAGGAAGAAAGGATCAGATGCCTCCCGAACGGGTTATGCATCCATTTGTGAGACTTACAAGATGCCGTGGAAAAGGGAGAGGGAAGGAGACCCTAACTGTGACTAAAGATGTTCAGGAAGAGTCCCCACAGAGACTCTGGGAGCTGGGGCTGGAGGATGGTAGAGACTAAACAAGGAGATAAAATCCCAGGGAAGAGAGCAAAGGCCTGAGTCAGTGTGGCTGCTGCTGGAGCTGTGAGGATGATGGTTCAATGGAGTGTGAACTGTAAAAATGTCAGGCAAGGCCCAGAGTGTGGAAGATCAGTGGGTCTATCTGGGAAGCTTAGATTTCCAACTTGAGAGTTAGTGGAGGGATGAATTACTAGTGTGGCTTTTGTAACCTTGGTCTTAGAAGGCTGATGAGGGAGTATTACCTTGGTTTAAGGCTAGCTTGGTCTAGTGAGCACCAGATATAGCAAGACCCTATCTCAAAGGGTTATAAAACAGTAATAATAATAAAGCATAGCATAGTTAAATATTTTTAAAAAACTGAACTTGTGTTTCATGAAATTGAGCTGTTAATGAGCCAGTCTACGTGATCCCATAAACAGCTGTATTTTACCTATGTGTTGATTAACATGGGTCACATGACTTCCCGTCAATTCCAAGCAGTACTGGGAAGATGTTTCATAACAGAATTGCTCTTCTGGATTGCAAGAATATAGAAAGGTAGGAGCCACGGGTGGATCGTTATGGCTCCTTAGCTATAAATTCACTGGAGAGTAACAGGATGACTCATAGTGGAAACATGAGATTGCCATGTAGCCAAGAAAAGCCATATCCTTGTGGCATCTGGCCAGTGGATCCCGGCATCTGTTCAGCAGACGCTCCTCCCCCACACTGGATGCAATTGGCCTCTTTACTTCCTCAATCTCCTCCTCTTGGAGACTACATATATAAAGAGAATATACCATCTGTTTTCATACCCGGTCTACCACTTTTCAACTCAGCCTCAGTTTCCTCCTCTGTCAGACAGAAATTATCACCACTCTTACCTTCTAGAGCTGCCAAACAGTGCAATGCATGGGAAGTACCTGGCTAGTAGGAGATCCTAAGTGAGACAGGTGTTTTCATCCAGGTTTTGTAAAGGGTGGAGAGTGAAGAGCTGAAGACCTCAGAGAGCCAAGCTTTCCCCCAACTGTGTAGCCCCACATCATTTCACAACAGGCAAAGGGCTTAGCCAGTTAGGAGCTGGCAAGTGACTGGGCTTCTCAATATGAGCACGTGACTTCCTCTGGCTGTGTTGGCTCAGGGTGGAGATAACTGGTCGTTCCTTGGATAACACTTTCACCTTTCACCACGGCCTTAGGTTGACCTTACACCAGAGGATTAAAGAGCAATCCTAGGGTGCTGTGTTTACAAAATCCACAAAAAGTCTAAGGCTCCAGTTCAGGTATGTCAATGTAACAAATATCTCCTGGCAAATGGACTCTTTTCAAACAGGAGATGGAAATGCCCAGATTTCAAGTGGCTGCTATGTGTCTCTGTAGCCTCCATAGTCTTGGGCAGGATTTGACTAAACAATGCTAGGCCCAAAATTAATTTTAAATTAATGGATAATTTACATGGGAAATGTAATGATAGTACAGAGTGATTCTTCCTATGAAGTAGGACTCAAATGCTCTTCCTGGGGTTACAGTAAAGAATGGACACTCTGAAGAAAAACACCATTTTTCTAGAATGAGTTTAGATCAATGTGTTTAAATTGGAAAGAGGCACTGGGTGGTGGTGGCACATGCCTTTAATCCCAGCACTCTGGAGTCAGAGGCAGGCAGATCTCTGTGAGTTCAAGGCTACAGAGTGAGTTCCAGGCAAGGTGCAAAGCTACACAGAGAAACCCTGTTTTAAAAAACAAAACAAAACAAAAAAAATTGTAAAGAGGCGGCTTACCACACTCAGTGTCATCAGTAAGTAGGGGAGACAGAAAGCACTTGAAGTATACATCAAAGAAGAAATTTGGGTGTTTCTGGGTGTGTCTCAGCACATAGGAGATTGACAAATAAGGATCAAGAGTGAAGGTTTGCAGCAGCGACATGTTGGGTTTGAGAGGAACTTGGACTGTATGAGACTCTGAGGGGGGAAAAAAGAAATCAAAAAGGTGGAGGGAAAGATGGAGTGAGGAGGCAGTGAGGGGAGAGGAAGAAACAGAGACACAGAGAGAGGTAAAGTACTTCCATAATCTCCTTTATGTAGATCCATAAGCAAAGATGAAGGAACAGCTAGGTTAGTATGGAGGGCACCGAAGCGAGAAGCGTGTGCCTCGGTATCCACCGTGTGGAGGGTGAGCTGGCAGAGCACACCAGGGGATCCTGGGAAGAGGAGTCAGCACAGACCACAGATGGGATCTCACACACACCGAGCAAGCTCCAGCCCTGGGAAGGCGGAGAGAAGAATGCAGCACGGTGTAGAGAATATAGCCCTAGACCCTGACTGACTCTCCACCCACATGAACTCTCTCAGTTTTGTTATGGTTGTTGTTGTTACTGCAAAATATGGACTTGTTACCTACAAGTCCTTCTGTCATCTTCGTAGAATCCTATGTCAGAATTATTCTTTATAGAAACCCTCAAGGGAGATAAGATTTCCTCATTTTCACAGCTGGGGAACCTGAGATTCTATATGCTTCTATAATTCTGTGCTTTCTAGACAGGTTATTGAAAACTATGCCACAAATCCCATAGCTATACTATGAGATATATATATAATGTATATGTGTGTGTGTCTATCTGTCTGTCTGTCAACATACTCCCTCAAGAATTAGAAGAGCCCCTCTCCTCCCTTGCCCATACCTCAGGCAGAAGCCTCCCACCCCCCAGAGGCCAGGCCAGCATCTTGAATCCCAGAGGCCAGGCCAGCATCCTGAAAACCAGCCTCCTACACCACCAGAAGCCGGGGCAGCATCTGAACCCCAGAGGATCCCTGGCTAGATCAAAAGGCACACATGTACATAGCCAGAACTTAAGCCCCAAACTTGGGCAGCAACCCCTGCTGAACCAGAGGTCATCTAGACCATCAGAAGTACAGCCCCCAACACAGGCAGAGACCCTCTACTCATCCACAGGCCTCAGGATCCAGAAGACCAGAGAGGAAACAGAAACCAAGGAAGAAAACATACAACAAAGACAAATCCAGAAATTAGCACCTAGGCCTATAATCACTTCAAATCCAGATGCCTAAGTGTAAATGGAAAAACACAAACGACAGAACAGTCAGGGCAATATGGCACCACCAGGGCCCAGTCCTCTCACTAAGGTGAGCCCTGAATATTCTAACACAGCTGAAGCCCAAGAAAATGATCTTAAAAGCAACTTTATGTCATTGTTTTTAACAGCTGAGTGATACTCCATTGTGTAAATGTACCACAGTTTCTTTATCCATTCTTCAGTTGAGGGACACCTAGGTTGTTTCCAGGTTCTGCTATTATAAATAGAGCTGCTATGAACATAGTTGAGCAAGTGTCCTTGTGGTATCATTTAGCATCCTTTGGGTATATGCCTAGGATTGGTATAGCTGGATCTTGAGGTAGATTGATTCCCAATTTTCTGAAAAACCTACCATACTGATTTCCAAAGTGGCTGTACAAGTTTGCACCCCACCAGCAGTGGAGGAGTGTACCCCTTACTCCGCATCCTATCCAGCATAAGCTGTCATTAGTGCTTTTGCTCTTAGTCATTCTGACAGATGTAAAATGGAACCTCAGAGTAGTTTTGATTTTCATTTCCTTGATAGCTAAGCATGTAGAACATTTCTCTAAGTGTTTCTTTGGCATTTGTGATTTGGGATCAAGGGCTGTCCCTAATGCTTTGGCTGACTCTTGGGAACCAATTCCTTATACTGGATTGCATTCCCCAGCCTTAATACAAGGGGAGTTGCTTAGTCTTACCAAAATTTGAAATGCCAAACTTTGTTGATACCCATGGAAAGCCTATCCCTTTCTGAACAGAAACAGAGGAGGTGCAGATTGGCAGGGCAGAAGGGAGGTGGAGAAAGGAATGGGAGGAGAGGAGGGAAGGGAAACTACAATGATTGAGATGTAAAATAAATTAATTAAATAAAAAGAAAACTTTATGATGATGATAGACATCCTTAAAGAGGATATGAAAACTCCCTCAATGAAATTGAGGAAAAGACAACAAAAAAAATTAAGGAAATCAACAAATCCCTTTAAAAATGTTAAGAAAAACAAAGAAAAACAAACAAATTAAGAAAGCTATCCAAGGCATGAAAATGGAAATAGAAACAACAAAGAAAACACAAACTGGGGGAATTCAGGAATGGAAAATCTGGGTAAATGAACAGAAACTACAGATACAAGCATCGCCAACAGAATTCAAGAGATGGAAGAGAGAATCTCAGATGTTGAAGATATAATATAAGAAATATAATTCACTGGTCAAAGAAAATGGGTAGAGCTTTAAAAAATTCCTAACACAAAACATCCAGGAAATCTGAGACCCAGTGAAAAGACCAAACCTAAGAATAATAGGAATAGAAGAAGAAGAAGAATCCCAGCTCAAAACCTAGGAAATATATTTAACAAAATCATAGAAGAAAATTTCCATAACCTAAAGAAGGACATGCCTATAAAAGTACAAGAAGCTTACAGACCACCAAACAGACTGGATCAGAAAAGAAAGATCTGAGTCACAAAATAATCAAACACTAAATATACAGAACAAAGAAAGAACATTAAAAGCTGAAAGAGAAAAAGGCCAAGTAACATATAAATGCATATAAAACATATAAAAATTATACCCAACTTCTCAACTGAGACTCTAAAAACCAGAAGGATCTGGACAGATATCTTGCAGACTCTAAGTGACCATGGATGCCAGCCCAGATTAATATACCTAGCAAAACTTTCAATCACCATAAATGGAGAAAACAAGATATGTTCATGACAAAGTCAAATTTAAGCAATATCTGTCCACAAATACAGCCCTACAGAAGGTACTAGAAGAAAAACTTTAACCCAAGGAAGTTAACTACACCCACATAAACACAGACAATAAATAATCTCACACCAACAATCAAAAGAAGGAAAACACACATGCACACACACTATCAACAACAACATAATAATAGGAACAAACAACCAGTGGTCATTAATATCTTTCAATATCAGTGGACTCAATTCCCCAGTAAAAAGACACAGGCTAACAGAATGGATACAAAAACAAGATCCATCCTTCTGCTGTATACAAGAAACATACCTCAACATCAAAGATGGGCATTACCTCAAAGTAAAGGGTTAGAAAAAGATTTTCCAATCAAATGAACCTAACAAGCAAGCAGGTGTACTTATCCTGATTTATAACAAAATAGACTTCAAACCAAAATTAATCAAAAAGATGGAAAAGGACATTGCATACTAATCAAAGGAAAAATCCACCAAGATGATGCCTCAATTCTAAGCATCTATGCTCCAAATGCAAGGGTAGCCACTTTTGTAAAAGAAACATTACTAAAGCTTAAATCACACATTGAACCTCACACATCAATAGTTGGAAGACTTCAACACCTCATTCTCACTAATGGAGAGGTAATTCAAACAGAAATTAAACAAAGAAATAATGGAACTAACAGATGTTATGACTCAAATGGACCTAACAGATATCTACAGAGAATTTCACCCAAACATAAAAGAATATACCTTTATCTCAGCACCTCATGGAAACTTCTCCAAAAGTAATGCAAACTCAGTCACAAAACAAGACTCAGCAGATACTAGAAAACTGAAATAACCCCCTGTATCTGATAAGACCACCATGGATTAAGATTGAATTTAAATAACAACAGAAAGCCTACAAATTCATGGAAACTGAACAACTCTCTACTGAATCACCATTGAGTCAAGGAAGAAATAAAGAAAGAAATTAAAGACTTCCAGGAATTCAATGAAAATAAATCTACAATATATTCAAACTTATGGAACAAAATGAAAGTGATGTATAAAGGAAAGTTCATAGCACTAAGTGCCTGCGTAAAGAAATTAGAAAATTCTCATATTAGTCACTTAACAGCACACCTGAAAGATCTAGAGCAAAAAGAAGCAGACACACCCAAGAGGCAGGAAATAATCAAACTCAGGACTGAAACTAATGAGATAGAAATAAAGAGAATAATACAAAGAATCAATAAAAACAAAGAGTTGGTTCTTTGAGAAAATCAACAAGATAGACAAAACCTTATCCAAACTAACTAAAAGGCAGAGAGAAAATACCCAAATTAACAAAATCAAAAATGAAAAGGGAGAACATAAGAACAGACACCAAGGAAATCCAAAGAATCATTAGGTTATACTTCAAAAACCTGTACTCCACAAAATTTGACAATCTAAAAGAAAAGGACAATTTTCTCAATAGATACCACTCTAAATAGATACCAGATAAATAATTTAAATAGACCTATGTCCCCCAAGAAAATAGAAGCAGTCATTAAAAGTCTCCCAACCAAAAGGAACCAAGGACCAGATGGTGTCACCACACAATTCAACTAGACCTTCAAAGAAGAGCTAATACCATACTCTTCAAATTGTTCCACAAAATAGAAACAGAAGGAACATGGCCAAATTCATTTTATGAGGCCACAGTCACCCTGATATTCAAACTACACAAAGACTCAACAACAAAAAAGAGAATTACAGACCAATATCCCTCATGAACATAGATGCAATAAAGTACTCACATATTGAATCTAAGAATACATCATCCACTACGATCAAGTGGACTTCATCCTAGAGATGCAAAAATGCTTCAACATATGAAAATCTGTCAGTGTAATCCACAATATAAACAAACCGAAAGAAATAAAAACACATGATCATCTCAATAGATGCTGAAAAAGCCTTTGACAAAATCTAACACCCCCTTATGATAAACTCCTTGGAGAGATCAGGGATACAAGGGACATACCTAAACATAATAAGAGAAATATATACTAAGCCAATAGCCATCATCAAATTAATTAGAGGGAAACTCAAAGCAATTCCACTAAAATTAGGAACAAGACAAGGCTGTCCATTCTCTCCATATCTAGTTAATATAGTACTTGAAGTTTTGTCTTGAGCAATAGGACAACTAAAGGAGACCAAGGGGATACGTTGTGAAATAATCTTTTAGTACACTTCGAAGATGTGTGGCTCTCATTAGTTTAATAAAGAACTAAATGACCAATAGCTGGGCAGGAAGAAGTTAGGCAGGACTTGTGAACAGTGAGAGAGTGCTGGGAGGAAGAAGGGCAGAGTCACCTGGAGACATAGGGAGAAACAAGATAAATGTGTTGTACTAAAAAGATGTACTGAATCATGTGGTAAAACTTAGATAAGAAATATGGGTTAATTTAAGTTGTAAGAACTAACTAGTAACAAGCCTAAGCTATCGGCCAAGCATTTATAAGTCTGTGCATGGTTATTTGGGAGCTGGCTGGTGAGGTAGAAAATTCTGCCTACTAATGGCACCCAACATGGAGCACAACTCTGAAGTTAAGAGTCTCATGAGCTACTGACTGAGATAACCTACTGAGCTAAGCCTTACAGGGATACAAATTAGAAAGGAAGAAGTCAAAGTATCATTATTTTCAGATGATATGATAATATACATAAGTGACCCCCAAAATTCTACCAGGGAACTTCTACAGCTGATAAACTACTTTAGTGAAGTGGCTGGATATAATACAAGATTAAAAACAAAAACAAAAACACAGTATCCCTCCTATATACAAACAATAAAATGGGCTAAGAAAGAAATCAGGGAAACAACACTCTTCCTAATAGCCACAAATAATATAAAATATCTTGAGGTGACTCTAACCAAGCAAGTGAAAAACATGTATGACAAGAACTTCAAATCTTTGAAGAAAGAAATTGGAAAAGATATCAGAAGATGGAAAGATTTCCCATGCTCATGGATTGGTAGGATTAACATAGTAAAAATGGCCATTTTACCAAACTCAATCTACAGATTCAATAAAATTCCCATTAAAATCCCAATATAATTCTTTACAGACCTTGAAAGAACAATACTCAACCTCATATGGAAAAACAAAAAACCCAGGATAGCTAAAACAATACTGTACAATAAAAGAACTTCCAGAGGTATCACCATCTCAGATTTCAAGCTCTCCTTCAGGGCTATAGTAATAAAAACTGCATGGCATCGACTTAAAAACAGACAGGTAGGTCAATGGAAACAAACCAAAGACCCAAATGTAAATTCACACACCTACAGACACCCGATTTTTGACAAAGAAGCCAAAATTATACAATGGTAAAAAGAAAGTATCTTAAACAAATGATGTTTGTATAACTGAATGTCAGCATGTAGAAGAATGCAAATAGATCCAAATCTATCATCCTGCACAACATTTAAGTTCAAGTGTATAAATGACTTCAACATAAATCCAGTTACACTGAACCTGATAGAAGAGAAAGTGGGAAATTGCCTTGAACACATGGCACAAAAGACAACTTCTTAAACAGAACATCTATAGCACAGGGACTGAAACTGACAATTAATACATGGGACCTCCTAAAACTGAAAAGCTTCTCTAAGGCAAAGGACACTATCAATAGGACAAAATGGCAGCTTATAGAATTGGAAAAGATCTTTACCATTCCCACATCTGACAGAGGGTCAATTTTCAAAATATGTAAAGAACTCAAGAAACTATACATCAAAAACCCAAATAATCCAATTAAGAGTGGGATGCAGATCTAAGCAGAGAATTCTCAACAGAAGAATCTCAAATTGTTGAGTAAACTTAAGGAGATGTTCAACATCCTTAGCCATTAGGGAAATGCAAATCCAAATGACTTTGAGATTCTGCCTTATACTTCAGAATGGCTAAGATCAGAAAATCAGAAACTCAAGTGACAGCTCATGCTGGAGAGGATGTGGAGCAAAGGGAACACTCCTCCATTGCTGGTGGGAGTGAAAGCTTGCATAGTCACTTTGGAAATCAATATGGTAGTTTCTCAGAAAATTGGGAATCAATCCATCTCAAGAATCAGCTATACTACTCCTGGGCATATACCCAAAGGATGCTCAAAGATACAACAAGGACACTTGCTCAACTATGTCCATAGCAGTTTTATTCATGATAGCCAGAACCTGAAAACAACCTAGATGTCCCTCAACTTAATAATAGATAAAGAAAAATGTAGTACATTTGCACAACGAAGTATTACCCAGGTGTTAAAAACAATGACACCATGAAATTTGAAGGCAAATGGATGGAACTAGAAAAAAATCATCCTGAGTGAGGTAACCCCAGACCCAGAAAGACAAACATAATATGTACTCACTTATAAGTAGTTATTAGCTGTGAGTAAAGAATAATCATACTACAATCCGTAGACCCAGAAAGGATAGGAAACAAGGAGGGCTCAAGGGGGACACTTGGGTCTCCCTGGGAAAAGAAATAGAAGATATGTCATGGGTGGACTAGGGCAGGTGGCATGGAAACATGAGGGCTCAGGTGGTGGGGGAGGAGTACTGAAAGAGCCAACTGGAAAGGAGGGGCATGTTAGGGGCAGTTGGAAGCCTGATGCAAGGGAAACTCCCAGGAATCTATAAGGATGACCCCACCTAAGACTCCTAGCAATTGTGGATATGTGGCCTCAACTGGTCATCTGTGACCAGGCAAGACTTCCAGTGGAGAGACACCAACCTGGCCACATAACCTTCAACCTACAGTCTGTCCTGCCTATGGGATGTGCTGTGGTAAAGGTGGCCAACCAATGACTGATGCAGCCTGAGACTCATACCATGAGAGTGAGCCCACCCCTGACACTACCTGGAGTGCCAGGACCCAGACGCTAGGTGGCCCTGGGACCTAGGATAGACCCTAACACTACTGGAGGAAACTAAAATGTCAATGTAATGATGCCTAATGGTACCCTGCTATGCTCATAGATTGATGCCTGGCCCAATTGTCATCAGAGAGGCTTCATCCAGCAACTGATGGAAATAGATGCAGAGACCCACAGCCAAACATTAGCTGGAGCTCAAAGAATCCTACAGAAGAGAGAAAGGAGGATTGTAGGAGCCAGAGGGGTTAAGAACTCCACAAGAAAACTCACAGAATCAACTAACCTGGGCTCATAGGGGCTCACAGAAACTGAACCAACAACAACCAAGGAGCCTGCATGGGACTGACCTGAGCACTCTGCACATGTGCTACAGTTGTATAGCTTGGTCCTCTTGTGGGACTCCTAACAATGGGGACAGAGGCTATCTCCAACTCTACAACTAGCTTTTGGGCCCCTATTCCTCATAGTGGATAGCCTTGCCCAGCCTTAATATGTGAGGAGGTGCTTAGTCTTACTGCAACTTGATATGCCATGTTTTGTTGATATTCATGAAAGACTAGTCCTTTCCTAAACAGAAAAGGAGGTTGGAGGCTGGAAACTGTGGTGGGGGGAGGGGGAAAGACTGTGATGCTAAATAAATAAATACATGGACAGACTCTACATCTGCCATGATTCATCCCTTTAGTGACATCTATAAGGGGACCCAAGTCTAGAATCATCTAGAGAAATGTTAAGACTATTACTCCTATGAGCAAAAGGACACCAGGTTCCCTGTGTGGAAAGGTATGATGAGTCAGTACTTAGGATGCGTTCTTTACAGGAACAGGTGGCAAAGCCTTTTCCCTCTTGTCTCAAATGATTTCAGTGGGTTGATTTGTCAAACACAAAATGGTTTGCCACAGTACAGTCTACCAAGAACAAGGTCAAAATCAAGGGCCTCTGGACTGTATCAAGATATACAAACAAGTACATTTCCTGAAAGAAGATGCTCCTTCTTCCCCTTCCCTCTTCTTATCCCACTAGCTCTATACAGTCTCCAGAGGCGTCCTTGAACTCTGCAGCCAGCCGAGCCCTCCCTTAGAGTCTTCTCCCCGTTATGCTGCATATTGTCACTTGTCACACCTATGTCTTTGAAAGACTGTCCCAAGAAATGCAAACTGCGTATTAACAGACTGCTTGTCATGTAGGATGTGATAAGGGTTCCGTCAACAAGTGACCAGATTATGGTGACCCCAAAGGGTCCGTTGCTTGCTGGCATGACAACCATCTTAGTCTAAGTACACTCTGATGGTCACTAAGTGAAATCATTTGACACATTTCTCAAAACGTCCCAAATTTAAGTGGCATGTGGCTGTACTCAGCACTGGAATCCCAGTCTTCAGAAAGTGCCTGACAATGGACTCACTCAATAAAAGTCTGTTTAGTTAACCTTCACTTAAACACGACTCAAACAAATAAATTGGCCTCTATTTCTTATTTGACCTTGGCAATCATGGGACAAATCATCTGTTTTGTTGTGCAGATGAACAAATGGGAACTCTAAATGGAGCCTAGATTGAAGCAGAAAGGATTTCTAGAGTCTTGCTGGCAGCTGGCCTGTCCTTCCTTTGCTCCAGGGCTCTGGGTCATTCCTTCATCTCCAGCCAGGTTGAATGTGTGCAGAGCTGTCAGCCATGTTGCTGGTCTACACAGCTCTCCTTACTGACTACAGGAGGTGAGCTGCTCTCCTATCTCCAGTCAACTCTGAAGGCCACTTTCAGAGGAAACACAATAAAGTCCCAGGATAGGCCGATCCAAACCAGGTCCACACTGCCATTTTTTGCTAGAACTGATTTCTTCATGAGTATTTATTTTAGCATGTTTTCCCATCCATCTTTATAGATCTAACAGGGTAAGTAGAAGAAAAAAGCAAGCCTCTGAAGCCAGACTGGAGACTAAATACCAATTCTCAATAGCTGTGTGGCCATCAGCACACTGTGATCATCTAGGGCCTCCGTTTTCTCCTCTGCATGGTGAGATGTCTGCTTTTTAGGTTTGAGATAAGTGAAATAATGAAGCAAAAAAAGTACTTTTAACTCTTTATACAGACAAGATAGATAGATTACAGATGATAGAGAGTTAGATGATAGGTAACAGCCCATATTATATTTATAATTAGTACATAATTTCACACTAAGAAAGTACATACTAAGAAATCAATGAAAAGATCTTACAATGTAGTCAACTGCATACACTGTGGGTTTATTCCTCACAAATATATATATATATATATATATATATATATATATATATATATATATATATATATAGAGAGAGAGAGAGAGAGAGAGAGAGAGAGAGAGAGAGAGATAAGAAGAAGCAGAGAACCCCACCTAATTGTCACTACTAGAGTAGAGGAGGACAAGTACTATTATTTCCATTCCACACAAGAGGAAACTCAGAGGGCTCAGCCTCACTCTTGGAGTTCACAGAAGCTGAGATTTGAACCCGTATCTCTTAGTTCTGAGTCTGTGCTCTTTCCATTGGCCACCATGGTTGCCTGCTTACAGAACCAAACTTAATTCCTCACAAATATATATATATATATATATATATATATATATATATATATATATATATATAGAGAGAGAGAGAGAGAGAGAGAGAGAGAGAGAGAGAGAGAGAGAAGTTTGGGAAAGAAAGTGCCAAGATTATTACAAATACATTTTCTTTTTTTAGACAAAAGATCTGAGTATAAACATATTAAATTACCTGCCCAAAGCCATTAAAATTGTCTTGAAATTAAAAGTATTAGGAGTCTCTTGAAATCTTGTACTTGCATGCATTTAGCATGCACTTAGCATGCACTTGGCATGCACTTGACATGCAATGAACATAAGGAGCCATCTAACTCCATCAGCACAGTTTAGAGTCTTCTGCAGGCAGTACAATTCTTATTGCAGCTTATTCAGATCAGGAGTGCTACAGAGACTAGAGACCACGAGGGAATTGTCTCCACAGCCTTGAGAATTAACTTAACCAGCTATTTATGCTTCCTTAGAGAGGAAAGGGCCCCAGGAATACAGAAAACTGCTCTTTTAGTAAAACAAATCAAGTTTTCTTCTTGCCCTGAGAACATTACAAAATTCTACTTGGCAATAACCAAGATGCCATCAATCTTCTTCTGATTTAATCCTATGGAATTAAGTTTGGTTCTGTAAGCAGGCAACCATGGTGGCCAATGGAAAGAGCACAGACTCAGAACTAAGAGATACGGGTTCAAATCTCAGCTTCTGTGAACTCCAAGAGTGAGGCTGAGCCCTCTGAGTTTCCTCTTGTGTGGAATGGAAATAATAGTACTTGTCCTCCTCTACTCTAGTAGTGACAATTAGGTGGGGTTCTCTGCTTCTTCTTATGCTCACTACACAGAGAGTGCTTATGAATATTTATTCATTTGATGGGTTGCACATGTAGTGTCTGGCAAATTATAGATGCATCACCAGATGCTATCCATTCAGGTCAACCCTAGCATCATACCTGAGTCCCTAAGAGACTTTTAATAGATGTTTATTCCCTCAATGGAATGCCTGCCCAGTAACTGCCATAGTAGTTGCTAAATGAATGTTCATTCACTCAATGGAATCCTAGCATAGTGCATAGCACTTAGTCAACACTCAACAAACATTGACTGAATCCAAGCAGGGAAAATAGAACTTTATTTGCTTAATGAAATTTTGCAATTCTGTAAATATTGTATGTTGTTGCCAGTGCTTTGGGAAGTGAATGAGGCATTTCTGGAGTGTTCTCAGCTTGTGCTTGTTAGCAGATCATTGGAAACTATTTTCCAAACATACAGCATTCCATGAATGCATTCTGACAATATTGGCAATACTAGACACCCCCAGGACCCTGAGCAAGTGGCAAGAGAATGCAGTATATGAATACATTTAGAAGCCAATGCATCTGTCTTCACACAGAGAAAGGCAGCCACACAGGTTCTGTGTTTGTCCAGATCACAGTTTGACAATTATTTTGGCAGATTCTAGAGATCTGAGGCACTGAGGAAAAATTGCCAACCATAAAAAGACACTGTTAAGAACTAAAATAACTTCGCATACACACATGTGTGTTAGTATGTTTTTATATATGAAATCTTACAAAGGACTGACTGTCTTTAAAAGTTATGCTTCATTTATGTATTTTACAGCAATAAAACAATTCCCTTGAAAATAAGAGTGTGACTTTTCTTAGAACAGTTTCTCCTGTCAGAATCCACATTCTCTAAATTGACCTATAAGCAAAGACTTTAAATGGGAGAAGCTGGGGACATAGTTCAGTTGGTAGAAGGCTGGGCATGGTCCAGGGTTCATAAGCCCTGGGCACAGTCCTCAGTACCACATAAACTCAGTGTAGTGACACTTGCCTATCATCCAAGGGTATGGTGGTACTTGCCTATAATCCCAGCTCTTGGGAGGCAAAGGCAGGAGGATCATTCAGTACTGGAGAGATGGCCCAGGAGTTTAGAGCACTTGTTAGTCTTGAAGAGTACTAGAGCTTTGATTCCCACATAACCATCCAAAATTCCAGTTCTGTGGGACCTGATACCCTCTTCTGACCTCCTTGGTCAACAGACATGCACATGGTACAGAGACATATGTGCAGGCAAAACATTCATACACATAAAATAAAATAAATAGAAAAGTAAAAAATAAGATCAAGGTCAACCTTCAATACATAGTTTGAGTTTGAGGTCAGCCTGGGGTATATAAGAGCCTAAGGGAAAGAGAGATGGGGGGAAGAGAGGGAGGGAGAAAGGGGGAACATACTTTGATAAACATTTATTTTCTGAAGTTAACCAGAAACCCAGGATGGACAGACAGACTCTGCAATTCTTCTACAAAGCTTCAAAGGCTGAGAAGAAGCATTCCAGACCTAAAGGCAAAAGTGAAATTTAAGATACGCTGACGACGACGACGACGACGACGACGACGACGAGGACGACGACGACGACGAGAGTCCTTAATGACTGGACAGCAGATATGACCAGTCTAAAGGTGAGTGGCACCAAGAGAAGCTGGGAGAACTTTCCCGACCTTTGACTTCAGCCCCTGACCTGTGAGGAATGCTCTATTTATATCTCTGATAACACGTATCTCCATCTGTTGTATTTTAGACTTGGTTATTTATCATTATCATTTGTGTTATTATTTTCTCTACTTCCTTCTTCCACTCTGTAAATTCTCTGGAACCATGATATGTGTGCTTGTTTCTTTTTCACCATCTGCAAATCATAGTTTAATGCACTTCACAGAACAAATGCAAACGAATTCCAACCTAAATAAGGGGCTGTGATATCCTTTCAGAAACAAATCTCATTTACCTATCTATTTTCTTTGCAGGCAGTCAGGGTATGCACTGGGAGCTAGTGTAAGAAACACAAAGTCCTCTAGGAGTTTTCATCTGGGGAATAAAGGGTTTCCGTGGTCCTTGGAAGGCTAAAGGAGCCAATCTGGTGATGGATGCCTGGTTCAGTACACAACTCCAATGTGAGGATACAGAGGCTGGATGCTGCCGCTGCCGTCCCTGCTGACTGAAACCACCAAGACCTCTCATCCTCAACAGTGCAATGAACATGACTCACGCCATCCATCTGAGTCAGTCCACAGGCACGAGTGTCTCTATGACTTTAGCTGCCAACAGCAGTAAGATCAGGACTATGATCTTCAACTCGTGTCCAAAATCCATGTCTCCTGGGAGCTCAGCTCATTAGTAGAATTTGCTTCCAAGCCTCCAATGTCAAGGGAGCCCAGGCAATGTAGTTTTTAGCCTTCTTGGCCCTATGGTAAAGAAAGGCCCATGTGCCGGGTGGTGGAGGCGCAGGCCTTTAATTCCAGCACTCGGGAGGCAGAGGCAGGTGGATCTTTGTGAGTTCGAGGCCAGCCTGGTCTACAGAGCGAGAACCAGGAAAGGCGCAAAGCTACATAGAGAAACCCTGTCTCAAAACCCCCCCCCCAAAAAAAAGGCCTATGTTTATGAGGCCCCAAGCCTCCCTGAGCCTGAGGAGCCATTGGCTGTCAGTGGTTGCTTGTAGGAGAGTGTTACCTTCTTCAGTGATGTATCCACTTCCCAGTGATGTCTTTGCTTCAGTAAATACACCCTCATCCATGCTCATGCAAACAACCTGAATTAAGCTTGATGAGACATTAAAAAAAAAAAAAGAAGAGATGAAAATAGGAGGAGGCTTAAGGGGAGGAAGAGGGACTTCACAGGAATAGAAGGGAGAAGAGGGGAGCGGTGATGCAATACTATATATACACATACACACTTGTCAAAGGACAAAAGACAAATTTAAAAGTAGAAAGAAAAGCCCATGGAGACAGATGGCAAAGGCTATCTGGACTGGTTCTGAGAAAAGTAGCCAATGTAGTCAGGAATGATTCTAATTATAGACTGTGCAATAGAGAAGTAACACAGTGTGGGATCAGAGAACCTGTCCAGGGTGAGAAAGATGTCATGATAGGGAGAATGTTTGCACCAGGCCACAAAGCTCAGGAGAACTAAAGCTCATGTCCGCATGCAGGGACAGGTGGACAAGCCTGGGTTGGAGCAAGGAAGACAGAGACTCCACAGAAGAAGAAGACAGAGGCATGGAATATTGAGAATACTCGGGGGATTAGTCAGTTTGTGAATGTGTTTAAGAGAAGGGGGCAGGTTTTTCACTTACCAAGTCACAAATTAGTAATGACTCCTGTGGTGATATTATTGTGGAATGGAAACTATTGTGTAAACTATTTTATATATATAATATATATATGTATATATAGTAGTTTCCTATTATGTATTATATAGTAGTGTACATGCAAAGATGTAAATGAAAACATGCACATATGTATGTTTCCTGCCTCTGTACACACAAAGGAACTGAGAACAGTAACCCTCCAGCAGGAGGCACTTCTAGCCCCCCAAATTTTTTTTGTTTTAGCACAGAGTTTCATGTAACTCTAATCTTACATTCCTAATCCTCCTGCCTCTGCAAGTGCTGGGATTACAAACTTGTGTCACCACACCCCTCCTAGCACCTAAATCTTGGCTTCCAAATGACATTCCACACTAAAAAGAACCGGAGCTCCTAGGAAACATGGCTGATTTCAGAGCTGGGTGGGGCAAGGAAAGGACAAGATGAGCCTGGAGCATCTCTCTGTGCCAAAAAGTCAAGAGTCAAAGAATAGTAGAGACATGTCAGAAGGACACAGAAACTGGTTGCAAGAACTCCTATTGGCTAAATCTGAACACCTTAAACATCATAATAAATAATGAAGGGAATGGGTTATAACTCATTAATAAAGTAGAACACACAGATCTATACTCACAAATAACTGTGACTGTCAAATGGGTCACAGAGTATTTACATAGGTAGAGTTTAAAAGTATCTCCCTCTGACATTACAACAGAATGGAACTTTCCAGCAGGTACTACTTAGGAGGCAATCCTGGTGAGCCTCATCACCAGTGGTACAGACTGGAGCTCCATACCCTCTGAGGAGACACCATGAGAAGACCAACATCACCCCTGGCACATCCCTGCCACGATGCACAAACCTTGTACAGAAACATCAGACAGACAGACCCAAGCTGAGAACTGCTCTGTAGAATCACTAGCTTGCAATCTTCATAAGTGTCCGGATCATATTAAAATCAAAGGTTGGGAAACCGGTTCATGCTACAGAAACCAAAGGGACGTGACAGCTAAGGACAATGATTCCAAATTGGACATTTTCAGGACTAAGAAAAGCACTGTAGGGACAAGTTGGTAAAACTTCCATGGAGCTCGACAACTAGATAATAATCTCGTACAGATGTTCACTTCTTAATTTCGAGGATTCCACTGTGGTTATGTAGAATGACTTTGTGCATAAGAAATATTCACTTAAGTATTCAGAAGCCATAGAACACCAGCGATATAACTCGTTTCCAAAGAGTCAGAGGGAAACAAAACAAAGTCCTTTGCGAGAAACCTGCAGCTCTTCTGCAAGCTTTTGAATATCTCAGTTTTTAAAATGTCATTAGTATCACTGTGGATTCATATGCGGTTTTATTAAAGATGTATTTATTTATTTTTATGTGTGTGACTGTTTTGCCTGCATGTATATATGTGACCACCTGGATATGCCTGGTACCCAAGGAGGCCAAAAGAGGCCTTCAGATCCCCTGGAGTTACAATATGGGTGCTGGGAACTGAATCTAGGTCCTCTAGAAGAACAAGTGCTCTTAACCACTGAGACCACTGAGACCACTGAGCTGTCTCTCCAGTCCTCAGAGTAATTTTTTTGAGACAAAGTCTTACCCAGAGTTATGTGACAATTACTATGTCACATATGTAGTCCTAGAAGGTCTTGAATTTGAGAGTCTGCTGTCTCAGCCTCCCAAGTACTGACATCAGACATGAGCTACCATACTTGGCTTAAAATGTATTTTTGAAGTATGGTAAGTACCCAACTATACCCAGGGAATCCACATATCTAAAATCAATAGTCAAAACCTCACCTGTCTCTAGGCTTCCAGAAAAACTCCACTTAAACTATACAAATGTCAGAATCCTTTTTCATTGTGTATTCTGTCTTGAAAAATAGAACTGAAATAATTCTACTGGTGTTTGCCGAGCACATACCATTCCTAGAGGCCCCACTGAATTCACGTATTTCTAACCTGCCAGCAACTACCACAATGCCTGGGGGCTGGGGGAGATGGTCCCACGAACACTCAGATCTGAATGTCAGTTTTCCTACTTCTTAAATACACTACTCTGAGCAATTGCTTAATCTCCCTCAGCTTTGGTTTCCTCAACTAAGAATTGGAGATAATAATATTTGCCTCACAGTACTGCTGAGAGAATTAAATACAATGCTGGGCGTGCACCTGCCCACCTGATGACTGGCACAGGAGGACGAGGCTTTTCTACTTGGTTTTTAATTGCTCAACAATTTAATCTTATATAACCCAGCAAGCCTCTTTGACCCTGATATAATTTCTCCTGCTTATAGCCGGACACATTTGCAATTTGCTCATTTGTTTTCGTCTGTGCACTTCACGTTTGGCAGGCAGGAGTTGAGAGCCTAGCACACGGGAAGAAGCTACGGTTCAAGCGAGAAGAAGTGAACTCGCTGTTACTTCTTTCATCCTACAAAGAGGAAGGTGCGCTGCGAAGTTAAATCAGTTTAGTAATCCAACCAAGGGTGTGTTTGCCTCCTGTTCCCTGTGTCTCGCTGTAGCTATCGTGAATCCACCCACTCCTCCGTCACATACATATTTATTTTCCAATGAGTTCTGAAAGATTTCCAAGGTAGAGCAAGAAACAGGGAATGCAGCTGACGTCTGTCTCCCCTGGGGATTATGTCACTCCTTGATTTAATTTGTCCTGACATTTTCTTCATTGTACTTTCTGCTCCTCATCAGAATTCATCCCTCTCGGAAAACAAACGTACTCGTAGACTACTCGGGGAAGTCTTGAAGATGGTTGTGTACGTTCACGTGTAAAGTTCAACGCACGCACACACGGCCCTGTCCCCTAAGCGACACGCCACATGAGCATAAAGTATTGCCATACTTCCAACGTTCCAGCGGATTCTCTACAAACCCCTCTCAAGCAAGGTAGAGAAGGATTTATTTTCCATTTTTAAGCCATCGGCAATTTTATTTGCTTAAGCTTAATTGTTCCCGGATACTGAGAGGGCACAGAAGGTAACTCTATGTTTGATTTTAGTGACATTTTGGCATTGATTTGACATCCCAGCTTTAAAAAAAAAAAAAAAAAAAAAAAAAAAAAAAAAACTTACTGAATCACATACATGCAAAATAGGCAGTGTTGGGCTGTTTTGTTGTCTTTGTTTTACTGAAAAGATAAAAAGTTCTGTCATGGAGATGAAATGCAGATAAAGCCCAGCTGTGCTTCTATGGCCTTCCCCGAGGGGACTGGACATCACCAGAGAGCAGGCTGGAGCGGAATGGACTTTCATTTGAGAAACAGCAGCCATGCCCTCAGCCTGGCAGCCAGCCCAGGGGAGAATCATCCACTCCTTCCCTGTTCTCTCTCCTTCTGGCTCCTCAGCCCTCTGCAGTCTACCTCCCGCCTCCGTTGTTTTTAAGAAAAACTTCTGGAGGAGTGGAATGGTCCTGGGGTGCCCGTGCCCCGCCATTTCCCAACCCAGGACAGCTTTAAACAGCAGATTAGAAGCTTCGGAAATTCAAGAGGCCAGTAACACACGTTGTTAAGTAACTGTTGCATGACAGCATCCAATCAAGTTCACTGGAGGTGAGGAAGCCATCCCTTCTTTACCCCAGCCTGTGCCTGTTGATGTTAGTCAGGCCTGTATGCACCAGGGGTGCCCACAGTCTGCCCATCCCAGACCCACATGCTTTACCTCAGTCCTCACCACAGAGCCCTGGAAACCTTCCTCTCCCCAGGGCCCCCCTAGCCCCCACTTAGCCCTGCTCCCCCTGAAGTTTCTTTTCCAAGCTCTGATTTCTCAGTCCCTCCCTTAAATGCTGGTGCTTCCCTGAACTCCGGTCCTGAACTCTTCTACCTTCCTGTCTTCTCCCCCAAATTAGTGACTCTGAAAGGGAAATGACAAGACACAGGAAAACCAACTCTGGACCTCGTCGGGATCTCTGGGATAGGCTGGGGATGTAGCCCAGTTGGTCGAGTGCTTGTCTGCCATGCACGAAGCCCTGGGATTCAATCCTCAGCACTGCATAAACCAGGCATGAAGTCCCAGCACTGGAGAGGTAGGGGCAGGAGAATCAGGAGTTCAAAGCCAGCTGGTGCTACATAGTGAGTTTGAGACCAGCCTGAGCTACATGAAAGAAAGAAGAAATAGTGGGGTGGAGGGAGGAAGGGAGGGAGGGAGGGAGGGAGGGAGGGAGGAAGTGATGGGGGAGGAAGGGAGGGAAGGAAGGAAAGAAAAAGAAAAAAGAATCAATAGATTTTGAAGAAGCATGTTCAGTTTTATAGCTTAATACCTACTAAAAGAAAGAAATGGTTGTTTTTTATAATGCAAATCACTGATAGCAAAGCTTGACACAGTCTCCTTGGTGACAGAGACACAGCGAACCTTCGCTGGACCACAGCCACGTTCACCAAGCAGTGTGTGATTGTCACTCTGAGGTTGAACAACTCCTGTTTCCAGTAACTTCCTGCACACCCACACTTCAGAGATGGCAACTCCTAGTGCTCTGTCCCCAGCACTGATGTCCCCATGGGCCTGCTATCCACATATGAGTGCTTCAGGGCTATTTCCACTTGGAAGTCTCACACATCACAGTGTGAATGAGATTGTCACTCTCTCCACACCCTGTTCCTGTCTTCATGTGGCACCCAACACCCAGGCCAGGGGCACAGGTGTGACCTCCATTCTTGCTCTTACCACATAATGGCCACCACTGATACATCCCCTCTATCCATTTTCTCTTCTCTATCGCAGCCTACGCTGACCCAGTTCAGGCCCTCCCTCCAGGTGATCTTAGAACCTAGATTTCTGGCTTCAAATTCTCCTTCCGCTTCTTTCCCACACTATTGGAAAGCGGGTCATCTAAATGGGTGTCTAAGTAACTCATGCAGCCCCTTGAATATAATACCCTTGTGACCCTATTTCTTATACAACAAAGCTTCACATTTTGGGCCAGCAGGATTTCTCAATGGGAAAAGGTTTTTTCTGTACAAACCTTGATCACCTGAGTTCGATGCCCAGAACCCACATAAAGATGTAAGGAGAGAACTGACTCCAAGAAGTTGTCCTCTGACCTACACACACAGGCCGCGGCATGGGCACCCACACACATCAAATACATATATACATGTTGGTTTTAAAACAACTGTTAAAAGATTCACATTCTTAGAAGAACCATGAACCTTCTGTCACAGCATGGTCCTATCAATCCCCACTGCCTCTTTTTCTTCTCCAATTCTACTTTGAAGTCATGCTAATCTGCGAGCCTTCTACACTTCTTCCCACCTACAGCCGTTTATGGACTTAGTTTCCTCTGCCTGGAGGTCTTGCTCCTCAACTGGCTGCACAGTGAGCCCCTACCTTCCCATAGAATCCAGCCAAATGTCACCTTCTATATGGAGCCTTTCCAAATCTGTCCATGTTTTTAGAAGTTATTTTCCTTCCCACTGCTTTCCTATTACGTATTCAACTGACATCACTAAGCCCTTACCAGTTTATAAATTTAATAACTTGGTTAATGTCTGCCTTCCCTTGTGTACTGTGACCACCTTGGATGCAGAAGCTCGGGAGAAGACACATCTGTTTGCCCGGGGTCTGATAGAGATGGCTGCAGAGGAGGGGACCAGGGGAGAAAGATTGGGAGATTCTGCTGGTTTGTCCTCAGAGTCCCCAAGAACTCCACAGGGTTAGCTGGGGCATCAGAGAGTTAGAATATTTGTTTTTAATTAGCTCTCTAATGCTACGAAACAAATTACCGAAATTTAACAGCCTAAAAGAAATAATAATTTGTGATCTCTCTGTAGATTGGGAACTCAGACAAGGTGCATAGAGAACACTTGACTCTTTTTTTTTTCTTTTCAAGACAAAGTTTCTCTGTGTAGCTTAGCGCCTTTACCTGGAACTCACTCTGTAGCCCAGGCTGCCTCTGCCTCCCGAGTGCTGAGATGAAAGGCGTGCGCCACCACCGTCCAGCGAACACTTGACTCTTGCTCATCTTGCCTAGGACCTTGACTGCAAGCCAAGTCTGAGAGCTGGAAGTAGCTGTTGGCTCCATCGCTTATACATTGAGATCGACTGTTGTCTAGGGCTTTAGCTGGAGCAGTCAATCAAACTGTCTCCAGAAGGGTTCTCACAACACAGTGCAGAGACTTCAAAGACAAACAATGTCCCGAGAATCAGGAAAAAGGCAGGGGCAACCATGCTGTCTGTAGTGCTCTGGTCTTAGGAAACATGACACATCCTTTTTTAATTTTTTAATTTTTGTTTATTTTGAATTAGCATAAAAAGAATTAGGTTTCATTGGGGCATTTTTTTTTTCAAATAAAATTGTGCTGTTTTTCTCTCCGACCTCCTCCCCCACCCACTGTCCCCTCCCACTCTTGGTGCTCCCCCCTTCTGCTTTCATGTTACAAGTGTCCTCTTGCCCCTCCCCCAACCCCTTTCTCAGTACCTCTTATCTTCTGTCTGCTTTTACAACCTACAGTCACCCTCACACCCCCCTTATTCACATGCACACCTACATTAACAGTTAGGGTCTGAGTACGAGAGAGGACACAGGGCTTTCTCCTCCTCCTCCTCCTCTTCCTCCTTCTCCTCCTCCTCTTCCTTCTTTTCCTCCTCTTCCTTCTCCTCCTCCTCTTCCTTCTCTTCCTCCTCCTCCTTCTCTTCCTCCTCCTCCTTCTTATTGTCTATCTCTTCCTCCTCCTCCTTCTCCTCTTCCTCCTCCTTCTGCTTTTTCTCTTTCTTCTTCTTTTTTGTTTTGCTATTGTTGTTGTTATCCTTTTTTGGTTTTTTTTTTTCTTAAGACAGAGTTTCTCTGTGTAACAGCCCTAGCTGTCCTGGAACTTGCTCTGTAGACCAGAATGGCCTCGAACTCACAGAGATCAGCCTGCCTCTGCCTCCCAAGTGCTGGGGTTAAAGGTGTGCACCACCACGCCTGGCTGGCTTCTCTTATTTGAGCTTGGATCACCTCACTCAGTACTCTTTCCAAATCCATTTGTTTTTCCTAAAATTTTCATAATTTCATTTTTTCTTTACAGCTGGTTAAAATTCCTTCATATGTGCCACAATCCTATTACCCTTTCTTCTGTTGATGGACAGAGAGGCTGGCTCCTTTTCATCATTATCATGGGTGCAAATCAACAAACACGGATGTGCAGGTATCTGTGGCAGTATATAGAGTCCTTTGGGTATATAGGAGTAACATAACTGGATCACAGTTATCATCTAACACTTTTTTTTTTTTTTTTTTTTTTGGTTTTTCGAGACAGGGTTTCTCTGTGTAGCTTTGCGCCTTTCCTGGGACTCACTTGGTAGCCCAGGCTGGCCTCGAACTCACAGAGATCTGCCTGCCTCTGCCTTCCGAGTGCTGGGATTAAAGGTGTGTGCCACCAGCTCCCAGCTGGATCTAACACTTTTGAGAAACATTTCTACTGATTTCCATAAGGGATATAATTCTAGCATACATTAGTCACAAAAATCCGCCCAGATCCAAGGAGAGCGAACACTCCATGTGACAGTGTATCACACTGTAATTGAAGTATATAAAGTGGCATTTTCTAGTTGATACCACATTTAGAAAACAACTGCCAGTCTTCTTCGGGGGCACTCTCTTGATTTCACAAGACCTTGGGAACAAACTTCCCAGCTCCATTATGAGCATCTGTGTTTAGAGTTTGGATGGGAACTTTCTGCCTACACAGAGTCCTATAACCACAGAAACACACTGCTGAGGCAGGAGGCTGACAGATAATGAACTCCTGTTTACTGTGACCTCTGTGCTGTAGACAAGCCAGGTAGGGATAGCCCCAGCTCTCCAGAAACAAGCAGACTCAAAGTCACCTTTCTCAACTCACCATCTTTAATCTGAGCTGAGGAACCTCCCATTCTTTCCCTTTTTCTGTGGACCTTTATTGCATGGGCAACACAGCCTCTGTAGAAGTGTCCGGTCAAGCCTGAGTCCAGGGACAAATGCAACACAGACTTCCAAGTTGTGGCTCAATACTCACCATAAATAAATAAATAAATAAATAAATAAATAAATAAATAAATAAATAAATAAATAAATAAATAATTTTTAAAAACCAGAAAAAAATGCACTAGCAGTTAGAGCCTGTGGACACTGTAAGACGCATCCCTTGTGTGAGAGAACAATGGCCCAGGGGACAAATTCTGCCAAAGGCCTGGTTTTATAAGCAACATCTTACTGGAGCATACCCATGCCTCATTGGTTTAAGTATGGTCTACATACACTTTCATGTGGCATAACTGAATCATTGCCACAGGGAACCATGTGGGCCCACAAAATCTAAACTATTCTCAGTATGGCCCCTTATAGAAAATGTTTTCTGACCAGGAACTTGAGACTAGACTAAAGCCGTTTACTTGCTTGCATAAACCCCAGCATCTGCCACTTCGCTGTGCATCTCCCTGTGCCAGGCTCTTGGCTAGAAATCCCAGAATGTTACCTTTCAACTTTACATACAATCAGGTAACTACTGCTATCCTTGTCTTGAAAAGGGCAAGATCCACGTGTCTAAAGAAGTGAAAAGATTTATACAAAGCCCCAACTGGTACATAGTGGAATCCAAGGCCTGATCAGAATGATCCTAAATCTCGTGTTTTCTTTCTTTAGTGGCTTCCAATAAATGCATTCTGCTTTCTGTTTCCTCATTAAAAACAATTGCTACTTTCACTGGAATCTTGAAGCTGATGTGTGTGCTTATTAGCCTTGGATCTCTGCACTGGAGCAGAACCACTTTCCTCAAATAACTCCTTGCAATGGTGATGGATTCGTGTCCAATGAAATGGGGATCGCACAGATTGCCTCTGAAGCCCTTGGAATTATGGAGAGAGATTGAGACGCTACCACCCACAATGCATGCCTCCTGCCAGATGAAACAAGGAACCCCAAAGCTACAGACACTCAACTGTGGGAGCAACCACTCCCTCCCTCGGAGCTCTAACAAAGAGGGGTTGCCCAGGCAACCAGGATACCCGAAAGAATTGATTCTCACAAACAGATATCCCCTGCACCACTGCTACAATAAAACCTCCACTAGCACTCAGCAAATCCTGCGGCTCCTTTTCAGCTGGAGCTGTACTTCTGAGCCTATGTCTGTCTGCATTCTAAAGATGCCTCTGTTTCCCCCACCCACAAAGGACTGCCCTCCTTACAGATGGTGGAGAGAAATGTGTGGGGCATAGGGCACCCAGGATCAGAAAGAGTCTATGCAATTCACCTGCTACATATTTATTGGGACTAGGTCCCAAGTCTGGTGAAGACACTGCCCCCAAAGTTTGTTTGCTAGTTTCCTAATATTTTTAAATTCTCTGTCAGTCACTGGCAGCATTTACAGAGCACCCACTATGTCCAGTTTCAGATTTGGTAGAAAAGCAATCAAGAAAAAAGAAAAAAACCCTTTATTAATAATAATGATCAAGAGCTAACACTCCATGCCAGGTATTTTTCTAAAAGTCACGGTAACCATTTAAAACTCACGGCCACACTACGAAGCAGGTACTAGCATCATGTCATTCCAACAGACGAAACCAAGACCTATGTATGTTCACTCATTCAACAAATATACACACTTGTACACATGTACCCCAAAATGCTGTGGTAATAGTCATTGAGAAGCACTGCATAACTTTGGAGCCCTAAAAATTGTAAATCAAATCTTTTATCACCGTATCATCCTATACCTTTCCACTTGCCATATCATTCCTCTAAGACCTCAGTTCTCAACCTGTAGGTTGAGACCTCTTTCAGGGTAAAGCAACCCTTTCACAGGGGTAGCCCAAGACGACCTGAAAACACAGATATTTACACTATGCTTCATAACAGTAGCAAAATTACAGTTATGAAGCAGCAATGAAAATAATTTTATTGCTGGGGGTCACCACAACATGAAAAACTGTATTAAGGGGTCAAAGCATTGAGAAGGTTGAGAAACACTAGTCTAAGATCATTTTATGGATTTGGAAGTTCCAGAAAGGTTCGGTAACTACCCAAGGTCACACAGTCAGATAGGATTTGTTACTGCTACTCCACCTTCAGGATCTGAACTAAGAGATCGTAGAGACCTTCAGAACCCTGGAGGTCAATTCCAGCATGTGTCCCTTCCATCCCTGCCCTAGAATGAGTCCTGCATTAAAAGCCATGATACTACATTCAGGACCCTTTCAGAAAATAAAAGAACAAAAAACCAAAGGAAAAAAAAAGAAGAAAAGAGAAAAAGAAATTTGATTTAACCAAGAAGAATTAACCCTAGAAACCTGACCACCCAGAGGTGAGACCAGCGCCAGCAGCCTGGCCTCCAAGCGGCTTTACTTTAACTTTTAGTTCAGATATATGACCCAGATCAGCCCACGGAGGCTGAGTGCTCCCCTGGGAGGGCCACAACAGTGAAGCTACCTCTGCTGCATAATTTCCTTTCCTCTTGAAAGGTTGTAAAAATGTTGACTTTGAGACTCACAGCCTTCCAGAAAGCTAAAACCATTAGGCCAGAAAGACAAGGTAAGCCGGGAGCTGGGAGGCAGAGTATTAGATCCCAGAAGAACCAGTCCTGAAAAAGTTGTTTTCTTGTGCTACTTGTAAAGGCATTCTGGAAGCTTCTAAGAAGGCCTCAAAATGAGCAAAATTCAGCCTCGTGAGGCCTGGGGTCTTTCCAAGGGCTTTTTACTGCCTTAAGTTACAAAAAACAATGGTTCCTTTAAAGAAGATGAATTTTACATTTACATATTTTGCATGTACATGGGGAGTTGGGGAGTGTGTACCAAATGTGCAAGGGGTGGCATCAGGGACAGCTCCCTGGCATCAGGCCTTTCCTACCTTCGTGTGGGTTCTGAGGACAGAATTCAGGGTGCCAGGCTTCTGTGCCCAGTTGCCTAGTACCTTCACTCGCCTGCTATCTTGCCAGCATGAAGGAATTAATTTTAAGGTGCAAACATACACAAAGTGCTTGGAGCTGTGCTTGGGACCTCTTGAGAGGACGGACGGACTGGGTATAGTGGTATGTGTTTATAACCCCAGCCTCAGGAAGTGGAAACTAGAGGATGAGAAGTTCCAGCTTGAAGCCAGCCTGGACTACGTAAGACTTAAGACTGTCAAACAAACAAACAAACAAACAAAAACAAACAAACAACTTTGATTCACAATAGAGACAGTCAGGTCTCTGTGAAGACCAGGCCAGCCTGGTCAACATGGTAAATTTCAGTCCAGCCAAGATTATGCAGTAAGACACCATCTCTAAATAAATAAACAATAAGATGAAATATAGATAGATAGATAGATAGATAGATAGATAGATAGATAGATAGATGATAGATAGATAGATAGATAGATAGATAGATAGATAGATAGATAGATAGACAGATGGATGGATAGACAGACAGACAGACAGATATGCTATGTGTGACATTCAGAAATGTCAAGCACTTAGATGACCCCAGCATCTAACCCGCAGGCAGCAGATAAGGCTTTCTCTTCCTAGCCTCCCAGCTAGTCCCTTCTACCTCTTCGCTGTCCCACCTCACAGTGCCCCTTGCCCGCCTCCTCCAACCCTGTCCTCCTTGTGGAAGATCAGTGGTTTATTTCACCTTGTCTCTCTTCACTTGTGCAGTACATACTATTTCTGTGTCTCCCTCTGGGATCTCTGTCACCAGGGCCTTTTCAGTTTGCCTCTCCTGTTTCTACCTGAACACCGGCAAGGCCATGTGGGTCAATCCTTGTCATCTCCTCTCTCCCTCCGTGTACTCTCCCTGGGAACCGGTGCTTCTGCGTGATGATTCTCAAATCTGTATGTCCCAAGCAGGTCACACCCTTAAGCTCCTGACCCACATCCCCATCTTGATCCTCCAGTTGAACATCCTTCAGGCGCTTGTCCAAACTGGAGCCATCTTGTTTCATGCTAAAACCTGCTCTTCCTCCTAGCATCCCAGTCACAGCCATTGGCACCATCACCAGCCCAGTTGCCCAAGCTAGAGGTGGAAATTGTCTTAAATCCTCTCTCCCTTTGCCTCCACATCGAATTAGTCACTGCGCCTTACTGACTCCTCCTCTCTGAAGCATCCCCCCCCCATCTCCTGAGCCCCATCCCGGCTCACTTTAGCCTCTCGTGGCTGCTACAGCTTTAGAGTAGCTTCCCCTCTCTATCCTGGGACTCCTCTCTCTAGCCTGTACACCAGGGTTGGCAAACTGTCTGCAAAGAGCCAGATGGTAAATATTTTAGGCTTTGTGGCCAAGAGTCTCTGTTACAACGACACAAATCTGCTATTGTAGTGCAAAAAAAAAGCCATAGATGGTGTGTAATTGAATAAACGTGGCTGTAATCTAATACAATTTATTTAGAAAAACAGGAGCCATCGCTTGCCAACCTCTGCTCTATATTAATGCCAAACGGGTCTTTCTAATATAATTAAAGGCCTATGTCATCCCCTTGTTTGGAATCCTTCAATAACCTCCCTGGTTATTACCCAGTGCTGGTAAGACAGAGACAGAAACCCCTAGTAAGTCCATGAGCCCCTGTGATCTGGTCTCCTCCGCTTCTGCCATCTCTATGCTTATTAAGTTTTTCTGCCTCCCGCTGCCACTTCAGAGCAGACTCTAGGAGGGCTTCTACCTCTGCACTCATATTCTTTCTTCTTACTGTTCATTTCTCAAACTGGCGCTGGTCCCTCGAAATTTATTTCTCATTTCCAGTTAGAAGCCTTCCATCTCAGAACTCGGCATTAATTGAATAAGGGACTTGTCACCATATGTATTTCACTGGCAAATTGGGAAGTCTTGGATGTGAAGGTATGTCTCACTCATCTTACCTTTTCCCATAGCTAAGGAGCACCACCCCCCATTGACACAGGAGGAAGCAAAGGACCAGGACCAGGGAACCCACTCTGCAAACTTCCTGTTGTGACATAGCAAAAGGAATCTGTCAGGAAACTGAAATCTGAACATGTGGATTTTAAACCTAAAACTTCTCCCAACTTCACTTTGAAAGTCAGGCAAGACTTTTATTTGTCTGCCCAAAGGCACAGCGTGGAAACAGTATTGTTAGTTTTGCTGGGAATCACAGCACACACTTTTAATCCAAGTACTAGGGAGACCAAGACAGGTACCTCTATGAGTCTGAGGCCAGCTGGGCCACACAGTGAGTTTCAGGCCAGCCAGGACTTCATAATGAGACCCTGTCTCAAAAAGAATATATCGCAAGTTTTCCTCCACATCTATATGAACATTCAGCAGCGGCACAGAGGACATGAAGCTCTAACCTTTGTGGAATCTCCTGAAAAACCCTAATGATTTTCTCTTTCCTCTTCTTTCAAATTCTTCTGGGAAAGCTGTGGGTGCAGCCTTGAGTACTCAGGTATCACAATAGCCTCAACACTCTGAAGAAAGGGAAGAGAGTTTGGAGTTCCCTGATGAGCCGATGGGTCCTCTTTACTAGGTGGTTCACTTTTCTGGACCCACCTAGTAATATCCTTCACAAAATAGCTTGGTCACTCTTCAGACAGACAAATTTTCCTGCCTTATCAGGTGTTCTCCCAATGGAATCAGCAGAACTCCTGATCTCCGTAGTGATCCACTGTCCATGTTACACACTGCACAGGGCAGGGAGCGCACACCACCCTTTGGGCTATTGGCTGATGAAAAAAGACTTAAAAGCATAAAATCTGGAGAAATAATCTAATATTGCCCTGATTCCAGTTCAGTAAAAGACTAAATGGTAGAAGCAAAAAGTCCTTTCAAGATCTGATAGGTTCACGGGAATGAAGGCAGCATCCACTGTCGAGCACTTTAGTCTAACATTTAAGCCTTCAAGGACACAAGAAAACTAACCCAGGCCTCTCTCCAGGCCTGTGGTTGACTGCAGAATTCTTGGCTTTGGAGCTCCCCAGAATTCTGGAACTCCCCCGAGCCCTGCAGTTCTGCAAACAGTTAGATACCGTCCACTAATTGTGGAGGCTTCTGCTGTGTTCTCTTGATTTCTGTCCTGAGTTCCAGATAGGATTTTTGTTTTGAAAGACATAGATTCACTGCTAATAAGAAAAATGGGAGAAAGAAAATAAAAAGCATTCTACTCAAATTGACATTAAATTAATGGAACTGGAACATACCTGAAGCCCAGCTAGGAGCAGACCTGTGGGTAGCAAGTTCTATAGCAAAATCGTTTGGAAAGTAAGTCTGGAGAGAATAGCAAGATAACTGAACACTAAGCCTCCTTTTACCTTCCCATGCCACTCAGCAGGTGCCACATGCTAGCCACCTCAGTGCTGTCCCCTTGATCACCTCCCTGGACTTGAACCATTTGGATCCACTTGAGCATTGCACACACCCTGCCTTCTCTTATGTCCATGTTCTGTCTCCTCCCTCCACGTCTTCCCATTTCAGAGCTCTCTAGCGATTTACTTCCCCCAACCAAGTCCCACCTCCTCATATCTCTACACGCTGTAAATCAGTGCCACAAGCTGGGGACCAAGTGCCTCATCTCAGTGCTCAGCCCTGTCCTCCCAGAGACACCACCTTATCTTGGCCCAGACACAGTGTAGGCTCTCTTGCATCAGGCTGCATCTTGCATCAGAAGCGTCTAGCATCTCTACTTCAGGCTGTTCTGGTAACATGCATTCTAAGTTCTCTTAGCCCCAGAAACTCTGCTCTACAATTAGGAGTGGAAAGGTCAGCATACTAGTCGATAAGAACTAGTAAGAAGACAAATCTCAAAACATGTGGTACCATGATCCCAGAATGTGGACAAGAGAATGAAATTACAGTTGCTAATTCAGTGACAATGACATACTCACTACATACCATGGAACATTCTAGGACTTGAAGATTAGAAAAGTAGTCCTTCTGCCCACAAGATGCTCAGAGGGTAGAGAAACAGGATAGACTTCCTGGAAAACACACTGCAGTATGATAGAATTGAGCCCTTAAGGGACATGGTTCCAACTCTTGTCTGTAAAGGGACATCTGATAGGTGAAGATGTATGTCTGTATATATTTTGTCACAGTGACAAAATACCTGGAGCAATAGAAGAGGTAAGGATTTCCCTTGGCTCCTGATTTTAGTCTGTCACGTGCGGAAGGCAGAGCAGTGGGTCGAACTCAGTATATTCCCATCCACAGGAGCATGAGTGGCCACTTCCATTGAAGTGAATGGCCAGGAAGCAGAGACCTGGCCAGAAGTAGCAGGTATAATCTTCGAAGGCCTGTTCTTACTGATCTGTTCCCACCAGCCAAACCCAATCTCGTCACATCTCTATATCTTTCAAAACCGTGCCACAAGTTGGGGACCAAGTGCTGTATGGGAGACATTTCAGATTCAAGCCATGACAAGACTAACTCTCAGAGTGGTGCCTCCTTCTACTCTTACTGCTTCTCCACTCTCCCTTGCTACCTGAGTTCCAGCGCCCTAAAGTCCTCCTTCCTTCATGATCTTGCATACATCCATGTGTCCATTCCTGATCCCCTTTCTTCTGGAGCTGCTTTCTCTGGAATCTCCTCTTCCAGCTGCCATTTAACTCAACAGATATTATCCACATCTGGTTCAAAGGTGAATATCCTTGGCAGTCTTAACAAGTGAGCAGAAGTGCCACTCAATTGACTTTGTGTTGGCATTTCTCAGCTGGAATGGGTCTACTGCCTTTTCTATAAATCCATAGTCCTTTATACACACTTTCATCAAAATAGACATTTTATATATACTATATATAATACATAATAGTAAAATTTACTATTTATGTATCCCAATCTGAGTTTTCAAACCCTTAAGAGTAAGGAAGAGCAGGGGATTACACCTGTAATCCCAGCAATTGGGAAGTAGAAACAACAGAATCAGGAGTTCAATGTCAGTTTCACCAACACAGTGTCAGCCTGGACTACATGACACCTTGTTTCAAACAACAAGGACAACAACAAAAAGAATAAGGGGGAAGTCATATATGGTGTGTCCATCACTCATTTCTCTAATGCCTGTACCACTTGCCAGAAATGAATACTGTTTGACATATTTGTTTATGTATTTATGCTAAAAATAATTTATACAAGAATAAGGATAAGAATGAATAAGAGATGAATTTTAAAAAATACATAGATGAACAAATGAAGAAAGGATTCAGTCTTGCAAGGGATATCACAAAAAGCAGAATATGAAGAGGGTGAAGTGTTTGCTGTGCAAACATGAGAACTCAAACTTGAATGCCCAGGACTCACATAAAAGCACCAACAGCCCGTGTCTGTAACCTCAGCACTGGGGATGGAAACAGGGGCACACTGGCCAGACACATAACTGAAATGGGAAGCTTCTTCCTGACTGAGAGATTCTGTCTCAAAAACCCAGAGAGCAACAGAGGAAGACATTCAGCATTTACTTCTGTCCTCCACACATGTACACATGGGAAGGTGGATCCGCACACACATGTGCATATACATGCATACATGCATCACACACAAGAAAAAAAGAAAAGAAAGAAAGAAGGGAGGAAGGGAGAGAGGGAGGGAGGGAGGGAGAGAGGAATGGAGGAAGGGAGGGAGGGAAAGGTGGCATGAGAATTGATCCTTGAGAAGTTATAAAAGTTTGACAAGGGGCTCTTTAGGAAGTTGCTCAACAGGAGCATTAATATTGCAAGAAAGAAGCCTAGACACAAAAAGGAAGGGATGAGAATGTAAAATCAAAGAAATTGGAATCAGACAATCTTGCGGAATTAGAATATCAGGTAATCTGAACTGCCAAGCCACTGGCTGGCCCTAGAAGAAGATTTTTGTTTGAACATGTGTCATGGTGCATCCGCACATGTGCACACACACACTCCTCAGTTTGAACTCAGACACTGAGGGGATGTTACTGTGAACAGGGTCTCCAACTAAGTAAAATTCCCCTCCACATCCTACAAGAGCTCCAGGAATGGTGAGGAGAGATGAATTCTTGACTGAAGTTCTCCAGCTGATGACCTCGAGCAAGCGATGCATGACTAAGAGACTGTTTTAGTCTGTCCTTAGCCACTCTATTGGGAGCTGCACTGACTGGTGTAAGGAGTGTCCCCATCCCTCCTGGGGAGCTGCACTGACTGGTGTAAGGAGTGTCCCCATCCCTCCTGGGGAGCTGTACTGATGGGTGTAAGGAGTGCTCCCGTCCCTCCTTGGGGAGAGACAACTGCTGAACTTTAAAGAGACAGGGGAGGCTTGCTGCTGAGATGTCCTGGCTGTTGGCATGTGTGCAGGCTGGGCACTGCAGGCATCAGGGAATTTTCTGATGTGTCTGTGTGGAAGTGTAACATCCTGTGTAGGAGTCTTCAGGGGCACCTTCCTTGATCATCATGGAGACAAGACAACAAACTATTTTGAAGAATGATTGTGATAAGATGATGTGAAGGTTCTTAGTAAACCATGAAGTGCTAATAGAAAAATGAGTTAGTAACTATTATTTTACAAACAAAAATTTTACCTGGAATCTATTTCTGGATATATATAGATATAGATATAGATATAGATATAGATATAGATATAGATATAGATATAGATATAGATGGTTTGTTCCCTATAATTTTGTGTGAACCATCTGAAATGCTAGTATATCTTTCCTCCAGTATTGACTAACTTTTTATCTTTTGCTTTTATTTATTTATTACTATTTATTGTTATTATCAGTGTGGGATATGCATGTGTGCACATGTGTGGATGCACCAAGACACATGCATGGGAGTCAGAGTGGATAGCTTTTTAGAAGTTGGTTATCTCCTTCCACACTGTTGAGGTAGAGTCACTCTTACTATTTTTATCAAGATGTGGACTACAGGCGAGAGGGCCTGCAATCTTCTAGGTTGTTCTTCCTTCTACAGCTCCTTTGGAGCATTGGGAGTACAGATGAGCATAGCCACTGTATCTGGCATTTTGACATGGGTTCCAGGGAATCAAGTTCAGATCAGGTTCACAAGGCAAATTCTTTGACTCACTGAGCCATCACACAATCATTTTTTCCTCTGAAAAGGGAAGTGATCCTTGCTAATGGCCAACATACCAACAAACTTGAACATAACCTTCCCTGTGCCATTGAGAGGCAGAGAAAGTCACCCATCTATAGTGACTCCAAAGGGGAAGAGACCAGGGAGGCTGACCACAAGGCAAAGAGAGAGAAGACTTTTGTAACATCTCCCTGAGGACGATGCCGAGGAGACCGACAAAACTTTGTTGTGTCTTTGCAAGATCTTGGAGACTAGAGGGGAAAAGAGAAAGCACATGGTCTTAGAATGTGCCATTTCCCACTAAAGACTGTTGCCTAATCAGGGTGCCTTTAACCCCAGCACTCCAGAGGCAGAGGCAGGAGGATTTCTGTGAGGTTAAGGCCAGCCTGGTCTACACAGCAAGTTCCAGGCCAGCTAAGGTTACATAATGACACTGTCTCTCCCGCAGCACTGGTCTGGGACAGACCACTTTGCCAAGTTTCTTCCAGGATGAGATTCAGTGTGGGGATTCTCCTCCCTCTTCCTTGGTCTGATGCAGACGATGCTTTGCAATGAAGGTTTACAGTTGACCTATGCCCTTACATCATCACCCACCTGTGAATCCACAGTGCTTTGTTAAGGTCGCTTGGGGAAGCTGGTTAGGATGCTGCAACTCCCTTAGAAAGAACACTGTTCTAGTTACACCACCATGGTGCCTTCCCCGAGACACATTTTTGCTCCTTAAACAACATCTTATTCAATAAGAATCGACTAAGTCACTTAGTCAATTGACTAAGTTCCAAGTGCTGGGTCAAAATGAGACACACATCTGTAACAACACTGAAAATGCTGTAAGAGGTGAGTCAAAGGAGAAAGAGGCTACTAGACACTTGAGAAATGTCCCAAGCAGAGGGAAGGCAAACATTTGGTAGAGAATAGAGCCAGGAACGAGAACAAAAAGTCAAGGTGAAGCAGATGTGAGGAGGCAGTTTGGGTTGAGTCTGAAACAACAGGCAGCCTGACCTTCCCTTTATCCTACACTTTGCCTATTGTCTCTTCTTTTCTTTTTCCCAGAATAAGGCTATCCAAGGGAGAAAAACACAGGAGGAGGGAAGGGATTGCAAAGGAAGAGGGTGGGGAAGAGGCCCAGCCCAGGTCTCCTTTGTTGATTCCACCTTCCAATGCTGCTGGTGGGGTTGTGTAGAAAAATAGCAAGTTAATGGCCTCTGGCCTCTTGATCATTGAATGTCAACCCAAGAAGCCTTTGGGTGACCTAAAGTATCTCTTAATCCCCAAGGAGATCCCATGCCTGGTGTGATTCATGTGAACTTTTAGTGTCTGCTAATCAGAACAAGAGAGATAGGAGGGGATGAACACATTGTTAGTAAATTCATAGTCATTGTTTGATAGCATTTAGAAATAACCCACGTCAAACAAATCGTAAGAAGCTGAGGGTGGAGCTCAGGTGAGAGGCTTATGTGAAGCCCCAGGTTTAATCCTGTACACAACCTGGGTGTGATACTACATGTCTGAATTTCCAGTGTCCTGGAGGTGGAGACAGAAATACCAGAAGTTTAAAGTCATCCTCAGCTACACAGAGTTGGATGCCAACCTGGGATGCATGAGATCCTGTCTAAACACAAACAAGCAAAAAAGCCAAGCATGTTATTCTAGTACTGTGAGGTTGAGATGGGCAAATCTGAGTTCAAAGCCAGCCTGAGCTATTTGGCATGCTCCAGCATAGACTACATTGAGCGTTCCTCCCTGAAAAGATCCAAAGAAAGAGAGTTGGGAGAGCACCACTGCCATCACCACTGAGAACATGTAAACAGGAAGACAGCATTTGGATTAGAAAGGATTTGAACACACTATCAGTGTATGAAATAATCTACTGTTGGATGGTAGATTTTTAGAATTTTTTTCTACTTATAAAATCACATGTGTTCACAAAGACCGTCAGATGAGCTGGACTTCTGGGTAGAGACATGGTTTGGTGGTTAAAATGGCATACTACTCCTGTAGAGGACAGGTTGGTCCCCAGCACCTATACAAGAGGACTCACAACGGCCTCTAACTCCAGCTACAGGGAATCCAGCACCCTCTGGAACTGGAGGAGGTGATGCTAAGTGAAAGAAGCCAGGCACAGAAGCCTGAGTGCCATGTGATCTCACTCATGTGTCAAGCCTACACACATGGATCTCACAGACATTAGAAGTTGAACAGCGATTGCCAGGTGCTAGGGAGTAGAGAGGACAGAGAAGGACAAGGACGGGAAGAGTGGATTAACACTCACTGTTATAGTCTGCTAAGAGGAGCTCTGGTGTGCTATTGCCTGGTAGGGTCATAAGACAATGAAAAATAGTATATCATACCTTTTTTAAGCCAGAAGAAAGGATTTTAGATGATTTTAGAATTTTGTTCTAGTTATGTGTGTGTGTGTGTGTGTGTGTGTGTGTGTGTGTGTGTGTGTGTGTGTTTATGCATGGGAACATACATGCTATGGCTCACATGCTGTGGTCAGAGGACTGCTTTCCGATTCCACTATGAGCAAGCACTTTTACCTGCTGAGCTAACTTGCCAACCCTTTAAGTGTTTTTATAGGGAAGATATGTGGTAAGTTTTATGTACCAGGTCGAAAACTTGGTCAGGGGATACAGCTCAGTGGCAAAATGCTTGGTTAGAGTTAAATCTCCAGTACTTAAATACATACATACATACACACATACATACATACATACATATATACATACATACATATATACATTTTAAGTGACAGCTGAGCACTGGTGAGATAGCAAGCAGTTAAGAATACTTGCAGTTCACAACAACCTGTAACTCCAACTCCAAGGAATCCAATACCCTCTTATGCCTTCTGTGGGTGCCCATACACACACACACACACACACACACACACACACACACACACACACACATGCACAGAATCTCTCTCACACACACAAAACTAAAAATCTTTTTTATAAATGTAATTGAAAAAATAATCAAGAGTGGTGGTAACCATCATTAAGAAAAAAATATAGACAAGCATAGTGCATACTGCTCTTTTTAAAAATGTATTAACAGTATGTGTGTGTCTGTGTGTCTGTGTCTGTGTGTGTCTATGTGTGTGTCCTTGCCATGCTGCCTGTGTGGCTGTCACAGGACAACTTTTAGGAGTTGGCTCTTCACTTTTAACATGTGGGGCCCAGGAATCAAGCTCAGGTCATTACGTTTGGCAGCAGACACATTAACCCGCTGAGCCATTCCACTGTCCCAGTATTGCTCTTTTTTAAAAGCATCAATTCATCCATTTCAAATAATAAACCTTCTTGAAAAAAAAAAAGAAAAACTATGTGTAATGAAAAACAGAAAATACTCATGGAAAAAAAAAGGTGGAAATCACATCTTTCTCCCAAAGAAATTTTAAATTCTATCTTATATATATCTACAAGATAACTGCTTTTCATGAATTATGATCTTGTCCAGGGAATCCTCTGGACTTTACAATGTATGCAATTCTTCACAGAAAAACTGAAATTATATTATACAAAATGTTTCTAAGCCTGATTCTTTTTTCACTTTAAGATGTGCCTTAAAGACTATGTATAAAGCTCAAGTGTCAGTGTTTACCCAGCATGCCTGAGGTCCTGAGTTCAATCCCCCAGAGTAGCATAAACTGGGCATATTGGCCTACACCTATAATCCTAACCCTGAGGAAGTGGAGGCAGGAGGATCAGAAGTTCAAGATCATCCTTTACTGAGTAGTAAATTTAGGCCATCCTGGTCCATGTAAGACTCTGTCTCAAATAACAATTTTGAAAACATAATGTACCTTAGATGGGCTTGCTGGTCAGTTTATACAACCTTATTGCTCTTATTAACCCTGAACTATCACGCCTGTATTTGTCCCTAGTGTGTACAATTGACTGGACCATAACCTGGAGCTGTTACGACTGCTATACACAAGTTTCAGTGACTACCCTTGCACACATAACCACTGTGCTACCCGTTAGGTTCTTCAGAAAGGACTTGGAGAAATCATCTAAAATGTTGACAGACCTTGCCAATATTCCATGCAACTCCATTCTCTGTAACTCTGCTCTGTGGCAACATGCGCAACCTTGTTGACATAACTTCTAAACCACAGGCCCACTGACCATCAGGCACAGCTATCCCTGCAGCCACAGGATGGGATGAGATGGGGAAAGACAAGGAAAACAAGGAAATTTGCATTTACATTATACAAATGTCTATCCTGTTTGAAATGAAGAACAATGTCTGTGGTGTGGTCAACATCACTAAAACAAAACATTAATCAGCCATGAAACTCCTGCCTAAGATCCGAAGCTTCAGGCTTTGCCACAGAGCCCAGAAGAATGCCATCCACTCCCTTCTGCTCTTACTAACCCTACAGAAAACTCTCTAACTCCGTGAAACAGCAGAGTCAGTACACAGACCCAGGGATGTTCTGGACCGCATCTGAGAAAGTGATGAGAACCATTTAAGCCTAAAAAGAAAATGGTCCGTGAGCAATGAGAACGGTCACTGAGACTTCTAAAGGCCATTGTCCAATAGAGGGAGGGAAAGTGCACAGTAAGAGCATAAGTTTAGAAAGCAGACAGGCAACCAAGTTAGATGAGGGAGAACTGTCTTGAGTTTCCAAAAAGTATTCACAAAGCCAAGACTAGAATCAATGACTTGAATAGAAGATCCGGGGAAGTGTGCTTGTCTACAGCAAAGTCAAGGTCAGACAGTGTGAAGCACATGGTGCATAATCATCATCATCTGAATACCACAGTGGTCTTCATTTATTATGTTTGTAAACTCTACCTACAGTGGAATATGCCCCATGACTTTCCAGCTCAGATCCCTGATTCATGAAAGCAGGAAGAATAGATTCATCTCTTACAGGAGCTCAAAAAGATGCATCCATAAACCAGAGTGTCCATGTCTGCATCTAGAAGGAGAAATGGGTCAGTAACTCCAGTGGTCCTCATCAACTCGAAACAGTACTCTCAACATCTACTGCTCAAACTCCAGCTTGGATGCTGGCATCCAAATGGTCCTGTCAGGAGACCATGGTGGCTTTCATAATCCTTTCTTCATGAATGATGAAAACTCCTTCATGGCACTCTACTCGTCTTGCTATTGGTCAGTCCCAATATTCTTAGACTCTGTAGCATGACTTTTGGAAACCCTACTTTGGTTTCACAACTATCACAGAACAGCTTCCACTGTAAAAAGAAAGAGCAAGGGACTAAGAATGTAGTTCAGTTTGCACAGAGCTTTCCTAGCATGCGCGAGGCCCTGGGTTCCATCTCCAACAGTGCTTCATTGGGTGTGGTGGCACATGCCTGTGATCCTAACACTTGAGAGGTAAGAGCTGATCTATCAAAATTTCAAGAGAATATAGCAAGTCTGAGGTCAGCTTAGGGTCCATGAGACATTGCCAAGGAAAGGAGTGGGGGTGGGGGAGAGAAGAAAGGGAAGAGGATGGAGGAGGGAAGGAGGGAGGTAATAGAGAGAGATGAGGAAGGGAGGGAAGAAAGACAGGAGAGAAGATAAAAAGAGGAAGGGGAAGGAAGGGGGAAAGGAAGGGATGAGAGGGAGGGTGGGTAGGAAAGGAAGGGAAATTGGGAAACAAGTGTAGGGAGGGGTCAGCTGTGTGAGGGAGAGGAAAGGTCTGCTGCCTCCCCTGGGCAAGATGAGGAGGCAGCGTAGATCACAGGCTACCCACCAGAGCCCAGCTCAGCGCTTACTGGGAGTTTCAGATTCCCCTTCTCTGTTTCTCCTGCCATTGTGGTGAGTATGAAGTGAGTAAATAGATGAAGTCCTTAGACTAGGCAAGGAGTCTACACCATTAAAGGTTTTGCTGTCAGGATCACCAGGTCCCGTTATTAAGCTTCTTTACCCAGATTTCAGTATACATTGTCATACTCTCCCTTTGTCAGTAAAAAAGTAGAAGCCATGAAGGTCAGAGAGATAAAGCTGGAACTGAAACTCCCTGGTCATGGAATAGGAGCCATTCACTCCATCACGCCATCCAAACTTGCACAGTGGAACCATGTCTCTTCTCTGGGTTGGATGGGGAGCAAGGGGATTCATTTTCATCACTGCAGCTCACCCTAGAGCAAGAAAAAGGATGGCGTTCCCAAGCCTGGGAAGGCCAGAGCTGCCTGGTGAGGTGCACATGTTGTGCAATGTACACTGTGGCCGGGGCAGATGTGTCCACAGCTAAACATCGTAGAAGTTTCCAGAGCTGATAAAGAATATTATGCCAGAGCATCCTCAGTAGAGGCTGGTGGGGCAGCAGAGACTGTTGGGGCCCCATGTCAGACTCTCTGAGCTAGTAAGGAATGACAATGGTGTTAAAGGATGTCTGTTCAGTCTTTTCTGCCTCAAGACAACGATGGAGAAAATTCTCTAACCCTGCAGAGCAGCAGAGTCAATGACTAGACCCAGGAATGTTCTGGACCCCATTTGAGGAATGATGAAAACGTTTGTTTAGACTTAAGAAGGAAATGAATTGGCCTTAAACTCTTCACCAAGGACCCCTTCCTCCTTCAGGGTGTGTTTGTGAAGCATTCCCACATGGAAAGTACTGGTTAAACAAAGCCCTGAGACCAGTCAAAATCAGAGGTACCAGGAAACTTAAGAGAATGGTTTAAACATTAGGGTAGGTCTCCAGCTCCCCACAGCAATTGGACCTTATCATAAGATATCTTATCATATAGCTTATCCCCAGTTAGGGTCTTCGAATCCTGAAGAAAAACCCATCCATTCATAGCAGGTGGGAGGGGATCTCAAGGGGCATACTTTAAGGGAGCAATTTCAACTCTCTGACTTGGGTTTCCTCTCCCCTAGAATGGAACTCTATTCCTGGCTTACAAGACCACCGAGAAACACATTTAAATATATGAAAAAAATGCACCATTTTTACAGAGCTTCCAAGAACAACCATCAGCCCAAGAGAACCAAAGACCAGAGTTGATGTGATTATTTTTTAAACAACCTGAAAAGCAAAATACCTAAGTTTTTCTACATGTAAATCCAGTACAAAAGGGAGAAAGGAAAGGGACATTTTTTAGGGCCTACCTGAGGGCCGGAGATGGTCCTGGATTCCTTTCCTGCATTGATTCTTACTCCACCACCTAGGGTGAGTTGTATTACCCTCATTTGACAGACAATGGCACAGATCACAGGTGGGGGTGGGGGTGGAGGTGTCAAAGAAGTTGGGGCTAAGGGCTTTGCCCACACTGCTTTTGGATATACCATTCACTTTTCCTCCATAAGTGAAAATGCCTTACTTGGAAGAAATGAAACCCAGCATTTATTGATGACTCAGAGCATGGTAGCCTTGATCAGAGCTCTATAGAGATACACTAGGGAAAGCTATTTCTCTACCCTGAGTGGAAGCCTAGCATTCTAAACTATCCAAAACATAAGAGTGAATCTAGTTGGGCAGGTCAATGGCCAGGCCAAAAGACCACTCCTAGGAAGGTAAATCTACCTTAAGCCATGCTAAATAAAAAGGAGGAATAATTATCCCTTTAATGGGATAATGTACTTCTCCTTCCCAGAAATCCAGAGCCACAGCCTTGAAGCTTTGTTAGTCAGCCTGCTTTTCTGAAGTATTCAAAAGGATAACATTCCTTGACACTGCGAGCTTCACCCTTTCCTGAAAGCTCCCCCCATGCTGTGTGGCAGCCATGTGGTTGACCTCCATGCTCATTTAGCTTGAATTCCTTGACTTTCTCTCTTCCTCTTTTGTCTCCCTCCTCCAGGCATGTGTTGAAACCTACAGCCTGCCTGCTTTGGAGTTGTTGTTTTAAACGCTAATAAAATCTTCCTTCAGCTTTCTTTTGAGTCTGTTCTTAAATCTTCTATTCATGAGACTAAGAGGGGACCCTGACTTCCCCATAACAGTGCTGTTCAGAGTAGCTCCTTAAGCCTTGTTTTGTTTCTAATATACTAAACCATCATAAGCCAAGACATTTGTAGAATATCATGAGGATACATTTTAAAGGCCATGTAATGTATAGGCAAGCAAATTTAAGGACTCCCTCCTTCAAGGGTCATTTAAAAATTAGGTACAACATGTATAGACAGCATCATGCTGTCAAAATGTTGACTTCCCAAGCCTTCACTCCCAGTGTTTGTGTTCTCATGAACAAGGCTTGGAGAATCTTTGAGTAGTCCTGCAGGAGAGTGAAAGTCACCCGCTTGTCCTGGAAAAAGGCCTTAGAAAGTTCCTCTGCTTTGACTCTTCCCTCCAGGCAAGGACAGCAGGAAACCCTGGGGCCCCTCAGCTGCTCTCTTCAGCTTCTCGCCAGAGCTATCACCTACAGCTCACAATACAGCCTCTCACCTTCCAGAGGACTCTGTCTAGTTTGGATCCCAATGGGATCAGAACCTTGGATCCAGGGTTAATCTGAAGCACTTCCACATTCCTTCACCACTGATAAGCTTCCTGTTATCCTTGCCATTATAAAACCAGGTCAGGGCCAGGGTGGGTCTGGGATGAGTCAGGCAGAGGAGTGCGCGATGAATATGATCAAAATACATTGTATGCATGTATGAAATTCTCAAGAGATTAATAAAATTGTTATATTTTTAAAGGGGTTGTTGTCAAAGTCCCTCCTGAGCCAAGCAGAAGCAGAAGAAGGGGTGTCTGTAAAGAGGTTGGTTACAAAGCTCAGGTGAAGATCCTGCCATGACCACCTATGGAGAGCATTTCAGATGGCCACCTGGGCAGCCATCCATGGTACACATGTTATCTCTCACTGTATTCATGACCACCCTCTGAGGTTGTATCCTCTACCAATTTCACTTATATGAGAGGACACTAGAGATCAGAGATGTAACAAAGCAAAGCCTGAGACTTACACCTGTCTGAGAGTTCTCAGTCTAAACCCATAACTTTACATGGAAAGGCCAGCATAAAGAGCTCAGAAGCCCTAGATGCATTTCACAATCAGCCTTGAGCTCTATACCCTCCAAAATGTCTGTCTCTAGTTGCATACCCTGCCAGGAAATCTGCCAGTGGCACCTCTGTCCCAACTTCTAGCCAGAACCCTACTGTCCTGAGAATGATTGACGCCTAGTTAGAGGGTCAAATCCACCTTTGCTTCCTGTCCCCAGCTGAAGCCTCAAGGGACACCCCAGGTTCCCAGTCCCATCTCTGACCACATTTCCTAAGGCTGAAAGGGTAGTCCCTGCTGTGTCAATTGCAGCCACCTCTGCTGTGGATCTATGCTGGACCAGATTCTGTGTTTTCACAATGCCCCTTGATGGGTGTCATTAGCTCAAATTTTTCACTGTAGAAAACTGTGACCAAAACAAGTGCAGTGACTAGCACAATGAGCTAGGAAGGAACAGGTTTAGGCTTTGAACTGAAGTGTCTTCACCATGGGACTGCATCTCCCACGTTTGTAAAGCGTTCACACAGGAAATAATAAACCTGAGACCAACCAAAATCACAAGTAGGAGGAGGTAGTAATGGGGTTTAAAGTGTTATGGTGCAATAATAGAGTACCTTCACACCATGCAGAAGGACACTGTAAAAGAGTAGGTACTGATATGGGAGGATGTTCTTGATGTTGACTAAGGTAGGGTACAGAGTATTAGAGGACCACATAGATAAGTGTGCATACATAAACACTGGGTTGTTGTTATTGTTCTTTGAGATAGCATCTCACTAGGTAGCCTGGACTGTCCTTAAACTCCTCACTGTGTCCCCTTGAGATTATAGGCATACTCCAGCACAACTGCTCTCACACACATTTTAAATATACCTGTGTCAACAATGAGCATCTTTGTGATCAGGAGGATGGTGTTCTTTGCATTATTCCTTCTGTGTATCTGGTGTTTGTACAGTTTTCATACTAATGATGGCATGATTGTCCCTGGAAGGTCATGCCTGAACACCACTGGAGGGGCCTCCAATGGAACAAGTGCCTGACAAGAAGTATAGCAGGCTGTTTCAGCTTGCCTGTTGTTGTTGTTGTTGTTGTTGTTGTTGTTGTTGTTGTTGTTGTGTTTTTCATGCCCTGTGATTCAAGTGTATCTCCATCTGTGATGGCTATTCTTGGTTGTCAACTTGACTACATCTGGAATTAACTAGAATATAAAAATGGAGGGCAAATAAGTGAGGGAATTTTTTTTAAATTTTTTTTTTTGGCTTAATTTGAAGTAGGAAGATCCACTTATAATCTGGATCTTGAGGTGGGAAGAGACAAGTCTTTAATCTGAGCCATACCTTCTACTGGAAGCCTATATAAGGACATGGAAGAAGGAAGCCTTCGTTCCTTCTTTAACTGCTTGCCCTCACCTCACTAGCAAATCCATTCTTTAACTGGTGTTAGAGCCTATTTGTTCAGGATCCCAGTGTTTATTGAAGACCAGCTGAGATACTCAGTCTTTTGGACTAAGTAACTACTGAATTCTTGGACTTTCTGTTCACAGCCAGCCATTGTTGGATTAGCTGGACCACAGCCCATAAGTCATTCTAATCAATTCCTTTTATACATAGGCATTCATTCTGTAAGTTCTGTTACTTTAGGGAACCCTGAACAATGCACCATCTTTCTTACTACCAATCTGGAAGAAAGCCTGTTTTTTTTGTGTGTATTTGGTTTTGGTTTTGGTTTGTTTCCAAAAGAGTCCAATGACTGAAATGTTGAAAGGAGTTAAGTCATCTTCAAGTAAAGACTGCTGAGATCCAGACTGGATTTGTTCAATGTCATTCACAGTTTGGGTCTTTTAGATCATTCCAGAGTATGTCTCTTTCTGGTAACTCTTTCCATGATCAGCTGCCAATGTGAAAGAAGCAGAGAAGTCTGACACCAAAACTCTGTTAAACTTGAGCATCATGATGCCACCACTGTGAAAGACTCTGAGATGCACAAGTACACAGTTGCCTTAGGACACCTCGTCTCTGCCCAGCTGGTCTGAAAGGGTATATCCATCAGTGTAAAGGGGTCCCCCTGAGGCCACACTGGTGGATGATGTCACTCTGTATGCTGTGAATATGTGTTACTCTGATTGGTTGATAAATAAAATCCTAATTGGCCAGTAGCCAGGCAGGAAGTATAGGTGGAATAAGTAGACAAGGAGAATTCTGGGAAGAGGAAGGCTGAGTTGGGAGTCACCAGCCACACACAGAAGAAGCAAGATGTGAACGCAGAACTGCAAAAAGGTACCAAGCCGCGTGGCTAAACATAAATAAGAATTATGGGTTAATTTAAGTGTAAGAGCTAGTCAGTAATAAGCTTGAGCTAATGGCCATACAGTCCACAAATAATATATGCCTCTGTGTGTTTACTTGGGTCCGAGCGATTGTGGGACCAGCAGGTAAGAGAGGACACAGGAAAACTTCAGCTACACCACACAGCTCTCCTCAGTGACCTTCCCAACTCCTTGTGCCTCTTTGTGAACCAGCACCAGACACAGGCTTAGGACTCTTGCTAAGCTTACTGAAAAGTTCGCATGGTGACTTTTCCTGAAGCCCAGATGGACCATCAGAGAAACAAGATGTTCAAAAGCATGCAGCACTGACATCTGAAGTTTCCATTCCACCAGCTGCACGGCTATGGGCTAGCTTCTTAGCTCCTCACCTCCTGTGACTTGCATGTCCTCCCTCTAAAAGGGGCTAGCACTCATCTGTTTCAGTAACAGAGTTTGCCTTTTGAGATGCTCAGCTGTTCCTAGGCTGCAGCTCAATGTTAGGGGTTCTCACACAGGACCTTAGCCAAAAGGTGCAGAAGTAATGAAAGGGATTACAATATAGGGTAGCTACTTCTGAGGTAAGCAAGTTTTCAGTTTCAGGAGGGAAATTTCATTGTTTATTTAGTGCTGGGGGGTGAGTCCAGAATCTCCTACACGCTTCATCTAGATGGTGCTGCTGAACTCCGGCCCAGGCCTCATGAGGATTCTTTTTATACACACACTTTAACAATACATTCTTAAAAAGAAGTCAGTGAATAACCTGTGGGGGTCTGTTCTCTCCTCCAGCGATGTGTGTCCCTAGGGATGGAGCTCAAGGCATCAGGTTTAGTGGCAAGCACCTTTACCTGAGGAACAATTTCAGTGGCCCCTTACCTGGATTTTTAATGAGTTCTCCATTGCAATCAGAGATAGAGGTGCCATCGTTCATTCAAGGTCAAGGGAAAAACCCACAAAATGAAAGCCAGCTTGAAATGTAAATGATTCTGCCTCCTATTTATCCACGAAAAGCATAGTCACTATCAAAATTAAGTGACTAGAAAATAGACACTCAATTTTGTGTGTTACCTTACTGAGTCACCATCAGGAACAGCACCGGTACCTTCTCTTGCAGTTTGTTTGGTTTTGGTTTTGGTTTAGGTTTTTTTTCTTTTTCTTTTTTAGTGAGATAGTATGCAGTCACTCAAGGCAATAGAGAAACAAAAAAAAGGCAACAATTAACTTCCTGCTCTATTTTCATCATATCCTCTGCCCGTTCAGCTCCTCTGATCATCTTCAAGCACCTCCTTCCAGGGTTGGATGAGCCCGAGAAGACAGGGGCGCCATCACCTCTGTGGCCACCTTTCAGCCTCAGATCTCCCTGTGCAAGTCTTGGACAATGGCCGACTTGGAGTGTTCGTTCACAGGACCCACTGTGAGTGGCTTCAGGATGGACTGAAAATAAGGTTTAAAATGTGGAGGGTTTTTAAGGAGCCGCCAGGCCTGGAGGGACAGGGGAATGCTGGGAGATGGGCTGGTCAGGAAATGTCAGTTTAAAGTTAGCACTGACCTATTAATCAGCAGCGGGGACAATGATGCAGGAGGGTGGGAAGGCCGGACATGTGCTCTAGCCAGATCTGCGGACCCAGAACAAAGGGTGGCCCGCTCATTTAGAGAGTCTCTTTCCCTTTTCCTCTGGCAAGATGGGGACATTGTTTGAAAATACAAAAAGAACAAATTCTTGGGACTGAGGTCATTTCTAAAGCCACAAGTCTTAATGGGGAATCACATATTGGCATGAGGGGGACATTGTCAAACAGACTGAAGATCTTTCAGAGGACACTCTGAAGGAATCCAAGGAGCCCACTGAGCCCCACAAGATAAGTCCCAAAACCCCCTAGAGAGAATTGCTAATGTGATTTCTTCATGTTTTTTCTAGAATCGTCTGCCTGCAGGCAGGCTGCCTAGGATGCTCTTGATGGATGTGCCTTTCCTCTCCATCCAGAAGAGCGTTGTCTCCCTTCTCATTTCCTCAGACCAGGGAAGATGGAAGAAGGGCAAGGAGCAGGAAAAGAGGAAGAAATGCCTACCCAAGTGGATGGTAGAGAAGAAGCCTGCCGCCAGGGAGAGAAGAGATGTCTCCTCCAGTCCTTTGGACCTTTAGAGCTTTGGGGACCCCCTGACTGTGACTTCATGATCCCTCCCAGCTCATGTTAACCACATCAGTTAGGTAGGTGCTCATCACCTCAGGCCTGCAACCCACTGATGGGCCCCTGGGCCTGTCTTCCTTTTCTCTAATCCGACATCCGCCCCGCTTCTGACATGACTTTCTCATCTGTATATCTGACCATCTGGTCTGACTCTAACATCCCTTTGCTTCTCTGTTGCCTTCAGAAACAGTGTGCAGAGATGGGCTTGGTGGCTCGTGTCTGCAATTCCAGCACAGAGGTGGCTGAGGGAGACTGATGCAAGTTCAAGGCTGGCCTGATACAGAGTGCGTTCCAGACACGGCTGAGCTACAAAAGTAAGATGCTGTTTCAAAACAACAAGACATGGCTGAAAACCTCAACCTGGCCACAAAGTCGTTCGTGTTAGGGCTCTATCTACTTTTCTAGCCCCCATCATCATGCTCCTTAATTCTATGAAATTATTTTCTGTACCTTGGACACAGCATGCCCCTTATGAAAAAATTCTAAGCATCCTATAAGGCCTAAGCTGAATTGTTTATCACCTCTGTTCAAAGTATCTTCCCTCATGTTGGTTCCCAACCAGCTTAACCACTTCTCTGCTGGAGGTCCTGTGCATGCCTTCACTGTGGTAATAATAAGCTTTGTGGGCACAGTACTTTTCATAGGCCAAGCTCTAGTTAGGCATATTCCATTGAATGAGTAACTTCTTGAGTAACAGATAAATAACCTGCCTAGACAGTGTTCCCCCAAGGATGTGTGAAGGCACATGTGAAGAGTTTCTGGAAGGTCTCTCTCTGTATGGATATACATAAGTAATTGAAATCCCCCAAAGCCAGGGGTGCAATACCATTCTGACTCCCTGCTTCTGGGTGATACTACAAATGCAAGCTTGGCAGGCTATCGAGACTGGCAGTCCTTCTGAAATTCCAGTCTGGTCTCTAAACAAGCTCCCTTTGCGTCTGGTCATTCATGTGCACCAGACTGTATTGGAGAGCACATCAAAGGAAGGAATGAGGACCAGCGTTGACACAGTCCAAGCCAGAGCACCTGTGTAGATGGCACTGAAGGCCTAGGGTTCTTGATAGGTGAAGAGACTTGGGAAACAGCGTGGAGGGCCATTTAAAGTGCCCAGTTACCTATGGGAAATCACCACTTGCCCAAGTGGTGTTCCTCTAGGTAGCCATGTAATCACATTTTGTTATTTGACCTATGACCTATCGTGCACCTGATGCCCTGTTAGAGGCTACAGCTCACATTCTCATTGTTATTTATTACTATGACTTAGCACATTATTTCCACCACGCACCAGACTTAATAATACCGTCCAAGACTGGCAGAGTACACTGCATGGCTATCATTAGCTGATCAGGAAACCAAGCCCAACACGACCATCAGATATTCCATGAAGGTCCAGTCACGTGCTCCGCCACTAGGTGTGGTTAGAAATGTGGCCCAGAGGTTCCTGAAAGAAAGCAAAGTACGACCCATTGATCTCACTTCCAAAAATAAACTAAAACGTGCAAAGAGGAAAAGTAGGAAGGCTTGAAGCCTATTCTGAGGCCCAGTGGATGATGGAAATAATGATTAAGATACTCCGAGTTGCTTTCAGAAATGATAGCCACCTGCCAGGTCGGTGAGCCTCTCAGAACAGAACAATGATGACTACCTCGACCTGGACACCAGGGGCAGGCTGAGACTTTATCTCTCCCCACTTGGAGACTGAGATCAAGACCCTTGTGTGCTGTCAGATTTAAGTGACATTCAAGGTCAAGGAAGATTTAAAGTTGGTCACTTGTTATCTCTCAAGAGGCAGAGGAGTTTTTCGGTGACTTTGTTCATTTTCTCAAAGAGGCAAGTTCTACAATGTAGGTTACACAAAGGAAAAAACATCCATCCTTAGACCAACCAGGAAACCCTGTAGACTCCAGTTCCTCTACTCAGAGCGAACTACTGAGTGCAAGCATGCACACATCCTCACGCGCTCTTGGCCAGGCACCTGAACATCCTTTTCCCCAAAATCTTGGTTCCCAAGCCTGCAATACTTTATTGGCCTCAAAATCATTTAGCATTGTCTACAGACCTTTGGGGAGAAGTGACTTATTGCTGCCATCCAGCATCTATGCAGCTGAAAAGCCCCAATGTCCCAGGCCAGGCCTGATTTCAAGAATCCTCCTGTCAACAATTCAGTAACTGAAAATGTTCCACCATTGTTTCAATTGTTTTCACCTCCGAGAAGTGTCCGTTTTCTTGCCTCTTCCCGTTTCACTTCAGCCCTACGCCTCCAGAGAGAAGAGCATCTCATTGGTGTGGAGGCTTCAGATGGTAGGGTTATCAACACACATACCCACGGAAGGAGCCGGTTCATTGCTCACAAGGAGTCCCGAGCTTGAGGGTGTTTGCAAAGCCCTGACTGCGATATAACTAAAATAACACCGCTACACTCTTCAGGAGGGAGCAGTAACTTCCAACGCAAAGTTTCTCTTTAAAGCAATCATCACAACCCTTAAAAGGAGTAAGATCATCTAAAAGGGGAAGGTCATAAGACTTACGGGACAAAAAGTAATGCTCAGGGTGACTTTATGGGTTGTGCTGGGGCAGGGTAGTAGAAGAATTTTTGTAAATATATTCATGTGGATCTATGAACTATCTATTATATGTATATTATATGTATGAAAATGCCAATAGTGGTCACCTTTACAGGGAAGGACTCTGCACAGATAGATGTGTATCATGGTTACCACCCTTCAGTTCTCAGATGTTCTTGGTTCTGAATTTAGCTAGCATTTGCTGGGCACATACCCTAGCATTTTGGACTCTTGTGGGAAATAACAGCTAGCCTGAAGCATGAATGCAACTTTCCTTGCCCTGAAGGAGCCCATGAACTGCCTGGAGGTGGAGACAGACATTGCTTTAGACTAACCTTGTCTTCGAGTGAATGCTGAGGTTAGACAGCTGCCCCACACTCTCTTCATAGTCTCACCATGCCAGATCTGTGCCTGAACAGTAATAACTAAGACAATTCAACAACTGGTGTGTGGACATAGACAACAAGATTGGACTATGTAAAAGGAATAGATTTGTTCATCTGTCCTTTTAATAAGATAATATTAAGATAATAAAAAGTAGCCGGGCGGTGGTGGCGCACGCCTGTAATCCCAGCACTCGGGAGGCAGAGCCAGGTGGATCTCTGTGAGTTCGAGGCCAGCCTGGACTACCAAGTGAGTTCCAGGAAAGGCGCAAAGCTACACAGAGAAACCCTGTCTCGAAAAACCAAAAAAAAAAAAAAAAAAAAAAAAAAAGATAATAAAAAGATTTGCTTTCCTGTCCATTAGATAGGAAAACCTTGTTCATGCTGAACAATATATCCATTAGCTTAGGCCATGCTCAGAACAGCCCAGTGATTAGACAGACTGTGTCATTAGCTAAAGTCATATTGCCAGAAACGGCAGTTAGGAGCCAACCTCTGATCCCTTCATCTCAGTTTTGGTTCTTAGCACTACAGCCCGTGCAAAAGCAACAGCCATGTGTATCTAAGTTTCTCCCTGGCTTGGGTCATTAGCACCTGCTTTTCCGTCCCCTGAAACACTCATGTGGCCACCACCTTTTCAGATGTTTGCTTTAACTTTAGTCTTTCCAGAAAGTCTTTACTGACATTAAGTTTTGATGTTACAACCATAAATAACCCAGTGTATCCTGCGGCTCTTTCCCAAGCCATGACTTCATTGCTAATTGAAAGTCTGTATCCATGCTAGGCTGTAAGCCATGGTCTATGGATTTCTTCATCTATGGGAAATGTATGGAATATGCCAATGAATGAATGCCCATTCTTCCAGGGCAAAATTTGAATCTTAACTATTTTTTCCTAATCTTGTCTATCAAATAGCAGTAAACATGATCATATAATGAATAGTCAAATTGACCTTTATCTAGTCACAAATTCTCAGTCACATAAGGGTAAGGCTTATTTGTGGTCCCCTCCCTTCCCAGCAACTCAGCCTTACCAACTGTCTAATGGTGGCATCATACCAGATTGCTTCTATGACTCTACCCAACACTGCTCTGCTACTGTCATAAAAATCAGGCCAGGAACATTGCTGTGGTTGAGCACTTGTGCAACCCTAGCATTTGGAAGACGAAGGGTGCAGGTTTGTGACTGTGTAAGCTATACAATGCAACTCTGTCTCAGAAAGGATAAAAAGACTTAGCTAGGATAACACGTGGCCTGTGCTAGGCAGTCAGCTCTGCTTAAGTCTGCCCATATTCCCAACTCCAGGTCTTGTGTTCTAGGGTCTCATAGAAATGTCTGTGACTGGAACTTGACATATGGTAATGAAAATAGAACCCGTAAATGACAAGCACATGACCGAGAGCGTTCTCTTGGTATGCTCTCTTACAGTAAGGAGTTCAGAACTATTTTCAGCTACTGTTGTCAGTTATGCTGCGTCAACTTCCACCAGTTGCTCTTGAAAACACCAAAGTTTAGATGGTGTTGAAGTTTGGTGTAGGGGTGGGGAGTTCTCCAGGAAAAATAAACTCAATTAAGTTATTGATGGTCAATCACATTTCTGCATGGTAAGTCAGACATGGTGTTCTACACATGCAATCCCAATAATCAGGAAGTGGTAGAGAAAGAAAGATTGGGAGATCAAGGTCACCTTCATCATGGCAACTTTGAGCCCATTCTGAGCTACATGAGACTCCATTGCAAAACAAAACTAAAACAGTCCTTTTTGGGGGAGAAAAAGAGGGGGCAGGTGGTAAATAACTAGGAAGGCCAGAGACCATCTAACCTCATCTGTGTACCATCCACTGCCAGATAGCCATGTATTTCTTGTGGGAAAGCCCCTAACTATGAGGATCTCCCTGCCTGCTGTATAGCACATTTCATATGTGATGGTCTTAATTAGAAAAAAAATTATTATATTTAGCTGAAATCTGCCCCGTTGTTAGCCCTCCCCCATTGGACTGGTTCTGCCCTCCTCATAAACTGAAAGCATATTAATCCTCTATGATACAACCACCATTATATGTTTACTGCTATTTGATAGACAAGATTAGGAAAAAATAGTTAAGATTCAAATTTTGCCCTGGAAGAACGCTTCATTCATTCATTCATTGGCATATTCCGTACATTTCCCATAGATGAAGAAATCCATAGACGATGGCTTACAGCCTAGCAGAGATACAGACTTTCAATGAGGATACAATCACAAATAGAATTGCTCCACAGAAGTTGAAAACCACAGGGCTGAAGAGATGGTTCAGTAGCTAAGAGCGCTTGCTGCTCTTGCAAAAGACCCAGGTTCAGTCCCCAGCACCCACCTCAAGCAGCTCACAATCAATTGTAACTCTGACTCCAGGAGATTTGACACCTTCTCCTGGCCTCCAGGGCACCTGTACACACATGCAGGGCACAAGCACACACTCAGAAACACAAATATACTAATGAAACAATAAACTAATCTTTCTTTTAAAAGCTTAAGATCTCAATAATCAAATTGGTTAAGCAAAACAACCTGCCACATGCAGTTTAATTGACGTACAGGGAAGAAGGGGAATGTGTGTAATGTGTATGAGAGAAAATGTTATCAAATCTGTACAGAAGACACATCAATATGTGTTCAGGAGAAAAATAAGTAAAGAACATTGTGAATGTTTTAGTCCTCTCCAAAACTCATAACTGACTCTTAGTCCCCAACGCGAGGGTGTTGTAAGGTGGAGCCGGATGGAACTCCATCTTCAGGGTGTGCTTAAAATGCTGCTATAAAGAGGACCTGTGGAAGCAGGGTCACTCTCTTCTGCTTCTTCCATCATACAGGAAAGGTGTTCCTTACCTATGGAGATCACAACATTCAAGGGGCCATTCTAGAAGTAGACATCCGATCCTCACCAGACACAAAATCTACCCAGCCTCCAGAACTATGAAAAGCAGTGCTCTGGTCTTTATAAATGAGCCAGGCTGCTGAATTCTGTTATGGAGGCACCAAGTGGGCAGGACAAGCATTAATAGGGATTCAAAAGTTGACAAAAACGGTGGTAACAAGCATGTGAGAAATACTCAAACATACAAAAATAATCTTTAAAATGTAAATAAAAGCAAGATCATTATAGAATCTAAATTGATTCCTTATTTCTTGAGGGCAGTTTAATAATATCAATTTTCTCATTTTGCAATATTCTGCTCCAGAAACATACTTCAAGTGATTTATCTGAAAAAGATATATAAGACAAGGGTATTGATGAAGAACGTGTTGATTTATAATATAAAAAATATTCAAGAGCTAAATTTCTACCAACAGGCAGTTAGTTGTATAAATTATGAAAAGATTGCATAAAAAATTCAAGTTACCATCACATATGATGACCTCATTGATAGAGACAATACATCCATTTCATGTTGGGTGAAAAAAAAGGGGGTTAGGGATGAGGGTGAGATGATAAAGTGCTTGCCACACAAGTGTGAGGACCTGAGTTCAGATTCCCAACAGCCACACAGTAAAAGCTGGATGTGGCAGCTTGTGTTTGCAAGCCCAGCACTGGGGATGTGAAGCAGGTGGACCCCTCAGCTTAGCAGGCAGCCCATCTAGCTGTTCCACGAGCTCCAGGTTCAGGAAGAGACCATGAAAGTAAGATGGAAAGTGATTAAGGAAGACACTCACCGTCATCCTCTGGCTCCTACATAGGCCCACGCACAGGAACACATGTATACATACATCACACACACATATTCGTATCAAACTTCTGGTGGGTGTGTGTGTGTGTGTGTGTGTGTGTGTGTGTGTGTGTGTGCAGCATGTTGGCTAAGAGGAAAGTCATATAGACAGTTTGGCATTCCTTTTGGGTAATTCAGGATGATTTTTCTTTATTTCTTTGCCTTTTTGTTTATATTTACTTTTTTGTGTTGAATAGCCATAAGTTTTTTTTTCTTTTTAAATTTTAAAGATAAGACAGGTAAATCTACCATGAAACACAAATACTGAAAAGTACTTTTAGTGCCCCCTTACTGACTTCTCTCCTTTTTCTTTGAGGGGTGCTGGGGTGATGATGGTGGTGATGAGCAGGAAGCAAGGTCTCACTATGTAGTCCAGACTGTACTGCAGCTCATGCTAATCCCACTGCTTCAGGCTCTTGAATACTGGGATGACAGGCCCGTTTCACTGTCCATGGTTTCCTTTCTAAGCTAAATCTTCCCAGTGCTTCCAGAGCTTAAAGTGAATGAACTAGAGATCCTTCAGAAGCTTCTGCCTTCACCCAGGTTCCACTGATTCCCCCTTATGGACCAATAGGCAGAATGGAGACCGGTGACGTGGATGCAGCCTCACCAGCCCCAGCAGACAGGACACTAGCAGGCAGCCAGAGACGAACACGGAAGGTAACATACCCCACTGCAGATCCACACTGAGTTCACTGGGCTCTTTCCCACACTCATAGTTGTAAAACCACAGCTTATTAAACTACCAGGAATCAATATCTGTCTCTACTAACAATCTATCCCCCTAGATTGAGCTTATCTTTCTAGCCCACTAGAGTCAGAGTCATCCATTCTCACTGTCCCTAAGACCACCAGAATCTCTGCCGCAACACGGTCATTTTCTCCTGTGGTCACTCCAATTCCTGCTTTTTGGGTATATTCCTCTAGATGCTTCCTCTCTACTCAAGGAGAGATAAGGATCTATTTTGTGAGTCAAAAGAGCATGTTTTCTCTAGTCCACTATAGGAAATAGAATAAATCCATACAGAGCTTCTAGAAGGCACCTGGAAATGCTTATAAAAACATTAAATATGAATAAACTTAGACACAGAACTAGCCTCCCAGTGATGGAGTCTCAAAGCACATGTGAGCTCTGATGATGCTCTGGAAGATGAACAAAGGGGAGGAAAAGGAGGAGGAGGAAGAGGAAGAGGCAGAGGAGAGTTCGTAGTTTGCTTTGGTCAGGAATTCCTGATTCAGACTTTCTCTCAAATGGGAAAGTAAATGCAAGCTTTAGAAAAGTGAGGCCAGGAGGCCCACTCCTTAAGTGGGCAGCTCTGTCTTCCCAGGGAATGTAAAGTTGCTCTTGGGACCTGTGCTTTGTTTGAAGAAACATTGAACACGTGGATGGAGAAGACAATGATAAAACTTGTCTAGAGTAGACATACCATATGATGATGCTCAGCAGGGTAGCAATTCTTCTGACAGAAATGAAGAAAGAAGAAAATGTAAATGGGTAGAGCAGTTTGCATGTGAAAAGCAAATGACTTCTCCTATGGACCCAGCTTCCTACCTGAAATAAAGTGCAGGTGCAGTTCCTGCTGGACCTCTGGTGTTGGAAGACCAAGAGATTTAAAAAAAAAAAAAAAAAAATGAGTTCAAAGCTGGTCCACGAACAGGACAAACCTCTGAATGTGGAGGCAGAGGATCTCATCCTCCTCTTGATATCCTTCTTCTGGTCCTGTCTGCTAATAAAAGCTCCAGGCATCTCACATTCAGGAAAGTAGCTGTCCCATAAAGAAGGTTCCTACACTGCTCTTTCATCAAGGCCACTCCTAAAGTGTTGTAGCTAAGAAGCATCAATCTTTCTTTTTCTTTTATTTTGATTTTGAGTTTAGATACTGTCTCACAGAGGTCTGGCTGGCCTCAAACTCAGCACGTAGCCAGTGAACTGATCCTCTTGCCTCCGTCTCCTGAGTGCTGGAATTAGAACTGTGCATCACCATACCCAGTGCTTGGGATCAAACACGGGGCATGGTCCATGCTAATCTACTACTCTACCGATGGAGCTATATCGAGCTGAGAAGTACCCATCTCTATACATCTTCTCATGTATTTCATATTTCGCATATTTCATATATTTCACTGTAATTCTTTCTCTCACCTGCAGCCAGTTGTAACTCATCATGGGAAAATGCATAGAGCAGTATTTAAGCATCTGTTTGAAATATTTCCACACTCTGATTTCCCTCTTTAGGACTGATATTTAAATGATTAACCCTCGTCACTTCCCAGTCACTGAATTCTCCCTGCTCTCCATGTGTTTATTTTCAAGCCTTTGCGAAATGAGGACTATAAAACTGGGACGGTTCCCATGGTGACACTGGGGTCTCTTTGATCCTCTTTACTCTCACATGGCAAGGGAACCACCCAGACAGCTGAAGCTCATTATAATCCTGTGAAGAGTGATCACGCCTGCTTCATCCACCCGCACTCCCCCCATGTAGATGACACTGTTGGCAGCCTTTAAAAGAAGATCCATCTTGTTCATCAGCCATGCCTGGTGGAGATACTGAGAGACAGCCGAGGTGTGGAGGCAAGCATGTGAGAGAAGGGCTTGAAGGTCCCACCACTCAGATCCAGCCCTGGCAATGCACACATGACCGACACAGATATCAACTTCTCATTTCTACGGTGTGAAAGAGCTTAGTGTCAGAAAGCAAATGGAGTGCTCCGAAGTGTCCGCTCCCTCAGTCACATCTGAGCATCACTGTGTGAAAGGACACTGTGTGAGAAGGAGCCTTGAGATGTCCAGAGACCAGTGGACCCAGCAGCAGGAAGCTCACAACGTGGCATGTTATTAAAGGGAGGCCCTCAGCCCAAATCTGCCAGTTTTTAACTCTCAGTAAAAGAATGATAGCCAGGTATGGTGACACAGGCTTGGAATTCCCGCAATGGGGAGGCTGAGGAAGGAGATCCATGGGCTGGACTGTGGAACAACATCTTGTCTACAGAAACCAAACTGAGACAAAAGAACGATCTGGGAAGAAAAGGTTCTTTGGCGTTCATCAGCTCCCAGAGTCCAAGGAAAATGTGCACAGTAATGATAATGGCAAGCCTTGTCCTCCTCTCCAGACCAGCTGGTCTTCAGACTCAGCCAAGCTTGGATTTGGTCCCAATGGAGTAAATGTTTCAGTGCAGGGCTGTTGCATCCCATCCTTCATGAATACCTCAAAAGAGTGTAGAGTTCTGCGCTCTTTGCATCAGTAAGAACTGGATACAGAGCTACAAGCGAGTGACAGCGGCCTTGCCTAGGGGATCCATGAGGGGAAATTTGTAGAGTGAAGAGCATCATGTGTTCAAAGCCACAGAGAGTTTCAGGCCAACCTGGGCTACATGAGACACAAAAAAGGGAGAAAGAAAGAAAGAAAGAAAGAAAGAAAGAAAGAAAGAAAGAAAGAAAGAAAGAAAGAGAGAGAGAGAGGAAGGAAGGAAGGAAGGAAGGAAGAAGGGAGGGGAGAGGAGAGGAGGGGATTGGAGCAGAGACAGAAAGAGACTGAAAGTAAGGAGGGAGTGAGGGGAAGGGAGAACAGAGAGAAATGGGGAAAGAGAGAAGAGTTGGCTGCAAACCTAACTTTGTATGCTTTGGGTGACAATACATGCATTAGCTTAAACTCTCTGAACCTTGGAATATTCATCTATGCAATGATAATTATCCTTATTACATTTGATAGCAGATCAGTGCCTAGTAGAGAACACTCCAGAAAGAAGTAAATGAATGACAAGTCCATACAACTTGGTCTTTGTGTCTCCAAGACAATTTAAGAGAGAGAAAGAGACTGTTCCACTTAAAAAGTGCTGAGCCCTTTCTGTGCTGGCCTAACCTCAGCTCTGTTTATCTTCAGTTTCACTGATGGAGGCGCTGAGGCTTTTCCTGACTCAAGACTAATACTATTAAGTCAGTGCCCAGATAATGCTAACAGAATCACAGACACAACCAGAATAGGGCTTTGGGGCCTCATGGGGGGTGTTCTTCCTTCAGCGACACCTGGGTTACAGCTTAATTTGGGATCCTCAGACAAGGAGATCTGGCCTGGCCGGTGGAAGTGTCCAGAAAGCAGCCTCAGGCGCCATTCTCAGTCTGACTGATGAGCAGGGGAAGGGCTGTAATGAAGTTCACAGATGCTTGGGGATGTATTGTAAACACCAGTGGGTGTGGGTGACTAGGTGTGGAGAGGTGACAATGAGGCTGTGCCAGCAGCTCAGAGCCAGTCAAAATATGGGCAAAAGGTAAGGAAGGAAACCCCATCCACCGGGGCTGGTACGGAAACATAGCAAGCCAGACACTCTCAGACCAGAGGCAAGAGTCCCTGGAGGCGAGTGTCGTCCTGAAGCCAACGGGCAATCACACAGAAAAGATGATGCTGTGACCTTGTAACCTTGGGTCTTTGTCTACCAGAGAACATTATTAGAGCACCTGCTGGTACAAAGTCTACAGTGGATGTCTGTGTCCAAGACCTTGTCCCTGTCCAGCAAGTCACAGTATTGCTAATGTTAACAATTAGTATCCTGATTCCCCACTTACCAGGTGGTTGACGACTAGTCACTAACTCCTTCACACAATCCTTTCCTCGGCTGCAAAATACATATAATAATTAGTAGTTTCCAGGCAGAGTCATTGGGAGGATTAAATAATGTAATACATCTAAGAAAAAGAGAAAGCCCTTGGCCCAGGGCCCAACCCAGCTAAGCCATTAATAAAGGCCCATAACACTGTCATCCTCAAGTCTTTCTCATGTGCTGACACACCACTCTTGATGTTGTCTAGATATCAGTAGGAAGCCAATGTCATGCTAATCCAAGGCACCTAAAAGAAATTAAGAGGTCTATAGATGGAGACCTGGGAATAATGAGACAGAAGGAAAATAGATTTTGGAACATCTAGAACTAACACTGAGGAATTTATTCCTCCCTGATTCTACACCTGGCTGAGAGCAGGAGATGGGCCATTCCCACCTATGGATGGAGAGATTGAGTCACTGACCAAGTTGAAATGAGGAGACAGTAAGGGGAGCCTTTCTCCTCTCATACCCCCACTACCATTACTTGCCACTGGCAGAATTCCAAGGGGAAGTCTGGCCAAGGGTCCTATTATGGTCAATTTCGTAAAAGAAGTCAGCTCAGTAGTGTGGAGAAGGATGGAGTGCTTTAAGGTTTCCTATGCTCAGGATACCATGCAGTGTCTCAGTCAACTTCCTGTTGCCTGCAAGATGTAGGACTCTCAGCTACTTCTCCAGCACCTTGTCTGCCTGCAGGCCACCATGCTCCCCATCATGATGATAATGGACTGAACCTCTGAAACTATAAGCTACCACCTCAATTAAATGTTTTCTTTATAAGAACTGCTGTGGTCATGGTGTCTCTTCACAGCAATAAAAACTCTAACTAAGACACTATCATAGAAGCTCATTCTTGTGTGTCCCTGTGAAGCCCAGGACCCAGTGCCAACAGGATCACCATGGGCCATCCTTGCCATCTCTAAGCTTTGGTTTCCTAGGCTGCCAACTGGGGGAAATACAGGCTGCTATGCCTACTCTGCAGACTTATGGAAAGGAAACAAGATGGTCCTGGGCCACACAGAAGAGGCGAGCACAACAAAGAGATGAACTGCTGGGTGTCAAGCTGGAAGCGAGCTCCGAAAGTGTGGAAACCAACCTTCTGAGCTTACAAAAGGGAAAATCCAGACGTGTGCGGCAGGCAGGCATACTCCTTGGCTGGGTGACTAAGGGCAGTGGAAAAACATGATCCCCTGGATGTCCCAGAAGACCTCTCTTGTTTGCCCACCACAGACATGTGGGCACCACAGGGACAGACCTCCCAGGAATGAGAGGCTGGGACCTGGATAGAAGCAACAACTGCTCACAACTTTCTCAGCTGTGGTTCAGCAGGAAAGGGTACATCTGAGAGAGGAGAGATTTGTGAGCTGTTGCTGGGGTTGCTGCTGCTGCTGCTGCTGCTGCTGCTGCTGCTGCTGCTGCTGCTGCTGCTGCTGCACAGAGGCCCTGTGATGTTACCTTGTGTGGTCATGAGTACCAGCTGACTCACCCCCACATCCCTGTCACTCCGTACCCCAGCTGGAGAGAGGAAGGATGAGAGGCAGAAAGGAAGGCCTGTGGAAACGGGGCCATGCAGAACTGAAAGATCTCGTGGGAAAGAAGAGTTAGAACATGAGCTGAGCTCTTGAGGCTGCTGTGCTTGGGTTCCAGGGAAAGGGCTATCAGGGTCTCACAGTACTCCTGAAGGATGGAGAGCACATTGCAGAGCAGGTAGCATTAGTGAGAGCCCAGAACAACAAGGGGCTGAGGCTGGAGTTCACTGCTGAAGTCCAGGGGGGATGTATAGAAGGCAGGGGCTTGTGGCCCTCAGCCGGCTCCTCCTAGGAGCCCAGAGAGAGGATTGGATTATGTTTCCAATCATTTTTTTTAATTACACAAGCAATACATCAATGCATTCTCAATGCAAGCAGTGCAGACATTACACACAGAGCTGAAACCTCCCTTAAGAGCACCCTGTTTTTCAGAGGTAAAACTCTCCTAAAAAAAAGTGGGAATCTCAACCCAAAACGTGTCCCTTGGTCTAAAATCCATCTGGCTTCGGGTATTGCAGGCATGTTTTCAGGAATGATGATAGCCTGAATCCACAATGGGACCAAATGCTTGATAAGTTACTTCTGTCTCCACGTGCAGGGCTTTTGTATGCTTCGTGCCCCTTAGTCATCATTCGGGTGAGTTCTACATATTTATGCTTGCCATTTATTTATTTATTTATTTTATCTGTCATCATAAATCAGCCCTTGCAGCCTTCTAATCAAAGCCAGCTTTTCCAATGAGACTGTAGCTGGGTGTTTGATATTAAATATTGCCTAAATATTGTTTTTCCAGCAGCACTTGAGAAAGGGAATGAGATGCTGCCATGACAGTTGTCCCCAGGAACCACATGCTGCCACTGCACAGGGGGAGGTTGTCCTGGTCTCTGTGTTTTAGCTCTGGATCCCTGGGATGCTCAGAAAGGGAGTCGCCCTTCCCACTGCTGGTCTGAAGAACATGCCTAGTGGGCACAAAAGCCTGGGTTCAATCTCCACTGCTGCATAACCTCGGCACCACAGAATAACCAAGCAACATATAAACCAGACATGGTGGCACATGCCTGAGATTCTAGAATTCAGGAGGCAGAAGGGGGAGGATCAGAAGTTCAAGGCCAGCCTGGGAAACATTCAAGGAAAAGAGGGAGGAAAGGAGGGAGGGAAAGAGGAGGGGAGAAGGGAGGGAGGGAAGGAGGAAGGGAGAGAGGGAAAACCAAGTGTGAAGATGACCTCTCATCAAATGTGACACTGAGAATATCTTCTGGATTCTTCTTCCCTAGGGCCTATCAACCATAAGCCTTCAGCTGCTTTGAGAGAAAACTGGACAGATGCACCTCCAAAGATCTTCCAGCCTGGCCTCCCAGGGCTGGACTGCTTCAAGATCCTCAGGAGGAGCAAAACTGAGTTCCTTTTTCCCCCTGGAAACTTTACCTTACCTTGTGCTCAGTTGCTCAATCATCCAGTCACTTGTCATATAGTAGTAGCACTCAAAACATGTTCCCAGATGACGATATCAGTGTTACCTGGAACATATCACAAATGTACTTTCCCAAATTCAGCCCACTGGATCTGGATTTTTGGAGTGTGGCTCAGTGGTATGCTGTTTGGTTGCTGTTGTTTTGTGGAGGGTTTGCTTGTTTTGTGTTTTGATTGATTGATTGATTGATTGTGTGTGTGTGTGTGTGTGTGTGTGTGTGTGTGTTTTGATCAAATGCATGACCTTGTAGATGTTACACAAGCTCACTACCAAAACTAACCAGAGGCCTCTGTCTCTTCTCTCCTTTCCTTCCAACCTGTTTCGTTTTTTGAGAGAGGCTCTCTCTGCCTAAACAAGGCTGACCTTAAATCCAATCCTCCTGCTTCTGCCTCCAGAGTGCTGAGATGATACATGTGTGTGTGTGCGTGCATGCTTGCGTGCATCTGTGTCTGTGTGTGTCCTGTTTTCTATGTGGAAGAATCCTTCTTTGCCTCTCCCACCTGAGTTGACTTGATTACTTTGTCAACACAGCAATGAGAATACATTTTTTCCTACTTAGCTTTTCCCAGTTCACTGTGTGCCCTGAGTACCTAGCAAACCTCTGTGAACTTCAGTTTTGCCGGCTGCTTCCCTCAGTTGACAGGTGAAGAAACTGAGGCCCAAAGAACATAAACAGTGTGTTCAAGACGACAGTCAGTGGTGATGCTGGTTCGATCCTGGTTTGGGAGGGTTATTGGTGAAATTATTAAGGCCACTCCACGCAGTTAAAAGGAAAGTTTATTAGTGGCACAACTTACAAATGAAGGGATAGGTAGGTTGCAGGGTCTGGGGAAGGTGTATCACAGTCCAGCGGTGTTCTCTGGAGCTCTGCTCAGTCAACCTCCACCGTCCAGGGTCCAGGAACAAGAGAGCACATAGGCGTCCCAATCTCAGGTCTTCAGGGCCCTCCCTTGGCCCCGCCTTGTAGGTGTGATAGTTACCTAAGCCTCAATGGGGGTTGAAACTTCCAGACCAAAGCTGGAATGGCTACCCACTACAGGGGGTCCTTAACCATTCTGTACCATTGCTCCCTGTGTGTCCCTGTCTCATGGTTTCAGCTCCTTGTAATGGGCTCTGAGGACACAGCAGCTCCTCCAGACGTGTAGAGAAGATTTTCATAACCCACCCAAGACTGCTTTACAGATCTTCTAGGCCTGCTGCCTCCACAGCTGCCAGTGCGGGCGTGGGAAGAAGGAGGTCTCCCCTTTCCCTCCCATTGGCTGCCTCTGTTTTCCCCTTTCCTGTTTCCATGGCAGGCCCCAACCTTTGCATCCAGAATGATGACAGGACATGCTTTCTAAAAGATCTCATTTTCGACAGGCATTTCCTATTGATTTCCTTCCTGATGGAGGCCCCTCCCAGGCTGCCCTGTGTCAACAAAAGCAGGGGGGGCGGAGGGCGGGGGGCAGGGGGGGGAGGGCAGAGAGAATGGAAGAGGAACAGGGAAGTGAAGGAAGAAGGGGGTAAAGGGAAAAGGAGAGGAAATTTAGAAAAAGGAAAGGAAGATCCATGGTTTTCATACTGGTATAATGTGGCTGGCAGAGTCAAAGGAGACCCCATGGTGGATGACACCAAAATCTCTTTAAGCCCCACATCACCACCTTTGTGGGATTAGTAGAAAGGGGAGCTCCTCTGAAAGGAATTCTCTCCACAGAAACTACATCTCTGTCTGCATGCCCTCTGCCTTCCCACGCCAAGTCTGGGTTTCCTCACCTTTCCTCACCTCTGGCCATTTCCTCAATTCCTCCCACTTCTCCTTGGCCCTCTGGGGTCTGAGTGATCACTGAGGGAGTCAGATGGGCCTGAACTTCATCCGCAGTTCCTTGTGAGCTGGGTGGCCTCTCCAGTGCAGCGACTCACTTGGAAAGGGGAGGTAAGGCTAAGCCATCTGTCACTAGCATGGCCACAACCAATGAGAACAGATGTCATGGCTTAAACTTGGCCCAGGACCTGGGAATACATCTCTATAATTCCAGCACTTGGAAGGCAGAGACAGGAGGCTCACCATAAATTCAAGGTCAGCCTGGTCTACATAGTGAGTTCTAGGCTAGCCATAGCTGTTATAGCTAGGCCCTGCCATAGAAAAATAAAACAAAGGTGTATTCATCTACAGCTCTGGTGACACAAAGCTCTATAACAAAGTATCAGTAAGCCCACACACTCCCTGAAGTGTATACAGAGATACACTTACATATTCTGAAATATGAAAAGCCATGTGCTAATAAATCCACTATAAATTGAAAGCCTAAACTGTATTTAATGTACCTGTCTAAAGAACCTAACCTAGGAGAGATCTTAGTTTAGCCTGGCTGGTGTTTTATCTGCTCAGAACCTTACATTAGCCAAGGTTATACAAAAACAAACAAACAAACAAATAACAACAACAAAAAAAACGCCTAACACAAAACCTGTTTTGTAAGAAAAACTGAAGATCTCATTTTATTTACTGGAAGCACAAAACAGAATGGTAATTTTAAGTGAAACCAGGCTGAATATGGTAGAGCATGCTGTGACCTCAGCACTTAGGGAGCAGACATAGGAGAACCAGGGTTTCACTGTCATCCTAGGCTACATAAAGAGTTGAGGCCAGCCTAGGCTACAGAGACCTTGTCACAAAGAAGGGAGGGAGGGTGGATAGAAGGAGGGAGGAAGGGGAGAGGAGGAGAGGGGAAGGGAATAAAGATAGAAAGAAAGAGAGAGAAGACCACAAGTCAGACACCATACATACAGAAAAGAGCTTGCCTTGCCCTTTCTGGACTCTGGGATTCCAAGCGTTCACTCCCACCTCGTCTCCGCCTCTACCTAACTACCTCCCTTTTCTGCTTGTGTCTCTGTGAGTTCTGTAAGAACCATTGGAGTTCAGATCCACTGGATAATTTAGGGTAATTTCATCTCAAAATCCTTAATTTGGAGCTAGAAAGATGGCTTAGCAGCAATATATACTTCCCTGACAGAGGACCCAAGTTCCATCTCCAGTCCCTTCTTTAGGCAGCTCACAGCTGTCTGTAACTTCTGCTCCAGGGCATCTGACATCCTCTTCTGTCCTCCATGGGCCCCTGTAATCCTGTTCACATACTCATACACCGACACACTTCTACACGTAATTAAAAAATAAAATAAACCTACATTTTAATGATCCTTAATTTAATGGCATCTACAAAGACCTTTTTACAAATGAGGCCATGTTCTCCAATTTAGGGGTTAGGACTTTTGCTGGAGGCCACCATTTGAGGCACAAATACCTCCTTCGTAGGATCATGGTTTTGTTGATATGAGACTATGAAGAAAAGGGTGAGGCACAGAGGCTCCTCAGCAAATATTCAGATACAGTTCTTCTCAATGCCTCTACTACCCTGCCCCACTTCCTCTTAAGGTGGCCCCTGGAGTTAGTTGTGTATAGCCTGCCCAAGGCCAGTAACGGTCATGATAATGAATTCTATGTGGTTATGATAGCATAACCCCCCCCCCCATTTACACTCATAGACCCCTCTGATGTATAAATACCATCCCAGAGAAGGAGACAGGAAAGACTCTCCTTTATCCCATTTTGCAAATGAATATATGGAGACTCAAAGTGTCCTGCCACTCGTTAGGCCCACTGATCTCAGAGCTAGAGTATCAGAGGAAGCGACTTTCCCAGGGTGCTCCTGTGTGGACAGAAAGTAACAGCAATAGGATTTTCAGTGGTGGGTGATCTAGAAATAATAACACTATGGGAGACAGCTGCCCAAGAAATGTTATTGCTGCCATGATCAAAACTGTCATGAATTTGTCATGAGCCAGGCTGTGAGTGCAGACCACACAGCATTCAATCTCCCTGCGTTGGTCTCAGGGCACCAGTGCACCTGCCCCCTCCCCCAATGGTGTCAGAGTACTGGGATAAAAGGCACGTGCCACCACCATCTGGCCCCTGCTGGCTTTTCTAATGAGATAACAAATGAGATATTTTCCCCTACTTAGCTGTGTGATCTTGAGCAACCATCTAACCTCTCCGACCTCAAGCTTCCTCATCCACACAATGGGAAGGGGGAAGAGAAAGGACAGGCAAGGAAGAGATGGGGAGAGAGGGGAGAAGAACAAAGGCGTGGGGGAGAGGAGACGCTTCCCAGATTATTTGCCTATAAGGCCAAGAGTGCAAAGTGCTAGTCGGGACCATCACAATGAACAGCTCCACTCCAAGGTTAGTGACAGGATCTGGGCTTTCTAAATGCTTCACACATCTTGTCCTATTTGATGCTCACAACAGCTTTTGAGCATGCTCTGTCTTGGCCCCATTTCACAGATGAGGAAGCTGAGACTCGGAGGGGGAAAGTAGCTTGCCTGCGGGAGGGCATAAAGCTAAGTAAGGAGGCAGAGACAGGGACTCAGCCTCTGGGAGCTGGGGATCAACACCATCAGAGGACAGTCTGCTTGAGAAAGATGTACTGTTTTCTCATGCCACAGATCAACACAGAACCTGTCTTTGTCCCCTTCCAAGCCCTCCACAAGCCACAGGGCATGAGCACAAGAACAGACAATGGGGAGCCCGAGATTCTAGGGTGAAGAAAAGGAGACACCAACATCTAAGCTAGGGCTGCAGGGGTGAAGTGGGCACAGGCAAGGCTTCCGTGGGGGATTTTCAGAGCACACAATCACATCAAAGACAACACACATGTCCAGGAGAGCTAGAAAACAGCTGTTATCTACCCCTGGTGGGTGGTATAACTGAAGGTATATTTGTCTCAAGTGACTGAGTGTCAACCATGGGAGGGGACAATCACAAGATTCAACAGTGTGCAGGGAAGGAGTTCACACTGGCGATGTGTCTCTCAAAACAAGCAGCCATGAGCTGAACCTATGCCTTTGGAATTAGCCCCATTCTTTTAAGGTTGTACAAACCTGGCCTGGCTCTGACCTTTTCCTGGGTCCCTGAAAGAAAGGAGAACAAACTTGCCTTAGAGGTAAAGAGGTGACAGACACATTAATAAGGCAAAGTCTGGGGCTTCTGAAATGTCCCAAAGCTAGGAACCAGGTGTGGAGCTCACCTGCTGCAAAGACAAGAATGAAATCTTTGGGCTCCTATCTGAAAAAAAAAAAAAAAAACTGAACATAAATCATTCCTTGAAAGGTGCCTTGGGTACCTCTCCTAGCCAGGGGCTCAAGCCCTTTCCAAACACCCCCCCCCCTTTAAATCCAGACAAACACTGAGAGAGAAAAGCCTGGAAAAGAGGTGGGTTTTTTTTGTTGTTTGTTTTGTTTTGTTCTGTTCTGTTTTGTTTTGTTTTTGTTGCATGCAGTCAATGAATAAATGATGCTCAGCCTCTACCTTAAAGACACAGGGGAGGACACCCTGCCTGTCACTGGTTGTTAGCTACGCTGCCCTCTGGACTGGAGAGCAGAGAGGCAGCTAGGGACTTCTGTGTGCCTAAGTATTGCAACCTGCAGTTCTAAGGAACTCACCCGGGCGTGGGGGGTGGGGGGCAAGAAGAAAACGTTAGAAGAAACTCAAACGACAGACTTTTCTTTTTCCCCCTTACACTCGTTGACTTGAGCAGGATTTGTTGACCCAGAAGTAACAGGATACACAAGGTGGGGCGGGGAGCAAGATGCTTTAGACGTGGAAACTGACGTCTTTCCCTTTCTTTTTAGTTTAAAAACAAAAAGGGAATTCAAGGAGAAGAGACTGGAGGGGGAGGGAGAGAGAAAGAGAGGAGTAAAGAGGGATGGAGAGAGGAGCCCTGAGTACGCGCGTTCAGCGGGCTTCCTACCCGGAGAGCCAGAGCCGAGCGCGCTTTTCCGCAGCCGCCGCGGGCTCGGAGCTTTTAAGGGTTTCTAATCCTGGAAGGCTGTCTGACATCACCCCGTTTCTTGTCGGCTGATGTTTCGTACAAGCCTCTCATTTCCTCAGCGATCTCGGAGCCGCCAATTACTGCACCGATCTGGTGTTTATGTTTGCCCCGTCCTGCGCCTGGCCCCGCGCCCGCCCGCGAGCCTGCGCTTCCCCGGCCGCGCGGCCCGAGGGGGTGGGTGGGGGGCCCTGGCCCGCGCACCCCAGCGCTAGGGAGGGGTCCCCCTTCATTTTTTTTCATTGACTTCAGCATCATGTGATCAGGAAGTCTGGCCTCCCTCCATTTCCCCTCCCGACTGAAGGGAAACATTGTGTAGCAGCCCGCTGCGGCCACTGGTGGGATGGCCTTCGCCGGCCTGACGTAGGGAGATAAAAATAACCGGCATATTTAAGGCCGGAGCAGGAATCCCGGCGCTCACACGCGGCCTGGTCAGTTCCCGACGCCGCCAGCAGCGCTCCGCGCGCAGCATCTTAGCTGTGACTGCTGCGCCAGCCAGCTCGGGACCGCCTGCACTGCTGATCTTGCCCTTGGCCTTGACCTGGAGACCCCGGCCTTTGAGAGGCACCTCTCAGAGCCCTCCCCTCCCCATCCTCAATGGTCTTAGGTTCTGTGTGCCGCTTCCCAGGAGATGGGAAGGCAGAACAGGATGGCCCCAGAGAAGGTGGCCAAGAAGCCTGATGTCCCCAAGGGATTGTTAAGACAGCCTTTGTTGCAGCGGAAGGTGACAACAAGCTGCCACTCCAAAAGCCGTCTGCCTCCAGCCAGGCTCCCTGGATTCAGTCACACCACTGGGTGCCTGCACAGGTTCTCAAATCAAGTCCCTTCTCTGCCTCCTGTGACAATTACATATTCCAGCTGCGAGTTGCAAAGATTTGCAAACATGTGGCAGAGCTCGACACAATGAAGCGTCATTTGTCGGGGCCAACTTCATCAAAGAAAGTGGAAAAGATCCATAATCATCACACACACACACCCCACCCCAATACCAAGTAGTCTGAGATAATGTAGATTTCCCAGTAACTGGTCTGGCCATCCAGCAGATGCCCCTGCCCCTCCAAGCTGGTTTCCTGCAGCCCTTCACTGCTGCCCCCACCTATGCAGGGAGCCAGAAAACAGAAAAAGAGGACGCATTCCTCCTGCCCTGATGCGCACATGTTTCATATCGCACAAGCCTCATTGTGAACCGTATTTACCTGTCTGCACTGACATCCCCACGTCCATGCCCTCTTGTAAACCTAAGTGCCCCGTCCAAGAAGTGCAGGTGTCTTAATTTACACAAAGGGAAACTGAGGCCGGGGAAGTGAATCCATGGGCCAGTAGGACTTTCTGCTCCACCTCCATTCAATTGCATCGGCAGTGCCATGAGTGCCATGGTGATTTCTCATTGTGGAAGCCAACTCCCCTTGGTTATGCCTCCTCCCCACATCCAATCCGATCCAGCAATGGCGAGCTCTCCGCTGACCTGTGGAATCTCAGCTCTGCCCTCGCTCTGAGCCATAAACAAGTTTTTACTTCCAATTAAAAATGAGAAGTCTCCCTGTCTTCCGTTGTCTAAAGTAACAAGATATTCCAAAAGTTCTGGCAGAGTTTCTCACCTAAAAAGCCAGATGTGCTGATGAAAAAGGAATGGATACACCACCACCACCCCGCCCCCCCCCACCCCACCCACCCCCACTCCCCACCCACCACCCACCCCCTCCCCCCTTTTTGGTATTACAAAGATGACAAATAGCTATTTATCTGGGTGGAAGAGGCAAAGAAATCTTGCTTTTAAAAGGCTGAAAATTTAACCATCTCTGAGGAGGGAAACTCCAAGAATACGTGTGGTTTGGCTGACTCTGCAGCTCCCCGAACACTGGCTGACAATTACTGTTCTTGACACATGGTTCTTAGACTGAATGGATAGAGAGATTGTGGGAAGGGAGGTACAATGGTCAAGATGTATCAGAACTCCATGTGCTAGTCAAAGCTTTGGTGACTGATGAGGGTCACATCGCTGTATCCCTGGGAGGGAGGTGTCATTGTCCCTGCAGTGAACGTAGAGAAACTACAGTCACTTGACCAAAGTGCCACAATAAGGACATCTGAGCACAGTATTTGAACCAAGACAGCTTACTTCCAGAAGCCAGGTTCTTAACTACTAGTCTAAATTCCAAGAGGTGAGATGTTAGAGAAGCACTCACTACTCCCTAAACACCTCCTTGGTCCCATCCAGGCTTGTTCCTGAAGAGGAGGCTCAGTCTTTCAGGCCCTCCGCTCTCAGAGAGATGAGCTGGGAAACACAGCTGGGCCACAAGCACCCTAAAGGCAGTCCTGGTCCACCCTCTGCTCTGTTTACCCCATGCCACTGACACAAACGTCTATTGGACAGGTAACCCTTCAAAGAAGACACCCTGGGCAGTAGTGCATCTTCTCTGCTTGCACTGGATGTGGCTAATGACTATCACATCAATCAGGCTTATTCGCCAGCTATTCCTCTAGCCAGAAAACTTCTAAAAGCAGAAATGGTGACTGGCCTGGTCAGTATGGAAGCAGTGGCAGCTCACTAAATATTTGCTGGATAATGAATGAATATAATGCATGAGTCCCATTACCCCCCTTATCAATCAAGATAGGCCCTACCCTAGATTTTCTCTCTCTCAGCACCTCATCTGTGGCCCCGCAGAATTTGCCATGGTTGCTTTTTACTTCCTTCTCCCCTACAAACTCATGATTGCAGGATTTGCCTACCATGGCATTCCCCACTTGGATTAAAGTGCCACACACATTGTGACACTCAATAAACCCTTATGAAATCAATGAGCAAATGAATGAGCGAGTGAATGAATGAACAAGTGAATGAATGAGTGTGAATAAATGCATGAATGGATGAATGGGTATGTGGATCAACTCTCCTTGAAATAAGTCCTATCTCCTCATGTACAGTAAGTTCATTCCAAAGTCAGTGGTGGCTGTAGAAAGACACTGAAATAATGTCACTGACCACATTATATTCATAAAGTAAGTGCTTTTTGTCTGTGACCACTCCAAATCCAAGGCTCATCCATATTGATGATAAAAAAGACATGAAAGGGGGGGCTATTGAATGAGGCCCTTCTTCTCATACAATGTGGGCTCCAGCGGCTACTATCGCTAGAGCTGCACACAGACTCCCTTTATGCCTCTCTGTTTTCATTAGCTCGGGTAACTTGCCAACGAGTGATCCTTTGGGGCTGAAATTTTCCATGCTGGGTCTTGGCAAAAGGTGAATTTTGGGGAAAAGTTTGAATAAAATCCCTTCAGCCATTTTTTAGTTTGATGAGGATTTTAAAAAAAAAATACATTTTTTTCTTCGCCTTTAATTGAAGACATTTTTAGGCCACAGGAAATGGCAATTCAGTTGAACTTTTATAAAAATGGAACTCAGATCTAAACCCACCTAAGGAAACAGGGGAGATCATTCGGGGCTCAAGAAAAAAATTAATTTAAAAAACAAACCTAAAACGTAGTTTTAAACTCTGCTGTAGCCTTAGCACTCATGGTAACCGCTCTCCCAACATGGGCTGTGTAAGTCTCTCGGTTATTTTAGCAGATCACAAAGGCTTGGAGCTGTTTAGAAGGGATCTAAAGCTTGGGTTTCAGCTCCTCTGCCATGACATATGAGAGCATTTCCCACTTGCTTTTGTCTCAAGAATCTTTCTTCAGCATTATACCAGGAATATATGGTTTGAACAATTGCCTCTAAAGAGAACAAAGCTGGGGTTCCTGGCACGGAAGGATTGCTCCTTCAAAGCCAATCATACAATTTGCTTTCGGGAGTTTTCTCAGACAAATGCTAACCAGAGTATTTTATCTAGTATTTGATTTTTCTCAATATTCCCTTCAATATCAAATTCTTGCTTTCTTATTCATGGGAAACTACCCTGAACTGGGCGCGTTAGCATTCTGGCCACAAAATTCTTTTTCGGAAAGCAGCAGGGAGTCAGA